>NC_136420.1:62277580-63752580 GCF_052625555.1 Lactuca saligna | reverse complement strand
CATGAGGAAAATCATCCTACTCGTCGAGTAGGTTTATGCACTCGAAGAGTAGGACCCCAGACAACATATTTTCGAGTTTTTTGGATGGAATTGGACTAGGAACATTACCCTAAGATGTTTTTGAACTTATAAACTTGTTTTTGATGTGGTAATGTTCATGCTAATCCAGTTTCAAAGATAATTGTCAATAGATTCATGTTTTGTATTAGTTTAAGGTTTACACTAATTACATGAAAAAGTTTGATTTGAATTATATTGTTCTTATGAGTTGCTTAGATTAATAGATAGTTATGTGAAATTGTTGTTTTCAATCCAAATTAATCTAAGAGTTGATTCTAAAATGTGTTTTTTGTAACTTGCCCTCAAGTTATATGAAAAGTCACATTCAAGTTTCATAAAACTCATAAAAGTTGGCAAAGGTTACAAAATGAAGAGTCTCTCATTCAATGGTTTTATGACTCCATAACTTGTCCTCAAGTTATGGAAGTTTAAGAGTCACTTCATTAAGTAATAAAATGTGTAACCTTAATTAATTCCATAAGTTATAAAATAAAGAAAAGATAATTCTTTTATTAGTTTAAAGTCTTCCATAACTTGTCCTCAAGTTATGGAACTTGAAGAGTTTTTGGATTAAAACTACTTTAAACACATAGGTTATGGAATTAATTAGTTTTGCATAGTTTCAAAACTTTCCCTCAAGTTTTGGAATTTGAAAAAGTTTTCACTTATGAATACTTTAATTCCAAGTTAGCCCTTAGAATTTTGAAAGTTAAAATTCAACCCTTATACTTTATAATATTATAAGTTAATAATATATATATATATATATATATATATATATATATATATATATATATATATATATATATATATATATATATATAAGAGTAAAGTCAGTCTTACCGTTAGTAGGCCTCATTCACGAAGCCGGTCTATAAGGGGGTATAAGGTTACTGCCTATAAAATGGCAGTTTAATGGGTGTGCACTCTCACCCACCGCTTCCTTGATTGGTGGAGGGTCGTTAGCTGAACGGGTTTGACAAGACTATAATTCTCCCTTCATTATAAGTATTAATGATAAATACTAAGTAACTAAACTCTTAATAATACCCAATCTTAGTTACTTAGGAAAATGTAAATAAGGTGCTAATCTATGAAATTACACTTTGCAATTTGTTTAAGTCGGTTAGTGGAGCGTGTGTGGTTAACCGGCACACTAACTCGTATTTAACAAGGTAGGCAAAGGGTAACTTAGTGTTTATCATAGTATCAATGGAGCGTGTGTGGTTAACCGGCACATCGTTTGAGGGGTAAACACTTTAGGGTACCAAGTAATTTGCATGGTTACTTCACACCTTGTTTTGTGATCCTCGGCATCCTAGTCACCAAACCTGAAGGGCACACTCGAGATTGAAACATGCCATTGAAAAGTTCAATGTCTCAAAGATCTAGGAGTTTCAAAACCAATTAAAACCTAATAATACATTCCGTTTATCTTGGTGGAAATTGGTGAATCGTCATTCACCTACCTTCAAATCTTTTATAGCTTGGATTACGGCATCCCTCTTCTAAGTTATAAAATAGTTTGTTGGGTCCTAGCCTTAATATTTCATATTGGGTGTCATATTAAGGACTTTAGATCAACTATCTTGATATCTCCCAAAACATGTCTGGTTTAGATATTTATGATCTTCCCAAATCTCTTGAAACAAGCTTTCCTAAATGAAGATGATGTCCCATGGAAATCATACTTCTTTCACCTCCTCCAATTATTCTCCCTAACCCACAAGTTCTTGAAAAGTTTAAGGTCACTCAAGCCCTATTGGCAGGAAAAGGTCTATGTATGATCATATCTTGGAGATTTAGTCACATATTGACAAGCCGGGAGAGTTGGGTGTCAAAGTCTTGAGAAAGTTGGTGGCTCAATCACCTTCTAAGTCACATAGTGAGTTCTTTTGGGATTCCTATGAAATAGACTAAGACAATACCCTTAATGATCGTATCTATTTTCTAAGATCAACTTCCTAAAACTTTATGGATATTGGCAATGATGACATTGGATATCTAGTAAAGCTCTCTCTTCCTAGTGGAAAGGGATCAGCCATAGTCAACTCGGTTGACCAAATGGTAAAGAGAAAGGCTAAGTCTGTGATATTCCTATGTACCATTACCAAAGGGTCCATATGTTAAGTTGCCATAGGAAGGGGCACTGGTTGCGAAGCTACCAAATTTATCTAAGGATGTTAAAGTCAATAAGTTTGACTCTACTTCAGGTAAAGCCCACTATCTAACTCTGCTAAGTTTCTATTATGAGATTATTGATACATGATGTGACTGGGTCACATGTTGATGTTTTAAGAATCAAGGAGAACTGCAGAAACTTAAAGAAAGAATACGTTGAATCTGATCGCGTAGATGGATTTCTATCGCATAGTTTGAAGATCGGATTCTTGAGCTGCTTCTTAGGAGTTATGAGATATTGCTTAGGAATACATAACAACAAGCTTTCATATAGATCGTAAGGATAAGTTTTTCCGCAAAGTTTTAAAATAAACGGAAATTTTTTATTTTATTTATTTTAAAATATCCTTACAATGGCATTTGAGGAAAAAAATTGTTGCTTATATGATTCCATTAGTAGCAAAAGTGGAAATATTAATTTGATTCTTTCATTTGTGGTAATGTCTAAATTTACCAAAATACGGAAAGATTCTCGACACCCAAGTTTCAGTTGGATAGAAACTTGGAATCATGCAAGTTGTATAGCATGATGAATGAGAACTTTCAAGCATTGGAAAAATTAAGACTAACTACTTGTTCACATGGATGTGTGAGTCAAGTAATGGACTAAGGGATCGAGTACACATTCTTGTGCACTGATTAAGTCCACCACAAAAGATCGATAAGAATATTCGTCATAGTTTACTAAAGCTCAGTAAATATGATTATACTTACAAGCTTAAGTGTAACTCTGAGACATTGGAAAAGTTTCCAATGTATGGCAGAGCGAATAAGAAGAATCAAATTAGGCAGAAGGATAAAAGTTTCTTAAATCTGAAAGGAAAAAAGGTTCCAATGATCATCTTAATGATTTAGAGACCTTATCACAATTCATCCTCTAACTGCCTTCTGATAGTTAAGAAGAGGGTTTATGAATTGTTGAAGTGGTTAAATCAAGAAGATGATTCATACTTCGTTCCAAAAACAATTCTTAGAGTTATACTCTAAGATTGAACTTGAGTGACATGTCTTAAAGAAGGTTTAAAACACTTATCAAATGTAAGAGTAAAAGTTTTCTACTCTTGTACATTTGAAATTGGTAAGTTGTGATGTTTTGGATAAAACAAAGACCAACTAAGGCCAATTGTGTGAAGTGTTTGTCTTGATTAGAATCCACACTATCTCTTGAATATCTGACAAGGAAGTCTTATATTTCAAGAGGACAGTGGGAGTCTTTAAGGTCTTGAAAGTCTCAAGAACTAATCAAGAATTAAACCTGAAGTTCTTCACTAGCACATGACTTGAGGTTTATAACCTATCGTGTTGACATATTCTGTGCCCATTCCAGTTAAAGTTGGCTTTGCATATGAGTTCTTAGAGTTCTCAATTGGTTGCACAACAACTTGGAAGCAATGGCATGCCCTTGAGCTGCCAAGTGGCAAGAAATTAAGATTAAGTTCAGTCCATATGAGTTTGGATTTGTCATTATCCTTGTCTTGTGACTATGGTTTTGAGAATTCACATGGATAAGAACACGTACACCATTAAATCTAAGGGTCATAAGGTTTCTCTCCGATTCATGAAAATGATGGTGAGAAAACACTTCCACCAAGTAGATTTGAAGTAGATAGCAATTGTGATATTTGCATTCTCAAAGTCGTTAGTGGAGCTGTGTGGTTAACCGACATACTAACATGGACTTACGAGAGGTGGCAAAAAGGTCTAAACAATTGAGACTATGATTACAACATCCCTTTTCATAGTTCTAAAATTGTTTAGACACACCTGTGATCTATCTAAAAGAGGTGTATGATTTTGATAAAGTTTTATCAAAACAATCTAGTATCAAAAATCTGAACTTTGGTAAGAAAGTCAGCTAATTTCTGAGTAAATGTCAAAGCTAGTGCGAGCATAAGTGTTATGCTAATAATCATCATGTTAGTGGGAGCATGATAGATATGATAAAGGTTGCAAGTTAGCAATGTTAATTATAGAAAACAAAGGTTTCAGCTGGGAAAAAGTTGTTTTGCTATAATTAAGGGAGAGGAAATTATACTTTATCTCAAATCTAAAAGCTTAGATTGAGGTTTTAATCGTATTTAGTCAAGGAGATATATATATATATATATATATATATATATATATATATATATATATATATATATATATATATATATATGAATTTCATGTTGGAATGGCTCAACATAAGGAAATTCTATATATTTGTCCATTATTTGCGTTCTAAAATTCGATTATGATTACGAAATCCCTTTTTATAATCTGAATTATGAGAACTTGGCAAATTGAAATGGAAATGTTATAGCAAAAGACTGGCTTAGTCTTTATGTGATACATCATGAATCGTGTCCCATATGCTTCAGATATAGGATCGATTACATGTGTTATATTCATCCTTTCCAAAATTTTCCAAATGCTTGGGGCATTAAGAAGGGAAAAGGTATAGAATTGGATATGACTAAAAGGATTAAACAATTGTCGAGGATAATCTAAGGTTTGCCAAAGATTGGTTGCTCAAGGACAGTTGGAAGTATAGTGATAATTCTGGAAGGACCATATTGACATAATCTGTAAGGAGGCAACTTCTGTTTAGAAGTGATAGTCAAAGTGGAATATGGAAATGTTTCAAGGTTAGAAATTATTAAATCTATGTAAGATTCGGAAAATTAATGCAAGAAGGATGTTTCCAAGGAGCTGATCTCCTTTGGAATGCTCTGTAATGGTTGTTGTCAAGTCTTTCTGACTTTGTGCATAATCATTACAAGAGGATCAATGAATATAAGTTTAGAATCTAACAAATTGTAGTAAATGGCATGAATTTGGAATTCTTGCATTCACAGTAAGGAATTGGGACTGTGAAAAGAGGATCATTGGAGTTATGTTCAATTGATCTACTTCACAAAGTAAAGATCATAGACAAACATAGTATGCATACTTGGTGTGTGGCATGACTAGTGTTTAGAAAACATAGTCTACATGCTTGGAGCATGGGACTACTATTGTTTTAAATTCATGAATAAAGTTGATAGCTGAAACAGTATACAATGAAGAATGTGTAATCATATGGTGATAAATAAAAGGTGTTTTATTTATGTTCACATGGTTTGATACCATATTGGATTCAATTATTATTGTGTTTCACTTTGCATGTTTTAACTTCCTAAATAACTAGGTAATTGTTCTGGATGACTAAGTTATTCAAACCATCCACAGTCGGTCATATGTTGGAAGTAGATATGAACTAAGATTGTCATGGGTTGGCTTGTAGAGGTCTAAGATGTTGGACAAAGGGCTACAACACTCATGAGTGCTCATAAGTTCTTAGTATTGGATTCAACCCGCGCTCATTGGAATCACTTCATGGATTTTATCACGAGTGATCATGAGATGTTAATATCTTATACTCTTCAAACCTAGAGATATGAGTTGTTACTATGAGTTGGTTGTACATTGATTGCTTGAAAACGCATTCGGTAACTCGGTGTTATAAAACGTGTCTTTGTGCATGATTCAACAAGTAGTAGAACAAGTCATATAAGTCGAAGTTTATCCATTCCTTTTACCTTCAGGATAAAAGCGATATCTGTGGGCCCCTCGATGATTTGATGATGACAAATGGAAGTGCTCGGTCGGGCCAGGATTGATTTGATTTGTTCAATTAGTCAGTCGTCATAAATTGGAAATCGAGAAACAACAAATGGACAGAGAGAATGATTATAATCCATGTCTCAGTCCATGTGATATATAGAATGGAGGAATATATGATCATTATCTAATGGACAAGTCACTGATAAAGGTCAGAGTTCATCTACAAGGTCAGAGTTCGACAGAAGCTTTTGAGAGCTACGATTGCCAGTCGGTTCTTGAAGTCATACGCAATAATAGTTTTAGACTTATCCAAGTGGGAGATTGTTGGATTAATGTCTAAGTCCATAACTATAATTGGTAAGACTTGACCCGACCCGACATGGTCCATTTGGGTTGCATGGCATCATGCATTTGGGTAGACTATAATGAGAGAAATAACACTTAAGGTTGGTTAATATATTATAAGTTCTAATATATTAATAAGATTATTTAATTAGTATTGATCAATAATTAATCTAGGATTAATTAAGTGATCAAAAGAAGGCTAATTAAATATATGGGTTGATTGTGTAAATCATCCATACTTATATAGTGGGCTAATGCTCCATGGATTAGCTAGTTGGGCTAAAACCCACATGATGCTTCATGGATGCTCCATGGTGTTTTCATACCCATGGATCATGGAAATTAAAGGCCATGTCAATTAGGGTTTACATGGTGTAACCCTAACTATATATGCATCTTATTCTTGACCAAAATCGGCACTAGTATCATTCTAGGAAGGGCTAGCCGATTTCAAGTGTTCTACATTTCTCTCAAGGTTATTCCAAAATCAATTTGATGTTGTGTGAACCATTTGAGGTGTCACACTTGGGGCACTGGGCACTTAAGCTTCATGAAGACTTTCTACATCAAAGAGGTATGTATTCTATCTTGTTATATTCATTGTTTTGTATGTTTAAGATTAGGATAATACCTTGGAAAGTTCATATTTGCATGTATAATAGAGAAAACATAGATCCAAGGTATTTAGGGTTGCATGTACACTTAGGAGTGTTAGAATGCTCAAAACCCAACAATATATTCCTCCATTCTAGATATCATATAGACTGAGACATGGATTATAATCATTCTCTCCGTCCATTTGTTGTTTCCCAATTTCGATTCATGACGATTGACTGATTGAACAAATCAAATCAGTTCTGGCTTGGCCAAGCACTCACATGTGTCATCATTAAATCATCGAGGGGTCCATAGACATCGCCTTTATCCTGAAGGTAAAAGGAATGGATAAACTTCGACTCACATGGCTTGTTCTACTACTTGTCGAATTATACACAAAGGCACATTTTATAACATTGAGTTATCAATGCATTTTCGTGTAATCAATGTATAACCAACTCATAGTAACAACTCATATCTCTAGTTTTGAAGAATATAATATATTATCATCTTATGATCACTCGTGATAAAATCCATAAAGTGATTCCAATGAGTGTGGGTTGAATCCAATTCTCAGAACTTATGAGCACTCATGAGTGTTGTAGCACCACCTTATCCAACATCTTAGACCTCTACAAGCCCAAATCATGATAGTCTTGATTCATATCTACTTCCAACATATGACCGATTGTGGATAGTTTGAACAACTTAGTCATTCAGGAAGAACGACCTAGTTATTCTGGAAGTCAAAACATGCAAAATGAAACACAAGAATAATTGAATCCAATATGGTCTCAGAACTTATGAATATAAATAAAACACCTTTTATTTATAACCATATGATTACACATTATTCATTGCATACTGTTTCAGACTATCAACTTTATACTTGAATTAAAAACACTAGTTGTCCCATGCTCTAAGCATGTACACTATGTTTTTTTCTAAACAATAGTTTTGCCATACATCAAGTATGAACTCTATGTTTGTATATGATCCTTACTTTGTGAACTAGATCGATTGAACATAATTTCAATGATTCTCTTTTCACACTCCCAAATCCTTTTTGAAAATGTAAGAATTCCAAATTCCTATCATTTATCGAAATCTGTTAGACTCTAAACATATATGCATTGATCCTCTTGTAATGATTATGCACAATGTCACAAAGACTTGACAACAAACATTACAGAGCATTCCAATGGAGATCAACTCCATGGAAACATCCTTCTTGCATTAAGTTTTTCTAATCTTACACATATTTAATGAATAACTTCCACCTATAGGAACATTCCATATTCCCATTTTGACTATCACTCCTGAACAAGAGTTGCCTCTTTTCAGATTAGGTCAATATGGTCCTTCCAACGTTAACACGATACTTCCAACTATCCCTGAGCAACCAATCTTTGGTAAAACCTTAGATTGTCCTTGACAATTGCTTAATCATTTTAGTCATATCCAATTCTAGACTTTTTACCCTTAATGCCCATAGCATTTGGAAATTTAGAAAGGATGAATATTAGAGCACATGCAATTGATCCTATATCCGAAGCATATGGAACACGATTCATGATGTCTCACATAAAGACATAATTATGGACCAGTCTTTTGCTACAATATTTTTATTTGCCATGTTCTCAAGATTTGACAATGAAGAGGGATGTCGTAATCATAATCGAATTTTGAGAACGCAATATATAGAATTTCCTTATGTTGAACCAATCCAACATGAAATTCACACACACACACACACACACACACACACACATATATATATATATATATATATATATATATATATATATATATATATATATTCTTGACTAAAATCTCAATCTAAGCTTAAAATCTCACTCTAAGCCTTTTAGAATTGACATGAAGTATATTTTCCTTCCCTTAATTATAGCAAAATACCTTTTTCAACGAATTGAAAATTTTGTTTTCTATAATTAACATTGCTAACTTGCAATACTTATCATAATTATCGTGCTCCCATTAACATGATGATTATTAGCATAACACTTATGCTCCCACTATCTTTGACATGTACTCAGAAATCAGTTGGACTTCTAGAAATCAATACTTTATCGACTTTCTTACCAAAGTTCAGATTTCTGATACTAGATTGATTTGATAAGACTTTATCAAAATCACATACCTTTTCTAAGATAGCTGACAGGTGTGTCTAAACAATCTCAAGACTATGAATAGGGATGCCGTAATCATAGTCTCAATTGTTTAGACCTTTTGTATTTCTCAAAGTCTTGAGAAATAGAAAAGGTATGTGTTTCCTCACCATCATTTTCATGAATCAGAGTGAAACCTTATGACCCTTAGATTTTGTGGTGTATGTGTTCCTTTCCATGTGAATTTGTCAAAACCATAATCACAAGACAAGGTTAGTGACAAATCCAAACTCATATGGATTGAACTTGTGCAGTCTTAATTTCTTTTCACCTGGTAGCACAAGGGCCTGCCATTGCATCCAAATAGTTATGCAAACAATTAAGAACATGTAGAACTCAAATGTATAGCCAATTTTACTGGAATGGGCACAGATTATGTCAACACGATAGGTTATAAACCTCAAGTCTTGTGCTAGTGAAGAACTTCAGGTTTTATTGTTGATTAGTTCTTGAGACTTTCAAGACCTTTAAGACTCCCACTGTCCTCTTGACATATAAGGCTTTCTTTTCAGATATTCAAGAGATACTGTGGATTCTAATCAAGACAAACACTTCACACAATAGGCCAAATTTGGTCTTTGTTTTATCTAAAACATCACAAATTTCCAATTTCAAATGTACAAGAGTAGAGAACCTTTTACTCTTACATTTGACTAGTGTTAGTAAACCTTCTTTAAGATGTGTCACTCAAATTACAGTCTTGGAGTATGACTCTAAGAATTGTTTTTGGAATAAAGTATGAATCATCTTCTTGATTTAACCACTTCAACAATTCATAACTCCTCTTCTTAGCTATCAGAATGCACTTAGAGGATGAATTGTGATGATTTCTCTTAATCATTAAGATGATCATATTTCATGATACTAAAGTACTCTCCCATCTTTTCAGATTTGAGAAACTTTTATCTTTCTGCCTAATTTGATTCTTCTTATTCGCTCTACCATACATTGGAACCTTTTCCAATGTCTCAGAATTACACTTAAGCTTGTAAGTATAACCATATTTACTGAGCTTTAGTAAATTATGACGAATAGTCTTATCGATCTTTTGTGGCGGACTTGATGTAACATACACGTTTTGAAATTGTGTTTTAAGTAAATAATATTATGAAATATTATGTGAATTTGAATGTTGAGTTCTAACAGATAGTTTTTACTAGAAATGAAGTAAAACTATGTTTAGAATCACTCATAAAATGTTGGAAGTCTTATGAGATTCCAATTAAAAGCCAAATAGTGAAATATAGTGAAAATATAAAATTTGGAATAAGTAAAATTTTATTATTGAAAGTTGTAGATAATCTCGTTAGAAACATTTAGGCAAAAACCTCATCGAAATCCGAGTTATAACGAAGAAGTTATGACCAATCGAAGATCCGCGATAAAACCGGCACGACGCCGAATGATGTAAAAAGTGAGTTTTTGATAAAATACATTTTAGCTTTAGTAATCTAAATGAAATTCTTAGTATTCGTTAAACCGAGAAGTTCGATAAAAAGAACGCCAAAATCTGACTTCGTATGAGGAAGTTATGATTTTTCGAAGTTTAGCGTAGCAGTAGATAGCTAAAAACTCGAATTTTAGATCGAGTGATTTTTAGCCGACACAACCTAAACGAGAATTTAAGGTCTCGTCATTTGTAATACAACGGTAAAAAGTCTGACGAAAATGGACATCGGATGAAGAAGTTATGAATTTTAACGGATTTTCCTATCCCGGTCTGTTAAAAATAATAATATAAAAATTAAAATCAAAATTAGCCGACAAATTCTTGATGAAAGTTGTAGAGCATAATTTTAGCTACGCGTGCATATAAAGAACGTCAAAAACGGAGCTCGTATGCAAAAGTTATGGATTTTACATGATTTGGCACATTTTTCGAGAAAATTCGCATGAATAGTACTGCCACGTCAGCCCTCGCATACAGCCTCCACGTGTCACCTTCTGATAGGACCGAGGTTGATTTGTCGCCTTCTGATTGGACCAAGTCCGAGGTCCACTAAGCTTGGGACCTTCGCATGAAACACCTCCGGATCACCCTCTCACCAACGTGGAGCCTACCCATTGGACCGAAGTTGGGTCCAATACGAGGCTGCCGTCAGCGAGCCTGCTGTTCCGAGCCGAAGACCCAGCCGATGACGCGCCTGAAGCTGATGACTCCTCGCATCCGAGCCTCGCTGAAGCTGCCATCTAGTCCGAGCCTTGCAACCACCTGCCCTCTTCCCTTCGCTTCGGATCCGAACCTCGGTTCTATATAAGGGGTGCGAGACCTCCCGGGTAAATGTTTGAAATTTGCCCCTTTTCACCCCTAAACTTATATGTCTTCTACTTCCACTTCCCCCGAAGCCCCGGTACTGATTCCAAAGCTTGAAACACACCCCGAGACTCCCGAGAAGCCCGAAAAATTTATCTTTTTAGTTTCGAAGCTCTACCTTCGTAGAGCCCGGTTTTCAAGAAAACTCCCGATTTTCAACGACGAAAGTCATATTTAGAGCCGAAGTACTGCCCAAATTAATATTTTAACCCCCGGTTATTTCACGATGAGTTTAATATATAGAAATAATTGTATGTTATGTGTTATATGTGCTACGTGCTTTTCAGTGTTATTATTCCGGGTCATTTTCCCGGGTTATTTTTATTCGCTATTTTTAATAGCAAAGAAATACCTTTGACCATGTGATCAGTGAAAGGACTTAGATTCACGTTGGTAATGGTATGTAGTCTGTAGCCATGTGGAACATGTCTCCGTAAGAGAACGAATTCTATTCTATGGTAGTGGCAGAAGGTTAGACAGGGCTATAAGCCTGAAATCTACCAAAATGTTAATCTAAAGTTGTATATCTTCTGTGTCGTTTGGGCCAAAGCTTTATTGATGTATATCAAGCTTGGAAATTGTTATGTCTCATTGATTGTATATCTTTAAATCAAGTCAATGATTGATATGGAATGTTGGTCACATGATTCACATATGCCCTTGTTGTTCCCTGTTTCTCTTTGCTTCAGCCATATTGAAGTATATATATATGGCATAACATTATATTGTATCTATTATTGAACTCACTAAGCGTCACCGCTTACCCTCTCAATGTTTAATAAATTTGCAGGAGATAAGCATCCAATGTAGTTTTATACTGGTAGAATATTTTTGAATAGTTTGAAACTATTGTATCGATAGAAGTTTATGAATAGTTTGAAACTATTGTATTTTGCACTTCCATATGTATAAAACTATAGAATCCTGGAAAGTTATGTAATATATAACACTTTAAACTAGTCGGTTTGTATCTAGTAGTTTGTAACCTCTTTATCAATGTAAAATATTGTTTTTTATGAATATGCAAGTAGCATGTTTTGGAGTAACTATATTGTCGAGTATGAAAGTTTGGGTCTTTCATAAATACGAAAGTTTGGGTCTTTCAATCATGGCATCAAAGTAGTAGTTTGAGTGAACTAAATTCCACGGAATGGTATTTAGACTTAAACTACTGGAAGTTCAATATATTAACTTAATCATTGTAAGTATAGGGATACAAACCATAGGAAATATATAAGTAAAAGTATTAGGTAATAATAAAACCTAATATTCTAAAATACAATGTTACCCCGTATTGCAGCGCAATGGCTGAACAGGTTAGTAAGTATACCCCTGAGGTTTGTGGAGGTCCTCAACCCGAGGAAGTAAATACTCCAGTATCTCTTTGTAAGGAGCGACTCTTGGGTAAACTTACCGGTGTTATTCGATAGACTCTCGAAGAACACAAAAAGAATGGTGATAAGGGAAAATAGAAAGCCACTGGAGAATCTTCAAAAGGAGAGGTGAAGCATCCCTCGTTCAAAGATTTCAAGAGTAGTGGTGCTACAGAGTTTTCCGGTATTCTCAATCCCATTATTTTTCTTACCTGGATCCAGAACACAGAGAAAGTGTTTCGTATTTCTCATGTGGATAATGAAGACAAGGCTAATTATGCTTCCGCAATGCTCATCGGAGAAGCCTTGGTCTGGTGGGAAGCAACATATGAAGCTCTCAACGGGTTTGACCAGGAGAATTTAGCCTGAGAAATGTTTAAAACTCGTTTTCTAGAGAATTATTGCCCTCTAGACATGAGGAGGAGATTAGAGAAGGAATTCCTCAAGCTTAAACAAGGAGGAATGACTGTGAATGAGTATGAAACTCAGTTTAATCAAAGAGAAAGGTTTTCCACGAAGTATATTCCAACTGAAGATGAGAAAATTCAGTTATTCATGGGGGGACTACGACATGAAATCCACGATTTCGTTGCCAATCGAGAAGTTTTGTCATTAGATAAAGCCGTTGAATATGCTCGAAGACGTGAGCATGACTTAGAAATACATGGTGCCACTGTTACTGCTCCGAAGCATCCACGTACTGAAAGAACTGTTCCTGTTCCTTCTTTTCTAACAGCTCAATCCGTTCGGACTGAACCTGGTAATCAAGTTCAAACTCAAAGTGTCTCTCGTGGACGTGGTAGATCACAATCTTTTTCTATGCAATCACCTTCATGTCGTATTTGGGGAAGGAATCATTTGGGTAAATGAAAAATAGACAAGGAATCCATTGTCTGTTATGGATGCGGAGAAAAGGGTCATATAAAGCCAGCTTTCCTAAGAAAGGATGTTACTTTCTATGCATGTGGTATTACTGGCCACAAGAAGCGTTTTTTCCCTACTCTTACTAGTCAGGTGACGGGAAGTCAAGCTTCTGTTCAACAACCGGCGAGAAGCCAAGTCCCTATTCAACAATCAAAGGGCACTCCAACTAAAAATGAGGAGGTGCCGAAAGCTAGGGGTCGTGCATTCCAGATTACCTCAGAGGAGGCATGCGAGGACCCGAATGTTGTGACGGGTACATTTCTTGTCAACTCTAGACCTGCTCACATCTTATTTGATTCTGGTGCCTCAGATTCTTTTGTGTCTTACGAATTTGCGCATTCCTTTCAAATTGCTTGCTTTGTACTCGTACAACCATTTCACGTAGATACCGCGGGAAGTATATCATTACTTGCTGATAAAGTCTATAGGGATTGTGTTATAGAAATTGAAGGCTATACTTTTCTTGCTAACATGATCCCTATCTCCTTCCCCAACTTTGATATTATTCTCAGCATGGATTGGTTATCAAAGAACCACGCAGAACTCTTGTGCTATGAAAAGATAGTACGCATTCCTATTGAAAGGGAGAATCCTATCTATGTCTACGGTGAACAAAGACTCTTGAAAATAATCTCTTTCCTTAAAGCTCGTAAATTCATATCGAAAGGTGTTCTATCTATCTGGCCTACACAGTTGATGTCTCAAAAGAGGAGAAGAAAATTGTAAATGATGTTATAGTTGTTAACGCATATCCTGACGTTTTCCCCGATGACTTGCCCGGCCTTCCTCCGGATAGGCAAGTAGAATTCTGAATTGACCTTGTGCCTGGTGTTGCTCCAATTGCAAAGACTCCTTATCGTCTTGCGCCAACTGAGATGAAAGAAATGATGATCCAACTGCAGGAACTACTTGAATAGGGTTTCATTCGACCGAGTACCTCTCCTTGGGGTGCTCCGGTACTGTTTGTCAAGAAGAAAGATGGATCGATGCGGATGTGCATTGATTATCGTGAGCTGAATAAGGTGACTATCAAGAACAAGTACCCACTACCTCGCATCGATGATTTATTCGATCAACTTCACGTTGTTAGCTATTTCTCAGAGATTGGTTTAAGATCTGGCTATAATCAGTTGAAAGTTCACGAGCAGGATGTACCAAAGACTGCTTTTCGTACTCGATATGGGCATTATGAATTCCTTGTTATGCCGTTTGGTTTAACAAATGCTCCCGATATATTCATGGATATGATGAATCGGGTATGCCGCCCAATGCTCGATAAATTTGTCATCGTATTCATTGACGATATTCTAATCTATTCCAAGTCTGAAGTTGATCATGCCATTCATATTCGTGCGGTATTGGAACTTCTTCGAAACGAGAAACTATATGCTAAATTCTCAAAATGTGAATTTTGGCTTCGCCAAGTTCAATTTCTCGTCCATGTTATTTCTAATGACGGTGCATCCATAGATCCTATCAAAATCGAAGCCATTCAAAATTAGGAAGTGCCCCGTAATGGTTTTGAAATTCGTAGTTTCTTAGGTCTCGCGGGATATTACCGGAGATTCATGAAAGACTTTTCTCGTATAGCCTTACCTCTCACGAGTCTTACACGAAAGGAAGTGAAGTTCGAATGGGGTGAAGCCTAAGAAAAATCCTTCTCAACTCTAAAAGATCTTTTGAGTCATGCTCCAATCTTATCACTCCCAGAAGGTGATGATGATTTCTCTGTGTATAGAGATGCTTCAAGATTGGGACTCGGTTGTGTGTTGATGCAAAGTGGCAAAGTGATAGCCTAGCCTATTCCTCAAGAAAACTAAAAGATTATGAAAAGAATTATCTCACTCATGATCTCGAAGTCGCTGCAGTGGTATTTGGAGGCATTATCTTTTTGGTACAAAGTGCCAATTATTTACCGACCACAAAAGTCTCAAGTATATATTCAGTCAGCAATCTTTGAATATGAGACAACAACGAGCCATGGAGCTGATCAAATATTATGATTGTGAAATCCTATATCATCCTGGAAAAGCTAACGTGGTTGCTGATGCATTTAGCAAAAAAGTTTATCGCAATAGTATGTGTTATGCCGTTACTCATACTATAGTAAAATTCACTATTTTAGATGAATTAGAGAAATGGCAAGAAGAGGCCCTAAAGCCAGAAAATGTGAAGAAAGAAGGGATGATACATTATAATGATGCTCTACTTGATGATCCGCGAGGATTAAAAGTATTCAAGAATCGGCTGTGGATTCCAAAGATTGGTGGATTGAGACAGAAGATTTTAGATGAAGCCCATAAGTCTAAACTGTCAATCCATCCTGGTACAAGTAAAATGTATTATGATGTAAGAGCTGATTATTGGTGGCATGGATTAAAAAAAGATATTGGAAGATATGTACAGGAATGCTTAGCATGCTTACAAATCAAAGGAGAGCACCAAAAGCCTTATGGAACCCCAGAAAGTTTTAGTGTTCCTGTATGGAAATGGGAGGAATTGTCCATGGATTTCATTACCAAATTGCCAAAGATTGTTAGACATTATGATAGCATTTGGGTAATTGTCGACCGCCTGACTAAAAGCGCTCGTTTTCTTGTCATGCGTGAAACGACTCCAATGGAGAAATACGCACAAGTATACTTGGATGAAATTGTGGCAAGACATGGTGTGCCACTAAATATCATTTCCGATCGTGATACTCACTTCACTTCTCACTATTGGGCGAGTATGCAACGTGAATTAGGATCTCGATTTGCTCTCAGCACAGCTTATCATCCCCAGACAGATGGTCAAACGGAGAGAACAATCCAAATAGTAGAATATATGCTTTGTGCATGTGTCTTGGAGTTCGGTGGTAATTGGGATAAATACTGATGGGTTTTGAGCATTCTAACACTTCCTAAGTGTACATGCAACCCTAATAAACCTTGGATCTATGTTTGTCTAAGATACATGCAAATAATTATTTTTCCAAAGTTCATATCCTAACTAGCATGGCATGGGGAACATGAATCCAATAAAGCTAGTAGAAATACTTACCTTGTAGTAGTAGTTGGTTGCTTGGAGTTTTAGAGCCTAGCACCAATAGTGTGGATGCCTCAAATGGAAATCACAAATTACCACAAACTTGGAACTTTGAGAGAATAGTCACTACTATCTTAAAATCGGCCCTCACCTCAACAAGTGTCAACTAGTGTGATTTCAAGAACCAAAGCCTCCTTTATATAGTGAGGTGGTTTAGGGTTACATCCATGTAAACCCTAATACCCATGTCTCTTTATTTCCATGAGATCCATGGGTTAAAGCTCCATGGAGTATCCATGGACTTTTCCATGCAAGCCTAGCCCATTCCAAATAAGCATTAGCCCACACTATATAAATATAGAAGCCCATATTTAATTAGTAATATCTTTGATCTCTAAATTAATCCTAGATTAATTATAGATCAATACTAATTAAATAATATGATCTTATATTACTATATTAGAACTTATAATATATTAATAAATCATAACTTGTACTATTCTCAAATATTATCCATAAATTGTTCGGGTGAAGTGCAACCCAAATGGACCATTCCGGGTCGGGTCAAGTACATACCAAATATAGTTATGGACTTAGACACTATATCCAACAGTCTCCCACTTGGATAAGTCTAATAACTATAGTTGCAAGTATGACTTCAAGAACCGATCAACAATCGTAGCTCTTTAAACTCTGTTGAACTAGAACGCACCATTTTAGATAAGTGATCATATAATCCTCTGCTCAAGATATCAGCCGGACAAATCCATGGAACATGGTCTTACTTATTGCCGAGCAGTTGTTTCCCGATTTCCGATTTGTTTGACATAGAACTTAACTAAACACATCAATTTAGTTTTGACCAGGCCCGGTACATAGGTCAAAACACAATCATCGAAGGGCCCAGATATCAGCTTCTAATCCTAGAAGTAACAGATAAACTTTGAATCATATGTTTGTTCTACCACTCATGGAATTATACACAAAGGCACGTTTTATGATATCGAGTTACCAATGCGTTTTCGTACAATCAATGCATAACCAACTTGTAAGTAACAAATCATATCTCTAGGTTTGAAGACTTATATGATATTACCGTCTCACGATCACTCGAGATAAAATTCCATGAAGTGATTCCAGTGAGCGTGGGTTGAGTCTAATGCTCAGGACTTATGAGCACTCATGATTGTTGTAGCCATGTCCAACACCTTAGACCTCTGCAACCAATCATGACAGTATTGATTCATACCTACTTCCGACATATGACCGACTGTGGAGGTTTGAATAATATGATATACCAAACATAATTATTCTGGAAGTCAAAACATGCAAAAGAAATATAGTAAACGATTGACAAGAGATAGCAACACTTTACTCATAAATAAAACACCTTTTACTCATCATCTAATGTCAATTACACTTTACAAATTTCACAATTTATCTAAATACTAAAACTTATACCATCCTTCAGCCCTATGCTCCGAGCATGCTGGAGATGCTTAACCCTACTCAGTCCCTTCGTGAGGGGATCTGCTGGGTTCTCATCCGATGATACCCTCTTTGCCACAAGGATTCCTTCTTCTATTTGATGTCTGATGAAGTGATATTTTCTATCAATGTGTCTGGATCTCCCATGATCTCTTGGTTCCTTGGCTAAGGCAACCACACTATTGCTGTCACAGAAAATCTTCATTGGCTCCTTTATAGCTAGTACAACTCCAAGGTCTCCGATGAAGTTCTTTAGCCATATAGCCTCCTTTGCTGCCTCGCTTGCTGCTATATACTCTGATTCACAAGTGGAATCAGCCACTATCTCCTGCTTGGAACTCTTCCAAGTGATTGCTCCTCCGTTTAAGGTAAAAATCCAGCCTGACTGAGAGCAAAATTATCCCTATCAGTCTGGAAGCTAGCATCACTATACCCTACAACTCTCAAGTCATCACTCCCACCGAGGGTAAGGACCCAGTCCTTAGTCCTCCATAGGTACTTAAGGATATTCTTTACTGCAGTCCAGTGTGCCTTGCCAGGGTTCCCCTGATACCTGCTAACCATGCTCAGGGCATAGGCTACATCAGGTCGAGTACACGTCATAGCATACATGATTGATCCTACAGCTGAAGCATAAGGTAGTCGACTCATTTCTGCTATCTCCGCCTCAGTACTAGGGCTTTGTGTCTTACTCAATATGGAGTTACTCTGAATGGGTAACTCACCTTTCTTGGAGTTATGCATGTTGAATCTTTTCAACACCTTCTCCATATAGGTGCTTTGACTAAGTCCAATTAGTCTTTTACTCCTGTTTCTCAAAATCCTTATCCCTAGGATATAGGCAGCTTCACCAAGGTCCTTCATAGCGAAACACTTCCCAAGCCAGGACTTTACTTCCTGCAGGGTTGGGATGTCGTTTCCTATGAGTAGTATGTCATCCACATACAATACCAAAAAGCTAACTATACTCCCACTAGCCTTGACATAGACACAAGATTCATCTTCACTCCTAGAAAAGCCAAATTCCTTGACCTTTTCATCAAAGAAAAGATTCCATCTGCGAGGTTCTTGCTTTAATCCATAAATGGATTTCTCAAGCTTACATACTCTATTAGGGTACTCGTTGCTGACAAAACCTTCTGGCTGACTCATGTAAACATCTTCAGTCAACTTTCCATTAAGGAAAGCGGTTTTGACATCCATTTGCCAAATTTCATAGTCATGAAATGCAGCTATGGCTAACATAACCCTAATAGACTTAATCTTGGCTACTGGAGAAAAGGTCTCATCATAATCCACTCCAGGATTTTGAGAGAAGCCCTTTGCAACCAGTCAAGCCTTATAATTGTGTACATTACCATCCATGTCGGTCTTCTTCTTGAAGATCCATTTGCACCCTACAGTCTTACGACCTGGTACATTCTCAACCAAGTTCCAAACTTGATTGTCATACATGGATTGTATCTCGCTATCCATAGCCTCTTTCCATTTAGCAGACTCGAGGCCTGCCATGGCTTCCTCGTAGCTGTTAGCGTCATCCAGACCTACTAGTGTCCCATCACTAATAAGTGTCTCACCTTCTGTAGTAATATGGAAACCATAGTAATGGTTAAGTGCATTCCTAACTCTCGTGGAACGCCTCAGAGATACAGATTCATCAATTGGCTCAACAGGAGTTTCCTCCTCAAGTTGAGGGCTAGCATTTGAAGTTCCTTCACCACTTGACTCTTGAATTTCTTCAAGATCAATTTGCCTCCCACTGTCTCCTTGGCTTATAAACTCTCTCTCTCTCTCTCTCTCTCTCTCTCTCTCTCTCTCTCGAAAGACTCCTCTTCTTGCTACAAAGACCACATTATCACTAGGTCTGTAGAAGAGGTAACCAAAGGATCTTTGTGGGTAGCCGATGAAAATACACCTCTCGCTTCGGGGTTCTAGCTTATCATGAGACTCACGCCTCACAATATTCTCGCAACCCCAAATCTTGATGTGGTCTAGTTTAGGTACTTTACCAGTCCACATCTCGTGAGGAGTTTTGGCAACTTTCTTTGTAGGGACTAGATTAAGAATATGGGCGGCAGTCTCTAAGGCATACCCCCAAAATGAGATTGGTAGCAAAGCTCAACTCATCATGGAACGAACCATGTCCAACAAGGTTCGATTACGCCTCTCAGCTACACCATTCAACTGTGGTGTCCTGGGAGGTGTCAATTGTGAGACAATCCCACATTCCCTAAGATAGTCGAGGAACTCTGAACTAAGATACTCACCACCTCGATCGGATCGAATCATCTTAATGTTCCTGCCCAATTGATTCTCGACTTCCTGTTTAAATTCCTTAAACCTTTCGAAAGTCTTTGACTTATGCTTGATTAAGTAGACATATCCATATCTGCTGTAATCATCAGTAAAAGTCAAATAATAATGATTAGCATCCCTTGTGGCATGTTTGAATGGTCCACACACATCCGTGTGTACAAGGTCCAACAAACCTTCACCCTCTCCCAAGAACCTGTGAAGGGTGACTTTGTTATTTTTCCAAGTAAGCATGATTCGCAACAATCATCCAACTTTAGGTTAAACGACTCCAAGACTCCATCCTTTTGGAGTTGGCTTATGCGTTTCTTTCTTATATATCCAAGACAACAATGCCATAGTGATGCTTTATCCAAGTTATTATTATTAATAGAATCAATACACAATACATTATTTCCTAAGTAATCAACCACAGATACTATTTCATACACGCCATCACAAGGTAATGCTTTAAAATAAAGAACATTATTGAAGAAAGCATCAATAGAACCAACTTCATTATTAAATGAAAAGGTAAACCCTTGTTTATACAATGCATGAAAGGAAATAATATGTCTTGCCATTTCTGAAGAATAACAACATTTATTCAAATCTAAATTTAACCCACTACTTAGCGACAAAGTATAAACTCCAATCTTGGTGATAGGTGTAACTTTCCTATTCCCCATGATTAAGTTTATCCTTCCTTGCTCCACATTCTCACTTCTTCTTAGTCCCTGTAAATCAGAACATATATGAATACCACAACCGGTATCAAGGACCCAAGATTTAGAATGGGTTGAGCTATTAGAAATGATAGTGTAAATACCTGCATGGTTGGGTTTAACTTTCCCACCCTTCAGATCTTGCTGGTACTTCGGGCAGTTCCGCTTCCAATGTGCCTTTTCATGGCAATAGAAACATTCAGCCTCTTTTAGGTAAGAAGAAGGAGTGATGAAACCTTTCTTGGTTCCACTTGAAGAAGAGCCATCAAGGGTCCTAACCTTAGTACCCTTCGAAGAACTCTTTCTCTTCTTCCCTCGTCCTTTCCCGATTTCCAAGACAGGGGCAGAGTTGGTAGGAGTAGGAGTAACAATCGCCTTACCCTTAAGACCACTTTCCGCAGTCTTTAAGAGTCCTTGAAGTTTGATGAGTGTGACATATTCCTTGTTCATGTGGTATGTCATGCGGAATTGATCATAACATGAAGGTAAGGAGTGCAAAATTATATCTATTGCAAGATCCTCAGGGAAGTTCACATTTAGCTTCAGCAAACGGTCCACAAATCTTTGCATTTTCTGCATGTGGCCCGTGATGGGTTCACCATCCTTCATGTGAGTTGTTATCATGGAGGAGATGATTTCATACCTCTCTTGACGAGCACTTTGATGGTATCTTTCCATCAAGTCTTGGTGCATCTCATAGGGGTAGAAATTTTCATAGGATTTTTGTAGATCTGCGGTCATAGTGGCCATCATGATGCATGCCACTTTGGTGGCATCCCTTTCATGTGCCCTAAACTCAGTGATCTCTTGAGGAGTTGCAACTGTCTCATCAATCTCCTTAAGCTCCTTATCGAGGACATATTCTTTGTCCATGTAGCGGGTAATCATTCGGATGTTTTTGATCCATTCATTAAAGTTTGATCCATCAAAAGTGACTTTCCCACACAAGTTCATAAGAGAAAAGGAGCCATTAGGATTAGAGCCAGAAGCGGCAGTGTTTGTAGACATCTGAGAAGAAGAAACATTTAGTTTAGAAATAGGAATAGTCCTTAATAAAACACCTAAATGTAGTATTAAGGCTAGGACCCAATCACAATATATTATACTTAGAAGAGGTATGCCGTAATCTAAGTAATAACATATTTGAAAGGTAGGTGAATGACGATTCACCAATTTCCACCAAAGTCGAAATATTAAAATATTTAATTTGGTTCTTAGAAACTCCTAGATTCTTTTGAGATTCAATGAACTTTTCAAAGGCATGTTTCAATCTCGAGTATGCCCTCCAAGTTATGTGACTGGGATGCCGAGGATCACAAAACGAGGTGTGAAGTAACCATGCAAATTACTTGGTACCCTTAATAAATTACCCCTCAATCGATGTGCCGGTTAACCACACACGCTCCATCGATACTATGATAAATATTAAGTCACCCTTTACGTACCTTGTTAAGTCCAAGTTAGTGTGCCGGTTAACCACACACGCTCCACTAACAACTTAGACAAACTGTAAAGTGTAATTTCATGGATTAGCACATTATTCGCATTTTTTCTAAAGTAACTAAGATTGGGAATTTAATAAAACATTTAGTTACTTTATAATATTCATCTTACTTTTAAAGAGAATTTATAAGTCCTTGTCTTACCCGTTCGGCTAACGACCCTCCACTAGTCAAGCAAGCGGTGGGTGAGAGTGGACACCCATTAAGTTGCCATTTTATAGGCAACAACCTTGTACCCACCTTATAGACTAGCTTCGTGAATGAGGCGTACTAGGTAAGACGACTTTTATCTTATACATACATACATATATATATATATATATATATATATATATATATATATATTATTATTATTATTATTATTATTATTATTATTATTATTATTATTATTATTATTATTATTATTATTATTATTAGCTTATAATATTATAAGTATAAGGGTTGAATTTTAACTTTTAAAATTCTAAGGGTTGGAACTAAAGTTTTAATATGACTTTACTTGTTCCAAAACTTGAGGGCAAGTTTTGTAAACTTTCAAAACTTTTCATTTCTTGTAACTTATGAGTTAAATAGAGTAATACAATGAAGACTCTTCATTTTTCTAACTCTTGTGTTCTTTTAATGGTTTTAATTCAAGTGTAACTCTTGGTTTTCCATAACTTGAGGACAAGTTATGGACTCCATTAAAACACATTATGATCAAGAATTAAACTACCACATAGGTTACAAATAATTCGTATGATCATCTAAACATCATAAGATCAAGAACATGATTATGAACACTTTCATGAATTAAAAATTACACATAAAACTTTGTAATTTTGAGAACAAGTTGTTGTAAATGGATTAGCAAAGACATTACACCATCTAAAACGAGTTTTCAAGTACCAAAACAGTTTAGGGTAATGTTTTTAGTCCATTTCCAGCAACTAAAGTCGAAAATCTGCACTCTATCGCTTCTACTCATCGAGTGCATAACCCTACTCGCCGAGTAGGTTGAAGATACACATGAACTCGACGAGTCCCCCCATGGACTCGGCGAGTTCAACTGGCAGATAGCAAGTTTTTCGACTTTTTCAACTATATTGCATCAAGTATCAAACAAACAAGCCTAGGCTTTGATACCACTGATGAGTTTTGAGCATTCTAACACTTCCTAAGTGTACATGCAACCCTAATAAACCTTGGATCTATGTTTGTCTAAGATGCATGCAAATAATTATTTTTCCAAGGTTCATATCCTAACTAGCATGGCATGGGGAACATGAATCAAATAAAGCTAGTAGAAATACTTACCTTGTAGTAGTAGTTGGTTGCTTGGAGTTTTAGAGCCTAGCACCAATAGTGTGAATGCCTCAAATGGAAATCACAAATCACCACAAACTTGGAACTTTGAGAGAATAGTCACTACTATCTTGAAATCGACCCTCACCTCAACAAGTGTCAACTAGTGTGATTTCAAGAACCAAAGCCTCCTTTATATAGTGTGGTGGATTAGGGTTATATCCATGTAAACCCTAATACCCATGTCTCTTCATTTTCATGAGATCCATAGGTTAAAGCTCCATGGAGTATCCATGGACTTTTCCATGCAAGCCTAGCCCATTCCAAATAAGCATTAGCCCACACTATATAAATATAGAAGCCCATATTCAATTAGTAATATCTTTGATCTCTAAATTAATACTAGATTAATTATAGATCAATACTAATTAAATAATATGATCTTATATTAATATATTAGAACTTATAATATATTAATAAATCATAACTTGTACTATTCTCAAATATTATCCATAAATTGTTCGGGTGAAGTGCAACCCAAATGGACCATGTCGGGTCGGGTCAAGTACATACCAAATATAGTTATGGAGTTAGACACTATATCCAACAAATACTTACCTCTTGTCGAATTCTCGTATAATAATAGTTACCACGCTTCAATCAAAATGCCACCATATTAAGCATTATATGGTTGCAAGTGTCGTACTCCATTATGTTGGCGAGACATAGGATAGAAGATCCTTGGAGGCCCTGAAATGATTCAAGACACCACCGACAAAATTCAAATCGTACGAGAAAGAATGAAAGCGGCCCAGGATCGACAAAAGTCCTATACAAAAAAGAGAAGATGACCCATAGAATTCCAAGTGGGTGATTTCGTGATGCTGAAGGTATCCCCATGGAAAGGCATTATGAGATTTGGGAAGAAAGGAAAGTTAAGTCCTAGATTTGTTGGTCCTTTCAAAATCATCCAGAGAATTGGAAAGCAAGCATACTACTTAGACTTAGCTAAAGATTTGGCACGTATTCATGATGTGTTTCATTGAGCTATCTGCGCAAATGCTTGAGCATCAATGATGAGACAGTTCCATTATCCGAGGCGAAATTGGATAGTAAGTTAAAATACGTAGAAGAGCCGGAAGAGATCGTGAATGAAAGAACAACTAATCTACGTAATAAAGAAGTGGAGTTGGTGCTTGTCAAGTGGAAACACCATCGAGGCCCAAATTATACTTGGGAAAATAAGAATGAGATAAGAGCAAAATATCCCCATTTATTTTAATCGATGTAATGTTAGGGACGAAATCCTCAAAAGGAGGAGGTATTTGTAACATACACATTTTAAAATCGTTTTTTAAGTAAATAATATTATGAAATATTATGTGAATTTTTATGTTGAGTTCTAACAGATAGTTTTTACTAGAAATGAAGTAAAACTATGTTTAGAATCACTCATAAAATGTTGGAAGTCTTATGAGATTCCAATTAAAAGCCAAATAGTGAAATCTAGTGAAAATATAAAATTTGGAATAAGTAAAATTTTATTATTGAAAGTTGTAGATAATCTCATTAGAAACATTTAGGCAAAAACCTCATCGAAATCCGAGTTATAACGAAGAAGTTATGACCAACCGAAGATCCAGGATAAAAATGGCACGGCGCCGAATGACGTAAAAAGTAAGTTGTTGATAAAAATACTTTTTAGCTTTAGTAATCTAAATGAAATTCGTAGTATTCGTTAAATCGAGAAGTTCGATAAAAAGAACGCCAAAATCTGACTTCTTATGAGGAAGTTATGATTTTTCGAAGTTTCAGCTTAGCAGTAGACAACTAAAAACTCGAATTTTAGATCGAGTATTTTTAGCTGACACAACCTAAAAGAGAATTGAAGGTCTCATAATTTGTAATACAACGGTAAAAAGTCTGACGAAAACGGACGTCGGATGAAGAAGTTATGGATTTTTAACAGATTTTCCTGTCCCGGTCTGTTAAAAATAATAATATAAAAACTAAAATCAAAATTAGGC
Organism: Lactuca saligna; assembly: GCF_052625555.1. Classification (NCBI taxonomy): domain Eukaryota; kingdom Viridiplantae; phylum Streptophyta; class Magnoliopsida; order Asterales; family Asteraceae; genus Lactuca; species Lactuca saligna. The sequence goes on along the minus strand of NC_136420.1, from coordinate 63,726,667 downwards.
AACAAATTCTTGATGAAAGTTGTAGAGCATAATTTTAGCTACGCGTGCATATAAAGAACATCAAAAACGGAGCTCGTATGCAAAAGTTATGGATTTTACAAGATTTGGCACATTTTTCGAGAAAATTCGCATGAATAGTACTGCCACGTCAGCCCTCGCATACAGCCTCCACGTGTCACCTTCTGATAGGACCGAGGTTGATTTGTCGCCTTCTGATTGGACCAAGTCCGAGGTCCACTAAGCTTGGGACACCTTCGCATGAGACACCTCTGGATCACCCTCTCACCAACGTGGAGCCTGCCCATTGGACCGAAGTTGGGTCCAATCCGAGGCTGCCGTCAGCGAGCCTGCTGTTCCGAGCCGAAGGCCCAGCCAATGACGCGCCTGAAGCTGATGACTCCTCGCATCCGAGCCTCTCCGAAGCTGCCATCTGGTCCAAGCCTTGCAACCACCTGCCCTCTTCCCTTCGCTTCGGATCCGAACCTCGGCTCTATATAAGGGGTGCGAGACCTCCCGGGTACTGATTCCAAAGCCCGAAACACGCCCCGGTACTGATTCCAAAGCCCGAAACACGCCCCGGTACTGATTCCAAAGCCCCGGTACTGATTCCAAAGCCCCGGTACTGATTCCAAAGCCCCGGTACTGATTCCACTTCCCCCGAAGCCCCGGTACTGATTCCAAAGCCCGAAACACGCCCCGAGACTCCCGAGAAGCCCGAAAAATTTATCTTTTCGGTTTCGAAGCTCTACCTTCGTAGAGCCCGGTTTTCAAGAAAACTCCCGATTTTCAACGACGAAAGTCATATTTAGAGCCGAAGTACTGCCCAAATTAATATTTTAACCCCCGGTTATTTCACGATGAGTTTAATATATAGAAATAATTGTATGTTATGTGTTATATGTGCTACGTGCTTTTCAGTGTTATTATTCCGGGTCATTTTTCCGGGTTATTTTTATTCGCTATTTTTAATAGCAAAGAAATACCTTTGACCATGTATTGTAGATGTAAAATTGTAAAAGTCGAATATAGTGTTTTGTAGTGTTTCGCATTTTATATTATTTTACTAAGTCATACTTTATGCGAAATGTAATGTTTAGACTTGGTATTTTTTTTGTACACTCATGTTCCCTATAAATAGGGACTGAGGTTAGAAGTAGAAGGAACTTTTTAGATAACTTTGAAAAACCTTTCTGCTTATCTCTGTAATCAATCTTCATCAATATAAGATCTGATTAATATTTACTCTTTGTGTTCTTACTCTTCAATTACTAAAATCATACTTTGTGTTCTTCAATCTCGATAAAAATTCTCTTCAATTGGTATCAGAGCAGGATTCAAACTGCATCGATCTGATTTTCATGTTAGAATCATTTGCTTTTTGAGTTGCAACTTTATTCAAAATTTTCCGTGCATTTTGGTTTTGAAAATCACTTTAGATCTTCATATTTGAATTGATTCTGTATTTGAATTGTTTAGTCGAGTAATCGATCAGTGATTAGTGATCAATTCAGTTGATCAAATCCTCAAATTCATCAAGTTTTTCAAGCTTTCTGAAAATTTATGTGTTCATCAATGGCGAACTTTAACATGAATACAATGACTTCCTTCTCTCACTTGCTTGGTTCTTCAACCAAAATTCCGATGTTAATTCCAGAATACTATGATCAGTGGGCTGATAGAATGGAAGATTACTTAAATGGAATTGATGAAGAACTTTGGAATTGTATCGATGGAACAGTGCAAGCACCTGTTAATGTTCAAACTATTGGTTCATCTGCTACATCTACTGAAGTTGCTGATCAACAAAAACGGTTGAAGAATAATTAAAAAAGGTGCATGAGGGAACTAAGATGTGCTCTTCCTCCTGTGGTTTATAACTACATTTGTAGTTGTAAAACAGCTAAGGACATCTGGAACACTCTAAAAGAGAAGTATCAAGGTAGCGAAAAAACGAAGATCAATTCTGTGAAGCAATGCCTAGTTGAACTGAAAGTATTCAGAAAAAAGGATGAAGAAACTCTTGAAAATTACTATGATCGTCTGAATGAGCTTATGTTTCACTGTAATAGGTATGGAATCACTAGATCTCTCATGGAATTCAATTTAACTTTCATTATGGGTCTTCGCAAGAAATGGAGAAGTGTGAGCATGATGATTAAGAATCATTAGAGTTTTGAAACAACTCAGTCGAATGATCTCTACAATCAGCTGAAAACACATGAATGCGCAGTTTTAGAGATATATGAAGAATCAAAACAAAGCATTGGAGGTGTAGCACCTGGTTCCTGGTATGTAAATCTTAATTGAGTATTTTTCCTTTTTATGCCTTGGACTCGGCGAGTCATAGGTCCGACTCGCTGAGTCGGGACGGGACCCGGGACACGTATAAGTTGGCGACTCGGCGAGTCCATATCCTGGACTCGGCGAGTCACCGCTGTTGGATGAAATCCTAAGTTTCAGGGGTTTGCACACTATTTAATCCCCCTTTCCACCCCCAAGCCAGCCCCCACTCACCCTAAGAGCCATATACCTCATTCTAAGCTTTGTTTTATGGATTTGAAGCCATTTGGTGTGTCCTCTTGGAGATTGGAGTGAGTAGGGAAGGAGATCAAGAAGAAGAAGAGGAGGTCAAGCACTTGTGAGCAATTTCAGAGTGATATCTAAGGTATGGCTCATTTTCCCCCTTGTCCCTATGCTTATGGACCCATTAAAGTCCATCATGGCTCATTTCCAAGCTTGTATGTGCATAATATTTCGAAATAAGTTGATTGGTCTCTAGATCCAAGCATAGTTGAGCTCCAGGAGCTTAGATCCACTACCTTTATGAGCCCATATTGCATATAAACCTTAGATCTACTCTTTTGGTGCATTTTGAACCCTAAAAACCCCATAGATGGATATTTACACGTAAAGTTGGAAACTTTACGTGTTATTCATGCTCTAGGAGCCCAGATCTACGAATGACATGGACTGGATTCGAGCAAAATTGCATTTTTAGCTCTTGCATGGAGCGTACTCGGCGAGTCGCTCATCTGACTCGGCGAGTCCAGTCGCGAGTCTTCGGGTTTGTCCCCTTTTTGTTATGACGAGTCGTGTAGTGAGTCCATGAGGGACTCGGTGAGTTGGAAGCCAAAACTCACCCATAGTGGAACTCGGCGAGTTGATGCCCAAACTCAGAAAGTTCAAGGCAATCTCCTTAGATCAAGATCAGACTCGGCGAGTTGGCGAGTCACAGTATAACTTGTTCATCGGATGAAGCCGAACTCGGCGAGTTGTTCGTACAACTCGACGAGTAGGATGAAGGACTTGAACATCAGTTTGGAAGGAGAACTTGTCGAGTCGACGCCTAACTCGACGAGTAGAAACAGAATTCAGGACAGTCGTTTGGACATGGACTCGGCGAGTTGGCGAGCCAACTCGGCGAGTCGGGTCAACTGGAAGTTGACTCTGACTTTGACTTAGGGCATGATCAGGGGTAAAATGGTCATTTTACCCAAAGGTCAATTAGCAGTTTTTGACTAAGTGTTTGGTGGGAATACAGCCGGTGGATTTCCGGAACAGCAGCAACAACAGTCAGACTATTCCCACGAAGATCAGCACTTACTCCGAGGTGAGTTTCCTTCCAGTAGCGGTGGGTCTAAGGCCACAATGTCGGCCCACCAGTAGAAGTTGTATGTTAGATGATTGTCTTTGTGATATCATCTAGGTTTGCTACTACCTGATATGTTATATGTTGGCATGATATATTGTATGTGATAGTAGTAGAGTTCAGTTGCTAGGACTGAAGGGTGGTCAGACACCCCAGATATGGCTGATATTACGTTTGTGTTATGATATATGTGATGGTAGTAGTAGGGGTGAAATAGTCCCCAAGGTTCGGTTGTTAGGACCGAAGGGTAGTCAGCACCCCAGAATAGCTCGACATGGGTAGGTCAGCACCCCAGAATGGCTTGACACGGGTAGTCGGGACCCCAGAATGGCCGTACCGGGTAGTCAGGCACCCCACAATAGCCTGGCAGTATGTATGATATGTATTGTATGGTATGTGGTACGATGGGGGAACTCACTAGGCTTTGTGCTTAAAGTTTACAGTTTTGGTTTCAGGTACCTCCTCATCAAAGGGGAAGGAGCTGGCTCGGTAGCGGCACATTATGCACACACATTGGTTTTCGCATTTACTAGATTTCCCTGGGATTTATACTCTGATGTTTCAATTGGTTGTATGACTTGACTTTTGAACATGGTTTATGTTGTGATGTAGTTTGGTCAAACAATGTTTTTATTTATTAACATTTTCTAAAGTAATGTTTTAAAAACGAAATTTTTGGACGTGAAAATTGGGTCGTTACAAGTTGGTATCAGAGCCCTGGTTTGAGGGATTCGGACACACCTTCGGGGGTGTTTGAACTCAAATCGAGGGATTAAAAGATTTTGGAAAGAGAAAATGTTTTCCAAAAGGGTTATGTAAAGGTTTTAAGAAAGAATAATGTGTGTGATGTGCGCAACCGGCCAAGCTCAAGTAAGTATTCCCCAATGTACCCATACAAGTTTATTTATGTTTATCAGTTTCTGTAGAACAGCATGCTAGAATAGGACTAAGGATCTAGGAGTGATGCCTTATGTACCTGCTTTATGTGCTTCAGTATATGAAAGATCTGCATGCTAGAGCTGAGTAGACAGTAGTAGGGTAGCATGTTTAGGTTATTCCTGATAGTACGAGTTTAGCATTGTATGCTAGTTCATTTCTCTCTTCGAGGATAGAGTTGCATGAGATTGTTTTTCTTACATCCAAATGTTGTTTGCTTTGTGCTATGTGGGCCTTGAAGTGATGGGAGTTAACTGTTAGGTGAATACGTTTAAGTCACATGTGATCAGGGTTGAATAATCTCAGAGTGTTGGATTTGACTCTATTGCGTAGCTCTTGTTTGAGTCTTAATCATTGTAGAGATGAGTCCCTTACTCGAAGGATTATCCGAGCCTCAGCGCATGAGATTGTATTCAGGTAATAGTTAACTAGCATCACCAAGAGGCCTTCAGCAGCTGAGGGCTGGGTTGGGTGGAGTTAGAGGTTTCCTAGGGTAAGCCTAGGATAATGAGTAGTAGTGATCAGCAGTAGGGGAAGGGACCTGGTCGAGTCGAGGCGGTTTTGGGGAAGGTACGGATAGATGTGGAAGGTAGTATGGGCCCATACTACTGAAAGCAGAGGATCCGTACCCGAACCGAGGAAGGCTAAGATAAGACTAGGGAACTAGTAGTGGGTGGGATCCTTCCAGGGGTATCAGTATCGCTAACAGTTGTTATTTCTTTGTATTTCAGAATGGTGGTACTACGCCTGAGACCAGCAGTTGGCAGTTCAGGAGAGGGATCGGGTTCGGGATCAGGTTCCGAGCCAGTAGATGAGAGGCTACGCGAGTTCATCGCGTCAGAGATCACCAGAGGTATCCTTGAGTCGACCCCCATTATCTTCGGGTCGATCAAGGAAAGGATCATCGAGTTGATGGAGGATCACCTCAGGGCGTTCAGGAGCGACATGGCATCTGGCCAGTCAGGATCTCGCACGCTGTCCTTTAAGGACTTCAGGGGCAGTGGTGCGCCGGATTTCCACGGGATGAAGGACCCCATTGTTGCCAGGTGGTGGATTGCAGACATCGATTCTGCGCAGTTGGCTAGCTTCTGCCCTGAGGGGTCGAAGGTGAGGTATGCAGCAGGGTGTTTACGAGACCGAGCTTGAGATTGGTGGGAGTCAGTGGGTGATTCTTTGGGAGCCTCAGCTATTAAGGCTATGACCTGGTCGGACTTTGTGACCAGGTTCAGGGCAGAGTTTGCACCGGATTTCGAGCTTCAGCAGCTGGCTAGGGAGTTTTTGGATATGAGGCAGACGACTGAGACTATGGCGGAGATCATCGCCAAGTTCCAGGAGAGGGAACTGTTGGTGCCCCAATATGCGGGTGATGAGGACATGAGGAGGACCCGCTATCATGACATGCTTCAGGCCGATATCCGGGAGCACGTTAGTTTTTCGGCTTGCCCCACCCTGGACTCCATGATTGCCAGGGCGAGGGAAAGGGAGATAGATTTGGAGCATATCCGAAAACGGAAGTCAGAAGCGGGTCAGGCAGGAGGGGCTTCGGGGAAGAAGCCCAAGGGATCAGATGGTAGGCCGAAAGGCCAGTCAGGACCGAGCCGCTACAAGAAATGTGGCAGGCCACACGAGGGGGCGTGCAGGATGGGATCATCAGGCTGCTACAAGTGCGGCAAGACTGGCCACTATAGCAGGGATTGCACTGCTTTGGCAGCAGTTATTCAGACATCGGAGTTGCTGTGTTTTCACTGCAACCAGAGGGGCCACAAGAAGGCCAATTGTCCCGAGTTGACAACTTCAGCGCCGGTGAAGGCGCCAGCCCCATCGACACTGCGGATCACAGATGGCTGGCAGGGCAAGGCAGATGCCCCAGTGGTGAGGAGCCAAGCATTCCAGCTGACCACCGAGGAGGCATGCGCAGCACCCGATGTGGTGACGGGTATGATTCTTTTCCCTCTCGTTTGTTTATATGATGTTATGATATTGATATGTGCCCGGTATATGTATATGTGTTAGGATCGTTCTATGTGAACGGTATCTCAGTTCAGGTGTTGTTCGACTCGGGTGCATCTCGATCGTTTGTGTCCCTTGCGCTTAGCAAGAAGTTTCCCGAGTCTTCGGGCATGCTGGATTGCCCTTTGGAAGTAGAGATTGCTGATGATCGATCGGTGCGAGCATCGATGGTATTTCGGGACTGCGTGTTGCATTTGTTCGAGGAGCGCTACTTGGTGGATTTGGTTCCCATTCCGTTACGTAGGAACAAGGTGATCATAGGCATGGACTGGTTGAGCCCTAATGGGGCGGTGATAGATTGCGCGCAGCAACTAGTGCGAGTCAGGACCCCAGGGAGGGGAAAGGTTGTGATCCATGGTGAGAGGCCACAACGCGGACCCGCTGTATGTTCAGCGGCGAGGGCTAGACGTTACCTTCAGCAGGGATGCGTGTGACATCCCCAAAATCACGGCCAGAAAAGACCGATTTCATTTATGCTTTTTAAAATAATTTCAGAGTAAATCCTTTTGATTTAAAAGTGTTGCGGAATTTGTTCCCAAAACAAAACATGATAAAATAATATTTATCAAAGCATTTCATCAAGAGATGCATTTTCATTATATAATTAAAACTCGGGGTGTCATGTTCCGATACAGACCATAAAGCATAAACGATAACATTACAAGACATTCAACAAATATATACATATACAGACTTGTAAACAAAACAACTCGATGATTCATCCATCTTACGCCCTTGCGCCACTTCCTGTAATACAAATAAAACTGAGTGGGTCAGGCTTGGGAGCCTGGTGAGCATATAGGGTTTTCAACCCACAATAAATAATTTATATTTAATTTCACCAACCAATCACTATCCCGATTACCCATTCCCGTTATCATCACTTTACGTCCCTAAAACAACATCTATCGCAAGGGACCTAATCTAGGATTTTCATCGGGACGGACATTACTGCTAAGGGGTTTCCTCAACACTAGATATCCTAAAGGCAACCATGAGGGGGATAGAGTACACCGGTGAACACATCGTTCATAACACCTACATGTTATGAACCTGCTAGCGTTCCACGAGACTGTCTAGAAGGAGTCTGTGGTCGTTATCCATACTCCCCTGAATAACTAGGTCAACAACAACAACAACATCGAGGCCTCTCATCTGTTTATTACACACCAACTATCTACCCATGTTCTACCCAACATATTGTTGGATTAATGTCTAAGTCCATAACTATAATTGGTAAGACTTGACCCGACCCGGCATGGTCCATTTGGGTTGCATACCATCATGCACTTGGATAGACTAAATGAGAGAAATAAGACACTTATGGTTATTAATATATTATAAGTTCTAGTATATTAATAATAAGAATAATGAGATTATTTAATTAGTATTGATCAAGAATTAATCTAGCATTAATTGAGTGATCAAAAGAAGACTAATTAAATATGTGGGTTGATTGTGTAAATCATCCATACTTGTATAGTGGGCTAATGCTCCATGGATTATCTAGTTGGGCCAAAACCCATATGATGCTCCATGGATGCTCCATGGTATATTTGAACCCATGGATCCAAGGAAATGGAAAGTCATGACAATTAGAATTTACCCTAATTGTATAACTATATAAGCATCTTATTCTTGAGGAAAATCAGCCACTAGAGAGACGAGTATTATTCTTGAAGTGTAGAATTCTCTCTAAGTTATTCTAAGTGTTTTGATGATTGTGAACCATTTGAGGTGTCACACTTGGGGCACTAGGCACTCAAGCTTCATGAAGACAAGCACCATCAAAGAGGTATGTATTCTATCTTGTTATATTGATAGTTTTTGTATGCTAGATTAGGATAATACCTTGGATGTTCATATTTGCATGTATAATAGAGAAAACATAGATCCAAGGTATTTAGGGTTGCATGTACACTTAGGAGTGTTAGAATGCTCATAACCCAACAGTGGTATCAGAGCCTAGGCTTGTTTTCTTGTTATACCTGCAATAGAAGCTGAAAAATCGAAATTAGTGCTGTCAGCCCAGCAGACTCGCCGAGTCCATGAAGGGACTCGACGAGTCCAAGGCAAAATGCATCCAACTCGCCGAGTTGTGTTCATGCACTCGACGAGTTGGACCCCAGACAACATATTTTCGAGTTTTTTGGCTAGAAATGGACAAGGAACATTACCCTAAGTTGTTTTGAACTTATAAACTTGTTTTTTTTTAATGTGGTAATGTTCATGCTAATCCGTTTTCAAAGATAATTGTCAATAGATTCATGTTTTGTATTAGTTTAAAGACTAATTACATGAAAAAGTTTGATTTGAATTATCTTGTTCTTATGAGTTGCTTAGATTAATAGAAAAGTTAATTGAAATAGTTGTTTTCAATCCATTTTAATCTAAGAGTTGAGTATAAAATGTGTTTGTGTAACTTGTCCTCAAGTTACATGAAGAGTCACATTAAAGACTCATAAAACTCATAAAATTGGCAAAGGTTACAAAAAAATATGAAGAGTCTAGTTCTAATTAATTGGAGTTATGACTCCATAATTTATCCTCAAGTTATGGAGGACCAAGAGTCTCTTCATTAAATAAATATAAAAAAAAATAATGTAACCTTAATTAATTCCATAAGTTATAAAATAAAGAAAAAGTTAATTCTTTATTAGTTTAAAGTCTTCCATAATTTGTCCTCAAGTTATGGAACTTGAAGAGTTTTTGGATTAAAACTACTTTAAATACATAAGTTATGGAATTAATTAGTTTTGAATAGTTTCAAAACTTGCCCTCAAGTTTTGGAATTTGTAAAGTTTTCTCTTATGAATACTTTAATTCCAAGTTAGCCCTTAGAATTTTAAAAGTTAAAATTCAACCCTTATACTTTATAATATTATAAGTTAATAATATATACATGTATAAGAGTAAAGTCGGTCTTACCGCTAGTACGCCTCATTCACGAAGCCGGTCTATAAGGTGGGTATAAGGTTGTTGCCTATAAAATGGAAACTTAATGGGTGTCCACTCTCACCCACCGCTTGCTTGACTGGTGGAGGGTCGTTAGCCGAACGGGTTTGACAGGACTATAATTCTCCCTTCATTAAAAGTATTAATGATAAATACTAAGTAACTAAACTCTTATAAATACCCAATCTTAGTTACTTAGGAAAATGTGAAGAAGGTGCTAATCCATGAAATTACACCTTGCACTTTGTTTAAGTCGGTTAGTGGAGCGTGTGTGGTTAACCGGCACACTAACTCGTATTTAACAAGGTAGACAAAGGGTAACTTAATGTTTATCATAGTATCGATGGAGCGTGTGTGGTTAACCGGCACATCGATTGAGGGATAAACACTGAAGGGTACCAAGTAATTTGCATAGTTACTTCACACCTTGTTTTGTGATCCTCGGCATCCCAGTCACAAAACCTGAAGGGCACACTCGAGAGTGAAACATGCCATTGAACAGTTCAATGAATCTCAAAAGATCTAGGAATTTCAAATCCAATTAAAACCTAATAATACATTTCATTTATCTTGGTGGAAATTGGTGAATCGTCATTCACCTACCTTCAAATTGTTTTATAGCTTGGATTACGGCATACCTCTTCTAAGTTATAAAATAGTTTGTTGGGTCCTAGCCTTAATATTTCATATTGGGTGTCATATTAAGGACTTTAAGATCAACTATCTTGAATATCTCCCAAAACATGTCTGTTTTAGACATTTATGATCTTCCCAAATCTCTTGAAACAAGCATTCCTAATGAAGATGATGTCCCATGGATATCATACTTCTTTCTCCTCCTCCAATTATTCTCCCTAACCCACAAGTTCTTGAAAAGTTTAAGATCACTCAAGCCCCATTGGCAAGGCAAGGTCTAGGTGTGATCACATCTTGGAGATGTAGTCACATATTGACAAGCCGGGAGAGAAGGGTGTCAAAGTCTTGAGAAAGTTGGTGGTTCAACTACTTTCTAAGTCACATAGTGAGTTCTTTTGGAACACCTATGAAACAGACTATGACAAGACCCTTAATGATCTTATCTATTTGTTAAGATCAACTTCCTCAAAACTTGATGGACATTGACAATAGTGACACAGGAAATCCAGAAAAGCATTCTCTTCCCAATGGAAAGGGATCGACCATAGTCAACTCGGTTGACCAAATGGTAAAGAGAAAAGTCTAAGTCTGTGATAGTATCGTGTACCATTATCAAAGGGTCCATATGTTTATATTGCCAAAGGAAGGGGCATTGGTTGCGAAGCTGCCAAGTTTACCTAAGGATGTTAAAGTCAATAAGTTTGACTCTACTTCAGGTAAAGTCCACTAATCTAACTCTGTTAAGTTTCTATTATGAGATTCCTGATACATGATGTGACTGGGTCACATGGTAATGTTTTAAGAATCAAAGAAAAGTAAAGGAACTTAAAGAAAGAATATGCTGAATCTGATCGCATAGATGGATTTCTATCGCGTAGTTTGAAAATCGGATTCTTGAGCTACTTCTTAGGAGTTATGAGATATTGCTAAGGAATAGATAACAACAGGTTTTCATATGGATTGTAAGGATAAGTTTTTCCGCATAGTTTTAAAATAAAAGAAAATTTTTATTTTAGTTATTTTAAAATATCCTTACAATGGCATTTGAGGAAAAATTGTTGCTTATATGATTCCATTAATAGCAAGAGTGGAAGTATGAAATTGATTCTTTCATTTGTGGTAATGTCTAAATTTATCAAATAAAGGAAAGATTCTCATCACCCAAGTCTCAATTGGACCGGAACTTGGAATCATGCAAGGTGTATAGCATGATGAATGAGAACTTTCAAGTATTGGAAAATTAAGACTAATTACTTATTCACATGGATGTGTGAGTCAAGTAATGGACTAAGGGATCGAGTACATAGTCATGTGCACTGATTAAGTCCACCACAAAAGATTAATAAGACTATTCGTCATAGTTTATTAAAGCTCAGTAAATATGATTATACTTACAGGCTTAAGTGTAACTCTGAGACATTGGAAAAGGTTCCAATGTAAGGCAGAGCGAATAAGAAGAATCAACTTAGGCAGAAAGATAAAAGTTTCTCAAATCTGAAAAAATGGGAGAGTACTTTAGTATCAGTTTTGTGATCATCTTAATGATTAAGAAACCATATCAAAATTAGTTCTCTATGGAAGTCTTAGTGCATTCTTATGACTAAGAAGAAGGGATCTTGAATTGTTGAAATGGTTAAATCAAGAAGATGAGTCATACTTCGTTCCAATACAAGTCTTAGAGTCATACTCCAAGATTGTGACTTGAGTGACATGTCTCAAAGAAGGTTTAAAACACTTGTCAAATGTAAGAGTAAAAGTTTTCTACTATTGTACATTTGAAATTGGTAAGTTGTGATGTTTTGGATAAAACAAAGACCAACTCAGGCCAATTGTGTGAAGCGTTTGTCTTGATAAAGAATCCGCACTATCCCTTGAATATTTGACAAGAGAGTCTTATAGGTCAAGAGGATAGTGGGAGTCTTAAAGGTATTGAAAGTCTCAAGAACTAATCAAGAATAGAACCTAAAGTTCTTCACTAGCACACGACTTGAGGTTTATAACCTATCGTGTTGACATAGTCTGTGCCCATTCCAGTTAAAGTTGAGTTCTTAGAGTTCTTAATGTGTTGCACAACAACTTGGAAGCAATGGCAGGCCCTTGAGTTGCCAGGTGGCAAGAAGTTAAGATTGAGTTCAGTCCATATGAGTTCAGGTTTGTCATTATCCTTGTCTTGTGACTATGGTTTTGACAATTCACATGGATAAGAACTCATACACCATTAAATCTAAGTGTCATAAGGTTTCTCTCTGATTCATGAAAATGATGGTGAGGAAACACTTTCACTAAGTAGATTTTAGCTAGATAGCAATTGTGATATTTGTATTCTCAAAATCGTTAGTGGAGCGTGTGTGGTTTACCGGCACACTAACCTGGACTTGTGAGAAGTGGCAAAAAGGTCTAACCATTATGATTACGATATCCCTCTTCATAATTTTTTAGACACACAAGTGTGCTATCTAAGGGAAGGTGTATGATTTTGATAAAGTTCTATCAAAACAATCCAGTATCAGAAATCTAAACTTTGGTAAGAAAGTCAATAAAGTATTGATTTCTAGAAGTCCAGCTGATTTCTGAGTACATGTCAAAGCTAGTGGGAGCATAAGTGTTATGCTAATAATCATCATGTTAGTGGGAGCATGATAATTATGATAAAGATTGCAAGTTAGCAATGTTAATTATAGAAAACAAAAGGTTTCAATTGGGAAAAAGTTGTTTTTCTATAATTAAGGGAGAGGAAATTATACTTCATCTCAAATCTATAAGCTTAGATCATGAGGTTTTAATCATTTAGTCAAGGATATATATGAATTCATGTTGGAATGGCTCAACATAAACATAAGGAAATTCTGTATATGGGTCCATTATTTGCGTTCTAAAATTCGATTATGATTATGGCATCCCTTTTTATAATCTGAATTATGAGAACTTGGCAAATAGAAATGGAAATGTTATAGAAAAAGACTGGTTTAGTCTTTATGTGAGACATCATGAATCGTGTCCCATATGCTTCGGATATAGGATCGATTACATGTGCTATATTCATCCTTTCTAAAATTTTCCAAATGCCTAGGGCATTAAGAAGGGAAAAGGTTTAGAACTGGATATGACTAAAAGGATTAAACAATTGTCGAGGACAATATAAGGTTTACCAAAGATTGGTTGCGCAAGGACAGTTGGAAGTGTAGTGATAATTCTGGAAGGACCATATTGACATAATCTGTAAGGAGGCAACTCTTGTTCAGAAGTGATAGTCAAAATGGAATCTGGAAATGTTTCAAAGTTAGAATTTTTCCAATCTGTTTAAGATTAGGAAACTTAATTCAAGAAGGATGTTTCTAAGGAGTTGATCTCCTTTGGAATACTCTGTAATGATTGTTGCCAAGTCTTTGTGACTTTGTGCATAATAATTACAAGAGGATCAATGCATATAAGTTTAGAATCTAACAGATTTCAGTAAATGGCATGAATTTGGAATTCTTGCATTTGCAGTAAGGATTTGGGAGTGTGAAAAGAGAATCATTGAAGTTATGTTCAATTGATCTAGTTCACAAAGTAAAGATCATAGACAAACATAGTATGCATACTTGGTGTATGGCATGACTAGTGTTTAGAAAACATAGTGTGCATGCTTGGAGCATGGGACAACTATTGTTTTAAATTCAAGAATAATGTTGATAGCTGAAACAGTATACAATGAATAATGTGTAATCATATGGTGATAAATAAAAGGTGTTTTATTCATATTCATAAGTTCTGAGACCATATTGGATTCAATTATTATTTTGTTGCACTTTGCATGTTTTGACTTCCCGAATAAACTAGGTTATTCTTCCGGAATGACTAAGTTATTCAAACCATTCACAGTCAATCATATGTTGGAAGTAGATATGAATTAAGACTGTCATGGGTTGGCTTGTAGAGGTCTAAGGTGTTGGACAAATGGCTACAACACTCATGAGTGCTCATAAGTTCTGAGTATTGGATTCAACCCGCGCTCATTGGAATCACTTCATGGATTTTATCACGAGTGATCATGAGACGATAATATCTTATATTCTTCAAACCTAGAGATATGAGTTGTTACTATGAGTTGGTTGTACATTGATTGCACGAAACTGCATTTGGTAACTCGGTGCTATAAAACGTGTCTTTGTGTATGATTCAACAAGTAGTAGAACAAGCCATATGAGTCGAAGTTTATCCATTCCTTTTACCTTCGGGATAAAAGCGATATATGTGGGCCCCTCGATGATTTGATGATGACAAATGGAAGTGCTCGGCCGGGCCAGGACTGATTTGATTTGTTCAATTAGTCAATCGTCATAAATCGGAAATCGGGAAACAACTAATGGACAGAGAGAATGATTATAATCCATGTCTCAGTCCATATGATATCTAGAATGGAGGAATATATGATCCCTTATCTAATGGACAAGTCATTGACAAGATCAGAGTTCGACAAAAGCTTTTGAGAGCTACGATTTCCAGTTGGTTCCTGAAGTCATACGCAATAATAGTTTTAGACTTATCCAAGTGGGAGACTGTTAGATTAATGTCTAAGTCCATAACTATAATTGGTAAGACTTGACCCGACCCGGCATGGTCCATTTGGGTTGCATACCATCATGCACTTGGATAGACTAAATGAGAGAAATAAGACACTTATGGTTATTAATATATTATAAGTTCTAGTATATTAATAATAAGAATAATGAGATTATTTAATTAGTATTGATCAAGAATTAATCTAGCATTAATTGAGTGATCAAAAGAAGACTAATTAAATATGTGGGTTGATTGTGTAAATCATCCATACTTGTATAGTGGGCTAATGCTCCATGGATTATCTAGTTGAGCCAAAACCCATATGATGCTCCATGGTATATTTGAACCCATGGATCCAAGGAAATGGAAAGTCATGACAATTAGAATTTACCCTAATTGTATAACTATATAAGCATCTTATTCTTGAGGAAAATCGGCCACTAGAGAGACGAGTATTATTCTTGAAAAGGGCTAGCCGATTTCATGAAGTGTAGAATTCTCTCTAAGTTATTCTAAGTGTTTTGATGATTTTGAACCATTTGAGGTGTCACACTTGGGGCACTAGGCACTCAAGCTTCATGAAGACAAGCACTATCAAAGAGGTATGTATTCTATCTTGTTATATTGATAGTTTTTGTATGCTAGATTAGGATAATACCTTGGATGTTCATATTTGCGTGTATAATAGAGAAAACATAGATCCAAGGTATTTAGGGTTGCATGTACACTTAGGAGTGTTAGAATGCTCATAACACAACACATATTAGTAGATCAAAATATATATTTTTATACATAGTTTAAAACCTGTATAGCATTTTCATCCAATACATATTTCACGTAACAGATGAGGCATACCCACACAACACGTATTTCATAGAAAACAAATCAGATCTATGAGATTGAAGAGAGTGAATATACATTCACGTACATAACAACAAAATTATACACATAACACGTATTTCGTATAAAATACTTCATAATTATGCGTTAGAAGAAAGTAACTACACACTCACTTGATCAGAAGATGATCGGACAACATTACAACTTGCAAAAGTAGTAATCCTCAGCAGATCTGGAAGATCTCTACAAAAATCGAACTTCTCGCGGGCAGAGCTTCGGCTCGGAAATCGCACTTCTCGGGATCTTCGGGATCTCGGGACTTGCTTCGGGACTCGGGAATGATATCGGGGCTTCGGGGGTAAAAACGCAGAGCTTCGGCACAAAATGGAGGAGAAATGAGCAACTATGCCCAGACCCCTCGCATCCTATTTATAGGAGGCTGGGAGCCTCATTTACGCGGGGCGTACTAGCGTCCGAAATCGTCACGGCATGCGTCATCCGAAGTGTCGACACTTTTCGTTGTACGCAGGGTGTACACGAGTACGCGGGGAGTACTTCGGATGAGTCCGATGACTCGCCACCGGATAATACCGAGGTTTAATAATTAAATTTAATTATTAATTATTTAATAAACTTCGAAAATTCATATCTTCTTCATACGAACTCCGTTTTTGATGTTCTTTATATGCACGCGAATGTGAGACTACGCTCTACAACTTTTGTTTAGACTCCGTCGGCTAATTTTGAATTTATTTTTATTATTTATTTTTAATAGGCCTGGACAGAAAATTTCTTTATAAATTCATAACTTCTTCGTTTGACGTCAAGTTCTCGCCTAACTTTTTATCGCTTCGATTCTAACAACGAGATCTTTGATTCTCGTTTAGATCACTAAGGCTAAATATCGCTCTAACGTAAATCTCACTTTTTACGCCATTCAGCGGTGCCGGTTTTGTCGCGAAACTTCGACAGGTCATAACTTCTTCGTTAGAACTCGGATTTCGGCATTCTTTATACCTTCGGAAACCTTGTTTCAACTACTACAACATTATCTAAAGATATCAAGTTTAATTTACACTTCAATTTTGACGATTATTTTTATTCTTAATTAATCAAACCACATAATTAAGCAATTCAGCACAAAACACATAATACTCAAATAATACACTTATATTATTTCAAAACGGGTTACGAAGGTTAACGTAGACTATTACATTTCTAATAATAGCAAGCCTAGAAACACAGACGTTACAATTCTCTCCACCTTAGAATGATTCCGTCCCCGGAATCACACATCAACAAACAAGTGCGAATAGCGACCCATCATGTCACTCTCCGTCTCCCAGGTGAGATTCGGCCCATTCGTGTGTTTCCATCGGACAAGCACTAACTCGACCATCTTGCGTCGCAACTTCTTAGTCTTTTGGTCAACAATTGCCTCTGGTTCTTCAATCAACCTTTTGTTCTCATCGACTCTCAACTCCGAAAGTGGAATCATGTCGGGAACTTCCGCCGTGAACTTTCGTAAATAACACACATGAAAAGTGTTATGAATTCCATTCAGTTCTTCTGGTAGTTCGAGCTTGTAAGATTGGTTCCCAATCTTCTGAAGAACTTTAAACGGTCCAATAAACCTTGGACTCAATTTTCCCCTTTTTCCAAATCTTATAAGTCCCTTCCACGGCGAGACTTCAAGCAAAACCGAATCCCCAACTTCAAAAGTCATCGGTCTTCGCTTTTTGTCAGCATAGCTCTTTTGACGATCCTGAGTCGCTAACATTCTTTCCCTAATTATTTTCAACTTTTCAGCAGTTTGATGAACCATCTCCGGTCCCATAAACTGCTTTTCCCCAGCTTCAAGCCAACAAGACGGCGTACGACACTTTTGTCCATACAAAGCTTGGTAAGGTGCCATCTTAATGCTCGAGTGAAAACTATTATTGTAGGAAAATTCTACCAGTGGTAAATGTTCATCCCAATTACCTAGGAATTCCAAGGTACATGCTCTCAGCATATCTTCAAGTGTTTGTATCGTTCTTTCACTCTGACCATCAGTCTGCGGATGGTAAGCTATACTTAAACATAGCTTGGTACCCATTTCCTCTTGTAGACTTTTCCAAAACCTTGAGGTGAAACGACTATCACGATCCGATACAATCGTTAACGGAACACCGTGAAGCCTCACAATTTCCTTCACGTAAGAATTTGCAAGTTTCTCCATAGACCATTTCTCCCTAGCTGCTATGAAATGCGCACTCTTAGTGAATCGATCAACGACCACCCAAATCATGTCGTGACCATTCTTTGTTCTGGGCAGTTTAGTGACAAAATCCATAGCAATGTCTTCCCACTTACCCATAGGCACAGGCAATGGTTCTAAACTCCCGTACGGTTTCTGATGTTGTGTCTTGACTCTTTCACAAGTCACATACTCAGCCACATACTTTGCAACATCAAGCTTCATCGTCGGCCACCAGTAGTAGGGTTTCAGGTCCCTATACATTTTAGTGCTACCGGGATGAATCGAGTACATGGGTTTGCGAGCTTCTTCCATCAGAAGATCCCTAATTCCCCCTGACTTAGGTACCGAAATACGATCTTGGAATACCTTTAGTCCATGACTGTTTGTACCAAACACCAATGTTTTGCCCAAACGTTCCTCCTTCCGGTCATTCTTCTCAGAAGCTTCGCTTTGAGCTTTCCTTATACTTTCTAAAATAGTCAAGACAACTTCAATTCTCAACGCTCTTGGCCTTTTCCTTTCAAGATTGACTTTCCGACTGAGATCATCAGCAACAACATTAGCTTTACCGGGATGGTAAAGTATCTCACAGTCGTAGTCCTTGAGTAACTCTAGCCAGCATCGTTGCCTCATATTTAACTCTTTTTGATTGAAGAGATATTGGAGACTCTTATGATCAGTGAAAAGTTTGCACTTCGTGCCATAGAGGTAATGCCTCCATATTTTTAGAGCGAAAACTATCGCTGCCAACTCCAAATCATGAGTCGTGCTGGGCTGAAGATTATTTTGAAGATTGCGTCTTTTGGGCTCGATAGCATAAGTTATTTTGTATTCCGGTTTGGGCCTGTCCAACCGTGAACCTTTTATGTTTTGTATATAATTTTACGCTTGCATGCATATTAGGTTAACGTTTTTAGAGATCTACGAATTAGCGATTCATCTAGACGATAACAGGTTTCTTTAATCGTTCTTGTAACCTTCCAATCCTCTACAGTTGATGTTCCTAATAGAGCTCTTCTGAGGATTTTGTTTAATCATTCGACACGTTTGATTCCATCTTGACTTGTTCTTATTATTGCGTTCATACTGTTTTATGTTTATATACTTGTTCAAGATCTAATCGATCTTTGTAGATTAAAGGTTAGTTTAATCTCATCAATTGGTATCAGAGCAGGAGGCTGTGTAATCAATACACATCTTTTCTGTGAAAAAGATTTCCATTAGGGTTTTTCCGCAATTATCAATATTTATTGAGCCGTCATCTCTTTATTGACGTATCTTGATATTTATTGTTTTGCCCTAATCTGCTTTATTACAAGTCTGATCTTTGAACAGGTTTTTACGATCATAATGGACGCGACGCAATCAAACCTTATTAATATTTCCAATAGCATCGGTTCAACGACAAAGATTCCAATCTTATACACCCATGACTATGAAGTATGGGCGCATCACTTTGAAGACTACGTGATTGGATCGGAGGATAATGGGTACCTCATATGGGAAGCCATCACCAATGGACCGTTTTCTCATTCTGCATCGTCCAGAATCATCAAGACACAAAAGGAGTACAATGATCTGCTAAAGGACGTGAAGGATATTGCACAAGATGAAAAGGATAAATTCCAGTGCAATATTAAGGCGTTAAGGTTGATCAAATTCGCCCTTCAGTCCGACACATTCAGGTTGGTCAGCTCATGCACGACGGCAAAGGAAGTTTGGGATAGACTTCGTGAACTGTACTCTACAGACGAGGATCTTGAACATTCTATTCAAACTTTGCTTTTATCTGAGTTTGGAGAATTCAGGCAAGGAGCCGAAGAAACGGTGACCCAGACATTTGATCGCTTCAATCATCTTCTCAGCAAGATGATCAAACACGATATTGAAAGGAAGCTTATCGAACAGAAGGTTACTTTCTTGAACGGACTGAGGTCTAAATGGAGAGCAGTAGTTTCCACAGTCAAAGCCCATGAGCAGTTTAAATCATACTCTTTGGCGAAACTGGTGGGTATTCTTAAGTCCCAAGAGAAGATTGTGGTGCAAGAAAAGAACGTCGTTTCTAGTCTTGGTTCGTTGGCCCTCCTATCTAAAAGTAAAGCTGTGATGGAGGATGAAGACCTTAACTTGGAGGAATATGATCTCACGTCTGAGGATTATGCCATGATGGTGTCCAATCCCAAGAGGTTCATAAAGAAGAGATTCCCCAGCAACAAAAACCGAAACTGGCAGGGGAGTTACAGCTCTGAAAAGGTGAACAATGAACCGAAGGCTGAGGAGCACAAGAAGGAACCGAAGGTGGATGGCGATTCCGGAGTAAGCTGTTTCTACTGTGGTGGGAAAAACCACTATGCTAAGGACTGTGTCCTTAAGAAGATGGCTGAAAAGGATGATGGAAATGATGAGGAAGCTATGTTGCAGAAAAGATTGGACGAGTTGAGAAAGAAGAAGTCTACCGCTAACCCTTCTATTAATGCTCTCATTGTGCAGGGTTCGGTTAAAGATGACGAGTTCGGTAGCACGGAAGTTTGGTCTACCGACTCAGAAGACGATGAAGTGAGGAAGCCCTCCCATGGAAAGGCTTATGTGGCTAAGGAGGAAAGCAGTGGAGGAAGATGCTTCATGGTGACTGACGTATCTCAAATGAGGGGATACAACACCGATGGAGGAAGCGATGGACCGAAGGTACAGGAGGACATGTGCTTTACGGCCAAACCACTTAGCCAGCAGTTCAATGAGCTCGATGAACTGATAAAGAAGGTACAATCTGTTTTTATTTCATCCAAAGTACCACCATCCTCATATGAGAAAGAACTAAAAAACGTTAATACAAGAATTTCTCATCTAGATAGTAGCTTAACTCAAACTCGAGTCACCAATTCTAACCTAACTGATCAATTAAGCAGGGTGGCGTCAAAGAGTGAGGAGCAGAGAATGTGGATCGAGTTAAAGGAGTCGGAATTAGTTAAAGTTAAAGACGAAAACATTTATTTGCAAAGAGACAATTTAAAATTGTTAAAACAGCGGAATGTTTTTTGTTTAATTGCTAAAAGTTTGTATTCTAATATTACTCAGCTTCATTTGGATTGTGAAATAGTTCAAAAGATTCATCGCATGATTTTGCCCTTCCTAGAGTTTAAGGAGGATGAAATCGATGCCGAAGCCTACAATTGTGAGAGTGTGATATCGTCTGATGATGTCAATCCGACCTACATGTATGGACTGGACAAAATTGAGTCCTTCATTAAATCCAAGGACCACAAGGACATGCTTAAAAACCTGTTGGATGAAAATGACAGACTTAAACTGAGAACCGAAACCATGAAAAAATTTGACTCTTTAAATGCCAACATAAGCTCAGAAAACAAAATTGATGTTGAAAATGCATCTGAGCTTAACGAGGACGAAAACATGAGTGAAATTTCTGTAGAGGACACGGTTGACTGCTCAGAATTTATTAAAAACGAACCTGATAACCACAAGAATCTTATTTCTGAAAATTCAGTGGAGTTCGCTCGATTGTCCCATCAAAAGTCCCCGATATTAGTTGAGAAAGCAGTTGTGTATCAAAAGGTCAGGACCACTCCGAATCAAGTATACAAGGTGACAGGAGTTACCGAACATCAAACAGCTGAACTCACAGCTATTGTAAACGAAGACAATGCTGATGGCTGCGATGAGTACTTCTGGGAAGCTCTAATAGATAATGCAAACGAAACCATTGGTTTATCTGAAATAACTTCCTGGAAGAGCAAAGGAAGATACATACCTGAACCCTTGAATAAGCCGGATAATTTCGATGAGCCAAGCACCAGTGGTACAAAAGATATTCCTCAGGAGGATGATCGTTCGGCAAAAGAACACGCTACCTCTACTCCCTCAGCTCAAAGTGGAACTTCTAAAGACATTCCCTCTGCTCCTTCGGCTCAAAGTAAAACTCCTGCAGTTCAAAAGGAACCAGCCAAGGAGACACCGAAAACGAAAGCGAATGTTCATCATCAACCTAAACAGATGAGGAATAGGAAGAGAGAAAGGAACAATAGATACAGGAAGAACCTTTCTGAAAGGAAACTATTCTGGCATTCCCAGAATGCATATTTCTCACACCAAGATAAGAATCTGAAGTATGAAAACAATCCTGTAGGAAAGCTTGAAAGTCACAACAACCGAAAGCCAAGGTTCGGTTCACGAGAAAATATCAACCGAAGGCAAAGGTTTGGTTCTGAAAAAGACTTCAACCGAAACCAAAGGTTCGGTTCCAAGGACAGCTCAAACCGAACGCAAAGGTTCGGTTCTGAAGTCAAAAGAAAACAAGACTCTAAGGTCGGTCCCCCCAACGATCAAAAGCAAAAGGGTCACCTAGAGTCTCCAGCCAGGAAATCCTCTCAATCCAAACCCTCTCATTCTAATTCTTCTACTTCCACCGATTCATCTCCATCTTGCTCTAAAGCTAATTCCGCTTGTTCTCAAAAATCTCATTCGTCAGTTGAAACAAAAAGGAAAGAAGAAGGTCAATGAATCCAAACCAGAGTCCAAACCGAACACACCCAATCCTAACAAAATAAAAGTTTTTACCATTAAAAAGAAAGATGAAACAACTCTTATAAAACGAACATATCTAGTTGACATCTCTCTTACTGTTCTAGTTCCCATGAAAAGCTCACGTGGACCCAAGAAACTTTGGGTTCCTAAATCTGCCTAATTTTTGCAGGTTATAAGTGACGAGCAGTTCGACGAAGAATGGTACATCGATAGTGGCTGCTCACGTCACATGACAGGGAGGAAAGAGGAGCTTAGGGAATACAGATCTCTTGCAAATGGTGGCAACGTCAAGTTTGGAAATAATTCTTTCAGCACCATAAAGGGATACGGGATGATAACAAATGGGGACTTTACTATAAGGAAGGTGGCTTATGTGGAAGGACTCCAACACAACCTCATTAGTGTATCTCAGCTTGTTGGAGGTACAGGTCTCAAAGTCTCATTCGATGATGAAGGTTCTGAAATCATAGAGAAAAGGACAAAGAAAGTGATTCTCAAGTCAGAGCGAAAGGGTGAAATGTTTCCCTTAAACCTTAAACCCATCAAAGGAAACCCAGCTATATGCTTGTTATCAAAAGCTCAATCCGACGAAAGCTGGTTGTGGCACCGAAGACTCTCTCATCTCAATTTTAAAGATATCAACCGACTTGTCACTGGAGGTCATGTTAGGGGTCTTCCATTGCTCAAGTTCGACAGAGATCATTTGTGTGCTGCATGCGAAATGGGGAAGCAAAGTCGTCAAAGTCACCCATCTATAATCAACACAAAAGTTGTTGAACCACTCGAATTACTTCATATCGATTTGTGTGGTCCTTCATCTATCGAAAGCATCGGTGGTAGCAAGTATATTCTTGTTATTGTTGATGACTTTTCACGATTTACATGGGTATTCTTTCTAAAGCTCAAATCTGAAGCGACTTAAAAGCTGAAAGTGTTTATCAAGCAAACTGAAATACAGCTCAAGAAGGTCGTCCGCAACATCAGGAGCGACAATGGTCTCGAATTCAAGAACAGGGAGTTTGAAGAGTTTCTTGAAGAAAAGGGAATTAGTCACAATTTCTCAGCTCCCTACACACCGCAACAGAACGGAATAGTCGAAAGACGAAACCGATCTTTGTGTGAAGCTGCCCGTACTATGCTAAGTTTCGCTTCCTTACCTCTTTATTTTTGGGCTGACGCTATTTCGGCTGCTTGTTTTACGCAGAACAGGTCCTATCTCAACAAGCATTTCACGCTCACTCCATATGAGATACTAAACAATAGAAATCCCAATGTGAAATTTTTCCATGTGTTCGGCTCAAGGTGTTTCATCTTTAATTCTAAAGAACACCGCAACAAGTTTGATGTCAAAGCCGACAAGGGAATTTTTCTGGGTTACTCGCTCACATCCAAGGCGTACAGGGTCCTAAACAAGCGTTCGAGAAGGATTGAAGAGACATACTATGTGACCTTTGACGATAGCTATGTCAAGAAGCTACAGGCCAAAGAAGACACCACTGGGGAAATCTTTCCTCTAACTGGCCAGGTCACAGTCTCGGTCGCCAATTTATACGTGACATTTCTGGAGCTCTTTGACGAACCAGAGAAAGCTTCACTCTCCGAAGCAGGTGTAGCAGACAACAAAGTTGATCATATGAAGCAGATTGTCGAAGATGCTGCAAGAAGAATGCATGAAGGAGGATCGACCACTAATGACTCTCCTTCCAACAACGCTCATGTCAAGGGGGAGCCAAGCTCACAAGTCGAGGGGGAGCCAAGCTCACAAGTCCAGGGGGAGCCAAGCTCACAAGTCCAGGGGGAGCCAAATTCTACCACTTCAACCGAAGGTCCTTCATCACCCGAAGGTGCTTCTCCAACCGATGATACCTCTCTAACCGAAGGTGCTTCAACGCCTGGAAGCTCAGCACCACAAGAGACACCTGAACCTCATGTTTCTCAAAGCTCATCAATTGAGGGGGAACATAATGATATGACGCTTGAGTACGATAGCCAATCTGAGCCAGAAGAAATGATTAATGCTGAACTAGACCCAACCTTTGATCCGAATTACCCTCCTCTTATCAAATGGACCAGAGATCATCCTATCTCTCAAGTAGTTGGTGATGTATCTGAAAAAGTTCTGACCCGATCACAACTGAAGGCAAAACAGACATCCTTATTTTCAAAGGTTGAGTTTTGTATGTTTAACTCATTCATATCAAAAGTTGAACCGAAGACAGTTAACACTGCCCTAGATCACTCTGATTGGGTTCAAGCAATGCAGGATGAACTGAACGAATTTGAAAGGAACAAAGTCTGGCGCCTCATTCCAACTCCTCTAGATGCTTCGGTTGTGGGTCTCAAATGGGTTTTTAGGAACAAAATGGACAAGGAAGGTAATGTTATAAGGAACAAGGCTCGTCTGGTGGTAAAGGGATACTGTCAGGAGGAAGGGATAGACTATGAAGAGACTTTCGCTCCAGTAGCTAGGCTAGAATCTGTTAGAATATTTCTGGCTTATGCTGCTCACAAAAACTTTGAGGTTTTCCAAATGGACGTCAAGTGTGCATTTCTCAATGGAGAACTCGAAGAAACTGTGTATGTGGAGAAACCTCCTGGGTTCGTAAACGAAAAGCATCCAAATCATTGCTATATTCTGGATAAAGCTGTGTACGACCTCAAACAAGCTCCGAGAGCCTGGTATGAAACGCTTACAAAATTTTTGAAGATGTCTAAATTTAAACAAGGTTCGGTTGACCCAACCTTCTTTCGCAAAAAGTAAGGTAACCACCTTATGATAGTTCAAATTTATGTCGATGACATCATCTTTGGCTCCACGAATCCCAGCTTAACAGCTGAATTCAGAAAGCTGATGGAGACTAAGTTTGAAATGAGCTCAATGGGTCCTATTAACTTTTTCCTTGGTTTAAA
This sequence comes from Lactuca saligna, assembly GCF_052625555.1. NCBI lineage: Eukaryota > Viridiplantae > Streptophyta > Magnoliopsida > Asterales > Asteraceae > Lactuca > Lactuca saligna. The sequence continues at coordinate 63,701,402 of NC_136420.1, read as the reverse complement.
CATAAGACAGGGACCCGAAGGAATCTTTATTAATCAGGAAGCTTACACGAAGACTCTCCTAGCAAAGTTTGGCATGATGGGAGACTCAAAAGTCAAAGTCCCAATGGCATTCGGCACCAAGCTTACCCCATCTCTAGACAAACCGGCTGTCGATATCACGCTCTATCGTCAAATGATAGGCTCACTGATGTATCTAACTGCTAGCAGACCTGATATCATGTTTTCTGTGTGTTATTGTGCTCGATTTCAGGCAAACCCACGTGAACCTCACATGCTTGCAGTGAAGAACATCTTACGCTATCTCAAGCGAACCACCTCCTTAGGTCTATGGTATCCATCCAACTTAGGCTTCTTCATTCAAGCCTATTCGGATGCTGACCTTGGAGGATGTGGACTCGACCGTAAAAGCACAACTGGTGGTTGTCAATTCCTTGACGGGAAGTTGGTCAGCTGGCAATCCAAGAAACAAACGTGTGTGTCGTTGTCTACTGCCGAAGCGGAATACATTGCAGCTGCATCCTGCACATCACAAGTGGTTTGGATCCAAAGTCAACTTCGAGACTATGGACTCAATATGAAGAAGATCCCACTATATTGTGACTCTGAAAGTGCAACTAGGATCTGTCATAACCCAGTGCAACACTCTAAAACCAAACACATAGCACTGAGGTATCACTTCATCAAAGATCACGTGGAAGATGGAAACGTCGAAGTTCACTTCGTAAGAACCACTGATCAACTGGTTGACGTCTTTACCAAAGCTCTTCCTGAAGCATTATTCAATAAAATATTGCAAGGGCTAGGTATGATGGAATCAGAGTCAGTACCTCACACTACCTCTCAATCTCAAACGTAAGAAGCGAAACCAACCGAACGTTCGGGTTCGGTTCAACTATCTGACTCGCTCATTACTTCAAAGGTAGTCTTTCTCTGTTATATATTTCTTGTACAATTTTGTTTTTCCTTGTGTTAAAAATATTTTTTTTCTTTTTCCTTGCCTGTCTAAATTCCTTGGTTTCTCAAAATTTCTTCAAAACCGAAACCTACCGAAGGTTCGGGTTCTGTTTTTCAAAATTTTCCTAAACCGAAACCAACCGAAGGTTCGGGTTCGGTTTTTCAAAGTTTTCTTGAACCGAAACCAACCGAACGTTCGGGTTCGGTTTTTCATTTTTTTCTTTTCGTCTTACTTATTTTTTTTAATCTCAAAAACTCCAAAAATATTTTTTAATTTCTTGTGTGTTCGTGTTCGTTTATGGGGATAAATTTGATGAATTACTTAAGTGTCCCTAGAAGCATGCTGCTGTATGTGTCTCAAGCCTCATAAGATTTTGAATAATGGCCTTCATGACCTGGTATACACAAACCTTGTCTTCCCAATAAGGCTAACTCATTTATTCTAATCGTGAGCTACCTCACTATTTTCTCACATGAGTTAAAAGTTTCCTACTTGGTCCTTATTTTCGCAGCAGAGGTACTACGTTCTCTTACACCATCTCCATTTTTCTTCTCCACTACACTCGTTCCATTAGGTAACCCTTGAGACTCTCAGAAATGACCGTTGAGGTTTATGGTTACACAACATTTGTGTTTATGATCTTAGTCTCGTGTCACTACGAGCTGAGTGAAACCCAAAATTCAACACCTACTGAATTGACGGTGAACAATTAAGTTGCTCAAGTTTTCACTAAAGGATTGACGAATGTACCCTACTAAAATCTCAAATTCTATTTTGTGTGATTCCTATGAAATTGTTAAACACCATAACAATTCTTCCCTTGGGATCCAGTTTTTAATTTTCTTCTGAGATTTTATATTTTTCCAAGCCACCCTTATTTAGCCTAATTAAAAGAAGCCTTTCAACATTTCTTAATAAATGTTTGATCGTAATTTAACGGGAATCCACTCTAAACCCCTAGGGTCTCTCTTGACCTGTGGCATTAAATGCGCGTGTGGAAATAGTAACGGCTTTTCTCTCTGAAACGGCGCTTGTTGGGCGGCGTGATCCTAGGAACCTGACACTCTCTCTCCTACGTGATCATCGCACGCCTCAACTGTCATCCATCTGTCACTCAAAAACCTGGTTCAAATTTCCATAAGAGATTTGAAACGATTTTTCTCTCTCCTATCACCCACTATAAATAGCCCTCTACACCACCTTTTACCTCTTTACCGCCTTCAAAATTTCCAAAGCGCAAATACTCCCAAACAGTTTCCTGTTCATCATCTTCTTCATACCTGCAAAAATGGCTGATTCCTCTTCCATTCATGCTACCTCACAGATCCTTCCCATTCGCCCACAACAATGTCTGGTCATTGATCTTAACCCACTAGTGTACGACTCCTATATGTCGCCGGTCATAGAATGTTTGAAGTATTCCCAACTTGTTCCGGCTCTCTCCAGAATTGAATATGTGCCAATGGTGGCCTTATCGCAGGTTTACGCGACTGCATACTACGACAAGGCCATCGACCGGGTGTTTTTCAAGATTGCAGAACACAAGACCTCAATCTCTCGCCAACGCTTCTGTCACTTGCTAGGGTTTGCTGTTGACCCTTCACGAGTTCATCCGGATACGATTCAGATTGGTCATCTGTATAACATGTTTTACAACATGGGATACACAGAGGTTCTCACCTCTGTCGCTAAGTTTAAGAAGTCTTGCCTGCCACCACAGTGGAATGGCCTATTTACAGTCCTTTTCAAGGGCTTGTCGGAAAGGAGCTCAGGATCCGACGGTGCAAGTCGTCTCTTCCTAACAATAATGTATGGGGTTTACAACGGGATTAACCTGGACTATGGTTTTGTCCTATGGCAACAGCTTATTCAGAGCCTCTCCTCATCATCCCGACACTCTGAGGTGTCGTTGGCCCAGTTCTGGATCTTGATTACACAATGGGCAATGGATAAATTTGATGTTCCTACTGCTGACGGTGCATCGATGTCTTCTATCGGTACGTTCCATACCAAGAAGATCATCGTCTCAGATGCATCGAAGTTTTCCTTCATTGGCTCCATCCCGGAGTCAATGTATGGCGACGTGCCATCTGACAACAGGTTGATTCGTAAGATCAAGGAGCTTAGGCCATCTGGTCCAAGGGAACTGACACCGGATATGCTCAGGTCGATTCACGATGCAAACAAACCGGTGAGCAGGGGCAAAAAGGCAGAAAAAGGGAAGCAAACGTCCAAAGCTCCAAAGGGACCTTCTCCCAAAAAGAGGAAACAACCGAAGGCTGCACAATCCCCACAGCCGAAGAGGAGGAAGACTCAACAGAAGCGAAAGCTTGTAATTCCCTCTTCTTCGAGTGACTCTGAGGGTGAGAGTTCGGGTTCTGACGGCTCTCAAGGAGACGAATCTCCTCAACGAGGCAACACACCACCTCGGTCCCCTACCCCAGAGATGGAACTTCCCAATTCCCCAGTTCCTTCACCTCCACCAATCTTTACCACAGCAACCGAATCACCTCACGTAACCGAACCACCACAAACCGAAACCCATGCAACCGAAACTACCCATACTCAACCACCACCCAAGACTATACCAACATCCACTCAACCTGATCCTACCAAACCCACAACACCCCCAACTTCACCCCCCCCCCCCTTCATCTCCTGAAAATGCCTCTGATAGTGAAAACCCTTATCTTGGTGGTGAACACATGATCTTTGATTCGGTCTACTATAGTCCATTTCAAGTTCAAAGTGACGAGGAGGATGATGCTCCAGTGACAAAGAAGCATCTCAAAAAGCTTAACGAGAAGATTAACCTACTTCTCGCCTCCTCTTCCAACCAGCAGTCCTCTCTTTCTGAAGCTGCCCTTCAGAAAATTGTTGATGCCTTCTCCATAGCTCAACATGATTCGGTGGCCTCAGCAACTGCTACGATTGATGCCTCCACTAGAGCCTGTGAGGCAGCGACGCAAAAGTCGATAAACTATTCTCTGATGCTTCTGACCTGCTGAAGTCCTTGCAGGAAAGCACCCATGCCACCAAGACATCTTTGGAACCAATTGTTCAGCAATTGGCCAACTTTGTCTCATCGGAGTTGACTTCATTCGCTACTCTTCGCCAAAACCTAAGCGACGACAACTCGGCACTTTGTGCCTCCATCGATGCTCGCCTCGCCAAGCTACAAGAGGATCTTGCAACTGAGCATTCGTTGATGGACGATTTGGCGAGCAAAACAACCGCCCTCGAGGTCAAGAGCATACAACTCTCCAACTCCCAACAACAACTGGAAGATCTTCGATCCGAAAGGGAGGTGATCAAAACGTGTGTTTCGGATGTCCACGCCGCAATATCCAACATCCCGGAAACACACGATCCCATTCTAAACTTTTCGGTGAGGCGTTCCCTCGCGGAAAAACTCTCTCTGGCCATCGATCTTCTCAACAAAGTCGAAGGGCTACCGAGTTTCGTGTCCATTCCGAAACAAGGGGGAGATGAGAAGACAGGATCGAAACCACCTCCTTCCTCCAAAGCTACTCACACGACCGAACTATCTCCGACTGGTCAAGCTTTAGGCTCGGGTGTGAAGAACAAAGGCAAAAACTTAGCTGAGGAAGAAGATGAAGAAGGAGACAAGGAGACCATTGCTGACATTTTAAAAAGAAAGAACAGTCGCAAGGTTGATGATGATGCCATTCGTGTGGCGCGAGAGGCTGAAGAAGCCGAACGCAAACAAAAGGAAGCCCACGATCTCCTTGAGAGCCGAAAGACTCTCTTCCCTGCCTGGACCAGGGAACGTTTGATTAAAGAGGCCATAGAAACTCCTAGCATTTTATGGCTCGAGCCGGTTATCTCGTTCGACTGCAACAACACTGTCGATTCGCAGTTCGATATGCCGCTGATTCGAAAGGCGTTCATCTTCCACGTCTTCTCAAACATCTTTGAAGTCCCTCACCCGAATGCTGAGCTTGACAGGGAGCTCATTGACGTCTATCTGGCGGCTGCTCGTCCTCAATACCTCACTTGGAGCGCCCAGAAGATTGTAAACATTCGGGTGCTGAAACCTTATACCGAAGGTCGTTTTATAAACGTTCGGTTCAAGTTGATTCGGGGATCTGCAAGAACTGCTCATATTATCTCCCTGGCAGATCTACCGAATCTAAATCCTCATGATTGGATTGTCCTGTATAATATCCTTTTGACTAATGAAGCCGAATATGGTCCCATTCTAGACCATGTCAAAAGGATGTTAGCCTGCTACATCATGGAGGTTGCCCTAATGGATTAGGAGGTCGCCACAGTCTTCAAGAAGAAACCAAAGATTGCTCCTGTGGGATCGGCCAGTGATCTCAACCAAATGCAATTGGGCAGGATCGACCCGAGACGCAACTCGGTTATGTTCACTAGAGCGGAAGGACAGAAATGTCTCTTCGCTTTAGCTGACAAGCACCTTTACACCACAACTTGTTTGGAGCATGTGTTATTCATTATCAAACGGTGTAAAGAGAACACGGCTGATGACATCAAGTACTTCGAAGATATGATTAATTGGTACATTCGGTTTAGACAGACCATTCTCTCCATTACCAAATGTTTGTTTAGCACCGTGAAGAAGAAGGTGCCTGCTTCAGCTGCTGGCCCAAGTAACTAGTGAAGGTCTCGCTCCAAATTGACGCAAATGGGGAGATTGTTGGGATGAAGATTATTTTGAAGATTGCGTCTTTTGGGCTCGATAGCATAAGTTATTTTGTATTCCGTTTCGGGCCTGTCCAACCGTGAACCTTTTATGTTTTGTATATAAGTCTACGCTTGCATGCATATTAGGTTAACGTTTTTAGAGATCTACGAAATAGCGATTCATCTAGACGATAACAGGTTTCTTTAATCGTTCTTGTAACCTTCCAATCCTCTATAGTTGATGTTCCTAATAGAGCTCTTCTGAGGATTTTGTTTAATCATTTGACACGTTTGATTCCATCTTGACTTGTTCTTATTATTGCGTTCATACTGTTTTATGTTTATTACTTGTTCAAGATCTAATCGATCTTTGTAGATTAAAGGTTAGTTTAATCTCATCAAGTCGGGTAGTTCTTTTCATGCTCTTTTAGTTGTCGAGATGCATATGCTATCACCTTTTCTCTTTGGGTCAAAACACAACCCAATCCAACCCCAGACGCATCGCTATAAACAACGAAGTCTTTGACTCCATTGGGTAGAGAAAGTATCGGTGCCTCGCATAGCTTCTTCTTTAGCTTCTCGAATGCTTCTTTATGCCTATCACTCCAAGAATAAGTAGCTCCTTTGTGGGTTAAAGCTGTCAATGGAGTAGCAATCGAAGAAAAGCCTTGGGTAAACCTTTGGTAATATCCGGCTAATCCTAAAAAGCTTCGGATCTCCGTGGGACTTTTCGGTTGTTCCCACTTCATCACAGCTTCGATCTTCGCTGGATCAACCATTATCCCTTCTTGATTGACAACGTAACCCAAGAATTGGACTTCACGAATCCAAAAATCACATTTGGAGAACTTAGCATATAGCTTCTCCTTCTTCAAGACTTCTAACACTTCTCGCAAGTGTCTGCCATGCTCCTCCTGGCTTTTCGAGTGAATCAGAATGTCGTCTATGAACACTATCACGGATTTATCAAGGAACGGATTACAAACCCTATTCATTAAATCCATGAATGCTGTCAGAGCATTGGTTAGTCCAAACGACATAACCAAGAACTCGTAGTGTCCATATCTAGTTCTGAACGCAGTCTTCTCTATATCCTGCTCTCTTACTTTCAGCTGATGATATCCTGACCTTAGGTCAATCTTCGAGAAATAGCTCGAACCTTGTAGTTGATCGAATAGGTAATCAATCCTTGGCAATGGATATCTATTCTTTATTGTTGCCTTATTCAGTTCTCGATAATCAATGCACATTCTCATACGTTCATCTTTCTTCTTCACAAATAACACCGGAGCTCCCCAGGGTGATGAACTAGGTCTAATGAAACCTTTGTCCAATAACTCCTGAAGTTTCATCATCAATTCCTTCATCTCCGTCGGTGCTAATAGATAAGGTGCTTTTGCAATTGGCGTTGTTCCTGGTAACAAGTCAATACGGAATTCCACTTGTCGATCGGGCGGTAATCCAGGAAGATCTTCGGGAAATACTTCCGGATAATCACACACCACAGGAATACTCTGCATCACCTTCTTTTCCTTCTTAGCATCAATCACGAATGCTAAATATGATGTACATCCCTTGGTCAAACACTTTCTGGCTTTCATTAGGGAAATGATTCCAGAATTCACTCGGCGTTTGTCCCCATACACCATAAACGATTCCTTCCCTGGCGGGTTCACTTTAACTATCTTCTTGCACAATATCTCGGCATCATTGGCACTAAGCCAATCCATTCCCAACACGATGTCGAAACCATTAAGTTCGATAGGTAATGATTCTTCGTGAAACTTATTCCCATTAAGGTCGATTAAGATGTTTTTCATACGATGGCTAACAGGTACAAACTTGCCACTAGCAACTTTGACTAATAAAGCATTATCTAGTATATCAACAGGCAATGCTAGTTTTCTACCAAATTCATGCAATATAAAGGAGTAGTTGGCTCCAGAATCAAATAAAATTTGAGCAGGCAAATTGTTAACGAGAAAGGTATCTGAAGCGACATCAGTTGCATCTTTAGTAGCTTCCAGTGTCATCTGGAATGCTCTCGCCTTTGGCTTTGGCGGAATGTTGGGTCTAGCTACCTCCTTCTTCTTCGGGCAGTCCCTCGATATGTGTCCCTACTCACCACAACCATAACAAACTTTCTTAGTGAGGGTACATTCATTTGCATAGTGATCTGGCTTTCAACACTTGTAGCATGTGGCCACTATCTCACATTTTCCATGATGCTTCTTCTTACATTTGTCGCACCATTTCGCTTCGCCTCCACTTCCCCTCGAACCAGACTTCGAGAACATGTTTTTCTTATTGGACCCTGAAGTTCCATCAAACTTCCTCTTTTCACCAACTTCTATCCTTTCCAGACCCTTTAACTTCTGCTGGGCCTCCACATTCTTAGCTGCACGAACAGCCATTTTCAATGTAGTTTCCATCTTGACCGTCGGACCAAAGTCGGCAGGCAGTCCATTAGCAAACCTCTCAATCTTGGAGAGTTCCGTTGGCACTAGGTACGGAAATAATTTCATTTTCTCAGTGAATGTCGTAGCATAGTCGTCTACGCTCATCCTCCCCTTCTTCAAGTTCTGGAACTCATTGTTCAGATCAATCAGATCTATCTCTGAACAATATTGCACCCTTAACTGTTCCAAGAACTCCTCCCATGACATTTTCAAAGCTTCTCCTCGTCGCATAGTATCTGCCAACAACTTCCACCAACTTAATACTCCAGTCTTCAGTTGTCTGACTGCAAAGACAGTCTTCTGTTTGTTGCTATAGTCACAACTTTCAAATACCATCTCCATTTCGGAGATCCAATCCATTATTTCAACAGGCTTTGGGCTCCCAGAAAGACTTGGAGGTTTGGCGCCCAAGAAATTCTTGTACATTCGCCCATCGTTGTTGTTTCTCCTTTCCGGATTGTTCCTTCATTCTTCTTGAGTCCCAACTTGACTCATAATGTGACTATTGTTCCCTTCCTCTGATTGCTCGGGAATCAATTCAGGTTCCTCAATAGGTATGATAGGTTCATCCTTATTGTTATGCAACATTTGTCGCATGTCCTCCCTTTGTTCGGCTAACATAGCCCAAATCATGGCTTGCACCCCAACCATCGTTATTGGTTTTGGTGCTGCTGCTACAACTGGTATTTGTTCAATCACTAGCGGTTGATTCCTGTTTTCATCCACGTTTCCAACGCCACTCCTTGTTCTCACCATTTTTGATCTACACACCGAATAAGGTGAAATTTAGATCTTTGTTCATGATAGATTTCAAATCAAACTTATCACTCCGAAACGATTACATGCTAGTTCTAATATCGTATACATACGCTTAGAATCCTAAACACATAAACCTTCAGATCCGGTTGGCAACAAACCGTAGATCCGAACAAATAATATCATATATGGCAACATATAACATTTAGCACATAAAAGCATTTTAGGCAACTTTCCTAAAATAAACTAGTGCTTGTGTCTAAAATTTAACAGACACACACCTCGCAATCTCCACTTAGCATTCTAAGTTTAAGTTTAGAAATCCTACAAATTCCTAGTTCGCTTAAACTAATGCTCTGATACCAACTGTGACATCCCCAAAATCACGGCCAGAAAAGACCGATTTCATTTATGCTTTTTAAAATAATTTCAGAGTAAATCCTTTTGATTTAAAAGTGTTGTGGAATTTGTTCCCAAAACAAAACATGATAAAATAATATTTATCAAAGCATTTCATCAAGAGATGCATTTTCATTATATAATTAAAACTTGGGGTGTCATGTTCCGATACAGACCATAAAGCATAAACGATAACATTACAAGTCATTCAACAAATATATACATATACAGACTTGTAAACAAAACAACTCGATGATTCATCCATCTTACGCCCTTGCGCCACATCCTGTAATACAAATAAAACTGAGTGGGTCAGGCTTGGGAGCCTGGTGAGCATATAGGGTTTTCAACCCACAATAAATAATTTATATTTAATTTCACCAACCAATCACTATCCCGATTACCCATTCCCGTTATCCTCACTTTACGTCCCTAAAACAACATCTATCGCAAGGGACCTAATCTAGGATTTTCATCAGGACGGACATTACTGCTAAGGGGTTTCCTCAACAATAGATATCCTAAAGGCAACCATGAGGGGGATAGAGTACACCGGTGAACACATCGTTCACAACACCTACAGGTTATGAACCTGCTAGCGTTCCACGAGACTGTCTAGAAGAAGTCTGTGGTCGTTATCCATACTCTGCTGAATAACTAGGTCAACAACAACAACATCATCGAGGCCTCTCATCTGTTTATTACACACCAACTATCTACCCATGTTCTACCCAACATATTAGTAGATAAAAATATATATTTTTATACATAGTTTAAAACCTGTATAGCATTTTCATCCAATACATATTTCACATAACAAATGAGGCATACCCACATAACACGTATTTCATAGAAAACAAATCAGATCTATGAGATTGAAGAGAGTGAATATACATTCACGTACATAAAAACAAAATTATACACATAACACGTATTTCGTATAAAATACTTCATAATTATGCATTAGAAGAAAGTACCTACACACTCGCATGATCAGAAGATGATCGGACAGCACTACGACTTGCAAAAGTAGTAATCCTCAGCAGATCTGGAAGATCTCTACAAAAATCGAACTTCTCGCGGGCAGAGCTTCGGCTCGGAAACCGCACTTCTCGGGATCTTAGGGATCTCAGGACTTGCTTCGGGACTCGAGAATGATATCGGGGCTTCGGGGTGGCTTCGGGGGTAAAAACGCAGAGCTTCGGCACGAAATGGGGGAGAAATGAGCAACTATGCCCGGACCCCTCGCATCCTATTTATAGGAAGCTGGGAGCCTCATTTACGCGGGGCGTACTGGCGTCCGAAATCGTCACGGCATGCGTCATCTGAAGTGTCGACACTCTTCGATGTACGCGGGGCGTACACGAGTACGCGAGGCGTACTCCGGATGAGTCCGGTGACTCGCCTCCGGATAATACCGAGGTTTAATAATTAAATTTAATTATTAATTATTTAATAAACTTCGAAAATTCATATCTTCTTCATACTAACTCCGTTTTGACGTTCTTTATATCCACGCGAATGTGAGACTACGCTCTACAACTTTCGTTTAGACTCTGTCGACTAATTTTGACTTTATTTTTATTATTTATTTTTAATAGGCCGGGACAGAAAATTTCTTTATAAATTCATAACTTCTTCGTGACGTCCGTTCTCGCCTAACTTTTTATCGCTTCGATACTAACAACGAGATCTTCGATTCTCGTTTAGATCACTAAGGATAAATATCGCTCTAACGTAAATCTCACTTTTTACGCCATTCAGCGGTGCTGGTTTTGTCGCGAAACTTCAACAGGTCATAACTTCTTCATTATAACTCGGATTTCGGCATTCTTTATACCTTCGGAAACCCTGTTTCAACTACTATAACATTATCTAAAGATATCAAGTTTATTTTACACTTAAATTTTGACGCTTATTTTTATTCTTAATTAATCAAACCACATAATTAAGCAATTCAGCACAAAACACATAATACTCAAATAATACACTTATATTATTTCAAAACGGGTTACGAAGGTTAATATAGAATATTACAATGATAATAATGGCAAGCTCGGAAACACAGGCGTTACAATGCGTAGGATATGTCACGTACGTGATGGATACCCGGGAGGCGGGTAATGCGACCGTGAGCAAGGTTCCAGTGGTGCGAGATTTCGTAGATGTTTTCCCAGAGGAGCTTCCTGGGATGACTTCTGAGCGACTGGTGGAGTTCAGGATTGACCTCGTTCCTGGTTAGGCACCGATAGCCAAGGCGCCATATCGGTTGGCTCCTCCCGAGATGCATGAGTTGTCTACGCAGCTGCAGGAGCTGCTAGACAAGGGATTCATTAGACCGAGCAGTTCACCCTGGGGAGCCCCGATTCTGTTTGTGAAGAAGAAGGGCGGGTCGCACCGGATGTGTATAGATTATCGAGAGTTGAATAAGGTAACGGTAAAGAATCGTTACCCACTCTCGAGGATTGATGATCTCTTTGATCAGCTTCAGGGAGCATCTTGGTTCTCCAAGATTGATTTGCGTTTGGGTTATCATCAGGTGAGGGTCAGGGAGGAGGATACGCAGAAGACTGTGTTTCGGACACGCTATGGCCACTATGAGTTCGTGGTGATGCCGTTTGGGCTCACCAATGCTCCTCCCGCGTTTATGGACCTCATGAACCGCGTATGCAGATCGATGTTGGATCGGTCTGTGATAGTCTTTATCGATGACATCTTGGTTTATTCCAAGACGCAGGAGGAGCATGAGGAGCATCTGAGAGAGGTTTTGGAGACCCTGAGGAGGGAGAGCTTGTATGCCAAGTTCTCCAAGTGTGAGTTTTGGTTGCGCGAGGTGCAATTTCTCGGACACCTTGTCAACCAGAACGGGATTCTGGTCGATCCGGCCAAGGTCGAGGCCGTGATGAGATGGGAGGTTCCGAAGTCACCATTTGAGATCCGGAGGTTCCTAGGATTGGCAGGCTATTATCGGAGGTTCATTCAGGATTTCTCCAAGATAGTTGTACCCCTGACACGGTTGACGAAGAAAGTCATGGTCTTTCGGTGGGGACCCGAGCAGCAGGCAACATTTGAGACACTGAGACAGAGATTGTGTGAGGCACCGATCTTAGCCCTGCCTGAGAGCGTAGAGGATTTTGTGGTTTATTGTGACGCGTCAATTTCAGGGTTGGGCGCGGTATTGATGCAGAGGGGGCATGTCATTGCCTACACTTCGAGGCAGCTCAAGCCTCACAAGGCGAACTACCCGACGCGTGATTTGGAGTTGGGGGCGGTGGTTTTCGCTCTCAAGATTTGGTGGCATTACCTCTACGGGGTTCGGTGTACCATTTACACGAACCACAAGAGTTTGAGGTACCTCATGGATCAGCCGAATCTGAACATGAGGAATCGTCGGTGTTTGGACGTGGTGAAGGATTATGATTGTGAGATCCTTTACCACCCGGGAAAGGCCAACGTGGTGGCCGATGCGCTTAGCCGCAAGGCGGTGCCGATCAGGGATATTTGCATGAGGATGACTGTGGTGACTCCCCTGTTGGAGCAGATTCGGGAGGCTCAACAGGAGGCTATCAAGGAGGAACATCGGAAGAGAGAACATGTGGTGGGTCAGGTTTCCTCCTTCGATTATGATAGTTGAGGACTATTGACACTACACCGCAGGATGTGGGTACCGTATCACAGAGGCGTGCGCCAGATCTTGATGGAGGAGGCGCACAAGTCCCGATTCTCCATTCATCCCGGGGCGACGAAGATGTATAGGGATCTTCATCTAGATTATTGGTGGCCCTGCATGAAGCGAGATGTGCCATGGTACGTCGAGCGGTGCTTAACCTGCAGGAAGGTCAAGGTCGAAGATCAGAGACCGCATGGGAAGATGCAGCCATTGGACATCCCGTTATGGAAATGGAAAGACATCACGATGGATTTTATCACAAATCTTCCCAAGACTGCGTGCGGAGTAGATTCGATTTGGGTTATCGTGGATCGATTGACCAAGAGCGCCCATTTTATTCCGATCCAGGAGAGCATCTCGGCCGAGAAGTTGGCCGACATCTACATCAGGGATATAGTAACGCGGCACGGGGTGCCAGTGTCCGTGATATCAGATCGAGATGTGCGATTCAGTTCCAGATTTTGGAAGAAGTTTCATGACGAGTTGGGCACTCGTTTGCATTTTAGCACTGCCTTTCACCCGCAGACGGATGGTCAGAGCGAGCGGACCATCCAGACTTTGGAGGACATGTTGCGGGCATGTGTGTTAGATTTCGGTGGTAGTTGGGATACCTATCTTCCCTTGGCTGAGTTCTCATACAACAACAGCTACCACGCGAGTATTAACCGTTCCCCATTCGAGATGTTGTACAGGCGGAGGTGCAGAACCCCGATATGCTGGGGTGAAGTTGGCCAGAGGGTTATGGGGAGCACCAAGGTGGTGCTCGAGATGACCGAGAGGATCCAGCAGGTTCGGAGCAGGCTTCAGACTGCTCAGAGTCGGCAGAAAAGTTACGCCGACAAGCGTCGATCTGACTTGGAGTTCCAAGTCGGGGATATGGTTCTCCTGAAGGTGTCGCCTTGGAAAGGCGTCATTCAATTCAGGAAGCGGGGCAAATTGGGCCCGAGATTTATCGGACCGTTCAGGGTTGTAGCCCGGGTGGGAAAGGTGGCGTATAGAGTGGATCTGTTGGTCGAGCTCATCCAGATCCACAGCACTTTCCATGTCTCTCCGTTGCGGAAGTGCTTAGTGGATGATTCAGCAGTAGTGCCGTTGGAGGATATTCAGGTTGACGACAGCCTGAATTACATTGAGCGCCCAGTCGCCATCCTCGACAGGATGTCGAAGGATTTGAGAAACAAAAGGGTCGAGTTAGTGAAGGTTCAATGGCAGCACCGCAAGGGTTCGGAGTGGACTTCGGAGCCGGTGGATGAAATGATGGAGCATTACCCCGAGCTGTTCCAGGATTGAGCAGCAGACTTCGAGGACGAAGTCTAAAATAAGTGGGGGAGATTTGTAGCACCTGGTTCCTGATATGTAAATCTTAATTGAGTATTTTTCCTTTTTAAGCCTTGGACTCGGCGAGTCATAGGTCCGACTCGCCGAGTAGGGACGGGACCCGGAACACGTTTAAGTTGGCGACCCGGCGAGTCCATATCCTGGACTCGGCGAGTCACTGTTGTTGAATGAAACCCTAAGTTTCAGGGGTTTGCACCCTATTTAATCCCCCTTTTCGCCCCCAAGCCAGCCCCCATTCACCGTAAGAGCCATATACCTCGTTCTAAGCTTTGTTTTGTGGATTTGAAGCCATTTGGTGTGTCCTCTTGGAGATTGGAGTGAGTAGGGAAGGAGATCAAGAAGAAGAAGAGGAGGTCAAGCACTTGTGAGCAATTTCAGAGTGATATCTAAGGTATGGCTCGTTTTCCCCCTTGTCCCCATGCTTATGGACCCATTAAAGTCCATCATGGCTCATTTCCAAGCTTGTATGTGCATAATATTTCGAAATAAGTTGACTGGTCTCTAGATCCAAGCATAGTTGAGCTCCAGGAGCTCAGATCCACTACCTTTATGAGCCCATATTGCATATAAACCTTAGATCTACTCTTTTGGTGCATTTTGAACCCTAAAAACCCCATAGATGGATATTTACACGTAAAGTTGGAAACTTTACGTGTTATTCATGCTCTAGGAGCCCAGATCTATGAATGACATGGACTGGATTCGAGCAAAATCGCATTTTTAGCTCTTGCATGGAGCGGACTCGACGAGTCGCTCATCTGACTCGGCGAGTCCAGTCGCGAGTCTCCGGGTTTGTCCCCTTTTTGTTATGACGAGTCGTGTGGTGAGTCCAAGAGGGACTCGGTGAGTTGGAAGTCAAATCTCACCCATAGTGGAACTCGGCGATTCGATGCCCAGACTCGGCGAGTTCAAGGCAATCTCCTTAGATCAAGATCAGACTCGGCGAGTTGTTCATACAACTCGGCGAGTCACAGTATAACTTGTTCATCAGATGAAGATGAACTCGTTGAGTTGTTCATACAACTCGGCGAGTAGGATGAAGGACTTGAACATCAGTTTGGAAGGAGAACTCGTCGAGTCGACGCCTAAATCAACAAGTAGAAACAGAATTCAGGACAGTCGTTTGGACATAGACTCGGCAAGTTGGCGAGCCAACTCAGCGAGTTGGGTCAAATGGAAGTTGACTCTGACTTTGACTTAGGGCATGATTAGGGGTAAAATGGTCATTTTACCCAAAGGTCAGTTAGCAGTTTTTGACTAAGTGTTTGGTGGGAATACAGCCGGAGGATTTCCGGAACAGCAGCAGCAGTCAGACTATTCCCACGAAGATCAGCAGCTACTCCGAGGTGAGTTGCCTTCCAGTAGCGGTGGGTCTAAGGCCACAATGTCGGCCTACCAGTAGGAGTTGTATGTTAGATGATTGTCTTTGTGATATCATCTAGGTTTGCTACTACCTGATATGTTATATGTTGGCATGATATGTTGTATGTGATAGTAGTAGAGTTCGGTTGCGAGGACCGAAGGGTGGTCAAACACCCCAGATATGTCTGATATTACGTTTGTGTTATGATATATGTGATGGTAGTAGTAGGGGTGAAATAGTCCCCGAGGTTCGGTTGTTAGGACCGAAGGGTAGTCAGCACCCCAGAATAGCTCGACATAGGTAGGTCAGCACCCCAGAATGGCTTGACACGGGTAGTCGGCACCCCAGAATAGTCGTACCGGGTAGTCAGGCACCCCAGAATAGCCTAGCAATATGTATGATATGTATTTTATGGTATGTGGTACGATGGGGGAACTCACTAAACCTTGTGCTTACAGTTTACAATTTTGGTTTCAGGTACCTCCTCATCGAAGGGGAAGGAGCTGGCTCGGTAGCGGCACATCATGCACACACATTGGTTTCCGCATTTACTAGATTCCCCTGGGATTTATACTCTGATGTTTCGATTGGTTGTATGACTTGACTTTTGAACATGGTTTATGTTGTGATGTAGTTTGGTCAAACAATGTTTTTATTTATTAACATTTTCTAAAGTAATGTTTTAAAAACGAAATTTTTGGACGTGAAAATTGGGTCGTTACAGGAGGTCCTTTGGCTCTTGTTTCAAAGGTATCAGAAGCTGATGTTAACAAAAAAGATGGTTCAGATGATGAAGGATTTTTGATGAACTCTGACAAAGAAGCTGTGGCATTCTATTCAAACAACAGAGTTAAGAAGTTTTTCAAAAAGCCTTTTAATCCAAGAGGAAAAATTAGTGATGCGAAGAGTGAAGTCACAAAATATGGAGGAGAGGAGAGGAAGAAATTGGAGAAAGTTGATGAGAAACAAAAAGATGCAAAAGAAGTGAAGAAGCTGAAAGGTGACTCAGGAATTTACTGTCACTACTGTAATGGTGCAAATCATTTTGCAGCCGATTGCATGTTGAGAAAGAAAGAAGAGAAGAAGGAAAAAGTTAAAGATGAAGCATATTATTCTGAAAAGCTTGAAGAGTTACATGCTAAGACCAAAGGAATGTCTCTGGTTGCGAAAGGTGAGACTAATGATGAAGAAAGTGGTACGTATCAGATCTGGTCATCAGGATTTGATGATGAGGAAATGAGGCATCCAACACATGGAGCAATGTTCGCAAGCTTTGAAGATTGCGAAAAGGAAATTTCAGGAAGATGCTTTGTATCCAAATCCACAGACAAGTCACCCATGACCACCAAGGTACGTGCAATACTTGAATCTTTTAATATTCCTTTATCTGCTTATGATGTTGAAATTGTTTCAGTTGATGACACTGTGGCTTATTTTGATTATGTTATTGTGTCTGCTATACTGAAACTCAGAAATTAAATATGCAACTAGATGAGACACGGAAAGAATTAAAAATAAAGAGGAGCATATTAGAAAAACTTGAATTGCAGATAAAAAATATAGATTGTGATAGGAATAATCTTTCAAATGATGTTAGGTTGTTACTAGCACAAAGAAACATATTTTATAATTCTGCAAAACGGTTATATGCAAAATTAACAGCATTACATCATTCCTCTGACATTAGCAAAGAACAACATAGGAAACTTTTACCTTTTCTTGAATACGAACGCGAAAAAGTTGATGTTGTTTCTTATGATTGTGAAAGTACAATTGCTCAATTTGACAAAATACCTGATGATAGATATAAATATGGTATTGTCAAAATTGATGAATTTTTGAATGCTGATGAGTTGGTTAACATTGTCAATGAAAGTTTGATAAAAAGTGAACAAATGAAAATCTTAAAGAAAACGGAAACTTCAGCTCTTGCTTCTCAATTCAATTATGCTGATATTGATGAAAATTCAGATAATGTAAGTGAAAATCAGTGAAATCAGTGATATTGATCAACTGATTCAGTTGGTGATAGAGCTTAAAATGCTGGTTTCGCAATCTTCATCAACACAAGTTCTTACTCCTGAGTTCTTGTCTCTAAAAGTTAACACTTTAGAACAAGCAATTCAGAAAGCTCTTGCTCCACTTGCTAATTTTACCTCTTTACTTCCAAGAGGTGCCCCACCTGCTTTCATAGGGGTGCAAGGCGGAGAGAAAAGCTTAACTAAAGAGGAGGATGCAAAGACTGTGGGAAAAGTTATATCTACCCAACTCAAAACTACTCTTCCCATGCTTACGAGACAAATTTCTTCAACTACAATAACCACAAGACCTATTACCAAAGGAATTGTTATTGGAGAAAAAGCAGGAGGTTCGAGTTCAAAACCTCAAACATAGATGGAGGGAAAAGGAAAAGGAATATTATATGAAAAATCAAAGGATGAGAAGAAAGTTGAGGCTGAAGCAGAGATGGAAAGAATGAGGCAGATACAAAGTATTATGAGGCAAAGGGCAAGTGATCCTCCCATAATGAACAAAGGAGATCCATCGAAGCTTTACTCTTACGAAACTATAGAGTCAAAAGTTGTGGGGAGGGAAATGTATGAATTCGAGAAAAACCCAAAGGAAAGTTATGACATTGCGAAGTCAGACAATTGCCAGCTGCATTTTCTGATCAATGAAATGCTTTTCATCAATGCTCAATACAAGATCAGTGAGAAATTTGATAATCCCAATGATTATACAAACATGAAAATCAGATTTCATGCTATCTTGGGGAAGAATCCAGATGAAGTTTAGTCTTTATTGAAGATCAAAAAGGTGATGTCAATCAAGAAAGATATATTTTTTGAAGACATGCTTCAAAATTTTCGATATTTTGTTATCTGAGCAGACAACAAGCAATATGACTTCATAGTTGTAGATTTTCCTCTGATGAACTGCAATGATTTGATTCAAGTCACTCTAATTTTGAAGCATATGGAAGAAAATAAGCTAAAAGGCTCTAAGACTGATGTGTTCAAGATAGGATTCGCACATGTCAAGACATTCATCGACAATTATTTCGATTGTTTGGCTCTTACAGATGATGAATTGGCAAATGTGTTGGGAAGAGAAGTGAAAGTTCCTTGGGAAGAAACTTTATCCCAGTCAGCACTGTCAAAATATAGTGTTAGGGAAATTTGTCTAAAACCTTTTGGAATGGTGTTTTCAGGGAGAGATATGAAAGGGAATCCTAAGAAATTTTTGTTTAAAGTCTTAGAAGTGGAAAGGTATAATTCTTCGCAATATACGCACTTCATGGTTCGTATGAACAATTGCAAGAAGAACAATGAAAGAGACGAGAAGGATCTCAAGAAGGTGATCTCCTGGTATGGAGAAGTGCGAAAGACAATTCACTCTGTTGTTCAAAAGCTTGTAAATTGAATAGCTTTGACTGTTTACAAAGGGGGAGATTGTAGATGTAAAATTGTAAAAGTCGAATATCGTGTTTTGTAGTGTTTTGCATTTTATGTTATTGTACTAAGTCATACTTTATGCGAAATGTAATTTTTAGACTTAGTATATTTTTTGTACACTCATGTTCCCTATAAATAGGGACTAAGGTTAGAAGTAGAAGGAACTTTTCAAATAACTTTGAAAAACCTTTCTGCTTATCTATGTAATCAGTCTTCATCAATATAAGATCTGATTAATATTTACTCTTTGTGTTCTTACTCTTCAATTACTAAAATCATACTTTGTGTTCTTAAATCTCGATAACAATTCTCTTCATGTGATCAGTGAAAGGACTTAGATTCACGTTGGTACTAGTATGTAGCCTCTAGCCATGTGGAACATGTCTCCGTAAGAGAATGAATTCTATTCTATGGTAGTGGCAGAAGGTTAGACAGGGCTATATGCCTGAAATCTACCAAAATGTTAATTTGAAGTTGTATATCTTCTGTGCCGTTTGGGCCAAAGCTTTATTGATGTATATCAAGCATGGAAATTGTTATGTCTCATTGATTGTATATCTTTAAATCAAGTCAATGATTGATATGGAATGTTGGTCACATGATTCACATATGCCCTTGTTGTTCCATGTTTCTCTTTGCTTCAGCCATATTGAAGTATATATATATATATATATATATATATATATATATATATATGGCATAACGTAATATTGTATCTATTATTGAACTCACTAAGCGTCACCGCTTACCCTCTCAATGTTTAACAAATTTGCAGGAGATAAGCATCCAGTATAGTTTTATATTGGTAGAAGATTTTTGAATAGTTTGAAACTATTGTATCGATAGAAGTTTATGAATAGTTTGAAACTATTGTATTTTGCACTTCCATATGTATAAAACTATAGAATCATGGGAAGTTATGTAATATATAACACTTTAAAATAGTCGGTTTGTATCCAGTAGTTTGTAACCTCTTTATCAATGTAAAATATTGTTTTTTGTTTAATATGCAAGTAGCATGTTTTGGAGTAACTATATTGTCAAGTATGAAAGTTTTGGTCTTTCATAAATACAAAAGTTAGGGTCTTTCACTTGACCAGTGCACAAGAATGTATACTCGATCCCTTAGTCCTTTACTTGACTCACTTAAACATGTGAACAAGGAATTAGTCTTAATTTTTCCAAAGATGAAAATTCTCATTCATCATACAACTTGCATGATTCCAAGTTTCTATCCAACTGAAACTTGGGTGATGAGAATCTTTCCTTATTTGGTAAATTTAGACACTACCACAAATGAAAGAATCAAATTCATATTTCCACTCTTGCTATTAATGGAATCATATAAGCAACAAAATTTTCCCAACTGCCATTGTAAGGATATTTTAAAATAAATAAAAACAAAAATTTTCCCTTTATTTTAAAATCTTTGTGGGATAGGGAGAATAATTGGAGGAGGTGGAGGAAGTGAAGTTCCAAGATATTTGGGAGGATCATAGATGTCTGAACTAGACATCTTTTAGGAGATATTCAAGATAGTTGATATAAAGTCCTTAATATAACACCCAATATGAAATATTAAGGCTAGGATCCAACAAACTATTTTATAACTTGGAAGAGGGATTTCGTAATCTAAGCTATAAAATATTTGAAGGTTGGTGAATGACGATTCACCAATTTCCACCAAGATAAACGAAATGTATTATTAGGTTTTAATAGGTTTTTGAAACTCCTAGATTCTTTTGAGATTCATTGAACTTTTCAATGGCATGTTTCAACCTCGAGTGTGCCCTTCAGGTTTTGTGACTGGGATGCCGAGGATCACAAAACAAGGTGTGAAATAACCATGCAAATATACTTGGTACCCTTAATATTTACCCCTCAATCGATGTGCTGGTTAACCAAACACGCTCCACCGATACTATGATAAATATTAATTTACCCTTTGCCTACCTTGTTAAGTCCAGGTTAGTGTGCCGGTTAACCACACACGCTCCCCTAACGACTTAAACAAAGTGCAAAGTGTAATTTCATGGATTAGCACCTTATTCACATTTTCCTAAGTAACTAAGATTGGGTATTAATAAAAGTTTAGTTACTTAGTATTTATCATTAATACTTTTAATGAAGGGAGAGATCTAGTCCTTGTCCTACCCGTTCGGCTAACGACCCTCCACCGGTCAAGGAAGCGGTGGGTGAGAGTGGACACCCATTAAACTTCCATTTTATAGGCAGTAACCTTATACCCCCCTTATAGACCGGCTTCGTGAATGAGGCCTACTAACGGTAAGACTGACTTTACTCTTATATATATATATATATATATATATATATATATATATATATATATATATATATATATATATATATATATATATATATATATATGTAACATCCCGGAATCGCAAGAGTAGAGTTGAAGGGCTTAAAGTGTAAGTTTTAGAGGATGACTCGGCGAGTCAGGTCGCGGTCATGGTCGCGTGTCAAGTGGCCTACTCGACGAGTCCCTAGGATGGACTCGGCGAGTAGGTGCTGTATGGAGAAAAACCCTAATTTTCGGGGTTGAGCCCTATATAAAGAGCATTATACCCCTCCACAGCCTCCCTTATTCCCCCCTTGAGTTCCAGAAACCCTAAATTCATGGAGAAATCATTTGTAGAGCAAATTAGAGCTTGGAGAGGTGTTGTTTGAAGAGATCTTGAAGGAGAAGTGGCTTGGATCAAAGGGCTTTGCTTGGATTCGAGTTTGGCTGCTATTGAGGCATCTTTTGGAGGTAATATCTTCGTCCTTAGGCTGTGCATTCCTAGTTTCATCATTTTGGGGTTTGTGGGGAGTATGTCTTGGAATGTTTTGGAGTTTGGAGGATAGATCTGAGGTTGCTACCTAAGATCTGGAATATTGAGGGCCTAGAGTGCATTAAAGTTCCTGTGTTTGTGTGCTTAGTGAAGTCACCATGTCCCAAACCTTGGTTTTAAGGTGAATATGGCTTAAATCTCGTTAGATTCACGTAAAGTTTGCCACTTTACGTGATGGATGGATTGTAGGAGGTTGGATCTATGTTTTAGATCAATTGCATGGCCTGAGATGCTTCTGTTTGGATTCAGACCGGTGGTACTCGACGAGTCACATGGGTGGACTCGACGAGTTGCTTGAAGATGGCCTGGAACTCGACGAGTTGGAAGAACAACTCAGCGAGTAGGTTGAAGATGGCCTTGGACTCGACGAGTCCATTTGGACTCGGCGAGTCTTGTCGAGGAAGTCCCAATATTTCTGGTTGAGTCGATGAATCAGCGAGTCAAGGGATGACTCGGTGAGTTGGGTACGAGTGGACTCAGAGTTGTTGGACTCGACGAGTCTTGGGGTGACTCGGCGAGTTGGGTCACTGATTGAAGGAAGTTCTGAGCACATGGACTCGGCGAGTAGCGTCAGTCAGGGGTTGACTTTGACTTGTCCATGGTTGACCAGTTGTCTTCCAGGGGTATTTTGGTAATTAAGGGTATTTATTGAGTTGTATGTTTGATGTTTAGTGGAGGAGTTCGTGTCAGAGTTTGGAGCAACGGGATCTTATCTTTTCAGCCGACAGTTTCGAGGTGAGTTATCCTCACTATATCAACAGGGTCTAAGGCACCAAGGTCGGCCCTTTATTGTATTGAGATTCGGTTATGGTTATTATGTTATTGTTTTGATGTGTCTGCATCCTGGTAGCTAGGATGGTACATGCTAGGAGGCCTTGCTAAGGTCAGTTTTCTCGATATACAGAGTGATGCTATGCTAGTGACCGGTTAGGTCGGTAACCTGGTTAGGGTAATGATATGCTATGTGATCTGCTTGCTCGGTTTGTTGACTATGACTGTTATATGAATGTATGTTTTGTGCACATGGTTGTTTGGACTGGAGATGGGTTGAGGCGGGTCCTGCTTTGTGCTGTAGGCCAAGATACCCAGGGCGGACCGGTTGTTCCGAAGGCCCAGCGAGCGGTCCGGATAGGCTGTAGGCCCCACAAGGGCGGACCAGACGTGCCGAGGCTCGGAGAGTGGACCAGGCCGACTGAAGGCCCGATGCGGGCGGACCAGTCACACTGTAGACTCAAAGAGTGGACCAGGTGGGTTGAAGGCCCGATGCGGGCGGACCAACCCCACTGTAGACTCGAAGGACATGACTAGACCTGGAGGATGGATCCGTTAGACTGAAGGCCCGATACGGCGGACCAATCACACGGTAGACCCGATATGCATGGCTGTTCTATGTTCTGTTATGTTATGTATGTTTTATATGTTTTGGACCGGAAGGTCGCAGCCTGGAAGGGCGTCTGCGTGATTGGTATTTTGGGGGTATCTCACTAAGCTTTCGGGCTTACAGTTGTGGTTTAATGTTTTTCAGGAGACTGTGGCAAGGCGAAGGCGCGATCGTACCGCTCCTCATGATTTTGTAGCAATGTGATTCTGGGAATACTCTAATGACTTGTATTGAAAACCTTTTTGTAAACTTTTTAATGAAAATCGAGTTGTTTTGAAAAAATTTAAATTGGTTGTATTTTACGGATGTTACAATATATATATATATATATATATATATATATATATATATATATATATATATATATATATATATATATTATTAACTTATAATATTATAAAGTGTAAGGGTCGAATTTTAACTTTTAAAATTCTAAGGGCTAACTTGGAATTAAAGTATTAATGAAAGAAAACTTTTCAAATTCCAAAACTTGAGAGCAAGTTTTGAAACCATTCAAAACTAATTAATTCCATAACTTATGAGTTTAAAGTAGTATTAATTAAAAAACTCTTCAAGTTCCATAACTTGAGGGCAAGTTATGGAAGACTTTAAACTATTAAAGAATGTAACTTTTCTTCTTTTGTAACTTATGGAACTAATTAAGGTTACCCATTTTAATGATTTAATGAAGTGACTCTTGAACCTCCATAACTTGAGGACAAGTTATGGAGTCATAAAACCATTCAATGAGACAAGACTCTTCATTTTGTAACCTTTGCCAACTTTTTATGAGTTTTAAGAAACTTAAATGTGACCTTTCATGTAACTTGAGGACAAGTTACACAAGCACATTTTAGAATCAACTCTTAGATTAAAATGGATTGAAAACACATAATCAATTAACTTTTCCTATTAATCTAAGCAACTCATAAGAACAAGATAATTCAAATCAAACTTTTTCATGTAATTAGCATAACTTTTAAACTAATACAAAACATGAATCTATTGACAATTATCTTTGAAATTGAATTAGCATGAACATTACCACATCAAAAACAGGTTTACAAGTTCAAAAATAGCTTAGGGTAATGTTCCTAGTCCAATTTTAGCCAAGAAACCCGAAAATATGTTGTCTGGAGGCCAAACTCGTCGATTTCTTCATGAAACTCGTCGAGTTCATGCTCTAAAACATGAACTCGTTGAGTTTTCTTCCAGAACTCGTCGAGTTTTAGGCCCTGATAGATTCTTGGCTTCGAAAAATCTATTTTCATCAAGTATAAGAGAAAGCAAGCCTAGGCTCTGATACCACTGATAGGTTTTGAGCATTCTAACACTCCTATGGTGTACATGCAACCCTATAAACCTTGGATCTATGTTTTCTCTATTATACATGCAAATAAGAACTTCCCAAGGCTTTAATCCTAACTAGCATAATATGAGGCAACTATACTACAAAGACTAGTTAGATGACATACCTTTTGATGTAGCTTGATGTCTTCAAGCTTTAAGAGCTTAGCCCCAATAATGTGGAATCCTCAAGTGGAATCACAAATCACCAAAATACGTTGAAAGACTTTGAGAGAATATCATGCACACTTACAATCAGCCCACCCTTATGTCCTCACACACACTAGTACCATTTCTTGTGCTAAAGACCTCTTTATATAGTATGGAGGATTAGGGTTACATCCATGTAAACCCAAATACCCATGATCTTTCATTTCATAGGATACGTAGGTTAAAACTCCATGGACTATCCATGATAGCTTAGCCCAACCTAAATTAACTTTGCCCATTCCATGTGTGTGTGTGTGTGTGTGTGTGTATATATATATATATATATATATATATATATATATATATATAACAGTCCATATTTAATTAGTTCATTTTAATCACTTAATTAATTCTTGATCAATACTAATTAAATAATATGATTCTATATTAATATATTAGAACATATAATATAGTTATGGACTTAGACATTAATCCACCAGGATTGACAATCTATTTGATCAACTACAAGGAGCCAGTTACTTCTCCAAAATAGATCTAAGGTCTGGATGCCACCAACTACGGGTTCGAGAAGAAGATGTACCGAAGACTGCATTCCAAACACGTTACGGCCACTACGAGTTCTTCGTAATGCGTTTGGATTAACAAATGCACCAGCGGCGTTCATGGATTTGATGAACCGAGTTTGTTAACCCTTTATTGACAACTTCGTGATAGTCTTCATCGACAACATACTGATTTATTCTCAAAGCATGGAGGAGCATGGCCAACATTTACGACAGGTCTTGGAGACGTTAAGAGTAGGAATATTGTATGCAAAACTCCCTAAATGTGATCTTTGGACCCACCAAGTGAACTTTTGGGGCACGTGGTTAGTAAAGAGGGAATACATGTAGATCCATCCAAAGTCAAAGCGATTGAAGGTTAGGAAACTAAGAAAACACCCACTGAAATCAGGAAATTTTTGGGCCTTGCTGGATATTATAGAAGATTCATTCAAAATTTCTCAAAAATCGCCAAGCCCCTCACCACACTAACTCAAAAGGGTGTACCTTTCACCTGGGAATCAAAACAAGAGACAACCTTTCAAACTTTGAAGCAAACCCTCTGTAGTGGTCTAGTATTGTCACTCCCGGAGGGAACTGAAGATTTTGTGGTGTATTGTGACGCTTCCAACCAAGGTTTAGGTTGTGTACTTATGCAGCGTGGGAAAGTGATTGCCTATGCATCCAGACAACTGAAAAACCATGAAGTGAATAATACTACCCACGATCTCGAGCTAGGAGCGGTGGACTTTGCCTTGAAAATTTGGAGACACTATCTCTATGAGACAAAGTGCACAATTTACACAGACCACAAAAGCCTCCAGCACATTCTGAATCAAAAAGAGTTGAACATGAGGCGGCAGTGATGGGTGTAGCTGCTGAATGACTATGAGTGTGAGATCAGGTACCATCCGGGGAAAGCCAATATGGTGGCTGACGCCCTAATCCGGAAGGAGTACTTGGGGCGCCGAGTGAGAACACTCTTGATAGCCATCCATTCCCATTTTTCGTCACAAATCAAGGAGGCTCAACAAGAAGCTTTGAAACCTGAAAACGTCGCAAATGAAACTTGATTGTCAAAAAGGACGGGATATTATCTTATGGATCGGATCTGGACACCGAAGTTCGGTGGATTCCGGGACATGGTAATGAATGAGGCACACAAAAAGAGGTACTCCATCCATCATGGCTCTGATTAGATGTACCTAGATCTTAAACAACATTATTGGTGGCCTAACATGAAAGCAAAAATTGCCACTTACGTGGGCAAGGGTCTCACTTGCGTCAAGGTTAATGTGGAATATCAAAAGCCCTCGGGTCTACTGCAGCAACCCGAAATACCCGAGTCGAAATGGGAAATAATCACAATGGATTTATTACCAAATTACCTAAGACGACAGACGGATTGGATGCCATTTGGGTAGTTATCGACCGGTTAACTAAATCTGCCCATTTCCTGCCAATAAAGGAGCCTTATAAAATGGAAAGATTGATGCAAATCTATATAAAGGAGATTGTTAGACTGCATGACATGCCAAAATCTATTATCTCAGATAGAGATAGTAGGTTTACCTCCCCATTTTGGCAATCGCTCCAAAGATCGTTGGGAACTCAGCTTGATATGAGCACTGCCTATCATGCTCAAACTGATGGTCAAAGTGAAAGGACCATCCAAACCCTTGAGGATATCCTCAAGGTTGTGTGATAGATTTTGGCAGGGCATGGGATGCCCACCTACCATTGATTGCTTTTCGTACAATAATAGCTTTCATACAAGTATCAAGGTCACTCTCTTTGAAGCTCTTTACGGACGGAAATGCCAATCACCTCTTTGTGGGGCATAGGTAGGAGATACACAATTAGAAAAGGGATGGGCACCCGAAAGTACTCTTACAGGTCCCGAGATAATAAGAGAAACGACCGAAAAGATTGTGAAAATCAGAGAATGTCTGAAGTCATCTAGTGACAGACAGAAAAGTTGCGCAGACAAATGGCGAAAGCCTATGGAATTCCTGGTGGGTGATCGCGTACTACTCAAATTCTCTCCCAGGAAGGGGACGATTCTATTCCGAAAATGTGGAAAGTTGAACCCGTGATACATCAGGCCAATCGATATCCTTTCCAGGATCGGTCTGGTAGCCTACAAACTACAACTACCACTGGAACTCAGCCAAGCACACCCCGTCTTTCATGTGTCGAATTTAAAGAACTGCTTGTCAGACAAAAACCTTATGATACCCCTTGACAAAATTGAGGTAAATAAGGATCTTCACTTCATTGAAAAACCCTTTGAAATCATGGATAGGGAAGTGAAGTGTACGAAACAAAGCCGCATTCCGATTGTGAAGGTTCGATGGAGTGCCAAACACAGACCTGAATTCACATGGGAATGCGAGGATCAAATGATGCAGAAATACCCTCATATCTTATCTAATTCTTAAGGATGACTTCCAAAAGAATTTCGGGACGAAATTCCCTCTAACTGGGGGATGATGTCACAACTGGCAGATTAGGTATAGGTTTCCTATCCATGTATAAGATAGTTTCCTTGGGTAACTATGTAACATTGTGTGTAATATAAATCAACATCATTGATATCTAAGTTTATACTTCCAATAATTATGATTTTAGTCTAAACTTCCTTGTGTAAGCCCAAAGCCTAACCCAATAAGCTATATCCACTCAACTTCGGATCTTAACCCAAGTTTTCTCAGTCCAAACCTCTTAATGAACGAATGCCTTCTTATTGGTCCCTAATGGGCCGTCAACCCTTCCAATTGATCTTTTGGGTCGTAAAACCAGTATTGGGCCTCATTAGGCTATAAGAATTTATTCTTAGATGCTAATGGGCCAAATACCTCGATTAGGTATTATTTTGGTCGAGAAAGCTCTTTTATGGGCCTTCCAAGACCGAAAACCACTATTGGGCCGAAAACTTTCCCATTTATTCTCATTGGGCCGAAAACCCATATATGGGCCTTAATGGGTTGAAAATTCGTATTGGGCACAATGTATTCTCGGTTACCCTTCAAGACCCAAAACCTTTCTTTTATACCCTCTCCTTGGGCCGATCGGTTAGCCCATGATTATTAAAGAAAAAAATAAATGAAATCAAGGTTAATGCATGTGTCACCTCACTTTTGTCTGGCAAATAACCATGCATTTACCTCTCATGTAACTAGGAAACCTCACATCAAACTTTGCTAAAGTCAAATCCTATCGGCCGACCCCCCTATTCCCTCTCCACTTTTCATTTAAAACTCACACACTTATCTCATTTTACTTTCAAACCTCAAAGAACCCTCTCTTATTTTCTTCTCTAAAATTCATGAGTTGTAGTGTGATCCAAGAAGCTTTCTTCAAGTATTATACTCTTGGAAACTTTATATCACACTCAAGTTGTTTTATTTCCAATTTACACTAAGATTATTCCTAATACATCTCCATTTTCGTGTTTTGCTTCCTAGAACCACCTTAACTTTGAAAACTACCTCAAGGAAGGAAGCTAGGCCAAAAACCTTCACCATCTTCCTTCACAAACCGAAAAATTCCCAATGTGAGCTTCATACCCCTTGTTTTTGAGATTTTCTTTCTTTAGGGGGAGGATACAAGTTTAGTCTTGTGTAAAATCTTTGTATAATTGCTTGCATGTGTACGTTTTACATGTTATGTGTGTGAAATGTTGTGATATTTAGCTAAAAGTCCACAAACTCGAGATTTATTCAAGTCTCAAGTTGTTGGAAACAAGTTACCTTATGTAACTTCTCTTGATAAGTTGATATGTTAAAAATGTTTTAGAATTCACCATGAGACTAGAGAAAATGTAAAAATGGACTATATTTGACAAAAAGGTGAAAAATGGGTTAACTTTGGTCATTTTTGGTAAAGAGGGACCATTTTTGGCAAGAAAAGCAAGAATCGGGTTATTCTCGATATTTTGATAAAAATGGTCCGTAAATGGACTTTTTAGTAAACATGGGACATTTTTGAAACATTTTAGTAAAATGAGCTATTTTTGACAATTATGGCAAAAACAAACTATTATTAACAAAAGTAGTAAACAGTATAATTTACGATAAGAATTATTGCAAGTCATAAACTGCAGTCATAAATTTACACTAGTAACATTATTTATAGCGTTAAATCATGCGATTCAATAATTGCGTAAATTCTGTTAGGACTCTCGTGAGACATTCCTTCACCGTACCTATTTAGTGTACATCGTAAGTCCTATAGTTATAACCAGAATCTCCTGGAGGGAGAACGGGAGTTTGTGTATAGATCTATACGTGGTTGACACCCCACACCTGAGTTGCTCGCTACAGCTAGACAGGCCAGTCTAGGGTGACAAATATCTTATTAGAAACCGACGCCTGAAGAACGTCAAGCAAACGCTCCATCATATTAGTATGGTTATAACGACTCACATAGAGAATAACAATGTTGATCTAAAAATTTACGCGGGATACACACTCAACTCGTAACAATCTATGTGTTAAATGTGTTGTAATAAATTGTAACATCCCAAAATTTAAGAAAAAAAATTTCTTTTTAATTAATTATTATAAAACCATTTAGTATAGAAACATCCATAATAACGATCCATGATAAAACCAAAGTGTCATTAATCATAACATGTTAGCATAAAACAATATCAAAGTGTAATTCCAAAGATTTCATGAGTGGAAAAACATAGTGTGATGCGCTGTAATCGTCAGCTCCTTTCCTTTGAAAACAAAGTACCTGAAACCAAAATTGAAAACCGTAAGCACGAAGCTTAGTGAGTTCCCCAAATACCACATACCATACATATCAACATACTGCCTAGCATATCTGGGTGTTGGCCTACCCCTGCGGTCTCTTTCAATCAGATACTAGCATACATAATTGCGAGCCATACAAAACAATCATAGATCATAATTAAATAAAATGCTATGTGCCAAAATATAGTCTTGCCATAATGCCACGGGACGCCACGTGGTCTTTCTTGCCAAGTCGGAGGCCACCCCCTATGGTCTTACAGACAAGTGCCACGAGCCACCTCCTGGTCTTCCATGCAATCATCACAAAGACAATTAGCATACATATTTTCTACTTGGCTAATCAGCATACGGTGTCCCAGGAGCCACCTCCTGGTCTTTTATACATAATGCCTAGGGCTAACCATCGGGTCTTCCTACCATACGTAATAGCATATAGTGTGCCAAGAACCGCCTCCTGGTCTTTCATACATAATAGCATATAGTATGCTAGGAGTTGCCTCATGGTCTTTCATACATAATGCCTAGGGCTAACCCCCGCATCTTCCTGCCATACATGAACTAAATGGGCCGATATTGGTGCCTTAGACCCATACAAACAGTGAGGAGACTCACCTCACACTGCTAAAGTCTCACGAACAAAATCTCTGGCTACTGGCTAACAGATCCCAAATTTGTCAATCATCAAAACAACACCCAATTAATAATTGTGTTCCAACACATAACCACAAGTCCTTGCTTGGGGTAAAAGACTAATTTACCCCTATCCAAGCTTGATTAAAGCCCAAGGTCCAATCTAAAGGCTCAAAAGTCAACTATGAGTCAAAGCCCAACATATGGCCTAATTTTCCAAATTGTTCCCAAACCTAGGGATGAGTAGTTTGTCCCAAATCCCGATCCCATACCGCTACCGTACTGGAACCGATACCGAAGCGTACCGAATTTAAAAATACGGGACGGTACTTGGTATTCCAAAAACATGAAATTCGGGAATCAGTACCACGGGTACCGGTACTAGTACCGAGTACTGGTACCATTCCCGGTACCGGTACCGGTGACGTTAATTCAGTTCGGTACTCGGGATTAACTTTCGATCAAATTCGGTATTCGGGAAATCGGGAACGGGATGGGTCGGTACCAGTTCTGTCCCACGCTCATCCCTACCCAAACCTTTACGCGGTCTTACCTTAAGGCCCAACCATTTATTCCAGTCCAAACATTTAGCATTCTAATGGCCCATTATCTCGTAATCAAAAAGGCCCAATTATTGCCCACATATGGCCTAATTTTCCAAATTGGGCTCAAACCTTCACATGGGCCTTACCCTAAAGCCCATCCAATTATTCTAGTCCCTATGACTATTCTTGGATGGCCTATTATTGGCCCAATCACCAAAGCCCAATAGAAAGGCCCAATTAAGATTAGGGTTTTCACTTAAAATGATGATTATGGTTAAGTGTTTCTCACTTAACCCATTAAGGACTTAATCCATTAGGTCCATCAATCTATTGGGTCAATCATGTAGTGTGGTCGGGCTTAATACATAATCCCAATCCGGTCATCTAAAATACGGGTCCCGATAATCCAAAACCCATATATCCAAACAATTAGGTTTTTATAAACCCTAATTAGGGTTTCGAACCCAATCACAACCTAATAGGCCCAAAAAATAATTGTTTAGATTAATTAGGGTTTCATTAGTTGGGAACCACCTACTACCACCTCGGGTAGTGGTGGTCAACAGCGGCTCACGCCAGCGGCCACCACCTCATGGTGATGGTTATGGTTTTAGTCCATTTTTGTCCAAGGAATCCAAAAGAAACTAAATGCAAGAAAAAGCACACCGCCACCCAACACGGCGGCTGGTGGTGGCAGGAGGCGGCAGCCACCACCTCACGGTGGTGGTTATGAGTTTTCTTTATTATACTAGTCACTAATTACAATTTACAATGATTTAACCTAAAAAATAACATACACATTAAGATAAACACACACCCACACAACCACCCTTGTGGTGGTCGGTGTGGTAGATGGTGGTAGCCACCACCTCACGGTGGTTGTGGTGGCCTTTCTCAGTTTTTTGGAAAAAGTAATACATACAACATAATACATCAACACACACCTAAACACATGGTTAAACACGCACACAACCACCTTCCACGGTGGCTGGTGGCGACGGAAAGTAGTAGCAGACGGCAGCCACCATGGTTGGCGGCCATGGTGGTTCCTTTCCTCGACCTTCAGCCAGCATCACACGCATAATACATCTTGGTTCCAACAACACATCCACAAACACAACACGAGACCACAACTCCCTAACTAACAACTAGGCGGTTGAAACAAATTGAAACGACGACCAGTGGCGGTTGAC
This sequence comes from Lactuca saligna, assembly GCF_052625555.1. NCBI lineage: Eukaryota > Viridiplantae > Streptophyta > Magnoliopsida > Asterales > Asteraceae > Lactuca > Lactuca saligna. The sequence continues at coordinate 63,668,909 of NC_136420.1, read as the reverse complement.
GGCGATTTGCCATGTAACAGTGGAAGAGGATGGCAGAGCGCAACTGGAGCAACTAACACGAACCTTATAGGTGACAGTCATAATGGAAATGTATCGACATGAGAACGGGAAGCAGCAGTGGCAGAAGATGGCGGTGGAACCGCTGTTGAAGTGGTAGTGATGATAGAGCGGTGCAATACGGTATTTGACGGCTGGAGAGTCATGTATCGGCGAAGTAACAGGTGGCATATGAGGGCTCCACATGGCGGTGGATGAAATAGGAGAAGGAAGAGAATGATGGACATCCGTTGGTGTTGTCGTCGGCTAGGAATGGAAGTAGTAGTGGCACCATCGGCCGGACATAGCGGCGACAAAACTCGACTGGTGGTTCACGGCTCCGACCACGGTGGCGGCGTCTGAGAGTGAGGAAGAGAGATTGGCGGCTGACGCTTCTTTAGGGTTAGGTTTTAGAACCAGGGGTGACAGGTTATATACCCAGATCCCCCATAATCTTAATTCCATAATGACGAGATTAGTCCCTCCCTTCCCTTTTTCTTTCAATCTTAGCCCAAAGTTTACCATTCAAACCCCACCTTCTGAACCCTTTACAAATTAAGTCCGAATTTTACCAAACAGTCCATCACTCTACAAATCCTTTTCAAATTAGGTCCAAATTTACTCTTTAGCCCCTGCTTCCATAAATCCTTTCATATGAGGTCCAAATGATACCAAACCCCCTCTGTATTCTAAAATGTTTACAAAACCAATCTGAAACTTACACTTTTAACCCCATACTTCTAAAATTGTGACAATTAGCTCCTCAATGCCAACACCTTGCTAAATAATTATCGATTTTACGGCTACTATACATTTATTTATTTATTTATTTATTTATTTATTTATTTAATAAACGGGGTGTTACATAAATTATTTTACTCAAGTCTTAGGGATTAAGACCATAATTTTTCGCATAACAGAAAATGTAGGATTTTATAGGAATGCTTTTATTATATTTTCAAAAAATGAAAACAAAGAACACACTTGCAACTATGCATGATTTAAAACAAGACTCACAAACTATTTTTTATAGAAAATTATTGGATTTTCTGGGGTTCCAACTATTACAAAGTTTTCATATAAACATGCTTGTGAACTCACCAACATTCTATGTTGATTCTTTTCAAAAATAACTTGTATTATGAGGAACACAATGAGCAGGTTAATTACAGCTATGGACTTTTGGGTGAATGTTGTATTTTGATTTCATCATATATTTTACTATTTTGGGATGTATTTTCATGAACGAACACAATGTTGTAAACTATGTATGTTGGTATGTTGAAATGTATGATGATGATTGTTGCTTTGTTTCATTTATATACAATTGTTATGATATTACAAGATGACGTCACCCGCCCCCAGACGTTTCCGTCGTTCTGGTTCGAGGGTGTGACATATATTTGGGTGCTCAACCTACCCTGCCAGACATATCTGGGTGCCCGACCTACCCCTTTTGTCTGTTTCAACCGGATATTTCCGAGCATATATGGGTGCTCGGCCTACCCTTGTTAGGCAAAACTAGGTGCCCGACCTACCCTTTCGGTCTATTTCAACCAGATATTTCATTGCATATCTAGGTGATCGACCTACCCTTGTCAGACATATCTGGGTGCCCGACTTACCCTCCGGTTTATTTCAACCAGTTACAGGGTATATTTCACCCCTATCACTACTACATAATATCATAGCATACAAGTACATAAATCACAAAAGATACTGACATACCAGACAATTATCACAAAGACAATCATCTTTACTATAAAAAACAACTAGTGGTCTAGCATTGGTGCCTTTGACCCACTGATACCGAGAAGGTAACTCACCTCGCACTGCTAAAGTCCCGCGGATAAAACTCTAGCTGTTGGATGACAGATTCCCGAACTGTCAACATCAAAACAACACCCAATTAATACTTGGGTTCCAATACATAAACATAATTCTATACTTGGGGTAAAAAGACTACTTTACCCCCAACCTATCTTGATCCAAGCCGAAGTCCCAAACTCACACTCTGAAGGCTCAAAAGCCAAATAATGAACCAAGGCCCAATATATGGCCTAATTTTCCAAATTGGGCCCAACCCCCTCACATGGGCCTTGGACTAAATCCCATCCAAATTTCCTAGTCCATATACTTGTTATTAGATGTGTAACATTAGGATTTCCAGGTATAATATTTTAATTATTTTATTTGAGATTTGTGGAGTCACTCGACAAGTTGGTGCCTCAACTCGTCGAGTAGAGTCGCGACTGGTGATGTGGATTAATGAATCGACTCGATGAGTTTGTGAGCCGACTCGCCGAGTCATCGCTGCATAGGGAAACCCTAAATTCTTTGGCTTGTGGCCTATTTAAATGCACTTATATCCTCAATTTCACCTCATCAATATCCTTGCACACCTGAAAGAGAGACCTTAACGTCCCTAGTGAGCTTGAGTGGTGGATAACCAACCTTGTGTTCATTTTGGCTCATCTTTTTGAAGAGAAAGGAAGATTCTTTAGAGATCATCCAGGGAGGGCAAGTAGATATGTTTCCTCTTCATCTCAAGCTTCAGATCTAGGTAAAAAGCTTATGCCTTTCCTTGTAGAATGAATAGATCCCATGATTTTGAGACTTAGGGATTCTAACATCCTCTTAATGGGGTTTTGGGTGCATCAAACCCCTTGATGAGTCTATACTGCAGATATGGACCTTGTAAGGTCCAGAGAGCCCAAAAGTCTGGAGCTTTAGTTGAGCAAACAAGGAGTTTTGTAGTTACGAAGCATTAATGGAGTTTTGATGGCATATAGAGCAATATATGCCATGCGTGGTCTTAAAGATCAAACCTTTATGTGATTTATGGGTATTAGCATATTAGATCCAGAGGTTGGAGTTGTAGATCTGACCACAGGCGTCCAAATGAGACATCCATGCGAGTCAACTTGCCGAGTCTATGAGATGACTCGACGAGTTGGATCGGGTTGCCCCAACGATTCTTGACCTAGTGATAACCCATCGAGTTGGGGGTTGGCTTGACAAGTTGAGTGAATCTAACGCCCGTGTTTCCAGGCTAGGCATAAATGATGATGTAATAGTATAGGTTAACCTTTGTAAGCCGTTTTGAAATAATATAATTGTATTATTTGGAGTATTATGTGTTTTATGCTTAATTGTTGTGTGTCTTAATTGAATTAAGAATAAAATAAGCATCAAAATGAATATTAGATAATATCGATATCTAAGGATAATGTTTTAGTGGTTGAAACGAGGTTTCTGAATATATAAATAATGCCGAAATCCGAGCTATAACGAAGAAGTTATGATATGTCGAAGTTTCGCGACAGAACCGGCACAATGCTGAATGACGTAAAAAGTGAATTTATGTTAGAGTGATATTTAGCCTTAGTGATCTAAACGAATGCCGTAGAGTTCGTTAAACCGAGAGCGTGTGTAAAAAGAACGCCCAAATCTGACTTCGTATGAGGAAGTTATGATTTTCCGGAGTTTCAGCTTAGCTGTGTGCAGCCCGAATACTCGATTTGAGATCGAGCGGTTTTTAGCCAGAGCAATCTAAACGGCGATCAAAGATCTCATTATTAGTAGTGCAACAATGAAAAGACAGACAAAAACAGACGTCGGATGAAGAAGTTATGGATTTATAACGGAGTTTTCCTGTCCCGGCCTACTAAAAATAAATAATAAAAATAAAGTCAAAATTAGCCAACGGATTCTAAACAAAAGTTGTTGAGCTTAGTCTCACCTACACGTGGATATAAAGAACATCGAAAACAGAGTTCTATGAAAAAGATATGAATTTTTGAAGTTTTTAAATAATTAATATTTATTATCTAATCTTTAATTCGGATGTATATCCGAAGGAGTCATCGACCTGATCCATGTTACGCCCGCGTCCGAAGGAGTTACGCCCCACGTACCTCGGTCTTGCTTGGCCTAGCTTTATCCACGTTCCACCACTGAGACTTCGCCACCTAGAGCCTGATCCGAACTACGCCCAACGTAGTGCCTCGGTACGCCCAGTGTAGTCCGAGGATCAGACCCTGTATAAAGGGTGCAAGGGCAGCCAACATTTTTGCTCCTTTTTCTCTTCTTACTCTCTCACTCTCACTTCCGTTTTGCATAGTTTTCGTGCAAGAACTCTCCCGAAGCCCCGGTATCATTCCCGAGCCCCGAAGCAAGTCCCGAAGCCCCAAATATCCCGCGAAGTGAAATTCCCGAGCCGAAGCTCTGCCCGCGAGAAGCCAATTTTTGTGAAGATCTTCCAGATCTACTGAAGAATACCACTTCTACAAGCAGTAATGTTGTCCGATCATCTTCTGATCAAGTGAGTGTGTAGTTACTCTCTTCTATCACATAATTATGAAGTATTTGATACGAAATACGTGTTATGTGTATATTTTGTTGATTATATGTGTGAATGTATATTAACTTTCTTCTAACTCATAGATATGATTTATTCTCTATGAAATACGTGCTATGTGTGTGTGCCTCATCTGTTATGTGGAATATGTATTGAATGAACATGCTATATAGGTTTTAAACTATGTATAGAAATATATATTTTTATCTACTAATATGTTGGGTAGAACATGGGTAGATAGTTGATGTGTGATAAACAGATGAGATGCCTCGATGTTATTCTTGTTGTTCTAGTAATCTAGCGGAGTATGGATGACGACCACAGACTCTTTCTAGACAGTCATGTGGAATGCTAGCAGGCTCATAACCTGTAGGTGTTTGTGAACGATGTGTTCACTGGTGTACTCTATCCCCCTCATGGTTGCGTTTAGGACTTTTATTGCTGAGGAAACCTCTTGCAGTAAAGTCCATCCTGATGAAAATCCTATATTAGGTCCTTTGTAATAGATGTTGTTTTAGGGACATAAAGTAAGGATAACGGGAATGGGTAATCGGGTTATTGTTGGTTGGTGAATTAAATATAATTATTTATTGTGGGTTGAAAACCCTATATGCTCACCAGGCTCCCAAGCCTGACCCACTCAGTTTTGTTAATATTACAGGTAGTGGCGCGAGAGCATAAGTTGGATGACTTATCAAGATGTTTTGATTGTAGACATGTTGTTATATGTAACTGTTGTAAGGTTTATGTTATGTTGTTTATGCTTTTGGTCTTTTTATCGGAACATGACCTCCCGAATATTATTATATAATGAAAATGCATCTCTTGATGAAATGATTTGATAAATTCTATTTTATCATGTTTTTGTTTTGGGAACAAATTTCGCAACCCTTTTAATCAATGGATTACTCTGAAAATATTTTAAAAGCATAAATAAAATCGGTCTTTTATGGCCGTGATTTTGGGGATGTCATAATTGGTATTAGAGGATTAGTTTAAGCGAACCAGGAATTTGTAGGATTTCTAGACTTAACTAAAAATGCTAAGTGAAGATTGTGAGGTGTGTGTCTGTTATGTTTTAGACACGGGCACTAGTTTATTTTAGGAAAGTTGCCTAAAATGCTTTTATGTGCTAAATGTTATATGTTGCCATATATGATATTATTTGTTCGGATCTATGGTCTGTTGCCGACCAGATCAGGAAACCTTATGTGTGTAGGATTCTAAGCATATGGCTACGATATTAGAACTAGCATGTAAACGTTTCGGAGTGATATGGAAGATCGTAATATCTATCGTGAATGAGGATATAATTTCACCTTATTCGGTGGATAGATCAAAATGGAAAGAACAAGAAGTGGAGTTGGAAATGAAAACGAAAACAGGAATCAACCACCAGTGATTAAGCAAGCACCTCTTGTAGCTGCAGCACCAGAGCCAATGACGATGGCTGGGGTGCAAGCGATGATGTTGGATCGCCAAATGGAAGAGACAAGGCGATTACTCCAACAGAATTGCGAGGAACTGTCACTTCAAGTGGAAGAGCCCGAAGTGAATGTAGCACATTCGGGGGGAGGTAGCTTCAATGGTATTGTTGGTCAAACTAACCCACCGATTGTTAGGCAAATCAACCAGAATGGAGGAAAATGATGGGCGTGGGTGCAAATATAAGTATTTCATGGCATCCAAACCACCATGTCTATCCGGAAGCCCGACGCCAGTGGAAGTGATAAACTAGATCTCCGAAATGGAGACAATGTTTTAAAGTTGCAAATGTAGCAACAAACAGAAGACTGCTCTTGCAATCCCTCTTTTAAAGTCTGGGGTATTAAGCTGGTGGAAGTTACTAGCTGATTCAATGCCCAAGGGAGAAGCAAGTAAGATGTCTTGGGAAGACTTTGTTGTGCAACTAAAACTGCAATACTGCTCAGAGCAGGACCTTCTGGAAATCAGTAATGAGTTTCAAAATTTAAAGAAGGGAAGGATGAGTGTTACTGAATACACTACAAGTTTTATGGAAAAGATGAAGCTTATTCCATATCTAGTTCCAACAGAAATCTCAAAGGTCAACAAGTTTGCTCACAGATTACTAGCGGACTTTGTTCCGATGGTTAAGCAAGCAACTACATTGAAAGCCGCGATCTAGGCATTTTAGAATGTTAAGACTCAGATCAGGGAGAAGGGTCTGGAGAGGTCTGATGTTGGTGAGAAAAGGAAGTTCGATGGACCTTCAGGGTCCAACAAGAAAACAAATTCTCGAAATCTGATTCGAGAGGAGAAGGAGGTGAAGCCAAATGGTGCGAAAAATGTAAGAAGAAGCATCATGGAAAATGTAAAGTAGTGGCCACATGTTTTAAATGTGGAAAACCAGGGCATTATGCCAAGGAATGCACCCTCACCAAGAAAGTTTGTTATGGTTGTGGTGAGGAGGGGCACATCTCGAGGGACTGTCCAAAAAAGAAGGAGGCAGCAAAACCCAATATTCCCCCAAACCTGAAAGCAAGAGCCTTCCAAATAACACTGGAAGCTGCCAAAGAAGAAGTTGATGTCGCTTCAGGTACCTTTCTCGTAAACGAATTGTCTGCCCAAATTTTATTTGATTTTGGAGCCATCTACTCCTTTATCTCGCATAAATTTGGTAAAAAACTAGCTTTGCCTGTTGATAGACTAGATAATGCTTTATTAGTCGAAGTTGCTAGTGGCAAGTCTGTACTTGTTAGCTATCGCATGAAAAACATCGTCATAGACTTGAATGGGAATAAGTTCCACGAGGAATTATTGCCTATAGATGTAAATGGTTTCGACATCGTGTTGGGAATGGATTGGCTTAGTGCCAATGATGCCGAAATATTGTGCAGAAAGCAGATAGTGAAAGTAAACCCGCCATGGAAAGAGTCATTTATGGTGTATGGGGACAAATGCAGAGTGAACTCTGGAATCATTTCCCTATTAAAAGCCAAAAAGTGTTTGTCCAAGGGATGTACTGTTAGATTAGGTGTCTAAGCCCATAACTATTATTGGTATGTATTCGACTCGAGAGTAGCATGGTCCGTTTGGGTTGCATATCATCAGGATAATTTGTTAGGATGGACTTTTGAGAGAAGAGGTTATATATGATTTTTTAATATATTATAAGTTATAATATATTTATATGAAATCATATGTTTTAATTAGTATTGATCAATAATTAATTTGGAATTAATTTAGTGATCAAAAGAGACTAATTAAACTATGGGGACTAATTATGGTAATTAGTTATATTTATATGTGTTGGGCTTATGATCCATATTGGACCAAGTTTATGTATGTATACATAAAGAGTTGGGCCACATGAACCATGGATCATAAAATCCATGGATATGGGTTTGGGTTATACCCATGACTCTTAGAATTCAACACATATAAATACATATGTTATGACCTAAAACCGCCACCTTTTGAGAGTGTGTGCATGTTCTTGGAGTTCATGAAGGTTTTAGAGTTCATGGAGATTCTCTCTCAAGTCCAACCTTTGTCTTTGATGTGTTGTGACTTCATTTGAGGCTTCCACACTATTGGGGCTAAGTTCTTAAGGCCAAATACATCAAGACCTCTAGCCACACAAAAAGGTATGTTACACCATCTAGCATTTTATGTAGTTTGTATGACAATTGCATGCTAGCTATAGGTTCAATACCTTGGAAACCATTTGCATGTATAATTAGTGAAAACATAGATCCAAGGTATTTAGGGTTGTATGTGCACCATAGGATGTTGTATTATACCAAAACCCAACATGTACATCATATCTAGCATTCGTGATCGATTCTAAGAAGGAAAAGAAGGAGGTGCAGAATATTCCGGTGGTGTGTGATTGTCCAGAAGTATTTCCCGAAGATCTTCCTGGATTACTGCCTGATCGACAAGTGGAGTTAAGAATAGACTTGTTACCAGGAACGACGCCAATAGCGAAGGCACCGTATCGATTAGCACCGACGGAGATGAAGGAGCTGATGATGCAACTTCAGGAGTTGTTGGACAAAGGTTTCATTAGACCTAGTTCATCGCCCTGGGGAGCTTCGGTGCTATTTGTAAAGAAGAAGGACGGGAGTATGAGAATTTGTATTGATTACAGGGAGCTGAATAAGGCAACGATAGAGAATAGATATCCATTGCCGAGGATTGATGACCTGTTCGATCAGCTTCTAGGCTCCACTTACTTTTCAAAGATCGATCTAAGGTCAAGATATCATTAGCTGAAAGTAAGAGAGCAGGATATCGAGAAAATTGCATTCAGAACGCGATATGGACACTACGAGTTCTTGGTTATGTCGTTTGGACTAACCAATGCTCCAATAACATTCATGGATTTGATAAATCAGGTTTGTAATCCATTCCTAGGTAAATCTGTAATAGTGTTCATAGATAACATTCTGATTTACTCAAAAAGCCAAGAGGAGCATGGCAGACACTTGCGAAAGTGTTAAAAGTATTGAAGAAGGAGAAGTTGTATGCAAAGTTCTCCAAATGTGATTTTTGGATTCGAGAAGTCCAATTCATGGGTCACGTGGTCAACCAATAAGTGATAATGGTTGATCCAACAAAGATCGAAGTTGTGATGAAATAGGAACAACTGAAAAGTCCCACAGAGATCCGAAGCTTTCTTGGATTAGCTGGATATTACCGAAGGTTTATCCAAGGCTTTTCTTCGATCGCTACTCCATTGACAACTTTGACCCACAAAGGAGCTACTTATGCTTGGAGTGATAAGCATAAAGAAGCATTCTAGAAGCTAAAGAAGATGTTATGTGAGGCACCGATTCTTTCTCTACTCAAAGGAGTTGAAGACTTCGTTGTTTATAGAGATGCGTCTAGTGTTAGGTTGGGTTGTGTTTTGACCCAAAGAGAAAAGGTGATAGCATATGCGTCTAGACAGCTGAAAGAGCACTAAAAGAACTACCCCACTCATGATTTGGAGTTGGCAGCGGTAGTTTTCGCTCTGAAAATACGGAGGCATTACCTCTATGGCACGAAGTGCAAACTTTCCACTGATCATAAGAGTCTCCAGTATCTCTTTAATCGGAAAGAATTGAATATGAGGCAACGATGCTGGCTAGAATTACTTAAGGACTACGACTGTGAGATACTTTACCACATCGGTAAAGCTAATGTTGTTGCTAATGCTCACATTCGGAAAGTCAATCTTGAAAGGAAGAGGCCAAGAGCATTGAGAATTGAAGTTGTCTCGGCAATTGTGGAAACTATAAAGAAAGCTCAAGAGGAAGCTTCAGAGAAGAATGACCGAAAGGAAGAACGTTTGGGCAAAACGTTGGTGTTCGGTGAAGCTTGATGTAGCAAAGTATGTGGCCGTGTGTGTGACTTGTGCTAGAGTAAAGGCACAACATCAGAAACCGTATGGGAGTTTAGAGCCTTTGCCTGTACCCATGGGTAAGTGGGAAGACATTGTTATGAATTTTGTCACTAAACTGCCCAGAACTAGGGATGTCAAAAACCCTCACGAGACCCCGATACCGTACGGGACTATTTTTTAAAAAATTTGGGAGCCGGGGCGAAATTAACCCCTGTTTATTTTCGGGACCGGGGTCGGGAGTAAGTATTTCCGTCCCGTACTCCCGCAGGGGCCCCGTTTATATTTATATAAAATATATATTTATTTAATGTAAAATAGAAATGGGTTATGGGAAACTAATTTTAATATTAAGGCTTCACAAATCACCGTTGCCTTAAGCTTTATTTGGTCTTCCGTCTTCCTCTTCCAAAGACCCAAACAGTGAACGACGAATCGAATCAACCGACGATTGTTGGAATTGTCTTTTTGTAATATTGTTGGAATTGTCGTTTTGTAATATTGGATTCGTAATGTTGGATTTTTAATTTTTTTGCTTCTAAAAGATTAAGTTTTAAGCTTTTAAAGTTATTAAAAATAGTATTTTTTTTTGCCTAAAATAAAGTAGTTTTTTAGCAAAAAAAAATCCAATTTTAAGCCTATAAATCGGGGGAACCAGGGGAACGGGGGCGGGACCGGGGGTGATGGAGGTAGCCGGGGGCGGGACCGAGGGCTATGTAAACGGGGGATTCAGGGGCAGGGGTAGAAAGTGATTTCGGGGGCAGGGGCGGGGGTAGCTATTTCCGCTCCTGTTTGCCCCCGTTGACATCCCTACCTATAACGAAAAGTGGTCACGACATGATTTGGGTGGTCGTTGATCGATTCACTAAGAGTGCGCATTTCATAGCAGCTAATGAGAAATGGTATATGGATAAGCTTGCGAGTTCTTACGTGAAGGAAATTGTGAGGCATCACGGTGTTCTGTTAATGATTGTATCGGATCGTGATAGCCGTTTCACCTCAAGGTATTGGAAAAGTCTACAAGAGGAAATGGGTACCAAGTTGTGTTTAAGTACAGCTTACCATCCACAGACTGATGGCCAGAGCGAAAAAACAATACAAACACTTGAAGATATGTTGAGAGCATGTACCTTGGAATTCCTAGGTAACTGGGATGAACATTTACCTAAGGTAGAATTTTCCAAAAATAATAGTTTCCACCCGAGCATAAAGATGGCACCTTATCAAGCTTTGTACGGATAAAAGTGTCGTATGTCGTCTTGTTGGCTTGAGGCTGGGGAAAAGCAGTTTATGGGACCTACGATGGTTCATCAAACCACTGAAAAGCTGAAAATAATCAGGGAAAGAATCTTAGCCGCTCAGGATTGTCAAAAAACCTATGCTGACAAAAGGCAAAGACCAATGACTTTTGAAGTTGGTGATTCGGTTTTGCTTAAAGTCTCGCCGTGGAAGGGACTTATAAGATTTGGTAAAAGGGGAAAGTTGAGTCCAAGGTTTATTGGACCGTTTAAAGTTCTTCAGAGGATTAGGAACCAAGCTTACAAGCTCGAACTACCAGAAGAACTGAATGGTATTCATAGCACTTTTCATGTGTGTTATCCGAGGAAGTTCACAGGAGAAGTTCCCGACATAATTCTAATTTCTGAGTTAAGAATTGATGAGAACAAGAGTTTGATTGAAGAACCCGAGGCAATCGTTGACCGAAAGACTAATAAATTACGACGCAAGATCGTCGAATAGGTGCTTCTTCGTTGGAAACAAACGAATGAGTCCAATCTCACCTGGGAGGCAGAGAGTGACATGATGAGTCACTATCCACATTTGTTTGTTGATGTGTGAAAATCATCCTAAGGTGGAGAGAATTGTAACGCCCGCGTTTCCAGGCTAAGCATAAATGATGATGTAATAGTCTAGGTTAGCCTTTGTAACCCGTTTTGAAATAATAGAATTGTATTATTTTGAGTATTATGTGTTTTATGCGTAATTGTTGTGTGTCTTAATTGAATTAAGAATAAAATAAGCATCAAAATGAATATTATATAATGTCGATATCTAAGGATAATGTTTTAGTGGTTGAAACGAGGTTTCCGAATATATAAATAATGTCGAAATCCGAGCTATAACGAAGAAGATATGATATGTCGAAGTTTCGCGACAGAACCAACACAACGCTGAATGACGTAAAAATTGAATTTATGTTAGAGTGATATTTAGCCTTAGTGATCTAAACGAATGTCGTAGAGTTCGTTAAACCGAGAGCGTGCATAAAAAGAACGCCCAAATCTGACTTCGTATGAGGAAGTTATGATTTTCCGGAGTTTCAGCTTAGCTGTGTGCAGTCAGAATACTTGATTTGAGATCGAGCGGTTTTTAGCCAAAGCAATCTAAACTATGATCCAAGATATCGTTATTAGTAGTGCAAAGATGAAAAGACAGACGACAACGTACGTCGGATGAAGAAGTTATGGATTTATAACGGAGTTTTCCTGTCCCGGTCTACTAAAAATAAATAATAAAAATAAAGTCAAAATTAGCCGACGAAGTCTAAACGAAGGTTGTTGAGCTTTGTCACACCTACGCGTGGATATAAAGAACGTCGAAAACGGAGTTCGTATGAAGAAGATATGAATTTCTGAAGTTTTTAAATAATTAATATTTATTATTTAATCTTTAATTCGGATGTATATCCGAAGGAGTCATCGACCTGATCCATGTTATGCCCCGCATCCGAAGGAGTTACGCCCCACGTACCTCGTTCTTGCTTGGCCTAGCTTTGTCCACGTTCCACCACCAAGACTTCGCCACCTGGAGCCTGATCCGAACTACGCCCAACGTAGTGCCTCGATGCGCCCAACGTAGTCCGAGGATCAGACCCTATATAAAGGGTGCGAGGGCAGCCGACATTTTTGCTCTTTCTCTCTTCTCTCTCTCTCTCTCTCTCTCTCTCTCTCTCTTCCGTTTTGCATCGTTTTTGTGCAAGAACTATCCCGAAGCCCCGGTATCATTCCCGAGCTCCAAAGCAAGTCCCGAAGCCCCGAATATCCCGAGAAGTGAAATTCTCGAGCCGAAGCTCTGCCCGCGAGAAGCCAATTTTTGTGAAGATCTTCCAGATCTACCGAAGAATATTGTTACATCCCCACTTTCACGGCCAGAAAATACCGATTTGTTTATGCTTTGTTTTATAAATCAGAATGATCGTTTAAAGAAAACATTTGCGGAATTTGTTCCCAAAAACAAAGTCTGATAAAATTTATCAAAACGTTTCTCCAGAATGTATTTTCATTAAATAATAAAACCTTGGGATGTCATGTTCCGATACAGACCAAAAGCATAAACAATATAAAATAGACCTTACAAAAGTTATTTATAACTACTGATCTATAATCCAAATTCTCTCGTTAAGTCCACCAACTTATACTCTTGTGCCATTACCTGTAATGCAAAGAAAACTGAGTGGGTCAGGCTTGGGAGCCTGGTGAGCATATAGGGTTTTCAATCCACAATAAATAATTAATTTAATTTCATCAACCAATAATAACCCAATTACCCATTCCCGTGATTCTCACTTTACATCCCTAAGACAACTAACACAAGGGATCTAGTCTATGAATACTTCATCGGGGCGACAATACATGCTTCGGGGGTTCCTCAGCAATATAAGTCAAATAAGGCAACCATGAGGGGGATGGAATACAGCGAATGAACACCCAAGTTCATTAACATTTACAGGTTATGAGTCTGCTAGCGTTTCACTGGACTGTCTAGAAAATTCCGTGGTCGTCATCTAAATTCCGTTTTCGACGTTCTTTATATCAACGCGAAGGTGAGATTATGCTCTACAACTCTCGTTTAGACTCCATTGGCTAATTTTGACTTTATTTTTAATATATTATAAATATATTACTTATATATTATTTTTAGTAGGCCGGGACAGGAAAACTCCGTTCAGAATTCATAACTCCTTCATCTGAACTCCGTTTTCGTCTGTCTTTTTATCGTTGGAATACTATTGATGAGATCTTCAATTCTCATTTAGAAAGTTTTGGCTAAATATCACTCGACCCCAATCTCGAGTTTCGGGCTGCATACTGCTAATGCTGAAACTTTGAAAAATCATAATTTCCTCATCCGAAGTCAGATTTAGACGTTCTTTTTATGCACGCTCTCGGTTTAACATATTCTACGACTTTTATTTATATCGCTAAAGCCAAATATTGCTCTAACTTAAACTCACTATTTACATCGTGCTGTGTCGTGCCGGTTCTGTTGCGAAACTTCGACAGGTCATAACTTCTTCGTTGTAACTCGGATTTCGGCGTTCTTTATATTTTCCGAAACCTTGAGACATATACTACAACTTCATTAAGATATCCTTCTAAATAATCTTCCATTAAAAAGTCTTTTTTGATGCTTATTGTCTCTAAATTGACTAGCTCTAATCTACGGGCGTTACAAATACCACTTCTACAAGCAGTAGTGTTGTCCGATCATCTTCTGATCATGTGAGTGTGTAGTTACTCTCTTCTATCACATAATTATGAAGTATTTGATACGAAATACGTGTTATGTGTATATTTTGTTGATTATATGTGTGAATGCATATGCACTTTCTTCTAACTCATAGATATGATTTATTCTCTATGAAATGTGTGCTATGTGTGTGTGCCTCATCTGTTATGTGGAATATGTATTGAATGAACATGCTATATAGGTTTTAAACTATGTATAAAAATATGTATATATTTATCTACTAATATGTTGGGTAGAACTGTTGGATTAGTGTCTAATTCCATAACTATTTTGGTATGTACTTGACCCGATGGTGCATGGTCCTTTTCGGTTGCCTTCACCAAAGCAACTTGATTGGAGAAATAAATAGAGAGAGAGATTATTATTATTTATTAATATGTTATAAGAATAATATATTAAAGGAGAAATCATATTTGTTTAATTAATATTGGTCAATAGTTAATTAGGAATTAATTTTGTGATCAAGTGTAATTAATTAAACTAGAGGAGCTGAATTGTAATTATGTGATGGTTACCAAAATAAGGTAAGGATTATCCTAAGTATAGGATGGACGAATTTAAGGTGATAATGCCTTAGAATTCGACTATGATAAGGATTCAAGGATTATCTTATGGGTTGCTTGGTAAGCAAGCAACTAGATAAGTATAATGACTGAAACCCTATCTGTACACCTATATAAACCCCCTTGGCTCATGAATTCGTGTAAGACCTTCCCAAGGCTTCTTAGGGACGAATTTAATACCTCCCCTCTCTCCTCATATCTTCTCCATTTGCTCTTGGTGTTTGTGAACCATTAGAGGAGTGACACTTGTGACTCTAAGCCTTCCAAAGTCAATTCAAGGAGATTTGGGATTGTTATTGCTACATAACAATCAAGGTAACATTATAAACTTATTCTTATGGCTAACATGATTATTTGAATGCTAGAATTAGGGTTTATAGTCTTGGATAACTTGCATGTACAATAGAGAAACCTTGATCCAAGCTTTAGGGTTTGTATGAGCACATAGGATGTTCTTAGGACCAAAACCCAACAGTGGTATCAGAGCCTAGACTGGTTTCTATTATATTGATGCATTACATGTTCAAAAAATTCGATTTTTGGTGTTTTGGAGGCTCGACTCGCCGAGTCCATGCAGACTTGACGAGTCAACTCGTCAGATGGAGGGTATCTCGGGTTTTCTTGCTGTTTTTGCTTATGGATAGTTACCTTATCATGTTAGATCAATATTAAACCAATTATATGATATATTTGACTATAATTTTGATCTAATTGAAGATATTTATCAATTAATAAGATAATTGTTTCCTTATGTGATAACTGATTAATTATTTTGAGTAAATTGATAAATTGTTTTGCAAGAAATCATTAAATAAATCAAATATGGATAATTATGTAATTAAATGTTAATTTGAATTATTTGTTATTTGATCCTTGTTATTATGAAAAGTTTCATATTTTGCCCCTTAGGTTTTATAGTTTAAATTTGAACCCAAAAGTTTTTGTTGTTTTGAAATTTAAATAGTTGAAACCCAAATGTTTTGAAAAAGGTTCAAAACTTGCCCTCAAGTTTTGGAATTTAAATTTTGATTAAATAGTTTAATTTTGATGTATATTTAAATTCTAAACCCTAATGTTTTGAAATGTTTCAAAACTTTCCCTCAAGTTTTGGAATTTAAATTTGATTAAAAGTTTAATTAGGAATGTTAAATTCTAAAACCCTAGTAATGTTTTGAAAAATTCAATTCACACCCTTATGGTTTTATTAATTAATTAAGGTGTATAATTAAAAGAGGTTCAATAAATCCATAAAAGTTTTGGTTTGAAATTTAATTGAATTAAAAGTATAATTATTAATTTTTAACCACCTAGTATTTTAAAAGTGTAAAATACACCCTATACTATATATATAACATTAAAAGTCTAACATTATATATATGTATGAGTAAAAGTCAGTCTTACCGTTAGTAGGCCTCATTCACGAAGCTAGTCTATAAGGGGTGTTTAAGGAAATTGCCTATAAAATGGCGATTGAATGGGTATCCACTCTTACCCACCGCACTCTTAACTAGTGGAGGGTCGTTAGCCGAACGGGTAGGATAGGACAAAAACCTTCCATTATAAGTATAATGAAGTATAAAAGTAACTAAATGCTTTCATAAAATTCCCAATCTTAGTTACTTTAGGCAAAAGTGAATTGATGCAATTCGATGAAATTACACTTTGTGCCCTTGCGAAGACGTTAGTGGAGCGTGTGTGGTTAACCGGCACACTAAATGGTTCTAAGCAAAGGAAGCAAAGGGTGACTCAATGTTTGTCATAGTTCGATGGAGCATGTGTGGTTTACCAGCACATCGCATAGGAGACTGTAACATGTGAGGGCACCATGTAAGTTTGCATGGTTATTCACACCCGCTTTGTGATCCTCAGCATCCCAGTCACAAACTAGAGGGGCACATCGAGATATAAACATGCCATTGAAATGTTCAATGAATTTCAAAGGATCTAGGAGTTTTCATAGATTTAAAACTTAAATTTATTTTTTCATTTTTCATGGTGGAAATTGGTGAATCGTCATTCACTTACCTTCAAATATTCTACAACTAGATTAAGGCATCCCTTTTCTAAGTTGTAGCGTATTGTGTTGGGTCCTAGCCTTAGTATCTCATTTGGGTGATTTACTAAGGACTCAATCAATCAATCAACTAACTTGAATTTGTTTCTCCCGTTTTGTAGATGTCAAAGTTCGACAACCATGGTCTTCCCAAATCCCGTGGAACAAGCATTCCACATGAAGATGGTATTCCACGATTCGATCGAGGAACAAGATATCATGCTTCACTTCCTCCACCTCCTCCAATTGTTCTCCCTAACCCACAAGATCAAAGAATTGAAAGGTTCAACATCACTAAGGCCCTATCGGAAATGAAACATGAAGATGGTAAATCCGTGTGTGCCCACATTCTAGGAATGAAATCACACATCGATAGGTTGATTATGTTGGGTGTGTCATTCCCGAATGAGTTGGCTGTAAATTGGGTTTTGCAGTCACTTCCTAAATCATATAATGAGTTTAAAAGAAAGTATTATATGATGGATCATGACGACAACCTCATTGACCTAACTTACATGCTCATTGCTGCTGAATCGGAAATGATTTGGCGAAGCAATGGAGCATATTTGTTGGGAAAATCAACCGACCATGCTTCCAAGGACGTTCTAGGAGAACCGACCTAAGTTTGCTACCAAAAGAAAGGGCATTGGATACGAGTCTGCCCAAAGAGCCTGAAGAGTCCAGAAGATGGGAGAGTCAAAGTGTATGGCTGCACTTCAGGTAAAATCCACTATCTAACTCCGTTAAGTTCCTATTCATTGATTCAAATACATGATGTGATAAGATTGCATTTGAATGTTTTGCAGGATCGGTGAAAAGAAAGGAAGCTTGGTGAAAGAGCAAGATGAATCTAATCACAAGAAATGGATCTTGATCGCATGGACTTGAAGATTAGATTTTGAGCTTAGATAGTTATGATAGAGTTGTTAGAAATTTTCCTTTTGAAATACATAGTTTTCAATGGATTTTGCATTCTAAGGACAAATGTTTTTCGCTGCTTTTATAAATAAAATAAATTGTGTTTGACTTATTTATTTATTTGTTCACTTCCTTGCAATGAAATCGTTATGAGAATTTATGTTTGCATATTTCTACAACAAATGGATATGATTCTTATTTATGGTGATTATGGAAATGTCGAGAATTTACCAAATAGAGAGAGTTTCTCATCGCCCAAATTTCAATTGGACAGAAATTTGGAATCACGCAACTTGGTTGCATGATGAATGAGAAACTTCATATTTGGAAATTAGACTAATTCGTTGACAAAGTGTCAAGTGAAAGGACTAGGAGATCGAGCACACAAAGGTTTGTGTTGATCAAGTCCACCATAAGAGAAACAAAGATATTCGTCATGATTTACTAAAGGTTTAGTAAATATGATTATACTTATAAGATTAAGTATAATTCAGAATTGATTAAAAAGGTTTAAATCAATAGCAAAACGAATAAGAATCAAGTAGGCAGAAAGATAAAAGTTTCTCCATTCTAAGAAGAAGGGAGAGTACCTTTTATGCTTTATGATAGGTCTTTATGATTAAGAACCATATCTCAATTGATCCTCTAAGTAAGTCTTAGTACAATTGTATGTTTAAGAAGAGGAATGAAGAATTGAAGAAATGATTAAATCAAAAGGTCAATCATACTTCGTTCCAATAACAAGTCTTAAAGTTAAGATTGTGACAATGAGTGACAAGTATTAAGAAGGTTTATAACAGTCATCAAATGTGGATAGCTGTGATGTCTTGGATAAGAGAAAGACCAACTAGGACCAATTTATGAAGTGTTCTGATAAAAGCTACACTAACTCTTGAATATTTGGTTGTCAAGAAATGTTTATTGACAAGAGAATCTTATATGTCAGGAGTCAGTGGGAGTCTTAATGGTCTTGAAAGGTTTCAAGAACAAATCAAATAAACCTTATCGATCATCACTAGCACACAAGTTGAGGTTTACAACCTATCGTGTTAACATTATTTTGTTTCTGTGCTGTTTCCAATTGAGTTAATTATGCAAGTGAGTTCTATGAGTTCTCATTTTGAACGCGTAAAAGGCAAGGCACCTTGATCAATGAAAGGTACATTGATAGGAAAAGGTGAGCTGCTTAACTACTTGGAAGACGTGGTGGGCAGCTGTGCTACCATAAGGCAAGAAATCAAGATTAAGAACGTTCGGTCCATATGAGTTTGAATTTGTCGTAAACTTTGGTTTTAACAAATTCACATGGATAGGAACAAATACACCGTTTAAATCTAAGTGTCATAAGATTTCCTCCTTCATGAAAATGATTGTGAGGAAATGCTTTCACTAAGAAATATTTTAAGAAGATAGTGATTGTAAAATTGCATTCTCGAATTCGATTATGGTTACGGTATCCCTTTCCATAATTTGAATTGTGAGGTTTGGCAATTAGTCTTAATTGTTTAGATACACATATGAACTATCTAAGGAAAAGGTGTATAAGTTCAAGGAGCTTTGATAAAGGATTATCAAAGTACTAAGTATTAGAAACATTGACTTAAAAAATTCAATAGGTATTGTTTTTCTGAAAGTTAAGATGTTTATGAACACATGTCGAAGCTAGTGGGAGCATAAGTGTTATGTTTTATAATAATCATCATGATAGTGGGAGCATAAATGTTATGATTGTATGATTATTAAGGCAAGTATTGCAAGTTGGCAATATTAATTATAGAAAACAAGAGTTATACCTTGCAAAGTCGTAAGGATTGTAAAGTTGTTTTGCTATAATTAAGGGAGAGAATATTATGCTTCATTTCAAATCTAAAGGCTTAAGGTGAGAAATGTTAATAAATTTAGTCAAAGGTACATAGTGTGCTCTTAAAATTTCGATTATGATTACGACATTCCTTTTCACAATTTGAATTTTGAGAACATAGCGAATAAAACATTATGCGTCGTGTCCCATACGCTTCGGGTATAGGATCGATTGCAAATGTTTTAATGTTTGACCATTCTAAAATTTTCAAAATGTCTAGTGCATTTAGAGGGAAAAAGGACTAGGATCGGTTTTGACTAAAATAATTAAACAATTATCAAAGGACAATCCAAAGTTCGACGAGGATTGGTTGCTTATCAGTAGTTGGAAGCATGGTATTGAATGGACCATATCGACATTATTACGAATAGATAAGATTCTATTAAGAATGAGTTGTCATATGGAAAATATGGAAATGTGTCCATATTGGGAATTGAATATTGAAAAACTATGTCTAGTTTAGAAACTTTTATGTAAAAGGATGTTCAAAGGAATGTACTTTGAGTGAGAGACATCATATCTAAAGAATTGTCTTGTAACAATCTCCGATAGAAGATTTTGTAATATCATTGGCAATAGTCTTTGTGACTTTGGTGCAGTGACATTACGAAAGAATCATTGCATAGAATGTTAGAATCTAGCATATTCTATAAGTAGCAAGAATTTGATATTCTCTTACTTATGGAAAAGGATTTGGAGTTGTGAAATGAGAATGATTAGAAATGTGTTCAATTTGATCTATTTCATAAAGTAAAAACCATAGGTAAACATTGTGTGCATGCTAGGAGCATGGGACAAGTGTAATAATTCAAGTAAGAAGTTGATTACCCGAAACGACAAATAATGAGTAATCGATATGGTGATAAATAAAAG
Source organism: Lactuca saligna (assembly GCF_052625555.1). Lineage (NCBI taxonomy): Eukaryota > Viridiplantae > Streptophyta > Magnoliopsida > Asterales > Asteraceae > Lactuca > Lactuca saligna. The sequence continues at coordinate 63,648,368 of NC_136420.1, read as the reverse complement.
GAGTTTTATTTATACTCAAAGGGTTGATGCCATATGGGATTAATATTATTCTTGTGTTTCACTTTGCATGTTTTGACTTCCTGAATAACTTAATTGATTAAGAACAATCAAGTTATTCGAACGGGCCACAGTTGTTCATATGTTGGAAGTAGGTATGAATGAAGACCGTCGTGAATTGGTGTGTGGATTGTATAAAAGGATATTAGACATAAGCAAATGTTTGCTGCAACGTTCATGAGTGCTTATGAATATGAATTTGAGCATTGGATTAAACCCACGCTCACTTGGATAACTCCATGAATTGTATCACGAGTGATTGGTGAGACAATAACATCTTATATTCTTGAAACCGAGATGTGTGAGTCGTATCTTGCTAATCGGTTGCACATTGATAATATGAAAACGCACTAGTAACTTGGTGGTATAAAACATATTGTTGTGAGCAAGCAAGCATTGTATCAAAGTTTATCCGTTCCTTTTATCCAAAGAAGGATAAAAGCGATATCTTTGGGCCCCTCGATGATTTAGTGATGACAAACGTAAATGCTCGGCCGGGCTAGGGATAATTTGATTTGTTCAATTAGTCAGTCGTCATAAATCGGGAATCGAGAAATAGTACAAAGAGAATGATTAGAAATCATATCTCATACGATATCTAGAATGGAGGAATATATGATCCCTTATCTAAGGACACGCATATCTGATAGGATCACAGTTGACAGCGGCTTTGGAAAGCTACGATTGCAGATCAAGATTTGAAGTCATACGCATAATAGTTATTAGACTTATCCAAGTGGGAGACTGTTGGATTAGTGTCTAAGTCCATAACTATTTTGGTATGTACTTGACCCGATGGTGCATGGTCCTTTTAGGTTGCCTTCATCAAAGCAACTTGATTGGAGAAATAAATAGAGAGAGAGGTTTTTATGATTTATTAATATGTTATAAGAATAATATATTAAAGGAGAAATCATATTTGTTTAATTAATATTGGTCAATAGTTAATTAGGAATTAATTTAGTGATCAAGTGTAATTAATTAAACTACAGGGTCTGAATTGTAATTATGTGATAGTTACAAAATAAGGTAAGGATTATCCTAAGTATAGGATGGACGAATTTAAGGTGATAATGCCTTAGAATTTGACTATGATAAGGATTCAAGGATTATCTTATGGGTTGCTTGGTAAGCAAGCAACTAGATAAGGATAATGACTGAAACCCTATCTGTACACCTATATAAACCCCCTTGGCTCATGAATTCGTGTAAGACCTTCCCAAGGCTTCTTAGGGACGAATTTAATACCTCCCCTCTCTCCTCATATCTTCTCCATTTTCTCTTGGTGTTTGTGAACCATTAGAGGAGTGACACTTGTGACTCTAAGCCTTCCAAAGTCAATTCAAGGAGATTTGGGATTGTTATTGCTACATAACAATCAAGGTAACATTATAAACTTATTCTTATGGCTAACATGATTATTTGAATGCTAGAATTAGGGTTTATAGTCTTGGATAACTTGCATGTACAATAGAGAAACCTAGATCCAAGCTTTAGGGTTTGTATGAGCACATAGGATGTTCTTAGGACCAAAACCCAACAAGAACATGGGTAGATAGTTGATGTGTGATAAATAGATGAGATGCATCGATGTTGTTCTTGTTGTTCTAGTCATCTAGCAGAGTATGGATGACGACCACGGACTCTTTCTAGACAGTCATGTGGAATGCTAGTAGGCTCGTAACCTGTAAGTGTTTGTGAACGATGTGTTCACCGGTGTACTCTATCCCCCTCATGGTTGCGTTTAGGACTTTTATTGCTGAGGAAACCTCTTGCAGTAAAGTCCATCCTGATGAAAATCCTATATTAGGTCCCTTGTAATAGATGTTGTTTTAGGGACATAAAGTAAGGATAACGGGAATGGATAATCGGGTTATTGTTGGTTGGTGAATTAAATATAATTATTTATTGTGGGTTGAAAACCCTATATGCTCACCAGGCTCCCAAGCCTGACCCAATCAGTTTTGTTTATATTACAGGTAGTGGCGCGAGAGCATAAGTTGGATGACTTATCAAGATGTTTTGATTGTAGACCTGTTGTTATATGTAACTGTTGTAAGGTCTATGTTATGTTGTTTATGCTTTTGGTTTGTTTATCGGAACATGACCTCCCGAATATTATTATATAATGAAAATACATCTCTTGATGAAATTCTTTGATAAATTCTATTTTATAATGTTTTGTTTTGGGAACAAATTTCGCAACCCTTTTTAATAAATGTATTACTCTGAAAATATTTTAAAAGCATAAATAAAATCGGTCTTTTCAGGCCGTGATTTTGGGAATATCATAGTGAAACCCTAGGAAGATCTCCAAGGATACAAGTGGACTCGACAAGGCACAAGAGTGCACTCAAAGAGTCGGGTCAACTTTGACTGTTGACTCATATTGACTTCGGTTGATTTGAGAGTAGGACAATTAGGAACATTTGAGATCATGGAGGGGTAAAATGGTCTTTTAACCGCCCTAAGAGATTAGAAAGAGAAAAAGAGGACTTTAGATTTAAATGAGTAAAAGAGGGAAATTGATTGAAATGCTTGTCTAATGTGTTAGGCGGAGGCTTGTTCGGATTTCTGAGTGAGTATCTATTTCCTACTAGGTGCGAGGTGAGTCTTCTCACTATACATACCTAGAGTGGTAATAGAGTTGTGTGACTAGAGTATATTGTATGTTGATTGTGTTAAACTGCATTGTTTCTATGTGATTTATGCTATGTTCAGAGTTTACAGAGTTAGGTTCGAAAGGTCCATAGAGCTAGGACCAAAAGGTCCATAGAGTTAGGATCGGTGGGTCCACCAGAGTTGTGGGACTGGAGGGTCCCACTGAGACACATTGACCGGAGGGTCTTTCAGAGTTATAGCCTCGAGTGGCTAATATATTATTTGTGGTATTTTGGGGAATACACTAAGCATTCGTGCTTACTGTGTTATGTGATTATGTGTTTCAGGTACTTCTGAGGATCGCGGGAAGGCTTCGGCTTGATTGTACACACGCATCCGAGATGGAGTTATATTTGTTTTTGGATCCTGGTTTTATGATAAACAATACTTGAAAAAAGTTTGATATTGAATTTTGAGGTTTTGGTGAAATGTGGCATGTAATTTATTGTGATTGAAAAATGAAAATTTCGTTTAAATTTTACGTCGTTACAAGTTGCTATCAGAGCCTTGGTTTGAGGGATTCGGATACACCTTCGGGTGTGTCTGGACTCAAACTGAGGATTTGAGAAATTTTTTCAAGAAAAATGATTTTTCTGAAAACGAGTAAGAGTTTCTAAGAGAAAAGCGGAAAAGAGTAGTGTGTACAATCAGCTAACGCCCGAATGGTGATTTCCTAAAATACCCTTAATTTATGTGGTATGAGATATTATGAGATATATATTATGCATGCTAGAGATTAGGCTAGGTATTTCATATTTTAGGACTAGAGTGGTCTAATTTGTGATGCCTTGGCCTAGGAGTTACTGCTACTGTGAATTGCTTTGAGTGCGATTAGGTAGCAGAGAGGAGCTTATGAGAGGTCTACTAGAGAGTAGCATGTGTTTGGAGAGGCATAAAGTACTTGCGATCTGGGATCCTAGGAGGAGGACTTGGGGTGAATACAGATGCGGTGTGGAAGGTAGTATTGGGCCCGTACTATTGGAAGCATCGGATTGGTAAGTAGTCCAAGTAAGACTCCTTAGGGTGCTAAGGAACAAGTAGGGTTGAGTGATCGAGTGTGAGTATACTCGAGCGAGTCTCTAATTATTCTGTGTTGTGTTTCAGAGACATCATGGTGGGTTTGCGCCATAACCCAGAGAGCAGCGGTGTTAGCGATGATGAGATTCGCAGGTTGATTCACGATGAGGTGTCACAACTATCTGAGAGGCCATCCCGGAGATGTTTGGATCTATTAATACCACCTTGATTGAGACGTTTGATGAGAGGTATGTTGCTGTTACCGAGGCGGCTACTGCTGCTGCCAGGCCACATGGGGGTGACTCGTTGCTGTACCGAGAGTTCAGCAACACAAAGCCACCAGAGTGTGATGAGACTCGGTATCCAATTACCGCGATGAGATGGATCTCTGACATTGAGGGGGGTTTCTATTTGTGTTCATGTCCAGAGCACCTGAGGGTACGGTTCGCATTGAACGAGCTTCTCCTGGGGGTAAAGGACTGGTGGAAGTTTGTGACAGCTCATTTTACTCCTTCAGAGCTCACTGAAGTGACTTGGGAGAGATTTACCATGATGTTTCTGTTGGATTAGTGTCTAAGTCCATAACTATTTTGGTATGTACTTGACCCGATGGTGCATGGTGCTTTTGGGTTGCCTTCATCAAAGCAACTTGATAGGATGAATTATGGAGAGAAAGGATTAATTATGATTTATTAATATATTATGAGAAAAATATATATTAAAGGAGAAATCATATTGTTTAATTAATATTAATCAAGAATTAATAAGAATTAAGTTTGTGGCTAAAAGACATTAATTAAACTTAAGGGACTAAAATTATCAATTGTATGATAGTTGAATATTGGGCTAATGGACTCCATATTAGAGGAGTGGACGAATTCTATGGGGGAAACCCATTAGAAATCGTCCAAGGCCTCTAAGGAGTGAGTCCATGGGTTGCTTAGGGCCTAAGCATCCAAATTAGGGTTTCCTTGTTAGATAACCCTAATAGTCTCACTATTTAAAGGACCCTTAAGCCCCAAAAACGTGGTGAACTTGTTCTCTAGGGTTTCCACACGTTTTGGGCAGCCTCCTATCTCCTTATTCTTTATCCTCTTGCTCTTGGTGTTTGTGAACCATTAGAGGAGTGAAATTTGTGACTCTAAGCTTTCTAAAGTCATTACAAGGAGGAATTGAGATTGTTATTGCTACATAACAGTCAAGGTAATATCTTAAACCCATTATTATGTTAATATTGATTATCATATACTATATTTAGGGTTTAAAGTCTTGGATGAATACCATGTACAATAGAGAAACCTAGATCCAAGCATTAGGGTTTGTATGAGCACATAGGATGTTGTTATGGCCAAAACCCATCAGTGGTAGCAGAGACTTGATTGGTTTCTATTGTATTGATGCTTTGTTTGTTTGTTCAAACTTCAAAATCGATTTTTTGGCTCCCTGCCTGATGAACTCTGCGAGTTCCAATGTGGACTCGGCGAGTAGGCCTCAACTCGGCGAGTCCATAGAGGAACTTGGCAAGTTTGAGCGTCAGAACGAGGCATGTTCGGGATTTCTTACTGTTTTGGTCATGGATACTTGCCTTAACTGTTATGGGTCATTAAAATTGGAATTTTAATCATATTTTGAATGTATCCTTGATTAAACAAAAGATCATTACCAATTGATTAGATAATAACTTCCTTATTTGATTAAAGTTTGATTATTTGTATTAATTAGGTAACTTATCTTACAAGAAACTGATTTTAAGTCAAATTAGATAATAAATAGATTAATTGTTTAATTTAAGTTAATTGCTATTTGATCCTTGTATTTTGAAAAGTTTCAAAACTTGCCCTCAAGTTTTGGAATTTAAATTTTGATTAAAAGGTTTGATTTTGAAATATTTAAATTCTAAACCCTAATGTTTTAAAATGTTTCAAAACTTTCCCTCAAGTTTTGGAATTTAAAAGTTGATTAAAAGTTTAATTTAGGAATGTTAAATTCTAAAACCCTAGTATAGTTTTGAAAAGTTCATATCACCCTTATGGTTTTATTAATTAATTAAAGTGTATAATTAAAAGAGATTTAGTAAATCCATAAAGTTTTGGTGTACAATTTAATTAAATTAAAAGTATAATTATTAAATTAGAACACCTAGTATTTTAAAAGTGTAAAACACACCCTATACTATATATATATATATATATATATATATATATATATATATATATATATATATATATAACATTAAAAGTCTAACATTATATATATGTATGAGTAAAAGTCAGTCTTACCGTTAGTAGGCCTCATTCACGAAGCTGGTCTATAAGGGGTGTTTAAGGAAATTGCTTATAAAATGGCGATTGAATGGGTATCCACTCTTACCCACCGCACTCTTGACTAGTGGAGGGTCGTTAGCCGAACGGGTAGGATAGGACAAAAACCTTCCATTATAAGTATAATGAAGTATAAAAGTAACTAAATGCTTTCATAAAATTCCCAATCTTAGTTACTTTAGGCAAAAGTGAATTGATGCAATTCCATGAAATTACACTTTGTGCCCTTGCGAAGACGTTAGTGGAGCATGTGTGGTTTATTGGCACACTAAATGGTTCTAAGAAAAGGTAGCAAAGGGTGACTCAATGCTTGTCATAGTTCGGTGGAGCGTGTGTGGTTAACCGGCACATCGAATGGGTGACTGTAACATGTGGGGGCACCATGTAGATTTGCATGGTTATTCACACCCGCTTTGTGATCCTTGGCATCCCAATCACAAACTAGAAGGGCATATCGAGATTTAAACATGCCATTGAAAAGTTCAATGAATCTCATAGAATCTAGGAGTTTTCAATACATTTAAAACTTAATCTATTTTTCATTTTTCATGGTGGAAAATTAGTGAATCATCATTCACTTACCTTCAAATGTTTTGCAATTTGGGTTACGGCATCCCTCTCCCGAGTTGTGGAATATTGTGTTGGGTCCTAGCCCTAGTATATCATTTGGTTGATTTACTAAGGACTCAATAAATCAACCAACTTGAATTCGTTTTCTCCCGTTTTGTAGATGTCAAAGTATGACAATCATGGTTTTCCCAAATTTCAAGGAAAAGGTGTTCCTACTGAAAATAAGTTGTTCCGCTGTTCAAGTGAAGAATCTAGGTGGACTAGTTTGATTTCACTTCCTCCTCTTCCTCCAATTATTCTCCCTAACCCACAAGATCGAAGAATTGAAAGGTTCAATGTCACTAAAGCCCTATTGGAAATGAAACATGAAGATGGTAAACCCGTGTGTGCCCATGTTCTAGGAATGAAATCACACATCGACAGGTTGATAATGTTGGGTGCGTCATTCCCTGATAAGTTGGATGTAGGCTGGGTTCTACAGTCACTCCCTGAATCATATAATAAGTTCTAAAGAAAGTATTATATGATAGATCATGATGCAAACCTCATTGACCTAACTCACATGCTCATTGCTGCTGAATCAGAAATGATTTGGCAAAGCAATGGAGCATATTTGTTTTGAAAGTCAACCAAACATGCTTCCGAGGACGTTCTAGGAGAACCGACTTGCGTTTGCTACCAAGAGAAAGGGCGTTGGATACAATTCTTCCCTAAGATCCTGAAGAGTCCAAAAGATGGGAGAGTCAAAGAGTATGGATGTGCTTCAGGTAAAATCCACTATCTAACTCCATTAAGTTCCTATTGGTTGATTCTTAATACATGATGTGATAAGATTGCATTTGAATGTTTTGCAGGATCAGTGAAAAGAGAGGAAGCTTGATGAAAGAGCAAGATGAGTCTAATCACGAAGAAATGGATCTCGATCGCATGGATTCGAAGATTAGATTTTGAGCTTAGAAAGTTATGAAAGAGTTGTTAGGAATATTTGATTACATAGTCTTTCAGTTGATTTTGCATTGTAAGGACAAATGTTTTCTGCTGCTTTTATGAATAAAATAAATTTTATTTGACGTATTTATTTATTTATTTCTTTGCAATGAAATCGTTATGAAAAATTGATGTTTGCATATTTCTACAACAAATGGATGTGATTCTTAATTATGTTATTTGTGGAAAGGTCAGGAATTTACCAAATAGGGAAAGTTTCTCATCGCCCAAGTTTCAATTGGATAGAGACTTGGAATCATACAACAAGTATTGCATGATGAATGAGAAGTTTCATATTTGAAAATTAGACTAATTCATTGACAAAGTGTCAAGTAAAGGACTGGGAAATCGAGTACACAAGGTTGTGTGTTGATCAAGTCCACCACAAGAGTAACAAAGATACTCGTCATGATTTACTAAGGTTAAGTAAACATGATTACACTTATGAGATCAAGTGTAATTCTTAGTTGATTGAAAAAGTTTAAATCAATAGCAGAACGAATAAGAAGAATCAAGTAGGCAGTAGGATAAAAGTTTCTCTATTCTAAGAAGAAGGGAGAGTACCTTTTTATTATGTTTTATGATAGGTCTTAATGATTAAGAACCATATCTCAATTGATCCTCTAAGTGAGTCTTTATGCAAATTGTATGTCTAAGAAAAGGAATCAAGAATTGAAGAAATGGTTAAATCAAGAAGTCAATCCTACTTCGTTCCAAAACAAATCTTAGAGTTAAGATTGTGACATTGAATGACAAATCTTAAGAAGGTTTATAATATTCATCAAATGTGGAAAGTTTTGATGTCTTAGATAAGACAAAGACCAACTAGGAACAATTTTGTGAAGTCTTTTGTCTTGATAAAAGCTACACTAACTCTTGAATATTTGATTGTCGAAAAATGGTTATTGACAAGAGAATCTTATATGTCAAGGAGTCAGTGGGAGTCTTGATGGTCTTGAAAGGTTTCAAGAACTAATAAGGAATAAACCTTATCAATCATCACTAGAACAAGACTTGAGGTTTACAACCTATCGTGTTGACACTATCTTGTTTCTATGCCGTTCCAATTGAGTTAATTATGCATGTGATTTCTATGAGTTCTCATTTGAACGCATAAAAGGCAAGCACCTTGATCAATGAAAAGTACATTGATAAGAAAGGGTGAGCTGCTTAACTACTTGGAAGACATGGTGGGCAGCCGTGTTACCATAAGGCAAGAGATCAAGATTGAGAAAGTTCCGTCCATAAGGGTTTGGATTTGTCGCAAACTTTGGTTTTGACAAATTCGCATGGATAAGAACACATACACCATTAAAATCTAAGTGTCATAAGATTTTCTCCTTCATGAAGATAACTGTGAGAAAATGTTTTCACTAAGAGAGATTTTAAGAAGATAGCGATTGTAAAATTGTATTCTCAAATTTGATTATGGTTACGGTATCCCTTTCGATAATTTGAATTATGAGATTTGGCAATTAGTCTGAATTGTTTAGACACACATATGAGCTATCTCAGACAAAGGTGTATGAGATTAAGAAGCTTAGATAAAAGATTATCAAAGCATTTAGTATTAGAAATGTGAACTTTAGAAATTCAATAGGTATTGTTTTTCTGTAAGTTAAGTTGTTTTCTAAATATATGTCAAAGCTAGTGGGAGCATAAGTGTTGTGCTTATTTGATAATAATAATCATGATAGTGGGAGCATAAAAGTTGTGCTGGTATAATTATTAAGGCAAGTATTTCAAGTTAGAAATATTAATTATAGAAAACAAGAGTTATACTTTGCAAAGTCGTAAAGGTTGAATAGTTGTTTTTCTATAATTAAGGGAGAGAATATTGTACTTCGTTTCAAAATCTAAAGCTTAGATTGAGAAATTTTAATAAATTTAGTCAAGGATACATAGTGTGTTCTTAAATTTCGATTATGATTACGGTATCCCTCTTCATAGTTCGAATGGTAAGAACGTGACATATAAAATATTATGGCAAAAGATTCATAAAGTATCGCATCTTTATGTAAGACATTATGCATCGTGTCCCATACGCTTCGGGTATAGGATAGATTGCAAATGCAATAATATTTGACCATTCTAAAATTTGCCAAATGTCTAGCACATTTAGAGGGGAAAAGGATTAGAATCGGTTTTGACTAAGATAATTAAACAACTATCAAAGGACGATCCAAAGCTTGCTAAGGATTGGTCGCTTGTGAGTAGTTAGAAGTATGATATTGGATGGAGCATATCGACATTATTATGAATTGATAAGATTTTATTAAGAATGAGTTGTCATATGGTAAGTATGTAAAGGTTTCCATATTGGGAGTTGGATATTAAGAATCTATGTCTAGATTAGAAACTTTTATGCAAGAAGGATGCTCAAAGGAATGTACTTTGAGTAAGAGACATCACATCTATGGAATTATCTTGTAACAATTTCCGATAGAAAGCTTTGTAATTCATTGGCAATAGGCATTGTGACCTTAGTGCAGTGACATTACAAAATGGATTATTGCATAAAATGTTAGAATCTAACGTATTCTATAAGTAGCAAGAATTTGATATTCTTACACCTGTGAAAAGGATTGGGAGATGTGAAATGAGTGCAATTGGAAATGTGTTCATTTGACCTATTTCACAAAGTAAGGACCGTAGGTAAACATTGTGTGCATGCTAAGAGCATGGGACAAGTATAGTTATAATTCAAGTAAGAAGTTGATTACCCGAAACAACAAATAATGAGTAATCAATATGGAGATAAATAAAAGGTGTTTTATTTATACTCAAAGGTTTGAGGCATATGGGATTAGTATTATTCTTGTGTTTCACTTTGCATGTTTTGACTTCCTGAATAACTTAATTGGTTCAGAACAGTCAAATTATTCAAACAGACCACAACGTTCATATGTTGGAAGTAGGTATGAATGAAGACTGTCGTGAATTGGTGTGTGGATTGTCTAAAGTGTATTAGACATAAGCAATTGTTTGCTACAACGTTAATGAGTGCTTATGAATATGATTTGAGCATTGGATTAAACCCACGCTCACTTGGATCACATCATGGATTTTATCATGAGTGATTGGTGAGACGATAACATCTTATATTCTTGAAACCGAGATGTGTGAGTTGTATCTTGCGAGTCGGTTGCACATTGATAATATGTAAACGCACCAGTAAGTTGGTGTTATAAAACATATTGTTGTGTGTAATTTGGTAAGTAAGTGCAAGGAAGCATTGAATCAAAGTTTATCCATTCCTTTTATCCAAAGTAGGATAAAAGCGATATCTTTGGGTCACTCGATGATTTAGTGATGGCACCTAAGCGCTTGGCCAAGCCGGGACTAAATTGATGTGTTCAATTGTAGTCTGTTTTCACTCGTCATAAATCGGAAGTCGAGAAATAGTATAGAGAAAATGATTAAGTCCATGTCTCATATCTATACGATATTTAGAATGGAGGAATATATGATCCCTTATCTAAAAGACACACGTATCTGATAAGATCAGAGTTGACAGCGGCTTTGGAAAGCTACGATTGCAGATCAAGATCTAAAGTCATACGCATAATAGTTATTAGACTTATCCAAGTGGGAGACTGTTGGATTAGTGTCTAAGTCCATAACTAATTTGGTATGTGCTTGACCTGATGATGCATGGTCCTTTTGGGTTGCCTTCATCAAAGCAACTTGATAGGATGAATTATGGAGAGAAAGGATTAATTATGATTTATTAATATATTATGAGAATAATATATTAAAGGAGAAATCATATTGTTTAATTAATATTAGTCAAGAATTAATAAGAATTAAGTTTGTGGCTAAAAGACATTAATTAAACTTAAGGGACTAAAACTGTCAATTGTATGATATTAAATATTGGGCTAATGGACTCCATATTAGAGGAGTGGACGAATTCTATGGGGGAAACCTATTAGAAATCGTCCAAGGCCTCTAAGGAGTGAGTCCATGGGTTGCTTAGGGCCTAAGCATCCAAATTAGGGTTTCCTTGTTAGATAACCCTAATAGCCTCACTATTTAAAGGACCCTTAAGCCCAAAAAACGTGGTGAACTTGTTCTCTAGGGTTTCCACACATTTTGGACAGTCTCCTCTTCCTTATTCTTCATCCTCTTGCTCTTGGTGTTTGTGAACCATTAGAGGAGTGACATTTGTGATTCTAAGCTTTCTAAAGTCATTACAAGGAGGAATTGAGATTGTTATTGCTACATAACAATCAAGGTAATATCTTAAACCTATTATTATGTTAATATTGATTATCATATACTAGATTTAGGGTTTAAAGTCTTGGATGAATAACATGTATAATAGAGAAACCTAGATCCAAGCATTAGGGTTTGTATGAGCACATAGGATGTTCTTATGGCTAAAACCCATCAGTTTCGAGAGGAGTATGTTCCCCCGGTGGAGAGGGAACGGTTGGCTCATGAGTTTTTGTCCCTCAAGCAGAGGACGGATTCAGTGACAATGATTACGAGGATGTTCCATGCGAGGGCGTTGTTTTGACCTGAGCTCGTGTCTACCAAGTAGGCACGTATGAGCCGATATTTGAGCATATTGAGGAGGGATATCCATAAGTTCATGGCGAAATCGTCTTATCAGACATTTTCTGAGCTCCGGGAAAATGCCCGGAAGAGGGAGATTGAGCTGGAGACTTAGGCCAGGGAGGAGGCGGAGTCTCAGATGAGGGATCGGCGATCGACATAGTCTCAACCGGCAGTCAAGCGGGCTAAGCCTGATGATTCGAGATCTAGAGGCCAGAAGGGCCGCACTTGTGGGAAGTACGGCAAGGGTCATGAGGGTATTTGTCGAGCGGGATCTTGTTACAAGTGTGGCAAGGACGGGCACATGGCTAAGGATTGCCCCAAGGGATTTGCAGTTTGCTTTCACTGTAACCAGACCGGTCATCGGAAGGCCGACTATCCCCAGCTGATTCAGGGATCAGTGCAGGGATATGCCCCTGCTGCTATTCAAGCTACAGAGAGTCGACCAGCAAAGGACGAGGCACCGAAGGCCCGCGGGAGAGCCTTTCAGCTGACAACGGAGGAGGTCCGCCCATCACCTGATGTCGTGGCCGGTATGTATTCTTGTGCTTATTCTATTTGAGTTATTTTTTGCTTATATTGTGATTATGCATAGGTACTTTTCTTGTGAGTTTTGTGCCTGCCTTGGTGTTATTTGACTCGGGTGCGAGTCGATCTTTCGTGTCATTAGCATTTAGTCGTCATATCAGTATCCGACGAGAGGCATTGAGTCGACCTCTGAGAGTATCCATAGCTGATGAGCATGCGGTGTTTGCGACTAATGTGATCCGGGGATGTGTGCTTGAGATTTTTGGAGTTGAGTTTCCGATAGATCTCGTACCGATCGCGATGGGGGATGTCTGTGTCATCGTGGGCATGGACTGGTTAAGTCGATTTGGAGCTGTGATCGACTGTGAGCGTCAGTTAGTGACCATACAAGAACCTAGTGGGGGAGTGCTTACAGTGTATGGCGAGGGTACCCGATCTAGATCAGCATTTTGCTCGGCCGCCAGAGCCAGACATAGTCTACAACAGGGTTGTAGGGGTTTCATAGCGTATGTGATGGATACGCGAGTTGCTGCCAAGAGATCGAGTTCTATCACTGAGATTCCGATAATGAGTGAGTTTCCGGATGTTTTTACCGAATAGTTACCAAGAGTGCCTCCCGAGAGGCAGGGGGAGTTCCGGATTGATTTGGTTCCGGGAGCGGCGCCTATTGCCAAGGCCCGTCATCGCCTTGCGCCGCCGGAGATGCATGAGTTATCCTCGCAGCTTCAGGAGCTATTGGGGAAGGGATTCATTCGACCGAGTAGCTCGCCTTGGGGAGCGCTGATCCTTTTTGTCAAGAAAAAGGATGGTTCACACTGGATGTGCATTGATTACCGGGAGTTGAACAAGTTGATGGTAAAGAACCGTTATCCACTTCTGAGGATCGACGATCTGTTCAATCAGTTGCATGGTACATCTTGGTTTTCCAAGATCGATTTGAGGTATGGGTAGCATCAGATGAGAGTACACGAGGATGATATTCAGAAGATGGCCTTCAGCTACAAGTTCATGGTGATGCCTTTTGGGCTCACCAACGCACCGGCAGTGTTCGTGGATCTCATGAACAGGGTCGGCAGGTCTATGTTGGATCGATCGGTGATCGTGTTCATCGATGATATTTGGGTATATTCGAGATCCAGAGAGTAGCATGGGGAGCACTTAAGAGGGATTCTTGGAGTATTGAGATCGGAGAGGCTTTATGCCAAGTTCTCCAACTGTGAATTTTGGTTACGGGAGGTCCAGGTCTTGGGACACCTCGTTAATCAGAATGGGATTTTAGTCGATCCGGACAAGACTGAGGCTGTTATGAGGTGGGAGGTGCCGCGATCCCCTGCCGAGATTAGGAGTTTTCTAGGTTTGGTCGGCTACTATCAGAGAGTTATCGAAGATTTCTCCAAGATCGTCGTCCCCTTCACCAGGTTGACCTGGAAGGGTGTTACTTTTTCTTGGGGTCTCGAGCAACAGACCTCATTCAAGACTCTTTGCCAGAAGTTGTGTGAAGCCCCAGTGTTAGCTCTTCCCGAGGGGATGAAGGATTTTGTGGTCTACGGTGATGCATCTGTATCTAGGTTGGGTGCGGTGCTAATGCAGAGAGGGCACGTGATAGCATATGCATCGAGGCAGTTGAAGCCTCATGAGACGAGGTATCCCACCCACGATCTTGAGTTGGGGGCAGTAGTGTTCACTCTCAAGATCTGGCATCACTACTTGTACGGGGTTCGGTGTACCATATACACGGACCACAAGAGCCTGAAGTATCTCATGGATCAGCCCAACCTGAATATGCGCCATAGGAGGTGGATGGACATGGTGAAAGATTATGACTGTGAGATCCTGTATCACCCATGCAAGGCTAACGTGGTAGCTGACGCCCTGAGCTGCCGATCAGAGTGTGCCCCGATCCGATATGTGTGTATGAGGATGACAGTGATGACTCTGGTCTTGGATACCATACAAGAGGCCCAGGCGGAGGCTGCGAGACCAGAGAACCTCAAGACAAAGCAGGTGATTGGACAGGTATCTGAGTTTGTGACGGATAGCCGAGGACTTATGACTGTCCGAGGGCGGATTTGGGTGCCCTATACAGGCGGAGCTCAGCATATACTGATGGAGGAGGCTCATAGATCGAGATTCTCGATCCATCCTGGGGCCACTAAGATGTATTTAGACCTGAAGAGAGATTAGTGGTGGCCCTATATGAAGAGGGATGTTGCATGGATAGTTGAGAGGTTGACCTGCCGCCGGGTCAAGGCAGAGCACCAGTGTCCACATGGTCCATTGCAGCCTTTGGAGACACCCCAGTGGAAGTGGGAGTTGATCTCAATGGACTTGATCACCAAGTTACCGAGGACTGCGCTAGGAGTTGACGTAATTTGGGTGATTGTGGACCGACCGACAAAGAACGCTCACTTCCTTGCTATTAGTGAGAGCTCTTCTGCGGAGAGATTGACGGAGATCTATGTGAGAGAGGTGGTAGCACAACATGGGGTGCCGATATCTATCATGTCATATCAAGACGTGCGTTTCACTTCCAGATCTTGGAAGAAATTACATGAGGAGTTAGGCACGCGCTTACATTTCAGTACTGCATATCACCCACAGACAAACTGTGACATCCCCAAAATCTCGGCCAGAAAAGACCGATTTCATTTATGCTTTTTCAAATAATTTAAGAGTAAATACTTTTGATTTAAAAGTGTTGCGGAATTTGTTCCCAAAACAAAACATGATAAAATAATATTTATCAAAGCATTTCATCAAGAGACGCATTTTCATTATATAATTAAAACTCGGGGTGTCATGTTCCAATACAGACCATAAAGCATAAACGATAACATTACAAGTCATTCAACAAATATATACATATACAGACTTGTAAACAAAACAACTCGATGATTCATCCATCTTACGCCCTTGCGCCACTTCCTGTAATACAAATAAAACTGAGTGGGTCAGGCTTGGGAGCCTGGTGAGCATATAGGGTTTTCAACCCACAATAAATAAATTATATTTAATTTCACCAACCAATCACTATCCCGATTACCCATTCCCGTTATCCTCACTTTACGTCCCTAAAACAACATCTATCTCAAGGGACCTAATCTAGGATTTTCATCGGGACGGACATTACTGCTAAAGGGTTTCCTCAACAATAGATATCCTAAAGGCAACCATGAGGGGGATAGAGTACACCGGTGAACACATCGTTCACAACACCTACAGGTTATGAACCTGCTAGCGTTCCACGAGACTGACTAGAAGGAGTTTGTGGTCGTTATCCATACTCCGCTGAATAACTAGGTCAATAACAACAACATCGAGGTCTCTCATCTGTTTATTACACACCAACTATCTACCCATGTTCTACCCAACATATTAGTAGATAAAAATATACATTTTTATACATAGTTTAAAACTTGTATATCATTTTCATTCAATATATATTCCACATAACAGATGAGGCACACCCACATAACATGTATTTCATAGAAAACAAATCAGATCTATGAGATTAAAGAGAGTGAATATACATTCACGCACATAACAACAAAATTATACACATAACACGTATTTCGTATAAAATACTTCATAATTATGCGTTAGAAGAAATTAACTACACACTCACTTGATCAGAAGATGATCGGACAGCACTACGGCTTGTAGAAGTAGTAATCCTCAGCAGATCTGAAAGATCTCTACAAAAATCGAACTTCTCGCAGGCAGAGCTTCGGCTCGGGAACCGCACTTCTCGGGATCTTCGGGATCTCGGGACTTGCTTCGGGACTCGGGAATATTACCGGGGCTTCGGGGTGGCTTCGGGGGTAAAAACGCAGAGCTTCGGCACGAAATGGAGGAGAAATGAGCAATTATGCCCGGACCCCTCGCATCCTATTTATAGGAGGCTGGAACCTCCCAGTACGCGGGGCGTACATGCCTCCGAAGTCGTCACTGCATGCGTCATCCGAAGTGTCAACATTTCTTGCTGTACACGGGGCGTACTCCGGATGAGTCCGGTGACTCGTCTTCGGATAAGGCCGGATTTAATAATTAAATTTAATTATTAATTATTTAATAAACTTCGAAAATTTATATCTTCTTCATACGAACTCCGTTTTCGACGTTTTTTATATCCACGCGAAGGCGAGACTACGTTCTACAACTTTCGTTTAGACTGCGTCGGCTAATTTTGACTTTATTTTTATTATTTATTTTTAATAGGCCAGGACAGAAAATTTCGTTATAAATTCATAACTTCTTCATTTGACGTCCATTCTTGCCTAACTTTTTATCGCTTTGATACTAACAAAGAGATCTTCGATTCTCGTTTAGATCACTAAGGCTAAATATCGTTCTAACGTAAATTTCACTTTTTACGTCATTTAGCGGTTCGGTTTTGTCGCGAAACTTCGACAGGTCATAACTTCTTCGTTATAACTCGGATTTCGGCATTCTTTATATCTTCGGAAACCTTGTTTCAACTACTACAACATTATCTAAAAATATCAAGTTTATTTTATACTTAAATTTTGACGCTTATTTTTATTCTTAATTAATCAAACCACATAATTAAGCAATTAAGCACAAAACACATAATACTCAAATAATACACTTCTATTATTTCAAAAAGGGTTACAAAGGTTAACCTAGACTATTACATTGCTAAAAATGGCAAGCCCAGAAACACAGGCATTACACAAACGGGCAGAGCGAGCGGACGATTCAGACGCTCGAGGACATGTTGCGTGCATGTGTCATGGACTTCGGGGGAAGTTGGGACACCTGCATACCATTAGCCGAGTTCTCTTACAACAACATCCATCATTCTAGCATTGGTATGCCTCCATTCGAGCTCCCGTATGGGATGAGGTGTCGGACTCCTATTTGTTGGGGAGAAGTAGGGCAGAGGGTGATGGGCAGCACGGAGATAATGTTGAAGACGATTGAGTATATTCAACAGGTTAGGTGGAGGTTACTAATGGTCTAGAGTCGCCAGAAGGGTTATGCGGATAGGCGACGATCCGAGCTAGAGTTTCAGGTCGAAGATTTTATCTCCTGAAGGTATCCCTATGGAAAGGGCTAATCCGGTTCAGGAAGCGGGGCAAGCTGGGGCCCTGATACATCGGTACTTTTAGAGTGACCGCCATGGTGGGTATGGTAGAGTACCGGTTGGAGCTACCTGCAGAGTTGAGTCGGATTCATAACACCTTCCACGTGTCCCAGCTAAGGAAGTGTGTAGCTGATGAGATGACAGTAGTACCTCTAGAGGACATTCAGGTGGATGCGAGCTTGAATTACATTGAGAGGTCGATCGTGATTTTAGATCGAAAGGTGAAGGTTCTGAGGCACAAAGAAGTGCCCCTGGTTCAGGTCCAGTGGCAACATCGGATGGGATCCGATTTGACTTAGGAGCCGGAATCAGAGATGCGGGAGTAGCATCCTGAGTTATTTGCGGGGCATGACTTTGAGGGTGAAGTATGATTCTAGTGGGGGATCATTGTAACATCCGGATTTCCAGGTATAATATTTTAATTATTTAATTTGAGATTTGTGGAGTGACTCGACGAGTTGGTGCCTCAAATCGTCGAGTAAAGTCGCGATTGGTGATGTGGATTAATAAATGGTCTCGACGAGTTTGTGAGCCGACTCGTCGAGTCATCGTTGTATAGGGAAACCCTAAATTCTCGGGCATGTGGCCTATTTAAATGCACTTATATCCTCCATTTCATCTCACCAGTATCCTTGCACACCTGAAAGAGAGACCTTAACGTCCCTAGTGAGCTTGAGTGGTGGATAACCAACCTTGTGTTCATTTTGGCTCATCTTTTTGAAGAGAAAGGAAGATTCTTTAGAGATCATCAAGGGAGGGCAAGTAGATCTGTTTCCTCTTCATCTCAAGCTTCAGATCTAGGTAAAAAGCTTATGACTTTCCATGTAGAATGAATAGATCCCATGATTTTGAGACTTAGGACTTGTAACATCCTCTTAATGCAGTTTTGGGTGCAGCAAACCCCTTGATGAGTCTATACTGCAGATCTGGACCTTGTAAGGTCTAGAGAGCCCAAAAGTCTGGAGCTTTAGTTGAGCAAACAAGGAGTTTTGTAGTTACGAAGCATTAATGGAGTTTTGATGGCATATAGAGCAATATATGCCATGCATGGTCTTAAAGATCAAACCTTTACATGATTTATGGGTATTAGCAGATTAGATCCAGAGGTTGGAGTTGCAGATCTGACATCAGGCGTCCAAATGAGACATCCAGACGAGTCAACTCGCCGAGTCTATGAGATGACCTGACTGGTCGGATCGGGTTGCCTCAACGTTTCTTGAACCAATGATAACCCATCGAGTTGGGGGTTAACTCGACGAGTTGAGTGAAACCCTAGGAAGAGCTCCGAGGATACAAGTGGACTCGACGAGTCACAAGAGTGCACTCGGTGAGTCGGGTCAACTTTGACTGTTGACTCATATTGAATTCAGTTGATTTGAGAGTGGGTCAATTAGGAACATTTGAGATCATGGAGGGGTAAAATGGTCTTTTACCCACCAAGAGATTAGAAAGAGAAAAAGAGGACTTTAGATTTAAATGAGTAAAAGAGGGAAATTGATTGAAATGCTTGTATAATGTGTTAGGCGGAGGCTGGTTCAGATTTCCGAGTGAGTATCTATTTCCAACTAGCTGCGAGGTGAGTTTTCTCACTATACATACCTAGAGTGGTAATAGAGTTGTGTGACCAGAGTATCTTGTATGTTGATTGTGTTAAATTGCATTGTTTCTATGTGATTTATGCTATGTTCAGAGTTTATAGAGTTAGGGTCAGAAGGTCCATAGAGTTACGACCGGTGGGTCCACCAGAGTTGTGGGACTGGAGGATACCACTAAGACACATTGACAGGAGGATCTTTCAGAGCTATAGTCTCGAGTGGCTAATATATTATTTGTGGTATTTTGGGGAATTCTCTAAGAATTCGTGCTTACCGTGTTATGTGATTATGTGTTTTAGGTAATTTCGAGGATTGCGGGAAGGTTTCGGCTTGATTGTACACACACATTTGAGATGGAGACATGGAGTTATATTTGTTTTTGGATCCTGGTTTTATGATAAACAATACTTGAAACATGTTTGATATTGAATTTTGAGGTTTTGGTGAAATGTGGCATGCGATTTTGTTGGAATAATGTCTAAGGCTGCAACTATATTTGGTAAATACTTGACTTGATTGAGCATGGTCCTTTTGGGTTGCCTTCACCATAGCAACTTGATAGGACGATGTATAATGAGAGTTGAAATATTATATGGAATAATAATTTAATTTGATTAATATAAGTCATAAATTAATTAGGAATTAATTTGGTGACTTAAAGAGATTAATTAAATAGAAGGGATTAATCTGTCAAATGTGTGATAGTTATACTTTATGCTATAATTCCTTATGGATAATATGGTGGACGATTTTATGGCTTAGGATATACCTAAAATCGTCCAAGGGTTATCATGAAGGGATTAGGATTGCTTAGGGCTTAAGTTATCCAATTAGGGTTTAAAGGTAAAACCCTAGGAGTCTTACAAGTATAAATAGACCCTTGGGGTCATGGAAATCGGTACTCTTGTTTCTAGAGAAACCCTGGCCGATTTCAAAGTCATTCCCCACTCTCTCAAATCATCCTCTTGCTAGTTGGTGTTTGTAAGCCATTAGAGGAGTGACAATTGTGTCTCTAAAGCTCCAAGAACAAGAAGATCAAACAAGTGATTCAAGGTAAACTTATAACTCTGATCTCTCTTTGTTATTATGCTAGAATAACTATTATAAGTCTTGGATTCACGCATGTTCAATTAGAGAAACCTAGATCCAAGCATTAGGGTTTGTATGTGCACATAGGAATGTTCATATGGTTAAAACCCATCAGATTTATTGTGATTGAAAAATGAAAAATTGGTTTAAAATTTTACGTCGTTACAAGATAGCCCATCAAGAATCCAAACATCTAAGCCCAACATAAAAGCCCAACTCAAAACCCAACACAATTAGGGTTTTCACATAAAATGACGATTAGGATTAATTAAGAACTTAACCCATTAATGACTTAATCCATTAAGTCCATCACTCTACTAGGTCAATCATATAATATGGTCGGAGTTAATTCATAATTCCAATCCAACGTTACAAAACACATGTCCCGACCAATCCAAAACTAACATCTCCAAAATTAGGGTTTTGTAAACCCTAATAAGGGTTTCCAACCCAATTGCATGCCAATTAGTCAAATGGTTAAGTTTTTAGATTAATTAGAGTTTCGGCGGCGACTTCTGCTGCAAATTATTTTCCTTCTTCATCCGGCAGTCGACGTCGTCCTATCATAGGTATGTATTTTTTTTCCTGCTTTTCTATCGATTCATCCTGGAAATTGGCAATTGAATTCGTTTTTAATCATAAATTGGTGCTGATTTCCTTTTTTTTTTTTTCCTGCATATATGTTGCTGAACCGTTGATGTTGTTATATGTTTTTTCTTGTTTTTTTTTTCTTTGTTGAAGATTATGTTGTTGAATTAGAAATTGTTGTTGATTTTTTTTTTTTTTTTTTTTTTTTTTTTTTTTTTTTTTAATATGCATTCATGTTGTTGAATTGTCATTGTTGCCATATGTTGTTTGTTTTTCAACTATAATAGTGATAGTTTATTACTCAAAGGTCACAAATATATGTTGAAATATCATAAATTTTGCTTAAATGTTTGCTGAGTATGTTAAAATCTTTGCCGAATTGTTATTGTTGTTGCATGTTGTTTGTTTTTCAACTATAATAGTGATAGTTTATTGCTGAAATATCACAAATATATGTTGAAATATCATAAATTTTGCTTAAATGTTTGCTGAATATGCTAAAATCTTTGCTGAAATCATAAACTTATATGTTTTTTTTATTATTCATGATGCATTGTTATTGAGATGTCATTAATTCAAGTTATTATTATGTTGAAATATCATTAATTTTTTAATGTTTGTAGTAACTTGCAGATGTTAACAAAAACAAAATGCAACCTTTTGATCTACCTCTTCTGCTACAAAGAGTTGTAAAAATGATTTTTGATCTACTTCTTCTGCTACAAAGGATTGTAAAAGTGATATGTAGACTTTCTAAAATTTTGCTTTAGAAAAAGGGCGAATTTTATATATGCCCTTCTTAAACCTCAAAATATCATATTTACCCAGCTTAATTTTTTAATATCATATTTACCCTTTATAAACCTTTAAAATATCATATTTGCTCAAATCATTTTTTATAATGTTTTTAATATTTTATAATCATTTTTTATAACTTAAAATTACTATAATAATTAAAAAATTTAACGATATTATCCTTACGTCTATGATAAACTTCTAAATTGTTGGAATGTCGTCATCTTGACAAACAAAAATGTTCATCTTCAACCTTCTCTATGAAATGTATATTTTGATTGTGTAGATTTTTTTTGTTGATTATATTGTAGATGAAGGATATTTTAGATATTACCATTGATATTTTGATTTTAAAAAGTGCATATACGGTATTTTGATACTTAAGAAGGACATATATATGATATTATGATATTTAAAAATGACATATATGATATTTTGAAATTTTATGAAGGATAAATATGATATTTAGAAATTTTATGAAGGATAAATATGATATTTAGAAATTAAATTGGATAAATATGATATTTTGATGTTTAAAAATGACATATATTAAATTCTCCCTTAGAAAAACAAGCTCACCCGATGATAATAACTAAATGTAAAAAAGTGAAAATGTGAAAAAGTGAAAGTAGTTACCCTCTCACTCTCAGGTCATTATCCCTAATTTTTTATTAGCTAACGTTCAAGAATCTTAAACCAACAAGCATTCCGGCAGTAGCGGTTCAAGCATTAGAGCGCCAAATCAGACAGACGCAAAACAAAGGCACAACGCTGCGGACAGCGAACAGAAAGGTATTTTCTCTCCATCTTCTTCCTGAATAGCAATTTTCAGTCGATTATTCATATATTGTATGTTTCTTTTCATTCGCTAGTTGATTCTGCTTAACGACGCCCCACTCTTCTGTTCGAATCGTTGAATCATGAAAAATCGCTAAGTATAGAGTAGATCTTGGAGCGTTTGGGAGGTTTGATCTCGAATGAAAAGTTTCATCATATTAGACTCAACTTTTACATTTGTAATTTAATCGAAACCCTATATGAATCGTATATCCTATCAGTGTTTAGTATCGCAAAATATTTGGACAAGTGGCCTCTGATGTTCAGTTTGATTTCTAGAGTTACTGGTTTCTAACTTTCTGTTAATCTATTGTAAGGTTTATAATACATATTACGTGTTTTGATGACTTTCACATAAGCGATGTAGATAGGTACTTGCCTGTTGCAATCAAGTCCTGATGGCAATCCATCTCTTCTACTAGTAAAAATATGAAGATACTTTTTGGATATAATGTTGCTCATCAGAAAGTGCAAATTTGTTCTCATTATTATTCATTCCAAACCGTTTCCATCATCTTATATTGCATAAATTTCTTCTAGATTTACCAACTATCCATCTCTGTAGTTTTATGTTGAAGCTAATAACATAGCATCAATTTGCTTGCAGATGTCAGAATCACAGAAAAAAGCAACTCCATCTGCCAAATCTAAAGAGAAAGGTTCACTGCTAGGTAACTTTTCAAAGAAGTTCTTAACCTTTCATATAGGAGTTAGTTGACAATCATAAGAGATTTTTTTTCCATTTAACATAGCCAATGTATGAATTTTGTAACTTTATGGATACATTGATCTCTAAGTAAGCATCTGTAACTATTTTGCAACTAATATTGTTGGTCCGTAGCAGATATAGACATTGGAGATGACTTTCTTGGCTCATGGAAGTCAATGTCCATGGCAGGCGATGGAATGGATTTTGACTTTGGAACAACCACCAAAGGCAAGAAAATGGATTTCAAATTTGACAAAATGTAAGCACTGCAAAACCTCAAAGTCATATATATATATATATATATATATATATATATATATATATATATATATATATATATATATATATATATATATCATCTTTGAAATTATTAATTTCATCTAATCTGGATAAACAGCTCAAACTTTGTATCTGGATTGAAGACTTACTGTTCATTACAGAGTTATGTATAACTTTTTTCATTAACATTCATGATATAACTTTGTTTCAGGGATATGGATTTCTCTCTTGATGCTGACTTTGATAAGTTGTCATCTTTCAAGACAGACATGTCTGATCTTGATATATCTTCTCCTATAAAAAAATCTGGAAAGTCAAAGGAAAAATCCAAAGAAGCATCTTCTGGTGGAGAGCGAGCAAAGAGAGATGACTTTGCATTCTCATTTGATTTTAATGAGTTAGTTTATAAAGTCATATTGGAGTTTATTTTTTCGTATCAGATACAATCAGTCACATGGTTTATGTATTTGCAGGTTTCCAGATTTAGACTTTGGGTCAACAAAGAAAAAGACAGATGAAAAGTGTGAAAAATCTGAAGATAAGGAAGGTTCTGTAGACGTTTTGGATAAAGATGCTGATGCATTAAAAGATGATGATATATCATCAAAGCATCCCATATCAAAGGCTGATACTGAAATGGAGAATATTAAGGATCCTGATCCCAGAAATGAAGATGACCACTTGAAATCTGTAACATATGAAAGCTCAAATGCTGAGGAACATGAGATACAGACAACACTTTCATCTGAGAAGATGATTTCATCTAGCCATGAGGAACCAACCCAAGAATCTCATTCATCAGAGGAGAGATCTTATTCAAAACCTCAAGCTCAAAAAGTTAAGCAAGATTTATTTGGTCAATCTTTAGATAATGTTTCAGAAGAAGAATCCGGAACTTCAGTAAGAATTATGAACACAAGCACAGGGAGTGAGCAGAGTGGTGATGTTAGGCCTGTGAATGAAGTGGTTACTAATAGAAGTTTACTACTGGAAAATCCATCAGCACATATGAATTCAGAAAGTCAAAAGAGGGAAATGTGCAAGGAAAGGGATCATAATGTCCTTATTGGCCATGTTGATGATGATAATAAAAGTAAAGATGATTCACATCTTGAAAGTTCCATGAAAACCGTGAAAGGCAATTTGACTCTTGGGGAAATGGTTGATAAGAGGAATGCAGATTCAGTTTCCAAACTTCATATGGGCTTGCTGGATGGGTGAGGCTATGTGTTATATTATAACTACACTCTTTATAGAGCATTATCTTTAAGAGTTTTGGGAATCTGCTTGAACATAAAATGTTTTTTTAATCTAATAGGCAACACCCTTTAGTCTTATGCTAGTGGTATGTGTAAGTGTGCTGCTGATCTTATGCAGTGGAACCACAACTAATGAGCTGGTTTTAGAGAAAGAAAGAGGGAATATTCCTACCCGATCAAAATATTTCAAGAAACAAAATGGAAGTGAATCTGAAAAGCAGCAGGCATCAGTCTCTTCAACAAAACTCATCTCTGTTGGCAATAAAAGAATGAGCACCTTACCAAATAATCCTCCACCTGGAAAAAGGTGAGTGTTTCATTTAATACAAGCAGCTTTATCAAATATTATGAAGAAGAAAATCCCATTCCCATGTGTAACAATTTTGCAGGGAGTTTGGTTCTAAGAGTGTAGAGTTTGGTAGCAAGTTTTCTGGTATATCAAGGCCACTACCCAATGTGGTAAGCAGAAACATTCCTCTTCAAACTAAGAACATAGAGACAGGTCATGCAAATGTCAGTGATAATACTCGGTGAGTCTTTGGTACTTAAAACAGAAGATTATTATAAAACAAAATTATTAATATCTTTTAATTATGGTTAATTGCAGGGAATGCTTGAATGCTGATAATATAAAACCGAGAAATGAACCAATGTCAACCACAATGGCACATAATATTGGTCCAACCAAGGAGGAACATGCATCAAGGGAAAGAGACCAAAATATCAATGCACTCAGGTTTGGTTTTGGTATTTTAATTGAAATCATTCTGCTTTAAGGCCCTGTTTGTTTAAAGAAGAATAACCCTTTTACAGAAATGTCATTTACTCTTTAATAATTGATGGAAATGCACACATCCAATAATATTTAGGGGGTTCTTTCTTTAGGTCTGATGTCCATCCATCCAATTCAGTGGAACAGTCAACAAAAGATCTCCCACAGAAAAGCCTAAATCCTGGGCTTCAAGCTACAAGCATGAAATCTACTTGTAACATTGGGAAAACTGTTGTAGAAAAGAAGCAGATATCACCTGCTAAAGCTGAGATTAGGGCATCTCAAGCTTCTACTCTAAGGGTTACTAGGTAGCATGTTTAATATTAATCTATTCTCTTCTGCATTAGGCCCCATTTGTTACACATGATATGACAAAAACTGATTTTTGTGTCCCACCGAATAAGGAGGAACAAGGTTTCACTCTCAATCTTTTGTTTGTGCAAAAGACGTAAATGCCCTCCTCATTTGTATTATCGAAAATAGCCATCTTACAATTTTTTTTTTTTGCTTACCATTCATCTTGTAATGCAGAGCTACAGAACCAAAGTTAAAGCCACTCAGTTCTATGTTAGCAAAGGGTCCTCCATTAATGGGAAACAAAGAGCAAGGTTTGGAATTGCAAGGAAAAATGGTGTTCAAGAGGAACCCTTCTGTTGACATAAACAACCAAACACCATCCACTCCAACTCTGAAGCGTAAAACATTTGAGGTTCTTTTACTACTTCTTTCATCATCACTCAATTCTCTCCAAAACAAGGATTATAAAACTTAATCAAGTTTTATAATGATTAATCATGCAGGCATCTGTTGGAACACCAACATTCACTCCATTAAAGCGTCTCTCTACATCACCCTACAGGTCCTATATTTATATATATTATTATACCTTTATGTAACAAATAAATTCTTTCACTTTAATCTTGTCTAAACCTATCCTTCATTAAAAATCAGCAACAATATAACACCATTATCAGAAAAAGCTGTTGAGAAACAGGTACATAAGCTACAAACATATTTGGG
Organism: Lactuca saligna; assembly: GCF_052625555.1. Lineage (NCBI taxonomy): Eukaryota > Viridiplantae > Streptophyta > Magnoliopsida > Asterales > Asteraceae > Lactuca > Lactuca saligna. The sequence continues at coordinate 63,621,617 of NC_136420.1, read as the reverse complement.
TCACTTCCAAAGTGGTGTTAATTATTAATGTAAAACTTTCTTGTTTTCTAATTATAGATTGGCAACCATGCCAGCATGGCAAATGAGAAGTCGCCTAGGGTTGACATTTCTACCCTTGAAATGGAGATATATTCTGCATCAGAAAATGATGCCCTTTTTCAACAGGCTGAGGCATGTTCCAAGGAACTTGATGTTGTAAGTATTGCTAGCAACCTACTTTACTCTTTCTATCAATGTAGGCAATTTACTATGTTTTTAACCCATCACACCAATGCACTTACATTCCTATACCCACAATAGCGTTGTACTTACTTCTTTTAGAGCTAATAATAATAATGTGATCATAAACTTTTATAAATGAACTTTTATTGTTTTCCTAATATAGCAACATCTTTACATTTCTTTACACATAATATGCCTACATACATACCATTTCTTACCCATAATAGCTATGTGAATGTAACATAGAACATGTAAGCATTTCACTTGGTTCATGTTATACATTTCTATTTTGGTTATAAAAGAATATAAGCATATTGGTATTATGGGTAAAACAAGTATCAACCAGACTTGTTTTCTGTATGCAGATATGTAACATGCTGAAAAAGAAGCATGAGGAGGCAAAGGATATACTTGTTCGAGCTATTGTCAATAACAATAATCTCCTCATGCTTAATCATCCTATCTATCAACAAAAAATATCCTTCTTCTTTTTTTAGTTTTAATCCTTGTTTCCTTTTCAAAAAGAGTTACACTTTTATATTATTGTTCAAATCCTTAAAATATATTCGATACATCAGCATTGTTCAGAAATTTGCTGCATCGCTGAGCCTTAACTAAAACTGCAACATGTTTTGAATCAGGTATTTGGCCCTGTTATTTTTTTTTTTCATTTAAATGCTGTCTTGCACACATGGGCTTTTTGGTCTTTTCCTTCTTTATGATCATTTTCTTCCTTCATGTGCAAGGAAAAGATCAAAAAGACCTAGTCTGGAAGGCACATGAATGGGGTAAACGAACTTGGTGAGAGGGACCAAAAAATGTTATGAAAAAGTTAAATAGGGACCAAAAAGGAAAAACAATTTCTTCTTGGACTAATACCAAAAAATCAGCTAAGAACAAGTATAATAAATGTAGCTTACTCAAAAATAAAGTAGTACCTTTCTATAAATGATGTTTCTGTAAGTTGCTATGATGATAGAACAGGAGTTTTGTTTGCTTCTGTTCTGGTAGAAGAATTGTCAGGCTGTGAAGATTTCAGGTACATGTCTTTTGTTGCCCCTTTTCTTTTGTATTTTAATCAAATTTAGCTATTCAAGTGTCATAATAATGTAGACTTTTGTTAGAAAATGGCTATACTGATTGAATTACAGTGGATGGTAATGAAGTAAGGTCTGAATAAGCGACACCCTATCATTCTTTTTATATTTTTATGTTCCATGAACTTTGCTTTGAGTAAATTACACCGGATTGAACTAGATTAGACAACCTTTCTAGGCTAATTTGGATGATGAAAATAAAAGGGGCATTTACGTCTTTTATATAGATGAAAGATTGAATTTACAAATCCTAAGTTTATTTTATATATATTTGAAATGATAATAAGTTTCAATCAAAAATTAAATAAAATAAATTATATTAAAATTTAGTACAGCCAATGCTAGATTGCCACGTGTCAAGTTGAAAGACATCAACATAAACAAGTTGGTCCCTTTCTTTCATTTTTAGTTCGTTTTGGCTTGTTGATCAAAGTTGGCCCACCGACCATTTTATATAGTCCTTCCTTCCAAGAACATAAAAGAATGATTCAAAGTGACACATGGTACTGGAATACGAATTTGTTACAAAGGGAACTCATTTTCAGCCAACTATTCTCCAACAATAATACATTATGTTGTGCTATTTAAGAGATAACACTAATTGAATGATCAAAAATACCATCCAACCATGCACAAGATTGTTCTAGAGTGCTACTTGCAAGTAGCAATTGATTCACGACCTTTTCACTCACGTTACAAGTACAAATCTATGCAAACTCCATATTCACAAACTTTTCCATCTCCCCTCTAAATCCAACAACCGCATCCTTATGAATATATAACAACACCTTAAACCCATCTTTCTTCCCCTGAGTAGCTGCCGAATACGGCAAGAAAAAACACGGTTCACTACTCCCAAGAAGGTTTCTGGACAAGGGTATAACTGTCACCGGACCACCCCACCCAAAGTCAACCGTTGAATGACCCAAGTGCCGCCAGTCAGTCACCGCACTTACCCATTTTCCGGCGTTAATCCCTTTTTCGTAATTTAGTTCCTGGAAATCGATAAACGAGTGAACATATTCATCGCTCACGTTTCTCTTGCTCTTTTTGATGAGTTGGGCTGTTTCCCAAATGGGTTTATCAATTAGATCTCCCGCTGTGGTTTGTGCATACATAGGAACGCAACCGTTGCCCCAGTAGCCGGCGGGTAGTGGTGGCTGAATTACCCTCCTTATGTTCACTGCATAACCAAATTTTACCTCTTCCTTTGTTGGAGTCTTCGAGGCTTTCACCCTGTTTTCATAAATGTTAAATAATTAATTTTAAAAGCTACGGATGTAAATGGGAACCAATGGTTTATGTTGGTTTATTTAAGTTTAACAGGATATATACAAATGGATAAAAGAAAGAATTTTATTTTTTGTGTTTGTTTATGAAATTACCTTGTTCATGTTGATTCGGTTGTATCGGTTAAAATACTAAACGAGCAAACATTAACAAATAAAAATCAATATGATCAAACACAATAAGAATGGAGATAAACAAACATAAACAAATGCATAAACGACTGGACTTGCGCGCACTGCAGGCAGGGAAGTATTGGTTTTAATCTGCATGTTTAAGATTGCATTTGTATAGGTTTTAATCTGATTGTACTAGTGGCAACCCATTATGGAAATCCGTAATTCATTACGAAAAATTCCAACCCTTTATCAAACTATATGCGATTTTCTAAGGCTATTTTCGGATTTTTTAGCTAAATCTTTGAAAGTCGGACTATATTTGTTTTTTCTCCTATAACTATTCTTTAGTACTATTAACCCTAAGTTCGAATATAAAAATGTCCAAGCTTATCAAGTACAATGATTACGTGCAATAAATCAATAAGTCACTAAATTGTTAATATTGTTTGTGTCAAGTTATTTTTCTCCTAAAGTTAATGAGTATCTATACACTAAAATGACTAAATAGCACAAAATAAACATTTTTTTAGAAACCATGACAAAATAATCATTGAAATTTCTTTATGAATGGTCCTTTTTATTTGTTATTTTTTTTGCATATTAATTAATACTTCTGCATAATAATTTTAAAAAACCTAATAATTCCTGCCAAAAAAAAAAAAAAAAAGAATTGCAAAGTATTTAATCATGTTTTTGCAAAATATTAATTTTGCAAAAGAGCTATGGAAAACTTGCTAGTTTGCATTTATTTATTTATTTATTTTGCAAAATAAAGTAATTTCACATAAAGAATTTTGTGAAAATGATTACTGAATTTTTTATCAGTCAATGAATATTTTCCGATAATGGTATTGTACGAGTACTTAGACTTTTCTACTAACAGTCATACACGATAACGCATTATTTTCTAATAATAGTGATGCAATTGGGTGATTGTAATTTAAGAAACTTCTAAAAACTAAAACTTAATATTACTGATTGATGATACATCTTAATAGCATGTCTTGTATTTCTTTTGTCAGATGAATGGTGGTAATAAATTAAAGATTATTTAAGGAAATATAAAAATATTTATTTTGTACCTTTATAACCATGCACTATGAATCAGTGTTAACTAACGGGTCCACTCATTCAAACAAACAGTGGATGAAATGGTACAAGATTTTCATTGTGATGACGAGCGATGGTACATGCGAACATTATAATTCTATGTACATGATCTTTTGGTTTAAAATAAAACTTTTTTATCATATCATTTAGTTTTTTGGTTTTAAATTTTTATATCTTTTTTTAATAGTTTAACACATTAACATAATTCATCATAAATAATGCTATATTGGTATCTAATTTACGGTTTAAAAAAATTATTGTGTTATATTTAGGTTTCAAAAGGCATATGTTTGAAAATTAATAAAAAGAAAATGCCTTTGAAAATGACGTCTAACGACAAATCAATGTACCTTGCTTGCCATAGAACAGCACCCAAAGCTTCAAAAGTGGTGAAGCTCGAACCGGACTTTTCTTGTAAAAAAATCTTAAACCGGTCCAACCACTCATCTTTCACATTACAAATCTCTCTAACCACATCTTCATTCGACCCCAAATACGGCACGAAATCCTTATCCAAAGACAAAAACTCTTCAATAGGAAACTCCGTCCTAGCCGGTTCTCTCGGCCCAAGCAACTTCGACCGGTCCCAAACCGGTTCAACTTTCAATTCACTCTCACCTCGAGCAATCTCAGCCATCGCATTGAAAAACAACGTGGCACCAATCCCATCACAAAGAACATGGTGAACCGCTGCACCAAGAGTAAACCCGCCGCAACTAAACCGGGTCACCTGTAACATCAACACATGGGTCAACCGGGCTTCTTGATCCGGGTTCGGGACCAACAGTTCAATAAATTCCTCATCGGCATCATCAAGGTAGTTCACAGAGCTCAACGGGGAGTCAACAGTGGCCGGAATGACTGAGACTCCACTACCAACACTGCAATGGAGTTCAAACCGGCCGTCGCTTTGACGGCGGTGGAGAGATCCGGTGTATTGATAGAACTTGACGAGGGCGGTGGAGAGAGCGGCGGTGATGACATCAAAGGGGTCGGCATTTTGATGGTCGGCGGCGGCGTAGGCTCGGACGTAACGGAATGGAACGTTCATGTTGCGATCGGTGTCGAGGTGGGAGAGAGGGAGGATGTGGTCAACGGTGAAGGGTTGGTGTTGAGGGTAGACGATGGTGGCGATTGAGACTTTGACATCCATGATCACGGTGGTTGGTGGTGGTTAGCAAAAGCAACAGTAACTCCGATGATGATGTCTACTCATTTTCTTGAACTCGGTTTGGAAGACTTTATAGCATTGTAATAGTGGTTGGGTACTTGGGTGTTACAATGGACGTGGAGATTTAGGCATCGTTGATTGTTCCTCGACAATGGTATGTTTGTTTTGTTTTTATTAATAAAATAAATATTTAATCGATTTCTCTAATGGCAAATAATGGAGGTATTGAATCTTTTAATTATAATTTTTTATTAAAACTTGTATATCTAAAATTGGTGGTTAATTGGTTGCATTAGTGTTAAATACTTGAATGAATCCAGTTAAGTTTTCGTAAAAGTTATTGATGAACACAATGTTAAATTACATAGTCTCCAATACGTTATAAGTTAATGGTATTATATAAATACACTATCTTTCTTTCTTTCTTTTTTTTTTTTTTTTTTTTTTTTTTTTTTTTTTTTTTTTAAATGAAAACCAAGCAAACAAACATGTCATGCATTTTGGAAGTTAGGGGTGGATCATGATTCGTTCCTACGGAAGAGGGGCAGATCATGCCTATTGTCATCTTGTATCAGGATTTTTCTTTATTTGTTTTTTTATATGATTAATAAACTCAAATTAAGCGTATATTAATGAAAATGATCAATGATTTAATAAAAATGATCAACTTTTTTGTTTGGGAAAATTGCATATTTGTCCGGAAATTTCAAACTAACTTTATGTCACACTAAAAGTATTTTTCTAGCAAAAAAAAAAAAAAAACACACACACATACATATCAATCTCGATTTCAGACCAAAAAAAATATAAAAAAAATTGTTCGGAAATCTCAAAAACAAGTCTGAAATCTAACAAAAAGTTAAATCTTAACAAATGAGAAATAGACATGATATGAAAGCTTAAAATATGACATCTTATTGAAAAAATGTGATATTAACAACGCAGAATGACAATTTCGGATATGATTAAAGAGAGTTTGTTTGGTACCAATGATAAAAAATACATATTATATATTTTAATCAATCCAAAATAACAAACAAAAATATCACTTTTTTCAAAACCCAAAAAACTATGCTTTTGACTTTCATTGAAAACTAGGGAAGAATCCCTGCTTTGTGGGATTGGATACGCCAAAGAAATGGACAAAACAACAAGATTTTACATTGAATTAATTACATTAAACCTGTTTTCTAGTCCCATATTAGAAGCATATTTTTTCTTTATGTTAAAAAAAAAAAAAAAAAAAAAAAACTTTTGGGAACATTTTCCCCAATTGCCATTTTTTTTTTAAATGGAAGGTAGACCATATTGCCTCTTATTCTTATTATTACTCAAAAATTTCAAAACATCATACCAAGAGTCATAAACATTCAAATGAACACTGCTGCATTTATCCAGAAAAAGTCCATAATGCCATCCAAAATTATAATTTTCCCATGTCTTTAAACCATCAAACTTTAGAAAAAGACCGAAATACCTGTTAAAAATTTTATTGGACAAATATGAATAAAAAATTCAACAGAAAAACAAGTAGCTTTATGACTAGGCAACTAAAGAAACACTAATCTGTCTTAGAGTCTGAATCTTCATCATAAGTAAAATGTTCACCATGTTTGGATTCTTCATCATCCTAAACAATAATTTATATTTTTAATGTGATACAAACCAAAAAAGCAGCAACACACATAAGTAGAAAATATCATAATCAGAAGTTGAAAATTTCGGTTGTGGTTGGGCTAATTGGATCCGAGTATAATGATGTTAAAGGCGTGAAAGTACATTGCTATTTACTGCATTTACCACATAAACATGGAAAATGCACCGAATGACAATGACTTTGGTTTTTGGTAAAAAAATAAAACAAATTGCAAAAAACAAAAAAACAAATAGCAATGTATTTTGTTTTTTGATAAAAAAAACGAAACGAAATTTCAATCTTCTGGATCATTGTTATATAACATTTGAATTAAACGTGCTCTTTCTTAAACTCATCCTCATCTATCTGCACAACCTAGAAATAATTTTTTTTTTTTTAAATATATACCTTTATAAAATGGCATGAAAGAAAGCAGGAGTATCAAAAACTGATAACCATAACATATAATCAATACAGTGATACACATCAGATTATCTTTGAATTGCTAGGAAATATTCCTACATAACATACTGCATTTTTCTGGTTCATAGAAATCAAGATTCAATTTCTATTCCCAGTATCTATCTAGTATCCATGTAAGTACTACAAAATTCTCAACCCATAGCCCTTACCCCCATTGTTTCCTACATCATTTACAGATGGATCTATAAAATTCTTTGATGATGTGGTCACACGAAGAGCGAAGGTGAAATATGGGAAGGTGCGAGGCGAGAGATTTGAGGCGGTGGATGGTTACGTCGAGGGATTAAACTAATCAAAGTAGAACCCGTGTACACGATAAACAGTACCGTTGACTGCTGAAGAAATATATATATATATATATATATATATATATATATATATATATATATATATATATATATATATATATATATATATAGGTTATAATGTGGAATGACATCTACCGTGTGATCGTAAGGACAATTCTAAACCAATAGATGAATATAATGGATGAAATATGATTTGAGGGTCTATGATATTACAACGAAGTAACATGTATCATATAGTTATCCAAATTTTATTGTAAGGGTATTTTAGTATTTTAAACTATACTTTAAAAAGGAAAATATCGAATTTTAAGGGATAATTAATTTATCCAAATTTAAAAAAATCTGAATTTTTTTAAATTAATTCAATTTTAATTGTAATGTAATTTTGTAATCATAAAAAAAATTTATTCTATCATAATGAAAACGATATTCTGTGATAATGATATTTTATAAGAATGTCAATCATAAACTAATAAAGACTTATAATTTAGCAATGGTTTAATTTAAAAACCAATCAAATATTCTTATAGAATTTAGGGTTAATAATCTTTTTAACTTAAAAAATCAAATATTCTTGGGAATAAGTTGATTTATGGCATTAAATTCTAAAAAACATTACAAACTTCCTGCTACTATTCTATTAGAATATAAGAAATACAATTATTAAAGAACAACAAAATCATATCCTCTTCTTACACAATATATCCTCTGTTGTAGAATATTCTTAAACAAAATCTTAGCATAATATACTTGCTGTAGAATATTCTTTAAGAATGAAACATTTGTTTTCCATTGCCAATTATCATAATTTCGTGCCTCGAATTTCAGCCCAGTAGAGAGAATATGAACTTTTGTATCCCAAAATCTATAAATTGGATATATCTTGTAGCTCAAAATTTATGGAATAAAACAGATACAATGGTGAGTAAATTGTTCATTAGTCCTATTGGAAAGATTATAAATGTTTGATGATATGTCAACAAATATAGTTTGAGATGTAATCAAGATCTTGAAAAAAAAAAGTAAAATGCATCATATTATGGATTCTAATCCTTAATAACAAATTCACAAATAACAAACAAAATCATCCAAACAAAACATTTGTAAAGAATCAATAAACCAAAAGCACAAGTACATTTTAAATTCTAACAGAATGTGTATATGATATGGAATGTAAATATTCTTGAATCCAACAAACCACCCTCCTGGTTCCTAAAATATATACATAACACTTTCAGTTGTATGATATGGATTGTAAAGATTCTTGAATACTAGAGTGCAATAACATACATATACAATGAAAACAACAAAAGTCTAAAGAGAATCGATGTGAACTTATTGTTTTTGTTACCTTTGACATAGGAGACAAACTTGGTAGGTTCATATTTTTATCGAACAGTTCAAAAGACATCATGTATCATCAGATTTATTAGCTTCTTGAACTCCCTGAAAATGATGTTGCTATGTTTTTTTCTCCTTTTGGGACCTTCAGATTGTGATAGCTTCGAAAGAGAACCGATTCCCTGCCTTTATACTTTCACTCTTGTGCGATTAAAAGCTTTCTTATGTATTCTTGAACCCAAAATCGGAGAGTGACCGAACATGAAGTTGTAGCTGTGAGATTTAGAGTTTTCAAAAAAATTGTGCGAGCTTTCCTCTCTTTAGAACCTGAAACCCTAGATGCCATTCATCGAAAATAATCTATCTCCATTAAAAGATTGTGCTAGGACTCATCTTTTTCTCATTCCTTTTAGTCGTCAACGACCTCCACCACATCACATCCCTTTACATGTTCTGCCTCATCGTCTATGTATGTGGATATAAATCGAAAATTGAGGCATTATATTGTTGAACCGCACTCCCACTAATCTTAAGTGCTGCGAATTTTGGGGTTTCATGGAAATATGAATGGATTCATTGAGTTGGGATCGTGCCTGTGTATAGAAGAAAGAAAAAGAGGCGGATATGGTTGCTGAGATAAGTTGGGATTTAACACCCCGTTCCCGAGTTCAAGTTAAAGAGAGAAAAGAAAAGAAATGGGTGGAAGTGGGAGGAAAGTAAGAGAAATTGCTGTTCCCGAGTTTCATTAAAGGAGGGAAGTGGAAGGAAATGGAGGGATCACTTTCCCTCCTAACTTTCCTTCCGATTTGGAAGGATTTAGAGAGAAAGAACGAAATGTTTAACTTTCCTTTCATTTCTCTCCAACTCGGGAACACAAAACACAAATTTCTTTTCCTTTCTCTTCTCTTCTTTTCTCCCCTTACTTTCTTTTCTCTTCTCTTTTTTTCTCTGCTACAACTCGGGAACGGGGTGTAAGGGATTTTAATACCGAATTCCTTGATTTGAAGGAATATTAAATGTTTTTAAATAGTTACTATAATTAAAGTCAGATAAGATTACTAAGATTACTGTTATATTCTTATTTTATTTATTAATTATTTAATTTTTCCTAAATTCTTATTAATTCCTACGTCCATTCCATACAATAGATATCCATCCACATATGAAGCTATATATATATATAGGATGGTTCAATTGAGAAAAAAAAAATTGAGAATGGAGGAATCATTCTCAGCCAATCATTTAGTTAGCATTTTAATTTAAAATATACGGTGACAAACTTGTAAATATGATATGATATCCTTCAATCCAGAAATCTTCAATTAAATCATCGATCAACATCATCTAATATTAATCAATCACCAATCTTCGTCAAAAACACGTTCATCAACATCATTCAACAGTAGATAAAAAAAATCGTTTTTAGTTCTTTCAATCCAACCTTCAACTATGCTTGAATACGAGAATATCTTCAACATCTACGAGTAATTTTACTTCCGGTGTCATTAGATCAATATCATCGATAATCAACAACAGTTTCACTTCATATCATACATTCAACATCGATCATCAAACAAAACTTCGAAATTAAGGTTAGAAAAACATCAAGTCATTTTTTTTTTGAAAAATTTCATATAATTCTCTATCAATCTACTATTTTGTAAGTTTTAAATAGTCAAAGTATCATGTTTTTAGCATTTTTAAGAAAGTTTACTTGTATGCACTCCAACTGTTTGATGAAATGCATAAACTAAATGACCACGTTATATTCACGTATGAATATGTTTTCGCACCTTAATCAATATATGATTATTAAAACACAAAAAATATACAATTTTATATGTTATTCATATGTGAATAACATATAAAAATTATATATATTTGTGAATATATCTTGTAATATGCATATGTTAATATCCTGTGTAATATTCATATATGAACAAGCTGTGTAATATTCACATATGAATATATCATCTAATATTCATAAGTGAATATAGCATCTAATACCTACAAGTGAAAATATTATGTAATATTCACAAGTGAATGCATCATTTAATATTTAAATATGAATATCATGTATCATATTCACAAGTGTATATATTATATATTATTCATATATGAAAATATTGTGTAATATTCATGAATGAATATATATCATGCAATATTTAGATGTGACTAGAATGTGTAATATTCACAAGTAAATATACCATATAATATTCACATATGAATCTACTATATAATATTCATATGTGAATATACTATGTAATATTTATTTGTGAATATACCATGTAATATCACATGTAAATATAAAATATAAACAACATATATCATATAATATTCACATATGATTATACATTCATATGTGAATTTACCATGTGATAATTAGAATGTGATAAATCGCTATTATTATGAACTAAAAGTATATTTTTAACATTTTTTATGTGTATTCACATGTTTTTCAGGCATCGTTATAACTCAATAAAAGAATAACATTTCAATCAATGGTTGGTTCATATCTCGGTGGTTGACGATTGGTTGACGTAATTGAGAAGATATCATTGACGAAGACAATATATTTTTTATTCACGTGTAAATGTTATACAATTTAATATATTCTTCATTTTGATCGTATTAAATTCAAATGCAAATGATATTCATTAACCAATACAATGTTGTTTGTCTTAGTATAATGTTGATTTTACATGTAAAATAATATTGTTAAATTATACAAAAAAACTATGCACAAACCAATTCTTATAGTGTATTATTTATTTTTATATATAAAGGTTGTATTCACAAAATAAATAAATCAACATGTATAGTTTATTTACATAAATAAAAATAAAAGATTACAATAACGATGTTTTTACTAGTATGATTAAAGTTAGTAACATCATCAGTAAATATGTCGTCATGATTTCTAAACTTTATTCATATATGAATAATGATGATGTCATCACTAGTAGGAATGAAAATTTAGTGACATCATCAAAACAATTTGCCGCAATGAAGTTTAGTCTCGGAATTGTACGAAATTCGCATATTTGATGTAAAATAGTGCGATTTACAAAACTCACAGCTTCGCCATGACGTACGGTGTTTTTCGGCCATTCGAGGCTGTTTAAGGCTTCAAAATGACGTTTTTCTATTTTTATAATTTTCTTAAAAAAAAGTTATCATTTATTCACAAATGAATATAACATTAATAAAAATATATATACTTATATAATTATTTTATTAACCTAAAAAGATTAGTTGTATGTGAATAAATATATATTCTTATCAAATATGTTTTTTATCTTTAATTTTATATATTTTATAGTCCTCGGTTTTATTGACAGTTTTATTCATTTGTGAATAATACATATATATTCACATTTAATTATTACATATATATTCATTTGTGAATATTACATATGTTTATATGCAGATATAATTCTTATATGTTATTCACATATGAATTACAAACTTACTTAGGACCTTAAAATGACGTATTACCTGTATTCATTTATGAATATTACCTGTATTCATTTGTGAATATTACATGTATTCGCATGTAAATATATTTTTTTATATATTATTCACATATCAATTACATAGTTGATCTGTGTTTTTAAAAGATATACATTGATTCTTGTATAAAGACATATTCACTTGTGAATATTACGTGATATATTTAGTTTATGCATTTCATCGAACAATTGGCGTGCAAATAAATTAACTTATATAATTATGGTAAAAAAATTCACAATTGAAGCCAATAATTACAAAACAAATCAAATCCTATCAAAATCGATTAATAATCAATAGGTTTATATAAAAAATTGTGAAAAAAAAAATGTATAAAAAACGAAGTTTTTCAAACTTGAAAAATGATTTAAAAAAAAATCTTCAAATATATGGTTATGTTGATGAACTTTCGATTGCTACCTGTTGTTTGATATTGGCGAAGGTTCCTTTGATGAAGTTTCGATGATTTGTGATCACTAAATGATGTGACATCGATAAATATGGATTATTTTAATGATTTTGCTTGATGTCAATGAAATTGGACAATATTGAATCACGAGTTACACTTAGTAGTACAAATAAATGTTTTTAATGACGAATCAGAACATTTTGATGAATAAACTTTTGGTGAAGAATTGATGTTTTTATGAAGTGTCGATGTCTTTTTTTATGAAGAAAATGTGATTTTGATAGCGAAAAAGTAGTAGAACGTATAATGTTGATGAAGAATATATGATATTGTATGATGTTGATGAAGAACACAGAGGAACAATCGAGATGAATGAATAACAGATGGTGTTGATGAAGAATAGATAAACGATCCTAATGAGATGGTATCTGTGATTGAAGGTTAATATATCATATTTACAAATTTGTCACCATGTATTTTATGTTAATATGCTAATTAAATGATTGGCTGAGAATGATTCCCCCATTCTCAACCTTTTTTATTTACTCAATTGAACTTACCTCTCTCTCTCTCTCTCTATATATATATATATATATATATATATATATATATATATATATATATATATATATATATATATATATATATATATATATATATATATATACACAAAAAGCTTTTTGCTTGAGGCGAGTTCGTGCTACACGCATCAGTGTTTTTTGGCGCGTCTGGAATTCTCCTCCTACTTCTTGTGCGCGTAGGATTGGAGATTTCAGAAAAAAAAAAAAAAAAAAGAGGGCAAGCTTCATCCAGGTGAGTCATCTTTGTTTCAATTTGAAGAAGACACGTTTCATGATGGAGGACACCTGGTTTCTTTTTTCCTCTTTCCCAATGCATAGTAGTCGGATTATTCCACCGCTTTTTTCCTTTTCCTTCAATGTCTTCTACCTCTTCCCCATTTGATTCAACGATTCTCCATTCTCTCTTCCATTTTCTCTCTTAGGTCGTAAACCAAAAATCATCTAATACCCCTCGTCAGTTATTCTCTGTCGATCAAACCATGGTTGTCAGGTAATCTCTTTTTCTAGCATTCTCTATCTATTTGATTTTGCGTTCTCATAACTTTTTCTTTTAATATTTGGAATCTGCAGGGTTGCGTTGTTGGTAGAACTTTGAGGTTTTATCATCAGTGGAGGTTCTACATGCCCTCACCTTTTACACCAGTGGTTTCTTTTCTCCAAGCCCTTAACATATGGTGTCGTTCTGGCTCATCCTTCTCCAGACTCCAAGCATATTCACCATTCCACTGAATATATAGAATTATGTTGTCCAAACCGAATCATCGGCTTTCACCGCCTCCACTTTATCGGTCGCTAATAGCTTAGTTGTTTTCTTCTACTGGCACTTGACCCACCTCAAAATCTTTCCCTTAATCGGTTCTTCTTTCTCTCCATCGTCTTCCTCTTTCTCTATAAAAATGGGAAGAAAAGAACAAAAACTCCATGGAAATGTCTTGACGATTTGGGTAATTTTTGTTGTAGCTTCTCTCTTGTTTCTATTCTTGTCGGTAGTTTAAAGTTCAATTTTCAAGTTTGGTTATCTGAGTCTAATTTTTTGGAACTGAATAGTAGGTCGATAAATTCCATGGTCGATCTCACACAATGTTTGAATCCCTGTTCCCTGACTTCCTTCATCAATCTTGTTTTCTTGAAAATTGAATGAGCCCTAATTTATTGCAAATCACCTGAAAATTAGGTATTATTATTCTATGAAGTTCTTTATGTTAATAATAGTATTTGTTTATTTGTATTAGGTTTGATTGTCACTACCATGTCAAACTCTCTATGTTCATCTATTTTTCCTTCTCATTCCAACGTTGACCATTTAATCTTCTTTTCTGTTGTTCTTGACTGTTCAGGTTCAATAGGTTCTTCTCCCTCTTTCAGTTTGACTTTTTGTAGGTCTTGTTGCTAATTATGTTCTATAGTTATATTAGATTTTTGATGTTCCTTTCAAGTTCCATTTAATTTTCATGGCCGGTCTTTCAAGATAAGGTTTCCGGTTTCTTTCCTTATCCTTTTCATCTTGATTTTTTAATTTTTTTTGTCTGTTCTGGAGCTGATAGAAAGTGATGTTTTTCTACCTCAATTAACATATAAAAAGGGTTTTTTTGCTTCAATTTCTATATAAAAGAATTATAGGAAATAGGGGAACAGAGAGACATATACAGGGATGGGGGGTTAGACAAGGAAGAAAGGAAGCAAAGGACATGCAATAATGTTCAACTTAAATGATTTAAAGGATTGTGAAAGTGGAGATGTCAATACACATAGATAAGGAAGCAACTCCAAACTCAATAGTTCATACATGAATTGAGTTGATAATTTGCAATAATTTTGGAGGGGTAATTTATGATTTTTAAAGTCTCAATCTTTTGGTATTTCATGAAGATTATATATATTTTTTTCATTTTCTTGTTGGAAATTTGCTTTCAATTTTCATTAAGCTTACAATATTTTGAATCAACTAATATTTAAGATTTATCTATACTTCTTTCGGCTCGTGGTCTGGAGAATTTTGGTTAATCTTGTTCAATACTAGGGTGATAGAAGGCTTAAATGGAATCCATAGTTTTTTTTTACTTGTTGGATGTTGCTTAATTACCCCTATTAGTTAACTTGTTAAATTTTAGTCGCCTACTACTTACAACACCCATGGAGCAGTACCATACATATGTCTACTAACTTGGAGGCCAGGAAAATATCTGTTTTACTTTAGGTCTGGTTTAATAAGTCACTTTTGTTTGGTAAAACACGGTAAATTGAGCTTTTTTGACAATTTATTTAATTTACTATTACATTTTCATGTTACCACTCCTTCCAAAGACTATTTCAATTGCAAAAATGATAGGAGAGTATGCAGAAAGAGCAGTACACGTATTATCTTGGTAACCTAATTGTGATAGCTCAATTTTTAACTAGCTCAACATTTACGTCTTCCTGGTCTGTTCGGATGTATAAATTTTGACATTCATTAGTTTGTGTTTAGGAACCAATACCTATACTCATATTACTGATTGGGTTCTATTTGTATTTTAAGAACTATTTAAAGATTTGACCTTTTCAGTCTTTTATAAAAAAGTGAGATCAGTGAAACGTTTAGATACTAGAACTTTTTATGTACAACACGACTAGAAGTTCACGCTCCTCTATAACAATAGTGTTATTTGGCTACACATACATACACACCTTATATCAACTTTCCAAAATTCTTTCCAAAATTCTGCTCAACAACGGAAATCATAAATTTCAATAATTGATGTTGAGCAATTAGAAACGAGCTGATTTTTTTAGTTGGAGAATAGATATTGGTGAATTCCTTACAGTTGAGGACTACTCAATTTTATCCGGATTGTTGATGTAGATGGAATTATATCGGTTTGAATCGAGTGCAGAGGAGGTGGTTTTGATTTTGCCAATGGCTAACGAGCAACAACAAAGGTATTTATTCCTCCAAGAAATGGTACTATTTTACCTTCTAATATGCAAAAAAAAAATCATATTCTTTGTAGTATTCATTTCATATATGTTAAAACAATTTTTTTAATTAGTTTTTGTTTTATGAATACTTATAGAAGCTTTCTGAGTATTCATTTTTTTTTTTTCTGTTAAACTTATCTTACGTACAAGTTTTCAACTCGGTTTGTGTGAATTCTTATGCATTTTTTTATGAGCTCATGTTGGATGCCAATAACATGTTTGTTGAAATGCTTCACATAAATTTCTTATCTATGAACACATTAATTAGTGGATATGCTCTTATTAGTTGCAAATTATCTCCCATCTTCATCTTCTTATTTGAATTTTGGGTTCTTGGTTTTACTTTCTTATTTATTTTTTAATATTTGATTTCCTAGGTGATTTTCATGGAGTAGCGGAAAATGAAGAGTGTTGCACTACTTCCGACACAACTTTGTGGTTGCTGTCTTCCGGTACTTTGATTATTCATATAGTGTAAAGGAAATTCGTTATTTAGAAATAATCAATTTTTCTAGCTATTGATGTAGTTAATATGATTGTACCCCAAATGGTTTTAGTTCTTTAATGATTTTTTTTTCTTTCAATCGACCATAGAGTGCAAATTAAATAAAGTCGGCAGGTGTATTTTATAGGAGGAAACATGATTCGTTGATGTTCTAAACGTATGCCTCTTCTTCCGTCTTTTCATTTCAAGTGTTTAACGATTAACAAATATTTTACATACTATTTAGGAATATTTCATTTTGCCTTTTGTTGTATAGTTTTAGTGTTCATGCATTTTTTTTATTATCACTTTTGATTACTGTAAAGTCGAAATCTAACTTCAGTTTTTTCTTGGTTTCATGGTCATGTTTACATGATAAGGAAATAAAACAAGTGTTTGAGCTCATCTTTGACTGGTTTAAAAGTAAGAGCCAAAACCATGTGCTTTCATATCATTTTTCTCGATGCGTAAAAAGAAAAATAAATGAGCGTTTTTTTAGAATTTTATAACATATGTGCAAAAAAGTTTAACTATTGTAGTTGATAATGTTCGTACTAATTTGTTTGAACATAATGTTTATATGATTTTATGTGAAAAGTTATTTTTCTGCAACTAAAATTCAATTAAATATAACTATTGGGTTGGATACCATATCTTATTGTTGTATGGAGCAACTAAATAACATTTGATTTGCTGGCGTCATGTGAGTCGTTATAAGTATTGTCTCTTCAAACTCTCAAAATATATAGTTTGATCTTTTCTTTCTAAAATAGGATAAAATTTTTG
The DNA here is from genome assembly GCF_052625555.1 of Lactuca saligna. NCBI lineage: Eukaryota > Viridiplantae > Streptophyta > Magnoliopsida > Asterales > Asteraceae > Lactuca > Lactuca saligna. The sequence goes on along the minus strand of NC_136420.1, from coordinate 63,604,115 downwards.
GGTAATTTCTAAGTTTTCTTTACTGTTGATTGCAACAATGTAATTGTTTTATATCGAACATCTCTAAATATAGTATTTATGTAGTTATGAGCTTGGAAGCAACAACATACAAGATGATGGTTTATTTCAAATTTTATTGTTATCTCATCGTACTTCAAACAAAAATATTTGCCGGCAATGTACCTTGGTCTTTAGTCGTTATAGCAATGTATTCTAACTTTTTTATTTATAATAACAATTTACATTGAGTGAACTCTTCTTTTGTTATACACTTAACTAAAATATTATGCTATTCGTGGCCGTGCTTAGCATGACCATTAACATTGCTAGTATATATATATATATATATATATATATATATATATATATATATATATATATATATATATATATATATATATATATATATATATATATATGTGGTCGAATAAAAACAATTCACTATTGATAAAGGGCTTCCAAATTAGTATATTATATAATGGATATAATGGTCCATTTTGTTAATATCCCCTATATTTAAAAGAGTAAATACATTTTTGATCCTTGGGGTTTGATCAAATTCTAATATTCAATCTAACTTTTGAAAATTTAACAAAATTCACGGTTTAAAGAAATTACACTGTACATTCTTAATCCATTTAAAAATATCATTTCACCCTACTTTTATATATTTCTTTTATATATATATATATATATATATATATATATATATATATATATATATATATATATATATATATATATATATATATATATATATTTTTTATATTTTGCCGCTTACATTTTATTTTTTTATTTATATTTTGTATGATTTATATATATATTTTTAAATTTTTATTTGAATATATTTTTAATGTATTTTATATTTTGTTCTTTTATATTTTTTTGACGTTTTATTTGAATAATTTTTTTTAGTTTTTTTTTTTTTTTTTTTTTTTAAATTTTATGTTTTGTTCGAATATATTTTTTAACGTTTTTTTTATCATTTATTTTTTATATATGTGTAAAGCTTTTTATAAATATTTTTTGTATAAAAAATATAAAAACGATTAGTTAAATGATTTTCCAAATTGCTTTAAAAAATAATCAAGAAATGATGTGATGTGTACGATCATCCGGAGCCACCGGAGCCAGTAAGTATACCCCAAATTACTACACTGTTATTTGATATTATGTTATGTTAGAACATCATGCTAGTTGTAGGATAGGGATGTTCAGGAATTTCATGATAGAATTGCCTGATACATGATGCCTTATTCCATATAGAGTTTATTATTGATTGTTGCATGACTCTTTCAGTGTGAATTAACTACTAATTGAATACGTTAAGTCACATGTTGCATGTGTTAAATAATTTTAGGGTAAAGGAATTGGTCCTACTGTGCAGCTCTTGTCTGAGTCCAACCATTGTAGGGTTGAATCTTTTAATATAACATTATTTAAGTTATGTTGCATGTGATTGTATTCACGTAGTAGTTAACCAGAACTAATGGGGGCTATTTGGCAGTTGATGGTGGGGTGAGATGTGGATCCTAGGATAGCCTAGGGAGTATGTAGTTCTCATGGTATGCTTTTGTTAGAAGTTCCATGGGGTTATATGTAAGCAACCAACCAGTTAAGGAATGTCTAGCCTTTCTCTAGAAAGTGAGAATAGGATGTATGTGTATCCTAGCTGTTGTATTAGTTTGGGGTGGTTGTGATGATCATTGAGACAAATACAGGTAGGTATGGAAGGTAGTGTGTTCCCGTACTACCGAAAGCACAGGACCCGTACGCGTCTCAAGGAAGTCACAACCCCGAGGGTTCATATGTCTGGAATGGTTGTGTTATAAGAAGAATTGTCTGGTATCATGGATCAGATCACTAGTAGACTAATTGCCGATTAAACTAAATCCTTCTACCATACATTCACTCAATCTTATGCCTTAATCTTCCACTTTTTTCAATGCAATTTTACATTCATATAGCTTCAAACGGCTATCCCTAAGAAACTACCCCAATGTACGATGGAAACCAATTGTGGGTTAGTAGTTACAACACACCTACTATAAACAGTTTTGGTTTAGATTCTCCTACACCACTTTACTAAACAAAATTGATGCTCCTATTTATTCACTTAACCAATTTCAATTTTCTATAAACGAACCATCCCAACCCAAATGAAAAGGAAAGTAAACTGTTAAACTATGGGCAATGGAGGGAGAAGTCGTGTTGGCTCGTTCGTGGATCAACATGTAGGAGGGCACGGAAGCCAATAATTCACAATCGTTACAGCACTTTTGGAGACACATTACATATTGTTTTCAAAACAAAACAGGTCATAACGAGTGTCGTACGAAATACCAATCGACGACCATGTAGCAAGAAATAAAAAAGGTAGTTATGACGTTCAATGGATTGTACAACAACTTAAAAAGTCAATGTAAAAACAATCAAAGCGACAAAAACAATTTTACGGTGATTAGTTATGAAGTTTAATGGATTGTGCAACAACTTAAAAAATCAACGTAAAACAGTCAAAGCGACGAAAACAATTCTACGGTGCTACTCATAACACACAAGAGAAAAATATAAGGAAGTAGTTCAACTTTGTTGAGTTGTGGAAGGTTGTAATAATTCCATGAAATTGAATTTGGTCGAAGAGGTGGAGGGATACGGTGGTGGTTCAAAAAGAACAAAAACATCAAACCAAAAGTATACAACTTCATTGGATGCTCATGTTAGATTAGGCCTCAACCCCCGATGACCTTGAAATTGAACAATAAACATTTAGGTAGGGATAAAACCAAAAAGAAAGCGTCTTCATGTAGTGTATCCAGACCCAACCAAAGTGAACAATTAGAAAAGATAGGAATGAAATCCAAAAGTATAATTTGAATTTTAACATAGGTTATGGAGTTCAAGAAAAATTGGCTAAGAAGGAAAAACATTTGAAGAAAAACCAAAAGCACTTAAAGAAAAACAACCGGTCAAAGACATGATAGTATTGATGAAAAATACACACCATATTTCAAAGAACTAGATATAGAGGAAATAATCGTACTGTCAAGAATGAATTAATTTGTTCATTGATGAATATCTCTTATATAGGCTATTTACAACAGATTATACAACTGGAATGGATCTATTCTGTAGGCACAAATATAGAATCTAATTGACTATACATTTGAATATACAGGTGAGTTATAAACGTGTTGTATCAGCTCCTTGGATCGGATCGTCAGATTGCTCATGGGCTGATGTATTGGGATGCTGTTGATGCTGTTTAATGGGCTGAGACTGGATATCCTTAATACGCCCCCGCAAGATGGAGGATCCATCAGAGACTCCAATCTTGGATCTGTTTCGCAAAAAAGGAGCACGAGAGAGTGGCTTAGTTAACATATCTGCAAGTTGATCTTGAGAGTTGACATGAAAAACCTTGAGAAGACCAGAAGAGATTTGTTCACGAACAAAATGGTAATCCAAAGCAATGTGTTTCATTCTGGAGTGATAAACAGGGTTTGCACACAAATAAGTAGCACCAGTGTTGTCACAAAATAATGTAGGAGTAGTTGTAGGTGTGATGCCCAATTCTTGTAGTAAATTCTTTAACCATATGAGTTCAGCAGTGGCATTAGCAAGAGCTTTGTACTCGGCCTCCGTTGATGAGCGAGATACAAATTTTTGTTTTGTTGACTTCCATGAAACAATGTTAGAACCCAAATAATGTAAGTAAGCAGTTGTTGATCTACCTGCACTGTGAACACCTCCCCAATCAGAATCAGAAAATACCGAGAGAGTGAGAGACGAGTTTCGATTGAGAACAAGACCATGATGAATGGTGCCTTTAAGATAACGTAGAAGACGCTTAAGTGCTTGCCAATGAGTGTGACGAGGATTGTGCATGAACTGGGAAAGTTTATTGATAGCAAAGGAGATGTCAGGACGTGTAAATGCAAGATATTGAAGAGAACCTACAAGTTTACGATACGGGGTAGCATCTACAGTGGGGGACTGATCGGTGATGGATAAAGGTTCAGTAGCACTAAGAGGAGTGGAGACTTCCTTTGCACCTTCCATGTGAAACTAAGTAAGGATGTCTTATATATGTCGGTGTTGAGAGAGAAACAAACCAGTTGGGGTAGGAATAACTTCGACACCAAGGAAGTGATGTAATGCACCAAGATCTTTTAGAGAAAACTTTGCACTTAGAGAAGTGATAAAATGATCGAGAAAGCGAGAATGGTTACCGGTGAGTACTATATCATCTACATAGACCATGAAGTAACAAGTGATTGATTTATGTTGATAGATGAACAGGGACGCATCAGCTAATAATTTTTTGAACCCAAACCGAATTAAGAAAGTAGTAAGTTCGATGTACCAATCCCGTGGGGCTTGTTTTAAGCCGTAGATAGATTTCTTGAGTTTGCAAATATGAGTAGGGTATTTAGGATCAGTGTAGCCAGGTGGTTGTGTCATAAATACTTCTTCATGAAGTGTTCCATGAAGAAACACATTGTTAACATCTAATTGTCTTAATGGCCAATTGTTGGAAAGAGCAATGGATAACACAGTGTGTATAGTAACAGGTTTGGTGACCGGGCTGAAAGTATCAAAATAGTCCTTGCCATATTGTTGTAAGAAACCTTTGGCTATGAGACGGGCTTTGTATTTTGAAATGGAGCCATCTGGATTTCGTTTTATTCGAAAAACCCATTTGCAGCCTATGGGTGTGTGAGTGGAAGCAGGAACTAGTTCCCAAGTATTGTTTTGAATGAGTGCATTAAACTCGGAGTCCATTGCAGATCTCCATTTAGGATCTTTAGAGGCTTGATTGTGGGTAGTAGGTTCAAGGGTTGTAGGTATTGGATGTAGAGTGGTAGTATTTATGAGGTTGTTGTTGAAGTATTTTGAGTTCCGTTTTCGGTTTCGTTGTGGATAAGGTGTGGCAGATACAATAGGCGGATCAATATTTGATGAGGATGTGGTTGGTTGCTGCGTAGGAGACTGAGGTGGTGTGTGTATGGGTGATGATGAGGGTTGTTGGGTTGGAGAAGTGTTTGGAATTATCTGAGGAGATGCAGCTGCTGGTTCAATATCTGGAAGAGTTCTAGTTGCGGATAACGGGAAGAGTGGCGGTGGGATAGCCAAGGCAGGGGTAGAAGTGACTGGGATTGTATGTGAGGGTGAGCAAAGGGAATCAGTTGTGGGTAGAGTTATTTGTGAATCAGCATGATAGGGATAAGTATGCTCAATGAACTCAACATGTCTTGAGTGATATAGTTTGTGAGTTGTAGGATCATAGCATTTGTAGGCCGACTTAGATGTGGAATAACCAAGAAAAATGCATTTTGTTGACCGTGGGTGTAGTTTAGAGGGTGAGTAAGGTCACAGCCATGTATAGCATAGACAGCCAAATGGTTTAAGTTTGGTATAAGCTGGGGATGCATTGTGAATTTTTTCATAGGGTGATTGGTAGTTGAGTACGAGAGTAGGCAAGCGATTGATGAGGTGAGCTGCTGTTTGAAACGCATGACTCCAAAAATGAAGTGGGAGATTGGCATGGTGTAAGAGAGAAAGTCCAGTTTCAACTATATGGCGATGGCGTCGTTCGACAATCCCATTTTGTTCAGGAGTGTGTGGTGGGGTGGTGAAGTGAGAAATACCATGTTGTTGCAGGTAAGAGGAGAGCTTGATAAACTCGCCCCCGTTGTCGGTAAATAAGGAAACAATGGGTGTTTGATAGTATTTTTCAGTTAAGGTTTTGAACTGAGGAAACAGGATGGAAACATCCGACTTCTTTTTCATTGGGTACAACCAAATATAGCGAGAAAAATAGTCAACAAAGGTAACATAATATGCATAGCCATCATTTGAAAGTTGAACAGGTCCCCACACATCTGAATAGATGAATTGAAGAGGTTTTGAATCTTTAAAGGAATTATCACCAAATGGCAATTTATGGCTTTTATTGATAGAACAAGAATGACAATGGAAAGAAACATTAGAAAATTTATTACAGCTGAACCCTAAACGACTAAGAAGATGCTTAAAAACTTTAGTAGATGGATGCCTAAACTTGTGATGCAAGGAGTTTATTGATTGGCTGGAAGTGGTGGTGGAGTTGACTCTTGGAAGACTACGAAGTGACTGGATAACTGTATAATAGACATCATGAATGTTCACTCCCCGCGTGAGTGTGATGCCCGTTTGAAGATCCTTAACAAGGAAGAAGTGTGGAAAGAATTCCACAGAAACATTGTTAGATTTGCACAATTTAGCAACAGAAATAAGATTATTGTGAAGTTTTGGAACGTATAGAACATTATGCAGGTTTAGATATTTAGAAGTAGTAGGGAGAGCAGATTGACCAATGTGAGAAATAGAGAGACTTTTACCATTGCCTAACACAATCTCATCAGGACCTCCGTATTCTAAGAGGGTGTGAAACGATGCAGGTGTAGATGCAACATGATGTGAAGCGCCAGTGTCAAACATCCACGGTGGGTTTGATCCAGCAGTAGTGGTATTCACAGTTGGACTTGCTGAATTGGAGATAATGATGTTGTTTTCCCTGAGAAAACGAGCTAGCTTCTTGCAGTCTTTGGTTTCATGACCTGGAATATTGCAATATTGACAATAGCTGGAATTTCGATTACCTTTTGAATAAGAATTACCACCAATGTATTGATTTGTTGGACGAGAGACACGAGCTCCTGTGGTTTGATTTTGATTATTGTTGAATTGTTGTGGGTAGCGATTATCATTCCTGGATTTGTTAGGATAGCAATTTGTGAACTTCTGTGTATTGTTGACAGTTGCGATAGCAGGAGAAGCAGTAGTGTCTTTTAGGGTACGCTCATGGTCAAGTAATTTTTCAAATAGATCTGGATAGGTAATACCAGTATCACGAAACTTGAGAGCAGCTGTGATATTGTTGTAATCTTCTCCTAATTGGCTTAGTATATGGACCACTAAATCTTCTTCATCGACTGGACTTTGGGCTAGGGCTAAGTCATCTGCTATGTTTTTCATATCATGGAGAACAACTGTGATAGATCTTGTGCCTTTAGGGTTATTAGCTAGCCGAGACTTCAGTGAGATAGTTCTTGAGCGGGAAACACTGGCGTAACTTTCAGTAAGGCGTTTGAAGGCTTGATGGGATGTGTGGGCAGAGGAGACAACTGATTGAATTGTTTCTGAGCAGCTTCCAAGTAAGGCACCAAGGATAATCTGATCTTGACGAAACCAGATTCTGTACTCTGGATTTGCTTTTGTTGCATCGGATTGACTTTCTTTTGTTGCATCAGTTGGTAGAACTTTTGATGGAGGTTCGATTGTGCCTGTGACATTGCCTTCCAAGCCTAACCCAGTTAGGGTAGCTATTACTTGTTTCCTCCAAACCGGAAAGTTATTTGGTGAGCTTGATTGGAAAGTGTGTATGAGTGTTGACTTCAATGATCGTCATGGAAGAATCGTTGGAATAGGATCGGAAAGAAAACTCAGAGGAGCTATTGGGGCTCTGATACCATATAGAGGAAATAATCGTACTGTCAAGAATGAATTAATTTGTTCATTGATGAATATCTCTTATATAGGCTATTTACAACAGATTATACAGCTGGAATGGAGCTATTCTGTAGGCACAAATATAGAATCTAATTGACTATACATTTGAATATACAGGTGAGTTATAAACGTGTTGTATCAGCTCCTTGGATCGGATCGTCAGATTGCTCATGGGCTGATGTATTCGGCTGCTGTTGATGTTGTTTAAGGGGCTGAGACTGGATATCCTTAATACTAGACACGTTCTAAAGATAAAAGCAAAAACAAAAAATTATATAGAATGTAGACTTGTTTTAATTATTGTTATGTTCGGTTTGTTTAATTATTATTATATAATTTTTCTTATTTTAGTTTGATTTAATGAATTTTTTTTGGCTTTTGTTAATTTTAAACTTATTTATAAATAAAATATATTTCTTATATATTCATTAGAAAAATCTAAAAAATTATAGGTAGTTAGCGAGGCTATTTCGTATATGAAATGAAAAATAAGGGAGTGTGACTTAAAATAATGTGACCCTAAGTTGGTAAAGAAAAATAAAAGATGTGGTGAAACCCCTTATTCTATGAAGTTTATTATGAAATATTTGTATGCTAGAAATTTAATATGAAGATATATGCATTTTGGAAGTTTATTTTAAAATATAATTGTAGTACACTTTTAATTAGTAATCCCCTCCCCTAATCTAATAAATAAAACCTTATTTGCCAATTGACAATTGCTAAGCCCCTCCCAGGTTAATTTTCCCGCTCAAAGTTTCCAAGTGAAATTTTGACAATGCCCTTTGTGCCTCTTACTGCCCCATTTGCCTTCATTTTCGCTCTTGCACTGGAAACAATTAGGAGTATCCAAATTTTGTGCAATAAATCAGCTCCTAAATCCCGTAGATTGTTGAAGATAATTGTTTCCAAAATTATTTATCAATCTCTTTATTTATACGAGAGCAGTTTTATACCCATTCATTTTAAACCTAATTTTGTGTTAGAAATTGAGCAGAGCCGCGAATCAATATCTTAATTGATAACAAGCTAGGGATCTCATTCAATTCGCAATCGCATTGCTGCCGTCGCTCCTATACCCTGCGAGATTTAAAGTAACAGGTGCAAATTTTTTTTATTTGCAGTGGGGGTTGTGGTTCAAGGCATATCATCTACATCTTTACTATAAAGATTCCATTCACATAGATGTAGTGTGTATCTCTTTGTTGGAAATTAAAAAAAGAAAAACGTTTGATTCGGCCTAAATAGATGTGATACTGTGTAAACTTAGGTCATGATGGTACCAATGGTTTTCCAGTGATCCAACTTCTGCAAAGGGGATGTAGATTTGTATGGATTTGGGCTTCAAAAATACTTGCACTAGGTCAAATGTGGTGCTTCATAGCAGTATGTTGAATTTTTTTCTTCAACTATATATAAATTATAACCAATGATTTGTGTTATTCTACATATAATCACACTTTCTTTTATTTTTCAGCCGGGGCTATTGTAAAATGTGAAAGTTTATAAACGGAGAAAGTCTTCATTATTCCCTATAGATTTAGATTTGAGGTTTGAATTCTAATTGTCTAAGTGGGTAGATAGATCGATGGGGGAGTATGAGGTGATGTGCACAAAATATACCTATCAACTTTTAAATTCATAACCTAACAAACTTATACTAACTATGCACCTATAGGCAGCGTACCTAGTTAGATTATAGTATAGCTTGGGTAAGTCGGGTGTCGATCACAGGGAACGGTATTTAATTAATAAACTAACTACTAAAAGCTAAACTAAGAAAAATAACTAAAATGGGGGGTTTTATTTGATATCTACAAGTTCAAAAAACCTTAAACACTCAAATAAAAACGATTGTAATCAATATACTAAAACACTTTCGTTTCGTTTCGAATCCACATTTTTCCTATGGTTAGTTCTTATTTATGGATTAAGAAAGTTGGTTGTCAAGTTATTGTAATTAGCAATTCAAGTCCAAATTTACTAATATTTTCACCAATTCATGAACTACCTTGTATGGTCATACACAATCAAAACACAAAATTAGTTATTCATTATAGATGAGCTATGTAAGGTTTATCTAAACAAACACTATTATGGTCACAATTATGTTCTCCAACACAGCTAAATTTTTTACTTTTATTACTTATCTAAGATTTGGTCGATCCTAGCTCTAGTCATTTAATGGTCACTAGTTCATGTAATTTAATGGCCACTAAACTACACTACACTTGAAATTAAGCAACAAAGTTACAAACTTTAACATGCTAGGTAATGATAATCAAACATATGCATAAACCAAATTCATATAATCCATAAAGTAAGCAACTAACTCATAGCTTTAGGTTTCATCTAACTAAACAAAAGCAAGGGTTTTTAGCTTATAATCACAGCTAGAAAACACATAAACATAAGGGAAGCTAGACTAATCATGATTAAACTAAGAAAATCGAATGTGTAAATGCAAATCCTTGCTCCAATCTCTTTATCCTTTGATCTCTAGTTGAAACTTGCCCTCAAAGGGGTCTTGGAAGGGTATTTTTTTCGTTGATAGTCGCAACCTTCAACCCTCTCTCCCATGGAATCGACCTAATGACCGAGATATATATAGTTACCAAAAATCTCGATACCATGATGTGGTCCTCAAGTTTATCCCATATTCTCTAAGCCAGTGGTAAGAATCGTGAAGATTCCATTCACCATGTCATGGTGGAATCACCACGTCGTGGTGATTGGAAATCTGACTTTTCTCAAAACACGGAAGTCGTCCGAAATTGTGTTTAATTTTTAGATCATTTTAAATCACCTTAATCGGAGTTACGTGCCAGGAGATATGGTCAAAATACTGACAAGAGGTCAAGCTGTCCAACAACATCCTTTATGTATCTTCTTCTTGCTTAAGTTCACATTTTCCTACTTACATCTTCCATATTGCTTTCGAGCATGTCTTTTACTCTACATAATAGATATTAAACATAATAAGTACCTTTTGTTCTATAATAAGCATAATTATAACTAAAAGTATTAAGATATGATGTAAAATATATATGTAGATATGCACATATCATGAGGAAATGCACTTTATATGTGGTAACCATTATATTATGCTCCCTGTTTTTACTAATTTTTAACGGAGTATGAAAGGAGATCTGATGTTCTTATGCTTTTGTGTATGTATCTAATTTTGGATGAAGCTCCCTTTTTTTCTTCAATTATGATCCACCAATAAGCTAAATCGAATGCTACCATGAAGAAAACTAGTAGGTGTCATATATTTGCTAGAGGTTTCACATGGTTAGATGTCTTGGACTTTTCTCCCGTAATTATGTTTTTGTGTTCTTGGTTTCACATAAATAGCCTTTGTTTAAAATTTAGTTTTTTTCATTATTATTTCAATGTCAAAATGAAACCGTATATTTGATCTGTTCATATATTTATATCATATTTGCAAAATTCTTGTGACTAAATGTGTATATACAATGTAATTTGCTTGGATTATCTGATAGAATTAAGTTGTAATTGTAAGGAGGAAATGGGTTCATAAGGTTGAGAGATAATAATTATTGATTTTGTTTGTATCAGATATAGCTATGTGCCTATTGTCACCCCCTTACACTCTGAATGCTCTATCTGACTTACTATTTCAATGTTTTAAGAATCTACCAGTTGCATCATTCTACACCAAAGACTCCATTACCTAAGGTGCATCTTATTTCTTTTATCTTCCTTCTTTGACTCGACCATGAATATCTACTTGCCACTGCCAAAGAAGAAACACAAATGATTGCATCCTAAATGTTGGTCTAATTACTAAACTGAGTTATCAACTCGATACCTAAATCACAGTTTAGGTCATTTGCTACAAACCCCCTCATTTTGGTCATTTGACGAATTTTATCTTTATTAAACAATGAAAAAAAGAGCATAATAGTTTAACCGCTAAAAGACATAACAAACTGACTAAATCAATCAAATGGAGAAAATATTTTGTGCTTTCTCTATATTTTTCCCTTTTTAGAACCTGAAAAAGTTGTTTTCTTAAACCATAAAAAAAGAGTATAATGGTTTAATTAGTTGACACTTTTAATAATAAGACATCCAAAATATTAAAACATAGAAAATATATTCCGCTTTCTCTATATAATATAACCTCTTATTATATACAAAGGTATATCATATGTACTAGGTTTTAATATTTTGGATGTCCTGTTTTTCTTTTGTGTTTAGTTTGAATTTGTCAATTGTAGTTCTTTATAATTTAATCTTGAGGTCATAGAGTGAAGAAAAACATACGAAAGAAAAAAAAGAAAGCAACAGGGAAAGAAGGTAATTTGATAATTTTTGGGCTAAGAACCTCGAAGTGTATTTTCTTTTGTTTAGCTAATAGTTTACGAGAAAATCTTCAAAATATAATGTTCGAATAAGATAGAACTGAAAGTATAGTACTAAAACAGAAAAATTAAAATAGTTTATAAATCACAACCATAAAGAAAAGCTAACACAAAACCACAAACTCCACTTGAACCTTCTTCTAACTGCTTTTGATAGGTTAAAGCAGTTAGAAGAAGGTTTAAGTGGAGTATGTGGTTTTGTGTTAGCTTTTCTTTATGGTTGTGATTTATAAACTATTTTAATTTTTCTGTATTAGTGTTGTACTTTAACTTCTATGTTATTCGAACATTATATTTTGAATATTCCTCTTAATTATAGTTTTGAACATTTGCTTTGTATTTTGATGACACTTATATTATTTTTTAGTAAAGTTGTATTAGTAAGAAGAATTGAAAGAACTGAAATTACGCTACTACTTATTGTATTTAACCTAAAAAAAATTGTAGTGCATTTTTTGTAACATCTGAATCATGAGGTATTAAATGTTAGCTTTTACACTTGGGAGAGGCTCACAACGTGGGCCATAGTGGTCACCTCATGGGTAGGGCAATGGACTCTTTGACATGCGTCCTCGAACCTCACGACGAGAGGCATTATTTCTCACGACGTAAGCCATGCCTGATGCTCCCAAACCCTAAAAATTGGGTATAATAACGCAAACCCTAAAAATTGGGTATAATAACATAATGAGGAGGCTAGGGTCGCCCATCCTCAACCTTTTTCACTCTCAAGTCATTGGAAACCCTAAATTTGATCCTTTTGAGCCCTTGAGCCTTTGTTAGGGGTGTTGGTGTTAAATGTGTTTTGTTTTCTTTGAAGGGGAAGAAGGAGAAGCTCTTGTGGTGACTCATTTTGGCAGTACCGACTCATCTTTGTGGACTAGCTGAACTTGTGCGCTCCATTAAGGTATAAAGATCCTACCTTTTTCACTTAAGGTGCTAGATCTAGGTTTTTGGCTACCTTCCTTGCATGAGATCATGGATTACCAAGCATGAGGTTCATAAAGTTAGCAACTTTATGAACCATTGAGTCATTTGCTGTATTAGAACCCCTGGATCTGGACTTTGGTGCAAGTTATGACCCCAAGCTTGAATCTTTATGATTATATCAACTTTCAACGTATCTAGTGATTAAGTCATGCATTGGCTATGCATGGCTGAAAAGATATGATATTTATGGTCTTTTAGACTAAATAAGGTATTCTAGAAAGTCTCAATGCCCATCTTAAAAGATTAAGAGCTTAATGCTCACAGAACAGTTCTCACGACGTGAGGGGTATAGCCTCACAACGTGAGCACGATGATTTCCCCAGTCTGAGACACTGAGACGAGTGAACTGGGTTGAATCGTTGTGTCGACCCAAGACAAGTTGACTCTGACAACGTGAGAGTTTGAAGCTCACGACGTGAGGACAGAAGGATAAGGAAGGTTGGGCCATTTCCATGGACTATTGTAACGCCCGTTGATCCGGGCTAGTCAATTTAGAGATAATAGGGATCGAAAAGGAATTTTTGACAAAATATTATTTAGAATAAATAATCTTAACCAAGTTTTTGAATACGTCTCAGGGGTTTCGTACATATAAAAAATGTTGAATCCGAGTTATAACGAAGAAGTTATAGTCCGTCGAAGTTTTACGGCAAAACCGACACGACACCGGAAGACGTAAATAGTGAATTTACAATGGAGGAATTTTTAGCCTTATAAATCTAAACAAAAGTTGTAGTATACGTATGAGGAAGTTATGAATTTTCTAAGATTTGGCTTAGCAGTGCACAACCCGAAACTCGAATTTTAGATCGAGCGGTTTTTGGCCTACGCGACCTAAATGAGAATTGAAGATCTCATTAATAGGAACTCAACGGTAAAATGACAGACGAAAACAAAGTCTGTATGTAGAAGTTATGAATTTTACGCGGATATTTAACAGTATAATCTCCTTGTACTATTAAATTTAAGATCGGTCGAGAATTAGCTGACGGAGTCAAAATGATAGTTGTAGATCTTATTTTTACCTACACGTGGATATAAAGAACATAAAAAATGGAGGTCGTATGTGAAAGTTACATATTTTAGAAGTCGGAAGTGTGCTGTGCGAAAATGGGTGATGTGGCACAATCTTTGCCATTGCTTTCTCCCCAAGTCTTGCCACTAGATGGTGACATGTGGCAGCAAGTTCAGCCATTTTTCACCCTATAAATAGAACCTCTCCCACCCTCATATTCTACACAAATTTCCCATTCTTTCTTCTCTTTACTCTCTCTAGAATCTCTCTCTAGCCCCGACCCCCCCCCCCCCCGACGAAAAGCCTAGGGAACCTCCCTAGCATGAGGCGGAAGCCCCAGAGTGCTCGACGGCTCCGAGAAGAAGATATTTTTGGCTCGGGAATGCTGCTCCAAGCAAAGCCCTATTTTCTATAAAAACCCGCTGTTTCGTCAAAGGAAATTATTTTTTTAAGAAGCGAAGCGCTGTCTGAGTTCGGAATCACCACCTTACCAAGTGAGTGCATAGTTACTTTCAGCTTACACATAGATATGAAATATTTTATATAAATTACGTGCTGCGTGTGCATATTATCTGTTTACTTGCTATCTATACTGGATGAACAATTTTATACATGTTTTAAATGATTTAAATTGTATATGTATTTTATATCTACAAAATGTGTTGCGTAAAACATGGGTAGATGTAATAGTTGCCATGTGAAAAAATAAAATAATGAGAGGCCTCGTTATAGATGTTATTGATGATCCAGTCATCTAGCGGAGTATAGATGACGACCACAAACTATTCTAGACAGTCTAGTGGAATGCTAGTAGGCTGGCAACCTGTAGGTGTTTATTTGAATTGTGTGTTTATTTGAACTGTGTGCTCACCAATAGTATTCCATCCCCCACATGGTTGCCTTATTTGACATGAAATGCTAAGGAACCCCCGAAGCATGTGTTGTCACGCCGATGAAAGTCCCTTAGACTAGGTCCCTTGTGTTAGATGTTTTAGGGACGTAAAGTGAGGATAACGGGAACGGGTAATCAAGTTTGTTTGGTTTGATAAAGTTAATAAACATATTTATTGTGGGTTGAAAACCCTATGTACTCACCAGGTTTCCCAACCTGACACACTCAGTTTATTTATATCACAAGTGTTGATATGAAGTCACATTACACTGAGAGATTAAAAAGATATAAATCACTAGTGATAATGAATGTAAGTTCTGTTTATGCTTATGTTTATGTATTGACGATGACATACCAAATGTTTTAAAATGAATAAAAATACTTTTCTTCGTAAATGCTTTGATAATGTATTTATCATGTTTTATTGGGAACAAATTCTGCAAATTTTTTATTAAAAGAGGTACTATGATTTTTATAAAGCATAAACAAAATCGGTCTTTTCTGGCCGTGAAAATGGGGATGTCACAACTATGCTACTATGGGCCTACTGGATTACTCTTTTGAGGATGGTATTGGACTAAATCACTTGTTGGGCTTGAAGAAGGGTCCATTCTAGGAATTGGGCCCAGTTTAGAAAATTAATCCATAAAAAGGTCGTTAGTGGGTTTGAGCCAAGCCATAAAGAATTGGGCTTCATGTTATGGACTTGGGCCTAGCTCATGGACCAAACTAGATTAGGGGCGAAATGGCCATTTTAGCCTAAGAAGGATTATTTGATTTTGACTAAGTATTAATTGTGATACTGATATCCGAGGAGTCGTGGAAGCAGCCATTAGAGGTTCCTTACCGAGAGTCAGTTTTTATCCTTGTTAGGTGAGTTACCTTCCAGTAGAAGTGGGTCTAAGGCACCAAGGCCGACCCACTAGTAGGAGATTAAAGTTAAGATGATTGTCATTGTGATAGTTGTCTGGTATGCCACTATATGTTATGTTTTATGTTCTAGTATGTTATGTGATTATGAATAGTGGTAGGTAGGGGATTAGTCCATGGGTTTGGTTAAGATAAACCGACAGGGTAGGTCATGTACCCCAGAATTTCCTGAAGATATGTTATGCTATGATATTATATGGTAGTGGTAGGGGTGAAATAGTCCTCGTAGCCGGTTGAGACAAACCAGAAGGTAGGTTGGGCACCCCAGAATTGCCTGGCAGGGTAGGTCGGGCACCCCATAATTGCCCGGAGTATGTTGCTATATGTTATGTGGTATGATGGGGGAACTCAGTAAGTTTTTTGCTTATGATTTACAGTTTTTGTTTCAGGTCTATCTTCTACGAAGGGAAAGGAGCCGACACAGTAGCAGCGCATCACACCACTATTTTCCGCACTATGATACTCTTGGGAATGTACTTTGACATTGTTACTATATTATGACATGCTTTTGAGACATATGATCTTTGGCTTTAATGAAATGAAATAACTTGATGATGCTTTCTTTAAATTGTTTTTACGAGTTGTTATATCAAAAATGAAAATTTTGGTCATGATTTTTGGGATGTTACATTTTTTGGTCAAAAATGAAATAACTCGAATGTTGATTGATTTATGCTTTTAGGAGTTCTAGTTATCTTTAACTAACTAGTAAAAGAATGCGTTAAGTTACATGTTGCGAGGACTAAATAATTTCAGAAGGCTAGGTCTAGCCCTATTTCGCAACTCTTGTTTGAGTCCAACCGTTGTAGGGTAGGACCTCTCATTCGAAGAATTATTCGGTCTGAGTGATTTGTAATGGTATTCGCGAGCTTGTTAGGTATAGGTAACAAAATTTTCTTATGCAACTGATGGCGGAGAGTTACCCTAGGGTAAGCCTAGGATGGGAGTAGAGCAGTGAGCAGTAGTAGTAGAAGGGACTTGGTGAAGTCAAGGCAATCCTTGAGGAAAGTACGGATAGATGTGGAAGGTAGTATGGGCCCGTACTACTGAAAGCAGATGATACGTACTCGAGTCAAGGAGGGATGAGATAGAACCAGGGAACTTGTAGAGAGTGTCAGATCTCTCGAGATTATATATGACCTTGATGATTATATGTTTTGTTTCAATGATGGTGACACGTTACAGAGAAGGAGGTTCAGGGTCTGGTTCACGATCAGGTTTAGGTTTGGGTGCAGGTTCCGAGCCCGTCGATGACGGACTACGCGAGTTCATTGCATCTGGCATCACGCGAGGCATCCTTGAGGTGACCCCGGTTATTTTTGGGTCGATCAAGGAAGGGATCATCGAGCTGATAGAGGATCGCCTCAGGTCATTCAGGAGCAACATGGTAGCTGGCCAGTTAAGGACACACACGATCTCCTTCAAGTATTTTAGGGGATGTAGTGCGCCAGACATCCACGGGGTGAATGACCCCATTATGGCCAGGAGGTGGATTGCAGACATCGAGTCTACTTAGTTGACGAGCTTCTGCCCTGAGGGGTCAAAGGTCCGGTACGCTGCAGGTTGTTTGAGAGATCGAGCTTGAGATTGGTGGGAGGCAGTCAGTGATTCTTTGGGAGCCCTATCCATTGAGGCTATGACTTGGTCGGACTTTGTGACCAGGTTTGGGGTGGAGTTCATTCCAGCTATGGAGCAACAATAACTGGCCAGGGAGTTTCTAGATATGAGGCAGAATATTGAGTCGGTGGTGGAGATTACCACCAAGTTTCGAGAGAGGACCTTACTGGTGCTTTAGTATACAGGGGATGAGGAGATGAGGAAGACTTGGTATCACGACATGTTAAGGGCCGACATCTGAAAACATGTCAGCTACCCGACATGCCCGACTCTGGGGGACATGATAGCCTGGGTGAGGGAGAGGGAGATTGACATAAAGAACCTCAGGAAGGGGAAGGTAGAGAATGGGCTGGTGTCGGGGATTTCGAGGAAGAAACCCAGGGCAGTCGAATCGAAGTCGAAGGGCCAGCTGGACTGGAGCCGCTGCGGGAAATGCGGCAGACCACATGAGGGAGTTTGTAGAGCCGGGGGCCCGGGCTGCTTCAAGTGCGGCAAGACCCACTTTAGCAAGGATTGTATTGCCCCTACTCCCACCTTTCAGACACCAGACCTGATTTGCTTCCATTGCAATCAGAAGGGCCATAAAAAGGCCGACTGTCTAAGACTAGTATCAGCAGCGCCAGTGGCAGCGCCAACTCCAGCTACCCTGCGGATCACGGATGGTTGACAGGGCAAGATAAATGCTCCAGTGGTGAGGAGCTGAGCCTTCCAGCTTACCACTGAGGAGGCGTGTGCCGCATCGGATGTGGTGACTGGTATGTTTTCTTCTCCCTAACTCTTATTACATTTTGGTTGTGTTATTTATGTTATATGTGTTATGTTTTTGGTAGGATCGTTCCATGTGAACGACATTCCTGTATGTACTGAAATGTTCTGCCTGTGCTAGCTGTAATGTATGTTCTCTCTATCTAGCATGTATAGTAATGTACTGTGTGTACTAGCTGTAATGTATGTTCTCTCTATCTAGCATGTATAGTAATGTACTGTGTGTACTAGCTGTAATGTATGCTCTCTCTCTATCTAGCATGTATAATAATGTATTGTGTGTACTAGCTGTAATGTATGTTCTCTCTCTCTATCTAGAAATTATTGACTCATGAATGAACTGACTCATTGTATGATATCGTGTACTAGTAATAGTTCTAGTATTTTCCTAAACTACCCCTATGGTAGCTTACTAGTAATGTAACTGGTACGTATGAACATGGATGTATACCCTTGCTACCCAAGGGTATTGAATTCAATGGAAGAACCTTTATGACTATATATGTACACATGATATATAACTAATATTTAAACGACCTTCGGATGGGTACCCGATATCCCACCAGACCACATCTCAAGCACGAAAAGGAAATAGGGTGGATAGCCTTCCTAAGTCTTTTAAACATTTCTTATATAACTATACATATATATATGCATGCAATTTATATTATAAAAGCATAAAATAAGTTTTGTAAAACCTTTTGAACAGGATTACTATCTAAGAAAAGATCGACTTGATGTCAATCTATAAAATGGGTTGGAGGTATTTATCTAATAAAATAGTTTGAAATACAAAGAAACATTTGTTTGAAACACAATTGAAATTGAGTTTGAATTGAAACATACAATGTATAATGAACAATTAAATCAGGAGTTTTAAACATATAAAACGTATATGAAAATCCTTTGAATAACAACTGTTTGGTAAAACAGCTAATGTGTAGTAAATCATTTGAATGCTGCTTATTAATCACATGTGATTTGATATAATAACTAGCATGATTCTACTTGTATCCCCCACATAAAACATTTAAAAACATTTAAAACATTGATTAAGGAATATGAACTGACCTGCTGCGAGTGGATCGGAAGGAAGTGTCGGATAAGTGCTTAGTATCAAGTGAAGACTTAGACACGCACAAAGATCCTAATTACATATGAGGAGATATGTATATAAAAAATTAGTCTTTAAACAACTAATCAACAAGTCAAGACACTCTAGGACATGACAAACACTTTGTATAAGTGTTATAAGTGCTAAGGAGTGCATCTAAGTCTCGTAGGGAAAGGCTAGTGTGTTTGGGGTTCAAGGAACACTCCTAAAATGAGTTTACTCCCTAAAGATTAACACCCCTTGAGTTTACGGTCGTAAACTCTTGAGTTTATGGTCGTAAACTCCTAACCTTTTGACCATTTGTTGATTTGAAGTCTTCTAAGCTATTCCAAGCATTCGTACTTCATGATTTAGCCTTAGGAAGTGTTGTGTGGCATCAAAACACTCCTAAATGTAGTTTACGGTCTAAGGACCATTTTTCATGAGTTTAATACCTTAAACTCATGAGTTTACTACCTTAAACTCCTAAGTTTATGGTATTTGGGGTTTTCAAGTCCTTAGCTCAATCATGGCACTAGTCTAGGTTAGATTTAGGCTTAAGGAACAACTATGGGACATTTATAGGACATTTACACACCTTTTGGGGTGTTTACGGTTTTGGGACATCCCCAAACCGTAAACACATAAAAATGGAAGGTTTTGGTGCTTTTTGTGTGATAAACTCTTCAAGGATGAACCTAGACAAGTCTCTAAGGCATTGTGAAGCATCTAGGCACCTTAACACACCATTTTGGCCCTATACTTGGTGTTTACGGTTTTGGGACCTCCCAAAACCGTGAACACCTTTATCTTGGTGTTCTTAGGTCTTTTCTTTGGTATAAACATGAATAGCAAGCTTAAAATGACTCTAGGATAGAAGTACTTACATTGTGGAAGCTTGAAATGAACTTTAAGTCCAAGAACATTAGTGTGTGTTCTTGGTGTGTTGGAAAAACTAATCAAAACACAAAAATGGATGGATTAAAGGATGTACAATCACTAGATTAAGTGATATACTAACTTGAAAGGGCTAGAAACACTTACTAGATTGAAGATTTTGAATAAAAACGTGGATGATACTTGAGAGGATATTTTGGAGTTTAGTCTTTTGGTAAATGGGGAGTAAACACAAAATGACTAGTTTTTGGGGAGTAAACTCATGCTTAAGGCATGAGTTTACGTTTTTGGATGATTTTTCGACCCAAACCTAAAAGTTTGGTCGTGAACTTCTAAGACACAAGGTGTTTGCGGTTTTTAAATTTCAAAACCCGAGACGACACTTTCTTTCACTCGTTTGCTTAAAAATAATATTAAAATAATGCAACAAACTTTAAACTTCTTAAAAATAAGAAATAATGACATTAACTTATGACAAGAGGTGGTTGATGTTTAGGGTTTGACCGAATAAAAATTTCGAGTTGTCACACGAAAAGCGATAAAATGTATAATAACGAGAACAACACATACAAAGATAAACCAATGTAACTGAAAAACAACATTGCTCACAAGAAGTGGGCATTTGCATCATTATCTTATTAGGGATATGATGTACATCCATAATGTAACATCTGTATTTTAGGGCTGGATTTTTTTTTTTTTTTTTTTTTTGTGAAAATAAAATTTGAATTTTAGTAAATAATATATATATATATATATATATATATATATATATATAAAGAGTATAACTATCACATAATTATTTAATTAAAAACATAAAAAAGATTAATAAAAAACCTGAATATTATTTAGACTTAAATAATAAATTTGAGAGTAGGGTTAGAAACACTAAAATTGCGAAACTTTCCATTTCAAGCCTTAAACTAGTCAATAGACTACAATTTAATGAATATTTATATTATGTGAATTTAGTCATAATTTTGAAAGTTAAAACAAAAGGTTAATCAAGTTAGTGGTTTAAATGAGAGATTGAGAGTTTATGAACCATCCCAAAAAATTTTGTTTGAAAACTTTACTAAACCATAATATCACTCATCAAAAGATAAAAACCATGACTCATGTATCTCAAAATGTCATAATAAGTTTATCAAATCGAAACTAGTGTCAAAATCATACCAGAATATCAGAGTTTATCTCCCAGGCTAAGTTGTGGTGTGTGCCATGCCATCATCCCGAACCCTTCCTTTTGCTAGCTGTAGTACCTAAAATCAAAAACTGAAACTGTATGCACGAAGCTTAGTGAGCCCCCCCCCCCCCCCAAACTACCACACACCATATAATAACACATAAAGCAACTACTGGGCCTTGCCCACTGCATCAGACCAAAGTCCGGAAACTGCATCAGACCGAAGTCCGAAACTAACCAGGGCCTTGCCCTCTGCATCGAACCGATGTCCGGAAACTGCATCAGACCGAAATTCGGAACTATCCAGGGCCTTGCCCTCTGCATCAGACCGTAGTCCAGAAACTACATCAGACCAAAGCCCGAAACTAACTAGGGCCTTGCCCTCTACATCAGACCGAAGTCCGGAACTGAATGAACATAGCATCACATAATCATAACTACTAGCATAAACACATATACTGCATACTGCATCAGACCGAAGTCTGGAACGCATAACACAAGGACATGCTTGAATCACAAAGACATCAAGCACACTGAGCTACTGCTAACTAAACGGGTTGGCATTGTGGCCGTAGACCCGTTCCTACTGGAAGAAAAACTCACCTCGTAACGCTGGCTGCTGAGATGCTAAGTCTGAAACTGCCTGACTGCTGCTCCGGAACTCCCAACTACAATTCCCACAAATACTAAATTAAATACCGATAACTAACATCGAGTCTACCTTCATCCGACTCGCTGAGTTGTATGAACAACTAGTCGAGTTCTCCTTCATCATATGAACTGGTCCAGTCTGTGACTCACCGAGTTGTATGAACAACTCGTCGAGTCTGTTCTTGAGGCAAGAAGATTGCCTTGGACTCACTGAGTCTTAAGGACGACTCTTCAAGTCTCATGCATGCCATTACTATACAGTCGATTCTAGTCGATTCCAGTGCATCCAATCCATAGATCTGGGCTTCTAGGGCTGGTTTTACATGTAAGGTTTCCAACTTTACGTGCATGCACAAGAGAATGGGGCTAAAACACCAAAATCATCCAACAATAAGCACTCAGGGTTTGGAACAAGGCTATATTTGCATAAAGGTAGCTACATTGAGCTCCTAGAGTTCAATAACATCTAGATCTATGGTTTCCATCCTAAGGAGAGTTCAATTATGAAGTTTGAATCATATAATGTTCCAAGAGAAACATAAACAAGCATAAATGAGGGTTAAATGGAAGAATGGGCATGCTGATAACTTTATTACCATACTACGTAGCAAATAGAAGCTAGATTCTAGATCTCCTTTCTCTTCTATTGGTCTTCTTTCCTTCCTTATCTTCTACAACTTCCAAGCTAACACAAAACACTCAAGCTCAACAATGGGGACTAAGGTTTATAGAGAAATGTTCTAGAGGTGCTGGAGGCTGGAACGGGAGGCTATAATGAAGTTTAAATAAAGTACAAACCCTGATATTTATGGTTTCTTCCAGATAGGTGGACTCCTGAGTCCGGAATATGGACTCGTCAAGTTGCCCACTAAAAAACGCGTGCAATTCCCGCCTCTACTCGACAAGTTGGGCTACTGACTCATCTAGTTCCTCTTAAGAAAGGAAAATACTTTATTTAAATTGCATACCAGAAATGGGGCGTTACAGTTTAGAGGGTTCATTTTGTCAAGTTGCTCAAAGTATTAGAATAACTCGCTAGTTTCTCCCCCCTTTTGGTTTCAGATCGTGCTTTTGTCTTTTGAGATAGAGAAGAAGTAAATGGCGATTTTGAAGAGAATTTAGTGACCAGTGAGAGTTTTAGAAGGAGATTGAAGAATTGGAGTTTGGGATTCGTCAATTAGATGTGTGCCCTTTTTAGCAAAATCGTCCAAGATATGGAAGTCGACTTCGACATGACTGTCAAACAGAAAGCAGTCTTTGAGTGTCCGCGGGCACCCCATGCTCAGGATTTTCTGCTAACTATCCCTATTGATGGTCTTGGCCAGCATATGTCTCCTGTGGAGTACCAAACTATCCTTCGCTACCGCCTCATGATTCTCCTATTCCCAATTGATGAGATATGCCCAGTTTGCCGCAAGGCATGTTTGGATACCTTTGGGGAACACACGGTTCATTGTAAAGAGCTCCCTGGTTTCAATTACAGACATGATATGGTTCGGGATGTTCTCTTTGATGCTTATCGGCGTGCTGGTATTTCTGTGAAGAAAGAAGCGCCAATGAACTTTTTGACGGACCCGCATGATGGAAGGTCCACACTTAGACCGACTGACATTTTGGTCTTTGGATGGATAGGAGGGAAGTATGCGTGCATGGATCTTACTGGGGTTTCTCCTCTCATTGGTTTTGGGGAGCGGGGGTTTCACAGTAGGGTATGCCACTTTGAAAGCCGCTGCGTGAAAAGTGGTAAATCACGAGAATGCATGTATAGAAAATCAACATGTATTTGTACCTTTTGTATTTGATACATTTGGTTTTCTCGCACCAGAGGCGGTGGAGCTCCTCAATAGCGTGCAATGGGTCATGCATTCTAATGTCATATCTCCTAGATCCACAAATTTTGTTTTCAAAAGAATTGGTTTTATCATCCAAAAAGGGCTAGCGGCGAAACTTGTTACCCATTTGCCTTCAATCGATATGTATTAAACTATCTTATTTAAAATCGTAAAAAGATTAGGCCTTAAGATGTATAATTCTATTCAATCTATCTGTATAGATTAATCTAGGGTTTAGTTATTCAATCCAAATCCTAAAATATTTAGATTAATGATGTTAAAATAGAATTCCTATCTTGATTTATCTGTTAGTTCTTTAATCTAAACTTCAATCTCCATTATAATGGCTAATTTAAAGTGAAGAACTCGATGAAGTCATAAAGCCGGGTTTTATGATGGAAATCAAGTTTTATGATTTGATTTATACTTTAGGTGTGTCTTTAAGCTAGAAAATTGTAACAAAACATTAATGTATTAACACTTAACCATTGAAGTGTTTGATTCCATTTCTAGTAATAAAATTAAGGAATTTGAACCTTGATTGATGATGATGTGTACTCTAGAAATGATAACTTGTACTTAAGCTTTAATACTTGTTAATATTAAAATATTGGTTTTAGGGTTAGAGTATGCTATTCTTTTATGGTGATTTCATTTAATTATTTGGTGTTATGAGCTTTAGTAATGATTTCAATGGTTAATCACCATTGGAATGAAAAGAAATGCTTTCCAAGTAAAAATGTGCTTATCTAATCAAATGGAAGTAATGGAAATGGATTTATAATTATTATGAAGTTTTTGAGCTCATATACATTAATGATGAATCTATGTTTGTCAATTACATTTTTGAGATTGGAATAACATAAGAAGGAATGGAATCATGAGTTGAGGTCTAAATTTGGAATATAATACATGTATGATTTATGATTGGGAAGGATCTATGATGGTCATTAAGTTATAATGAAGCAAATATGATTGTTGGAGATTATCCAAGAATTGTGATAAGGCATAACACACTACAATTTCATGAAGTAATTTCATCAACTCGATTTGTACAACTATATACACCGTTTTGTATGTGTGTTTTCTTGTTGTGAATTTTGATAAAAAATATACTGTGTGACTTACAGATATGTGCAAAATAGGTGTACTCATGTAACATTGGGGCGTACAACTATGCACAATATTGTGAAGTTGTGTATTGTTTTTAGGGTATTTTGTTTAAAATGGTACAATTATGCGCAATAAGTGTACACTTTTACACCTAGAGTGTACAAATCTATAATTGTAATGTACGACTGTACGACTCGTGTTAATATTAAAAGCTTAGGAATGCTTTGAGAAGAGATTTTATAAGTCTTATATTTTATTATTATGACTTGTAGATTAACTAGTTGTTATGGGTAGAATTTTCACCTTACTAATTTTATCTTGAACTTATACTAACATCCCGAGCAATCCCAAGATCTTGGATTTAATCAATATCTTCGACTGCCATCGTGTTTCTTATAATATGTTATGCAAGAACTATAAACTTGAATAGAAAGAAACATACCGGGTCAAAAGAACGTGGTCAAAGTCTTGTGAACGTTGAAGACTATCGACAAAATTGGGGCTAAGCATGAATCAAGGAAGATCCCTAGAATGTCAGAATATTTGTTATATCACTATGTATAAAAGTCTAGTTGATCATCATTCACACACACGTTCTTACTTGCACTCTCCTTCTAATTTTCTCGACACCTGAGCACATTTACATCTACTAAAAGATCAACTAGGTTTTTTAATTTTATTTCGATTAATATAAGTTTGAAAGCAGATTATTTCATCTCCTCCCGAGGTTTTATGCCGGAGATCCAAAATGATTAAGGGATTTCCTCGTACATCGTTTTGTTATTGAACTAATTACTTTCATTTATTTATTGTTGTTTGATTGATAACAACATATACTCTAGTTCACTTGATTGTTAATCGGTTTTCATTATCAAAACTACTAAGATATTTTGTGGTATCTTGGTATCTTTTTTAGTATATTGAGATTTATTATACAACTTCATTTTTTAACTTACTTTAACACTATTTTTGTCCCGAACACTTCAATTATGCTTATTTACATAACCAAAATAATACACTTTGAATCAACAGTTTCCTGAATATCATTATTTTCTTCCCATGATCTTGGACACATCCAAGATCATTAGCACATTTGATGATCTTAAGCACTTCGATTTTATACATCTTATTTCAAACATCACACCACACTTACTAATTTGCTTATGAAATTAGTTTATTAATTTTTTATCAAAACATTAGTGATGTCGAAATGTATTAAAATATCACTTAAGTAAGATCTTTGAGGTGAGTTTATCGAAATTACAAGTCCTTATACTTATTTTGATGTTGATTTATTTTTTTAATTTCATATTTTGTTTGAAATCACTTAATATGATCTTCCTTCCTATTTATGTACCAATGGTATTTATCTACATTCATGAAATATGTTATGAGATATCTAATGTTTTGATCACATTTATGCATAGTTTTGAAAGTTATTGAGGAATCCTATTTGTGCATGCATCTAGTATTAGGTTGACTTGAGTGGCCACAAAACTTTATGATCCCTTGTTTTATTGAATAACCACGACGTGGGTTGTGAGTAGGATTCTAGAAATCCTCACGTGCACAAGCGAGGTTCGCTACCAATTATGTGGCTTTTTATGATGGTCCCCATTATATAGTTTGATATAATAGATAATAGATGAGAGGTGTGCTAACTGGTCACCATTCATGACTTTGTTTTTACAACAACAAATATAATAGAAACAACCACATTCCCCATGGATCCCATTGAAATGGGGTAAGGTGGTGGATGTCAAAAATATTATAACATCCCAAATTTCAAACAAAAATTTTAAATTTCTAGAATATAATATATTGTCAAACTGTATTTCCAAAAGTAATATAAAAATTAATTTTTGTAGTCATTGTAAACGTATTTTCCGAAATTGAGTAGTATCAGAAAATCAACAAAAATCTAAATCATAAGTCAACAGTGATATCCGTGTGGTACAGTCAAGCTAAGGCCTTCATTATAAAAGCATATTTACCTAGAAAAACATTTAATCAACAATTGTAAGTGTAAGGTCACACCTTATGATCATATGAGTCAAACACTACACGCTGGCCACCAGCACCAATGCCAACTCCAGAATGATCAGCGTCAACGTGAACTATATGATCTTGGTGATCATATGTATATTGGGTAGTTTGGGTTGTATATATAGGATAGATGTCTGATCTGTAATATTAGTCATTAGGATCAAACCTTTACATAGATTAGTATACATCCCCTAAATAGTGGGATCTTCATTATTGTAATCATATATAATGTACTATTATGGCCTAACCCTAATAGAGCTTTTGTACCATCTTTGTAACCTCTTTTTCTTTGTGAGAACCCTCTTTCTTAGTGAAAGTATCTTTGTGATCATACGTGCTCTTCCGTTTTCCATTTAATATTTGCTTTGTTTGTTTGTTCTTTGTTATTTATACTTTAGTGTATCCGATCAATACAATCCTTAAATTGGTATCAGAGCGAGTGTACGATACACTAAAGTTATCATGTCAAGCTCCTATAATCCCAAATCATATGCTGTTGGCAAGATCCCTCATTTCGATGATTTTAACTTTTCTGCATGGAAATCAAAGGCTATGGATGTTTTCGAGATCATGGATTATGACATGCCTGATGTCATTAACAAGGGTCCTATCGTCTCTATGCATCGATTCTCATCTCTATGCATCGATTCTCCAATGACAATGCATCCAATAATGGACTAAGGCAAAAGTATGTGTCGGGATACGCATCCGGTAGTTGACTAAGGCAGGAGTATGTGTCGGGATACAATAAGGAAGAGAATAGGGTTCTAAACCTCAATGTGAAGGCGATGATTGATATTGGAAACTCTATTCCATATCATGTCTATCATTTGGTTCAAAACTGCTCAACTTCACTAGAGATGATGAACACCTTATCAGCCACTTTTGACCGAGAAGGACTTTCTAATGATGAAGTTACAAAAGGTAAGTGTCTCATGGCTCAAATCATCAAGTTTCATG
Source organism: Lactuca saligna (assembly GCF_052625555.1). Lineage (NCBI taxonomy): Eukaryota > Viridiplantae > Streptophyta > Magnoliopsida > Asterales > Asteraceae > Lactuca > Lactuca saligna. Next base: position 63,576,183 of record NC_136420.1, on the reverse strand, counting down.
CTGAATTACCAAGGGACAACATCAACACTTTTGACGCTGACCTTTCTTAAGTCGCTACAGACTCTAAGTCTCAGGACTGGGACTTAGCCTTAATGTATTAGGTAAAGAATTTCATTAAGTCCTCATCTATTGAAAAACTAATATGCTTGATCATTTACGTTTTGATTTTTCTATCTGCAATAAAGAAAAATCTTATCTAAATATTGAGTTAAAAAATCTTAAAGAAAAACTCTCTTTTTATGAGAACTCCCTTTCTCTCTAATAAAAAATCTAGAATCTCACTCACCAATTGTTTTCTTCATGCTGAAAAAGAAAAAGTTGTCGACCGTGCAAGAAGCATTCAACTTACTTTAAATAATCGGGCTTCTTCTCACTGTAATGTCACAAGAATTATCAATGATCAAATTTGTAATCAACATGAGAAAATCCTTGGTGGTGATGTTGTAGATGATGTTTCCTTAATCAAAAAGGTTGAGCCTAAACAAACTTTTTATAACACTGATAGTCTCTACAAAGATTTTAAAACTAGATTTGTCATTACCTATTACATAAATTAGACTTTGATTAATACACATTGTACTACTCACTCTAATGGCAATACCAAATGTGTATCTCATTTATCTGCTTTTGATGCTTCTCATCAACCTCCTCACACGAGTATGTTTTTTTCCCTTTACTAAGATCTTGCTGAAATTTCCCATTTCTAGTGGAGAAGTTCATTCCATAAATGAAATTCTCAGCATGTTTCCTCATTGATCTATTAGCACTACTAGAAAAACAGCCTTTTACGACGCTCATTGCACGTCGTAAAAGGCTCAGACGACGCGCAAATGCGCGTCAAGGAAGGCCCTGTCATAAAGAGAGACGACGTGCTTTTGCACGTCGTCTATAGACGATGCGCATTTACGACGCGCAATTACGACGCACGTTTACGACACGCAATGCGTATCAAGGAAGACCCTGTCATAAAGAAAGACGACACGCATTCGCGTGTCGTAACCTTACGACGTGCGTGTTAATGACACGCAATGTGTATCAAGAAAGCCCCTGTCAAGAAACGCAATGTCATAAATGAAGATGACACACATTTTTGCGTATCATAATTTTAAATGTTAAAAAAAAATATTATTTATAGATTTACTTATTTTCAAATTAAATTTGTATTTAATGTTTCATAATAGAAAATAAAATATCATATACAAAAAATAGAATCACTTGCATAAATTTAATGTCATACAAATAATCGTTCCATGGAAACATAAAACAAATCAATAGAAGTTGTAACAAAAATTTACAAACAAATTAGATACAAAAAATACAATCATTGCCCCTTTGCTTATTCAAGATCAACCTACAAGTAGCTAACTAATGTGTACAAATTCACCCTTGTTTCTAATCATTATCTGAAATACTTTACAAACGTAATTCATCCATAGTACCTGAACTATAGTTAGTTGCAGCCTTGTTTCTTCTTCTTCTGAACTCATCTCTTGCAACCATCGCTCTAAGCCTACTCTGAATAGATACAACAACTCCTTGTCAAAACATGTACAACCGGTTTCAATCAAGACACTTAATCAATCAAAAACTTCAACAATTAATTTCTTTCCTTATTAAAGTTAGTTCTTTTACAACTATATGTTTGAAGATGTAAAGAAAAAAATGTTAAAGGAGAATAAGGAAATACTGAATGGTAGAACCTCATTACTGTTATGCACACAATTATTCAACCAAGACTGCCAAATTCTAACAACTTCTCCAACTGTTATGTTTTCAATCCTGTCAAGCACAATTTTTTCACAAGTAAGGCAGAAGCATGGAAATAAATATAAGTGGGCTTCTTGAATTATCCTTCATTTTGATAAATATACAAAGTTATATGATGTGTGTGTACCTAATGGGGCCATATCTTTGTCCACGACGAAGTACAACAATGAAACGTGATCCCTCTTCATAACCTCGAATTCCAGTCCTTCAAATTTCCGGAGTGTCATCTTCCTCCTTCAAAACAAGAAATATGGTGTCTTCCTTCTTAATTTGAACAGGAAATGACCATTTTGTGCCTTCATCATGGATCTATTAGATAAACAATATGTAAGGAAAATATCACTATAATAAATAGATAAAAATTGTATACTGAAAGAAATACACACACACACACGAAGGACCCCTAATCACCTGTAGCTTGCTAGGTTGGTCAGTCTCACGGTAAACAAAGAAGACTCATACATCAGATGCTCGCAACATTCTCGGTTCATCTTCGCTGCCTAGCTTCAAATATATATCTTGACCAAGTCTATTGGTGAATGTCATAAATGGACGCACACTGATTACCTAAAGTTGACAATGAAAAAGTTTAAGTTCTAGACAAAAATATAAACACATAGGAGACAAATGAAGATCATAAGTTCTGATTACCTAAATTGTTTTACAGTCTTGAAATCTTCTTAGAAAACACAATAAATTGTTTGTCCAAAAACATCTTAAGAATAAAGAATAGAGGAAACAAACAGCAGGGGTATTTTCATCCAACAATAGTGTAAAAATCTACTTAGAAAACACAAAATGAAGCAAAACCCGAAACTTTTTACACTTGGACAGGTAAATTCATGAAATAATCACAATATCACATAGATACAATAGGAAAATTCGTATGATCACATTCCATGGCTGTTGAGTTACTTTAATAATAAAAAGCAGTAATAGTTATTTCACCTCCAGGATAGCCAGATCCAAACTCCCTATGAATGTTTCCAGCAGTTTCATCAAAGACCCAATTTCTCAATGCTCGTTCCCTTATCACCTGTATCATCAAATGGGTGATAATGTAATAACAGTGAGATCTAATTTGAAACACAACAAGTCGTCATTGAGTAATTGGAAATAAAATTCATATACCTTCGTGGCTTATGGGTACAACAACAACCAAGTTCTAGAAATTTTTGCAATCTAAGTGGGAGACGTGATACCCAAATAAGGAATTGTCTCAAAGCCATGCACATGCAATCGCTTTTTCCAATACATTGCAAGCTAATCACATTATGTTTTTTTTGGTAATAATATCTTCAAGTTCCAAAATTTTTTGCCCAGGCCCCTTGTATGGTCATCACTTGGACATAATATTTTGATGTCCTTAATTAACAGCTTAAAATATTTTTAATTGATTTTGTGAAAATTAGAAAAACTCCGTATTGCAAAGATCATAATTAAACACCCTGCTCCATAGATGTTAGTATTGCAAAGTTCACAGTATCAGCAGCTACAAGATTCAGCCCAACACCCCTGCTCTGCTAGAAATCATGAAGACAAATGCAGAGTCGGAATCAGCTTCGGAATTGGAATTTCCAATTCCGGACTTTCGGCTAAAACTCCGTATTGCAGAAAACCGCTCTTCAGCTCTGATGGATCCATCAAGCCGCTCATAAGGGTATTTTCTCAACTCCATATAGTCCTTTATTTCAAAATTTTCCAAAAAAAATTTAACTTTAAATAATAACAGATGGATATACATAAGCACAGCTGACAGCTGGCAGTTTTTTTTATGAAAAGATAAGGAAGTAAACCCGTAAGACATCAAGTGTATGTGTCATCTATGCAAACAGAAGAACACGGTGTACAGACGTATGTAGCTTCTGAAGTAGCTGGTCTAAGACTACCAGTTTGCCACTTGCCTGAAAGAAATCATAAAGATTTCAAATTTATTACTAACATTTTGTATGATTTTATAAATAAATAGAGATGATATATTTTTTATACCTGAACCAAGTGTTCACCCTCTTCATATGGTTCTGGCTCTATACCAGCAAAGAGGTGAGGATGACTACCTGCTTTACGTAGTTGTATTACCTGCATTAACACAAGCAATCATATACTACTACTCAAGTAATTTATATTTTTGGTCCCTATACTATATTGTGTTCTTTGAATACGGTCCAAAAGGAATCTTTTTTTTCATTTTAAGTCCCTAATGCAATGATTTATAACACTGTTTGTCCAGTCATCAAATTTATGAAAAATAACTAATTTACCCTTGTTTAATTTTGGTAAAAAAAACTAACAAGCCATGACAAAATGTTTACCTGCTAAATGTTCAGGATAGTAAGCATAGAAGGAGAGATGTTGGCTTACAATATTCTCCAAGGATTGATGACTACAAGTTCCAGAAGACATTGCTAGAAGCTTAGGAAGCCCTCTTCTTAGCATTGACATATACACCTTCTTCTGCAAGGTCACCAATGGAGCCATCCTGATAAAACAAAATGGAATTTGTTAACAAATTTTTTATCTAAAGTAATAATAAGGGTATTTCGGTCTTTCAATAAAAAGGAGGAATGGAATTGACAACGAAACAAACACGCACCATAACCGAATTAAAATGTATATGAGAAAAGGTCGAACAATCCCATGCTGATGGTGGGCTGAACCTTTTTGCAGGTGCACCAAGTTTCCGATCAAATTCAGGCATGCCAGGGACAACAGTGTTCGGAAAATTTAGATTAGGGGTGTTATGGTCATTTACCGGTTTTCCATGTTCAACAACTAAGTCAGCTTCTTCATGGAGATTTCTATCCACCCCTGCAGCAGGCTTCTTTTCATGCCCCTGAACATGATCAAAATACTTTTATCCAATCAGTAGTTATCCATACAATCTTGACAAACCTACCTTAAATTTTTTTCCCAGATATACACTTTGGGTTTTTAACTCGGTTCATTACAAAGCAATGTTTTTTGTTCAATCAATAGAGAATTATATGTCCATTAATATAATCATGTAGAATGGATAAACTAATTACCCAAAGACGGTATTCCTTATCTACAGATGACAAACAAATCATCCAAAGATGGTATTTTTCCAGATTAATTATTCAATTTTCCGATAAATTCATAATCCGAGTATGGAACATAGCAAATTCCATCATAGTTGTTGCATAATTGAAGGAAAATTAGGATGAATACAAATCTGAACAAACAACCATATGAAATCTAACCTATTTACTCATCAAAATTGAATCAGTTATGAAACCGACCACATACCTTGGGCCACTACTTGCTTTAACAATCACTGTGATAAGAGAAACATAAAACCTGAGAAAGTAACAGCATGACAGATGTAACTTAGCATAATACAAAAATTTCATACCTTGGATAAGATAAACATACAAAAAATTCATCAGACCATAACATATTCTCGAATTTATGCTCAAAATATTAAATGTGAGTATATATGTGAGGTGCTATGTGTGACTGCTAACAATGTATCAGAATGGGATCAAGAATCAGAAAAGTAGGGGGAAGGATATCACACCTAAGAAATCAAACAAGAAAAATTAAAATAAGGGAGAAGGAACAAAGCATACCTGAGACACTTAGAGAGTAGAAGTGAGGATCGTGGAATGAGGAGGAAATCGCCATTGAAACCTGCATAGTTTTTCAATTAGGGTTTAACACAGGAGAAGATGAGAAGATCCAAAATCGAAATCAAAGCTATGAATAGAGGAGAAATTAAAGAAATAGAAGAACGAAAACATTAGGAAGAGAAAATAACCAAACCATATCTTAGTCGGCCTAGGGTGTGGAAATTTGAGCAGTCTCCGACGAGGTCACATGAGCCCGAGGTCGCCGGAGGAAAATAGCCCTAAGGTCGTTGGAGGAGAAGTGAGCAAAGCTATTGCGGGCGAGGTGAGGCGAGATGTCGATCGATTGTTGTAGAGGCCAGAGAGCACCAAGTGTTTCCGATCTTGAAAAAAAAGCCCTAGTCCCTGCGATTTTGTGGAATTTAGTAGTACTATCCTTGCTTGTCTTCTTCTTTGCTTCTTAAATCGTAATAACAATCTCTATGAAATCACAGGTTAGGTTTTAGGTTAGAGGGAGAGAGAGAGAGGAAGATGAAGACCCTAGGCTTCTTTCTTGCTAATTGGAAGAGGAGCAGGTTTTAATTTTTCACATGGAATAGGCGGGGTTTTAATTTTTGGGGATTTCATTTCCCACTTTCAAGAACACACATTTTTAGTAAAACATAAAGCGACATTCACAGAGGACGCACAATTTTAGATAAAGTGCCCTCCGTGTTTTTATTTTTTTATATGATACACTAATCTAAGGGCACGCAATAATGTGTGACATAAATCCTTAATTTTTTTGAAGAGACGACACTTTTTTAATATCACTCTCTTTTGCGTAACATAAATCAATGAGTGTCGTGGTTTGCGCGTCGTAAAAGGGTCTTTTTCTTGTAGTGTAGGAACATTGAATTTGGAGGTCAATTAAAGCTCATTATTTAAGATGATTCTTCCATTTCATCTATGTCCCATGAAAAAACATCATTTGAGCACACCATCGATGACACTCCTCGATCCAAAACTAAAGCAAGAGTTTTCAAATCTAATGACATCTATGTTCTGGACATGTTTTCTGCTAACAACTCTCTTTGATGTTGGTTCTTCCCTCATTCTCAATCTCATCTAAATTGGATGTGGCACAAGAGACTATCTCACTTGAACTTCAAGAACATATCAAATATTTCTGGGAATCAGCTTATGCAAGGAATTCCTAAGATGCAGTTTGTTAAAGATAAATTATGTTCAACGTGTGAAAAAGGAAAGAAAACCAAGTCATCATTCAAGCCAAAGTCCTGTTCCTCCATCACCAAATCCTTTCATTTCCACCATATGGACCGTTTTAGACTGATCCCAATTAAGTTAGAATTTAGGAAGAAGTTCACCCTTGTCATCATTGATGAATATTCAAGATTTACATGGGTGATCTTTTTGAGAAAGAAAAGTCATGTTGCCGATGAAATCATATCACTCACTAAGAAATGGGAAGTTCTTTATGATCATAAAGTTAGGAAATTACGTGGCGATCATTACACTGAATTCATAAAATCCTCCTTAGAGATTTTTTCTCAAATTCAAGAATCTCTCAAAACTTCTCTAATGTTAGCACCTCCCAACAAAACGACATTGCTGAAAGATGAAATTGAACTCTCTTTGAAGCTGAGCCAACTATGGTTGTTGAAGTTAGCCTTCCTTTATCCTTTTGAGATGAAGCTGTCAACACAACTTGTTACTCTAAAAATCGTTCCATTATTGTAAAGCGTCATTGGAAAGCTGCCTATGAGCTGCCTAAGGGGAGAAAACTTGACATTTCTTACTTTCATGTGTTTGGATATGTCTACTACATTTTGAATTAAAGTGATCAACTCTCAAAGATCAAAGCTAAATATGATGAAGGAGTGTTTCTGGGATACTCTAGTGTATCCAAGACTTTTAGGGTATTCAATCTTGTAAGGTAAACTATTGAGGAAATTGCTCATGTCACGTTCGATGAAGACTCATTCATCCATGATCAGATTGATCATCCATATTCCATTTTGAGTGAGCTTACCTTCAGTCCATCAAAATCTATTTCCGAGCTATTTCCAAATGTTATTGGGCCTTTTGTTCTTAATATTGATCAAATTGTCAATTCTCACTCTAACTTTGAAGATCAAGTTGTTATCTATGAATAAGCTGAGCCATCCAACTCCTCAATTAATCAGGAAGATTCAGTCCCAAATAATTTGAATGAAATTACTAATCTTAGAATTCTTCGAGATCATTCTGGATCTCAAATCATTGGAGATGTCAATTCTGGGATACTCACTCATAGCAAAGGCAGTAGAAACTGCTACATGTTTATGAATTTTGTCTCGATTATCGAATCAAATAATGTTGTTGATACCCTCGAGGAAGTTTACTGGATCAAAGCTATGCAAGATGAGCTGAATGAGGGTGCACTCTAGTTCCCAAGCCTCAAGGAAAAACCATTATTGGTACTCGCTGGGTGTTTAGGAACAAGATGGATGAAGATGGAATTGTTTTTAGAAACAAGTCAAGACTTGTGGCTCAAGGATTTTGTCAATTGGAAAAGGTTTAAATTATGAAGAAACCTTCACCCATGTTGCTAGACTTGAAGCAATCCGTTTGTTCCTTGCTTTTGCTTCATTCAAGAACTTCAAAGTCGACAACACTTTGATCATTAAGCATTCAGGATTATCGTTTTTCAAGTGTAAGTTGATGATATCATTTTTAGATCCACTGATGAGAAGTTGAGTTATGGGTTCGCTGAGGTTATGGCCAAGAAATTTGAAATAGGCATGATGGGTGAACTAACTTTCTTTCTAGGTTTGTATGTTAAACAACTAACTGATGGAATATTTTTCTACCAAGATAAATACATTGCATACATATTGAAGAAGTTTGACTTTTCTAAAAACAAACCAACGAAGACTCCAATGTCTTCATATATGTCTATCTTCGTTGATCTAATTGGTGCTGATGTGAATGCAACCATGTATCGAGGAATGATAGGACCGCTGCTCTATCTTACTACCAGTCACGCTGACATTATGTTCTCCACCATATTGTGTGCTCGATATCAAGTCTATCCCAAGGAATCTCATCTTTTCGCTGTAAAAAGGATATTTCATTACTTGAAACATACACCCAATCTTGGGTTATGGCAACCTCATGATTCTAAAATTAAGTTGGTGGGATACACTGACTCAGATCATGGTGGATGTGTTATTGATTGAAAAAGTACTTCAGGAGAGTCTCAAATGCTAGGAAATAGATTGGTGAGTTGGTCTAGCAAGAAGCATACATCAATGGCTTATTCTACAACTGAAGTTGAATATGTAGGTGCTGGAAGATGTTGTGCTCAGATTATTTGGATTCAGAATCAATGCTTAGACTATGATTTCAACTTCTCAAAGACTCCCATTTGTTGTGACAACACTAGTTCCATTCATATGATACAAAATCCGGTGCAACATTCTAAGACCAAGCACATTGACATTCGTCCTCACTTTATCAGGGACATAGTTAAAAAGGGAAAAATTGAAATGTTCTACATTCCATCCACTGATCAACTGGCTGGTATTTTGTCTAAGGCATTGGATGAGAAGACCCTGAATAAATTTATTGTTGATCTTAACATGCTTTCAGTGACTTAATTTTCTTCTAGCTTGCTTTGAAAAACTTTGCTTTTATTTGCTTTCTTAAAACACAAACACACAAACACAAGTGCTTTATTTATCCCGTTCTTATCCAAGAAGTTTACATAGTTTGATTAAGTTTTATATATAATGTTTACAAGTGCTTTCCTTTCTCTCTATTCTCTCTTTCAAGTTTATCAATCTTTTATCTATAGTTGATCTGTATATCTTCCCTATGGAGTTAGAAAGAGTTGGGGCCATGAAGAATGTTTTGAATGCTCCGATTGTTGAGGAGAATGTTCTCATCATCTCTTCTTCTTGTTAACAATACCTTCTTTCTCCTCCACTCACAATTATGGATGCAAAAAGTCACCATCAATACAATGAGTCTTACTTTCATCTACTGACTCATAATATGATAAAACCTAGAGTGCGCTCATGTTGATCCTTTCAAATCGATGGTTACATAGATTAAAGCCCATTAACTCGTTGGTTACAAAGATTGGTTCTTTTTCTTCTCTTATTCTTGGTGAACATGAAGCTTGGAATCTATCTGCAACACTTTAACGATTAAAGGTGTCTTCTCTCTTGGTTTGTTGTGAATTGTGTTTTATATTGATGTGTTTGTTCTTGCTTGTATACTCTTTTATAGACAGTATTGAGGGGGGGGGGGGGATATCTCGAAGAAAGGAAACAAATTCATGAGCTTTTAAATCAAAAGATTTTCTAGCATCCGTTTTATGATTCTCCTGAAAAAGGCTACGTACAGGTTCTCTAAAAAAGATGTAAATTCCTTTTTAAACTATTCATCCGTTGACCATATCTTATGCTATTATCTTCTTACCATTTTTTTCATGTACCATACTAAATGAATTGATGATGAATTATAAATCTAGAATGAAACTTAACTTAATAATATAGAAGATAAACCACTTCTCATTGATAAGTTTACACTGCTTATGATTCACGCTGATTCCGCCTCAACATGATTGAAACATTCCATTCTCTCCTTTAATGAATTATTCATAAAACTTAATGATTCACTATGATATACCACACACTGATAAAAGTTTCTATGTCGATGGTTAGTCTATGTACCATAGATTATCACACACACACATACACTAATCCTTTTTTTCCCTTAAATTATTCTTAAAAGCTTTATGATTCAACGTAAGAGACCATACGATGATGAGAGCTTGAAAAATCTATGCCAATGGTTAGGTTATGTACCATAGCTTATCACACGCACCAATCCATTCTCGCCATACATTCTTCTTTAGAATTCTATGATTCAGCATATGAAACCAGATGCTGATGAGAATTCAAAAACTCCATGCTGATGGGTATATCACGTCTCGTGATGTATTACACCCACCTACCCATTCACTCCTAACAAATCTTCTATTAAAGAAGTTAATGATTCATTGTATTTTCCATACACTGACAAAACTTTGACACTCTTTTCCGATAGGTACATTTCATACCGAAATGTATTACACGCATCATTCCATTCTTGCCTTTCATTAATCTAATAAAAGAAGTTGATGATTTAATGTATAAAACCATACGCTGGTGAAACCTCGCAATATTATGTTAGTGAATGATAGTTCAAACCGATGCTATCAAGAGACCTCACAATCTACTTGATTATCAGTTGCATCCTTGATCCGCTGATAGAGTAACTCTGATACGTTGATCGCTTCTGCTAGTACTACAATGTTGTTATGTCAAAAAGGGGGGAATATACTTTCATGACATATTCATATTCTCATAGGGAGGGAGATACCGATACCCTTCATTTTCTCAGGGGGGGAGATATTTTCTAGGAAAATATATCTAAGTGAAGAATAGACTTTGTCATCAAATACAACAAAGGAAGTTCTCATCTTCAAGGGGAGAAAATGCTAAAGAACTTGTTGAAGATTAATTTTGGTATTATAAAATAGGAGTGAGTGTAAGGTCACACCTTATGATCTGATGAGTCAAACACTACATGCTGACCACCAGCGCCAGTGCCAGCTCTAGAATGATCTACGCCAATGTGAACTACATGATCTTGGTGATCATATGTATATTAGGCAGTTATATATTGTATATATAGGATAGATGTCTGATCCATAATCTTAGTGATTAGGATCAAACCTTTACGTAGATTAGTATACATCCCCTAAGTAGTGGGATCTTTGTTATTGTAATTGTATATAATGTACTATTAGGGTTAAACCCTAATAGATCTTTTGTGTCGTCTTTGTGACCTCGTTCTCTTTGTGAGAACCCTCAATTTCTTAGTGAAATTACCTTTGTGATCATATGTGTTCTTCCATTTTTTGTTTAATCTTTGCTTTGTTTGTTTTTTCTTTCTTATTCATACTTGAGTGTATCTGATCTATACAAACCTTCAGTAAGCATAAATCTTAGTGAGTTCCCTAATACACTACATATCACATCACATATATAATGCATACATATGCATGCTCATAGTCAAAAGTGGGCCTATAGGCTTATAGCCATCATCTCAAAGGCCTGAAGAACTTTTAATCGTAATCGGTTCATAGTCAACACCTTAGAAGGACTATAGGCACAAGACCATCATCCAAAAGACCTGTTGAACTTTCAACCGTGATTTAGCTTATAATCAACAACTCAGAGGGGCTATAGGTATAAGTACATAATGCCAAAGACCTGTTGAACTTCTAGCTACCACTCTAGTGGACTTGTAGGCATGTACCCATCATCCCTTACAATCAATACATTCCAAGCAAATGGAATAACCAAACTAAACACAAAACTATACTCTAATAGTACTCAACCAACTTACCACATTATATATACATACAATGCCACAAATAACATAATGAGAGAACTTACTTGAATCAATTAGTAGAATCTCAAAAGTAACCTCTGGAATGAAATAGACGGCATGAAACACCTAATACCAATCCTAGACCAATCCTTAGTCAATTAATAAAATCCATCAAAGTTTGACCAAACGTCAAACTTGTTAAAAAGTTAATGGTCAAGTCAAAGTCAACGGTGAAACAGGTCGACGCATCGCCACCAACTCTTGGTCGTGCCACTACCACAAGGAGACAAAATAGTCATGAATCCTTCCATATGCATCTCACGACCATCCAAAAGGCCACTCTGTGATTCTCGGATGATCGAACTTAGTCGTTAAATCCTTAATCCCTTCAGCTAAGATCAATAATTCTTATATCTTAAACATATGAAGGTCTTAATGGATAAAGTTTACAACTTTATCCATGCCATTGCCTAAATCAAAACAAATATTAAACCCTAACTCAAAATGAGTTCCAAAAAGACTTTCTTTTTTACATGTCTCCAAAGCAACCCGAAACATCCACTCAAAAAGTCTTAGAAATGTCCAGAAGCCCAAAAATGAAAATTCTAATGCTATGGAGTTCTTCAAAACTCCAAAGCTTCTAGCATAAGGGACCTAAGAGACCAAAAGACACATCTACATCCTAAACCTTAACATGAACACAAATATAGAAATGATTCTGATTATTTACTAGATCTTGGATATTTGAGTCTTTAGTACTATACACTTTGGTTTATTAAAACCTATGGTATTTTGTTGGTTTTATATTGATTTTGGAAGTTTATTTCGAGTGTAATGATTGTCATCACTATATACATAAAATGAGTCAACCTCGTGTATTTCACTATGCATTCAATTGCCTAACTTATTTTGATTTGTGCCCAGATTAAAAACTTAGTGTTGCTTAGAAGGTAGCAAGGATATTCCGAAGGCCATGGTTACATTTGAACTATGTGATGCTATTAAATTGATTACTTACTTGCTCTTTTAAACAAATTACATAGTTTTGGGACTTTAGGGCCTAATTTCGCAACAATTTTTATTAAAGTATTTTGAACTACATTGGGATTGTATTTTCCACATATTTTGGTTTCTAAAACTTTTTAAAATAAAGCCACATGTTTTTATAATTATTTTTTAAAACTACCTTAACATTGGGTGTTACAATTGATCTCAGAGCATGTGCTTAAGTGAACTAGATAGTAGGAATTGTTCTTATACTTAAACTATAGTTGTCTATATGGATTTACAAGTTTGAGGTAATTGTTTGTTAAAAATTCCAAAGTGAGATTTTATGGTTGCGTTTAGTTACGGAAAAACAATTTTCATTTTCCATTTTCTGTTTTCCCTTTTCGATTTTCGTTTTCCGTTTTCATTTTTCATTGAAAATTTTAGAAAACACGTTTAGTAAAACTTATTCATTTTTCATTTTCAGTTTTAGAAAATTAGAAAATGTGTTTAGATGTGTATTTTTCTATCGGTTTTCAATATTAAAAAACGGTAGCGGTGGTAGGGTGTGGGTGGGGGCGGTGACGGTAGTGGGTCGGCGGTAATTGTGTCAGTGGTGATGGTGGCGGCAACGATGGTGGTGGTGCTAGTGACGGGTTAGTGGTGGTGGTGGTGATGATGGTAGGTCGGTGATTGTCGTGGTGGTGTTGGGTGGGTGGGGGTGCGAGTGTGTGTTTGTGGGGGTAGGTGTAGGTTTGTGTATGTGTGGGTGTGTGTGAGGTGAGGGTGGGGTAGGTGTGGGTTTGTGTGTGGGTGTTTGTGTGTGTGGGTAGGTATGTATGTGTGCGTGGGTTGGTGTGTGTGTGTGTGTGTGGGTATGTATGTGTGTGTGTTTGTGGGTTGGTGTTTGTGTGTGTGGGTGGGTGGGTGTGTGTGGGGGTGGGTATGTATGTGTGTGTGTGGGTGGGTGGGGGTAGGTAGAGGTGGATGGGGTGGAGTGGGTGTGTGTTTATAGAAAATTTTTTGAATTAGAAAAATATGGAAAAAAATTATTATCAGTTTTCCAAAATTTTCCAACTTTTTTGAAATTTTAGAAAACTGAAAATTTTCATTTTCTGTGAAAAATTTAGAAAAATAGACGAACTAAACGCGATTTCAAAGTTCTCATTTTTCTTGGAAAATTTTTCCGGAAAACGGCCCATATTTCCGCAACTAAACGCAGCCTATGTGTCTAGAATTCTAATTTTTTTAATTATCATATAAGAAATAACATATAGATATTTTAGAATGGTTAGAACTAAAAGTCAAGCTTCAATTGTAGAGGAGAACGAAGTTGAAGAGGCTGTGAAAGTACAATCTGAACCAACTATGTTGGATAAGATTCATGTTTTATTGATTAAAAACAAGAAGAAAATATGTTAGGAAAACTACAAGGTATAATTGTTTGTGAAGGAAAGGAGATGTAAGAAATATTTAAATAAATGCTAAATATGTAAGAAATAAAGATCGACGAAGAAATGGAGAGGATAATTAAGGAAAATTTAACTTTGAAGATGAATGAGACAAGTGAAAAGAATTTCGGGTTATCCTCTGAAAATACAAAGAATGAATAGCTACCCAAAGGATATTTCTAAAAAATTATGTGTCCATAAAGATTTCAACCATTGTCATGCACCGGCGTGTGATGAGGCCATTGATCCAATCGAAATACACAGATGGATTAGGGAAATGGAGATGCATTTTTGCGCATGTCATGGTAAGGATGACGAAAAAGTAAAGTTCGCAGTAACTAAACTTGAATATTCCAAGCATCAAAATGGTGGAGTGAACTAAAAAAAACCACAAATACCTACATCGCAGATAGCGTTAACATGAAACAACTTTTTGGAAAATTTGAAGGAAAAGTTTAGAGAGAGAAAATTTCAGATTAGAGGAAGATCTTCTCATACAAAAGGAAAAGGGATGGCGATTGTGGAATATAACCCAAAGTTACTCAAACTCACAAGTCTTGCGAAAAGACTAATTCCAAATGAAAAACAAAAGTAGATAAATTTATTGATGAGTTAGTTAGGGGTTTCCAATTAGCAAATGATGAATTGACTACTTCAACCAGAGCTAATGGAAAATTTAGGAGATATAAGAAGACCTTGGAAAATAAAGACAAAGATGAGCAAAGTAACCAATGCAACAAGAGAAATGATGGAAGTGACTTATGATAAAACAAAGACATGATTTGTTTCAAGTGTGGAGGGAAGGGATGTGACTTCAACTTGTGTACTAATGAGACAAAATGTTTATTTGTGAAGATTATGGTTATGTGGCTATATGTTGTCCCATAGAGAAGAGCTCCAAGGCATGAGAAATAACCGGAAGGTGCAAGCAAATACAACAAAAAGACTGCATGACAAAGTAGCAAGTGCAAGAAAGTGAATACGAGGGAAAAATAAGTATCATCATAAAAGGGAAGAGTACAAGAGAAAAGTAAACAGTCCGAAGAGGTCACTTGTCACAAATGTTTAGAAATAATGCACTATGGCAACATATGCGAAAGGGGATGAGGATGTTTCATATGTAAAATATATAGTCATAGTAAATTATATTGTCCATCATCAAAGGCCGAGAAGAGTGGAATAAGTATGAAGCAAGGTGTACAAAATACGAAGGAGTCACACATTTCAAACACTACTAGAAAACATGGGGTTTCCTACGGAAAATTTCCGTAGCTAATTAGCTACAAAATTGCTACGGATTAGCTACAGAATGGGATGCCCTAATTTAGTAACGGAATAGCTACGGAATAGCTATAGATGCTAATCCGTAGCTAATTAGCTACGGAATGGCTACGGGATACCTACAGATACTATTTACCTACGGATTAGCTACGGAGTATGCTTTCCGTTAGAATTCCGTAGCTAATTCGTAGCTAAGTAGTTACGATTAGCTACGGATTTTTCTTATTTTTTATTTTTCGGGCACCAAACGTCGTTTTTTTCGCTTCGTTTTTTCACATCTCTACTATAGATGATTATCTATATTTTCACCAACCTAGAGCGATTAATATCGTTCATAAAGTCGTGTGCTCTTTCGGGATCAAGTACTCGTTTCACAGTTTAACATTGTAATACCTATACTTTTTACCAACTTCTGATGGATTATGTTTGTATTTATATATTTATATACATGAATGAGTTGTGGTATATGTGTATGTGTATATGTGTATGTATACGTGTTTGTGAGATGTATATGAATGTATTCATAAGCATTATAGTGTTAAACCACTAAACGAACATTGATTCCCGTATGTGCACACGACTTTATAAATGATATTAATATCTATAAATTGGTGAAAATATAGATAATCATGTATAATAGAGGTGTGAAAAAAATGGAGCGAAAAAAACGACGTTTGGTGCCCGAAAAATCAAAAATTAGCTACGGAATATGCTTTCCGTTAGAATTCTTCCGTAGCTAATTAGCTACGGATTTTTCTTATTTTTGATTTTTCGGGCACCAAACGTCGTTTTTTTCGCTCCATTTTTTTCACACCTCTATTATACATGATTATCTATATTTTCACCAATTTATAGCTATTAATATCATTTATAAAGGCGTGTATACATACGACATCCATTGCTCGTTTAGTGGTTTAACACTATAATGCTTATGAATACGTTCACATACATCTCACAAACTCATATACATCGTCATAATCAACAACATCAACATCATCATCATTATCATCATCATCATCACCATCATCATCATCACCATCATCACCACCACCACCATCATCATCATCATCATCATCACCATCACCACCACAACCACCACCACCATCATCACCGTCATCACCATCACTATCACCATCACCATCATCACCATCACCACCACCATCATCACCATCACCATCACCATCACCATCATCATCATCACCACCACCACCACCACCATCACCTCTACCATCACCATCACCACCACCATCACCATCACCATTACCATCAACATCAATATAAACATCAACATCAACATCACCATCACCATCACCATCACTATCACCATCACCATCACCACCACCACCACCACCATCACCACCAACACCACCGCCACTACCATCACCACCACCACCATCACCTCTACCATCACCATCACCATCACCATCACCATCATCATCATCATCATCACCACCACCACCACCATCATCATCATAATCATCATCACCACCATCATCATCATCATCACCATCACCATCATCATCATCATCACCACCACCATTATAATCATCATCACCATCACACCACCATCATCAGCACCACCACCATCATCACACCACCATCACCATCACTACCACCACCATCACCACCACCACCATCATCATCTCCATCACCATCACCATCATCACCATCACCATCAATATCACCATCACCATCAATATCACCATCACCATCACCATCACCATCACCACCACCATCATCACACCACCATCACCATCACCACCATCACCATCACAATCACCACCATCATCACTATCACCATCACCACCACCACCATCACCATCACCATCACCACCACCACCATCATCACTATCACTGTCACCACACCACCGTCACCATCACCACCATCACCATCACCATCACTATCACCATCACCACCATCATCACTATTACCATCACCACCACCATCATCATCATCATCAACACCATCACCATCACCACCACCACCATCACCATCACCATCACTACCATCACCACCATCACCATCACCACCATCACCACCACCACCATCACCATCACCACCATCATCACCATCACCATCACCATCATCTGCATCATCATCACAATCACCAGCATCACCATCATCATTATCACCACCACCCATCATTATCATCATCACCAAACCATCATCATTATCATCATCATCATCATCATCACCATCACACTACCATTATCATCACCACCATCACCATCACCACCATCATCACCATCACACTACCATTATCATCACCACCATCACCATCACCACCATCATCATTATCATCACCATCAACACCACCACCATCACCATCACCATCACCACCATCACCATCACCACCATCACTATCACCATCACCATCACCATCACCATCACCACCACCACCACCACCATCACCATCACCATCACCATCACCATCACCATCACCATCACCATCATCACCATCACCATCACCATCACCATCACCACCACCACTACCACTACCATCACCATCACACTATCAATAGTGATCGTCATCATCATCATCATCATTTATGCATCAATTTGTTGTTGCTTATGTTTTGTTTTAAGTTTAATCAGGATTACACTTAAATTGAGGAGGTTTGTTGGTGATTTTATGTCATAAATATTATTTAAGTGTAATATGATTAAATTGTTGACCAATAATGATCTTGTTTAATATTGAACAAGTTATGATGGTGTAGAAGTGTACACATGTTCAAGTTTATCAATATTCAAAGTACATTGTTAATTAGGGGAGAAGCCCCTAAATGAACGGGGGTCCGGGAGCAGCGCCCCTAGGAGCGGGGTCCTAGGGGCGGCAGCCCCTGGCGGTGTCCAAGGAGCAGAGCCCTTGGCTGGGAAAAATGGTTTATTTGTTAGATGATATTTGGATTATGTTGCTATATTAAAAAATGCATCAAAAATCCAGTTTTAGAAAGTTGACACTTTTTAGAAAGTTAACTGTTCGTGTCTAAAATATGTAAGAAAATTTATCTAAAAAAAAATTAAGACTCGAATAATAATAATAATAATAATAATAATAATAATAATAATAATAATAATAATAATAATAATAATTAGCTGAATAATAATAATAATAATAATAATAATAATAATAATAATTAGCTGAATAATAATAATAATAATAATAATAATAATAATAATAATAATAATAATAATTAGCTGAATAATAATAATAATAATAATAATAATAATAATAATAATAATAATAATAATAATAATAATAATAATAATAACAACGGTAATGGAAGTGGTTAAAAGGTTTACCGGTCAAGATTAGTATGGATGTGGCATTTGCAGCCAAGTGGTGTTCTCGTTCGTGTTGTATGCAATTTACCCGAGTTCGAGTCCTGCACCCCTTTTTTTCATTTTTTTTGGGCTTCTTCAGTTTAGGGTTTCTTATTTTTTTATTGTCTGCCTCCACCTCCATGTATCGACTCCTACGCTTTCCTTCATATCGACTCCTCGCTTCTGTCTTCCCACCTTTTGTCTTCTGTGAACGCCAACCCCCTCACTTCTCGTCCCTTCTCCGACGCATTTACCCATTTTCCGACGTTCCTTCCCTCTCCGGCAGCATAGCTCATCCGTCATTACCCCTCTTTGCTCGATTTCTTCTCCCAAAAAGGTAAAACCTAGTTTTTTTTTTTTTTTTTTTTTTTTTTAATTTGAAGAATGTAATGGCGCATTCACTCCACATCGCAGCACACCCTCTGACCTCCCATCTTCGGCGTGCTCGTTCGTCATCATCTATGGCTATCGTTGGTGATGGCTGCGATTTCGGTGTTGTGGAGGCTGGAAAAACACGAAGAAACAGCCCAATCGTTATGATTTTCAGCTTGTGAACACAAGATGTGAAGGTAATTTCTATAAACCTAAGGTAACGTCGGTTTCGTTTGGAATTGTTGATTTCATGTTGAAATTGGTTGATAAATCCTAAAATTGCTTATGGATGGAAGCTTTTGAGGACATTAGAAACCTCAATACATGAATCAATTCTAGTTTCTTGAGGTTGAAGATGATGAACGATAGTAACATTGACTTTTCTGTTTTGGTCAAACCTGGATTTAGAGTAAAATAGCATCTAATGGTAATCATGAGCATGATTAGAAGCTTGAAATTTATGTAAAAACACAAATATGTTGCTATTATCTTCATGAACTTTATAACTTGTTATTTTTAGAAACTTTGTTGAAAGTAAATTGTCAAATTTTGTATAAGGTGACTAATTTCAAAGGTGTTTGACAACCTAAGCATTGGTTCTTCCTAAAAACAGGTTGGCATGAAAGATTCATGAAATTTCACTCTAGAACTTAAAGAAAACACATGCAGGCAAGTAGGATGCCCGAATGAGAAAAATATCAAAAGGGATCACATGTATTGCTTTTGGGGGAACCTTAATTTTGACAGAAGAGGAGCTACAATGGCTCTTGGTTTAGATAATAGCACATTACCAGGTCCGTTAATTTCTTTATGTGTATTCAAGTCTTTATTAATTCTAGTTTTTATAAAGTTAATATTTATGAATCAGAATGTTTCTTTATTAGGCATAGATGATTAGATGGATTGAAATGGTGTTTTTTTTTTTTATCATTTAACATTAGTAAAAATGGTTTGTAGATGCTATTTTTCACTATTATGAACACTAGGAAAAATGGTTTGTTTGTTAGATGATATTTTGTATCTGTTAGCATTCATGTGTTAAAATTAGTTTGAATGGTATGAATATTAGTTACCATGATAAATAATTCCCACATTATTATTAACATCGCTTGCATAATATGATTTCTTTTATATGCTAAAAGAAAATTATAACTAACTTATTGTAACTAAATAACAGTTGCACATTCTTTCAATTAGTAATTGATACTTGTTTTTACATTTTTCAGGCAAGCTTGTACATTGTTAGTTTGATACTTCCTTTGCGAAGTAATCCATCAAAAAAATTTCAATTTTATTTTGTAAGCACCTATTTAAACATTTGTAGTTGACACTTATTATGTTTATCATGTTTATCATTAGACAATGTTAATTAGTAACATGTATTTGTATTTGATACTTTTTTAGGTTTATTAGTTTTATTATAATGATATTTGTTTTGTAGTTGAATTTCAATATTATTTTAAGTTTAATGTAATGGGTTTTTTTTAATATTTTGGACAGAAAAAACTGGATTTCTTTATAATTTTTATTGTTTTTTTTAAATAAAAAGTAATTAGCTACGGATTACCTACAAAAAATCCGTAACTATTTACTTCCATAGCTATTCCGTAGCTATCCATTTCCGTAGCTATTCCGTAGCTATCAACTTTCGTAGCTATTCTGTAGCTATTCAATTTCGTAGCTATTGAGTAGGAAATCCGTAGCTATTTATTTCCGTAGCTACTCCGTAGCTATTCCGTAACTAATCTGTAGTTATAATTTTCCTACGGGCCATTATGCTACAGGCATTTTTCCGTAGCTATCCGCTTATAGCTACGGATGTGCTGTAGCTATTGCACCAGTTTTCTAATAGTGAAACTGTAGGCGGAACTTGTGACGAAGAGTATAGTTTTAGGTACTTGATTCTCAATAAATTCCATCTTCCGTATTACTCCTCTCGACTAGAAGCTATTTATTTTGAATAACAAGGATATCATTGCTTAATTAAGATTGAAATTTTCGTTTTTATGGTAAAAAATATTATTTTGAATGGGTATCAAATAACGAATAAAAAGAAAATAACTATCTTTAAATAAAGTATTAATATATTGAACATATGACACCAAGTGTTACAAAATACAAATTAAAAGCAATTTTGGTTAAAAAAACCCCTAAATACTTAGACATTGAACAGCTACACCAAATAAACGGAAGGCATGCACATAATTAATTTCCATAGAGAACATACTATACAAATATGTTCCATTTATTTAGAGCACCAGGTTAAAACCCATGTACTACACGGGTGATAAATTAACATAACTTAGATTTTAGAAATAAAAATTAAAGAATTAGCAACATAATTTCATTTGTCTAATGTTGAATGCATGATTTAATGAAAACTAAAAATCAAATAGAAATGTAGTGCATTGTTATTTCTGACTATATAAGAAACCTCATCATACCTATTACTTTGAAAAATTTACCCAACTTTAGCATTGAGCTTCTATTTTTTTTTCTTAAATAGGCATCACATTTTATCTCTCCAATTAATGTTTAACTGTTTATGCATACATTTAACTTGTTTATCAATTACATTTCATCATACACACAGTCAAACAAATGGTGATACAGTCATGCATTTATAACTGCAAATAAAAAAAATAAAATGACAGTTTGACGTTATAGAAAACAAACCAAGTAAAGTAAATTTTTAATCCTTGCATTAAACCATTTTCATCTAAATAAAAAAAAAATAATAATAATGAATCTATGTGGTATAGAATATTGATGCCATTGATTTATCCAAAAATTAGCTTATCTTAGTTATTTTACAAATAATCAAACTATATGTTAAAACGAAGTAACCAAAGTTTATGGTACATAACGATATTTATTATTATACTTTTTAATATTGATGTAAATTTTATGAGGTTGAAAATTGGTGCCATTGATATTTGAGAAAAATAATATATAAAGTTTAATGTATCTTGAAGAAAATGTTATAAATCTGTTATATAACCTGAGATTTTAAGGAAGCTGTTTGGGCCTCGGATCCCTATGCATTGCATTGCCTTGCTAGCTTTCAAATTCAAAAAAAATAAATAAATAAATAAAATAAAAAAATAAAAAATAAAAATAAAAATACTGTCTAAGGACCATAAGACAAAAAAACCAAGCGTTTTCAAAGATCGGTTATTGATCTAGTCAACTGATATGTTTTAAACAACTTCAGGCATAGCATATGTTTGACACATGTTGAATTCTTTTACATTGTTCAATACCAACATTCTTCTCATTGTCAACTGTGAAAAAAGAGATCTCACTTGTAACCAATGTGTGGTTAAACTTTGTTTAATGTGCATTGTAGATAGGAAAAAAGCTACAATCTTTTGTCAGTTACCACATTATCATATTTTTTGTAAAATACTAATGAAAATGTCCATATAAGTAAGAAAAATAAGGACGAACTAACCTCAGAGGAATTATCATGAGAACCTGCATACTTCATTGAAGCCTACAATAATCAAGAAAGAAATAAAAAATTTATTAAAAAAGAAAAAGTAAAAAAGAATCAAGAACAATAATAATTAACAAAAACCAAACTCCCCTTTTCTTGAAAGAAGCTCCACAAGGCTTGTATGAACAACAACAAATGGGTTTTTACCATTAATAGCTAAAGTATATGCATTAGGCACTGGACTTCGCCTCACATAAAAATCAAGAGCTTCAATTTCTAGTGCTTCTACTACTACCTGTACCATTAATCATTAATTGATGAAGTTTTAAAAGCTAAAAAAACATAAACAATTTTGACCTATTAATAATATTATTTCTAATTTCTTCTATAGTTTCATGCATCTGCAAGACAAGTCCTTTTAATTTATATATTATCCAAAAAAGTGGCAGTTTATAAGATATAGAGAGATCCTTACGAAGAACTATCCCTCTTTAGAAGTTACCAAACATTTAAAACACCTAATATAACCCAATACAAAAGAGGCTCTTATAATTTTTTTTAGAAAAATGTAACTAAAACATGACCAAGAACCAACTAAATTAAAAATATTACCTTCTCTTGGGCATTTCGACAAACACTTTATGTGCGCTTTCTTTGAGCATGTTAAGAGCTTCTAGAATCAAATTTTTAGAGTCCTTCCCATGAAATCCTCCCCTAGCAACCTCTATAACTCGATCGAAATACACCCATGTTGAAAAATAATTGATATAACATAAAATCATTTAAGAAGAAGAAATTTAGTAAATATTAAGCTTGAAAAGCTCCAACAACCAAATCAAATCAAACCAGTTAGAAAACAATGAGCAAACGTGTGTGTTGAAGGACATAGAGATAAAGATCGTTGATCTTGGGGGATGATTTTTAGAGATAAGGGAAGCCATACCGTGAGAATGTGGGAATCCGCAAAATGAAATGAAGAGATTGTGCAAGAACAAACAATTGCATAACTGATGTTGGTCACAATGTTGGTGTATGATGGTACTCTGCCTGCAAAAACTGAATCCAAAGAGAACAGTGGAAGAAGATGAGAATCGAGCTATATGTAAATACCCCCAAATCAATTACGTGTAATGTCGAATCTCAAAGAAGCAAAATCGTGAAGGGTAAATTGGTTTGCATATATTTATAGGAAAAAAGACATGAACATCATCACAGTGAAAGGAAAATTGAACAAACTACATGGGTGGGTGTCGTCCTTCTGTTTGGTCGATTCCTAGTCATCGTTGATCACAGAGATTACAATCAACCATTCATTTCCCATTGAATCTCTAAGGATGATCATCCTATAAATAGCTTCACATGGGTGCAGAGCTCCGATTCAATCAAATTACAATCAAATTAACGATTCAATCTACTATCATAGTTTCGAAACTATAATTCAAATGTAAAAATAAAAAAAAATAAAAAAAATAAAAAAATAAAAAAAAAACCTTAGAAATTTGTGAAAACATGAATTAAAACATACCTTGGATAGATTTCCTTTGAACGGAAAACGTTTTTAATTTATCTGTGGTCCATATTATCCTAGGCTTAAGCAATTGAAGCAAATGTTGAAACGACTTAAGCAATTAGAATGAAATCGAACTCTTATATAGAGAACCACCGGCAAGGGAAGTTACATAACTGTGGAAGAGAACCGTGCTTTGTGGAAGAAGAAAGAGGAACATGGGTAGAAGGAACTTAAAATGATTGAACCTCCGATTAACCGAAATTCTTGAGTTATTACGACTGAGATTGAAAGAAGAGGGAGTTTTAACGGCCGGGACGAAGGAGATGGTTTTTCCGCTCACCGATCATCAATATAATTTGATACCTTGATTATTGGGATTGTTGTTCAAATTCAAACTAAAAAAAAAGATAATCTTAAATCGGACCAAGAAGACAAAATGCATGAGGTATATAATAGATAAGGGTAACTTCGGAAATTCACTTTGATACGTAGAGTGCACGTAGGATAAATTATACTCTTTTATTAGGATAGACGATTTCCATAGGTAATTATTGTATTTTATATAGGAGGAATGCGCTACAGTAAAACAGGAGAAGCCTTACAAGTACAAACATGACGTCTTTAAACCAAATCAAAATAGAACAATTCTACAGATATCAAAATTACTCGATAGGGGAAGCTCGAGCAAATAGACCAAAAGCTGGATTAATAACAGTAAAACCTCCATCAAGTACTAGATTATGCCCGCTCATGTACCGGGCCTCATCGCTTGCTAGAAAAAGAGCAGCTTCTGCCACATCTTCTATACGCAGCAAGATCCCTTTGAGGTTTGTATAAACTTTGGAGTATTTATCAGGGTGATCTTGTACATAATTTGTAGCCATAGGTGAAGGGATAAAATGAGGTGATAAGCAATTAACACGAATCCCATATTGGCCAAGCTCGGCAGCTGTATTCTTAGTGAGACCCACAAGCGCATGTTTTGAACTCGAATAAGCATGAGAAATGATTCCTCCAATGCTCCCAGACACACTTCCCAACATAATAATGCTACCTCTACGAGCTGGGATCATGGCTCGAGCTGCTTGCTTGGTGCCTAGGAACACACCAGTAACGTTTACTCTCATAACCCTTTCAAAATCTAACATATCATTATCAAGAATACTGAGTTTTCCATCATCTACAATGGCTGCATTGTTGACCATTATGTCCAACCTACCATATTTGGCAAGTGTGATGTTAATGACATTTTCAACATCTGATTCAACAGTCACGTCACAATGGACAAACATAGCGCTGTCAAGACCAATATCTTTACAAACTGCTTGCCCTAAGTCGTCTTGGATATCAGCAATCACGACTTTGGCTCCATGTTTTATGAATAGTCTTGTCGTTGCCTCACCGATTCCTTGAGCTCCACCAGTGACAACTGCTACTTTCATTGACAACCTAAAGAAAAATTAAATAGCGTTACAAGAATGAATTGTTCATGGATTACTCAGAATCTTAGTTTAATTTCTTTAAATTGTGAAAAGAAAAATATAAATGAAGCATCCAGATATATGAGTACAACATAGTTTTGATGATCCTACATCGAAATTCTATCTAATGAAAAGCATAGTTTTTATCATCCTTGCGTCGACCATTATATCTTGAGAACCATCTAAACAACCGTTAGATCTAAGTTTATATGAGTGTTGATAATAAAATCGTTCTCATAGTGAATTGCTTACCATGAAAGTTGAATGATTCTACTCGTATTCTTATTTTACTTTTAAACTTAAAAAAGATTTAGAAAACCGATCGAACTTTATTCTACATTATTTTTATTGTGAAATGTAAAGATCTTGAAGTTCTATCTTTTATAAATTTTATAAATTTTGGGTTACTATATTTGTTTTTGGAATTTACTATATTTGTTTATTGTTTAATTATGATTAATTGCTTTGCGAAGAATCTCACTAATAAGTTTGTAATTTGTGATGAATATACATTTTATTGGTGGTCTTATCAGAATTCGAAAAATAACTAGAAATAATCACCTGTGACTTGCGAGCATTATTTAAACATTCCATGAATAAAACCGATCAAAATCATATGAGCTTAAAATTTTGGAACCGTTTTAAATTAAAATTTCGCAAACAAGATTTTATATTTATTTAAGAACAGTTTTTAATATAAAAACTTGCCGTAGAGGGACTGTATGTATCATCTTTCCAAATATTATTGAATGTCATACAACATCTAAGTAATTTTTGCAGAAATATCAATTACTAACTGTTTAGGGGGTACTAAATTTTGCACGCATTACTCATATTTATTTATGTATGTCTATTTATTATTTATATGAATGTGTACGTATTATGTATAAAACCAAATTAGTAGTAACTATTAATAATAATAATTGTTATTATTATTATAATAATTATAATAATGATGTATTGAGCTATATATATATATATATATATATATATATATATATATATATATATATATATATATATATGGAAAAGTGAATATACCTTTAAGGGTATATAAGATTAGGTACCCAAACCCACTATAATTAATTGGTTTATTTGTATAAAACTTCAACCCTAACTTGATTTACTTTAAGAATTTTGAAATTTCACTATTGTTTTCTTTTTATATCATTTTCTTTTACCGAACACCTACTAGGTTATATATATCGGAGTTGAAAATGAAAATTATGTAGGAGGAAGATAAATATGGAATTTATAAAAATTTTAGAAATAAATCAAGTTAGAAGTTGAATTGTAATAACATTAGACAATTACAATGTATACATATGATACCTTTAAGGGTATATACACTTCCCATATATATATATATATATATATATATATATATATATATATATATATATATATATATATATATATATATATATATATATATATATATATATATATATATCATGTTTTTATTATAAAAAACATAAGATTTACCTGGAGACAAATTCTGAAACGTTTGCCATGGTTTTTGATGGCCGGATAAGCAAAAAGTTCTTGCTAATTGCTATAGATTTGATGGGAAAGAAATGAGCGGTGGATGAGTATGCCGAGCAGATGCCTTTAAATATAAAATTTTCCCTTTGTTAGTTTATTCTTGAACACTATTTAATTGGTCTACCGGCCCTTGCATGAAGTTTCTTTCATAAAGAAAAAAAAACACATGTATGTACTATTAATATAATATATTCTAACTACTGTATTTTTTTTATTAAAAACAATATGTTTTAAAATTCTCTATTGGTATGTTGAAAAACATGGCAAAATTTTATTTTATGGAAATATATCGAAGGACACAACATAAAGAATATGGGGAATGAAATCTATTTTCTTTTTACACAACAAGAAATATAATCTTTAGGGACAACACCATTAGGGATGACACGAAGTTTTAGGGACGACACTCGACAATAAGCGTTCTTGTTGTCGCTAAAGCCTCGCGTCGTCGCTAATAAGGTTTGATTGGCGATCCACGTGAATGTTTCCTGATCAAATTTTGTCCCTACAATTGCATCCTGATCCAACGGATGGGGTTAGTTACTGTTCACACCAATAGTTGCGACACCATTTGTGACGACGCTGTCGCCACTAAAGGTGGCGAAAATATGAACGCGTGAATTTCCCTCCGATTTGTCGTCTCTAATGATTCATAGTCGTCCCTAAAGGTGTCGCCCCTACAGGGTTCCACCTTTTGTTCCCCATCAGGTCGCAGAACCTGATTAATTTCCAGTTTCCATTTCTCTCTCATTTTTTCCGGCGATAATTAGGAAGCATTTTCTGGCGAATTTCAGTGCATCCCACTTCTTCCGCCGGAGGGATTTGCAGCTTCTCACCGGGTTTCAGTTGCTCCACCGGCGACTATCACCACCTCAGCTCGCCACAGTCTCCGACGAACTTCTCCACCGGTGAAGGTGCGTTTCCCTTTCTCATTTCCACCGTCTTTTCTCTTTCTCTTTCTCTTTCTCTTTCTTTCTTCTCTAATTTTGTTGATTTTGGTGGTTTTAAGGAGATTTCTCTAATCTCTGACTTTTAGAACCACCACATCAATGCCACTGTTGCCGCCTATCTCCGTCGATGTCAACTGTCTCCGACGACATCCACCGTCTCCGACGAACTTCTCCACTGGCTCCACTGTTTTCAGCTCTACAACCACAGCTGCGTTCAATTTTTGTGTATATGTGTATGTATGAATTTGATATATGTTTGCAAGTTTATTTTGTATAAGGAATTTGATATATGTTTTTGTCTATTTGAAAATGTATTTCAAGAAAAATTGTTTGATATATGCGTGTCTATATGTGTATATGTATATGTATGTTTGGAATATGTATGTCTATTTGGTATGTTTGGAATGTGTATATGTCTATTTGGTATTTTGTATATGTGTATTTGTATATGTATAATTGGTATTTTGTATTTGGTATTGAATTGGTATGTGTATATGTCTATTTTGTAAGTGTATACGTATGTATGTATGTGCATTTGAAAATTTGTTTTGAGCAAAGTTTGATTGTATATTAATTTAGTGTATATATGATGTTATAATTGCAAGTATGTATATAGAAAAAAAGATAACATCAGTGCAACATTTTTAAATAACAACTTTTTGTTCACAAATAATATGTATGAATAATAGAAAAAAAGAACTGCATAAAACTTTTGTAGGGTGACTATTAAGTAAGAATATTTTGTTTTTATAGTATGATATATTTTAACTTATATTCTTACTTTGTAGGATGTGGATGTTAATGTTTTTCTACAAAACCCGACGTTTGTGACGGTAATTGAAGATATTATGCGCTCATTTAGCAAGCAAGTCGACAATGCGACCAACAACAACGATGAAAACGATGATGGGAAAGACGATTAATATATATTTTTTATGTTATGGATGATGTTATTATAGATTTAGATGATGTTAATGTGATATACTTTGTTTATGTTATTTGATGTTTTATGTAATTCAGATTTTTAAATTATATGTTTTATAATTTTATAAATTCTGTATTTTTATATTATAAACTAATATAAAATATAAATTTTATCTAAATAAACAATCATAAGTGGCGACACCGTTAGGGATGATCATAAGCATTAGCGACGACACATCCAGCCGGAATATTTGGCCGGAATAATACTGGTCGGTGGCCGGAATATTATTAGCGACGATAAGTATTAGAGACGACGCTTTTAGGGACAACTTTGGAGTATTAGCTACGAGGTATTTGAGGTGACCCAATTGAGACGACAAGTCGTCCCTAATACCTTTAGGGGCGACTTTCTTGACTATTAGCGACGCTTTTTGTTGTCCCTAAAGGTGCCTTTTTTTTGTTGTGTTAGTTGTATATTTGTCGAAGGAAATTTAAAAAGTAATTATATAATATGATCAAAATACATTATTATTGATTTTTGTTTATTTATTACTATTTTTACTAAAAAAACATTTCATATACTTCAAATTTTTACTTACTGCTTACGAGCTCAAACTTTGTGTTTTTTTCTTGAATTTGCCATAATATGAAAAGTGTATATATATATATATATTGTTGGGCTGAAAATTATTTTGAAGATTGCGTCTTTTGAGCTCGACAGATTATGTTACTTTGTATTCCGGTTTGGGCCTGTCCAACCGTGAACCTTTTATGTTTTGTATATAAGTTTACGTTTGCATGCATATTAGGTTAAGGTTTTAGAGATCTGAAAACAGCGATACATCTAGACGATAACAGGTTTCTTTGATCATTCCTGTAACCTTCCAATCCTCTACAGTTGATGTTCTTAATCGAGCTCTTCTGAGGATTTTGTTTAATCATTCGACACGTTTGATTCCATCTTGAATTATTCTTTTTATTACGTTCATTTTGTTTTTTTTATATACTTGTTCAATATCTAATCGATCTTTATAGATTAAA
The DNA here is from genome assembly GCF_052625555.1 of Lactuca saligna. Classification (NCBI taxonomy): domain Eukaryota; kingdom Viridiplantae; phylum Streptophyta; class Magnoliopsida; order Asterales; family Asteraceae; genus Lactuca; species Lactuca saligna. The sequence goes on along the minus strand of NC_136420.1, from coordinate 63,546,091 downwards.
GGTTAGTTTAATCTCAACAATTGGTATCAGAGCAGGAGGCTGTGTAATCGATACACATCTTTTCTGTGAAAAAGATTTCAATTAGGATTTTTCCGCAATCATCAATATTTATTGAGCCGTCATCTCTTTATTGACGTATCTTGACATTTATTGTTTTGCCCTAATCTGCTTTATTACAAGTCTGATCTTTGAACAGGTTTTTTCGATCATAATGGATGCGACGCAATCAAACCTTATTAATATTTCCAACAGCATCGGTTCGACGACAAAGATTCCAATCTTATACACCCATGACTATGAAGTATGGGCGCATCACTTTGAAGACTACGTGATTGGATCGGAGGATAATGGGTATCTCATATGGGAAGCCATCACCAATGGACCGTTTTCTCATTCTGCATCGTCAAGAATCATCAAGACACAAAAGGAGTACAATGATCTGCTAAAGGACGTGAAGGACATTGCACAAGATGAAAAGGATAAATTCCAGTGCAATATCAAGGCATTAAGGTTGATCAGATTCGCCCTTCAGTCCAACACATTTAGGTTGGTTAGCTCATGCACGACGGCAAAGGAAGTTTGGGATAGACTTCGTGAACTGTATTCTACAGACGAGGATCTTGAACATTCTATTCAAACTTTGCTTTTATCTGAGTTTGGAGAATTCAGGCAAGGAGCCGAAGAAACGGTGACCCAGACGTTTGATCGCTTCAATCATCTTCTCAGCAAGATGATTAAACATGATATTGAAAGGAAGCTTATCGAACAGAAGGTTACTTTCTTGAACGGATTGAGGTCTGAATGGAGAGCAGTAGTTTCCACAGTCAAAGCCCATGAGCAGTTTAAATCATACTCTTTGGCGAAACTGGTGGGTATTCTTAAGTCCCAAGAGAAGATTGTGGTGCAAGAAAAGAATGTCGTTACTAGTCTTGGTTCGTTGGCCCTCCTATCTAAAAGTAAAGCTGTGATGGAGGATGAAGACCTCAACCTGGAGGAATATGATCTCACGTCTGAGGATTATGCCATGATGGTGTCCAATCCCAAGAGGTTCATAAAGAAGAGATTCCCCAGCAACAAAAACCGAAACTGGCAGGGGAGTTACAGCTCTGAAAAGGTGAACAATGAACCGAAGGCTGAGGAGCACAAGAAGGAACCGAAGGTGGATGGCGATTCCGGAGTAAGCTGTTTCTACTGTGGTGGGAAAAACCATTATGCCAAGGACTGTGTCCTTAAGAAGATGGCTGAAAAAGATGATGGAAATGATGAGGAAGCTGTGTTGCAGAAAAGATTGGACGAGTTGAGAAAGAAGAAGTCTACCGCTAACCCTTCTGTTAATGCTCTTATTGTGCAGGGTTCGGTTAAAGGTGACGAGTTCGGTAGCACGGAAGTTTGGTCTACCGACTCAGAAGACGATAAAGTGAGGAAGCCTACCCATGGAAAGGCTTATGTGGCTAAGGAGGAAAGCAGTGGAGGAAGATGCTTCATGGTGACTGACGTATCTCAAATGAGGGGATACAACACCAATGGAGGAAGCGATGGACCGAAGGTACAGGAGGATATGTGTTTTGCGGCCAAGCCACTTAGCCAACAGTTCAGTGAGCTCGATGAACTGATAAAGAAGGTACAATCTGTTTTTGTTTCATCCAAAGTACCATCAACCTCATATGAGAAAGAACTAAAAATGTTAATACAAGAATTTCTCATCTAGATAGTAGCTTAACTCAAACTCGAGTCACCAATTCTAACCTAACTGATCAATTGAGCAGGGTGGCATCGAAAAGTGAGGAGCGGAGAATGTGGATCGAGTTAAAGGAGTCGGAACTAGTTAAAGTTAGAGACGAAAACATTTATTTGCAAAGAGACAATTTAAAATTGTTAAAACAGCGGAATGTTTTTTGTTTAATTGCTAAACGTTTGTACTCTAATATTACTCAGCTTCACTTGGATTGTGAAATAGGCCAAAAGATCCATCGCATGATTTTGCCCTTCCTAGAGTTTAAGGAGGATGAAATCGATGCCGAAGCCTACAATTGTGAGAGTGTGATATCGTCTGATGATGTCAATCCGACCTACATGTATGGACTGGACAAAATTGAGTCCTTCATTAAATCCAAGGACCACAAGGACATGCTTAAAAACCTTTTGGATGAAAATGACAGACTTAAACTGAGAACCGAAACCATGCAAAAATTTGACTCTTTAAACGTCAACGTAAGCTCCGAAAACAAAATTGATGTTGAAAATGCATCTGAGCTTAACGAGGACGAAAACATGAGTGAAATTTCTGTAGAGGACACGGTTGACTGCTCAGAATTTATTAAAACCGAACCTGAAAACCACAAGAATCTTATTTCTGAAAATTCAGTGGAGTTTGCTCGGTTGTCCCATCAAAAGTCCCCACTATTAGTTGAGAAAGCAGTTGTGTATCAAAAGGTCAGGACCACTCCGAATCAAGTATACAAGGTGAAAGGAGTTACCGAACATCAAACAGCTGAACTCACAGCTATTGTAAACGAAGACAATGCTGATGGCTGTGATGAATACTTCTGGGAAGCTCCAATAGATAATGCAAACGAAACCATTGGTTTATCTGAAAGAACCTCCTGGAAGAGCAAAGGAAGATACATACCTGAACCCTTGAATAAGCCGGACAATTTCGATGAGCCAAGTACCAGTGGTACAAAAGATATTCCTCAGAAGGATGATCATTCGGTAAAGGAAGACATTCCCTCTGCTCCTTCGGCTCAAAGTAAAACTCCTGCAGTTCAAAAGGAACCAGCCAAGGAGACACCGAAACCGAAAGCAAATGTTCATCATCAACCTACACAGATGAGGAATAGGAAAAGAGAAAGGAACAATAGATACAGGAAGAACCTTTCTGAAAGGAAACAATTCTGGCATTCCCAGAATGCATATTTCTCACACCAAGACAAGAATCTGAAGTATGAAAACAATCCTGTAGGAAAGCTTGAAAGTCACAAAAACCGAAAGCCAAGGTTCGGTTCACAAGAAGATATCAACCGAAGGCAAAGGTTCGGTTCTGAAAAAGACTTCAACCAAAACCAAAGGTTCGGTTCCAAAGACAGCTCCAACCGAACGCAAAGGTTCGGTTCTGAAGTCAAAAGAGAACAAAACTCTAAGGTCAGTCCCTCCAACGATCAAAAGCAAAAGGGTCACCTAGAGTCTCCAGCCAGGAAATCCTCTCAATCCAAACCCTCTCGTTCTAATTCTTCTCGTTCTTCTAATTCTTCTACTTCCACCGATTTATCTCCATCTTATTCTAAAACTGATTCCTCTTGTTCTCAAAAATCTCATTCGTCAGCTGAACAAAAGGGAAAGCAGAAGGTCAATGAATCCAAACCAGAGTCCAAACCGAACACACCCAATCCTAACAAAATAAAAGTTTTTACCATTAAAAGGAAAGACGAAACAACTCTTATAAAACGAACTTATCTTGTTGACATCTCTCTTACTGTTCCCGTTCCCATGCAAAGCTCACATGGACCCAAGAAACTTTAGGTTCCTAAATCTGCCTAATTTTTGCAGGTTATAAGTGACGAGCAGTTCGACGAAAAATGGTACATCGATAGTGGCTGCTCACGTCACATGACAGGGAGGAAAGAGGAGCTTAGGGAATACAGATCTCTTGCAAATGGTGGCAACGTTAAGTTTGGAAATAATTCTTTCGGCACCATAAAGGGATACGGGATGATAACAAATGGGGACTTTACTATAAGGAAGGTGGCTTATGTGGAGGGACTCCAACACAACCTCATTAGTGTATCTCAGCTTGTTGGAGGTACAGGTCTCAAAGTCTCGTTCGATGATGAAGGTTCTGAAATCATAGAGAAAAAGACAAAGAAAGTGATTCTCAAGTCAGAGCGAAAGGGTGAAATGTTTCCCTTAAACCTTAAACCCATCAAAGGAAACCCAGCTATATGCTTGTTGTCAAAAGCTCAATCCGACGAAAGCTGGTTGTGGCACCGAAGATTATCTCATCTCAATTTTAAAGATATCAACCGACTTGTCACTGGAGGTCATGTTAGGGGTCTTCCATTGCTCAAGTTCGACAGAGATCATTTGTGTGCTGCATGCGAAATGGGGAAGCAGAGTCGTCAAAGTCACCCATCTATAATCAATACAAAAGTTGTTGAACCACTCGAATTACTTCATATCGATTTGTGTGGTCCTTCATCTATAGAAAGCATCGGTGGTAGCAAGTATATTCTTGTTATTGTTGATGACTTTTCACGATTTACATGGGTGTTCTTTCTAAAGCTCAAATCTGAAGCGACTCAAAAGCTGAAAGTGTTTATCAAGCAAATTGAAGTACAGCTCAAGAAGGTTGTTCGCAACATCAGAAGCGACAATGGTCTCGAATTCAAGAACAGGGAGTTTGAAGAGTTTCTTGCAAAAAAGGGAATTAGTCACAATTTCTCAGCTCCCTACACACCGCAACAAAACAGAATAGTCGAAAGACGAAACCGATCTTTGTGTGAAGCTGCCCGAACTATGCTAAGTTTCGCTTCCTTACCTCTTTATTTTTGGGCTGACTCTATTTCGGCTGCTTGTTTTACACAGAACAGGTCCTATCTCAACAAGAAGTTCAAGCTCACTCCATATGAGATACTGAACAACAGAAAGCCCAATGTGAAATTTTTCCATGTGTTCGGCTCAAGGTGTTTCATCTTTAATTCTAAAGAACACCGCAACAAGTTTGATGTCAAAGCCGACGAGGGAATTTTTCTGGGTTACTCACTCACATCCAAGGCGTACAGGGTCCTAAACAAGCATTTGAGAAGGATTGAAGAAACATACTATGTGACCTTTGACGATAGCTATGTCAAGAAGCTACAGGCCAAAGAAGACACCGCAGGGGAAATCTTTCCTCTAACTAACAAGGTCACAGTTTCGGTCGCCAATTTATACGAGACATTTCTGGAGCTCTTTGACGAACCAGAGAACGATTCATTCTCCGAAGCAGGTGCAGTAGACAACAAAGTTGATCATATGAAGCAGATTGTCGAAGATGCTGCAAGAAGAATGCATGAAGGAGAATCGACCACTAATGACTCTCCATCCAACAACGCTTCTGTCCAGGGGGAGCCAAGCTCTCATGTCGAGTGGGAGCCAAGCTCTCATGTCGAGGGGGAGCCAAACACTCATGTCGAGGGGGAGCCAAACACTCATGTCGAGGGGGAGCCAAGCTCACAAGTCCAGGGGGAGCCCAATTCTACAACTTCAACCGAAGGTCCTTCATCAACCGAAGGTGCTTCTCCAACCGAAGGTGCTTCAACACCTGGAAGCTCAGTACCACAAGAAACACCTGGACTTCATGTTTCTCAAAGCTCATCAATTGAGGGGGAACATAATGATATGACGGTCGGTTACGATAGCCAATCTGAGCCAGAAGAAATGATTAATGCTGAACTAGACCCAACCTTTGATCCGAATTACCCTCCTCTTATCAAATGGACCAGAAATCATCCTATTTCTCAAATAGTTGGTGATGTCTCTGAAAAGGTTCTGACCCGATCACAACTGAAGGCAAAACAGACATCCTTATTTTCAAAAGTTGAGTTTTGTATGTTTAACTCATTCGTATCAAAAGTTGAACCGAAGACTGTTAACTCTGCTCTAGATCACTCTGATTGGGTTCAAGCAATGCAAGACGAACTGAACGAATTTGAAAGGAACAAAGTCTGGCGCCTCATTCCAACTCCTCCAGATGCTTCGGTTGTTGGTCTCAAATGGGTTTTTAGGAACAAAATGGACAAGGAAGGTAATGTTATAAGGAACAAGGCTCGTCTGGTGGTAAAGGGATACTGTCAGGAGGAAGGGATAAACTATGAAGAGACTTTCGCTCCAGTAGCTAGGCTAGAATCTGTTAGAATATTTTCGGCTTATGCTGCTCACAAGAACTTTGAGGTTTTCCAAATGGACGTCAAGTGTGCATTTCTCAATGGAGAACTCGAAGAAACTGTGTACGTGGAGCAACCTCCTGGGTTTGTGAACGAAAAGCATCCAAATCATTGCTATATTCTGGATAAAGCTGTGTACGGCCTCAAGCAAGCTTCGAGGGCCTGGTATGAAACGCTTACAAAAATTTTAAAGATGTCTAAATTTAAACAAGGTTCGGTTGACCCAACCTTCTTTCGCAAAAAGGAAGGTAACCACCTTATGATAGTTCAAATTTATGTCGATGACATCATCTTTGGCTCCACGAATCCCAGCTTAACAGCTGAATTCAGAAAGCTGATGGAGACTAAGTTTGAAATGAGCTCAATGGGTCCTATTAACTTTTTCCTTGGTTTAAACATAAGACAGGGACCCGAAGGCATCTTTATTAATCAGGAAGCTTACACGAAGACTCTCCTAGCAAAGTTTGGTATGATGGGAGACACAAAAGTCAAAGTCCCAATGGCATTCGGCACCAAGCTTACCCCATCCCTAGACAAACCGGCTGTCGATATCACGCTCTATCGTCAAATGATTGGCTCACTGATGTATCTAACTGCTATCAGACCTGATATAATGTTTTCTGTGTGTTATTGTGCTCGATTTTAGGCAAACCCACGTGAACCTCACATGCTTGCAGTGAAGAACATCTTACGATATCTCAAGCGAACCACCTCCTTAGGTCTATGGTATCCATCCAACTCAGGCTTCTTTGTTCAAGTCTATTCTGATGCTGACCTTGGAGGATGTGGACTCGACCGTAAAAGCACAACTGGTGGTTGTCAATTTCTTGACAGGAAGTTAGTCAGCTGGCAATCCAAGAAACAAACGTGTGTGTTGTTGTCTACTGCCGAAGCAGAATACATTGCAGCTGCATCCTGCACATCACAAGTGATTTGGATCCAAAGTCAACTTCGAGACTACGGACTCAATATGAAGAAGATCCCACTATATTGTGACTCTGAAAGTGCAATTAGGATCTGTCATAACCCAGTGCAACACTCTAAAACCAAACACATAGCACTGAGGTATCACTTCATCAAAGATCACGTGGAAGATGGAAACGTCGAAGTTCACTTCGTAAGAACCACTGATCAACTGGCTGACGTCTTTACAAAAGCTCTTCCTGAAGCATCATTCAATAAAATATTGCAAGGCTTGGGTATGATGGTTGCAGAGTCGGTCCCAAATCCTCAAATCTCTATTTAAGAATCAAGAACCGAACGAAACATAACGCTCTGTTGCTCTCTGCTCTGGCGATTTAAAGGAACCGACGCAAACAGACCGCTCTGTTGCTCTCTGCTCTGGCGCTTTAACGGAACCGAAGCAACCAGACCGCTCGGTCACTCTCTGCTCTGGTAAAATAAAGGAACCGAAACAACCAGACCGCTCGGTCACTCTCTGCTCTGGTAAAATAAAGGAACCGAAACAACCAGACCGCTCGGTCCCTCTCTGTCCCAGTAATTTAAAGGCACTCAAGCAAACAGCACGCTCGGTCTTTCTCTGCTCTAAAAGATTTACGGAACCGACCAAGATAAACCGCTCAGTTCTTCTCGATTCTGAAACTATCACCGAAATACACAGATCGATCGGTCTATCTCTGCTTCCTTTTTTTTTTGTACAAATTTTATCTTTCTGTTTTTATTTATTTTTCAGAAAAACTCCAAAATTACAAAAACATTTTATCTTTCTGTTTTTATTTATTTTTCAGAAAAATTCCAAAATTACAAAAACATTTTATCTTTCTGTTTTTATTTATTTTTCAGAAAATTCCAAAATTACAAAAACATTTTATCTTTCTAGTCGGTGTACGTTTTGCACAGGTGAATACAAGCATCTCCTTCTATAGTGTTTACCCAGGTATGTTTTTTCTTTATCAGACTAGTTAGACGTCCTTAGAAGCATGCTGCTGTATGTTGTCGCAAGCCTCTATGACCTCGAGCATGCCTTAATGATTCGATCAACACCTATCGTTTCTTCCCAATCAGGCTATTCTCTCACACTCGGTCTAGAGCTACCTTCCTCTACTCATCTGAAACATGAGTTGCTCTGCTTTGTCCCAATTCTGTAGCAGAAGGTACGTTCGGTCTCTTAACTCCCTCCTCATCTTCTTCATTTACCTTCGATTCCCCAAAGTAACCCTTGATGCTTTCGGTCTTTACCACTGAGGCTTATGGTTGCACAACATCTGTGTTTATGATCTTAGATTCGTTTACCACGTTCTAAGTGAAACCCAAAATCCAACACCTGAAATGAATTGACGGTGAGTGATAAACTCAAGCTATTACTTGGAAATCTCTTTTTCTTTTTGTGTGATCTTTTATGAAATTGTCTCCACCTAAGACATTTCTTCCCAAAGAGGTCCAGTTTAATTTTTTCCTTGAGATTTCTGTCTATACCATTCACATCACGAAATACTTCCCACCTACCTGTTCAACAGATCTCATCGGTCTCACAGGTAACTCTACCAACACTCAGTTTTATGTTAAGACTTGATGCTTGGTTTGAGTTCAGCCACCCTTCAGCCATTATCAAAAGATGCCTTTCATTGTTTCTTCAAAGACAACTGATCGTATTTCTCGGGAAACCACACAAGCACTTCAAGTCACTCTTGGCTTTGAAGGAAGCGATTCTTGCCCGTAATCTTCCGCTTTCTGTCTTCTTAATAGACAACACTCACATCCCAAACACCTTTGATTTACTTCTTTATCTTTCACACTCTTATACACGAAAATTAATTTTTCCAACATTCTAAATTGCTGTTTGGTATGCGGTTTTAAGTTTCAGTTGTAACCAAACAAGGGCACAAGGAATTTCAAACGGTACGAAAAGGATTTGGGCGCGTGCAAATGATTCGTTTCACACCCACGTGTGCTGACGTATTCCTGGGATACACCATAACTTCCAATCGCGCTTTTTCAGGCGACGTTTTGGTTTCTTCATCATCACGATTTTCTCTCTCCTGTGAACGGTATAAATAAGGCGTGATCGTGTTCTTTGGCATTTACCTCTCAAGAATTCTCTCTCTGAAAAAGTTACCACTGTTCATCTTCTTCCACAACTCAACAATGGCGACTTCTTCTTCCGCACAAGATCAATCTGCATCCTCTTCTTTGCTCTCAATCAAACCTAATTAGAATTTGATCATAGAGATGACCCCATTCCTTTATGACTCATACATGCTATACGTGGTGGAATGCCTCAAATATTCCCCATTGTTGTTGGCACTAACGCAAGTGGAGGCCGTTCCCATGTCCCTACTCTCCCAAGTCTACACAACGGCCAACTACGACAAACATAAAGACCGCATCTTCTTCACCGTTCACGACAAGAAAACCTCGGTGTCCAAAACACGGTTTTGCTCTCTTCTAGGGCTTGCCGTCGACTCCTCCGTCATCTCACCGGACTTCATCTCCACGGCGCAACTTTTTGTTGGGTTTTGAGCATTCTAACACTCCTAAGTGTACATGCAACCCTAAATACCTTGGATCTATGTTTTCTCTATTATACATGCAAATATGAACATCCAAGGTATTATCCTAATCTAGCATACAAAACTATCAATATAACAAGATAGAATACATACCTCTTTGATGTAGAATGTCTTTATGAAGCTTGAGTGCCTAGTGCCCCAAGTGTGACACCTCAAATGGTTCACACAACACCAAATACACTTGGAATAACTTGAGAGAATTCTACACTTCATAAAATCGGCTAGCCCTCTCTAGAATAATACTAGTAGCCGATTTTCCTCAAGAATAAGATGCTTATATAGTTATACAATTAGGTTAAACCCTAATTGTCATGACTTTCCATTTCCTTGGATCCATGGGTTCAAATACACCATGGAGCATCCATGGAGCATCATATGGGTTTTGGCCCAACTAGATAATCCATGGAGCATTAGCCCACTATACAAGTATGGATGATTTACACAATCAACCCACATATTTAATTAGTCTTCTTTTGATCACTCAATTAATGCTAGATTAATTCTTGATCAATACTAATTAAATAATCTCATTATTCTTATTATTAATATACTAGAACTTATAATATATTAATAATCATAAGTGTCTTATTTCTCTCATTTAGTCTATCCAAGTGCATGATGCCATGCAACCCAAATGGACCATGCCGGGTCGGGTCAAGTCTTACCAATTATAGTTATGGACTTAGACATTAATCCAACAGTCTCCCACTTGGATAAGTCTAAAACTATTATTGCATATGACTTCAGGAACCAACTGGAAATTGTAGCTCTCAAAAGCTTCTGTCGAACTCTGACCTTGTAGATGAACTCTGATCTTGTCAATGACTTGTCCATTAGATAAGGGATCATATATTCCTCCATTCTAGATATCATATGGACTGAGACATGGATTATAATCATTCTCTCTGTCCATTTGTTGTTTCCCGATTTCCGATTTATGACGACTGACTAATTGAACAAATCAAATCAGTCCTGGCCCGGCCGAGCACTTCCATTTGTCATCATCAAATCATCGAGGGGCCCACAGATATCGCTTTTATCCCGAAGGTAAAAGGAATGGATAAACTTCGACTCATATGGATTGTTCTACTACTTGTTGAATCATACACAAAGACACGTTTTATAACATCGAGTTACCAATGCGTTTCGTGTAATCAATGTACTATCAAATCATAGTAACAACTCATATCTCTAGGTTTGAAGAATATAAGATATTATCGTCTCATGATCACTCGTGATAATATCCATGAAGTGATTCCAATGAGCGCGGGTTGAATCCAATACTCAGAACTTATGAGCACTCATGAGTGTTGTAGCCCTTTGTCCAACATCTTAGACCTCTACAGGCCAACCCATGACAGTCTTAATTCATATCTACTTCCAACATATGACCGACTGTGGATGGTTTGAATAACTTAGTCATTCCGGAAGAATAACCTAGTTTATTCGGGAAGTCAAAACATGCAAAGTGAAACACAATAATAATTGAATCCAATATGGTCTCAGAACTTATGAATATAAATAAAACACCTTTTATTTATCACCATATGATTACACATTATTCATTTTATACTGTTTCAGCTATCAACATTATTCTTGAATTTAAAACAATAGTTGTCCCATGCTCCAAGCATGCACACTATGTTTTCTAAACACTAGTCATGCCATACACCAAGTATGCATAATATGTTTGTCTATGATCTTTATTTTGTGAACTAGATCAAATGAACATAACTTCAATGATTCTCTTTTCACACTCCCAAATCCTTACTGCAAATGCAAGAATTCCAAATTCATGTCATTTACTGAAATCTGTTAGATTCTAAACTTATATGCATCGATCCTCTTGTAATGATTATGCACAAAGTCAGAAAGACTTAACAACAATCATTACAGAGCATTCCAAAGGAGATCAAGTCCTTGGAACCATCCTTCTTGCATTAAGTTTCCTTAATCTTACACAGATTGAAAATTCTAACTTTGAAACATTTCCAGATTCCATTTCGACTATCACTTCTGAACAAGAGTTGCCTCCTTACAGATTATGTCAATATGGCCCTTCCAGAATTATCACTATACTTCCAACTGTCCTTGAGCAACCAATCTTTGGTAAACCTTAGATTGTCCTCGACAATTGTTTAATCCTTTTAGTCATATCCAGTTCTAAACCTTTTCCCTTCTTAATGCCCTAGGCATTTGGAAATTTTTAGAAAGGATGAATATAGCACATGTAATCGATCCTATATCCGAAGCATATGGGACACGATTCATGATGTCTCACATAAAGACTAAACCAGTCTTTTGCTATAACATTTCCATTTCTATTTGCCAAGTTCTCATAATTCATATTATGAAAAGGGATGCCGTAATCATAATCGAATTTTAGAACGCAAATAATGGAACCATATACAGAATTTCCTTATGTTGAGCCATTCCAACATGAAATTCATATATATCCTTGACTAAATGATTAAAACCTCACGATCTAAGTGTTGGATAAGGTGTCTAAGTCCATAACTATTTCTGGTATGTACTTGACCCGACCCGGCATGGTCCATTTGGGTTGCATGGCATCATGCAATTGGATAGACTAAATGAGAGAAATAACACTTGGAGATTATTAATATATTATAAGTTCTAATATATTAATAATATTATTTGATTAGTTTGATCAAGAATTAATTTAGAATTAATTAAGTGATCAAAAGATAACTAATTAAATATATGGGTTGATTATGTAAATCATCCATATCTTGTATAGTGGGCTAAAAGGCTCCATGGACCATCAAGTTGGGTTCTACCCATAGGATGCTCCATGGATGCTCCATGGGAGTTACAAACCCATGGGTCATGGAAATGAAGAGTCATGACACATTAGGGTTTAACCCTAGATGTGTCAACACTATATAAGTAACATATTCTCCACCCAAAATCGGCTACACTAAGAAACAAGAGGGCTTGGCCGATTTTGAAGAAGTGAGTATTCTCTCATAAGTTCTTCCAAGAGCATTTGGTGTTGTGTGAAGCATTTGAGGCATCACACTTGGGGTGCTAGGCTCACAAGGTTTCAAGGAACACAAGCAATAACAAGGTAAGTTATTCTATCTATACTTAATGTTAAAATTGTTCCCCATGTATGCTAGATAGGAATATAACCTTGGAATTCAACTTTGCATGACAATTAGACAAACATAGATCCAAGGTTATTAGGGTTGCATGTACACTTAGGAAGTGTTAGAATGCTCAAAACCCATCAGTGGTATCAGAGCCTAGGCTTGTTTGTTCTTATTTGTGCTTAAAAGTTGAAAACAGAATCGGAAATTTTGCTGTCTGCGAATGGACTCGTCGAGTCTATAGGGGGGACTCGTCGAGTCCATGAGTATCTTCAACCAACTCGGCGAGTCAGTTTATGCACTCGGAGAGTAGGATCGACTGAGTGCAGATTTTCGATTCAGTTGCTGGAAAATGAATTAGAAACATTACCCTAAACTGTTTTGGTAATTGAAAACTTGTTTCTTTGTGGTGTAAGGTCTTTGCTAATTCATTTACAACAACTAGTTATCAAAATTACAAAGTTTTATGTAATTTTTGATTGTGTTCATATTCATGTTCTTGTTCTTATGATGTTTTAGATGATCATAGGAATTATTTGTAACCTATTTGGTAGTTTAATTCTTGATCATAATGTGTTTTAATGGAGTCCATAACTTATCCTTAAGTTATGGAAAACCAAGAGTCACACTTGAGTTAAAACCATTAAGAAAACACAAGAGTTAAAAAAAATGAAGAGTCTTCATTTTTATTACTCTATTAAACTCATAAGTTACAAGAAATGAAAAGTTTTGAAAGTTACAAAACTTGCCCTCAAGTTTTGGAACAAGTAAAGTTAAGTTAAAACTTTAAGTTCCAACCCCTAGAATTTTAAAAGTTAAAATTCAACCCTTATACTTATATTATGATGATTTAATAATTATATATATATATATGTATAAGAATAAAGTCGTCTTACCGCTAGTACGCCTCATTCACGAAGCCGGTCTATAAGGTGGGTATAAGGTTGTTGCCTATAAAATGGTGACTTAATGGGTGTATATTCTCACCCACCGCTTGCTTGACTGGTGGAGGGTCGTTAGCCGAACGGGTAAGACAAGGACTTATAAATTCTCATTCAAAGTATGATGAATATAATAAAGTAACTAAATGTTTATTAAATTCCCAATCTTAGTTACTTTAGGAAAAATGTGAATAAGGTGCTAATCCATGAAATTACACTTTACACTTTGTCTAAGTCGTTGGTGGAGCGTGTGTGGTTAACCGGCACACTAACTTGGACTTAACAAGGTAGGTAAAGGGTGACTTAAGGTTTATTATAGTATCGGTGGAGCGTGTGTGGTTTACCGGCACATCGATTGAGTGATAAACTTTAAGGGTACCAAGTGATTTGCATGGTTACTTCACACCTCGTTTTGTGATCCTCGGCATCCCAGTCACAAAACCTGGAGGGCACTCCCGAGATTGAAACATGCCTTTGAAAAGTTCATTGGATCTCAAAGAATCTAGGAATCTCTAAAACCAATAAAAACTAAATATCTAATATTTCGGTTTTCGTGGTGGAAATTGGTGAATCGTCATTCACCTACCTTTCAAATATGGTATAGCTTAGATTACGGCATACCTCTTCTAAGTTATATTATATTGTGATTGGATCCTAGCCTTAATATTACATTTGGGTGTTTTATTAAGGACTCTCTTAAATCTAAACTAAACTTGTTCTTCTTTTTCAGATGTCTTCAAATAATGCTTCTGGCTCGAATCCTAATGGCTCCTTTACTCTTATGAGTCTGTGTGGGAAAGTCACCTTTGATGGATCCAACTTCAATAAATGGATCAGAAACATCAGGATGATTACCCGCTACGAGGACAAAGAATATGTCCTTGACAAGGAGCTTAAGGAAATTGATGAGTCCACTGCAACTCCCCAGGAGATCGCTGACTTTCATACTCATGAAAGAGATGCAACCAAGGTGGCTTGCATCATGTTGGCCACCATGACAGCTGAACTCCAAAAGTCTTATGAAGATTTCTACCCTTATGAAATGCACCAAGATTTGATGGAAAGATACCATCAAAGTGCACGAAAAGAGAGGTACGAAGTCATCTGCTCCATGATAACAACCATGATGAAGGACGGAGAGTCCGTCACGAGCCACATGCAGAAAATGCAAAGGTATGTGGATCGTTTGCTGAAGCTCAATGTGAACTTTCCTGAGGAGCTTGCAATAGATATCATATTTACTCCTTACCATCGTGCTATGATCAATTCCGCATGACATATCACATGAACAAGGAAGAGGTCACCCTCAGCAAACTTCAGGGACTTCTCAAGACCGCAGAAACAGGCCTTAAGGGGAAGTCGGTTGCTATCACTCCTACTCCAGAATCAACTCCGGTCTAGGCAATCGGGCAAAGTCGAGGGAGGAAGAGAAAGAGATCATTAAAGGGTACCAAGGCTCGGACCCTTGATGGCTCTTCTTCAAGTGGAACCAAGAAAGGTTTCATTACTCCTTCTTCTGACCCAAAAGAAGCTGAATGCTTCTATTACCATGAAAAAGCTCATTGGAAGCGGAACTGCCCAAAGTACCAGCAGGATGTGAAGGATGGGAAAGTCAAACCCAACCATGCAGGTATTTACACTATCATTTCTAATAACTCACCCCATTCGAAATCTTGGGTCCTTGATACCGGTTGCGGTATTCATATTTGT
The DNA here is from genome assembly GCF_052625555.1 of Lactuca saligna. NCBI lineage: Eukaryota > Viridiplantae > Streptophyta > Magnoliopsida > Asterales > Asteraceae > Lactuca > Lactuca saligna. Next base: position 63,530,876 of record NC_136420.1, on the reverse strand, counting down.
TGTGACTTGCAGGGACTAGGAAGAAGTGAGAATGTGGAGCAAGGAAGAATAAACTTAATCATGGGGAATAGGAAAGTTACACCTGTCACCAAGATTGGAGTTTATACTTTATCGCTAAGTAGTGGGTTAAATTTAGATTTGAATAAATGTTGTTATTCGCCAGAAATGGCAAGAAATATTATTTCCTTTCATGCATTGTACAAACAAGGTTTCACCTTTTCGTTTGATAATGAAGTTGGTTCGATTAATGCTTTCTTTAATAATGTACTTTATTTTAAAGCATTACCTTGTGATGGTGTGTATGAAGCAGTATCTATTGTAGATAACTTAGGAAATAATGTTTTGTGTATTGATTCTACTAATAATAATAACATGGATAAAGCATCATTATGGCATTGTCGTCTTGGACATATAAGCAAGAAACGCATAGGCCAACTCCAAAAAGATGAAGTCTTGGAGTCGTTTGACCTAAAGTCAAATGATAGTTGCGAATCATGCTTACTTGGAAAAATGACAAAGTCACCCTTCACAGGCTCGTGTGAAAGGGGTGAAGGTTTGTTGGACCTTATACACACGGATGTGTGTGGACCATTCAAACATGCCACAAGGGATGCTAATCGTTATTATTTGACTTTTACTGATGATTACAGTAGATATGGATATGTCTACTTAATCAAGCATAAGTCAGAGACTTTCGAGAAGTTTAAGGAATTTAAACAGGAAGTCGAGAATCAATTGGGCAGGAACATTAAGATGCTTCGATCCGATCGAGGTGGTGAGTATCTTAGTTCAGAGTTCCTCGACTATCTAAAGGAATGTGGGATTGTCTCACAATTGACACCTCCCAGGACACCACAGTTGAATGGTGTGGCTGAGAGGCATAATCGAACCTTGTTGGACATGGTTCGTTCCATGATGAGTCGAGCTTCGCTACCAATCTCATTCTGGGGGTATGCCTTAGAGACAGTCGCCCATATCCTTAATCTAGTCCCTACAAAGAAAGTTGCCAAAACTCCTCACGAGATGTGGACTGGTAAAGTACCTAAACTAGACCACATCAAGATTTGGGGCTGCGAGGCTCTCGTGAGATGCGAGACTCATGATAAGCTCGAACCCCGAAGCGAGAGGTGTATTTTCATCGGCTACCCACAACAATCCTTTGGTTACCTCTTCTACAGACCTAGTGACAATGTGGTCTTTGTAGCAAGAAGAGGAGTCTTTCGAGAAAGAGAGTTAATAAGCCAAGGAGACAGTGGGAGGCAAGTTGATCTTGAAGAAATTCAAGAGTCAAGTGGTGAAGGAACTTCAAACTCTAGCCCTCAATTTGAGGAGGAAACTCCTGTTGAGCCAATTGACGAATCTGTACCTCTGAGGCGTTCCACGAGAGTTAGGAGTGCACCTGAGCATTACTATGGATTCCATATTACTGCAGAAGGTGAGACACTTATTAGTGATGAGACACTAGTAAGTCAAGATGACCCTAACAGCTACGAGGAAGCCATGGCAGGCCCCGAGTTTGCTAAATGGAAAGAGGCTATGGATAGCGAGATACAATCCATGTATGACAATCAAGTTTGGAACTTGGTTGAGAATGTACCAGGTCGAAAGACTGTAGGGTGCAAATGGGTCATCAAGAGGAAGACCGACATGGATGGTAAAGTACACACTTATAAGGCTAGACTGGTTGCAAAGGGCTTCTCTCAAATTCCTGGAGTGGATTATGATGAGACCTTTTCTCCGGTAGCCAAGATTAAGTCTATTCGGGTTCTGTTAGCCATAGCCGCATTTCATGACTATGAAATTTGGCAAATGGATGTCAAAACCGCTTTCCTTAATGGGAAGTTGGCTGAAGATGTTTACATGAGTCAGCCAGAGGGTTTTGTCAGCAACAAGTACCCTGATAGAGTGTGTAAGCTTGAGAAATCCATTTATGGATTAAAGCAAGCACCTCGCAGATGGAATCTTTGCTTTGATGAAAAGGTCAAGGAATTTGGCTTTTCTAAGAGTGAAGATGAATCTTGTGTATATGTCAAGGCTAGTGGGAGTATAGTTAGCTTTTTGGTATTGTATGTGGATGACATACTACTCATAGGAAACGACATTCCAACCCTGCAGGAAGTAAAGTCCTGGCTTGGAAAGTGTTTCGCTATGAAGGACCTTGGTGAAGCTGCCTATATTTTGGGGATAAGGATCTTGAGAGATCGGAGTAAAAGACTAATTGGACTTAGTCAAAGTACCTACTTGGAGAAGGTTCTGAAGAGATTTAGAATGCAAGACTCCAAGAAAGGAGAGTTGCCCATCCAGAGTAGTGCCAAGTTGAGTAAGACACAAAGCCCTAGCACTGAGGCTGAGATAGCAGAAATGAGTCGAGTACCTTATGCTTCGGCTGTAGGTTCGATCATGTATGCTATGACGTGTACTCGACCTGATGTAGCCTTTGCTTTGAGCATGGTTAGCAGGTTTCAGGGGAACCCTGGCAAGGCACACTGGACTGCGGTAAAGAATATTCTCAAGTACCTACAAAGGACTAAGGACTGGGTCCTTACCCTCGGTGGGAGTGATGACTTGAGAGTTGTAGGGTATAGTGATGCTAGCTTCCAGACTGATAGGGATAACTTCCGCTCTCAGTCGGGCTGGGTCTTTACCCTAAATGGAGGAGCAATTTCTTGGAAGAGTTCCAAGCAAGAGACAGTGGCAGATTCTACTTGTGAATCAGAGTATATTGCAGCTAGCGAAGCGGCAAAGGAGGCGTTATGGTTGAGGAACTTCATTGGAGACCTTGGAGTTGTACCAGCTATTAAAGAGCCAATGGAAATTTTCTGTGATAGTGAAAGTGTTGTTGCCTTAGCCAAGGAACCAAGGGATCACGGGAGATCCAGACACATCGACAGAAAATACCATTTCATCAGACATCGGATCGAAGAAGGACTCCTCGTGGCAAAGAGGGTATCATCAGATGAGAATCCGGCAGATCCCCTCACGAAGGGACTGACTTGGGTTAAGCATCTCCAGCATGCTCGGAGCATAGGGCTGAAGGATGATATTAGATTTAGTAGTTAGATAATCTCGAAATTTGTAAAGTGTAATTGACATTTGATGATGAATAAAAGTGTTTTATTTATGAGTAAAGTGTTACTATCTCTTGTCGATCGTTTACTATATTTCTTTTGCATGTTTTGACTTCCAGAATAATTTTGTTTGGTATAACATATTATTCAAACCTCCACAGTCGGTCATATGTCGGAAGTAGGTATGAATCAAGACTGTCATGTTTGGTTGTAGAGGTCTAGGACAAGGCTACAACAATCATGAGTGCTCATAAGTTCTGAGCATTGGACTCAACCCACGCTCACTGGAATCACTTCATGGAATTCTATCTCGAGTGATCGTGAGACGGTAATATCATATAAATCTTTAAACCTAGAGATATGATTTGTTACTTACAAGTTGGTTATGCATTGATTGTACGAAAAACGCATTGGTAACTCAATGTTATAAAATCGCGCTCTTATGTGTAATTCAATGAGTAGTAGAACAAACATATGAGTCGAAGTTTATCTGTTCCTTCTTGGATTAGAAGCTGATATCTGGGCCCCTCGATGATTTTGTTTTGACCTATGTACCGGGCCCGGTCAGAACTAAAATTGATGTGTTCAATGAAGTTCTTTGTCAAACAAATCAGAAATCGAGAAACAAATTGTTGGACAATAAGTAAGACATTGTTCCATGTATTTGTCCGACTGATATCTAGAAAAGAGGATTATATGATCACTTATCTTAAATGGCGTACCATCATTTTCTCAGTTTCGAGAAACCTTGTAAAGAGCTACGATTGCCGATCGGTTCCTGAAGTCATACTTGCAGTAATAGTTATTAGACTTATCCAAGTGGGAGACTGTTGGATAAGGTGTCTAAGTCCATAACTATTTCTGGTATGTACTTGACCCGACCTGGCATGGTCCATTTGGGTTGCATGGCATCATGCAATTGGATAGACTAAATGAGAGAAATAACACTTGGAGATTATTAATATATTATAAGTTCTAATATATTAATAATATTATTTGATTAGTTTGATCAAGAATTAATTTAGAATTAATTAAGTGATCAAAAGATAACTAATTAAATATATGGGTTGATTATGTAAATCATCCATATCTTGTATAGTGGGCTAAAAGGCTCCATGGACCATCAAGTTGGGTTCCACCCATAGGATGCTCCATGGATGCTCCATGGGAGTTACAAACCCATGGGTCATGGAAATGAAGAGTCATGACACATTAGGGTTTAACCCTAGATGTGTCAACACTATATAAGTAACATATTCTCCACCCAAAATCGGCTACACTAAGAAACAAGAGGGCTTGGCCGATTTTGAAGAAGTGAGTATTCTCTCATAAGTTCTTCCAAGAGCATTTGGTGTTGTGTGAAGCATTTGAGGCATCACACTTGGGGTGCTAGGCTCACAAGGTTTCAAGGAACACAAGCAATAACAAGGTAAGTTATTCTATCTATACTTAATGTTAAAATTGTTCCCCATGTATGCTAGATAGGAATATAACCTTGGAATTCAACTTTGCATGACAATTAGACAAACATAGATCCAAGGTTATTAGGGTTGCATGTACACTTAGGAAGTGTTAGAATGCTCAAAACCCATCACTAAGCTTATAGATTTGAGATGAAGTATAATTTCCTCTCCCTTAATTATAGCAAAACAACTCTTTCCCAGTTGAAACTTTTGTTTTCTATAATTAACATTGCTAGCTTGTAATACTTATCGTAATTATCATGCTCCCACTAACATGATGATTATTAGCATAACACTTATGCTCCCACTAGCTTTGACATGTACTCAGAAAGCTCGACTTCTAGAAATCAATACTTTATTGACTTTCTGACCAAAGTTCAGATTTCTGATACTAGATTGTTTTGATAAGACTTTATCAAAAAACATACACCTTCCCTTAGATAGCACATTTGTGTGTCTAAACAATTATGAAGAGGGATGCCGTAATCATAATGGTTAGACCTTTTTGCTACTTCTCACAAGTCCAGGTTAGTGTGCCGGTAAACCACACACGCTCCACTAACGACTTTGAGAATGCAAATATCACAATTGCTATCTAGCTAAAATCTACTTAGTGGAAGTGTTTCCTCACCATCATTTTCATGAATCGGAGAGAAACCTTATGACACTTAGATTTAATGGTGTATGACTTCTTATCCATGTGAATTGTCAAAACCATAGTTACAAGACAAGGATAATGACAAATCTAAACTCATATGGATTGAACTCAATCTTAATTTCTTGCCACCTGGCAGCTCAAGGGCCTGCCATTGCTTCCAAGTTGTTGTGCAACACATTGAGAACTCTAAGAACTCATATGCAAAGCCAACTTTAACTAGAATGGGCACGGAATATGTCAACACGATAGGTTATAAACCTCAAGTTGTGTGCTAGTGAAGAACTTCAGGTTTCATTCTTGATTAGTTCTTGAGAATTTCAAGACCTTTAAGACTCCCACTGTCCTCTTGACCTATAAGACTCCCTTGTCAAACATCCAAGAGATAGTGCGGATTCTAATCAAGACAAACACTTCACACAATTGGCCTTAGTTGGTCTTTGTTTTATCCAAAACATCACAACTTACCAATTTCAAATGTACAAGAGTAGAAAACTTTTACTCTTACATTTTTCAAGTGTTTTAAACCTTCTTTAAGACATGTCACTCAAATTACAATCTTGGAGTATGACTCTAAGACTTGTATTGGAACAAAGTATGACTCATCTTCTTGATTTAACCATTTCAACAATTTCAAGATCCCTTCTTCTTAGGCATAAGAATGCACTAAGACTTCCTTAGAGAACTAATTTTGATATGGTTTCTTAATCATTAAGATGATCACAAAACTGATACTAAAGTACTCTCCCATCTTTTCAGATTTGAGAAACTTTTATCCTTCTGCCTACTTTGATTCTTCTTATCCGCTCTGCTATGCATTGGAACCTTTTCCAATGTCTCAGAGTTACACTTAAGCTTGTAAGTGTAATCATATTTACTGAACTCTAGTAAAATATGACGAATAGCCTTATATCTTTTGTGGTGGACTTAATCAGTGCACATGACTATGTGCTCGATCCCTTAGTCCATTACTTGACTCACACATCCATGTGAACAAGTAATTAGTCTTAATTTTTCCAATACTTGAAAGTTCTCATTCATCATGCTATACAACTTGCATGATTCCAAGTCCCGGTCCAATTGAGACTTTGGATGATGAGAGTCTTTCCTTATTTGGTAAATTTAGACATTACCACAAATGAAAGAATCAATTTCATATTTCCACTCTTGCTATTAATGGAATCATATAAGCAACAATTTTTCCTCAGATGCCATTGTAAGGATATTTAAAATAAATAAAATCAAAAAAATTTCTTTTATTTTAAAGCTATGCGGAAAAACTTATCCTTACAACCCATATGAAAAACTTGTTGTTATCTATTTCTTAGCAATATCTCATAACTCCTAAGAAGTAGCTCAAGAATCCGATCTTCAAACTACGCGATAGAAATCCATCTACGCGATCAGATTCATCATATTCTTTCTTTAAGTACCTTTACTTTTCTTTGATTCTTAAAACATTACCATGTGACCCAGTCACATCATGTATCAGGAATCTCAGAATAGAAACTTATCAGAGTTAGATTAGTGGACTTTTACCTGAAGTAGAGTCAATCTTATTGACTTTAAGATCCTTAGGTAAATCAGGCAGCTTCGCAACCAATGCCCCTTCCTTTGGCAATATAAACATATGGACCCTTTGATAATGGTACACGAGACTATCACAGACTTAGACTTTCTCTTTACCATTTGTTCAACCGAGTTGACTATGGCCGATCCCTTTCCATTGGGAAGAGAATGTTTTTTTCTGTATTTCCAGTGTCACCATTGTCAATGTCCATAAAGTTTCAGGAAGTTGATCTTAACAATAGATAAGATCATTAAGGGTCTTGTCATAGTCTATTTCATAGGTGTTCCAAAAGAACTCACTATGTGACTTAGAAAGTAGTTGAGCCACTAACTTTCTTAAGACTTTGACACCCAACTCTCCCGGCTTGTCAATATGTGACTACATCTCCAAGATGTGATCACACCTAGACCTTGCCTTGCCATTAGGGCTTGAGTGATCTTAAACTTTTCAAGAACTTGTGGGTTAGGGAGAATAATTGGAGGAGGAGAAAGAAGTATGATATCCATGGGACATCATCTTCATTAGGAATGCTTGTTTCAAGAGATTTGGGAAGATCATAAATGTCTAAACCAGACATCTTTTGGGAGATATTCAAGATAGTTGATCTAAAGTCCTTAATATGACACCCAATATGAAATATTAAGGCTAGGACCCAACAAACTATTTTATAACTTAGAAGAGGTATGCCGTAATCCAAGCTATAAAACAATTTGAAGGTAGCTGAATGACGATTCACCAATTTCCACCAAGATAAACGAAATGTATTATTAGGTTTTAATTGGATTTGAAACTCCTAGATCTTTTGAGATTCATTGAACTGTTCAATGGCATGTTTCAATCTCGAGTGTGCCCTTCAGGTTTTGTGACTGGGATGCCGAGGATCACAAAACAAGGTGTGAAGTAACCATGCAAATTACTTGGTACCCTTAAGTGTTTACCCCTCAATCGATGTGCCGGTTAACCACACACGCTCCATCGATACTATGATAAACATTAAGTTACCCTTTGCCTACCTTGTTAAATATGAGTTAGTGTGCCGGTTAACCACACACGCTCCACTAACCGACTTAAACAAAGTGCAAAGTGTAATTTCATGGATTAGCACCTTATTCACATTTTCCTAAGTAACTAAGATTGGGTATTATTTAGAGTTTAGTTACTTAGTATTTATCATTAATACTTTTAATGAAGGGAGAATTATAGTCATGTCAAACCCGTTCGGCTAACGACCCTCCACCAGTCAAGCAAGTGGTGGGTGAGAGTGGACACCCATTAAGTTGTCATTTTACAGGCAACAACCTTATACTCACCTTATAGACCGGCTTCGTGAATGAGGCGTACTAGCGGTAAGACCGACTTTACTCTTATACATATATATATATATATATATATATATATATATATATATATATATATATATATTATTAACTTATAATATTATAAAGTATAAGGGTTGAATTTTAACTTTTAAAATTCTAAGGGATAACTTGGAATTAAAGTATTCATAAGAGAAAACTTTACAAATTCCAAAACTTGAGGGCAAGTTTTGAAACTATTCAAAACTAATTAATTCCATAACTTATGTATTTAAAGTAGTTTTAATCCAAAAACTCTTCAAGTTCCATAACTTATGGACAAATTATGGAAGACTTTAAACTAATAAAGAATTAACTTTTTCTTTATTTTATAACTTATGGAATTAATTAAGGTTACATTATATATATATATATATATATATATATATATTTTAATTTAATGAAGAGACTCTTGGTCCTCCATAACTTGAGGACAAATTATGGAGTCATAACTCCAATTAATTAAAACTAGACTCTTCATTTTTGTAATCTTTGCCAATTTTATGAGTTTTATGAGTCTTAAATGTGACTTTTCATATAACTTGAGGACAAGTTACAAAAACACATTTTAGAATCAACTCTTAGATTAATGTGGATTGAAAACAACTTTTTCACTCAACTTTTCTATTAATCTAAGCAACTCATAAGAACAAGATAATTCAAATCAAACTTTTTCATGTAATTAGTCTAACCTTTAAACTAATACAAAACATGAATCTATTGACAATTATCTTTGAAAATGGATTAGCATGAACATTACCACATTAAAAACAAGTTTATAAGTTCAAAAACAACTTAGGGTAATGTTCCTAGTCCATTTCTAGCCAAAAACCTCGAAGATATGCTGTCTGGGGTCCAACTCGTCGAGTGCATGAACACAACTCGGCGAGTTGGATGCATTTTGCCTTGGACTCGTCGAGTCCCTTCATGGACTCGGCGAGTTAGCTGGGCTGACAGCATCAAAACTCGATTTTTCAGCTTCTATTGCAGGTATAACAAGAAAACAAGCCTAGGCTCTGATACCACTGTTGGGTTTTGAGCATTCTAACACTCCTAAGTGTACATGCAACCCTAAATACCTTGGATCTATGTTTTCTCTATTATACATGCAAATATGAACATCCAAGGTATTATCCTAATCTAGCATACAAAACTATCAATATAACAAGATAGAATACATACCTCTTTGATGTAGAATGTCTTCATGAAGCTTGAGTGCCTAGTGCCCCAAGTGTGACACCTCAAATGGTTCACACAACACCAAATACACTTGGAATAACTTGAGAGAATTCTACACTTCATAAAATCGGCTAGCCCTCTCTAGAATAATACTAGTGGCCGATTTTCCTCAAGAATAAGATGCTTATATAGTTATACAATTAGGGTAAACCCTAATTGTCATGACTTTCCATTTCCTTGGATCCATGGGTTCAAATACACCATGGAGCATCCATGGAGCATCATATGGGTTTTGGCCCAACTAGATAATCCATGGAGCATTAGCCCACTATGCAAGTATGGATGATTTACACAATCAACCCACATATTTAATTAGTCTTCTTTTGATCACTCAATTAATGCTAGATTAATTCTTGATCAATACTAATTAAATAATATCATTATTCTTATTATTAATATACTAGAACTTATAATATATTAATAACCATAAGTGTCTTATTTCTCTCATTTAGTCTATCCAAGTGCATGATGCCATGCAACCCAAATGGACCATGCCGGGTCGGGTCAAGTCTTACCAATTATAGTTATGGACTTAGACATTAATCCAACACTTTTTTCAATGATGTATGAGATGGGGTATACGGATGTTCTTACCTCCATTGCCAAAGTCAAGAAATCCTGTCTTCCGTCTCAATGGAACGGATTGCTTACCCTTCTAATTAAGGGTTTAGCGGAGAGATGTGGTGGTTCGGACACCACAAGCAAAGGGTTTCTGACCATCATGTATGGTCTTTACAACGGTATTAATCTCGATTATGGGTCCATAATCTGGGCTCAAGTTGTTCAGAGTCTCAACACAACTGTCAGGTACTCCGAGATATCGTGCGGCAGGTTTTGGACGCTTATTACCAGAAGGGCCATGGATTCCCTTGACATCCCGGTAATGAAGGATGCTCTTACGGCTTCAATTGCCACTTACCACACCAAGAAGATCATAGTCTCCGATCCAAGTAAGTTTTCTCACTATGGATTGATCCCTGAGTCCATGTATAGGTGCGTCACGCCACACAGCAAAATCATGGCTGACTACAGCACTAGAACACCCTTGCCTCCTAGGGTTCTGTCTGAGGAACAACGTGCTGCTCTTGATGCCCTCGATCAACCTGCCAACCGTGGCAAGAGGGCGAGCAAAAAGGAGAAAGCAGAGAAGAAAGAACCCGCACCAAAGAAGGAGAGAAAGAGAAGGTCCTCCAAACGCAAATCTGGGGCAGAGGCACCTTCTCAGTCAAAATCGAAAAAGGTAAAGAAGATGGCTAAAAGAGCCAAAGGGTCTCCTTCTTCTGAATCAGAACCGAATGCACCATCAGAAACAGAAGCTGCTGCTCCTCAAACCGAAACAACACCCGTTCAGTCTCCTCAACAACCATCTTCACCAGTATCTCCTCAAATTCCCAAATCACCCTCTCCACCTACATCTCCCCAACTTACCAAATCACCCACTCATCCTACTTCCCCAAAAATTCCAACCCCTCCCCAATCACCCACACAGAAGGTCACACTTTCTGTTCCTATATCTATCCCCCAAACCACAACAGAACCTAACATTCCCTTATCTGTTTCTCAACCTTCATCCTCTATCTCCACGCCCATTATCACCGAATCTGTTACCATCACCTCTTCCCAACCACCAATAACGGTCAATGTATCTGATACAGGGGCTGCTACTGTGGTTGAAACCCCGGTCATCAACCTTCCCCCATCTCCGTCTCCATCCTCCAACTCCGGTGCTACCTTGGGGGGCGATGATGAAGAGTTCGACTCTATCTATTATAGCCCCTACCGGATCCCTACAGACACAGATGCCGATACCCCTGTTTCAAGTCAGCAGATTCAGGAAATTCACGCCAAACTTGACAGTCTGCTGGCTGACAATAAAGCCTACGGGGGTGTTGTGCTCAAAGCCTTCATAGAGTCTGCGATCAAGACGTACACTGACACCTTGGATCATTCAACTGACGCCATAGATAACTCAGCTGCTTCATGCTCAAAATCCACCAAGGAAGTTTCTGAGGTTGTTCACACAACTCAGATCTTTCTTGATTCTCTAAAAGCTCACGCTGACTCTAGTGCGGCCAAATTTCAAGCGTCTGTAGACTCTTTCGAGGCTACCCTTCAGGGTGAAACCACTAAATTTGAGGCTCTGCGCGCTGACCTCAAAACTGAATCCACTTCATTTCTCAAATCTTTGGATTCACGTTTTGCCTCTCTGGCAGCCGAGAGCACCCTGAAGGAAGATCTTGTCAAGCACCAGGCAACCATCGACCTACAAAAGATCCAACTGGCCCAGGCACAACAAGAAATTACTTTGCTACAGACTCAGCGGGAAGTTCTTCAAAGTTGCGCTGGTGATGTCAAGAATATGCTAACAAATGTTCTTGACACCCATGATCCCTTCCTAACCCTCACTATTAGACAGCATCTCCAGGCGAAACTCCTTCCTGCTATTAATATCTTAAGTGAAATGAAGGGTGTCTCGGAGAAGCTTGTTCTTCCGAGACAAGGGGGAGAGGAAGGTGTGTCCAAGACAGAACCGAAGGTTAATGTAGCTTCGGGTTCTGGGAAACAAGTCCTAGTTGAGAGTGAATCAGATTCAGACGAAACTATCACTGAAGCTCTTCAACGCAAGAAAAGGGACAAAGAGCTTGATGAAACTCTAAGGATAGCTCGAGAGGCCGAGGCCAAGGAAAGAAAGATCAAGGAGGATGAGGAGGCCATTCAAGCCAAGAAGACTCTGTTCCCAGATTGGGACAGAGACACACTCATCACTCAAGCGATTGAGTTTCCTTCCATATATTGGTTGGAACCGATTGCATCCTTTGAGTGTGATTACACAAAAGACTCGCAGTTCGACATGCCTATCACGCGCAAAGCTTTCACATTTCATTGCTTTGATGTCACTGCCGATGTCCCTCATCCGAACCTGAAGGTTGACAGAGAGATAATAGATTTCTATCTGAAATATGGTCAACCGCAGTACTTGACATGGAGTGCTCAGAAAATCATTAAAGTCAAGGTACTGAAACCAACACAGGCTGGGAAATTTGTGAACGTTAATTTCAAAATCAACAGAGGAACGGCCAACATAGAACATCTTATTTCTCCGGCAGATCTTCCCAGTCTGAATCCGCATGATTGGATTTTGCTATACAACATTCTTCTCTCCAACCAAAGAGAGTATGAACCAATTCTTAAACATCTTAAAAGAATGCTGGCTTCCTACGTCCATGAGCTCGCCACTATGGATCAGGAAATAGCAAGAGTTATGAACAAGAAACCGGCCGTCAAGCCCACTACCAAGACCGGAGATGTTCATAAAATGAAGATAGGGCAAATTGATTCTTCCAATCTAACGGTTATGTTCACCAGAGGCGACAAGCATAAGTTTCTGTTTGCTTTGGTAGACAAACATCTGTTTTCTACAGATTGTCTGGAGCATATTATCAATATCATTCACCAATGCAAACAGAACTCAACAGCAGACAAGAAGAACTTCACTGACATGCTTCGTTGGTATATCACCTTCAGGCATCATATTCTGGCTTTAATACCGAAGATTTTTGAAACGGTAAAGAAGCCCTCTGCTATGAAAAGAGAATGAAGGTCTCGCTCCAAATTGACGCAAAGGGGGAGATTGTTGGGCTGAAAATTATTTTGAAGATTGCGTCTTTTGGGCTCGACAGATTATGTTACTTTGTATTCCGGTTTGGGCCTGTCCAACCGTGAACCTTTTATGTTTTGTATATAAGTTTACGCTTGCATGCATATTAGGTTAAGGTTTTAGAGATCTGAAAACAGCGATACATCTAGACGATAACAGGTTTCTTTGATCATTCCTGTAACCTTCCAATCCTCTACAGTTGATGTTCTTAATCGAGCTCTTCTGAGGATTTTGTTTAATCATTCGACACGTTTGATTCCATCTTGACTTATTCTTTTTATTGCGTTCATATTGTTTTTGTTTATATACTTGTTCAAGATCTAATCGATCTTTATAGATTAAAGGTTAATTTAATCTCAACATATATATATATATATATATATATATATATATATATATATATATATATATACACACGAGTATAAGGGTAGGTGTAGGTGTAGGTATAATGTATGTACGATGGATATAGTTGTATGTAGACTAATAATGGAGTAAAGTTGTTTGTGTGTTAGGGGAGGGGGTGAGAAAGGAGGTATGATGGGTAGGTATAGGGGCGTCAGTGTGGGTATGTACTAAGACCAAACCATGTTTGGCTAGCTATATTATATGGTGAGACTTTTACATACAAACTTCTACATAGAGGGTTTCCATTAATGAATGCCACATCAGATAGTAATGGTTGTCTTGTCCATTGCTTTGTTCTATACTTTTTCAGAGGAAATGGTCAAAATTTGAGTATTGACATTTAAAAAAAATATATTTTTTTATTTTTAAACCATCAATTTCCAAAAAAATAAAAATATATTGATGATGTAGATTGGTGATAATTTTCAACAATTTATGGTGTGATAGTGTGACGATGTGACTATTTTAGTAACATCTTGCGACCACAGTTCCTAGTTTTATGGGTGTTTGACTAAAATTATGATTTTTCATAATCATTTTTCAACTTATAGCTTATAACTTATAACTTATAAACTAATAAGTTAAGACGACATATACATCTTTAGTTATTTCCAGTATAACACATATAAGCTATTTTTTCCCAAAAACTATTTTTAACTTATGGCGACGACAAGTCGTCGGGAAAAGGTCATCGGGAAAGGGTCGTCGGCACAGGCGTGTCGGCATAGGTCTGTTAAGTCGTCGGCATAGATGTCGCCGATATAGCGTGCTCTATTGCGACAACATGTCGTCGGTACAGATTTTGTCAACGATATTTTCAGGGAAAAAATAAAGTTTTATTAGAACCCTGTGGCAACGACATGTCATCGGGACAGCTATAGCAACGACTAGTCGTCGCGACAGGTTGAAGCTATTATGACGCTATGTTGTCGCTATAGGGTTTTATTAGTTAACGGTTATGGACCTATAGCGACGACTTGTCGTCGGTATAGCTACTGATTGTTTTTTAACTTTATAGGTTTTGTACATTACCATTCCTGCATGTTTAAGAAATCCCAAAAACATTGCAGCATATATAAACTGAAATACATTAACTAGGTACCATTGTTCAAATTCAAAACATCAAATTCAAGTTTAATATTACAATAAGTAGTTAACTAACATTGTTTATAATACTAAAAAAACATCAACCATCATTGTCATAATCGTCTTCTCCTTCTTCTTCTTTTGCTGAAATGCTATCGTTACAATATTTTGCTAAAACAAACAAACAAAAAAAAAACCCTATGGCGACGGCAAGTCGTCGGGATAGCCTTGTGATGTGGATCGCCACTTGTCATGCCGACGACATGTTGTCAGTATAGAATACGCAAAACTACATCGTTTTGCTTTTCTAACACATGGATTAAAAATAAATGGAAACTATATTTTTTGGTGCGTATACCGACGACAAGTTGTCGGTATTGAATTTAAGAATACCGCCATTATTTTCATCGTTCCCGCGAGAGTTTTGCCGACGACTTGTCGTCGGCATAGGGGTCCTAGTCAAATTAAATAAGTCAAAGTTCGCTAAACCTATGGCGACAACAAGTCGTCGGCATAGGGATACTTTTAGCGACGACATTTTTCGTCGGGAAAGTGTCGTGTGCATAGGTCCGTTTCCTTTTTAGTGTTAAAAGAATAATAATATTAAAACAAAAAAACAAAAAGATCCGAAATCCTTAGACATTGAACAGCTACACCCTAGGACCAGAAAGAACATTATAAATCTCCATGGAGAACTTACTATACAAAAATGCTACATTTATTTAGAGCATTTCCATAAGGAATTAGTGAGGATTGCTCTATAATACTAGAAGCGCTACACTTAACACACACATGACTTATAATCTTAACCAAATCAAAATAGAACAAGTCTACATATCAAAGTTACTCGATAGGGGAAGCTCGAGCAAATAGACCAAAAGCTGGATTAATAACAGTAAACCCTCCATCAAGTACTAGATTATGCCCGCTCATGTACTTGGCCTCATCGCTCGCTAGAAAAAGAGCAGCTTCTGCAACATCTTCTATACTCAGCAAGATCCCTTTGAGGTTCGAATAAACTTTTGAGTATTTATCAGGGTAATCTTTTACATAATTTGTAGCCATAGGTGAAGGGATAAAATGAGGTGATAAGCAATTAACACGAATCCCATATTGGCCAAGCTCGGCAGCTGTATTCTTAGTTAGACCCACAAGCGCATGTTTTGAAGTCGAATAAGCATGAGAAACGATTCCTCCAACGCTCCCAGACACACTTCCCAAATTAATAATGCTGCCTCTCCGAGCTGAAATCATGGCTCGAGCTGCGTGCTTTGTTCCTAGAAACACGCCGGTAACGTTGACTTTCATAACCCTTTCAAAATCTAACATATCGTTATCGAGAATACTGAGCTTTCCATCATCTACAATGGCTGCATTGTTGACCATTATGTCCAACCTACCATATTTGGCAAGTGTGATGTTGATGACATTTTCAACATCAGATTCAACAGTCACGTTACAATGGACAAACAAAGCGTTTTCAAGACCAATATCTTTACAAACTTCTTGACCTAAGTCGTCTTGGATATCAGCAATCACGACTTTGGCTCCATGTTTTATGAATAGTCTTGCCGTTGCCTCACCGATTCCTTGAGCTCCACCAGTGACAACTGCTACTTTCATTGACAACCTAAAGAAAAATTAAACAGCGTTACAAGAATGAATTGTTTATGGATTACTCACAATCTTAGTTTAATTTCTTTAAATTGTTAAAAGAAAAATATAAATGAAGCATCCAGATATATGAGTACAACATAGTTTTGATGATCCTACATCGAAATTCTATCTCATGAAAAGCATAGTTTTTATCATCCTTGCGTCGACCATTATATCTTGAAAACCATCTAAACAACCGTTAGATCTAAGTTTATATGAGTGTTGATAATAAAATCCTTCTCATAGTGAAATGCTTATCATGAAAATAGTTGAATGATTCTACTCGTATTTTTATTTTACTTTTAACCTTAAAAAAGATTTAGAAAACCGATCGAACTTTATTCTACATTATTTTTATTGTGAAATGTAAAGATCTTTATATAAGAACGAAGTTCTATCTTTTATAAATTTTATAAATTTTGGGTTAATTTGTTAATTTTTTAATTAAGATTAATTGCTTTGCGAAGAATCTCACTAATAAGTTTGTAATTTGTGATGAATATACATTTTGATGGTGGTCTTATCAGAATTCGAGAAAAAACTAGAAATAATCACCTGTGACTTGCGAGCATTATTTAAACATTCCTTGAATAAAACCGATCAAAATCATATGAGCTTAAAATTTTGGAACTGTTTTAAATTGAAATTTCGCAAACAAGATTTTATATTTACTTAAGAACAGTTTTTAATATAAAAACTTGCCGTAGAGGGACTGTATGTATCATCTTTCCAAATATTATTGAATGTCATACATCTAAGTAATTTTTGCAGAAATTTACTAACTGTTTAGGGGGTACTAAATTTTGCACGCATTACTCATATTTATTTATGTATGTCTATTTATTATTTGTATGAATGTGTATGTATTATGTATAACAACCAAAGTAGTAGTAACTAATAATAATAATATTAATAATAATAATAATAATAATAATAATTATTATTATTATTATTATATTTATAATAATGATGATGTATTGAAATATATATATATATATATATATATATATATATATATATATATATATATATATATATATATATATATATATATTATGTTTTTATTATAAAAGAAATAAGATTACCTGGGGACAAATTCTGAAACATTTGCCATGGTTTTTGATGGCCGGATAAGCAAAAAGTTCTTGCTAATTGCTATAGATTTTGATCGGAAAGAAATGAGCGGTGGATGAATATGCCGAGCAGATGCCTTTAAATATAAAATTTTCCCTTTGTTAGTTTATTCTTTTAACACTATTTAATTGGCCTACCGGCCCTTGCATGAAGTTTCTTTCAAAAAGAAAAAAAAAAACACATGTATGTACTATTAATATAATATATTCTAACTAATGTATTTTTTTATTAAAAACGATATGTTTTAAAATTCTCTATTGGCATGTTGAAAAACATGGCAAAATTTTATTTTATGGAAAATATATCGAAGGACACAAAATAAATAATATGGGTAATGAAATCTATTTTCTTTTTAGTTGTATATTTGTCGAATGAACTTTGAAAAGTACTTATATAATATGATCAAAATACATTATTATTGATTTTTGTTTATTTATTACGATTTTTACTTAAAAAAACATTTCATATACTTCAAATTTTTACTTACTGCTTACGAACTCAAACTTTGTGTTTTTTTTTTTAATTTGCCGAAAAGTATATATATATATATATATATATATATATATATATATATATATATATATATATATATATATATATATATATATATATATATATATATATATGTGTGTGTGTGTGTGTTTTTAAGGGGTTGACATTGGTGTGCATGAACATAAGGGTAGGTGTAGGTATAATGTATGCATGACGGATATAGTTGTATATTATTCAATGTTTTTAAAATGTATATATTTATATTATAAGTTATGTTTTTTAAATAATTTAATGCTACAAAAACAAAAAAAATAAAAAAAGAGAATACTTTGGGGTGGTTTTATTTTTCTATGTTTTCAAAATGTATATATATTTATGTTATAAATTATGTTTTTAATTAATTTAATGCTACAAAAATAAAAATAAAAATAAAAATAAAAAAGAATATTGTGGAGTGGTAACCATTTCCAATGTTTAGTGGCGGTGGTGATGGGTTTGGTGTGAAACTGATGTGACGCACATGTAGCAACACTTTTCCGATAGGGGTGGGTGTGACCACTCCCCGTAGCCTTTGGCTAGTTATATGGTATGGTGAGACTTTTACACATAGACTCCTACATAGAGGGTTTCCATTAACTAACGCCACATCACATAGTAATGGTTGTCTTGTCCATTGCTTTGTTCTATACTTGTTCACAGAGGAAATGGTCAAAATTTGAGTATTGACATTTAAAAAAATATATATTTTTATTTTTAAACCATCAATTTCCAAAAAATAAAAATATATTGATGACGTAGATTGGTGATAATTTTCAAGGATTTGTGGTGATAGTGTGAAGATGTGACTTTTTTAGTAATATCTTGTGACCATAGTTCTTAGTTTTAGGGGTGTTTGATTAAATTTATGACTTTTCATAATATTTTTCAACTTATAGTTTATAACTTATAAACTAATAAGTTAAGACGACTTATACATCTTTAGTTATTTCCGGTATGACACCTATAAACTATTTTTTTCCCAAAAACTATTTTTAACTTATACCGGTGACGAACTGGTAATCAGCTAAAAATGAACTTAAACCGTTAATAAGTTAAAATAAGCTCAAATAAGCTTAACCAAACACCCTCTTAAAGTAAGCTCGATTGAAGACAAATTACTTAATGTGGTCCCCTTTATTTTTAATTATCCTCATTCGTACAGTAAACATATAAACAAAAAACATAACTTTATATAGGGAAAACGACATAAAAGCTTTTAAATTTTCACAAAAATGTCGGTTTTACTCTTGTACGTGTTTTATGTCCAGTAATGCCTGAATTTTTGTTTAATTTGTTTAATTTTACTCTTGTAGTCGGTTTACAGATAACCCACCGGTTTCCAGATAACCTACCGGTTACCTAATGCCAGTAAAACCCTTAAATTTTTAAAAATGCTCGGATTTACCCTAAAGTTTTTCAAAAATGTTCGGATTTACTCTTACCTTGATTATTATTATTATTATTATTATTATTATTATTATTATTATTATTATTATTATTATTATTATAAGGGCTAATGTCATAAAAATTCTCAAGTTTTCAGGATTTTATCGGTTTTGCTCAAAGTTGAATTTTATGTCCCTTTTTACCATAACATTTTCCAAAAAATGTTCGGTTTTACCCTTTTACCGGTGATAACAGGTTGCCATTATATTAACTTCGCAAAAAACCCTTAAGTTTATAGTTTTTTAAGTTTTTACCCTTAAGTTTAGAGTAAATTACACGAATGGTCCCTATGGTTTGGGGTAATTTACACGTTTGGTCCCTAACTTATTTTTTTAACTTGGAAAGTCCTTAGTATTTGTTTTTGTTACGCCATTGGTCCCTATTGTTTGTTTTTGTTACACCGTTGGTCCCTATCTTACCTAAAAAGACTATTATTTAAGTAGGGAAAATGATAGGGTAGGTAAGGTAAGATGAGATGGATGAAGTTGGTGGTGTGTTTATTTAAATAAATTAAAAAATCAATGACAAAATAGTTTTTTTAGGTAAGACAGGGACCAAGTGTGTAACAAAAACAAACAATAGGGACCTTCCGAGTTAAAAAAATAAGTTAGGGACCAAACGCGCAAATTAACCTAAACCATAGGGACCATTTGTGTAATTTACTCTTAAGTTTATATTTTTTTTTTTTACATTTTTACCATTTGTATTTTTTTTTTCATATTATATGTATTCATCAAGGTTGTCAAGATCGGGATCCTACCTAGGATCGTTTTTGGGTTTGCAAAATCGGAATCGTAAGATCGGGATCGAGATCCTAAGATCCCACAAAATAGAATATAATTTTAATTTATAATATTAATCATAAAAAATATTTCAAACATTTAATTGTTCGTTCAAAAGTTATAAAAACTTTAAAATATTAGTTATAAGTCACAATAAAAATGATAAATGGTAGATTGGTAAAGGGTAAAAGACATAAAATGGTAAAAAAAATTCATTTGAAAAAAAAAATTAAAGGAAGGTAGGATCGGATCGGATCTCGATCCTACGATCCTACCTGCGATCCTACCCAAAATACGATCATTTTACGATCCAGATCGTTTTTCATACATAGGATCGTAGGATCGTACGATCCTACGATCAGGATCGCGATTTTGACAACCATGGAATTCATGCAGAAAAATTATATTTATACACGATTTTTTTTTTAATTTAATGTTATATACAAAAATATTTATCTATATATAACATTAAAAAATATAAATACAATATTTAATTAATCAATTTTTCGTATATAAATACAAATTTTTTGCATTAATACGTATATTATGAAAAAAAATACTTAGGGTAAAAGTGTAAAAAAAATTATAAACTTAAGTGTAAAAACGCAAAAATAAAAATGGGTAAACTTAAGGGTTTTTTTTTTTTTTTTTTTTTTTTGCGAATTTAATATAATAGTAACCTGAAAAACATGTTATCACCGGTAAAAGGGTAAAATCGAACATTTTTTGGAAAATGTTAGGGTACAAACCGACATAAAAATCAACTTCGGGCAAAACCGACAAAACTCTGAAAACTTGAGGGTTTTTATGACATTAGCTCTAATAATAACAATCAATATAATGGTAAATTCGAACATTTTTTAAAAACTTAGTGGTAACTCCGAACATTTTTGAAAATTTTAAAGACTTTACTGGCATTAGGCAACAAGTAGGTTACCTGAAAACCGGCTACAAGGGTAACAATGAACAAATTAAACAAAACTTCGGGCTTTATTAGACATAAACACGTCCAAGGGTAAAACCGATATTTTTGTTAAAAGTTGAGGACTTTTATGTCATTTTCCCTTTTATATATAAAATATTTTTATGCACATAAACATATAAAAAAGATTTTATGAATTTAAATACGTATTTCTTTTTAATAAATAGACAAAATACATTTTTTTTTACATATAAACATATTCACATAAAATATGTATGTATACAAATATACACATAAATACATACTTTTAATGTATAAAATTATACTTCATGTATTTATTTGAAAGAAGATATATTTTATATGAAAAATACATTTTTATACATATAAATACATTAAAAATTGTAATATATATATATATATATATATATATATATATATATATATATATATATATATATATATATATATATATATATATATATATATATATATGCGTGTGTGTGTGTTTTACACTTTTTAATGTATTTATATGTATAAAAATGTATTTTAGATATATTCAAGTATAAAAAACGTATTTTCATCTCTAAATATATATTTTTCTATGAATATATACATTTTGTATTTATTTACATAAATACATATTTTTATGTGAATAAAACAATTTTTTTTATCTATTTACATGTATGAAAACGTATTTTTTTTTATATGTATAAAAGAGTATTTTATATGTAGAAATATCTTTTTTTATGTAATTAGTTGTTTAGGTACATGTTATATAATAAAAAAGAAAGCATTTTAACAAAATAGGCTTTGGTTTAGCGGATGAGGCGTCCCTCCACTCTTCTCAAACACTTGAGTTTAAAAACCTATGGCCTTCATTTACCCTTTTGTTGCTTTTGCAAGGGGCACCTGTCGATCATCAAACATTTTTGAAAAAATAATGGCTTTTGTTGAACAAAAAAAAAACTCAGGGCTAATTTCAAATAACGACTTGATGGTTTTTGTGTTATTAACCCGATTAAATCTAAATGTGTGTATGAAGATTCCAACACCGTGACTTCCAAAAACCAAAATAATAGAGTAGCACCTATTCCATCTATTCTACAAAGGCTTTTGTTTTATTATTTAATTTTGGGTACTATTTTTCAAACTGGTGTTGATGTATGTTCTCTAAATTTTTGAAATTCCTACTTGCATCCCTATTTTTTATCTTTCTTATTTGTCTTTAACCCAAATTGATTTGACATACTTTGTTTATTATTATTTTTTTTGTCTTTTTTATTATTATTATTATTATTATTATTATTATTATTATTATTATTTTTCTGTTTTTTTGTTGTCTTTATGAAAAATTACAAAGTTCCTACTCCTATTTTTCGTCTTTTTGTTGTTTTTTTGTTTTAAATATTTTTAACAAATACATAATATTATTTTTTTCATTTGAACTGTTTTTTTTTTTTTTTTTTTTTGTCATTTTTCTATTTCCATTGTTTTTAATAAATATATTACTATTATTATTATATAACATTTTTTTTCAACATGATTTTACCAACTACAATAAATTTAACTTTCTATATATAAGCTATAAGAAAATATGTAGATAAACCCATCGTTGTATATTCGCATACAAGAATACTTTCAATGTTTGAGTTATTGCCTATTAAATCCAAAAAACATAGAGAAACATAAACTTAAGCACTTTCCTAGCTCTGTCATAATAATAATAATAATAATAATAATAATAATAATATTATTAATATTATTATTATTATTTGATTTGATGTCTTTTTACCTTTATCTTTAATAATAAAAAATTGATTTGATGTTTTGTTTTATTCTATTATTACGTATATATAATACGATCTATCGATCAATCGATTGAAATCATTCGAAAATTTCATATCTCATATCTTTGTGTAAATCAATATATCTACAACTATTGAATCATATGGTGATTTTTCAAACTAATCAGGTTTTTTTTCTAGATAGTATTAGTATATTAATACGTTGAGACTATTTTCAAACTGACCAACTATGTATTTTATTTGTCAGGTGTGTAACACTCGTGAAATTTTAAAGGAATGGGTTGACAATGTAGCACGAATTCTCGGATATGTGGTCATTACAAAGAGATCAAAAACAAAAAGTGGCTATGTTTCAAAAGTCATTTTCGTTTGTGATCGAAATGGTGTTTATAGAGGTACAAATGCATCTGGCAGAAATACGAGGATAAACAAAATATATTGTCCCTTAGAATTGGTCAGAAATTATTATAAGACATATTCATGACTCTATAATGTATACGGAGGGTCATACATTTGCAAAACAATTGATTAAAGATAAGTGTCGTATGGTGAAAGACATGATAGATAATGATGTCCCTCAACGTAATATTCTTTCGAACTTGAAGAGTCAAAATGAACATAATGTAAGTACAATAGACACCATTTATAATGCATGAGAAAAATATCGATAAAAAATGTGTTCAAGTTGAAGCAAAATGAAAGTTGTATTCGAATTTTTGCAATCAAAAGTATATATATATATATATATATATATATATATATATATATATATATATATATATATATATATATATAAAGAGAGAGAGAGAGAGAGAGAGAGATTTAGGTATTCTAACTAATTATTGTGTGATTATATGAATAAATGTGAGTCAATCAAAATTAAATAACAATTTAAATAATTAAATAAATAAACAAGGGTATTTAAGTAATTTGATAAATAGCTTCCACAAATAGTCCTTATAATCATGCTAGCATTCACTTTTAACCTAATTTCTTTTCTTATATACAACCGTCATCGTGTTCATCACCTGACTAACGGATAAAGATGGAAGAAGGCAGACAAATGGAATACAATGAGAGGGAAACACGAAACGCAATAAGGGGGTGCAAAGGGTCACATTTGGTCGATCGATTTGCGAGGAGGTCGTCTCCGGAATCGACGAGGCCGAAGCAGTGAAGATGGGAAGAATCCGTGAAGCCCTCTTCCTGCTCTGATGGTGATGTGTGAAGGGGGGAAAGAAAGCATCGTCTTCTCGATTGTAAGCGGCTAAGCCTTCTCCAATCGTTTCTTCTACTAATCTACTCTTCTGTTGTGTTGATGTCTCACTAAGTCACAGAATCGCTTCATTGAAGTGTTGCACGTTGCTATTCTTCACCATCTTCTTCCTTCTTTAATCTTTATTTTCAGTTAAGTTTTGTCCATTGCTAAATAACCATTGATTTTGATGTTCTGATGCTATTCTGCTGTCATTGAAACTGTAATATGCTTGTAATTTCACTTTTCAGTTTTGATTTTTCTATTATATATGATTATCTAATTGGGGGTTAATAGCTACTTGAATGAATTGATTAGGGTTCGAGATGTTATCACAAGCCAACAAGATTATCATGATTGGTCTATCCAGTCATACTTTTAAACGAACACATATATGAGGGAAAAAAGGACATTATATCAATCACCACCATCTTTTTCCAAATCTTTTGTATTTGTAAACATTCTAGTCTATCCAGTAATGAGTATTAACATACTAGTGATTCTAGTTTGGCATTGGCAGCTTTTAGGTTGCTCTAGATTGTATATGTTTCAAAAAAATGATCAAGATGCATTAAGTACTGTTTGAATAAATGACAGTGACACTAGAGACTACATATGAATGATTTTTTTCATAATAATTTAACCTTTTTTGCAATCTAATGAATGATTTTTTTTCATAATAAACTAGCATTTGAAAGTATTAGTCTATTGGACAATGTTTTGTTCCTAATTACTGACGTGGTTGTATTTCTCATTTGCAGGTATACCTGAAATCAAGAACAAGAATGTTCTTGTTTTATTGGTTGGGAACGAAATGAGAGATATCGAAGCAATACAGAGTACATGTGAACCTTACAACATTCACTGGAATGGAATCTTGACTTCCGATTCTGTCATAATAGAATCTTGAATTCATATACTTCAAAAAGAATGGATAACATTGTATGGTATGAAGATGAACAATGACCACCAATCTTCCAAAAAGAATGTATTATTCTGGCAGAATAATATACAATATAAGGAAAAAACTATATCTAACAGTATATTTTTGGTAGAATAATGTATATATTGTGTTTCTTTGTTATTAATAAGTGTAACATTATCATAGAATATTATATAAAAAGTTTTCTTTTCTAAGAATGTAATGAAAAAAATTAATTTGTATCCAAAATTTTGTTATTCTTTAAGAAGTTCATAAAATCAAAATATATATTATGTCAGAATGTGTATTCTTGTATGGTTCAAGTATTTTTGTTATTATTCAATATAGTGATAAACATATTCTGTCAGAATATCCGAATTAGGAGAATTATCATTCTTACAATCAGATTTTTAAAATTAATAGAATCTATTTTCCCTTAACATATGCAATTTTCCTTTTTTTTTTTTTTTTTTTTTTTTTTTTTTTTAAATTTAAGTTAATCGACTAAAATACCCTTAGAATGAAATTAGATGGTATTTTTTTAATTATCTTTAATTTAATAATATGTATTATTCACTTTCCAAAAATAAGTAAAATGATTAGTCCACAATCATTCATATAATCACACAATTATTAGTTAGAATATAATAACCTAAGCTTATATATATATATATATATATATATATATATATATATATATATATATATATATATATATATAGAGAGAGAGAGAGAGAGAGAGAGATTAGTTTTAAACAGATGATACGACCAATGAGTTGGAAAACATGTTTTTTGTTCATCAGACATCATTGAATATATGACGTGCATTTCCACAAGTCTTAATGATAGATGCCATATATAAGAGAAACAAGTATAACATGTCTCTTCTAGAAATTGTTGGTGTCACTTCAACAAACAACATATTTTCCATAGCTTTCGTGCTTATGGATGAAGAGAAAGAGGCAAATTATACTTGCGCATCAAATTGTTTGAGGACCACACAAGTTGGATATGTTGGGTTATATGTGATTGTCACAGACAAAGAGTTAGCCTTAATAAATGCATGTGCAAATTGTGACATCCCCAATTTCATGGCCAGAAAAGATCGATTTGTTTATGCTTTGTTTTATAAAATCAGAGTAAATCTTTTAAAGAAAACGGTTGCGGAATTTGTTCCCAAAACAAAATATGATAACCATTTATCAAAACATTTCTCAAAGAGAATGTATTTTCATTAAATAATAAAACATCGGGATGTCATGTTCCGATACAGACCAAAAGCATAAACAGAACAAAATAGACCTTGCAACAGTTATTTATAACTACTTATCTATAATTCAAAACCTCTCGTCAAGTCCACCAACTTATACTCTTGTGCCATTACCTGTAATACAATGAAAACTGAGTAGGTCAGGCTTGGGAGCCTGGTGAGCATATAGGGTTTTCAACCCACAATAAATAATTAATTTAATTTCATCAACCAATAATAACCCAATTACTCATTCCCGTTATTCTCACTTTACATCCCTAAGACAACTAACACAAGGGACCTAGTCTAAGAATATTTAATCGGGGCGACAACACATGCTTCGGGGGTTCCTCAGCAATATAAGTCAAATAAGGCAACCATGAGGGGGACGGAATACAGCGAATGAACACCCAAGTTCATTAACAACTACAGGTTATGAGCCTGCTAGCGTTCCACTGGACTGTTTAGAACAGTCTGTGGTCGTAATCTAAATTCCGCTAGATGACTGGATTATAATGACATCGAGGCCTCTCATCTGTTTATCACACAACTATCTACCCATGTTCTACCCGACATATTAGTAGATAAAAATATATATATTTTTATACATAGTTTAAAACCTTTATAGCATTCTCATTCAATACATATTCCAAACAACAGATGAGGCACATACACATAACACGTATTTCATAGAGAATTATCATATCTATGAGATAGAAGAAAGTGAATATACATTCACACATATAACAACAAAATATACACCTAACATGTATTTCGTATAAAAAACTTCATAATTATGCATTAGAAGAAAGTAACCACACACTCACACCATACATATACTTAATACATTCAAACAATACTTGTATTAAATCGTGTTCATGAAAGGGACTATACACTCAGTTGATCAGAAGATGATCAGACAGAACTACGGCTCTTCAAGTAGATATTCTTCGGTGAAACTGGGATCACTTCAAACACCGGGTTTCTCGCGGGCAGAGCTTCGGCTCGGAAACTCTTTTCTTCTCGGGATCTTCGGACTTCGGGACTTGCTTGGGGTCTTGGGGTGATACCGGGGCTTCGGGGGGTTAAAATTACACGTAAAACGATGTAATATGGGAGAGAGATGAGAGAATGAGCAACCAAACTCGGCTGGCCCTTCAAACCTATTTATAGGGCAAAACTGGCCCTTTCCACGTCGTGGCACCTTTTGCCACGTCGTGGGCTTGGTCGTCACTGCATGCGTCATCGCAAGTTGCGTATGGGGGACTCCTGGAGGTGTCAGGAGACTTTCCATATCGTGGCACTGCTTGCCACGTCGTGGTCTCTAACACAGCTTCGGGGTTCGCGCCCCGAACTTCAGAAATTCATAATTTTCGCATACGAACTCCGTTTTCGACGTTCTTTATATCGACGCGAAGGTGAGATTATGCTCTACAGCTCTCGTTTAGACTCCATTGGATAATTTTGACTTTATTTTTAATATATTATAAGTATATTACTTATATATTATCTTTAGTAGGCCGGGACAGGAAAACTCCGTTCGAAATTCATAACTCCTTCATCTGAACTCCGTTTTCGTCTGTCTTTTTATCGTTGGAATAGTATCGAAGAAATCTTCGACTCTCATTTAGATCACTAAGGATAGATATATATCTACCTTAAATTCACTATTTACGTTGCGTTGGGTCATGCTGGTTCATGCCGGTTCTGTCGCGAAACTTCGATGGGTCATAACTTCTTCGTTATAACTCGGATTTTGGCGTTCTTTATATGCACGAAAACCTTGTGACATATACTAAAACTTGTTAAGATTAATCCTTCTAAATAATCTTCCATCAAAAAGTCATTTTTGATGCTTATCGTCTCTAAATTGACTAGCCTGGATCTACGGGGGTTACAATTATCTCCCCCTTAGAATGATTACGTCCCGAAATCATCATTGAAACAGGATTCATATACTGACTCCATACGATATCTCTCCATCCTAAGTAATAACTGTAAGTTCTATATTTTCTCGAAAGAGTATCTAACTCTTGGACTTCTCGATAGCAGGTAGTGCTCAATCCTGCATCTGCTCTTCGTACTATGTTGTACTTTCAATTGTAACCTTCGAGTTACAAAATAAATCCTTCGTGTGACTCCTTCTTCTTCTTAGGATAAATACATTCCTTTATCCATTGTAACAGACTGATGGGTCGTGTTCTAACGACCTCTCATCATAGTCGGACTCAATTTGATTTGACCACTAGGGTCGGAATAACAACCATCTTACTAGTCATTACCGAAACAATGGTAATGACATACTTGAATAAAAAAGAACTCAATTACAAGCTTCTTGGTAACCTTGTGACTTTCCCTGATCCAGGCGTGAGTCCTGTGCTTCCAGTAGTATAGATCTCTACTACTATTCACACCTACTCATACTCGTCCCAAGTATTGTCTCGCAGTCCCCAAATCCTAAAATCATAAAACAATTTAACACATACTAATGTGTCCAATTAATCATAAAAATTCTTCTAGACTCTACTATGACTTCTTCCATGCGTATCTTCAATCATCAATTCTACTTCAACTTGGTTGGTGATGGAAATTCCAGACGATGGGATAACTTCAAGAATTACACCAATCGTTCCATCGTCTTGCCAATCGTAGGTGTACTTCAGACGTGTCGTACTCCTCTTAACGTTCTGTTATTTTATCAGACGTATTCTGAAGGCAAGATACCACTCTTACGATATCCTTCGATAGGTGTCATTCAACAAATCAGATAACAAAACCAGGGTTTATATTAATTCTTGAAACTATTACACAAAAGTTCAAGTTCACCTTATACTATGCCTCTAATAGGCTACACTTCTTGATACTAGCTATAACTTGATACGAATTCTTCATCCTTGATTCCTCGCTTTGTCATCTGCTTCGTCAAGGATCATTTAAAATGCTTCTGCCTTTGGCTGTGGCAGTGCATTTGGTTTTGCTCCCTCATTCTTCTTCTGGCAGTCCCTAGATAAATGTCCTTCTCCTCGACATTCATAACTCACCCTCTTTTTGGATACACATTTGTTGGCATAATGCCCTATCTTTCCACACTTGTAGCAAGTCACCTCTTCGTCGCATCTCTCAAAATGTTTCAGTGGAATATTTGGCTTTATAGCTTCTTCCCTCTTTGGGTAGTCCTGTTTGAAGTGCCCTTCCTCATTACATCCATAACATAGCTTTTTGTTGAATGTACATTCATTTGCACACTTAAAATATGTCACCTCCTCGCCACTTTTTTTCGAGTTTTTCTTTTTGCATTTCCCGCACCATTTTTCTTCATCTCCTCTTTTTCTAGACTTCGAGAACATGTTGCTCTTGTCAGACTTTGAAGACCCCTCAAATTTCCTCTTATTGCCAACTTCAACCTTGTTGGCGATACAACCATGGATCACTTCTTCAACTGACTTAGCAACCCTGATAGTTACGTCTGGTGGACTCCCGGAGGTGTCAGGAGACTTGCCACGTCGTGGCACTACTTTCCAGGTCGTGGTCTCTGACACAGCTTTGGGGTTCGTGCCTTGAACTTCAGAAATTCATAACTTTCGCATACGAACTCCGTTTTCGACGTTCTTTATATCGTCGCGAAGGTGAGATTATGCTCTACAGCTCTCGTTTAGACCCCATTGGATAATTTTGACTTTATTTTTAATATATTATAAGTATATTACTTATATATTATCTTTAGTAGGCCGGGACAGGAAAACTCCGTTCGAAATTCATAACTCCTTCATCTGAACTCCGTTTTCGTCTGTCTTTTTATCGTTGGAATAGTATCGAAGAAATCTTCGACTCTCATTTAGATCACTAAGGATAGATATATATCTACCTTAAATTCACTATTTACGTTGCGTTGGGTCGTGCTGGGTCATGCCGGTTCTGTCACGAAACTTCGACAGGTCATAACTTCTTCGTTATAACTCGGATTTTGGCGTTCTATATATGCACGGAAACCTTGTGACATATAATAAAACTTGTTAAGATTAATCCTTTTAAATAATCTTCCATCAAAAAGTCATTTTTGATGCTTATCGTCTCTAAATTGACTAGCCCGGATCTACGGGCGTTACAATTATCTCCCCCTTAGAATGATTTCGTCCCAGAATCATCATTGAAGCAAGATTCGTATACTGACTCCATACGGTATCTCTCCATCCTAAGTAATAACTCTAAGTTCTATATTTCCTCGATAGAGTATCTAACTCTTGGACTTCTCGATAGTAGGTAGTGCTTAATCCTGCATCTGATCTTCGTACTATGTTGTACTTTCAATTGTAACCTTCGAGTTACAAAATAAATCCTTCTTGTGACTCCTTCTTCTTCTTAGGATAAATACATTCCTTTATCCATTGTAACAGACTGATGGGTCGTGTTCTAACGACCTCTCATCATAGTCAGACTCAATTTGATACCGAAACAATGGTAATGACATACTTGAATAAAAACGAACTCAATTACAAGCTTCTTGGTAACCTTGTGACTTTCCTTGATCCAAGCGTGAGTCCTGTGCTTCCAGTAGTATAGATCTTTACTACTATTCACACCTACTCATACTCGTCCCAAGTATTGTCTCGCAGTCCCCAAATCCTAAAATCACAAAACAATTTAACACATACTAATGTGTCCAATTAATCAGAAAAATTCTTCTAGTCTCTACTAGGACTTCTTCCATGCGTATCTTCAATCATCAATTCTACTTCAACTAGGTTGGTGATGGAAATTCCAGACGATGGGATAACTTCAAGAATTACACCAATCGTTCCATCATCTTGCCAATCGTAGGTGTACTTCAGACGTGTCATACTCCTCTTAACGTTATGTTATTTTATCAGACGTATTCTGAAGGCAAGATACCACTCTTACGATATCCTTCGATAGGTGTCATTCAACAAATCAGATAACAAAACCAGGGTTTATATTAATTCTTGAAACTATTACACAAAAGTTCAAGTTCACCTTATACTATGCCTCTAATAGGCTACACTTCTTGATACTAGCTATAACTTGATACGAATTCTTCATCCTTGATTCCTCGCTTTGTCATCTGCTTCGTCAAGGATCATTTAAAATGCTTCTGCCTTTGGCTGTGGCAGTGCATTTGATTTTGCTCCCTCATTCTTCTTCTGGCAGTCCCTAGATAAATTCCCTTCTCCTCGGCATTCATAACTCACCCTCTTTTTGGATACACATTTATTGGCATAATGCCCTGTCTTTCCACACTTGTCGGAAGTCACCTCTTCGTCGCATCTCTCAAAATGTTTCAGTGGAATATTTGGCTTTGTAGCTTCTTCCTGCTTTGGGCACTCCTGTTTGAAGTGCCCTTCCTCATTACATCCGTAACATACCTTTTCGTTGAATGTACATTCATTTGCTTAATGTCCAAGCTTTCTACACTTAAAACATGTCACCTCCTCGCCACTTTTTCTCGAGTTTTTCTTTTTGCATTTCCCGCACCATTTTTCTTCATCTCCTCTTTTTCTAGACTTCGAGAACATGTTGCTCTTCTCAGACTTTGAAGACCCCTCAAATTTCCACTTCTTGCCAACTTCAACCTTGTTGGCAATACAACCATTGATCACTTCTTCGACTGACTTAGCAACCCTGATAGTTGTCTCAAGAGTAGGTTCCTGGCGTACTGGCACAATATGTTCATCCTTACTTTGTTGAAGTAAACGCCTTGTTTCCTCCATCTGATGATCCAACATCATTCGCAACATTGCGTATACTCCCGCTATCGTGATTGGCTCAGGTGCAACTGATAGCTCTGGTGCACTCCCAATCACGTGTGGCTCAGGCTGCGGGTTATCGTTTCCCAATTCATTTTGTGTGTTTTCCATTTCGATCTATACACCAAATTAGGTGAATTTAGATCTCTATTTTGATAGACGTTCAAATCATCATTTTCACTCCGAAACGTTTACATGCTAGTTCTGATACCATATGAGTACGCTTAGAATCCTAAACACATAAGGTTTCCAGATCCGATCGGCAACAGACCATTGATCCAAAAAAAAATATCATATATGGCAAACATATAGCATTTAGCACATAAAAGCATTTTTGGCATCTTTCCTAAATCATACTAGCGCTCATGTCAATTTAGGTGTACTGCCTAAAATATAAAAGACACACTCAACTCACAATCATCGCTTAACATCCTAAGTTTAAGTCTAGAAATTTCCTACAAATTCCTAGTTCGCTTAAACTATGCTCTGATACCAACTGTGACATCCTCAATTTCACGGCCAGAAAAGACAGATTTGTTTATGCTTTGTTTTATAAAATCAAAGTGAATCTTTTAAAGAAAACGGTTGCGAAATTTGTTCCCAAAACAAAATATGATAACCATTTATCAAAACATTTCTCAAAGAGAATGTATTTTCATTAAATAATAAAACCTCGGGATGTCATGTTCCGATACAGACCAAAAGCAAAAACAAAACAAAATAGACCTTACAACAGTTATTTATAACTACTGATCTATAATTCAAAACCTCTCGTCAAGTCCACCAACTTATAGTCTTGTGTCATTACTTGTAATGCAAAGAAAACTGAATGGGTCAGGCTTGGGAGCCTGGTGAGCATATAAGGTTTTCAACCCACAATAAATAATTAATTTAATTTCATCAACCAATAATAACCTAATTACCCATTCCCATTATTCTCACTTTACATCCCTAAGACAACTAACACAAGGGACCTAGTCTAAGAATATTTAATCGGGGCGACAACACATGCTTCGGGGGTTCCTCAGCAATATAAGTCAAATAAGGAAACCATGAGGGGGATGGAATACAGCGAATGAACACCCAAGTTCATTAATATCTACAGGTTATGAGCCTACTAGCGTTCCATTGGACTGTCTAGAAAAGTCTGTGGTCGTCATCTAAATTTCGCTAGATGACTGGATTATAATGACATCGAGGCCTCTCATCTGTTTATCACACAACTATCTACCCATTAACTACCCAACATATTAGTAGATAAAAATATATATTTTTATACATAGTTTTAAACCTTTATAGCATTCTCATTCAATACATATTCCAAACAACAGATGAGGCACATACACATAACACGTATTTCATCGAGAATAAATCATATCTATGAGATAGAAGAAAGTGAATATACATTCACACATATAACAACAAAATATACACCTAACACGTATTTCGTATAAAATACTTCATAATTATGCGTTAGAAGAAAGTAACCACACACTCACACCAAACATATACTTAATACATTCAAACAATACTTGTATTAAAATCGTGTTCATGAAAGGGACTATACACTCACTTGATCAGAAGATGATCAAACAGAACTACGGCTCTTAAAGTAGATATTCTTCGGTGAAACTGGGATCACTTCACACACCGGGTTTCTCGCGGGCAGAGCTTCGGCTCGGAAACTCTTTTCTTCTCGAGATCTTTGGACTTCGGGACTTGCTTCGGGTCTTGGGGTGATACCGGGGCTTCGGGGGGTTAAAATTGCACATAAAACGATGTAATATGGGAGAGAGATGAGAGAATGAGCAACCAAACTCGGTTGGCCCTTCAAACCTATTTATACGGCAAAACAGGCCCTTTCCACGTCGTGGCACCTTTTGCCACGTCGTGGGCTTGGTCGTCACTGCATACATCATCGCAAGTTGCATCTGGGGGACTCCCGGAGGTGTCAGGAGACTTGCCACGTCGTGGTCTCTGACACAACTTTGGGGTTCGCGCCCCGAACTTCAGAAATTCATAACTTTCGCATACGAACTCCGTTTTCGACGATCTTTATATCGACGCGAATGTGAGATTATGCTCTACAACTCTCTTTTAGACTCCATTGGCTAATTTTGAATTTATGTTTAATATATTATAAGTATATTACTTATATATTATCTTTAGTAGGCCGGGATAGGAAAACTCCGTTCAAAATTCATAACTCCTTCATCTGAACTCCGTTTTCGTCTGTCTTTTTATCGTTGGAATAGTATCGAAGAAATCTTCGACTCTCATTTAGATCACTAAGGATAGATATCTATCTACCTTAAATTCACTATTTACGTTGCGCTGGGTCATGCCGGTTCTATCGCGAAACTTCGACAGGTCATAACTTTTTCGTTATAACTCTGATTTTGGCGTTCTTTATATGCACGGAAACCTTATGACATATACTACAACTTGGTTAATATTAATACTTCTAAATAATATTCCATCAAAAAGTCATTTTTGATGCTTATCGTCTCTAAATTGACTAGCCCGAATCTACGAGCGTTACACAAATGCATTCCCCGCATTCAACTAGTTACTCTGTAGATGGCACATATCTGAATTTATAAAGAAACACTGCAAACCAAGTTTATAGTCTAATGGTATTTGGGGATCATATAAGAAAGTATGAGCAAATATAATTGAGTCATCAACAAGGAGATCATATTTAGAAAATTATGCTCAAATTCGATCATTATCAAAAGATTGTCCGGGTATTATTAATCTTCAATATAAAAAAAAATATGTGTGTGTGTGTGTGTGTATATATATATATATATATATATATATATATATATATGCAAATCAAATCAACCACACAAATTATACAGTTGTTTTCAATTATATGTTTGCTTTATGAATCATTACATTTTCCTCATCGATTCAAACACACAAGTTATACAGTTGCTTTCAATTATTTATTTACTTTATAAATAATTACTTTAAATATGTCTTTTTCTATATGATGTAACGACCCAAAAATCAAGGGTAAAAAAATTGTTTTTATTATTGTCAAACACAATTATCATTGTTATCATTGTTCATTGTTTAGCAGACAGAGGTGAGTCTTCTCACCATACCAATGTGTCTAAGGAACTAAGGCCGACCCATTTTATATTAAGTGGTACACTAGTTGTAGTAGAGATATGTGGTATGAAAGTTAGCGTTATGCTAAGTGGTATGCTAGTGATTATATGATATTTGCATGAAAGACCTCGGGGGAGCCCGTGGCAGTTGGATATAAGACCATGTGGTGGAGCCCATGACATTCCTAGTTAAAGACCATGTGGGGGAGCCCATGGAATTCCTAGGTAAAGACCATGTGGGGGAGCCCACGACATCCTTATATGTTTATATATATGTTATGTAGTATGATAGATACTTCTGTGATATATGATATGCCCGTGGAAGTGGGATATAGTACCATGTGACATTCCTAGGTAAAGACCATGGGGGAGCCCATGACATGAAGGTATAAAACCCTCGGGATACCCACGACATCCTTATATGTTAGTATGCATGACTTATGTGGTATATGTAGCTTTTATAGCTAATATGATATGTGTTGTGTGGATTGTGTGTAGGGTATGCTCTGGGGGGGCTCAATAAGCATTAGCTTACAGTTTGTGGATTTGTTTCAGGTACATCCGAGCCTAGTGGCAATGACAAGGCTTGATGGCGCGGCATGCACTCTCTCAAGCGTTTTATGAGACACTCTGATGTTTTGAAATAAAAGTTGTAATTGATATGAGTTTTGAAAACAATTATATTTGGATTTTGTGATTTATGGAAATGTGTTTGGTTAATAAAATGAAAATTTTATTTTGAAAAATCAGGTTGTTACATATGATATCGATTTTTTGTTTAATTTTCAGTTGATTTCATTTATCTCAATCAAACTTGGTCGGATAAATACAAGGAAATGTTTCTATCATTTTGGACAAATGGAGTTTTACGTTTGGACAACCACACGAATAATAGAGTTGAGAGTCAACATGCCAGATTTGAGAACTACTTGGATTCAAATCACTCCAAGTTGCATAGATTTTCTCGAGTAAATTGACAAGACACTTGATTACAATACACAACCATAAAAGGACGTCTTGAAAAATGCAGAATCGAAGTAAATCATTTCCACAACATAAACATTTTCAAAAGCTTATTACCTAAACTTTCACAACATTCTTTACAAAAAATGTTCCAAGAATTAGATCGACCCAATTTTCAAAATATAACTGAGATCAATTGTGGGTATCAACTGCATCGTACTTACGGATTGACTTGTGCCCACGAAATTTTAGTTTATTGCAATACAGGACGACAAATACCTTTGGAGTCAATTGATTATTTTTGGAGGATACTTGATGTAGAGAAAGTTGTGCAGGACACTCGATATGATGAATCGGATTTTGATGGTGAAGCAGACCTTTTAAAGAAAAACTAAAATAAAGAGTCAAATGATGTGAAGGCTAATTATCTTCAAAAAAATGATGAATATATGGAAGTCATCACCCACTATGGCTTTTAAGCCTGCTATTCCCAAATACTCATGGATATCCACGAGCGAGTACAAAACCATCACAAGAAAAACCTTCGGTTCCGCCAAATTAAGATCCTCATAGACGTAGTTTTTCTATGTATAGACCAAATTATATGGGGTCTAATATGTTTGATTTAAACCAACAACCAGAACCGGAGAGGAACAACACATATTCGTTTGGAGAATCTTTAATGTTCAATTAGGAACCAACGTATCAAAGATCATACTTCAACCATGCACTTATGAACGAAATTTCAATTTAATTCCAACCATACGTGTCAAACATACAAAATGTGGAAGGAGAGAGAAATTGTGGATTACGGATCATAGTTGTTGCTCTTGGTTTTAGTGAAGGCTATTGGCATCAAATTCGGACGAACTTATAAAGACAATTATTAATGCACATTGATGATTACATAATGGTTTTTAAGGGTAAAATTTAAATTAATAATTTTGTTTTAATATTTGTAATCATCTCTAACTCTCTGTTAATTACAAAATAAATTTAATTCGTTGTTGACATCGTCCATATGATCAAAATTTAACGAAAAAATACTATTAAGATCGTTTATTTAATAGTTTTTTATTTGTTTAATTATTTTTTTTACTTTAATAGTAAAAAAACAAAAAACAACAAAATAAAAAAGTAAAAAACAACAAAAAGACCAAAAAAAAAAAAAAGAAAACGATAAAAAAAATAGTATTAAGATCACTTATTTAGCAAAAAAAATTATTGTTTAATTATTTGTTTACTTTAATAATAACAAATCCAAATAATATAAAATAAGCTACATAAGTAAAAAAAGACAACAAGACAAAAAGATAAAAAAAAACAAAAAATCAAGAAAAATACAAAAAAAAAAAAAAAAAAAAAAACAAAAACAAAAACAAAAAAATAGTACTAAAATCGTGTATTTAATAAATTTTTATGTGTTTACTTTAATAATAACAAAAACAAAAAAAATAAAAAAATAAAAAACAAGAAACAAAAGAAAAAAAAAAAGAAAAATACAAAAAAATGGGGAAATGACACAAATGCCCTACGAACTTCTAGGGTTTACACGTTGAGTCCCTAATATTTTTGTCGGACTTTATAGGTCTTTAAACTAGATATTACTTGCTCTTTTAGTCCCTGACAACCTGTAATAACAGGTTCAGTAACCTTTTAGACCAAAAAAGTCACATTGTGCCCCTATAAAACCAAAAATAAAATAAGTTTGGGAGTAATTCATACCGAAAAAACTCTCATTCTTTTATTCTAAAACCGATTCACATTCAACTCGTACCCTCCCAAGAAATGGATCGCTCCTTTTCTTTCTGTTTTCACCCTCGATCGTCACACACACTCACCGAAGATCACAATGCTCTTCCCCTTCTAATCGATTCTCGATCACAACCCCCTTCCATTATTTTCTTTGATTTGATTTTAGCTCTTCAAGGAATTGACCCCCTCCTTCCTTCTTCTCTGTTCAAAATCACACAAACTACATCTCTTTCTCTCTCCGAGTTGCATGTTTGGTGGATGCGATGATGAGAAGGAGGCATGGGCTTGATGAGGTTCACTGAGAAAATGAGAGTTAATCTCTTTTTTTCTTCGATTTGCAGGTGATTGCTTATGGTGGCTGGCTGGTGGTTTTTGTGGGTTATAGGTGCTCCAGTGGTGGCTTATTTCATTAGACAAAGTGGAGGAATAAGGGTTTTTGGATTGAGCTGTTGTGATATTGATTTGATGGTGATTAAGGTGAGTTATGGTGGCTGTAATGGTTGAATAAAATATTGATGAACAGTTGGATCAGGAGGGTACGAATGGAGTGTGAATCGACTTTAAAAGAAAATGAGAGTTTTTTTTTTGTACAAATTGATCCATGAACTTATTTTTTTGGCTTTATAGGGCACAATACAAGTTTTTTTGGTTTAAAGGTCACTAAGCCGACTATTACAGGTTGATAGAGACTAAAAGAGCATGTCATATTCTAATTTAGCAACCCATAAAACCCGACAAAAACTTTAGGACTTAACGAGTAAACTCTAAAAAGTTCGTAGGATATTTATATTATTTCACCCAAAAAATAAAAAAATAAATAAAATAAAAATGGAATTAAGAGGGCGCATAAAGAAACCACTTTCGAACCGACACACCACCACTTCCCTCACCCACCGACGCTTTCCTCTTTCGTTTTTGCTTTTTGTCACATCTACCTTTTCAATGATCGTAGGTTTGTATTTTTTTTATTTTTATTTATTTATTGACAAAACTACAAATTTGGTCCTTGTGGTTTGCAAAAACCTTTGGATAGGGTCCAAAAAGTTTCTGGCTTGCACCGAAGGTCCAAAATCAAGGTTTTTCATTGTTTTTGGTCCAAAAAAACTTGAAAAGTCGATTTTACCCTTTTCTATTTCTTTTTTCTATTTTCTTTATTGTTTTTGGTATTTAAATAATTAAAAAAAAAAAAATCTTACCCAACACTCTCTCTCTCTCTCTCTCTCTCTTTCTCTCTCTCAACTGAAGAACTTCCCATCTTGAAGCAGACGAACGAATTTAGGGCTTTTTCCCTCGTCACTTTGACTGATCGGGCAAAAGAGAGACGGATACGAAGCTGCGAACGAAGCAGACGAACGAATAAAAGGGAAGCATGATGGCTCGTAGGGCGCGATTATTCGTTGATCGGTCGTGAGAAGGATTATCTCCTGGGTCGACGGCCAAGAGGCTGCGAAGGGACGGAGGTCTTCGATTGGGCGAGACAAGCAGCAATGGTAATGACTTTGGTTGTTCGATGTCCAACAGGAGGTATGCGAGGGCCTTTTTGCTCCGTTAATTCCTTGCTTCATCTTCTTTTTGATTTGGTAGGAACAATGAAAAGGTGAAGGGAGAACGAAGGGGGTTTGTAGCTCCCTTGCTCACCGGGAACGCACAAGAAAACACCTCCGACGGAGGTGCTTCTGCCGAAAATCGGGACAGAAGAAGGAA
The DNA here is from genome assembly GCF_052625555.1 of Lactuca saligna. NCBI lineage: Eukaryota > Viridiplantae > Streptophyta > Magnoliopsida > Asterales > Asteraceae > Lactuca > Lactuca saligna. The sequence continues at coordinate 63,491,372 of NC_136420.1, read as the reverse complement.
AGAAACAGGAAGAGTTCCTTGATTGTTTTTTTTTTAATCTGGTCAATTTTTATGTTCTTCAGTTAAGAGAGAAGGGAGTTTCATTGTGTGTTTATAGGACCAGTAGTGGGTTCGATTAACAAGATGATGATCAAAGGGAGGGGTATGTCGATGGATTTGTGGAAGATGAATAAGAATAAACCTGGGTTAGGTTAGGGGGAGAGAGAGAGAGAGAGAGAGAGAAAGAGAGAGAGAGAGTATGTGTGTTGGGTAAGATTTTATTTTTTATTTTTTTTAATTATTTAAATACCAAAAACAATAAAGAAAATAGAAAAAAGAAATTAAAAAGGGTAAAATCGACTTTTCAAGTTTTTTTGGACCAAAAACAATGAAAAACCTTGATTTTGGACCTTCGGTGCAAGTCGGAAACTTTTTGGACCCTATCCAAAGGTTTTTGCAAACCACAAGGACCAAATTTATAGTTTTGTCTTATTTATTTATTTATTTTTTCTCTTTTTAAAAGAAAATATCATTGTTGATTTGCTTTTTTTTAAGAAATATCATTTCTTTTATGATTTTTATTTTTGGTCCTAAAAAAATAACTCATATTTCAATAGAGTCTAGTTTATTTATTGTATATATTAGGACGTTTTTATAAATTTGTTTTACGTATTTGTTTATATATAATAATTCATTACTATTTTAAGGGAAATATCCAGAAAGTTTCTAAAATTTTACTCAAATTTACGAAAAAGTCACAAACTAAAATTTGTTTACGAAAAAGCATGAATTACAGGTAAAAATGACGATTTGACTCATTTTTTACGGTTTACCGGATTTATACTTACATGTTTCACTAAAGTCCCATTATTTTACCATAATTTACGAATAAATCCCAAAATAAAATTTACTGATGATTATGCCATTTTCTTCATGTAACATACAGTTTATCGGTTTCATTGACACATAGTCGTTAAATTAGTTGATAAGATGAATACGATGAGTTATATAATGTCACGTTTACTACAAAATTTAATATTAATCTCATTGGCTCATTTATGACTATGTATCTACATCAGCATAAAACCAATAAAATGTGTGTTTCCAAGAAAAAAGGGTAGAAAATTAAGATATTTCTTATAAACGTAAAAAATAACACAGTTGTTGTTAGTTTATGTAATTATAGTAGTCTTCATTGGATGCATTTTATGTTCCAAAAAGATATACAATACATTAGGATATCAAGTTTTATGCTAAACATAGCATTATATAACTCAACATATCCATCTCATCATCTCATTTAATGACTAGGCCTCTGGTCAGCAATGAAACCAGTAAAATGTATGCTACATAGAGCAAATGGCCAAATCATCAGTAAATTATATGTTGGGACTTATTCGCAAATTAGGGTAAAATAATGAGACTTTAGTGAAACAGGTTAGTAATAAAACCGGTAAACCGGAAAAAATGGTCAAATCGTCATTTTTACCGGTAATTCATGTTTTTTCGTAAACAAAATTTAGTTTGACACTTTTTCGTAAATTAGGGTAAAATTTTAGTACTTTTTTAGAGATTTCCCTATTTTCAACTTAAAAACTTTTTAAAATTAGCATATCACTTTCTTCATATAACTTCTACAGATTTCAAAATAAAAAAATCATTTTTTTATAACTTGCAACTTGAAAAAATAACACATCATTTTATGTATAACTTTTTAAAAATTCAAAAAATAATTCATCATATTTTTTACGCCTTACAATTTAAAAAGTTCAAAAAATAATTCATCAGATTTTTTACGCCTTACAATTTAAAAGAGTAACACATTACTTCATCTATAACTTTTATAAATCTCCAAAAATAATTCATCTCTTTTTAAATATCATGTCGTACACATCTAAAATTACCATTACTCATCCTTTAGATCGGAGGGTATGGGAGCCACACCACCATTTCCCTCATTTTCCTTTCCCTCATCTAAAACCCAATGAATGGATGAGAAGCTCTCCTCACTATTTTTTTATTTTTTATTTTTAAATATATTTCATACATATACTATACTTATTTTTTAAGGAATTAAAAACCATGAATTTTGATATATATTTTGATATTTTTTTAATAAGTATATAATTTTATAAATATTAAAAAAAGATAAAAAGATAAGAATAATAATTGGCCAATAGAATGATGAGAGAGAGTACCACACCCCTTCTTCCTACCTCTTTCACGCGGGTTGCTCCCGTCACCCACAGTACGGTGTTCCAGTAAGAGGGAAGCCTTCCCGCTCCCCTTTCCCGCTCCATACCCTACGACCTTATAAATCTCAATTACTACTCTAATAGAACTTTTATAACATTTTTCATTAGTAAAATGATGAGTTTTAGCCAAACGAAGGAAGTGAAGCTGTTAACACCTTGTAAGAATTTTCTACAAAAATGATAATAATTAGTATATATTTAATCTTCTTGAATTGTCAAGTAGTATTATGAGTTTTTTTACCAAAACAAATCAATTTCAAGTGTTTAAGTCTTATGACGATTTTGTAGTTTGGGTGCAAAAGATGGGACATGTATTCAGCTACACCATTATCATAAGAAGAAGAAAGATAAGAGTAAGTAGACTCTAAATAAAGTTAACCTTGTATACGATGTGGTGATATTTATAAAAGTAAAAATATCCAATATAAAAATGCAAGGACAAAAAATTAATTGTCCTTTGAAATGAAGGATAAATATTTGAAATTACATGTTTTTGGGACGTTAATTGTGGTATGTGAAATACATAACATATGAAGCTGGAGAAGATATGGAAGGCTGTGTACTTGCAATGCGATTGATTGATAATGAAACTTGTATGGTGGCCGATTTGTCAATAAAGAATGTGAATCCCAACATGATATTTTATAAACCTTGAAAGAGCAAAATCCATAAAATATGTCTATGCTCCAGGCAAATATAGAATGCCAAATAAAAAATACGAAAGAATGAGCATGAGGGTATGACCCAAATGCAAGGTTTTTTTGTCATATTCAAATAAATGAGGTTATATTTATTATTACCACCCAAATAAGTTGCCTAGCGAGTTGGTTAGTTTATTATTTGTTTATCTAACATCAATGGAGATATGGAAAACATTTCTACAAGTGATGTCGATGGACGTAACTTACAAAACGAACAAGTATAAGATGCATCCTCTCAAAATTGTGAGTGTAAATTCAACTCAATTAACATTTTGCTTTGCATTCATATTATCCATCAAGAAAAAGAATTCAATCACATGTGGCATTAAATTGTTTAAAATTCACAATTGGTGGATCTTTTTGCCTCCAATTTATCATCACATATAGAAAGTTGGCATTGATGAAAGCATGTCGCACTGTATTTCCAAATTCTAATCAATTACTTTGTAAATGACACATTAATCAAAATGTTTGGAAAATGGCTAAACAAACTATATGTAACGTCGTGATTTTTCAACTCATTTTTTTTACATTTAAACTACTTATTAACTAAATACAATAACATAAGTCTTTTTAAACAACTGTTTTAAAACATCACCAACGTTACATTATTATCAAAACAACTCACTTCAAAGTTGAAGTTTACAAAAACCAGTAGCAAATGAAAACCAAAACAACATGTCTAAGATGGTATTGTCTACTAAAGAAATATCAAGATCATGACTACCCAAAGCCCCATCCTCACCAAGACAATCAGTCACGCAACCTGAACCATTGCATGGTGAAAGCAACAAACAAAGAACCAGTGTTAGCAAATGCTAAGTGAGTCAATCATAAGTATAATGTTTTTAAAACTAACGTTGCAAAACTCGTTAGGTGTTCCCAGGGAGAATGACTAGTGTCTACCAAGTATTTGGTCCAGGCGGGGAGTACCTGATAGTTTCATTTTATTTAATTATTTTTATAGTTTATTTTAGCATATTTCATCCATAATCTAGTTAGTTTCCATGCATATTTTCCTTTTTGTTATTTTATGACTATTTCGGGTACTTTCTAGTTTCGTGAGCTTTATTGCAGATTACATGGAGATTAGTGGAGCAGGAGTGTTCGCGACGTATGGAAAGCGATGGGAATTGGTGGACATAATGATCTTAGGCTTGATGGTTAGTGGAGATGATGCATGAAGCGAGCTTGATGATTATTTGATGGCTTGGAGAGAAATAAACTTTAAATTTGCAAGATGCGGGAGTTTATTCAAACGTGCATAGATTATTAACCGGACGAGTTTGGATCATTTGGAGAAGCCAAATTGGGTTTAAATTGAAGAAAACTTGAAGAAAAATGGAGTAGGAGTTGATTGTACTCGAATTAGGCCAAGTGGGCTAAGCTATGGAGGCCTAAACCTCAAAGATGTTACATCCAGGGGCCACCCGAGCAACAACACGCAAGTTGCGCAACCTCCTGCAGGGGAAATTCCAGAAATTCTTCTTTTGAGCTATATGGGGAAGGTTGGTGTGCAACTTTTTCACAATCTTTGACATCTAATTTTTGAGCATTCTCTCTGGAGTTTTAAAGATTTTTGAAGGCCAAGAACACCTCAAGAACATCATCTTTTCACCTCTTGATTCTTGTTTAATGTTGGGTACAATCTTCTCTAACTTTGTTACATTGAGTTTAGCCATGCTTGGCTAAACTAATCTTCGTTGACTTTTGTTGAATCCTTTGAATTTTTGTTGAATGTTGAAGAATCCATGAACTCATTCTTAAATCTTTATGGGAATGTTTTGTGTTTTAACATATTATTACTACTTGTATGTTTTTATTAATGAGTTTAAATGTGTTTGTAGTGATTAGTTGGCTAATTTTTTATTAAGTAAAGGATTCTCAAATTAGCAAGCAACAAATGATTTTTGTGTTGTTTTTGCTTCATACAATCATAAAAACATTTCCTCTAAAATGGTAGTGAAAGCATTTGACTCCTTTTGGATTTGGTGACTTTTTGGTTCTTAATGCTAGTTGACTTTCACTAATTACATGCTTAATGGAAATTGTGACTTTGACTAAGGAAATTGTTATGAGCTTCTCTAACCATTTTAACAACTAAGAAAAGTCTAGTTAATCTCAAGCTTCTTGGATTAATATAGCCAATTTAAGGATTTAAATCAAGTATTGCACCATTGGATTCTAATGATATGTTCATCAAAAGTCAAAGTGAGGTAACCTTAAGTCAACCATCCTTCTCTTATTGATTTTACATCAAACTCCTATTTTTGTTGAAATTGTTTATTTAAATCTTAGTTTAATTCTAGTTTATTTCAAGTATTTCAAAAGACCAACCCCCCCCCCCCCCCCAATTTTTAATTTATTGTCATTTTGCAAGTATTTTTACAAAGAGATTTCTCATAGAGTTATAAAATTGGACCAATCTCCGTGGATACGATCCCTTTACCACTATACACTATTTTAGTGTGTAATATTTAGGGTATTAATTTTGTTGGCCTCGACAACCACCAAATTTTGGCGCCGTTGCCGGGGATTGGTTTAGTTTTAATCAATTTGTTTCTCTATGCCCAAATCTCAGCGTACAGGTGACTTGATTTACAACCCAGAAATTGAAAAAGAAGCAAGGAGTTTAACGAAGGAAAAGCGAATCGAACGTGGTCAAACTTCTAATCCTCATGGGGATTCGGAAGTTGAACCCGCTTCATTAAGTGACACGGAACCCGATTCTAATCCTGACCCTCGCCAAGAAATTACCGAAACACCACCTATACAACAAAATCCACCCATTATTGAACCAATTGCAATGGCAGATGCAGGATAAGTTCCCGAAAGAACTTTGAGGAAAATGATGGAAACCGATGTTACACAAACTCCAACCGGTATCAACTACCCGGTTTTGGAAGGAGGTTCGGAATTGAAGTCAAGTTTAGTCCATCACCTTCCAACTTTTCATGGATTGGAGAATGAAGACCCACATAAGCATTTGAAGATGTTCCACATTATTTGCACTAGCATGAAGCCACAAGGGTCAACCGATGACCAAATCAAGCTAAGGACATTCCTCTTTTCATTGGTTGATAGAACAAAGGATTGGTTATTCTATCTTCCCCCAGGGTCAATCAACTCATGGACCGACTTCGCAAGAGCTTTTCTTGATAAGTTCTATCCCACTTCAAGAGTCTCAAGTCTTAGAAATGAGATTTGTGGAATCCGCCAAGGTCAAAATGAGACTTTTCATGATTATTGGGAGAGGTTCAACAACTTGTGCTATAGTTTCCCACAACACCAAATTCCGGAACAACTCCTCATTTAACACTTCTATGAGGGATTGCTACCAATGGAGAGAAGACTAGTTGATGCCTCAAGTGGTGGAGATGTCTTTAGTAAAACTCCACAACAAACAAGCCAACTCTTCAACACCATAGCCGCAAATTCACAACATTTTGGCCCTCACTAAGATATGAAGAGAGAAACTCAACAAAAATTCAATGAGGTGGGAACGTCAAGCCTCGAGTCTAAAATCAAAGATCTAACCTCCGTTGTCCAAAAGCTAGCCATGGGAAAAACTACTCAAGTGATGGTTTATGGAATATGTGCAACAATGGGACATCCTACGTATATGTGTCCCATTCTCTAAAAAGATGCGGAGCATGTGAATGCCACGGGAGAATTCCAAAGTTACAACAACAAACCATCTAGTTACCAAAATGCTTATAATTCAAGTTGGAAGCCAAATCCCAACATGAGCTATAATGTAGCACCTAGTTCCCGGTACGTACTCCTTGCTATTTACTTTCTCAAAATAATGTATTTTTCCTTGGACTCGGCGAGTTGTTGGGCCAACTCGCCGAGTAGGACTGGGACAATCTACGGGAGTTGGACTTTGGACTCGGCGAGTAGGCCCTAGTTGTGCAAAAACCCTAATCCGAGTGTTTACACCCTATTTAAACACTCTATCTTGGCCTCCTTTGTCCCTAACACTTCCAGAGAGTAGTAGAGCGAGACCCTAGCCCCCCATATTGTTCTTAAGAGTGTTTTTGGCCTTGTGAAGGAGGTTGGAGATTAGAAGAAGAAAGAGGTGGTTGAAGAGTGCAAGGAAAGGAGTAGATCCGAAATCTACTCAGGGAGAAGCTTCCATTCAGGTAGAACAGTCTCTATCTTGATCTTTAGATCATTAGTTACCATTTTTGTCCCAAATTGGTGGTTTTCAAGCCCTAAAACACCAAACTCCATGTGTGGTGCTTAATGATCCGAAAGGACTTCTGATCTGGACTTATTGGATGAGTTAGTAGCATAAAGTTCCTGTGGTTGAAGTGATTGAGATCCCCATTGAGTCTATGGCCTCTTGAAGAGTTTGGTTTTGGCCTTTTGAGCTTATAGGGCCATGCATGCACGTAAAGTTTGCAACTTTACGTGATAAGCATGCTCAAGGAATATGGATCTATGGTTTGGAAGCGTTGCATGTTTCAGAATTGGTCTGTATGGGAAATGGGTCATATGGACTTGGCGAATCCCAAGGAGGAACTCGGCGAGTTCCATGAAGATGGCCTTAGACTCGATGAGTTGGATGAACAACTCGGCAAGTCCTATGAAGATTGCTTGGAACTCGGCGAGTTGTTCTTCAAACTCGGCGAGTCGGGTAACGAGTCGGTTCAATCGTCCCAAGTCATGAGTTAAGGGTGATTCAGTGAGTGGGAAGAAGGACTGGTTGAGTAGGACCGAGTTAGTAGGAAAAGGACTCGACGAGTCCATGCCATGACTCGGCGAGTCCAGTCAAATGGACATTGAATTTGACCAAGGAGTTGACCTTGGGCCAAGGGAGGGTCAGTCTTTTTACCTAAGGGTATTTATGGGTGTCTAACCTATGTTTATGGTTTATAGCCAGAGAATTTGCGATCCAACAGTCAGACGCTCAGCAAGCAGACTTCAACAGCTACTTTCGAGGTGAGTTACCTTCCAGTAGCGGTGGGTCTAAGGCCACAATGCCGGCCCACCAGTAGGAGATGTATGATAGATGATTGTCTTTGTGATATCATCTAGGTTTGCTACTACCTGATATGTTATATGCTAGCATGATATGTTGTATGCCATAGTAGTAGAGTTTGGTTGTTAGGACCGAAGGTTAGTCAGACACCCGAGATACGTCTGACAGTATGTGATGATTTGTTTACATGCTGGTTTGTTATGTTATATGCGATAGAGGTAGTAGGAGGGGACCAGTCCCCGAGTTCGGTTGTTAGGACCGAAGGGTAGTTCAGACACCACAGATAGGTCTGATAATCTGTTACGTTATGATATGTGATAGTAGTAGTAGTAGGGGGTGAAATAGTCCCCGAGGTTCGGCCGTTAGGACCGAAGGGTAGTCAGCACCCCAGAATGGCTTGACAGGGGTAGGTCCGCACCCCAGAATGGTCGTACAGGGTAGGTCGGGCACCCCAGAAATGCATGGCAATGTGTATGATATGTGATTGTATGGTATTTGGTATGATGGGGGAACTCACTAAGCTTCGTGCTTACAGTTTTCAGTTTTGGTTTCAGGTATCTCTTCTTCGAAGGGGAAGGAGCTGGCGTGGTAGCAGCACATCACACACACACTTTGTATTCCGCACTATGAGATCTTCCTAGGGATTTGTACTCTAACTTTGTTATGTTTTTATAAACTGGTTTCCAGACACGCACATCTTTTACGAAATGATATGACCGGTGAATGTTTTATTTCTAATGTTTTGCTAAGTATGTGTATTTAAAAATGAAATTTTTGGGTCGTATTTTTGGGATGTTACAAGTTGGTATCAGAGCCCTGGTTTGAGGGATTCGGACACACCTTCGGGGATGTTTGGACTCAAATTGAGGGATTAAAATAATTTGAAAAAGAAAATGTATTCTAAGAGTTATTTTTAAGGAGGAACGAAGTGTGTGATGTGCACGACCGGCCGAGCTCAAGTAAGTATTCCCCAATGTACCTATACCAGTTTATGTATGTTTATCAGTTCCTGTAAAACAGCATGCTAGAATAATACTAAGGATCTAGGAGTGATGCCTTATGTGCCTGCTTTATGTGCCTCAGTATATGAAAATTGCATGCTAGGATTGAGTAGACAGCAGTAGGATAACCTTTTTGGGTTATGCCTGATAGCATGAGCTTAGCGTTCTATGCTTGTACAGTTTTCCATTATGAGGATAGAATTGCTTGAGTAGCCTCCTATATTTGAATGCTGCTTGCTTTGTGCTTTGTGGACTCTAAGTGATGGGAGTTAGCCATTAGGTGAATGCATCATGTCACATGCGAACAGGGTTGAATAATCTCAGAGTGCTAGACTTGGCCCTATTACGTAGCTCTTGTCTGAGTCTAACCGTTGTAGGGACAAGTCTTTTACTTGAAGGATTATCTGAGCCTCGCCGCATGTGTTGGTATTCAGGTGATGGCTAATTGGCATCACAATGAGGCTTTCAGCAGCTGAGGACTGGATCGGGTATAGTCAGAGGACTCCCTAGGGCAAGCCTAGGATGGGATTAGCAGAAATTATTAGCAGTAATAGTGACTTGGTGGAGTCAAGGCAGTACTTGAAGAAAGTACGGATAGATGTGGATGGTAGTATGGGCCCGTACTACTGGATGCAGAGGATCCGTACTCGAATCAAGGAAGGATGAGATGAGACTAGGAAACTTGTGGTAGTAGTGATCCCTCGAGATAAATTAGTGTTCTTTATGTTTTTATGTTGTGTTTCAGAATGGTGGTATTGCACCCTAGACCAACAGTTGGCAGTTCAGGAGAGGGATCGGGTTCGGGATCAGGTTCCGAGCCGGTGGATGAGGAGCTACGCGATTTCATTGCGTCAGAGATCACCAGGGGCATCCTTGAGTCGACCCCCATTATCTTCCGGTCGATCAAGGAAGAGATAGTTGAGTTGATGGAGGATCGCCTCCGAGCATTCAGGAGCGACATGGCATCTGGCCAATCGGGATCCCACACACTGCCCTTTAAGGACTTCAGGGGCAGTGGTGCACTGAATTTTCACGGGGCGAAGGACCCCATAGCTTCCAGGCGATGGATTGCAGACATTGAGTCTGCACAGATGATTAGCTTCTGCCCTGAGGGGTCGAAGGTGAGGTTTGCGGCAGGGTGTTTATGAGATCGAGCTAGGGATTAGTGGGAGTCCGTGAGTGACTCGTTGGGAGCCTCGGCTGTCGAGGCTATGACCTGGTCAGACTTCGCGACCAGGTTCAGGACAGAGTTTGCGCCGGCTGTTGAGCTTCAGTAGCTGGCCAGGGAGTTCTTGGATATGAGGCAGACGATGGAGACTATGGCGGAGATCACCGCCAAGTTCCGGGAGAGGGCATTGTTGGTGCCCCAATATGCGGGTGATGAGGACATGAGGAGGACCCGCTACCATGACATGCTCCGAGCTGATATTCGAGAGCATGTCATTTTTTCAGCTTGTCCTACCTTGGACTCTATGATTGCCAGGGCGAGGGAGAGAGAGATAGATCTGGAGCACATCCGGAACAAGAAGACAGAGGAGGGACAGACAGGAGGGGCTTCGGGGAAGAAGCCCAAGGGATCAGATGGTAGGCCGAAAGGCCAGTCAGGACCGAGCCGCTGCAGGAAATGCGGCAGGCCTCATGAGGGGGCATGTAGACTGGGATCGTCGGGCTGCTATAAGTGCGGCAAGTCGGGGCATCTCAGAAGGGATTGTACCACCCCTACACCTGTGATACAGACGTCTGAGTTGCTGTGTTTCCACTACAACCAGAGGGGCCACAAGAAGGCCAATTTCCCTCAGTTGACAGCACCCGCGCCAGTGAAAGCGCCAGCTCCAGCGACCCTGTGGATCACTGATGGCCGGCAGGGCGAGGCAGAGGCTCCAGTGGTGAGGATCCGGGCATTTTAGCTAACTATCAAGGAGGCACGCGCCGCACCCGATGTGGTGACGGGTATTATTCTTTCCCTCTGTTTCATTTTCATGCTGTTATGTTATTGATATGTGCTCTGTGCATATGCTTTAGGATCATTCCATGTGAATGGTATCCCTGTTCAGGTGTTGTTTGAATCGGGTGCTACCCGATCGTTTGTTTCTCTTGCGCTAAGCAAGAAGTTTACTGACTCTTCAGGCATGTTGGATTGCCCTTTAGAGGTAGAGATCGCCGATGATTGATCGGTGCGAGCATCAGCGGTGTTCATAGATTGTGTTCTGAGATTATTCGAGGAGCGCTACTTGATGGATTTGGTTCCCATTCCGTTGCGGGGGAACAAGGTAATTATAGGCATGGATTGGTTGAGCCCTAATGGGGCGGTGATAGATTGCGCACAGCAGCTAGTGCGGATCAGGACCCCAAGTCGTGGAGAGTTGGTGATCCACAGTGAGAGGCCACAGCGTGGACCTACAGTATGTTCAGCAGCGAGAGCTAGGCTCTACCTTCAGCAGGGTTGCATGGGGTATGTTGCGTATGTTGTGGATACCCGGGAGGCGGGTAAGGCAATGGTGAACGAGGTTCCAGTGGTGCGGGACTACACTGATGTGTTCCCGGAGGAGCTTCCTGGAATACCTCCAGAGCGACAGGTAGAGTTCAGGATCGACCTAGTCTCTGGTGCGGCTCCAATAGCCAAGGCACCGTATCGGTTGGATCCTCCTGAGATGCAGGAGTTGTCGACACAGATACAGGAGCTCTTAGACAAGGGATTCATTAGACCGAGCAGTTCACCCTGGGGAGCCCCAATCCTGTTTGTAAAAAAGAAGGACGGGTCGCATCGGATGTCTATAAATTACCGGGAGCTGAATAAGGTAACAGTGAAGAACCGTTACCCGCTTCCGAGGATTGATGACCTCTTTGATCAGTTGCAGGGAGCATCTTGGTTCTCCAAGATCGATTTGTGTTCAGGTTATCATCAGATGAGGGTCAGAGAGGAGGATGTGCAGAAGACCGTGTTTCGAACGTGTTATGGCCATTACGAGTTCGTGGTGATGCCGTTCGGGCTCACCAATGCTCCTTCCGCGTTCATGGACCTCATGAACCACGTGTGCAGACCGATGCTGGATCGGTCTGTGATAGTTTTCATCGATGATATCATGGTTTATTCCAAGATGCAGGAGGAGCATGAGGACAATCTGAGAGAGGTTTTGGAGGCTCTGAGGAGGGAGAGCTTGTACGCCAATTTCTCAAAATGTGAGTTTTGGTTGTGCGAGGTGCAGTTTCTTGGGCACCTCGTCAACCAGAACGGGATTTCAGTAGACCCGGCCAAGGTGGAGTCCATAATGAGATGAGAGGTTCCGAAGTCTCCATTCGAGATTCGGAGTTTCCTAGGATTAGCAGGCTACTATCGGAGGTTCATTCAAGATTTCTCCAAGATAGTCGTTCCCCTGACACGGTTGACTAGGAAGGCTGTGGTCTTTCGATGGGGGCCCAAGCAGCAGACAACATTCGAGATTCTGAGGCGGAGATTGTGCGAGGAGCCAATCTTAGTCCTGCCCGAGGGCTTAGAGGATTTTGTGGTATACTGCGATGCGTCCATTTCGGGGTTGGGCGTGGTGCTGATGCAGAGAAGGCACATCATAGCCTACACTTCGAGGCAGCTGAAGCCTCACGAGGCGAACTACCCGACGCATGATTTAGAGTTGGGGGCGGTGGTCTTCGCCCTCAAGATTTGGCGACATTACCTCTATGGAGTTCGGTGTACCATTTACACGGACCACGAGAGTTTGAGGTACCTCATGGATCAGCAGAATCTGAACATGAGACGGCGTCGGTGGTTGGACATGGTGAAGGATTATGATTGTGAGATCCTTTACCACCCGGGGAAGGCCAATGTGGTGGCCGATGCGCTTAGCCGCAAGGCGGCACCGATCAGGGATATTTGCATGCGGATGAAAGTGGTGACTCCGCTTTTGGAACAGATTCGGGAGGCCCAACAGGAAGCCCTGAAGGAGGAACATCGGAAGAGTGAGCGCATAGTGGGTCTCGTTTCCTACTTCGACTATGATAGCAGAGGATTATTGACATTACACCGCAGGGTATGGGTGCCATACCTCGGAAGCATGCGCCAGATCTTCATGGAGGAGGCGCACAAATCCCGATTCTCCATTTATCCCAGGGCGACAAAGATGTATAGGGATCTTCGTCTGGACTATTGGTGGCCCTGCATGTAGCGGGATGTGGCTTGGTACGTCGAGCGGTGCTTGACCTACAGGAAGGTCAAGGTCGAGCATCAGAGACCGCACGACAGATGCAGCCGTTGGATATCCCGTTGTGGAAATGGGAAGATATTACGATGGATTTTATCACAAAGCTTCCCAAGACTGCGCGAGAAGTGGATTCTATATGGGTCCTCGTGGATCGATTGACCAAGAGCGCCCATTTTATTCCGATTCCGGAGAGCATCTTGGCCGAGAAGTTGGCCGATATCTATATCACGGAGATAGTGGTGCGTCAGGGGTGCCAATATCAGTGATTTCAGAAAGAGATGTGTGTTTTACTTCCAAGTTTTAGAAGAAGTTTCATGATGAGTTGGGCACTCGTCTGCATTTTAGCACTGCCTTTCACCCGCTGACGGATGGTTAGAGTGAGCGGACCATCCAGACACTTGAGGATATGTTGCGGGCATGCGTGCTAGATTTCAGTGGTAGTTGGGATACCTATCTTCCTTTAGCTGAGTTCTCATACAACAACAGCTACCACGCGAGTATTGACCATCCTCCCTTCGAGATGTTATACGGACGGAGATGCAGGACCCCCATATGTTGGGGAGAGGTTGGCTAGAGGGTCATGGGAAGCACTGAAGTGGTGCTCTAGACAACAGAGAAGATTCACCAGGTCCAGAGCAGGATTCAGACTTCTCAGAGTCGGCAGAAAAGTTACGCTGACAAGCGCCGTTCAGACTTGGAATTTCAAGTTGGGGATTTGGTTCTTCTGAAAGTGTTGCCATGGAAAGGCGTCATCCGATTCAGAAAGCGGGGTAACTGTGACATCCCCAATTTCTTGGCTAGAAAATACCAATTTGTTTATGCTTTGTTTTATAAATCAGAGTAATCGTTTAAAGAAAACGGTTGCGGAATTTGTTCCCAAAACAAGATATGATAAAAAATTATCAAAACATTTCTCAAAGAGAATGTATTTTCATTAAATAATAAAACCTCGAGATGTCATGTTCCGATACAGACACATAAGCATAAACAGAACATACATTCATTTACTCTAGTGATTTACATCTCCTTTAACCTCTCAGTGCAAAGCAGCTTCGTATCGATACCTGTGATACAATTAAACTGAGTGGGTCAGGCTTGGGAGCCTGTTGAGCATATAGGGTTTTCAACCCACAATAATATAATTATTATATTTAATCATCAAACAATCAACCCAATTACCCATCCCCGTTATCTTCTTTATTTCTTAAGGTTTTACCCTAAGAATCACCTATCCTTAATTCATTCATTCCTAAAATTTGACTTTAAGGAATATACACAAATTCCATTGTTATTTAAGGCGCATCTACCAACTTTATCATTTAAACGCCTCTGTCAGGATTACGGCATTCACTATTAGGCGCATCTGCCGACCTTATCCTATAAGCGCATTTGCCAGGATTATCCTATAAGCGCATCTGCTAGTATTATGACATTCTCTATTTGGTGCGTCTACCAATATTATTCTTAAGCACATCTGCTAGTATTATGACATCTCTAATTGGTGCATCTACCTATATTATTCTTAAGCGCATCTGCTAGTATTATGACATCTCTGTTTGGTGCATCTACCAATATTATTCTTAAGCGCATATGCTAGTATTATGACATCTCTATTTGGTGCATCTACCAATATTATTCTTGAGCGCATCTGCTAGTATTATGACATCTCTATTTGGTGCATCTACCAATATTATTCTTAAGCGCATCTGCTAGTATTATGATATCTCTATTTGGCGCATCTTTCATACCTCCTCATTTTATCACATACCAACTATCTCATCTACCCATGTTCTACCCAACATATTTGTAGATATAAAATACATATACAGTTTAACTCTTCTAAAAACTATATAAAACGTCCATTCCACACTCACCTCAAATAAGCAAACAATGTATAAACACATAAGACGTATTTCTTAGCAAATACTTCATATCTATACGTTAGAAGAAAGTAACCACACACTCACACATATAAACAACTTTTTATTATACACATAGCACATATTTCATAGCAAATACTTAATATTTATGTGTTAGAAGAAAGTGACCACACACTCACACATATAAAAAACTATATATATATATATATATATATATATATATATATACACACACACACACACACATAGCACGTATTTTATAAAATACTTCATATCTATGTGTAAGACGAAAGTGACTATACACTCACTTGATCAGAAGATGATCGGACAGCACTACGGCTTGTAGAAGTAGTATTCTTCGGTGAAACCGGGATCACTTCACACACCGGGTTTCTCGCGGGCAGAGCTTTGTCTCGGAAACTCTTTTCTTCTCAGGATCTTCGGGCTTCGGGACTTGCTTTGGGTATCAGGGTTGATACCGGGGCTTCGGGGGTACTTCTTTGCACGTAAATCGATGTAATATGGGAGAGAGATGAGAGAATGAGCAACCAAACTCGGCTGGCCCTTCAAATCTATTTCTAGGGCAAAACTGGCATTTTCCATGTCGTGGAACCTTTTGCCATGTCGTGGGATTGGTTGTCAGTGCATGCGTCATCGCAAGTTGCATCTGGGGGACTCCCGGAGGTGTCAGGAGACTTGCCATGTCGTGGCACTGCTTGCCACGTCGTGGTCTCTGACAGTTTTGGGGTTTCGCGCCCCGAACTTCAGAAATTCATAACTTTTGCATACGCTCTCTGTTTTCGACGTTCTTTATATCAACGCGAAGGTGAGATTATGCTCTACAACTCTCGTTTAGAATCCATTGGCTAATTTTGACTTTATTTTTAATATATTATAATTATATTACTTAGATATTATTTTTAGTAGGCCGGGACAGTAAAACACCGTTATAAACTCATAACTCCTTCATCTGAACTCCGTTTTCGTCTGTCTTTTTATCGTTGGACTACTATCAAAGAAATCTTCAACTCTCATTTAGATCACTAAGGATAGATATCTATCTACCTTAAATTCACTATTTACGTTGCGCTGGGTCGTGCTGGGTCATGTCGGTTCTGTCGCAAAACTTCAACAGGTCATAACTTCTTCGTTATAACTCGGATTTTGGCGTTCTTTATATGCACGGAAACCTTGTGAAATATACTACAACTTGGTTAAGATTAATAATTATAAATAATATTCCATCAAAAAGTCATTTTTGATGCTTATCGTCTCTAAATTGACTAGCCCGGATCTACGGGCGTTACAGTAAGTTAGGCCCCAGGTACATCGGGCCATTCAGGGTTGTAGCCCGGGTAGGAAAGGTGGCGTATATGTTGGATCTACCAGACGAACTCAGCCAGATCCACAGCACTTTGCACTTCTCTCACTTGCGGAAGTGTTTGGTGGACGACTCGGCAGTGGTGCCTTTGGAGGATATTCAGGTCGACGACAGTCTGAATTACATCGAGTAGCCTGTGGAAATCCTCGACAGGAAGTCGAAGGATCTGAGGAACAAAAGGATGGAACTCGTGAAGGTGCAATGGCAGCACTGGAAGGGTTCAGAGTGGACTTGGGAGCCGGTGGAAGAGATGATGGAGCACTACCCCGAGCTATTTCGGGATCGAGCAGCAGACTTCGACGACGAAGTCTAAGATAAGTAGGGGAGATTTGTAGCACGTGGTTCCCGATACGTACTCCTTGCTATTTACTTTATCAAAATAATGTATTTTTCCTTGGACTCGTCGAGTTGATGGGCCAACTGACTGAGTAGGAGTGGGACAAGGTACGGGAGTTGGACTTTGGACTCGGCGAGTCGGTCCCCGGACTCGATGAGTAGGCCCTGGTTAGGCAAAAACCCTAATCCGGGTGTTTACACACTATTTAAACACTCTATCTTGGCCTCCTTTTTCCTTAACACTTCCAGAGAGCAGTAGAGCGAGACCCTAGCCCCCCATATTGTTCTTAAGAGTGTTTTTGGCCTTGTGAAGGAGGTTGGAGCTTAGAAGAAGAAAGAGGTGGTTGAAGAGTGCAAGGAAAGGAGTAGATCCGAAATCTACTCAGGGAGAAGCTTCCATTCAGGTAGAAAAGTCTCTACCTTGATCTTTAGAACATTAGTTACCATTTTTGTCCCAAATTGGTGGTTTTCAAGCCCTAAAACACCAAACTCCATGTGTGGTGCTTAATGATCCGAAAGGACTTCTGATCTGGACTTATTGGATGAGTTAGTAGGATAAAGTTCCTATGGTTGAAGTGATTGAGGTCCCCATTGAGTCTATGGCCTCTTGAAGAGTTTGGTTTTGGCCTTTTGAGCTTATAGGGCCATGCACGCACGTAAAGTTTGCAACTTTACGTGATAAGCATGCTCAAGGAATATGGATCTATGGTTTGGAAGCGTTGCATGCTTCAGAATTGGTCTGTGTGGGAAATGGGTCATATGGACTTGGCGAATCCCAAGGAGGAACTCGGCGAGTTCCATGAAGATGGCCTTAGACTCGACGAGTTGGATGAACAACTCGGCAAGTCCTATGAAGATTGCCTGGAACTCGGCGAGTCGGGTAACGAGTCGGTTCAATCGTCCCAAGTCATGAGTTAAGGGTGATTCAGTGAGTGGGAAGAAGGGCTGGTTGAGTAGGACCGAGTTAGTAGGAAAAGGACTCGGCGAGTCCAGTCAAATGGACATTGACTTTGACCAAGGAGTTGACCTTGGGCCAAGGGAGGGTCATTCTTTTGACCTAAGGGTATTTATGGGTGTCTAACCTATGTTTATGGTTTATAGCCAAAGGATTTGCGATCCAGCAGTCAGACGCTCAGCAAGTAAACTTCAGCAGCTACTTTCGAGGTGAGTTACCTTCCAGTAGCGGTGGGTCTAAGGCCACAATGCCGGCCCACCAGTAGGACATGTATGATAGATGATTTTCTTTGTGATATCATCTAGGTTTACTACTACCTGATATGTTATATGCTAGCATGATATGTTGTATGTGATAGTAGTAGAGTTTGGTTGTTAGGACCGAAAGGGTAGTCAAACACCCCAGATATGTTTGACAATATGTGATGATATGTTTACATGCTAGTTTGTTATGTTATATGCGATAGAGGTAGTAGGAGGGGACCAGTCCCCGAGTGCGGTTGTTAGGACCAAAGGGTAGTTCAGACACCCCAGATAGGTCTGATAATCTGTTACGTTATGATATGTGATAGTAGTAGTAGTAGTAGGGGATGAAATAGTCCCCGAAGTTCGGTCGTTAGGACCGAAGGGTAGTCAGCACCCCAGAATGGCTTGACATGGGTAGTCAGCACCCCAGAATGGCTTGACACAGGTAGGTCGGCACCCCATAATAGTCGTACAGGGTAGGTTGGGCACCCCAGAAATGCCTTGCAATGTGTATGATATGTGATTGTATGGTATGTGGTATGATGGGGGAACTCACTAAGCTTCATGCTTATAGTTTTTAGTTTTCGTTTCAGGTATCTCTTCTTCGAAGGGGAAGGAGCTGGCGTGGTAGCAGCACATCACACACACGCTTTGTATTCCGCACTATGAGATCTTCCTGGGGATTTGTACTCTACCTTTGTTATGTTTTTATAAACTGGTTTCCAGACACGCACATCTTTTACGAAATGATATGACTAGTGAATGTTTTATTTCTAATATTTTGCTAAGTATGTGTATTTAAAAATGAAAATTTTGGCTCGTATTTTTGGGATGTTACATATAACCCAAGACCATTGCCTAAAAATGCATTGGTTAGACCTTCCTACCCACCACCACAAACTCACTACTAACATCCACAACCACACTATCAATCCAAACCGCACCCTCCACGTCACCAACAACCTCCTCAATTCCAACCAAGTAGCTCCGGAATGCCTCTTGAAGACATTGTCAAATCATTAGCTACTACTACCCAACAATTCCAAAAAGAGACAAACACTAGATTCTCTAATCTCAAAACTCAAATAAGAGATATAGTCACATCCTTAAGCAAGTTGGAAACCCGTGGTAAACTCACTTCTCAAACTAAAAAGAACCCAAATGTCAATATGGTCACATTGAGAAGTGGAAGAGAAATTGGAGAAAGTATCACAAAGGAGGATTCTAATGAAGATGAGGGTGACGCCATCCCGAGTCAAGACACGATGGAGTAAAGTAAAGTTCAAGGCGAAGCAACAGGGATGGTCACACCCATAGTAATTCCACCACCATTCCCCTCCCGACTTGCCCCCTCGAAGAAGAAAGAGGAAGAAAGAGGAATCTTAGACACCCTTCGAAAGATTGAGGTAAACATTTCGTTGTTAGATGCAATCAAGCATATCCCAAGGTATGCTAAAATTTTGAAAGAACTTTGCACTAACAAAAGAAAACTTCAAGGACATGAAAAGATTTCAATGAGTAAAAATGTTTCCACTATTTTACAAAGAAACCTCCCACCAAAATGCAAAGATCCAGGAATGTTTACAGTTCCTTGAAAGATAGGGGATGTCACTTTTAGTAGCGCCATGCTCAATCTTGGTGCTTCTATTAATGTTATGCCCTATTCGGTATATGAATCACCAAATATCAGATCTTTAAATAAAACGGGTGTTACTATTCAATTTGCGGACAAATCAAGTGTTATCCCTAGGGGTGTCTTAGAGGATGTTTTAGTTCAAGTAAACCAATTGGTCTTTCCAACGGATTTTTATGTGATTGGTTAAGAGGAACAAGCTTCTTCCCAATCGGCTCTAATCTTACTTGAAAGACCGTTTTTAAAAACCTCTAGAACAAAAATTGATGTGTATGCGGGTAATCTCACAATGGAATTTGACAGGGAGGTAATTGAATTCAATATCAATAATGCCATGAGATACCCTAGAGATATATCTTCCTTGTATTTTGTTGATGTTGTTGAGCCTTTAACTCAAAATTTCTTCGAGCCTACTAACAATGAATTGTTAGAGACGAGTTTGAGTAAAGGTCGTAACCAAAGAAGCATAAAAGGGGAGACACAACACCATCCTTCAAAGCTAGAAATTGATGAAGCGGTTGACAAATTGGATACGGGACAACAAAGAATACATGGGAGGTTGCAAATCCAAGAACTTGCGGAGTCAAAAAACAAAGTATATAAAAATGTCAAGGTTTACAAGAAGGAAATGAAAACTCTTCACAACAAGTCCCTCACCCGGAAACATTTCAAGTCGGGACAAAAAGTTTGACTCAAACTTTCCCGATTAAAACTTTTCTCAAGCAAATTAAGATCAAGGTGGATTGACCCATTTGTTGTGATAAAGACCTTTCACCATGGGGCGGTGGAAATCCAAAGTGAAGAAACGGGAAAATTTTGCAAAGTCAGTGGGCACCGATTGAAGCCATTCTATGAAGGTTTCAATGCAAATACTCTTGAAATCATCCATTTAGATGCCCCGCTATGTTGAATCAAGCTAAAAGGACGTCTCGCCAAAGACGTTAAAGAGGGGCAATTTTGGAAAGATTTTCTCTTTCATGTTTTTACGTTCGAGTAAAGAAGTTTTGAAGATGTTTTGTGGTGTCTTTTGGAGTTATTTTTTAAGCATTCAAGAATTTCCAGGTGTTTAAGGACTTCCAAAGCAAGAACGGGTGAAAAACGAAGAAAATGACGTAAAAATGAAGATCAGGATCAGGAGGTTGCGCGGCCCGCGTGCTGTTGCGCTGGTGGTCTACGCGGCCGGACTCAAGCATGCAACATTGGCCCAAGACTTAACTGCAAGGTTTGCGCAACCCGCGTGCTACTCTACGCGACCCGTGCGCTGTGTTGGGCAATTTAGGCTATTTTTGGCTATTATTTGACCAAGTGTTGACCAAAGCTTTTAATGAGTTAACCTTTTGACTTTTCTTAACCAACATTGACCGAAATTGACCCTTTTTGACCCATAGATTAAAATGTTCAACTTCTCTTCTTCTTCATTTAACCATCTTCACCTCCAACTCCATTCCTCTCAAGACCATAACCTTCCAATACCCACTTCGCCGAAAGAATCAAGATTGTTAGACTTCTACCGGTCTGTGACAACCCAAATTGCCCCGTTACATTTCTCCGTTACCATTAACGGAATATTCCACTGTATAAAAGTTCTGTTACTTAGAGGGCATCAATTTAGTAAACATTTCATTTGGTTGCAATAAGCATGCCGTTAAGTCGTGATGAAAGGAAATAAAACACATAACACATATTTCCATTTAATTGGAAATGTTAAGTTTTATTATTACGACCACTAAATCGGGTGCGACCAAAAGCCCCGTTTAACGGCAGTATCGGGTAGAATTCCACTGAGTCCCGACTTAAAACCCTATGTAAGAGTGAGTGGAGTCTATTGGAGACTTTTTACACACTCTCTCTCTAGACTCGTTTTAGCCCCGAATCCGTAACCAAACGCTTCCAAATTGTAAGTCCGCTTACCCTAGCTTATTGTAAACATATTGATTTGTGTTTATAGCCCAAAAATAAGACTTAGAAGCAATGGAAAAGGAGTTACGGCCTAAGCACCTCCTTAGGCCGTAAACACCCAAAACAAGGTCAAAATGACCCAAACTTGTCCCTAATAGCTTGGAAATAAATAGGGGAATTAGCCTAGGGGTGTTTAAACACTAAAATGCATGGATTTAGGACTCAAAGAAGAGTTTACGGCCCAAGCACATGCTTAGGTCGTAAACTCCCCAAGTCATGGTCCCAAATGCACTCCAAACTCATCCTAGAGATTCATACATAATTTAGGAACATATCCTCTTGAGTTTAGACCCTTGAAACACTCCAAAATGAATTATTAAAGGGAGTTTACAGCCAGACAAGGGTCAAGGCCGTAAACACCCTAAAACATGCCCAAAATAATTGTTTTGTCCCCCAAATAGCCTCATACATTTACCATGAAATACTAAGAGGGGATTTAAAGGCTTAAACACAAGGAAATGAGGCATGACTTGGAGTTTATGGCCTAAGAATTTATCTAGGCCGTAAACTCCCCAAAACCCACTCAAATGATGGTTTTAATCCTCCAAAATAGCATCATACTTCATTAGACATCACTAGAAAGGCATTAGGGGCTTTAAACTTCCCAAAACTCTAAGGATTAGAGTTTACGACCGTAAACTCCTTTAGGAGTGGTACCTTGGCTGTAAACTCATAGATCATGCCCTTAGAGGCCTCAAACCCACTCATGCCTTTTGGGAAAAGTGCTTAGAATAAATCAATGAGCAAGCTAGAAGCATAAAACACCCAAGAATATGACCTTGGGAGTTTACGGCCGTAAACTCCCTTGAGTTAGGCTGTAAACTCCAAATTGGTCCATGTTAATGCTTTAAACCCATTCACACATTTGATATTTGAGTTTAGCAAAGTTCCACAACTGATAGGAGACCCGTAGCACCCTTTAACGCTACCCGGGACCCCAAACACTTAACCAAAAGTGTTTTACGCTCCTTTGAGTGCGTATATTTGTGTAATTAGCATTAAATGTACTAATTGTATGTAAACATGTGTTATCATATGTTAAATAGGTCGTTGAGTGTGTTCAAGTCCTTACGTGGCACCGAACGCCCAAACAACACTCTCGTTGGACCTACTTACACCACGTGAGTTCATACCCTTGAATGAACCTTTCAAATGTTTTAACATGTTTTTATATGGGGGGAATACAAGTTAGACGTGCAAGTTATCATATCAATCACATGTGATTGTTAACCCGTATGCACAAGATTTTACCACTGTACACTGTTTTACCGAGTGGGACACTATAATGAATTTTACTTATACTGATTTATCCAAATTCATTCTAAATTGGTTTATGAAAGATCCTCTAAGGTTTTTAAACATATTTTACAAAAGAATACAATTTGTGATTTTCTCTGTACGTAAAGGCTTTTCATTTAAGATTTCCCTTTTTGACGTATACTTTTACTTGTTAAATACTGCTGCTTCGCTTATACTTATTTTATACTCTGACTCGATAACACTTTCACTTATACCTATAGTCGCTTATACTTGATGACGCTTATACTTATTCACGCTCTTACTTAGTAATATCGACTCTACTTCACTTATACTTGATATCGACTCTACTTCACTTATACTGGATATCGACTCTACTTCACTTATACTTGATACGCTCTCGCTTCACTTATTGTCGCCTCTACTTCGTGATACGCTTATACTTGTTCGACACTTCTACTTCACTTGCGACCGCTTCTACTTCACTTGTTAGACACTTCTACTTCACAAAGATCACTTCTACTTAATACCCACTCAGTTGTAGTTAGATGTATGTCTGTGCTTACATAGGTACACATAAGTAATGATTGAAAGACTTAGGAAGACTCATCTGCCCTATTTCCTTTTCTTCGTTGAGATGTGGTCTGGTGGGATCGGATGGCCGTCCGAAGGTCGTTTGACTCATTAGTTATATATTATGTATATAAGTATGGACATATAGGAATTCTCTAGTCAGTTCAGTTAAGAGTCTTTACTTCTAGTCTACACTTACATTAGAAACCCACTATTGGGAAGTCTCTCCTCTAGTTCAACACTTACACACTACCCACTATTTGGCAGTCTCTACCCACTATTTGGGATGCATCTTCAGGACACGGTATTCTCCGTCGTCTAGTTGGTAACCAGAGTCTCCTGTAGGGAGAGCGGACATTGTGTGTATAGATCTATACGGGATTGACACCCCCGCACCCTGACTGCTAGCTACAGTCCATGGCTTACCAAGCCAAAGGGGTGACAAATGTCAAATTATATAGACGTTTGTAGGGTGTCTGGTACTCTAGTGTCGGTTAGTATGGTTACGAGTATCCCGGGTTACCTTATAATTCATGGCCTTAAGGTAACAGTATTTCACCGGCAATCTACATTGTATGCTGGTAATTCATTTTCAGAGTCACACTGTTATCTCCGTTTGACCTTACTAGATGTATCTTTCATTTGATACTGTCTGGGGTCTGTTATCTTCGTTTGACCTTACAAGATGTATCTTTCATTTGATGTTGTCTGGGGTCTGTACCCATTGTATTCACAGAATCCACTGTATTCACGGTATTCACTGCATTCACCGTTCTAGACCTTGCTAGACGTATCTTTCATTAGACATTGTCTATGGTCTGTATTCACTATTTAGACCCTACTAGGTGTACCCTTCATTTGGTACTTTCTGGGGTCTGTGTCTCCACTTGTTAGATTGGACCAGGCGTGTCGTTGTTTGATACCTTCCTGGAGTCTATGGTTCTTTGCCTTAGTCAACAATCCTCACTGCTGAGGCATATGATATTCCCTGATGATGTTGCTTTCCTCAGTAATCAAATTTAGTATTTTGATAATGATAGCAATTTAGGGAAAACTACTTTTTCTTACCCCACATCACTGACCAGTCTTGGTAGAAGGCTGCTTTTATTAAAGAAAATATAGGATTT
Organism: Lactuca saligna; assembly: GCF_052625555.1. Taxonomy (NCBI): domain Eukaryota; kingdom Viridiplantae; phylum Streptophyta; class Magnoliopsida; order Asterales; family Asteraceae; genus Lactuca; species Lactuca saligna. Next base: position 63,466,907 of record NC_136420.1, on the reverse strand, counting down.
TCTGGAAAGGACTCTAATACACTGAAATCTCCTAAACTATTCCTTTCTTAAGTTATTTGAATGAAATGTTACTAAATGCATATGAACTCACCAGCATTTGTAAAAATGCTGATACTCACTTTTCAAATAACTTGTATTCTCAGGTTAGCATTAGACAGGTACATCCCCGGAGCTGTTGATGAAGATAGCTTAGTACCACGCTGTATTTATTCTATTACTTTTATTACTTTAAATTGTTGTAATGTAATCTTGTAAAACTATTACTATTAATTCAATGTTTTGTTGTACTTTGATTACTATAATGCATGTGTTGTGATACTTGACATGACGTCATCCACCCCAAAACGTTTCCGCCGTTCCGGTTTTGGGGTGTGACACGGTCGGAATTTCACAAAGCCACCACCACAAATATTTCCCGCCGCCCGATCCCCCAATTTAGGTCATTTCTGCCCTTACCTTAAGCATTGAGGACAATGCTTGTTCTTAATCTTGGGGTGGGGGATTTCCTTTTCCTTCTTTATTTCATGCATTTTTTAATTAGGTTACATAACATTTTAGTTTTAAGCTAATTTTCATTCATTTTTTTATTTTTATAAAAACCCAAAAATATTTTATTTTCTTCTTTTCCCCCATTTTATTTTTGCATAACATTTAGCTTAGGGCATTAACATTCATGCATTTTTGTTGTCTGTTTATTCTCACCCCCTTGGATACCATGGAACATGTTCATAGTTATTGTATCATTATTGGTCCAGGATCTTGTTGCTATCTCACCCATCGAACCGGGACCATTAGCTGTAGTTTGGGACTTCATACTCAGGATCAGATGCTGGAAGCTTAAAGGGGTAAGTGATCATGGCCAGGTAGCTTTGATGAAGAAATATGCATGCGATACTAACAACTGTAGGATATACTATAGCAATGGATGTTTTTAGCCTTGAGGTGAATACTGTCGAGAGGATCACACTTGATCATGTTTGAACCGTTAGGATGAAGCACTAGTGCTTGTTCCCGAGTAGAATCCATATCCGGTCTCTTTACATCACCATATCTTTTTCGCGATTTTTTTAGGATTTTAGAGTCTTTTAGCCCACATTAGGACATTTTCTTTATTTATGGAAAATCAAAATCTTGAAAAGGAGCTTTCATCTTTATGCTCCACACATGGTCATTTTCACACTTAAACCATTCAGATTATATTACTACCCTTTCGGTTCCACCTACACACTTTTGAGAACCAAAATTTGAGTCAAAGGGTTTTCTTGTTAAAAACTTCGATTGTTAATACATTACCTTCAATTATGGAAAAAAAAAATGGTAGACAAATTTCCAGCTGCAACTATCTGAGAAGGGTGACTGGTTCAATTATTGAACAATTTTTCCAACATTTTGGTCACCCGGCGTTTGATATTCATTTATATAGGCTTTTTTTTATTGTATATAGATCGAGTTGTTTTTTGTAAATTGGTGATGTTAGGGAGAATGTCGAGTCGGATACCACGGGAGGTTTGGGCCAACACTAAGTGAACCGATTCCTACAACGGTGCCTGAGCGATTAAACCCAATTACACATGAGAGAAATCGGCAGATGTGAGATCAGAGTGTACACTTAAAGAAGAGCTCCATACAAGCCCATGCAACTACTTTCTCCCTACCACATATGTTCTTCATTGTATACATGTTCCATTGGGGCTGCGACTGTCCATCCCTCCTTACTCACCTAGAGGAGTTGTCCTACATGTGGTTTATGGTCCCTTTGTCATCGGATGAAAAAGTAATGAGATAATAGCAAGATCAGTTCTGACCATGTTGACTAACAGTGATTAGGTTCCGTGGTTCTATCCATTCTTTTTATTTTCCTTAGGATAGTTCACCCCGAGTTCATTTTAGTCTTGTCTTACTTGAGGACAAGTAAGGTTTAAGCTTGCGGTGATTTGATAGTTTCATTTTATTTACTTCTTTTTATAGTTTATTTTAGCATATTGCATCCATAATCTAGTTAATTTTCATGCATATTTTTGTTTTTGTTATTTTATGACTATTTCGGGTACTTTCTAGTTTCATGAGCTTTATTGCAGATTTCATGGAGATTAGAGGAGCGGGAGTGTTCGGGACGTATGGGAAGCGATGGGAATTGGTAGACAATAAGGATCTTAGGCTTGATGGTTAGTGGAGATGATGCATGGAGCAAGCTTGATGATTATTTTAAGGCTTGGAGAGAAATAAACTTTAAATTAGCAAGATGCGGGAGTTTATTCAAGCGTGCGTAGATTATTAATCGGACGAGTTTGGATCATTTGGAGAAGCCAAATTGGGTTTAAATTGAAGAAAACTTGAAGAAAAATGGGCTAGGAGTTGATTGGACTCGAATTGGGCCAAGTGGGCTAAGCTATGGAGGCCCAAACCTCAAAGATGCTACATCTAGGGGCTACCCGCGCAACAGCACGTGGGTCGCGCAACCCCCTCAAGGGAAATTCCGGAAATTCTTCTTTTAAGCTATACGGGGAAGGTTGGTGTGCCACTTTTGCACACTCTTAGACATCCGATTTTTGAGCATTTTCTCTGGAGTTTTGAAGATTTTTGAAGGCCAAGAACACCTCAAGAACATCATCTTTTCATCTCTTGATTCTTGTTTAATGTTTGGTACAATCTTCTCTAACTTTGTTACATTGAGTTTAGCCATGCTTGGCTAAACTAATCTTCATTGACTTTTGTTGAATCCTTTGAATTTTTGTTGAATGTTGAAGAATCCATGAACTCATTCTTAAATCTTTATGGGAATGTTTTGTGTTTTAACATATTATTACTACTTGTATGTTTTTATTCATGAGTTTAAATGTGTTTGTAGTGATTAGTTGGCTAATTTTTTATTAAGTAAAGGATTCTCAAATTAGCAAGCAACAAATGATTTTTGTGTTGTTTTTGCTTCACACAATCATAAAAACATTTCCTCTAAAATGGTAGTGAAAGCATTTGACTCCTTTTGGATTTGGTGACTTTTTGGTTCTTAATGCTAGTTGACTTTCACTAATTACATGCTTAATGGAAATTGTGATTTTGACTAAGGAAATTGTTATGAGCTTCTCTAACTATTTTAACAACTAAGAAAAGTCTAGGTAATCTCAAGCTTCTTGGATTACTATAGCCAAATTAAGGATTTAAATCAAGTATTACACCATTGGATTCTAATGATATGTTCATCAAAAGTCAAAGTGAGGAAACCTTAAGTTAACCATCCTTCTCTTATTGATTTTAAATAAAACTCCTATTTTTGTTGAAATTGTTTATTTGAATCTTAGTTTAATTTTAGTTTATTTCAAGTATTTCAAAAGACCAAACCCCCCAATTTTAATTTATTGTCATTTTACAAGTATTTTTACAGAGAGATTTCTCTTAGAGTTATAAAATTGGATCAATCTATGTGGATAATTTGTTGGCCTCGACAACCACCAGTACCCGGGGAGTACTCCGATTAGATAAATTATATTGAATTATTTTTAGGAAAATTATGTGTGTGTGTGTGTGTGTATATATATATATATAGCAAACTTATTAAATATTATAACCAAAGAGATGAATATCAATAAAAATTGTCGATTTTCTTAAAAAAAAATCAAAATTTTTGAGTTTTTCCGGTTTTGATCGGTCCCAGACTTTTCCGATTTTGACCAAATTAGAGTCGATTTTGGACCGAGTTTGACTGATTCCCAGTTTTTTGGCCGATTCCTAATTAGGAGCTTCGACCCATACCCAATTTTGATTATTCGGTCGCCTAGGCCGAATTTTTCAACACTGGCTGAAACATCCATATCCCAAAACAGGTCAATCAAACATCACATAAAATGTAATTAAATTCCACATATTGCACAACATCATATACATCATAAAATCACCATAACAATATATTAATATCGTTCTTCATTTGGTCATTGTTTATGTTGAGAGAAAAACTTGAGACACACTTGAACAAACGTTATAACAAGTATACTTGCGGAATTAGTTAATCTCAAAGGATCCAAAAGCTCAATAATAATAAGTTAATATGTTAGATAGTTAGATAGTTTGTTGCGGAAAAGTATGGAAACATAAATGACATCATGTAATATATCAAGTAAACACATAAGTTGATTCATAACATGGAATGCATTCAAACCAAGTTAATGAGTGAGATCAATCTTAGTGATAAAGTCACGAATGACTTGCTCCGAACAGAAGTATTAATCGGTTATGTTCGAAAGGATTTTGGAGAGTAAGAAAGATATGAGATGTGTAAGGAAAAACTCGAAGATAATTTGGATTCAGAGATGAGTAAAGAGAGATCTGTATTGATTGATAAAGAGTGGTCTCTATTTATAGAGACTAAAGAAATAAAAATGATTCACTCTCTAAAAGTAGCCATGCAAGTCCTACTGGACAATAGAGAGTATTACAGAAAGATAGATAAAAGTAAGAAAAGTACAAAAGATGACTGTGGTCGTCTAGAAGACTTCGGATGTAACTGCTGATGGAGGCATAACTGAGGATGCTTGTAGACTGATGTAGAAAAAAATTAAGAGGTTCACTTCATGTATCAACAATTCCCCCCTAAGTGACCTGTAACTTTCTTTACTTATCAAGTTTAAGAAACTTGATCAGTATCCACTAAAACTTCCCTACATTTTCCACCCAAGTGATCCTCCTTAAAATTTCGAACTTGACTTCGGCAGTTGTATGTTTCAATTTTTTGACTGCTGTTCGACAAATTTCAAGTTGTTTCTTTGTGAGTCGGTTCATGGAGACCATGTGAATGAAGTATTTGACGTGATCAATCTTTCTTTTGAAGATGACGCCTAGTTCAGGGAAGTTTCTTGCACCTAAGGATCTTTCTTCATAACCTTTGGTAGGCATCGGTGCGGGATCAAGTGGAGGTAGATCAAAATTTTTGGCAATGACTGGGTAGATATCTGTATTGATCTTTGCGAAGTCACAAACAGTTTCTTTCAGGTAATTACTTGCCCTTTCAAATGCTATTTTCATCTTCGGATGCTTTTCATACTTGTTCTGGAACACCTTTGCTATCAGGAAGACTTCTTCTGGGTTCATACAGGGGAAGTCAGCTTGGGTGCGAACATAGTCCTGATTCCTTCTAGTGAGTGTTATTGCACAAAGTCATCCTTCATGAATTTGCGAGGTTTAAAGTTCTTGACTGCTGATGGTCTGTCATTGGACCAGATCTTCTCAATAGGAGAGGAATGCTTTGCATAGAGTCAGTTTAGTCTTTCGAACTCCATTGGCAGTCTTTTGTGATCAGGACGGCTACGGTCAAATTTCTCAAATACTATGAAGTATTTAGCATTTGAGGAGATAGGAACATCCTAGTAGCCATCAGGAGGAGGTTCAACATATGTAGGGTATGGTATGTAGTCATCATCCAGCAGTCTGCGGTGGGGATTAACCCAAGAGTTTATCAAGGATTCATCCATAACAGTGTCAAAACTGCATTCTCTCCATATAAGCTCAACAAATTTAGCTACTTTCCAGTCAGCTTTCTTCTGTTTAGTGAAGGGGAAGTCATTTAAGCTTGGAGATGACATATACTCAGCAAGATTCTTGAAATGAGGTGTAGTGTCAGGTCGTTCAGGGGAAGGAACGATTTTTTTGTTGTGGTGGAGGAGATTGATGGCTTGGACTCTTGTGATGAGATGGTTGAAGTGAGGGTTGCGGTGAATGGATTTTATAAGAAGCACAGATAGATTGACGTTCTTCTTCATGGTGTTCTTCTTCTCTATGGACTTCTTCACTTCCCCCTCTTGAGGAGTTTAGATCCGGAGCCTCCTCAATCCATTGTTTAAGTCCATCGACTTTGGCACACACCTCCTGGAATTGGGCTTTGAGAACATTAACCAGTATCTGATTGTCAGGGATGGAGGTGTTAAAGAGTAGCCTATGAATCTCCTTGGTCAGTTGAAGGATTTCGGGGCCATGGAAGTTTGAGGATAAAGAGCGTTGGAGTCTGTTGATGGTTGCATGTAATGGACTCATATGCCGTGTGAGTCTCAGCTATCAGTTTCTGAGAAAGAGTAGATTGGTCCGCAAAGGCTGTCTTCAAGTTGTCATTGATTGCGGATACCTTAGAAATGAGGCGCTCTGCAGCAGCCATGAATTCTTTGTGATCCAGTTGATGATTGTTATCAAGGGATCGAATTCCCATTTCCACCTTAAGAGAGATTCTCTCAGTAGCTAGTCATTCCCTTGCTTCCAGTCTTTTAATCCTTTTGATCAATGAATCCGACACAAATTTTTTTTTCCAGATTGCGGGTGAGTAGACTTGACTGCGGCCAGAATTTGGTCAACCTTGGATTGAAGATTTAGAAATTCTTTTCTTGAGACGACTATCTTTTTATCCTTCTTCTTCTCTTTAGGCTTAGAGGTCGAGTGATGAGAACCACTTGATTCCTCTTCTTCAACGTACATCATGAGGTCATCATCCGAAGGGCTGAGCTGATTGACCTATTGTAGATCAACATCATCAAAACCGAAGGTGGGAGCAGAGCTAACTTCGATTTCGGTGCCTGCATCTTGGGAGTCCCTGGCAGTTGGAGATGGAGGAGGCTTTGAAGGAGTCTAATCAGCAGTCGCCTCTTGAGCCTTGTGGATGATATCAACCATGTTATCCATCATGGCTTGAACTTTGCGGATAGTAGCTACAATATTGGCATTGTTGATTTCATCTGCCCAATACTTTGCTACGGTCTAGACTTCTTGTTGTTTTTGCTGCAGCTGCTTTTTTTGTTGTGCCCTTTCTTGCTTGGAATGCCCTACGGAAAATGGCATATTTATTGGCTTCAGCTTCATTTGATGGTTGATACTGACCCCATGAGTCATTCAGATCTATATCATCAAATGCTTGGTATCACACCGAGGTGTCCCTTGGGTTCACGGATCCTTGCACACTTGTGCTCACCATGCCTAAACCACCTATTACTGATGTAAGCAGAGTAGGATTTCCTGAGCTTCCTCGGTGTCCTTGACCTAGGGTCAAGTCTGGCCTCGACTTAGTTCTAGTAAAGGCTGAAGAATCGCCTTGTGGTGGGGAAGATGTTTGGAGTGTATGGGTAATAGAAAAAATAATGGAGCGCAACTCCTCAGGGGAAAAGAAATGAAGACGGGAAGCCCTAGAGACCGTAGGGCGGGAGCCAGATCCATCCTCTTGGGATTGACCTAGGGGGAGTCTCTATGTTGCGATGAAATAGACTCACTTTCTGCGTCTGAGTGGAATTCAATGGTGGTGTCGAATGGGTGTGTGGGCACCTTAAGGACTACAGGAGCCTGTTTTGAGGCTGCGGTATCAGTACGGTCACGCATTTGGTTTGTGGGATCGAATTTTCTTTTCTTAAGGACTGCAATCGTTTGATCATCCTCAATAGAATTACTGCTAGAGGAAGAGGGAGCCTGATGTTTGCTTGGTTCAACATTTTTTATCACTGGTGGAGTGATTTTTCTTTTCTTTGACGGATTGGATTGTTTGGGAGCATCCTTTTTCTTAGGAGTGACTTGTTTCTTGGTGTTGTGGGGGCCTTGATGGGGTGAGGCTAGCTGTTTGCGTCTTTGAGACAGGTTGGAGAGAGTTGTGGATGATGGGATTGCAGTACTACTTGGGTTAATGATTGTGGATGGGGTTTGAAGAGGCGGGGTAGGAGGGTATGGGGCAATACCTTCCGTAGCCTCAATGTGATCTGAGACATCAGCAGTCTTAAGACCGAGAGTAGAAAGAATGTGGGTTGACAGTCTTCCAATTGGTCCAAAAACAGTCTGATCAGATGAGGGATTGTACCTTTTAAGATCCATGGTGAAAAAAAATTTGACATCGTTGCCCATGCTAATTCCTGCATCCACATGGAGGTCTAATATGCAGAGAGACCAAAACCTTGCAAAAGTGAGTTCGATTGGGTTTTCTCTTGGGCTTTCTTTTGGAATGTATTGAACACAATCATCCCATAGAATCTGACTGTAGTTAACGTCATGGCCTGTGAAAATGCTCCATACGAGTTCTAGGAGCTTGAGTCCTATGTTGTCTGTGCCTCCAGTTCTGTCGGATAGACTGCGGATAATGATATGACAAACGAATTGCCAGACCGCAGCCAATTGGTTTTTCTTAAATTCCCCAATTCCTTTGATTTTCTTCTGATAACCCATTTGGTAGAGCGCAGAAAGTATGTCCGTCATCGATGGAGAGAGGATCTTGATGGATGGATGAACAAGAAGGTTAATGGTTGTGAGAAATTTCTCTTTGGTCAGAATGACAAAAGAATTGTTGACTAGCTTAAGATGCACTTCTTGAAGATTCTCGAGTGGTCGATATGCTAAAAAAGCACAACTGAAGAGGTTTGAAAGGGGAACAACGTCTGTGAACGAATCAAAGGGTCCAAACAGTGGGTGATTGGACAGGAACTTGATCATCAACTTTTTGGGAGCATTGTATGAGGAATGTTCTTCGAACACCACTCTGAAGTTGCTTGATGCAATCTTCGGTGTGATTCTTGAGGTAGAGTCTGAACCAGTAGGGTTTACTGATCCAGAGGCTTTGGAGAGTTTCTTGGATGCACCGGATTTCACCATTGATGAAGTTTGAAGAAGCTTTGAAGAAAGGAAAATAGAGTGCAAGAGAAAGGTTTATGGTTTAGAAAGCGTAAACACTTCTTTGGGAAGAAGAAAGGGGTTTTATAGTTGCTGAAGGGAGCGGGAAAAGATTTTATCCTAAATTAATTTGGATAAAATGTTTGGGTGTTTATTTCGAATTAAGAGCGTTAATCTCAACCACATATTAAAATAAAGAGAAAATCTGTATTTTGAAATTTACCAAAAAGAGGTTTGCATTTAATAAAATGTCAGATATATGATCACGTCTGAAGAACGTGTGGTGAGGGTGAGGTCAATCCGTTGGGTAAAGGGGAAATTGTAACGGATTTGATGTTTTAGGGTAATAGGAAGAGACAGATTAAAAGATATGTTTTTGGAAAATCTTTCTTTTGTCATCATACCTAAAATAGGTCTGACACTAGGTTTATACAAAAAGAATGAGACAGATGCACAAAGAATGTTTTTTTTTTTTAATTTTTTTAATTTTATTTTAATTTTGTTTTTTTTTTTTAATTTTGTATTGAATGACGGGTCATTAAATAGCACACCATATTTTTTTTAAGAATAACAGGTTTGAAAATCATTTATGGTGACTGCGGATTGAAATGTCATTGTGGATGGATTATATGCCGTCGGATGGATGACTGTGGTAGAAAAACTGAGAGGAACACTTAAACAAGGATTAGTAATAACAAACAATAAAGACCATTGAAGTATAAGTATGATATATGATTGCGGTACATTGGATATACCAAACCATCTATCATAGATAACTTCAACTAGGACCGCAACAGAGACCACTAATGGTCTGCGGTACCTATCAATTCATGAAGAATTGAGGGTCCAGGTTCATCATTCCTAACATTTGTATGAAACTGTTGAGTTTGGTCGAGTCAAGTGCCTTTGTAAATACATCAGCAATCTCTTCATGAGTATGGACAAAAATTAGTTCAATGTTACCTTTCAGGATGTGGTCTTTGATGAAGTGATACTGTAGTTCAATATGCTTGGTCTTGGAGTGCTGAATAGGATTGTGAGAAATCGCTATAGCACTTTCAGAGTCACAATAGATTGGTATTCGCAACATTCTGTATCCGTAGTCCAATAGTTGTGTTTTCATCCATAAAACTTGAGAACAACAGCTAGCTGCGACCACATATTTAGCTTCTACGGTAGACCATGACACACAATTTTGCTTCCTTGAGGACCAGCTGACTAGTCTTCCACCTAGAAATTGACATTCACCGGAGGTGCTCTTGCGATCAAGTTTGCATCCGGCATGATCCACATCTGTGAATGCTTGAAGACTGAAATCATTTAATATGGGGTACCATAATCCCAAAGATTTTCTTCCCTTTAAGTACCATAGGATTTTTTTGGTTTCAATCATATGAGACACTTTAGGGTTAGCCTGATACCTTGCGCATACACCCATTGCAAAGACTATGTCAGGATGGCTGGCGGTGAGATTCATCAATGAGCCAATAATACCTTTATAGGTCTTGTGATCAATTGATTCGCCAGAGGGATCTGCAGAAATCTTGTATCCAAAGGCCATGGGGACCTTAGCCGAAGAGCAGTTGTCCATTTAACAGTTCTGAGGTGTATTTTTCTTGATGAATGAATATCCCTTGAGAGACTTGTTTCACTTGAAGTCCTAGAAAGAAGTTAATCTCTCTATTCCTGCTCATTTGAAACTTGTTAGTCACAAGCTTAGCAAATTCATCCACCATCTTTTGATCAGTTGAGCCGAATATGATATCGTCTACGTGTATTTGTACAAGCATAAGGTGATCACCATTTGCTTTTCTAAATAAAGTGGGGTCAATCACTCCTTGTTTGTAACCAGACGAGACAAGAAATTCAGAAAAGGTTTCATACAATGCTCTTGGGGCTTGTTTTAGATCGTAAACTGCTTTTTCAAGCTTGTAGCAGTGGTTTGGGAATTCAACACTTTCGAAGCCCTGAGGTTGTTGAAGATAAACTTCTTCCTTTAATTCTCCGTTGAGAAAAGAACTTTTTACATCCATTTCATGAACCTTGATGTTTTTGTGTGCTACGTATGCTTAGAAGATCCGGATGGCTTCCATTCGCGCTACTAGAGCATACGTTTCATCGTAGTCAATGCCTTCAAGTTGACTATAGCCTTTGGAACCTAGTCTTGTCTTGTTCCTGACAACCGCACCAGATTCATCCAACTTATTCTTGTACACCCATCTAGTGCCAACTATGGTGTGGCCCTGTGGTTTTTGAACGAGCTGCCATACCTTGTTTCTTTTAAATTCTTCTAGCTCTTCTTGCATTGCAGATATCCAGTCTGGTTCGAGTAGAGCTTCTTTGATCGTTCGTGGCTCGACCAAGGACAGAAATGTTGCGTAGTGACAATGATCAGATAAGTCCTTGGAAGATCGAGTTTGGATTCCTGAGGATGGGTTGGAAATAATTTGACCTGGTGGGTGGTCTCTTGTCCATACGTGTAGACGGGGTTGAAGATGATCAGCAGTTGCGGCGGAGGGAATGTCTTCAATGTCAGAAGACTCTGCGGTTGGAGACATCAGTTCCCCCTGGATTTGAGAACATCCTACTGAATTATCTTGAACTGGGAAGGCTGGATCAGAGTTATCTTGGGCAGATGGTGAAGGTTCCCCCTAAAGTGTAGAAAGAGGTTCGCCTCAGATATGCGAGGGTTCCCCCTGGATTGCGGATGGGTGGGTAAGAATTCTTGAATTTGTTCTTGTATCAATGTTCTCTATGTTTTCATCATCCGAATCCGAAGAAGCGTTTGATGGTTGAAACTCTCTGCGGATTGGAGCTGCATCTTCTAGTACTGGAACCTTTATGGTTGCTGTTTGGTTCGGAGTTGAATTTCCCCCTCAACCAGTGAGGTGGAAGTATTTAGCGATACTTCTTCGGACACGATTGGACCAGATACATCGGCATGTTTTTGTTGTGCTTCTAGAGACACGAGAACTTCGGATAGCTTCGCTGTGTCAATCGGATCAAAGATATCATCATAGTTCACTTCAACTAGATTTAATGGACCCGAAGAGGCAGTAATATCACTTTCTAGAATTGTTGTGGTTTCAGTTAATGGAGCTGGGTTGCGGATGTGATGGTCATCAAACTTCACATCGAAGCTTTCAATTATCAATCTTGTGCGTCTATTGAGAACTCGATAAGCGACCTTGTTAGTGGAGTAGCCAAGGAAGATACCTTCATCATACTTTGGTGATTTCTGTTGTTGATACGAAGCATCTACACCCAAAAATATGAAAGAATCGAATTGTTAAGGCCTTCATAAGGTGTTTTGTTGAGACGTTGCACTCAATACTTTGATTTTGTACAAAACAAGTTGTGGCCACTGCTTCGGCCCAAAAGTAGAGATGAAGGTGTGCAAAATTGAGCATAGATCTGGCGGCTTCTACTAGAGTGTGGTTCCTTCGTTCTACTACCCCCATTTTGTTGTGGCGTGTAAGGAGCTAAGAAGTTGTGTGTAATCCCTTTGGAAACCGAGAAACTATTTAGAAGATGGTTAGTAAACTCGGTTCCATTATCACTTCAGATACGTCTAACTGGTAATTTGATCTGAAGTTCGATTTCCTTGATGAAGTTGATTAACACCTACGGTGTTTATGACTTGAGTCGAAGAAAGAAGACCCATGTGAAACATGTGAAGTCATCCACAATAACCAGTATATATTTTTTTGATGAAGATTGGCTACGATAGATGGACCGCAGAGATCAATGTGGAAGAGCTCTAATGGTTCAGAAATTGAGGAATCAATCACCGTGGGGTGACTTGCTTGGAATTGCTTGCCACACTCACATGCAGGACAGAGAGTATCGTTGCTGAACTTTAGGAATGGAAGACCTCTGACTAGTTCTTCGGTGACCAGGTTGTTGATATATCTGAAGTTAAGATGAGCGAGCTTGCGGTGCCATAGCCAGCTGACTTCGGATACGACTTTGGATAGAAAGCATAACTGCAGTTTTCCTATGATCGGAGACACATGCAGAGGGTACATAGTATCTGCGAATCTGGACTTGATCAGACAATTGCTTCTATCACTTGTTATTACATATCAAAATTGGTCATCGAATTCAACACGATGGCCTGCTTTACATAGCTGACAAACACTGATGAGATTGTGTTTAAGGCCTTCTACATAAGCAACCTTTTGAATAGAGAAGTTTCCCATAGTGATAACACCGTAACCTCGGATTATCCCATTAACATTGTTCCCTAAAGTGACATTTCTACCGTTGCAAGTTGGTCTGAAATCTCGAAGGTATTCTAACCTTCCCGTCATGTGCAAGGAGCATGCACTATCGATTAACCATTCTTCTTCTTGTTCCTCCTTGCACAAAGCCTGAAAATTACACGGTTAGTTTAGGCATCCAAACTAGTTTGGAGCTTGGGAATATAAATGACTTTCTGATTGATGCATGAAAAGAGGTTGCAGAGATTGGTTTCGTATGAACTTTTAATCCTAGTCCTGGGTGTTCATGAGTTTTTGGAGTGTAGTGCCTTTTTGAAAAGTTATGAGGTTTCTGAAGATGATCAGTTTTGTCATGAGAAAACTTTTTTGACAATGACATTGAGAATGACATTTTGAAATTTTTTCTTTTGTTATGACACTTTGTTTGGTTAGTGGTCGGAAGGGTGTGGCTGATTTGTGACTGGTCCGCGATTGGTAAGATTTGACACGTGAGCTTTTGGATTTAGAAAATTTTTGTCTTGAAGAAGATGTTGCACGTGTAGATACCTTGGATTTTTTCTTGGGATTTGGTAAAATGCCTTTACATTTGTTGAAATTTTGATGTGAGTTTAAAAGTGTTGGAGTGGGTAAAATACCGTTCCATTTTGGATCATCTGGGGAATAGATTTGCGAACCATTGTTTTGAAAACACCTTTCTTTGTTTTGGGCTTTGTTAGATGAGTTGGGAATGGATGTTGAAATTGCACATTCCTTTTTGCATGGTTTCTTGGTGCGAGAGTTTTTCGAAAAATAGTGAGCAAAAACAAACTTTTCTGGACTCTTAGATTTTGAAAAACTGGTATGTCTTTTGTTTTTAGAAAAGATTTGTCGATTTGTGCCTCGAGATCGAATATCCTCTTTGAAAGCCTTTTTTGCTAAGGTTTTTGGAGACCCGCAGTCATTAGTGTTCAATTACGGTTTCCTGGAAACCTTTGAAACATTTTGACACCGAGGGCTTGACTCATCAGAACTTTAAAATTCAGGGTTTTGAGAACATTGTCCTACTTCAAAGTTTTCTATGGGTAGTTCATGGTGAATTGGTTGAAGAGTCACAGAACCTTTGACTATGGACATAGGTAAGGAAGACTTAGCTGTCGTAGCGTAAGTCTGAGTTGTGACTGAAACGGGTTTTTTCAGAAAATCATGGCTGCGGTGAGAGGCACTGTGGTCTGAGGACAAGGGTGGAAAGTCTTGTGACACTTCGGTACTTTCTATGAAAATTTCTTCATCATCAACAGATGAGGTCTGAGAATTTGAATTGAGTGTGCCATAGATAAGAGGTTGATCACATGTGTGATCCGAAACCTCAGGCACAATTTCATCAATGACACAATTATTACTTAGATTATGGAGCCTACCAAAGTGTGTTCTGATATCTTCGGAAAAAGTCTTATCATTGACTGGAAAATGAAATTCTCGGTCAGGAGGGACATAAAGTCGATCTTTGTTAAGCTGGGGTGAGGAATCCTCTATGGTAGGATATCCATTGGACCAACCCCAATTATATGTATTGTCCACGGTTCCATTATTAACTAAATTTTCAATAGCTTCACTTTCATTGAACAAATTTTCTATTAAAAGATTTAAACGTACAATCTCACTCTGACCTAAATCTCTTTGGTTCAAAGCTATTTCTAGTTGTGTTTCACTCAACATTCTTTCATTCTTTTTCAAACTCTAAATATCTTTCTAACATAGCCATTTTGAGTCTTTTGTTGTCCAGTTGTCCTCTCACATGAAACATCTCTTGGGATGCTATGTTCTTCTCATCTAAGGCTTTGTTGTAGTTTGAAAGGAAGACAACACAAGTGTCATTAAGATTGTCTATGAAAGGTTGACAGTCATCCATGTTATAGTTTAGAGTTCGGATCATGAGTTTTACATGTTCGATGATGCTTAGAGTTCCATCCTTTGCCATGTAGCAGTAGTTCCTTTCCAGCTTTGTAGACCCATCATCATCAGCAGTTGCTAGCATGCAGATCTTGCCTTTCCCTTTGATGTTGCTGATGTTTTCTTCTTCATCTCCGGATAACCAAACTTGATGGTCTCTTTTGACATGAGCCACATATGCCCTCGCCTTTTCCTTTTCTTCTAGTTCTTGAGCCATTCTAAGGTTGTATGCTCTATCTTTCACTACGTTAGCTTTGCAATCCTTTGCGAAATGATTCTCTTTGTTGCACTTGTGGCATATTACAACATCACTTTTGTCTTATGAAGTGGTACTGGAGTCAGGGGTTTTAATGGACTGCGGTGCCTCCTTTGGTTGAGCGTTTTGAGATTGCGGATGTGGGTGTGAACTTTTAGGATAATGAGAGTGATTGTTTTGAGGATTGAAACTACGGTTGAAAGGAGGTTTGTTGAATTGTTGATTTTTGCGAAAGGAGTGAGGTGGTAGTCGGTTGAATTGTTTACTAACTAGAGCAATAGCCTTCTGAAATTCTTCATCATCATCATACTCTGAGTCAGCTTCGTATGATTGCGGTATAGTATCATACGAGGGAGAGTAAGATTGGTTGTGAGGAGCTTGTGCTACAAGAGCAAGTGGCCCTCCGAAGTCAGCACAATCTTTGAGTACACTGGATTCTTGTGCTTGCAATTCTCCATATAACTTATAGAGAGATAGGGAATGAATTTTCCTGTCTTCTTTAACTATTATCTTGGTAGTAGTCCAATGTCTTCCTAACCCATTGAGAAATTGAATGTTTGTTTCATGGTTACTGCAGATGGTGCCAGCATTTGATAACTTAGTAACTATTAGATTGAACCTTTTGAAGGAGTCCTCTAAACTTTCACCAGCATGAGCCTTGAAGTTGTTGAATTCATTGAGTGCAGTTGTTAGCTTCTTATCTTGAGATTGTTATGAGCCTTCATACAAGTTCTTGAGAACGTCCTAGATCTCTTTTGCTGATTTACAGTTTATGATAATGTCGAAGTTGTCAGGAGCAACTCCACAAGAGATTTCATAAAAAGAAACAACATCATCTTCCATTTTATCGAGATCATCCTTGGTGGGACAGTTCAAGAGTGGTTGTCCTCATCCTAATCTGGCTGTGGTGCCATCAGTTTGAACAGGTGTAAGAACAGGGACATGTGGTCCTTCTTCAACAGATCGCCATACATCTCTACCAAGTCTTCTTAAGTATATTTCCATTTTTTGAGACTAGTGATGATATTCATTTGCAACCAATATTGGAGCTCGATTTGAGCCACCAACATTGTTGGAAACATTTAGAGAAAGTGCTTGTGCCATTTTTGTTTTAAGAAATGAGCTTCAGTGGTATAGAAGGCCCTTTGAAAAATCAGAGTTCCGTTTTTCAAAAAGCAACCACTACAGCTCTGATACCAATTGTTGAGAGAAAAACTTCAGACACACTTGAACAAACGTTAGAACAAGTATAGTTGCGAAATTAGTTAATCTCAAAGGATCTAAAATCTCAACAATAATAAGTTAATATGTTAGATAGTTAGTTGCGGAAAAGTATGAAAACATAAATGACTGCAGGTAATATATCAAGTAAACACATAAGTTGATTCATAAGATGGAATGCATTCAAACCAAGTTAATGAGTGAGATCAATCTTAGTGATAAAGTCACGAATGACTTGCTCCAAAGAGAAGTATTAATCGGTTATGATCGAGAGGATTTTAGAGAGTAAGAAAGATATGAGATGCGTAAGGAAAAACTCGAAGATAATTCGGATTCAGAGATGAGTAAAGAGAGATCTGTATTGATTGATAAAGAGTGGTCTCTATTTATAGAGACTTAATAAATACAAATGATTCACTCTCTAAGAGTAGCCATGCAAGGCCTGCTGGACAATAGAGAGTATTACAGAAAGATAGATAAAAGTAAGCAAAGTACAAAAGATGACCGCGGTCGTCTAGAAGACTTTGGATGTAATTGTTGATGGATGCTTTATTGCGGATGCTTGTAGACTGCGGTAGACAAAATTAAGAGGGTCACTTCATGTATCAACACTTTAATAATTACCCATCACTAATTCATCTTTGTAATTATCCATCCTTATTCTTCGCTATTATTTTTGTAATTAGTTATTTTCACTCATCTTTGCAATTAATATTAATAATAATAATTCGTTATTGTAAATACTTATTCTCATACCGTATTGTAATTACTATAATTTTTAATCATCATAAATGGGCCCCTGCATCACTATCCCCAAAAGGAACAACCATATTTACTACTAGTACGACCGACTCAGCCTAGTAGACTAAGCGATGCGCGACTCTCAGTCTCTCACCCACAACATTGTCTCTGATTTGTTACGTTCACTACTCTAATAATGCATATACAAGAGGTAAAAGGCCAAAGCTTTACAACTCATGATTGCATTCTAACTCAACCATGCAAAAAGTAGCTTAGAAACTAGATCTAGCATGCAAGAGGTAAAAAGGCCAAAGCTTTATGACTTACAAAGGTCCAAAAGCTCTACAAGAAAGTGAGGAAGAAACTGGATTGCCAAGAGAATGCCCCACCAAAGTCTTTTTCTACTTCAATGAGCTAAAAACCACCAAATAAGTTCTTCAAGGTCACCAAAGATGACTAAGGACCTCAAGCAAGTCAATATTAGGGTTTTTAGGAGGCTAGAGGTTAATGGAGGTTGAGGATGGGCAAACCTAGCCCTCTCATTCTCTTAAATACTCGAGCATTAGGGTTTTGGATCATCAGGCTGTTCTCACGTCATGATGCTTCATTCCTCACATCGTGATATTCGAATACGCGGGTCAACAAGTCAATGGTCACTCACAATGTGACCACCACATCTCACGTCATGACCATCTTCCAAAAAGGCTAGAAATTCAAGAATTTTAGTACTCGGGATCGAGGTGTTAAAAAAATAGACATCTCACTACAAATAAATTTTCATTTAGTGACATATATTTTTAATGACATATCTTTTTTATGCCACTATAGTATGCTTTTAGTGGCATATTTTATATGCTATTCGAAATTTAATATATTTAATGACACTTAAAATTGATGTCACTAATATTAAAATTTATTAATGGCATAAAAAATTAAAATGCCACTAAAACCTTTATATTTTATGTCATATATTTTTTATATGCCACTAAATTTTTATTGTGCAATTTTACTGATTTATTTTTGTGCCACTAAAAAGATTGAACTTATTCTTATTCCCTATTTAATAATGAATCGGTGTTTAATGCTAAAAGGTATATATGAAATTTAACATTTCCCCGTTTCCTATACCTGTCCCCTTTTACTTTGTAGTTCTTAGAGAGCAGAGACTAATTGGTTTTTTACCCTAATCTCGTTAATCTCTTTTCTCTCTCATACGCTCCGATACCTAACACCACCTGGATACCGCCATTGCCGTGCACTGCTTCCATCTCCGATATCACAATACCAACGTCGCTACGCTACACCACTATGACACTATTCGCCACTATACACTAGAAATTTAGACTCCGAACATCGAATCTCCATCTATTCTCTGCTCGACTTCAATCAGGTACTCTTTTCTTCACTCTAACCATCGAAATCGATTATCTCAACCAGAAGATAACATTGTTTGGATGCGAGGCTTTAAAGTGAAGTGAATAATCAATATTAGATAACCAGAAAATCACTTGATTGGTTTAAGCTTCAAAGAATAGATACCTAATTCTATTACTTCCGTTCTAAAAAACGGAGAATTAACTCCCAGATTCACGTCGTCACTTCAAACTTTACAGGGGTGTGCTCCCTATCGTTCGTCCCTGATTATCTTCTTCTCCCTTATAAATTGATTTCTTCACAACTATTGCTTCTCGATTACATACTTCGACATATATTCAACGAGTTTAGTGATGATTTCTTTGAGGGTTGATTTTGCAGACCTAAATTCCAATTACATGAATTGTATTTCTTGATCGATTTATGATCATTGGTCGATTTATTATGTTGATTTGGTCGATTTATGTATATGGCATGAGTTGATTTCTAGTTTGATGAGTCGTTGAGTCATTACTGTGTGATGGAATGCAAAATAGGATGAATAATAATATAATAGTTGTGTTCCTGCTTCTTTCGGTCATGTTTGTTATTATTGGTATCTCCATTTTCAATTTAAGGATGTTAACTCTGAGAATAAGCAAAGGGTTGTTCCTAAGAGCTAGTGGATAAATAAGGTCGAATCATAAGTCGTTATGGACCAATTGCTTCACCATTATTCATTCAGGGAACAATATTCCATGCATATTTATTCTCTATTATGCATCACATGCAATGAATTTATTATTAAATTTACAATTAGTAACTAAAGTTTACTTTACAGGTTCAAATAGTGAAGAACCTCGTAAAAGCCATTTGAAGAAAAAGGTAGGGGATATACAAGAGAAATCACTTTCCTTTTCAATTTAGAATTCTAAAAACTGCCTTTTATTTATGTTATGAAGTTTAAACTGTCATCTAATTATACAAAAATATGCATAAAATTATCATTTTTTTTAGTATGCTTTCATTTAACAACTTATTATGAACCATGCATTTTGTTATTAGTAAGCCTATATGATCGGTAGAAGTTAGTCGTTTGAATCTGCTTCATCTTGAACAAGAACTTGAACAGACTAAGGTACATATAAGTTAACATTGACTTTTCATGTGTGTCTTATTTCAAGATACTTATCTACCCAGGTTGCTTTATTTTCCTTATTTTAACATTTTGATTATTTATAAAGGGGAGAAAACTCACTAAAGACGACAATGTTGATACAATTAAGAAGGAGTTCAAAGTTTACAAGATTATATGAAGTTTGGGGAAAATGTTCAACTGGAATGAATTGTAAAGTTTTTTTTTTTTGTTACTTTTTTTTAATATTTAATGACTTTGTGGTTTGACATTTAAACATATTTGGCATTTATGTAAAATAGTGAAATTTTTATTCTTTTTTGTGGGTTATATTTTAATTAGTTTTTTATTTTGTATCATAGCTAAAAAGTATATCACTGCTAGTAGTATAATTTTAGAATTACATTGGTATTTAATGGCATAAAATATATGTCATAAAAACTTTAATTGTAGTATAATTCTAGAATTACATTGGTATTTAATGGCATAAAATATATGTCATAAAAACTTTAATTGTACTATGGCAATTAAAAAGTGTCACTAAAACAACATAAATTCTAAAATTGAATTAGTATTTACCGACACAAATTAAATATGTGCCACAAACAAAAATTCTAGTGTGATAAATAAAAATATGTCACAAAATCCTTAAAAATTGCAACGGCAAAAGAAATAAGCGCCACTAAAGGGTTTTAGTGGAAACATTTCTAGTGACACTTATTATGTGTGCCCCTCATTCTCTGAAAAGTCTTTAGTGGCTTATTTTGTGGTTTTTAGTGACACTTTTTATGTCCTACTAAATGATATATTTCTTTGTAGTGTTTAATAGGAAATTTGTGATTTTATTCGTTATATAGTTATAGTTAGTTATAGTTAGGCAGTTACTTACATCATGTAACTTTATGAAAAATTTGGTACCATGTATGTCAAATTGGAATAGTTGTTGTCATAAAACATAAATACAACATTAAATAATTATTACAGAAATGTCCTAAGGCCACATTTAGTGAAATATTCCAACATTTATCGTTTGTCGAAGTGTTGTTATAACCTAATAATATGGCGCCACCTTCAAGTGCATGAGTTTCTTCTATGATCTATGTGAGCAACACGGGAATGTTCTTTGACGGTTTAGCGTCGTAGAGGGCATCTAAGATGCCATATTTGACAACTTGAAGTTGATTGATATTTCCTCCTTTCCAGATACAGATCTTTGTTTCGAGAAAGTTTCCGTCAAACATGCAATATCTTCGCCTCTACTTGTCTATTTATTGTCGAGTTTACGCCAATCTCTTATGTATTCTATAAATTGCATATATAGTTTATAATTCTATCAAAGTCCGGTCATTCTTAGTTTAACAAATGAAATTTAAATGAATAAATATAGACCAAATACGCCTGATCATATGGGTGAAAAAGTTTCAGTGGTTGGAAGTTGGAACTCCTAACAAATGGTTAAAGGCATTTTTCTCACCCATTGGTCTCTTGTTGCCTATACCTTCAATTTTTTCACTTTCCTCTAACTTTGATCATTTTCCGACTTTTAAATATTTAGTTTGAATTTTAATTCAAATGATTTTTCCTTGATTTTCAAATAAACATATGCTTAAATAGCTTCTTAATTTTAGTGAATTGGTGTCAATTGTCAATTTTTTAGAATCTGTTCATATATGAAATGTTGATTTATAAATCTTCAAAAGACATCTTAGAGCTGAATAAACATTTTCCTATTTGAATTCTTGAATAGAGTTGTTGCTTACTTTCATTTTGAGTCACCTATTTAGACAAAAAGTGAAACTAGGTGTATGTAACCGTTTATAAGAGAATGATACATTGGTAACGTGATACAAAACACTATCAGAAAACATTGATATTTCTGACAAAAAATTAGCCGTGGAAAAAATCCTACAGAAATACCTACTGAAACGAACGAAAATTCGGTCATCCATCACCGAAAATTGTCATAAAACCCATCGCTAAGAGTTTTCTTTTTTCTTTTTTTTTTTCCCGGTAATATGAGGCTATGTGTTTCCGTTGGTAATCATGGTAAAATGGTTGAAATCGTCACTAAAAACTATCTCTCCATGGCAAACTTGTCCGTGATAGTCATTCCAACGAATTTGGATGTCGTAAATAAGTCATTTTTCTAGTAGCTAGTATAGTGTTGCTTCTGTTTAAATATTTTCATTTCGTCCTTTTGTATGGATGTAAGACATTCCGTTATCTGGAGTCAAGACATGTTATTTATTTCGGATTTGAATCTTATCTTTCCTTAATTAGCATTGAAGTTAGCATTTTTTTCGGTGTATTTTTTATATTATAAATGAGTTTCAAATAACGACTAAAGATGAACTAAACATCCATAACTTTGGAGTGGGCAATTGGATTGAGTGGAGAAGATGTCCATTAGTGTTTAAACCCCTGTTATCTATATTTTCATTTGTTCCTTTATACTTTCCCTTGGCCTAGCTCCTTGCTTAGGCGAGGTTATTTGTTTTTTTTCTTATTTTTTCTTATTTGTTGGTTCCAAAAAAAAAATCAATAAAGTACTTATTAAATATGCAATTATAGGATACGATAAATTGTTGTGTTACAAATTAAAACTATATTTCATTAACAAAATGCACATCAAATTTCCACATACATTACAAACAAATGCTCCATTTATTTAGAGCATTTGTAATATATTTAGGAGGAATGCGATACAATACTAGAAATGTTATAATTAACACACACAATACATCTTTTAACCAAAGAAAAATAGAACAATTAAGTCTAAACGCATCAGAGTTACTCGTTAGGGGAAGCTCGTGCAAATAGTCCAAAAGCTGGATTTATAACCGTAAAACCTCCATCAATTACTAGATTATGCCCGCTCAAGTACCTGGCCTCATCGCTTGCTAGAAAAAGAGTAGCTTCTGCAACATCCTTTTCACGTAGCGTGATCCCTTTAAGGTTTGAATAAACGTTTGAGTATTTCTCTGGATAATCTTGTGTATAATTTGCTGTTAAAGGCGAAGGGATAAAATAAGGTGATACGCAATTAACACGAATCCCATATTGTCCAAGCTCAGCTGCCGTGTTCTTAGTCAGCCCCACGATTGCATGTTTTGAACTCGAATATGCATGAGAAATGATTCCACCAATGCTCCCAGACACACTTCCCATCATAATAATGCTGCCACTGCGAGCTGGGATCATGGCTCGAGCTGCATGTTTGGTTCCTAGGAACACACCAGTGACGTTAACGTTCATGACTCTTTCAAAAGTTGATTGATCATTATCAACAATGTTCGGCTTTCCATCATCTAATATGGCTGCATTGTTCACCATTATGTCCAACCTACCATATTTGGTGAGTGTCATGTTGATGGCACTTTCAACATCTGATTCAATAGTCACGTCACAATGGACAAATGAAGCGCTGTCAAGACCAATATCTTTACAAACTGCATGACCTAATTTGTCTTGGATATCGGCAATTACGACTTTGGCTCCATGTTTAACGAATAGCCTTGCTATTGCTTCGCCGATTCCCTGAGCTCCCCCGGTGATAAGTGCTACTTTCATTGACAACCTAAAGACAAAATTATATTGTGTGAATATATGAATGAAGAAAAGGCATCTAGATAATGACCAGATTACAACATAATTTTGATTAATTTTTCCATACATCGAAAATCTATCTTGAAAACCTAGCTGGTTTTGATTATTTAATTACGTCCAAATATATCTTGAAAACCATCTAAACAACCGTTAGATCAAATTTTATATGCAGTTCGATAATTTAATTTGAATGATTCTACTTGTATATTTATTACAGATTTAAACTTACGAAGGATTTCGAAAACCAATCGAAATTTATTCTAAACTTTTGGGTCGTTAATTTTATTTTTGGAATTTACTATATTTATTTATTGTTGAATCAACTTTAACTGTTTTGTGAAAAATCTCACTAATAAGTTAGTAATTTGTGATGAAAATACGTTTTGTTGAAGCGTAGTCTTATCAGAGTTCGAAAAACAAAACTAATAATCACTTGCGAGCATAATTTGAAGATTCGTTAAATAAACCCGATCTCAATTCATCTTAGCATATTTGAGCATAAATTTTTGAAACTGTTTTAAATTGATATTTCGCAAATTAGATTCTAAATTTACTTGACAACATTGTTTTTATAAAAACTGATAGAGGTAATATCATGTTTCCAAATATTAAATGGCATACAGCATCTAAGTAATTATTGACGACATATACATTAATAATAATAATAATAATAATAATAATAATAATAATAATAATAATAATAATAATAATAATAATAATAATAATAATAATACGATTGGAAATTTATCAAGTCAATAAACTATAGGGTTACGTACCTGGAGACAACTTCTGAACTATTTTCCATGGTTATCGATCGGTGGATTAGCAAATAGTGGTTATATATTTGCTATTAATTTGTTCAGAAAGAAATGAGCATTGGGATGATATGCCACACAGTTTGATGCCTTTAAATAGAAAATTTTCCTTACTTAATTAGTTTATTCCTTAACATAAGTTAACTGGCCTACCGATTCTTGCAATTTGCATACTATCATATAATATGATCAACATGCAAGAAGTTTCTTTCTAACTAATAAACTAATATATATATATATATATATATATATATATATATATATATATATATATATATATATATATATATATATATATATATATATATATATATATATATATATATATATATGAGACGGTTCACTTGAGAATAAAAAAAATAGAGATATTGAGATTAAACCCCAGTAATAATAAGAGAGATATATGAATGTATATTTGATTGATGAATATTGATTACATACGAGAGGCATTTATAGCCTAGGTCTACTAACTGATCTAAGCTTATATCTAGGAATAAATATAGGAAACTATTCTATGACTTGACTTAGTAACTGGACTAAGTATTTACATTGGAATGCTTTAAATATACACGTGAGATACATGCTTAATATAATTAGTTAATACGCCCCTGCAAGATGGAGGATCCATCGGATATGCCAATCTTGGATCGAAGTCGTTGAAATGGGGAGCGAGTGAGAGGTTTAGTAAATGGATCGGCTAGTTGATCAAAGGGGTTGACATGTCGTACACGTAGAGAGCCATCGGTAACTTGTTCTCGAACAAAGTGGTAGTCGAGGGCTACATGTTTCATCCTTGAGTGATATATAGGATTAGCACAAGGGTATGTTGCACCGGTGTTGTCACAATACAGGAGCGGAGGTTTTATAATTTTGATGCCAAGATCGAGTAAGAGATTCTTAACCCAAGTAACTTCAGCTGTGGCATTTGCAAGGGCCTTGTACTCCGCCTCCGTAGATTATCGTGATACAGATTTTTGGCGGGAGGATCTCCATGAGATGATATTCGGACCGAGATACACAAGATATGCAGTTGTAGAGCGTCCACCATTTGTTACACCTCCCCAACCGGAGTCTGAAAACACTGTGAGATCCATGGAAGAATTTTTTGTGAGGTAAAGTCAATTATAAATAGTGCCCTTTAGGTAGCGTGGTACTCTCTTCAAGGATTGCCAATGAATATCAGTTGGAGCATGCATAAAATGTGACAACTTGTTAACAGCAAATGATATATCCGATCTTGTAAATGCTAAATATTGAAGAGAGCCTACCAGCTTGCGATAAGGTGTGGGATCTGTGCTTGCGGACCCATCATGCAAAGAGAGAGTGACTAAGGGATTCAATGGTGTGGCTACCTCCTTGGCTCCATCCATGCGAAACTGGTTGAGAAGATCCTGGACATGTCTATGTTGAGATAGGAAGAGACTTGATTTGGTTGGAATGACCTCAACACCAAGGAAGTGGTGAAGAGGTCCTAAATCTTTTAGAGAGAAATGATTTGACAAGGTAGACACGAACTGAGTGAGGAAGGAGGAGTTATTACCGGTAAGTACAAAATCATCGACATACACAAGAAGGTAAGCAAGGACATTATGATGACTGTACACGAATAAAGATGGATAAGCTCTAGATTTGCGAAAGCCAACTGAAAGCAAGAATGTGGTGAGTTCAATGTACCATGCACGTGGTGCTTGTTTGAGGCCATACAGGGATTTTTTCAGTTTGCATACATGTGAGGGATATTGAGGGTGTATGAAGCCAGGTGGTTGTTCCATGAATACTTCTTCATGAAGGGTGCCATAAAAGGAAAGCATTGTTGACATCAAGTTGTCTAATTGGCCAGTTTTGAGATAGGGCAATGGAGATAACAGCACGAATGGTAACCGGTTTAGTAACAGGGCTAAAGGTGTCAAAGTAGTCTTTGCCATATTGTTGGAGAAACCTTTTTGCCACTAGACGAGTTTTGTATTTGTCAATGGTACCATCGGGTTTTCTTTTTATTCTAAAAATCCATTTGCAGCCAATGGAATAATGATTTTCTTTTGGAACTAGCTCCCATGTAACACTGGTAAGAAGTGCATTAAATTCAGCATCCATTGCTTGATGCCAAAGAGGGTCTTTGAGGGCTTGAGTGTGTGTGTGAGGTTCAAGACTAGGGGGTATAGGGTGAACGTGGTAGTGTTTACAAAGGAAGGATTGTAATATTTTTTATTTGGTTTGCGGATGCGAGTGGCTGTTACAGGAGCAGTTTCGGGTGGTTGTATAGGCTGAGGTGTTTGTGGAGTTTTTGGTGTGGGTGCGGCAGGGGATTGGAGGTGTATAGGAGAGTTGGGCAGGTTTGGTGAATGTGGCTGAATGGGAGACGACGGATCAGTAGGTAGAGGTTCATTGGGAATATTTGTGTTGCTGGCAGATTTGGTAAGGTAGTTTTTATTTGTGGCAGGTTGGGAATATTTGTGGTGGGAGAGGTTTTACGGGTGAGGAAGCTGTCAGGTGAGGGTAATGATGTGGATGGCTCAGTGGACCGAGGGAAATTCATTGAGTATAAATTCAACATGTCTTGAATGATATAGTTTTTGAGATTCCGGATCGTAACATTTGTATGTTGACTTGGAATCGGAATAACCAAGGAATATGCATGGTTTTGATCGCGGTTGTAGTTTTGATGTAGTGTACGGACGTAGCCAAGGATAGCATAAGCAACCGAATGGTTTCAATTTGGTGTAGTTCGGGATTTGGTTAAATATGCATTGGTAAGGTGATTTGTGGTCAAGTATGGGTGTAGGGAGTCGGTTGATTAAGTAGGTTGCAGTTTGAAAAGCATGTGACCAGAATTTTAGAGGAAGTTTGGCAAAGTGGAGTAAAGCTAGGCCGGTTTCAACAATATGTAGGTGGTGGCGTTCTTCCACCCCGTTTTGTTCAGGAGTGTGCGGAGGTGTTGTGTAATGAGAAATTCTATGTGCTTGAAGGAACGGTAAGAGTCCCAAGTACTCACCACCGTTGTCACTGAATAGGGAAATAATTTGGTGTTGGAAGAACTTTTCAACTAGCGATTTGAAGGTGGGAAAATGAGTGCAACATCACTTTTTTGTTTCATGGGATAGAGCCAGATATATTTGGTGAAATAGTCTACAAAAATGACATAGTATTTGAAACCATCAATGGATTGTTGTACGGGTCCCCATACATCAGAATAAAGTAATTGAAGAGGTTTT
Source organism: Lactuca saligna (assembly GCF_052625555.1). Classification (NCBI taxonomy): domain Eukaryota; kingdom Viridiplantae; phylum Streptophyta; class Magnoliopsida; order Asterales; family Asteraceae; genus Lactuca; species Lactuca saligna. Next base: position 63,439,800 of record NC_136420.1, on the reverse strand, counting down.
GAAGTGACAAAGGAATTAGAACCAAAAGGAACTTTATGACTTTTATTGATAGAACATGAGGAACAATGAACATTGGAATCAAATTTTGAATTTAAACCTAAGCTAGACACAATAGTTTTGAACACTTGCATTGAAGGGTGACCAAGTTTGTGGTGGAGCTTGAGTGGAGAGTGCTTGAATGTGGCATGGATTTGGAGTCTTGGAGATAGCTTGGAGGTGTAGATTCCATCAGTTCTCTCTCCTCGCATGAGGCGTGCCCCCGTGTACAGATCCTTCACAAAAAAATGAGATGGAAAGAATTCCACCGAAACCAAATTAGTATCACATAAACTACCAACAGATACAAGATTGCGTTTTAATTGTGGAACATGTAACACTTTGGACAAAAATAATGATTTTTTAGGTGTATTGATATACGTGTTACCAATATGAGTTATGGGTAAACCTGTACCATCACCGAGAACTATCTCATCAGGTCCTCCATACTCTGACACATTGTGAAGTGTTTGTTTGTCAGAGGTGACATGATTGGAAGCGCCAGTATTGAACAACCAGGTGGGAGACACCGGATTGGAGGTGGTAACATTGGCAACCGGTGTTGTGGATTTATCTGTGGTAATGTTGTTTTCCCTAAGAAATCTTGCAAGTTTTCTGCAGTCACGAGTGAGGTGTCTTGGAATGTTACAAAACTGACAGAATTCATTGCTACGGTTTGGGCGATTTCCTTGAGTGTTGGAACCTGACCAGTTTGAGTTACCCCTATAGCCCCCTCATTGAGAGTTATTGTGATAGTTTCGGTTGTTTTTTTGATAGTGTGGCTGAATGCGATTGCCTTGATTGGTCCCGGTTTGTCGAGAGGTATAATTGACAGTGATGGGGACATTGTCAATTGTAGTCACGAAATCTTTGAGGGATCTTTCAAAGTCTGTAAGTTTATCAAATAGTTTCGAATAAGAGATGGGTGTGTCTCTAACCTTGATGGCAGCTGTGATTGTACTGTAGTCATCACCAAGTTGCGAGAGGATGTAGACCATGAGATCCTCTTCTGAAACAGGACTCTGGGCTAGGGCAAGATCATCTGCAAGAGATCGCATCTCTTGTAGAAATTCGGTAATGGTGTGATTTCCCTTAGGGTTTTTGGCTAATTTCGATTCTAGGGAGATAATTCTTGACCTGGATGTAGAGGCAAAGCTGGAGAATAGGCGTTGCCAGGCTTCTCGTGCAGTAGATGCGGATGAGATGAGCGGTTGTATGGACTCCGAACAGCTACCTAGTATCGCACTAAGTAGCATCTGATCTTTCCGAAACCAAAGAAGGTATTATGGATTTGCAATTGGTTTGTTTTCTTTGTCGCTGATCTATTTGGGTGGCATGTTGGATTCACCGAGGATAAAATCTTCATATGCAAGACTGATTAGTGTAGTCTCAACTTGTTTACGCCAGACAGGATAATTGTGAGACGTGAGTTTGGTGGTGAGTTGAGTTGCCGCTGTGACTTGAGTGAATGAATTGGATGAAGACATTGGATAAAACCCTAGTTGAAGGGATGTGGTTGTGACTTCTGGATCGATTACTCTTCCGAGTTTGGAATCTCTTATACCATAATAATAAGAGAGATATATGAATGTATATTTGATTGATGAAAATTGATTACATACAAGAGGCATTTATAGCCTAAGTCTACTAACTGGTCTAAGCTTATATCTAGGAATAAATACAGGAAACTATTCTATGACTTGACTCAGTAACTTGACTAAGTATTTACATTGGAATGCTTTAAATATACACGTGAGATACATGCTTAATATAATTAGTAATACCCAGCCACATATTTCACATTTGTCGCTTTAATGCTCCAGCGTACCAGCAGCAACGATGTATGCCTAATCATAAATGATTGTATGGCAGAGAGGTATAATCATATAGGATTATAAATGTTTATAAGTATATATGTAATCATAAATGATTATACATATATGTCTGTTCACAGATTGAGTAATCATAAATGATTATTACAATTAGTCGCAGAAGAGGTGGTGGTGACAGAGGTGGCGGTAGTATAAGTAATGGAGGTGACAATGGTGGGGTCGATTGGTGTCAGAGGTGGTGGTGGTGGTGACGGTTACGGTGGTGGGGATGGTGGCGGAGGAGCAAGGAATGGGTGGCACTGTGTAATCATTTATGATTACACTAGACCTGCCGTGCCGATACGCCGAAGGGTTAGAGCGGCAGATGTGAAATACGTGGCTGAGGTTGAATCTCGATATCTTTATATTATTTTTAATCTCAACGGAACCTACCCCTCTCTCTCTCACACTCTCTCTCTCTCTATATATATATATATATATATATATATATATATATATATATACATACATATATCACATTCTCATTTAATTTGTTAAATATTATTTTGTGGTTATTTTGAGTTAATTTATTTTTCATATATATATATATATATATATATATATATATATATATATATATATATATATATATATCATATTATGGTTTTTTTCTATTTTAATAAATTTCACATGTCCGTTCATTGCCACATGTTATCATTTCCTACATTCTATTTTCTTATTCTCGCTTATTGCTTCCCCAATAATTGTTCTTGAAAATCAGCACTTTAAATTAACACCTATTAATTAATTCCAATCAATTAGTAAAATAAACATAACCTTATTTACCTTGCCACATTATATTAGGCAGTAAATCAGCAAATTATATTATTTTCAAAAAATTTAAACCGATTTTCCAATCACCTCCATTCTTATATACCTCATTAAATAATTTCATGAATTGGAGAGACGATCACTTCATTTCCATCATGGGATAACTTGTTGCATCTATTTTAATATTTAATCTTGTGATATATTTGTTGATTGGAACCAATCAAGGTACTTAATTTGTTTTGTTGTTGTGTATGTATGGCTTATTGTGTGTGGTTGTCACATGCTGAAACGATTTTTCATTCATATCCATTGTTTTAAAGTTAGGGATTCTATGTATCTAGGGTTTTAATATTAATCTGAAAAAGTAATTGAACATGTAGAGTGTTAGGGAAGAAGCACAAGAAGTATATGTTTCTTCATCTCCCAGTTAATGGCCATAAGGAACTATCTACAACACATGTTTGTTTCTTGATAAATTCTTTGAGAACAACGACCTATTTCTTCTAATTTAGATCCGTACGAATTTAATCAATTTTGCATCTGACATTGAAGAAGATTAAAGAACAAGAGTTAAGATGTAAGTATTTTTCAATGGGTTTTTGTTTTCTAAGTTATTTATTAATTTATTTTGCCCATGTTTACAAATCTATGATTGTATTAGAAGATGCAAGTCATAAACATTTATGGGTTTTTGTTGTTTGAGTTTGTGGCAATGTGACATCTCTTTAGGTAGCTAATAGACGAAAAAATCAATAGTAATATGCCATAATATAGTCATTTAGTATAGACAAAATTAATTTGCAATAAAAGGGTAATTATGTAAATTTAAGTACAATATAGTAATATAACTAGTGAGTATGTATTATTATGTAGTTAATACTTTTCTACACATTAAAGAGTTTGATGTACTTTCTAAATAAGGCATTGTACTATATGAATTTTAATTTATACAGAAAGTAGGGTGTTATTAAATGAAAAGTAGGTTGCTATTATATGATATGAATAGAATGATGCTATAACTTTATATTAAAAGAAAGTAGGATGCTAGTAAGAGAACATACCTTTAACATAATCAAATATGTTAATCTCATTTGATCTTTAAAGTCCATGGAAAGCGAGCTCCAAAAGTATGAATGCCTCTAATGGTTCACACCGAAAATCCTAAAACACTTGAAAGACAAGGGGAGAGAGGTTGGAGGAGGAAAATTTCGTTCTCCACCTTCTAGGCTTGAGAAGTCACAAAAATATTATGCCTAACTTTCATGTTTATAGTTTAGATAACTTGCAGATGAGTCTATATTTGAATAATTAAATATTACATATAATTCTCATATCAAATCCATTCCTTAGCAGCAACTAGGAAGCTTCCAGAAACCCTAGAAAGGCTTCCAAAACCATCCATGTCATGGAAACTTCTAGAATTGTCTCTTTTGTTCAACTATTGAACAATTACAATTCAATCATTGCATCTTTAATTAATTCAAATTTATTATGAATATTAATTTTGATCATTTATTAATTAATTTCGACTATTTCTAATTCATTCATAATTAATAATTAACTATTTCTAATTAATATTTTAATCATATAATATATCAGCATATAATTCTCTCTCTCTCTCTCTCTCTCTCTCTCTCTCAAAGTCATTTCTAGATATTTCTAACTTTTAAAGGCAACCCAAAAAGGACTTTACTTTTATTGCATAAAGTTATATCAATTTTGGTCATAACCTTTACCAACTTAATTATGCCCTTGGACAATTATTCCTGCAGTCTTCCACTTAGACAAATCATCAACTGCAATTGCAAATGTAGACTTTGAATAACCAGCAAAGAGTGTTTTTCACAACCACTACCGAACTCTGATTAACTCAAGCATTGGACCTACGATAAGTGCTTAACTATTCCTTTGTTCTACACCATATTGTATGGACATGAGACAAGGATACAAACCAATGTCACAATCCAAATTTCCATTTCTCCGTTTCCGAGTTATGATGACTAGATTCAGATACTAATTGAACACATCAATTTAGTATAGGCTACGCCTAAGACATGAATGTCAACATCAAATCACCAAGGGGCCTAAAGATATTGATTATATTGTTAAGGCAAAATGAATGAATAAAATTTGATTATATAATCATTCATTTTACTTATCACGTCATACATGGAATTACACTCTATAACATCTAATTATGGATGCGTTGGAGTAAACCAATGTACAACGGACTTGCAAACTATGATTTATACACGAAATTACGTTTTTTCTTTTATTTATTGACCTTTTTGTGGTCTCAAGAATCCTTAGTCAATATGACTACACTTTCACAAAAATATTTCTAATGGCAATTTCTTACTCAAAATAAATCCAAGGTGAACTATGAAGTTTTTCTACTCCAGGTACGCTCCTTGGATGCTTCACTTACACTAATGTATTCTTACTCACATTGTCAAATCTTCCTACACGAAACCTTTCTTGATACAAATCAAAATCAATATCCATTTAGATTATGACTCAAAGTTCTCTACTTTCTACAAACGATCATTCCATAGTATCTTTCAATGCCTTGGAATATTCTTGACAGTTATCAGCAGTTCAGTTAAGCCAAATTCTTATACAATCTTATTATGCTCAAAACATATGATACATCAAAATAGGCACAAGTCATAGCATTCATGATTGATCCTATATCCAAAGCATATAGGACTTGACTCATCCTATGACTAGTATAAAGGACTTTGAGATTCACTCAACTCCTTGCTATGAAGCATATGAACAATCCTTTTGGAAATTTCCAAGTTAAAACCTTTGAAAAAATTGTTCTTTGACTGAATCCTATTAACCATTTCGATCTATACTTTTAGATCTGAAGAACAAGTACCAATGTCACTTTCCAATTTCCATCATAGCGAAACAATTCTCAAGTTTTTGCACCTTTCAACTTAGAGACAATGTTTCCTATGCGTAGTATTGCCATCAACATGCATTACCAAGAAGAAAATGAAACTCCCACTAGCTATGGCATGTACTTAAGACTCACCTGTACTTCTAGAAACCAGTACTCGTTTACTTTCTCATGGAAGCATAGATTCTTGCTACGCGATGCTTGTTTGAATCTATGTATAGATTTCTCAATCTTACCCACATTGTTTAGATATTTTGTATGTTTAAATCCTTTTAGAATGTTTCAAACATCCTTCAAAAGTTTCTTATTAAGGAAATTCATTTAACCATCCACTTTACCACATCTTTAGTCAAAGAGGGCAAAAATGGTAACAAATAACTAGTTAGACTTTTCTCAGCTACTGGTGAGAATGTTTCCTAACGATCAATTTCTTGATTATGAGCAAAAACCCTTTTCTACCATACTAGCTTTGAATGTGTGTATATTCCTATCCATCTTAGTCTTCATATTTAAGATCTAATCGTAGCCTACTATCATAAGACTAGTCTTTGCATCAACCAATTTCAAAACTAATTATCCCTCATAGACATAATTTTTCTTTGCTTAGTCTCTTTTCACTAGCAACTATACGACCCACCATTGCTCCCTAGTAGCTATTAGGCTTATCCAAATTGATCAATTTTGGGAGGTGCTCTAACTCTACTAGATTTTTTGAAGAGGTAAGGCAATGTCCTTTTACTCAACTGGTATATCAACTTTAGGTTGAAAGCAAGTGCCAATTATAGGTTAATTTTTTGCCATATCTCGAATTTATTCAAGGTTAATATGACCCCCATTAACTTCTTTATGTATATGTTCTTTCTCTCAAGGAACATTCCTTTCGAGCTATAAGCATCTCATATATTAAAAGTATTTAGAGAGTACTCAACAATGTAACACTTCTCTGATCTCGATTCAAGTTGGTTATTGGTTTCTTGTCTAATGAAAGACCTCACAACACTAGATCCAAATGTGAGGGAACTTCTCAACTCCAAGTTTCATGAGGTGTTTTCAATACCTACTTAGTTAGATACTAGTTTCAGTATATGCTCTACTATTTCTACTGTCTATTCCCAAAATGTAATTAGTAACAAAGCACGATTCATCATGATCGAACCATATAGTATGTGATTCTGCGTTTGGAAACATCATTACATTATGGTGTATTTATAGAAGCTTATTATGGAAACCATTACACAATCTCTATGATGATCATTGAACTTGATACTAAGGTATTCTCCTTTCCTTTCAGATTAAAGACCCTTTTATCTTCATGCTTAATTGATTCCCTACTTTGTTTTAATACTCTTTGAAACTTTTCAAAGTTTCATAACTATGCTTAATCATATAAACATAACCACATCCAATTAAACTATCAGTAAATATGTCGTCCCTTATGGTGGATCTGATGGGTCTACACACATTAGTAATTACAATATCAAATAATCCTTTGTCTTTATTACATGTCCTTGTGAATAATGACTAAGTCTTCTTTCCAACGTACAATACTCACATACATCATCTAACTCAAGGTCAAATGATTCCAAGTCTGGTCTAATTGGAGTTTGGTGATGTGATTCTTACTTATGAGGTCAAGGCGATTACGTCACAAGTGTGATCATATGTAAATATTTGAAGAATCAATACTCAAATCATCACTGCTATTATTATAAACACAAACTATAGTTTCATGAATGCAAATTGCAACCATCTTTATAAACTAGATTTTTCACCTTTTCATTATTAAATGAAAATTTGATATTCATGTTCATGCACACATAAAATGAAATTTTGGTTTCTAGACATTTCCAAATAGTAACAACAAATAACTAGTTTATCCTAACTTCATTACTAAGCACAAGCTCAAAATCCTCAATCATCAATACATACTACATTTGTCCATTCGTGATTGGATTTAGCTCTTGATGCTTAAGCTCCATGCCTTCCTTTAGATCCTACAATGTTATACAAATGTGATTAGCACATTATGCATCAAGGAACTATTAATTAGATGTATTTTAGTTTGAATAATCAAGTACTTGATGTAGAGTCAACATTTGACTTCAGCATCCGAAAATAGTTAGGGTAATCTTCATTTCCTATGATCCTTGTCATTACATTAATTGCAACATGCCTTTTTTGAATCATGGTTGCGTGGAATAGAGGGTATACTGATTCCATTCCTTCATAATGGGAAGTTGCAACCGAAATCATTCCTTTCCATTTAGGATACGAACGTTTCCTCTCATGGCCAGTCCTAAGGATTTAAATGCCCAGGCCGAGCTGGAATAAAAAGGCCCCCTTTTCATTCAATTTTTTATTCTTTAGGTTAAGAGTCAACCCACGTGAATGGACATGTTTTACCAACAACACCTTATATCACTTGTCTATTTGCTGAATTTGATATCCATAAAACCATACCTTGAAGATGGTTCCTTAACCTATTATTACCCAACAAAATATTATCCAATTCTTCATTAAACACTAAATTTTCATTATTTGGTTTCTTTACAAAACCCTCGAAAACATCCTAATATTCTCCTGAATCTTTTCATTCGGATCTATTACCATACAAACACCATCTATAGAATGTACATCTTCCACTTCTTGAAAACCTCCAACTTTTAAGGATTTCAAAAATATAAATTTGTCTTGATTCTTGAAACTGCAGTAGTACCAAGATCTTTTTAACTTCATGACAGTCATTCCATGTTTCAATATGGAGAGTATCATCCATAGTTATAACATTTAATCTAATATGCCCCTTTGAACTTTGCAACATAGGTTCTTACCATTTTGTTGGTATTAATCCTTAAAAGAAGAAAAATTACAGGAACATTTTCTGCAGGTCTTGAGTGTGCAAGAAACTTTCTTTACACAGAAACACACATTCATTGATTAACTCCACATAAGTTACAACTTACATGAGTTGATTTATGGGGCTTCAAACCATGTGTATGCATTCTCCTGCCTAAAATCCTACCTTACTACCTAGATGTTATTTGCTAAACCGGGAGTGGCTGAACCTTGATATTCTGTTCACATGTACTAAAAAAACTCAATGATTTGGATTAGCAAAGTTAGGTGTAACTTGGAGTCATATAAAATTAAAACTTACATAAATCATGTGGATTTATTGATAGTTTATCAATAGTATTACATTTGCTAGTCACAATCTGATTTCTGATAAACATTAAACAATCAACATAACATCATAGTCTGATAAAATGATAATCTGATAATCTGATTTGGCAATTCTGATTCAAGGCTTGAAATAAAAAAGAAAAGTAGAAACCTTTTACCTGAAAATCGCTACACGTTGCTGAATCGATGGACGATTTCACAGAGGTGGTCGACTGGTTGTGCAATTTCGAATATCGACTTCGTCACTTTACTTCTGTCTTCTTCTGGTGGTGCGTGGTCGATGAGCGATTGATAACCTTCAACCTTAGTCTGTATCTTGTTCGACTATCGTGTATATAATATATAATATAAAAAATTTGGGCCCCTAAAATAAATGGGCCCTGTGCGGCTGCACTGTTTGCCCATGCACTAATCCGAGCCTGTTTCCTCTTCTTTCCACCAACATTCAGAAACGCAATAACTAGAATTGGATAAAAAAAAATCTAATTCCTTTCCAGTTTTCTCAGTTTGGAGAAGGTTTAAGAATGCCATCAATATTTTCTCCATACTATTTATATGATAAATCAATTTGAAATTATCATAAGAACTAATGAAGTATCCAAGCACAAGATCTATTGCAAGACTCTTGTCAAGGGTAACATTGAGATTATCGAGTTTGTCTATGTCGCTCTCATTGATTACATGCAAAACTCTTTTCTTTAGTTCGAATGCGATTAGGAACTGTAACATCCCAAATCGAGACCCAAAATTTTTTGTTTAAATTCTATTACTTATAAAATAGTTTATGGAAAACATCGTTGCTATCATTTCAAAACCTCAAGTCACAAATCAAAAGTCTCGAAAACCATAACATCAAATAGTAAAATGTCAGAGTACAATCCCAGGGTTCTCAAAGCAGAAATCATGTGTATGCGATGCGTTGCTACCCTGTCGGCTCATTCCCCTTTAGTGGCGCTTATTTCTTTTGCCGCTGCAATTTTTAAGGTTTTTGTGGCATATTTTTATTTATGTTCACAAAATTTGTGCCCGTAAATACTAATTCAATTTTAGAATTTATGTTGTTTTAGTGATACTTTTTATGTGCCACTAAATGATATATTTTTTGTAGTGTAAATTTGTGATTTTATTCCTTATATAGTTATAGTTAGTTATTGTTAGGCAGTTACTTCCATCAGGTAACTTTTATGAAAAATGTGGTACCAGGTATGTCAAATTGGCATAGTTGTTGTCATAAAACATAAATACAACATTAAATAATTATTACAGAAATGTCCTAAGGCCAGATTTAGTGAACTATTCCAACACATTTATCGTTTGTCGAAGTGTTGTTATAACCTAATAATATGGCGCCACCTTCAAGTGCGTGAGTTTCTTCTATGATCTATGTGAGCAACACGAGAATGTTCTTTGACGGTTTAGCGTCGTAAAGGGCATCTAAGATGCCATATTTGACAATTTGAAGTTGATTGATATTTCCTCCTTACCAGATACAGATCTTTGTTTCGAGAAAGTTTCCGTCAATGATGCTCTTAGGATAACATGCAATATCGTTGCCTCTACTTGTCTCTTTATTGTCGAGTTTACGCCAATCTCTTATGTATTCTATAACTTGCATACATAGTTTATAATTCTATCAAAGTCTGGTCATTCTTAGTTTAACAAATGAATTTTAAATGAATAAATATAGACCAAATACGCCTGATCATATGGGCGAAAAAGTTTCATTGGTTGGAATTGGAACTCCTAATAAATGGTTGAAGGCAGTTTTCTCACCCATTAGTCTCTTGTTGCATATACCTTCAATTTTTTCACTTTCCTCTAACTTTGATTCTTTTCCGACTTTTAAATATTTAGTTTGAATTTTAATGCATATGATTTTTCCTTGATTTTCAAAAAAACATGTGCTTAAATAGCTTCTTAATTTTAGTGAATTGATGTCAATTGTCAATTTTTTAGAATTTGTTAAAAAAAAAAATTCAAATTCAGCTCCATCATATATGAAATGTTGATTTATAAATCTTCAAAAGACATCTTAGAGTTGAAGAAACATTTTCCTATTTGAATTCTTGAATAGAGTTTGTTGCTTACTTTCATTTTCAGTCACCGATTTAGACAAAAAGTGAAACTAGGTGTACGTAACCGTTTATAAGAGAATGATACATTGGTAAAGTGACACAAAACACTACTAGAAAACACTGATATTTTTGACAAAAAATTAACCAGGGAAAAAATCCTACAGAAATACCTATAGAAAACCAACGAAATTCGGTCATCCATCACCGAAAATTGTCATAAAACCCATCGCTAAGAGTTTTTTTTTCGGTAATCTGAGGCTATGTGTTTCTGTTGGTAATCATGGTAAAATGGTTGAAATCGTCTCTAAAACCTATCTGTCCATGTCAAACTTGTCCGTGATAATCATTCCAATGAATTTGGATGTCGTAAATAAGTCATTTTTCTAGTAGCTAGTATAGTGTTGCTTCTATTTAAATATTTTCATTTCATTGGTTCGTCCTTTTGTATGGATGTAAGACATTCCGTGATCTAGAATCAAGACATGTTATTAATTTAGGATTTGCATCTTATCTTTGCTTAATTAGCATTGAACCTATCATTTTTTTTGGAGTATTTTTTTTATATTATAAATGAATGTCAAATAACGACTAAAGATGAACTAAACATCCATAACTTTGGAGTGGGCAATTGGATTGAGTGGAGAAGATGTCCATTATTGTTTAAACCCCCCTGTTATCTATATTTTCGTTTGTTCCTTTATACTTTCCCTTGGCCTAGCTCCTTGCTTAGGCGAGGTTATTTGTTTTTTTCTTATTTTTTTTTTTAATACAAGTATTTGTTGGTTCTTATTAAATATGCAATTATAGGATACGATAAATTGTTGTGTTACAAATTAAAACTATATTTCATGAACAAAATGCACATCAAATTTCCACATACATTACAAACAAATGCTCCATTTATTTAGAGCATTTGTTATATATTTAGGATGAATGCCATACAATACTAGAAATGTTATAATTAACACACACAACACATCTTTTAACTAAAGAAAAATAGAACACTTAAGTCTAAACGCATCAGAGTTACTCGCTAGGGGAAGCTCGTGCAAATAGTCCAAAAGCTGGATTTATAACCGTAAAACCTCCATCAATTACTAGATTATGCCCGCTCATGTACCTGGCCTCATCGCTTGCTAGAAAAAGAGTAGCTTCTGCAACATCCTTTTCACATAGCGTGATCCCTTTGAGGTTTGAATAAACGTTTGAGTATTTCTCTGGATAATCTTGTATGTAATTTGTTGCTAAAGGTGAAGGGATAAAATAAGGTGATACGCAATTAACACGAATACCATATTGGCCAAGCTCAGCTGCCGTGTTCTTAGTGAGCCCCACGATTGCATGTTTTGAAGTCGAATAAGCATGAGAAATGATTCCACCAATGCTCCCTGCCACACTACCCATCATAATAATGCTGCCACTGCTAGCTGGGATCATGGCTCGAGCTGCATGTTTGGTTCCTAGGAACACACCAGTGACGTTGATGTTCATGACTCTTTTAAAATCTGACAGATCATTATCAAGAATACTGAGCTTTCCATCATCTACAATGGCTGCATTGTTCACCATTATGTCCAACCTACCATATTTGGCGAGTGTCATGTTGATGGCACTTTCAACATCTGATTCAATAGTCACGTCACAATGGACAAATGAAGCGCTGTCAAGACCAATATCTTTACAAAATGCATGACCTAATTTGTCTTGGATATCGGCAATTACGACTTTGGCTCCATGTTTGATGAATAGCCTTGCTATTGCTTCGCCGATTCCTTGAGATCCCCCGGTGATAAGTGCTACTTTCATTGACAACCTAAAGACAAAATTATAGGGTTACAAGAATTGTTCATCAATCACTCAGAATCTTAGTCTAGTTTCATTATATTGTGTGAAAAAAATACATATGAATGAAGAACATGCATCTAGATAATTACCAGATTACAACATAATTTTGATTTTTCCATACATGGAAAGTCTATCTTGAAAACCTAGCTGGTTTTGATTATTTAATTACATCCAATATATCTTGAAAACCATCTAAACAACCATTTGATCAAATTTTATATGCGGTTTGATGATTTAATTTGAATGATTCTACTTGTGTATTTATTACAGATTTAAACTTACAAAAGATTTAGAAAACCGATCGAACTTTATTCTGAACTTTAGGGTCGCTAATTTTGTTTTTGAAATTTACTATATTTATTTATTGTTAAATCATCTTTAACTGCTTTGAGAAAAAACTCACTAATAAGTTAAGTAATTTGTGATGAAAATACGTTTTGTTGAAGCGTAGTCTTATCAGAGTTGAAAAACAAAACTATAAATCAATTGCCAGCATAATTTGAAGATTCGTTAAATAAACCCGATCCCAATTCATCTTGGCATATTTGAGCCTAAATTTTTGAAACTGTTTTAAATTGATATTTCGCATATTAGATTCTAAATTTACTTCATAACGTTGTTTTTATAAAGGGATTTTCTAATATGTGCCCTAAGTGCACACATAAGAAGTATTAATTATGAAAAATATTACCATAATTAAATTTGAAATACATTTATTATGGAAATTATTAATGTACTTTACATTTAATTATGGTAATATTTGTTATTATTAATATATTTTATAATTAATTATGGTAATATGTATCATCAATTAATGTTTTTTATGTGCCTTTAGAGCACATATTAGAAAATCCTTTTTATAAAAACTGATACAGGTACTATCATGTTTCCAAATATTAAATGGCATACAACATCTAAGTAATTATTGACGACATATACATTAATTAGTTTGTTTACTGGGTATAATAATAATATAATACAATTGGAAATTTATCAAGTCAATAAACTATAGGGTAATAGCCTAATCGGGTTACCTGGAGACAACTTCTGAACTATTTTCCATGGTTACCGATCGTTAGATAAGCAAATAGTGTTTATATATTTGCTATTAATTTGATCAGAAAGAAATGAGCATTGAGATGATATGCCAAGCACTTTGATGCCTTTAAATAGAAACTTTTTCCTTACTTAATTAGTTTATTCCTGAACATAAGTTAACTGGCCTACCGATTCTTGTAATTTGCATACTATCATATGATATGATCAACATGCAAGGAGTTTCTAACTTTTATATATATATATATATATATATATATATATATATATATATATATATATATATATATATATATATATATATATATATATATATATATATATATGATCAGGTAGGACTCAAAAAAATGGTACCGAGGACAATTTTTGACGTTAATTAAGATTGAAAAAATAAATGGTCAATATTTGATTTTGTTTATTGTCAAAATCTTGCAAGATGATTCGGTATTTTCGTAATTAATTGCGAGCTTTTAATAATTTCGAAGAAGGTTAATTGTTTTTAAGAAGTGATGGGGTGTTAAATGAGTCTCTAATTAAAATACAATTGCTTTAAACCTAATTTAAAAAGAAAGTAATGGGGTGTTAAATGAGGAAATGGCTAGTAGCAAATAGAGAGATAAACCGACAATAATATGGATGGACGGTGTTTGGTGTTTGCTGACGACAAATATAGCCACGTCGGAATACTGACGGCAAAAACGTCACCACACCTCACAGTTTTAGAGATTAAAATTGTTATGTTAAATTAAAAAAATATTAAACCTTCACGCTATTTTTTGGATGCTTATGTGACTGGATTTTAGCTAATGAAAGTTATAGGTGGTAATTTGTTTTTATCAAAATTATAAATGGGATACCAAATACTTTGGTTGATAAATGGGATACCAAATACTTTGGTTATACCCGCAAACCTGATGTGTAATTACTATCTAGTTAGCCAACAAAACAAGACCGGATTTCGAATATATTTTTGAGTAAATTACTGAAATCGTCTCTATCGTTAGATTAAAATTAAATGTTTGGTCCCTAATTTTTTTTTTTTTTTTTTTTTTTTTTTTTTTTTTTTTTTTGCATTCGAATCGTCTCAATGGTTTGATTTTGTTACATTTTTCGTCACTTACATACATAAAGTTAAGAACCAAACGTGTAATTTTGACGAAACCATAGGGACAAAAACACAACAAAAACAAACCACATGGGCTATCCGAGTAAAAAATTAAAGTTAGAGATAGAATAAATCAAATGCCCCATTGTCCTCACTACTTGAGATATTCTCATTATAATTTATTATTAAAATACGTATTATAATGACACAAATGATATTAGAAATAGTATATTACTCATTCTAATAAAAACAAAAATAAGAATAAAACAATTAAATCGGACTAGATTGGTTGGCTTGCTCACCCATAAAATTTGTTTTTTGTTGGGTTTTATGCAGAAAAATTTTATTATTTTAGGAAAAAATTTAATAAAATCTTAAAAAAAAATTGAATCGAAAAGTCTTATTATTTTGGGAAAATCACAAAATATGTAATTTTCTATTAAAATATAAAAAATAACTTTTTTGTTAATTTGGACAAAATGTTAAAAAATCACGATTTTTCTGTTAAAAAAAAAAACTTTTAGGACTTTATTAAAAATATTCTTAAAATAATGAAACTTTTCTGAATAAATCTCTTTTTTTTTGTCTAACTTTTTGTTATGTTAATAAAATTCTTATTGTTCCAAAAAACGACCAAATAAATTAGATATAGACATTCGTCCTTTTAGAGATTAAATATTATTTTAGTTTTTGTTCCTATAAATTCTTCTACCCAATTAAATGGTGATATGTGTAATATTTAATGTTTATTTAATGATGTTTTAATAAGCTAATTTGATATTTATTATCATTTAAATGGATAGGAAGATTTATAGGAACAAAAGTAGAATAATATTTAATTTCTCATATAAAAATATTTAAACTGTTGTTTCTTAATGAATTAGTAACTCGTAAGTTTAATATAATACGAACAAATGGATCATAACAACCAAATTTATATGCTTTCACTTGTGAATAATTTAAGGTTTAAAACAATCAACTTCATCATATATGGAAAGTCGTCCTTTTAGAAAATAGAATCTAGTTTTCTTTAAGTCTCTTAATTGGAAATTATAAATGACAATATAAAAATATTTAAACTATTGCTTCTTAATGAATTAGTAAGACAAAATTTTAATATAATACGAACAAATGGATCACAACAACCAAATTTATATGCTTTCACTTGTGAATAATGTATGGTTTAGATTTTATATTGCTACTTGTATATATATTCAATTTATACTTGTAAGTTGTAACATCATTCGCATAAATATTAACAATAAAATTACGACTTTTAAGTCTTAGATTCCATTAGCACTACTCATCGTGTGAATACCAATTAACAAATCTATGTTAGTTTCCTTTGTAAGAAAACGTTAAAAATGAAGTTTCCATTATCGAACATCAAAGCTAGTTACTGGGGTTCAGGTGCGATGTTGGGTTGAAAAAACGTTGGAGAGGGACATGTCCATCCAAAGGGTAAAAATCTAAAAAATAAATAAACTTGAATTAGGAAGCTCTAGTGCCACGATCCAAAAATGTTAGTTTTCTTTGAGTGTAACCATGGAGTAATTGATATATGTATAATCTGTAATAAGGGTTAGGAAAAATGATTTTTAAAGTTGTTGGGGAATTTCGAAATTGGGTTATAGGAAATCTAGATCACAAATAGGAATCGTGTGATACACTTTCCTTGTTTGATATTTCGATCCTAATTGTCTTGGGTATCACGAAATCCAAACTAGGATAATTCCTGAAGAAACGATTCTGATTTTAAGCACAAAACACAGAATCAAATTTTCATAGAGAATGAAGAAGAAGACGTCCTTTCAGTTTTCTGTGTTTCAACGAAGTTATCCGTTTCCCGGACTTATCCACACAACGGATAAAACGAGAACAGTTTTCAACTTTGAAAAAATACGAACTAATCCTTGAATTTGCATCTTTAAAGAATGACAAATTAGTCATCGTACTGTTCTTAAAAAATTTTATAACTAAAACAATATTCTTGAAACACTTGTTAAATCCATTACACTAAAATATATTTGGTGATTAAATCACCAACAAAAGTTGTTGTAAAGGTTCAATAAAAACGATTATTGGATTAATGATCCGAAAACACAATTACGAACAAGATTATTGTTCCAAGAAAAACGATTATGGGGTTGGTGTATAGGCTTAAGAAGAATGGGTTAATGAGGGTTGTATTATGAATTGAAAAAATGATTAAAAAGTAGTTATGCATGATTAGGGAAAATGATTAAGTGACATTGTGTGGGTTGGTTAAGTGGTTTCAGAAAATCAAATCAAACATTGGCTCCATGGATTAAATTAAGTAAGCGAAAAAAACTGTTTGTAGAAGTTGATAAGGAAGAGAAGGAAAAACAACCCAAAAAAGTATAACATGCTAGTGTTTGTTTGATGTGGGTCTTGACATTTTTAACGCATCGGTATCTCTTGTTGAATAAAAATCAACGAAAGAGAACAATCACAATAACGCCAAGAGTTGAGTAGAAACCCAAAATCACAAAAACAAAATAAGTAACCAAAATCATAATAAGTCATATTTATATTCATGTGATTTATAAATAATCTAGAAGCGACAAACATAGCCGGTCCTTATCAACTCGGTTTTAGTCAACAAATAAATCAAAACGGTCTTGTTTTTATTTAAATACGTAGAAGTAAATAAATTAAAGAGGATTTGAAAAACAAGTAAACTAAACTAAAATACAATAAAGAAAATATTACCATATACCAACTACTTGGTGATTGAGATTGACAAAAAAAAAAAAAAAAAAATTAGACGTGTAATCATGAATTGTTAACTGTAATGATTGTTATACCATTCCTAGATTGATCGGGGGTGTATACAGGTTGTTTTGTTAAACACTAAAAAAAAAACAAGCTTTTTAACCAAACTACTAATTTATCTAATTGAGACAAACTCTTCAATTATAACTAACTTACTACAAAATTATCAAATGGGCACTTTGAAATTACTAGACCACAGTTGAAGTACAAACAAAAACACAAAAACAATAATAAACATTCTCATAAGTTCAGAAAATTATACTGTAGAAACATGATTTCATGATTTCATAATAGGACACCTATTTTATTCCTTTGATTGTATTACTTGCTACTTAGACCAACTAAAAAGGCAAATATATATATATATATATATATATATATATATATATATATATATATATATATATATATATATATATATATATATATATATATTAGTGTATTTATTACATCAACTTATTAGCAATTTGTAAAATCATAACCAGGCTGCTGAAATAAAACTTGTATCTTAGTTGTTTTGTATTTTTTTTTAATTGAGTGGATTGATAAAGATAAGATTTCTGTGTGTTGTGGATTGAGAAAAAAAAAAAAGATAATAATTGATATGACAGTGAGTTAAATGGGCTGCGAAGGAATGACTCCCTCCTCCCTAACAACAAAATTATAAAATAAAAAATAATGTGTTTAGGAATGTATCAGATTTAAATAATAATCTCACACAATGATGTAAACAAATTTAAATGATTAAACAAATCTAAGGGCATCCACAATGCATTGAACTCCATAGAGTTTAATGGATTGTCATATCATCATTCTAAAACTCATACAACTCTATTATTATTTTCTCTACAATGCATTGAACTCTACAGAGTTTAATAGAATATTACAAAATATAATTTAAAGTAAATATTTAAGGATTAAAACTTTCTTTTTTCTCATTGAAGAGTTCAATGGTCATTAAACTCCAAATCCATTGAATGTCAATGTGACATCTCACAATGGTTGAGTTTTGATCCATTGAATGATACATGGACTTGGCACCTCATTCAACTCTACCATTGAACTCACCATTATGGATGCTCTAAGAGCATCCACAATGGGAAGTTTAATGGAAGAGTTGAATGAGGTGTCATGCCTACTTATCATTTAATAGATACAACTCCACCATTGTGAAATGCCACATTAGCATTCAATGGATTTGAAGTTCAATGGTCATTGAACTCTTCAATAGGAAAAAGAAAAGTCTTTAAATCTTTAAATAAATATTTTTTTAATATGTTCAATTGAACTTATAGAGTTTAATCTTTAATGCATTGTGAGATGATAATGAATAGAGATGTATGGAATATTGAATAATGATGTGTCACTCCATTGAACTCTATAAAATTCAATGCATTCTGGATGCCCTATGTAACATCCGGATTTTTACCAGGTATTTTGTAAATCTAATTTTGTCATATTGTGAGAGGGACTCGGCGAGTTGGAGCTCAGACTCGCCGAGTAGAGACGCGGAATTGAACATTGGTGCGCGCCTGGACTTGGCGAGTCCAGGATATGGACTCGGCGAGTCCAGGATATGGACTCGGCGAGTCTGCGCTGTGTAATGAAACCCTAAATCTCCGGGTTTGAGGCCTATTTAAAGGGCCTTATGGCCGTCATTTGTGCTCACCCAACCCTCAGTGAGTAACCCTTGTGTTCTTGAGCTATTTGTGAAGAGAAAGGAGCCATTCTTGATCTTGTGTGTGTTATCTAGCAAGAAGAAGGAGACCCTAGGCAAGAGGAAGCAAAGGAGGTTGCTATTTCGTGGATTTGGAGCTTAGATCATCACTCTAGAGGTATTATCTCGGACCATTTTCTGTTTAGTGAAGCATGATGCAATTTAGGGCTTGTGGTGGTCATTTATGGGATGATTTGATGCCCATTGGTTCCCTCTTTGAGTTGAGGCCATGGATCTGGATCCATAGAGGTCCAGAGGGCCTCACTCATCAAGCTTTATGAGTGACAATAGAGTCTTTGGCCTTGTGTTGTAGTATTTGAGTTATAAACATCATATATGGTCATATAAAGGTTATATGTGCATCAAGATTGTAACTTTACGTGCTAAATGAGCTTGGAGGGACTGGATCTATGGATTAATGAACTGGATCTGACCTTTAGAGCAAGATTGAGTCAGTGCATGGCATGGACTCGTCGAGTCCGAAGAACAGACTCGGCGAGTAGCATGAATGTTGCCCGACCACTCTGTGAGTGGCCTCGCCAAGTTGGGAAAGGTGGACTCAGTGAGTCAAGGGGGAGTCAGGATGGACAGCTGGACTCGCCGAGTTGTTCTTGAGACTCGGCGAGTTGAGTTGTGGTGGCCCCACAACTCGTGCCAGGTGGAACTCGTCGAGTTGAGGGAATGCTCGACGTGTCAAGGGAGGATTCCAGGGAAATTGGTGTACCTGCCCAGATTCGCCGAGTCGCCTGGGTACTCGCCGAGTCCGGTCAAAGTTGACCGTTGACCGTTGACCAGCATTGACCTAGATTGACTTGTTATAGTGTGGTCAACCCCAGTGGGGAAAGTGTTAATTAGAGGTGTATTGTGCTATAGGGGGGACGACAGCTCGACAGGTCGAGTGATTAGCGATTTCAGGTTTACGATTTACCGAGACACGCGAGGTGAGTCTTCTCACTATACTTTACCTCGAGTAGGTAACCAGAGTTATGTGACAGAGTATTGTATGCTATGTATGTTATGTGTTGTACTGCATTACTTCTACGTGTTTGATGCTATGCATGTTTACAGAGTTAGAACCGGAAGGTTCACAGAGTTAGAACCCGAGGGTTCGCAGAGTTTGGGTGCACGGACCCACAGAGTTATAGCCTCGAGTGGCTAATATGTGTTATATGTAGTATTTTGGGGAACTCACTAAGCCTTGAGCTTACAGTGTTGATGTTATTGTTTCAGGTGCTAGTGACGACCGCGGGAAGGCGCCGGCTTGATCCGTACACACACACATTCGGAGCTTAATATCATGATTTTGGGATTTTGTGTTGTCTTGTTTGGATAATTAAAATGGTTGTTTAATGAATATCAATGGAATTATGTTTTATAAAAATTGAAAAAAATTGTTTTGAAAATTTTCGGTATTACACCCTAAGTGTCAATACCGATAGTTTAGCCGTTTATAAATGGATAACCCATGAAAAGTGTAATCGACTGGAAGGTATACTTACAAAGTACAACAGTAATTAAAATTGTTTTCCTACAAATCTTCAAAGTCTTCGTCCTCAAGACCCTTTTTTGTATCTCTGAAATCCTTTTAAATCCTTGTTATAAATTCAATCGTCGCCTAAAAATTATGATTTGGCAGCCTCTTAAACTTTAAAAATGGACTGATTTTTTTAATTTTTAATTTTTTTTTAATATTATTTGTTTTTACAGTTTTGGATAAGAGCTTTTGAATTTCAATTCCGCTGTTTAGAATAATTTTGGACTCCCAAAAAAGCCTGAAAAATTAGCTTTATTATGGATGACTTAAAAAGCAGAAATGGACTGTGAAACTTGACAAAAACACATAAGGTTGGGCTGATTTTAATAGCTAAGGTTGGCTACTTAATTTCAGCCTTTTGGGCTATGAGAAATTCACAAAGATGGGCTTCTAAGCAATGACAATTTGGCTGAAATTTTATATCATGGCTTGTCAACTTGTTCTCTAGAAACACTCCCCAAACGCCAAAACCATTCCGAAGATGCTACGATGCACATATAACATATTTCACTTAAACAAGTAAAAATTGTCTAAAACCAGCTATATATATATATATATATATATATATATATATATATATATATATATATATATATATATATATATATATATATATATATATATATATATATATATATGTGTGTGTGTGTGTGTGTGTGTGTGTGTGTGTGAGAAAAGTGAATATACCCTTAAGGGTATATAAGCTTAGGTACCCAAACACACCATAATAAATCGTTTTGTTTGATATATATTCATTATAATGTTTTTAAACTTCAACTCCTAACTTGATTTAATTTCAAGATTTTCGAAATTTCACTATTATATTTCTCTTATGTCACATCTTTTTGTCGAACACCTATTAGGTTATGTTTATTGTAGTTGAAAATTAAAATTAAGTAAGAGGAAAATAAATGTGTAATTTATAAAAATCATGGAAGTAAATCAATTTAGAAGTTACATTATAAGAACATTGGACAATTATAATGTATTATATGATAGAAAACGACGTAGTATTGTGATTTTGGATACCTAAACTTATATACCCTTAAGGATATATTCACTTTTTCCTATATATATATATATATATATATATATATATATATATATATATATATATATATATATATATATGTATATAGAGAGATAGAGAGAGAGAATACAACGGATCATGCATTGCAATGGTATATCCCTTAGTTCTATGAATGTAGTCTTTAAAAGATTGAGCTTTGCTATACAAAAAGGCGTAGCGGCGCAACGTGTTGCCCGTTTGCCATCTCACTTGTTGTACGATGATAATTAAATTTATTTAATGGAAAACTCAACTTTCCAAACATATATATATATATATATATATATATATATATATATATATATATATATATATATATATATATATTGCACAAACATTAATATAACATGCATGTTAAAAACTAATATAAACTAAAATATCAAAACAAACAAAAATGGAGCAGATCCATTAATATTGTGAAAATGATACGATATGATGATACTGAATATACAAGACGTTGTGAATATGATGCATAATGAACTTAACAAACCTCTTAAGCTTAAACTTTTTGTTGTCCTCAAACAAAGCAACAAAATTAAATAAACCACAAAGGAAAATAAAAAATTAGAAGATTAAAGCTTCTTGCAATAATAATAAAATTCATAAAATTTGTATACTTTCTTATGGAATTTCACTTTATCTTAGGGATTTGTTATTGGAATCAACTTGTGGAGACAAAGGCTATTGTGGTATATTTGAGAGTATGATACCTGGATCAATGATTAATGTTACAATTCTCAACCTTTGGGCAACAATCCTAAACCATCAATAACAACACAAAAATAAGAAGTTACCATGTTTGTATCTAGTTCACTTCTGGTAATAGCTAAATTCAAGATTGACTGTTCATTTAGTTGAGTCATTAGACTCATTAGTCAATTAATTTTTTTTTTTATATAAATAATAATTTACAACATATATGCATTAGTCACAGTCCAACTAGGTGCTTGATGACATCATATCCATAGACATGCGAAAGAAAAAGTTTTCGTACACGAATGAATGAACATGTCAACAAGTACAAGGCTTACACAAACTTTATATAAGAATTGATGAAGTTGGTGCCTAAAGAAAGGACTGTTTTATTTCTTTAGCGTGTCGAATGTGATCAATTTTGTTCAAAATGCGTTACAACCTCATTTTCATCAAGAGGTACTACTTAAAAATGCAACAACGTACAAAAGTTTGATATATATATATATATATATATATATATATATATATATATATATATATATATATATATATATATATATATATATATATATATATATATATATAAATACATAGATTTACCATTTTTAGGTAAATTTATTGAAATAGTTGCATTAATGGTTGTATTTGGTCTAATCCATTTAACACCGGGTAAATCATATATTTGTGTAATCTCAAAGACATAATATAAAAAAAGTCTTTTAGAGCATTAGGTATGGGCCCGTTGAGGTGGTCTTACAACACCTTATAACACAAACGGGGAAATGGTGTTCATGGTGTTATAATAATGTTATGAGAAGGTTAAGAGGAGAAAAATAGAGAGATAAGAAATGTGCAGCCAATCAATGTTCTCGTTTCAATATGTCATAACGTCAACAAGATATGTCATAACACAAAGAGGAAAATAGTGTTCATGATGTTATGAGATGTCATATCAGCAAAAATACAACTTCTATGCTCTTAGCATTTGAAGGTTTTGCTAATCTATATGGGGTCAACAAATATTTAATATTTTAATGTAAAATTTTAATGGTTAGTTTAAAAATAAAATTATACGTTATCTTTAGATTATGTCAATAATAATAATGGAATCATTAAAATAAAACTGGTTGTATTTATAATATATTAATATGTAATGGTAGTTTATGTCACGTTCATTGTAGTTATCATATTTTTAACTTAACGTTCCAAAATGCTTTTGTAATATATAATACATAATTATCAAAATGTTGAGTAATGAATATGCTAGTAGTTTATAGTCGATAGATTATGATTCAAAGTTACAAAAGATTGTGAAATTTAAAAAATAGAAGTTTTCTTCAAATGCAAGGCGACATACATATTAGGTGGAATATTAGGTGTTTTTTATGAAACAACCGACTCTTTATGGTATACATATTCTTTAAATGTTGTTGGGTAATTTTGATGATTAAAATAAGTTATGGATATGGGTCTTTGGTTGATTTATTTATTGTTTGAATAAGGGATATTTGACCAACTATATAGGATCTGCGTGTTATACTTGGTCATTGAATGTGTCCTATTTTCTATGGGTACTAGTTAGTTTCTAGTTTTGCATTTTCTGTTGGGTTTTGTAGGCTATAAAAAGCCCTTTGTTTCTGAATAGATGACTAGCATTTTTGGGTCACGATTACTTCTTTCTTTTTTCACTATATATTTCTCACGTATTAAAGAGCAATGTATTTTTGGTTTTTGAGGGGACTTGAGGCCTGTTGAGGGATGGAAACATATCAAAGTTATATAAATTCTGTATTCATCATAAATGGATTAAAATAACATATAACATTATTCAAAAATCAATTAAATAAAATCAGTAAAATGTTTTAGAGTTTCCGCCTTTATACTGGTTTTGTAATGGCAAGAAATCAATTCGTCATTAAGGAACTTATTGTACCAATAAATGCTATTAATTTCACAATGAATGCACCGGTTACTAAAATTCAAACCGAGGACCAAAAATGTAAAGTTTAGCAAGAACGAGGGTTGCACGAGCCTGATTTTTCGGAGTTGCATTGGTGTGTATAGTTTAGCAAAATTGATCGCACCAGTTACCAATGGCAAGAAATCAATTCGTCATTAAGGAACTCATTGTACCAATAAATGCTATTAATTTCACAATGAATGCACCGGTTACTAAAATTCAAACCGAGGACCAAAAATGTAAAGTTTAGCAAGAACGAGGGTTGCACGAGCCTGATTTTTCGGAGTTGCATTGGTGTGTATAGTTTAGCAAAATTGATCGCACCAATTACCAAAATTCAGAGGATTCGTGTGTAAAGTTTAGCAAAAACGAGGGTTGCACGACCCTAATTTTTCGAAATTTAGGATTCGCAACCCCCTATGCGCAGGTAGGAGTTTGAGTAAAACCATAGACAAAAGTTTGTAATCTTATCATACATTCAAGCTTATAAACTCATTTGAGTTTGTTCTTTCCACCAATGTGGAAATCATTCCCACACCCACTTCACTTGCTAACTTTTATTCTCAAATACCCACCTTTGAGTATCGATATCTCATTCACATATACTCCATTTTGGACATACAATATATCGTTTCGAAATTCTCATGGAGTAGAACACAAACCCACTTAGAGTTAATTATATATACAACGTATGTATATATTTATATATGTCCAAAGTTAGTAAAAATATAAATATTTATACTAACATTTCCATCAATCCCCTACATGAATGGAGATCGATCTCTGCATATCAAAGTTCCAAATGAAGTTTTCAATAGTTTAATCCTGCATAGGATAGGTAGCTGTTATCTTTTGAACCCTCCCTTAAGAATTATACTTAATCTCCTATCAATCAGTGGAGTTCGATGTCATTAAACTGAGCTGCCATTTGTGTAAATGACAATATAATTATCATAGGACTCTCCCTGATAAGGTCATATCATCATAGATGTGTTTGTGTTTGTCATGAACACTAACTTGGTTCTACAAGAGCTTTAGGAATTGCGCCCCCATAATTCCCATCGAAGCGTTCCCACTTCTCTCTCACATAGGTGATTCCAAAAATCATTAAAAACCATATATTTAGCCTTATTTGTCACTACATATAGGAATAGACTAGGAAGTAATGTTAACTCCTCCCCATAGTTACCTACCTCACTCATACAACTAGGTTTTCCTTTTGAACCCAGATCTTGGGATCTCTAGTCTTCTAGGTAAGGTTTCATTCGTATGAATTTATATTTAAGGGCTTTAGTCATATTCTTCTCAACTTATAAACTACATCTCTACTCAAGCCTTTTGTAAGTGGATCCGCAATGTTATCTTTTAACTTCACCCAGTCAACCGTGATAACCCCCATAAAGATTAGTTGGCGTATCGTTTTATGTCCACATCTAATGTGCCTTGATTTCCCATTATACATTGTACTTTGACCTCTACTAATTGTCGATTGGTTATCACAATGCGTGCATGTGTGTGTGTGTGTGTGTGTATATATATATATATATATATATATATATATATATATATATATATATATATATATATATATATATATATATATATATATATATATGGCCGTTACCAGTTTTAGCCATTTCGGAATGTCCACTACAAATGGTATAGCCACTCCGCCTCTTCAGCATAAATATCTAAGGCGATAAATTCATATTCCATTTTAGATATGGATATAATCATTTGCTTGGATGATTCTCATGCTATAGAACACCTTCAAGTGTAAACATGTATCCACTTGTAGATCTGAAATCTTTCATGTCAGATATCCAATTTGAATCAGTATATCCTTTGATACCTATTAGATGTCTGCCATAATTCAGTCAATATTCTCATGAGTATCTCACATACCTTAGTAGCCTAGTAATACTCTTCCAGTGTTCAAAATTGGGTTTACTATTGTATATACTTTATTTACTCACAACATATGCTAAGTCAAGTCTGGTACAACTCACTAGATACATCAGACTGCCAATAATTCTTGAATCTTCCGGTTGATTAACATTATTTCCTCTATTTTTACGTAGATGTTGACTGGTGTCAATTGGAGTTCTAGCTATGCTAGTATCTCCCTTAGGAAAATATTCAAGAATCTTATCCTTATAGTGTGTTTGACTTAAAATCAAACCATTATGGGTTCTTGTGATCTTGACTCCAAGAATCACATCTGAATCCCACATCTTTCATGTTGAACTTGGATTTCAACATATCCTTCGTGGATCTTATCATCTTTGTTGGATTAGTGTCTAAGCTTGTAACCATATTTGGTAAGTACTTGACTCGATTGTGCATAGTCCTTTTGGGTTGCCTTCACCATAGCAACTTGACAGGGTGATTTATGGAAAGAGAGTAGATATTATGGTTTATTAATATATTATAAGAATAATATATTAAAAGAGAAATCATATTATTTAATTAATATTAGTCATAAATTAATTATGAATTAATTGGTGGTTAAAAGAGATTAATTTAATAAAGGGGACTTAAACTGTCAAATGTGTGATAATTGAATTTTGGGCTGGGAAACCTAATAGATCAAAGGGGTGAACGAAATTATGATGGGAGCCCTTCATATATTCGTCCATGGCCTTTATTCCAGAAGGTTCCATGGGTTGCTTAGGGTTTAAGTTGTCCATTAGGGGTTTGACTGAAACCCTAGCTGCTCACAGTATAAATAGGACCCTAGACATGTAGTTTTCAGCCACTGATTTTCGAAGAACCCTAGAGCCGATTTTGTGTGCCTCCTCCCTCTCTCAAATACTATCCTCTTGCTTGTTGGTGTTTGTAAGCCATTAGAGGAGTGATATTTACGACTCTAAGCTCCAAGACAAGACGATTCAAGCCATTCTACAAGAGGTAATCATCTAGATCTATTCTTACATGTCAATTTCGAAATTCATATGCTAGATTAGGGTTCTTGAGTCTTGGATGAATTTCATGTACAATAGAGACACCTAGATCCAAACATTAGGGTTTGTATGAGCACATAGGATGTTCTTTCGTATTAAACCCATCAGTGGTATCAGAGCCATGATTGGTTTCTATTGTATTGATGCTTAGTGTTTCATTCTTGATTGCAAAGTCTAGTTTTTGGCCATCTGCCTAACAAACTCGTCGAATCCTAATGTTGACTCGTCGAGAAGGCTGAACTCGACAAGTCCAAATGGTTACTCAACGATTCTAGCTGTTAGAAAGACGGATTTTTGGATTTTTTGCCTATTTTGACTTAGGATAATTACCATAATTGGTTATAATTAATAAAATACGAATTTTATTGATTCTTTATGATTATCTTTGTCAAAATATAAGAATTTGCCCATCTAATTAGATAATTGTTACCTTATTTAATAAATGTTAAATTATTTGAATTATTTGGTGAATTATCTTGCATGAAATTGGATTAGGTAAAAAACTAGATAATCACCAATTAATTGTTTAATTGTCTTATTTGTATTTTGATCTAGATAGTTTTGAAAGGTTTCAAAACTTTCCCTCAAGTTTTGGAATATAAATTTTGATTAAAAAGTTTAATTTTGAAATATTTAAATTCTAAACCCTAATGTTTTGAAAAGTTTCAAAAATTTGTCCTTAAGTTCTGGAATTTAAATTTTTGATTAAAAGATTAACTTTGAAAATTTTTGAATTCTAAAACCTTAGTTGTATGAAAAGTTCAAAATACACCATTATGGTTTTATTAAGTTAATTAAATGTATAATTAAAAGAGAGTTAATAAATCCATAGTGATATGGTTTACATTTAATTAAATTAAAAGTGTAATTTATTAAATTAGATCACCTAGTATGTAAAATACACCCTTATACTATATATAAAATTAAAAGTCTAATATTATATATGTATAACATATATGCTAGTCTTAACGTTAGTAGGCCTCATTCACGAAGCCGATCTATAAGGGGGGTATAAGGTTATGGCCTATAAAATAGCCGATTAATGGGTGTCCACTCTCACCCACCGCTTTCTTGATTGGTGGAGGATCGTTAGCCGAACGGGTAGGATAGGGCAAACCCTTTCCATTAAAAGTATAATGAATTATGAAGTAACTAAATGTTTTACAAAATTCCCAATCTTAGTTACTTTAAGCAAAAGTGAATTTGATGCAATTCCATGAAATTACACTTTGCACCCTTGTGAAGACGTTAGTGGAGCGTGTGTGGTTAACCGACACACTAAATGGGCTCTAAGCAAAGGTGGCAAAGGGTGACTCAATGTTTGTTATAGTTCAATGGAGCGTGTGTGGTTAACCAGCACATCGAATAGGTGATTGTAACATTGGCGGCACCATGTATATTTGCATGGTTATTCACACCCTGTTTTGTGCTTCTCGGCATCCCAATCACAAATCGAGGGGAATATCGAGATTTAAACATGCCATTGAAAAGTTCAATGAATCTCAAAGGATTAGGAGTTTTCAATTCATGTAAAACTTAATCTCTTTTTCGTTTTTCATGGTGGAAAATTAATGAATCGTCATTCACTTTCCTTCAAATCTTCTGCAATTTGGATTACGGCATCCCTCTTCTAATTTGTAGGATATTGTGTTGGATCCTAGCCTTAATATATCATTTGGGTGTTTTATTAAAGATTCAATCAACTAACCTAGATTTTCTCCCGTTTTGTAGATGACTAATTCTAACCTTGGTCTTCCTGAATCCTAAGGAAAAGATTTTCGTGTTAAAGGTGAAAGTGTGTTCAACAATCAAAATGAAGGATCAATGTCTTCCTTGTGGACTAGCTTGGTTTCACTTCCTCCACCTCCTCCCGTTGTTCTCCCAAACCCATAAGATCGAAGAATTGAAAAGTTCAAAATCACTGAAGCCCTATTGGCGATGAAAATGAAGACGGAAAACCCGTGTATGCTCACGTCCTAGGGATGAAATCACACCTCAATAGGATGACAATGTTGGGTGCAACTATCCCAAAGAAGCTAGTTGTAGACTGGGTTCTTTCAGTGACTCCCTGAATCATATGATAAGTTCATAAGAGAGTATTATATGATGGATCTTCACGCGACCCTCATTGACCTAACTTACATGCTTATTGTTGTTGAATCAGAAATGATTTGGTAAAGTAATTGAGCATATTTTTCTGGTAATTCAACCAACCATGATTCTGTGATCGATCCAGGAGAAACCACCTGTTTCTGATGCCAAGAGAAGGGGCGTTGGCTACGAAGCTGCCCAGAGGACCTGAAGAATCCAAGGGATGGGAGAGTCAAGGTGTATGGATCTACTTGAGGTAAAATCCACTATCTAACTCTGTTAAGTTCCTATTCATTGATTCTTAATACATGAAGTGATAAGATTACATTTGGATGCTTTGCAGGATCGGAGAAAAGAGAGGAAGCTTGATGGAAGAAGCAAGATGAGTCTGATCACAAAGAAATAGGATTACGATCAAATGGATTCGAAAATCAGATTTTGAGCTTAGAAAGTTATGATAGATTTGTTAGGAATATTTTATTACATAGTTTTTCAGTTGATTTTGCATTGTAAGGACATGTTTTCCACTGTTTTTATGAATAAAATAAATTTTGATTTGACTTATTTATATCCTTGCAATGAAATCATTGTGAAAAATTGATGTTTGTGTATTTCTACAATGAATGGATGTGATTCTTAGTTATATTATTTATTATTAAAATTCTCTATGTAAGAAAAGATTCCCATCACCCAAATTTCAATTGGACAGAAGCTTGGAATCATGTGAATCAAATCATATGATGTATGAAAATCTTGGTACTTAGATAATTATTTATTCACATAAGAATGTGAAACAAATTAAGGACTAGGAGATCGAGTTCACAATGTTGTGCACTAGTCAAGTCCACCATAAATGACAATAAGATTATTCGTCATAATTTACTATAAGTCTAGTAAATGTGATCATGCTTACAAGATTAAGCGTTATTCTAAATCATTGAAAAGTTTAATGAATGACAGAATGAATAAGAAGAATCAATGAAGGCAGAAAGATATAAGTTTCTCCAATCTAAGAAGAAGGGAGAGTACTTTTGTATCATGTTTATGATCGTTTTAATAAGAACCGTATCTCAATTGATCCTCTATGATACATTAGTGCTTTGTAATACTAATAAGAGAAATTGGAAATTATAGAAATGGTTTAAATCAAAAAGACCGGTCATACTTTGTTCCCAAGAATCAAGTGACACGTCTTTCATATGTTAATAACACTTGTCGAATAAGGAATAGAAAAGGTCTTCTTATTTGAAATCAGTTAGTTGTGATGTCTTGAAGAAGACAAAGGTCAACAAGAACCGAACAAATGAAGTGTTAGTCTTGATAAGATTTCGCACTTACTCTTGAATGTTTATTTGTCGAGAAATTTTTCTTGACAAGAGAATCATATATGTCAAGAAGTCAGTGGGAATCTAAATCATCTTGAAAAAGTTCAAGAACTAATCAAGAGTAAACCTATTATTAAACACTAGCACACAACTTAGGGTTTGTAACCTATTGTGTTGACATATTCTTGTTTCTGTTCCAATCCAGTTAAGTTGATTATGCATATGGGTTCTACGAGTTCTCAATAGACTGCATAAGGCAAGCACCTTGTTTAATGAAAGTACATTGACTGGCATAGGTGAGCTGCTAAATAACTTGGAAGCAGTGGTGGGACCCTTGATAGCAAAGAATCAAGTATGAAAAAGTTATGTCCATAAGAGTTTGGATGTGTCACAAACATTATCTGATGATTATGGTTATGACAAATTCACATGGATAGGAGCACATGCATCGTAAAATCTAAGTGTCAATAAGGTTTCTCTCCTTCATGAAAATAATTGTGAGGAAACGCTTTCACTAAGAGAGATTTAAGGAGATAGTGATTATGTAAATTGCATTCTCAAATTCGATTATGATTACGACATCCCTCTTCATAGTTCGAATTGTGAGATTTGGTGATTAGTTTGAACGTTTGGGACTTAGTAATATAAGTTCTAAATTATTTTAGACACACAAGCTATCTAAGGAAAGGTGTACGAGTTTAAGAAGCTTAGATGAACTTTGGAAGTCAATAGGTATTGTTTGCTAGAAGTTTAGCTATTTTCTAAATACATGTCAAAGCTAGTGGGAGTATAAATGTTATGCTGGAATGGATATAATCATCATGTTAGTGGGAGCATGATTATTATTATTTTAAGTGTTGCAAGTTGGCAATATTAATTATAGAAAAATAAAAGTTTCACTTTGAAAAGTTGCAAGGGTTGAAAAGTTATTTTTGCTATAATTAAAGGAGAGAATGTTGTACTTCATTTCCGATCTAAAAGCATAGATCGAGAAATAAATTTTAATTGAATTTAGTCAAAGATATATTTATTATTTGCATTCTCAAAGTTCGATTATGATTACGGCATCCCTCTTCATAGTTTGAATTTTGAGAGCACGGCAAATAGGAACATTATGACAATATTATAGCAAGAAGCTGATAAAGTATCACGTTTTTTATTATGAATTGTATCCCATACGCTTCGGGTATAGGATCGATTGCATATGCTATAATATTCGACCGTTATAAAATTTTCCAAATGCCTAGGGCATTAAGAGGGAAAAAGGGACTAGAACCGGATTTGACTAAAATAATTAAACAACTCTCAAGGACAATTTAAGGTTCGCCAAGGATTGGTCGCTTGTGGATAGTGGGAAGTATAGTCATGGATGGACCATATTGACATTATTATGAATAGATAAGATTCTATTTAGAATGAGTTGTCATATGAAAAATATAGAAATGTTTCCATAATTGGAGTTGGATATCAAGAATCTATGTCTAGATTAGAAACTTTTATGCAAGAAGGATGTTGAAAGGAATATACTTTGAATGTGAGACTTCACATCTATAGAATTGTCTTGTAACAATCTCCAATGGAGCGTTCTGTAATTTTATTGGACGAGTCTTGGTGACTTTTGTGTCGTGACATTACGAAAGGACTGTTGCCAAAAATGTTAGAATCTAACATATTATAGTAGTGGTGAGAATTTTGTATTCTTCTACTAATGATTAGGATTAGGAATTGTGAAATGAGCATCATTGGAAATGTATTCAATTGATATATTTCACAAAGTAAGGACCATAGGTAAACATAGTGTACATGCTTGGAGCATGGGATGTGACATCCCCAATTTCTCGGCTAGAAAAGACCGATTTGTTTATGCTTTGTTTTATAAATCAGAGTAATCGTTTAAAGAAAACGGTTGCGGAATTTGTTCCCAAAACAAGATATGATAAAAACTTATCAAAACATTTCTCAAAGAGAATGTATTTTCATTAAATAATAAAACCTCGGGATGTCATGTTCCGATACAGACACATAAGCATAAACAAAACGTACATTCATTTACTCTAGTGATTTACATCTCCTTTAATCTCTCAGTGCAAAGCAGCTTCGTATCGATACCTGTGATACAATTAAACTGAGTGGGTCAGGCTTGGGAGCCTGGTGAGCATATAGGGTTTTCAACCCACAATAATATAATTATTATATTTAATCATTAAACAATCAACCCAATTACCCATCCCCATTATCTTCTTTATTTCTTAAGGTTTTACCCTAAGAATCACCTATCCTTTATTCATTCATTCCTAAAATTTGACTTTAAGGAATGGACACAAATTCCATTGTTATTTAAGGCGCATCTACCAACTTTATCATTTAAGCGCCTCTGCCAGGATTACGACATTCACTATTAGGCGCATCTGTCGACCTTATCCTATAAGCGCATCTGCCAGGATTATCCTATAAGCGCATCTGCTAGTATTATGTCATTCTCTATTTGGTGCGTCTACCAATATTATTCTTAAGCGCATCTGCTAGTATTATGACATCTCTATTTGGTGCATCTACCAATAGTATTCTTAAGCGCATCTGCTAGTATTATGACATCTCTATTTGGTGCATCTACCAATATTATTCTTAAGCGCATCTGCTAGTGTTATGACATCTCTATTTGGTACATCTACCAGTATTATTCTTAAGCGCATCTGCTAGTGTTATGACATCTCTATTTGGCGCATCTTTCATACCTCCTCATTTTAGCACATACCAACTATTTCATCTACCCATGTTCTACCCAACATATTCGCAGATATAAAATATATATATATATAGTTTAACTCATTTAAAAACTATATAAAACGCCCATTCCACACTCATCTCAAATAAGCAAACAATGTATAAACACATAATACGTATTTCTTAGCAAATACTTCATATCTATACGTTAGAAGAAAGTAACCACACACTCACACATATAAACAACTTTATATTATACACATAGCACATATTTCATAGCAAATACTTAATATTTATGTGTTAGAAGAAAGTGACCACACACTCACACATATAAACAACTATATATATATATATACACACACACACACACACACACATAGCACGTATTTTATAAAATACTTCATATCTATGTGCAAGACGAAAGTGACTATACACTCACTTGATCAGAAGATGATCGGACAACACTACGGCTTGTAGAAGTAGTATTCTTCGGTGAAACCGGGATCACTTCACACACCGGGTTTCTCGCGGGCAGAGCTTCGGCTCGGAAACTCTTTTCTTCTCGGGATATTCGGGCTTCGGGAATTGCTTCGGGTCTCGGGGTTAATACCGGGGCTTCGGGGGTACTTCTTTACACGTAAATCAATGTAATATGGGAGAGAGATGAGAGAATGAGCAACCAAACTCGACTGGCCCTTCAAATCTATTTATAGGGCAAAACTGGCTTTTCCACGTCGTGGGCTTGGTCTTCACTACATGCGTCATCGCAAGTTGCATCTGGGGGACTCCCGGAGGTGTCAGGAGACTTGCCACGTTGTGACACTGCTTGTCACGTCGTGGTCTCTGACACAGCTTTGGGGTTCTCGCCTCGAACTTCAGAAATTCATAACTTTCGCATACGAACTCCGTTTTCGATGTTCTTTATATCGACGCGAAGGTGAGAGTATGATCTACAACTCTCGTTTAGACTCTATTGGCTAATTTTGACTTTATTTTTAATATATTATAAGTATATTACTTATATATTATCTTTAGTAGGCCGAGACAGGAAAACTCCGTTCGAAATTCATAACTCCTTCATCTAAACTTCGTTTTCGTCTGTCTTTTTATCGTTGGACTACTATCGAAGACATCTTCGACTCTCGTTTAGATCACTAAGGATAGATGTCTATCTACCTTAAATTCACTATTTACGTCGCGCTGGGTCGCGTTGGGTCGTGCCGGTTCTGTCGCGAAACTTCGACAGGTCATAACTTCTTCGTTATAACTCGGATTTTGGCGTTATTTATATGCACCAAAATCTTGTGACATATACTACAACTTGGTTAAGATTAATCCTTCTAAATAATATTCCATAAAAAAGTCATTTTTGATGCTTATCGTCTCTAAATTGGCTAGCCCGGATCTACGGGCGTTACATGGGACAACTATTGTTATAACCCAAGTAAGAAGTTGATTACCCGAAACAAAAAATAATGAGTAATCAATATGGTGACTAAATAATAGTGTTTTATTTATACTCAAAAGTTTGGGGCCATATATGATTAGTATTATTCTTGTGTTTCACTTTGCATGTTTTGACTTCCCGAATAATAAGATTATTCAAACCCTCCACAGTCGCTCGTACTTTGGAAGTAGGTATGAAAGAAGACTGTCATGAATCCGTCTGTAGATTGTCTAAAGCATTTAGACATAGCACAAGTTTGCTACAGAGTTCATGAGTGATGCTATAAGATTAGAGTATTAGATTAAACCCACGCTCACTTGGATCGTTTCATGGATTTTATCGAATGATTGGCGAGACGATAATATCTTATATTCTTGAACTGAGATGTGTGAGTTGTATTTTGCAAGTTGGTTGCACATTGATAATATGTAAACACACCAGTAACTTTGTGTTATAAAACGTATTGTTGTGTGTGATTCGGTGAGTAAGTACAAGCGAGCATTGAGTCAAAGTTCATCTTTTCCTTTTGCCTAAAGTGGGATAAAATCGATATATGTGGGTCCCTGGATGATTTAGTAATGACGCCCTAAGCGCTTGGCCAAGCCGGGACTAAGTTGATGTGTTCAATGGTAGTCTGTTGGCAGTCGTCATACATCTGAAATCGGGAAACAACATATGAACAGAGAGTATGATTAAAATCCATGTCCCAGTTCATACGATATCTAGAATGGAGGAATATATGATCACTTATCTAAAGGACAAGTTACTGATAAGATCAGAGTTTGACAGCGTCTTTGAGAGCTATGCTTGCTAATTGGATTCTACTTGCATTTATGGTTACTATACTTATCCAAGTGATAGATTGTTCAATTAGTGTCTAAGCCTTTAACCATATTTGGTAAGTACTTGACCTGATTGTGCATGGTCCTTTTAGGTTGCCTTCACCATAGCAACTTAATAGGGTGATTTATGGAGAGAGAGTAGATATTATGGTTTATTAATATATATAAGAATAATATATTAAAAGAAAAATCATATTATTTAATTAATATTAGTCATAAATTAATTAGGAATTAATTTGGTGACTAAAAGAGATTAATTGAATAAAGGGGACTTAAATTGTCAAATGTGTGATAGTTGAATTTTGGGCTGGGAAACCTAGTGGATCCAAAGGGGTGAACGAAATTATGATGGGAGCCCATCATATTTTTGTCCATGGCCTTTATTCCAGAAGGTTCCATGGGTTGCTTAGGGTTTAAGCTGTCCATTAGCGTTTTGACTGAAACCCTAGCTGCTCACAGTATAAATAGGACCCTATACATGCAGTTTTCGGCCACTGATTTTCGAAGAACCCTAGAGCCGATTTTGTGTGCCCCCTCCCTCTCTCAAATACTACCCTCTTGGTTGTTGATGTTTGTAAGCCATTATAGGGTAACATTTGTGACTCTAAGCTCCAAGACAAGAATATTCAAGCCATTCTACAAGAGGTAATCATCTAGATCTATTCTTACATGTCAATTTTGAAATTCATATGCTAGATTAGGGTTCTTGAGTCTTGGATGAATTGCATGTACAATAGAGAAACCTAGATCCAAACATTAGGGTTTGTATGAGCACATAGGATGTTATTTTGTATTAAACCCATCAATCTTGTCACCACTACTAATGATAAGCATATCATCAATATATAAACACAAGATGACATAACCATGAGTGGTGTTTTTCACAAAGATACAATTATCACACTCATTATTTCTAAAACCACTTTCCATCATAACTTGATCAAACTTTTGATGAACAAGTTTACAAACCTTGTTCTCCTATCCCGAGGCAATGAATCCCTCAGGTTTCTCCATATAAATTTCTTTTTCCAACTCCCCATTTAGGAAAGCAGTTTTCACATCTATTTGATGAACTTGTAGGTTTCTAATAGTTGTAATGTTAAGAACTAATCTAGTGGATGTTATTCGTGTTACCAATAAATACGTGTCAAAGGAATCTAGACCTTCCTTTTGTCTATAACCTTTCATAACTGGTGTTGCCTTGTATTTACCAATACTTCCATCAGATTTCATCTTTCTCTTAAAAATACAACGGTAACCAAGTGGCTTGCTA
Source organism: Lactuca saligna (assembly GCF_052625555.1). Taxonomy (NCBI): domain Eukaryota; kingdom Viridiplantae; phylum Streptophyta; class Magnoliopsida; order Asterales; family Asteraceae; genus Lactuca; species Lactuca saligna. Next base: position 63,402,513 of record NC_136420.1, on the reverse strand, counting down.
CCTGAAGGTAGATCCACTAGTTCCCATGTATAATTTTGTAAGATAGATTCTACCTTGGTTTTTATGGCTTCTTTCCATTGAGGTCCCTCGGAAGAAGTAACCACCACTTGGTAGGTTTTAGGTTCACTTTCCATCATGTAGGTGTAAAAATCATCACTAAATAAATTTTCAACTCTAGCCCTCTTACTTATTTTGAGTTTTATCTCTTCTTCCTCGGATTGAGCTTGTTCGTCCTCTCGAACAACTTCGTTGGTTGGTAAAGATGGGCTTTCAACCTCCTTGTTCAAATAGGGAAATATATCTTCAAAGAATGAAGCATTCCTTGATTCCATTATTATATTCTTTTGTATCTTAGGATTCTTATAATCATGCACAAGAAACTGATAGGCACTAATGTTTTGTGTATATCCAATGAATACACATTGCATTGTTTTAAGAGCTAATTTTGTACCTTAGGCGATGGTACAATAACTTTGGCTAGACACCCCAGCACTTGTAAGTACTTATATGATGGCTTTCTTCCCATCCTAATTTCATATGGTGTTTCATCCTTTTCTTTGCGAGGTCTCTTATTTAAAAAATAGTTAGTCGACAAAATAGCTTCCCCCCACATTGACTGGTTTACACCAGAAATAATTAGCATGGCATTAACCATCTCTTTCAAGGTATGATTCTTTCTTTCAGCAATGCCATTATATTGAGGTGAATAGGGTGATGTGAATTCATGACGAATACCATTTTGAGCACAAAATTCAGAATATCGAGAAACATATTCTCCACTGCTATCACTTCTAACTACTTTTATTTTCTTGTTGAGTTGATGCTTAACTTCCTTTTTGTACAAGACATACTTGTCGATTTCTTCATCTTTACTCTTAAGTAAATATGTGTAGCAATATTTCGTGCTATCATTGATGAACATAATGAAGTATTTCTTTGCACCTAGAGTAAGAATTGATTTCAAATCACACACATCAATGTGAATTAAATCAACAGGTTTGGTGTTTCTTTTTATTGTTTGGAAAGATAATCTAGTTTATTTGGCTTCAACACACATGGGAAATTTGTGAGTTGAGTCAATATTAAATTTGGTATGTAGTCTAGTTTAACTATATGTTTAATAGAATTGTAATTTACATGTCCTAAACGACCGTGCCAAACATTTCAACACTTAAGCATATAAGCAGAACTGAAACTTGCTTTATTCTTTTCATTTGACACCATTACATTCATTTTAAACATGTCATTCAAGGCATATCCTTTTCTCACAAACATACCATTCTTAGACAAAACAAACTTGTCTGACTCAAACACAAGATTAAAGCCAAACTTATTCAACAATCTACCCGACACTAGATTCCTAAGAAGTTTTGGAAGATACTAAACATCCCAAAGCTTCACATCTTTCCCAGTGTCATTTTGAGAACAACATCTCCAACACCTTTGATATTCACGATAACTACATTTCCCATGTATAGTTTATCACCACGATCAACTTCCTTGTAGATGTTGAAAACTCTCTTTTCATGACAGACATAACGAGCAGCCCCATGTTAATCCACCACTCTTTTGAATTAGTATTCATGATATTCACCTTCGAGACCATGGTCGTAAGATCAATTATCATGGCCACCAATTTCATGTCATCATTCACCATGTTTTCTTTATGTTTCTCCTATTTGGGTTGCGGGCACTCCTAAGCCTTGTGACCTAGTTGGACAAAATTTTAGCACTTGAACTTCTTCTTGAAAGTTCTTGCCTTGGAGCCTAGGTTTTTACCCTTTCTTTTCCCTCTGTGAGCTCCCATGCCTTTGCTTTTTTAAGTTTGACCATCTTCCACCACATAAACCTTAGAAGGTTCAACATCACCACCTTTCTTCATATCCATTCAATTGTCTTCTTAATTGCGAAGACATACCACCAATTCATCCATAGACATCTCCTTTCGCTTATGCTTAAATTAGTTTTTGATGTCTATCCAACTGGGAGGAAGCTTCTCAACCATAGATGCAACTTGGAAAGACTCATTAAGGTCTATTCCTTCTACAATGTTATCATCTATAATGACTTGAAGATCTTGGACTTGACTTATAACAGATTTTGAGTCAACCATTTGTATTCCAAGAACTTTGCAACAACATGCTTCTTGGTACCAACATCGCCTGCCTTATACTTCCTTTCCAAAGACTCACATAGTTCCTTAGCAATTGCAACTTTATAATAAACATTTTAAAGTGCAAAAGCTTCCCCATTCAACACATAGTTGTGATACAGAAATTCTGAATGCTTCCAAGCATCCATTGCATTCACAGATCGAGCATCAGCCTGCCCCTCAACAATTACAAGAGCAGTTTCTGTTAGGAACCAAGCCAAGTTCAAATTGGTCAAGTAAAATAACATCTTTTGCTGTCATCTCTTAAAGTTCAACCTAAAAAAAAATTTAAGTCATTCAACATGATTGTTCATGATGTTAGGCATATGTATGGTAGCGGTCGAGTTCATAGCAGGGGTGCCGGTAGCAAGCAGGTGTTCCAGACATTTTGAAAGAATCAATTTTATAGTTAAATTGATAACACTAAATGAAATGATATTAAAGAACAAATCGACACACACGTGTTTAAAAAAACAGAAGAATAGAATGAAATGAAAATAAAGACGAAAATCTGTTTAAGATTGTTAGCTCTTGTCTTCATTTCTTGAATTGAAAAAACCAGTTTCTGAATCGAATAATCTGCAAAAAAAAAAAAAAAAAAAAAAAAAAGCAGTGGCTGAGGCTCAATTTGGACTTGATTCCCTTAAACATATTTGTCATCTGTTCCCAAGGTACAACAACCGAAATAGTGTGTACTACTAGATATTGCTATATGACTGAAAGAATTACTGGAAACAGTTGTAGAGAAGAGGAGGAAGAAGATAAGTATTTGCATATATATATATATATATATATATATATATATATATATATATATATATATATGTCAAATAAGGTAGCCATGGTCCGTTTTATACTGGTTTGTAATGGCAAGAAATCAATTCATCATTAAGGAATTGATTATGCCAATGACCAAAACTACAAAGTTTAGCAAAAACGAGGGTTGTGCGGGCCTAATTTTTTAGAGCTGTATTCATGTTTGTATGTTGCACCTATGCACAAATTCGGTGGATTTGGGCTACGAAATCTAGGATTCACACCCCTCCTACGCGTAGGTAGGAGTTGGTGTAAAACCATAGACACAAGATTGTAAGCCTATCATACATTCAAGCTTATAAAATCACTTGATTTTGGTCTTCCTAGTAATGTGGGAATCATTCCCCCAGCCACATCACTTGCTAACTTTTATTCTCAAATACCTACCTTTGAGTATCGATATCTCATTCACATATACTCCATTCTGGACATATGATATATCATTTTGAAGTTCTCATGGAGCAGAACACAAACTCACTTAGAGTTATTTATATATACAACATATGTATATATTTATAAATGTCCAAAGTTAGTAAACAAATATAAATATTTATACTTAAACTTCCAACACGAATCCCCTGAGTGAGCGAGGGTCCAGGGGCAGCACCCTTGGAAGTGGGGTCTAAAGGGCAGCAGCCCCTAGCAGGGTCCAAGGGACAGAGTACCTGGCTGGTGTCGAAAGAACTTGAATTCTTAGAAATAAGTTTTGACTTTGTTTTTACCCATATAGAAAGAAACCAAATTAGTGACAATTTTCATACATTAAACTATTTTAGTGACATTTTTTCAGACATAAAGTTGTCTTATGGAAAAGGTACTTAACCAATTTTGGTCTTCATTTTGTGGTACTTACGAAAATCATATCAATTCATTCTCTATTCTACTCTCTCATTTCTGAGTCTTATCCATTTGAAGATTGGGAGTACCACCCAAATACTTCAATCTAAAAGTGATATTCACGATTCTCAGATTTCCAAGTGTCATTATACCCAAGTTTCTAACAACATAACACCAATATTTTGCAACAAAGTTTTATAGAGTTATTTAAGAATATATGAAGTGGAATATGAAAGAGAAAACTATAATGGCGACGCACGATGGCCAGTTTCATTATCATCCTCTGTGGTGGGTGTTTGTCACAATTATTGCATGATGGATAGTTTCATTATCGATGTATTCAACATGTTTAGAAGAGCTATCCATTTATAGTGACATACACTGTATTAAAATGTTAGGATTGAAGCATAATGAATTAGCTTTAATATGTTAAAATGATGGTACAAAAAGCAACTAAATGTTCATTAATTCTACATTTTAGCCAAAATGATTAACAATATTTAACCATCCAAGTTATTATCGTACATTCATAAACTTGTGTTTCTTTTAGTGCCAAGATTATAAATTTATAGAGAACTTTATTGATGACAAATTTTATTTAAATGGATGTGATGTCAAAAGACTATTTCGACTCGTTTGCTTAGAGTTAAGAAGATGGAACTTTTGAAAAATATTTAGATGCATTAGAACATAACTTCTTGTAAATAAAATGGAAAACCAAATGGGATTTCAAACATATCTTAATACTCGAAGGAGATGCAAAGTATATAAGAAACTTAAGAACAATCTATAAGCTCGACACGTACCATCAAATTTTACTTGATATCTATTTATATTTCTTATTTTGTATTATTGTTAGGGAAATTGACACTATAGCACAACAAACTTTTCGTTTTGTCCCGGATTGGTCAATCAAGTTTTTTTGGTGCAATCAGTCCCTCAACTTTAAAATTATCTGTCAATTATGCATTTATCCTCAATTTTAAAGGTATAGCTAGTTCTAACCCTTCATTGGCAACGCTCACTGGAAGCTTCATCCCTTGTGTATGATATGACATCACAGACTTATTAATTGAAATCCTTAATTAACACACTTCCTTCACCTTTATTATCGTATTCGAAACCCTAAAAACCCTAACACCTTTCTACCATTCTTGAATAATTTCGTTGTTTTCTTCCTACAAATCATCCATTCCTCACTTTAGTAACAAGGATGAAGTGCAGAAATGAAAATGTGACTTGGAAGTACTAGAAAGGACATCGTGGATGGAAAAAAAAACTGCACGCCGGTTTTTGAATTGTCCAAACTCACTGGTAATCTTCGATCTGTTTATTATTTGTTTATAACAAAAATACAAAAATGGGCCCTGTGGTTTCTCACTTTATGTGGTTAAGATCCAAACATTTGAAAAGTTGTAGATTTGGCCCTTTTGACACGTTTTGTTCTGGTTTTGGTCCCTATTTCGTTAACTTTAACAGTTTGGCTGTTAACTTTAAAAAAAAAGAGACTATTTTACCCTCAGGGACCATTTCTACATATCTTCTTTTTAATTTTATTGAGTTATATATATATATATATATATATATATATATATATATATATATATATATATATATATATATATATATATATATATATATATATATATATATATTCTTTCTAATTCATAATATTTATATCCTAATAAATATAACATTATCATATTATTAATTTTTTTAGTTAAATATTTTAACTCCTTTTTTGGATTAATTATTTTTAATTTATTATTTTTTGTATAATAAATATTATTTTGTTGGATTATTAGTTTATTAGTTTATTTTTTTAGTCATTTAAAAAAATAATAATAACAAAACCAACAAATAGTAATATATATATATATATATATATATATATATATATATATATATATATATATATATATATATATATATATATATATATATATATATATATATATAGGGAGAGAGTTCAATTGAGAAAAAAAACGGTTGAAAATGGGAGAATCATTCTCAATCACTCATTTATTTTTGCCGCAAAAACCTCCATCGTACCAACGGAAATTAGAAAAGAATAGACATGTGTTTCCCAACAAAGAATATTTCCTTAAACTATGCTAAGCATTACCTTAATGAATACAAAAACATAGTTTTTTTTTTTTCGTTTTTTTTTTAACTTTTAAGAAACTATTTTTATCGAAAAATTACTTTAAATATACCAAAAATACATGATTTTTTATTCTCTACAAATAGACATTCATATTGATATAATTTTAAAATAAAATAAATTTTTTTATATTTTCAGCTATCGTTATTCATAAGTGAATAAAAATAAATCATGTTTTTTCTACAGTACATTCGTTATTCACTTATGAATAAAAACTATGATTAATTTTTTTTTTTTTTTTTTTTTTTTACATTTTAAGTATCATTCATATATAAATATAACATATACTAAACATAGTATATTCATATTTAAATATTAGACGATTCATTCACTTGTGAATATTATATAATATATTCACTTGTGAATATTATATGGTATATTCACTTATGAATATTAGATAATATTTTCATATCTGAATACTACATAGTATTACATGGTATATCACATGTGAATATTATATGATATATTCATTTATGAATATTACAAGTATATTCACATATGAATATTACAATGTGTTTTCACAAATATATATAATTTTTATATGTTATTCACATATGAATAACATACATACTTGCATATTCGTTTTTTTGTTTTAATAATCATATACTGATTCAGGTGAGAAACATATTCATATATGAATATAACGTGGTAATTTAGTTTATGCATTTCATCAAACAGTTGGAATGCATACAAGTTAACTATTTTAAAAATGTTAAAAAAATCAAGTTATCAATTCCAAATCATCAAATACTTTCGATTTCGACTTCAGATGCGACACCTATGTCTGATCGATTTCTCATTTTGATTTTGATTTCCGAAAATCCGATTGGAAACCTGTGCGTACCGATTCTAAGTCCTTCAACGTCGACTGTGATTGCGAGTCAAGAACTCCGATTCCAATTTCATAAAAAACGAAGAAATTCTGATTCCAACTGATTTCGTTTGCGAATCTGGGAAGTTCCAGTTCCATACTTTATCAAATCGATGAAATTGATGAATTTGGGTTGCGAATTTGTCTTGAACGGCGAACCTCCCAGCTACGAATATTAATGATTGATTATACACTGGATGACATTGATGATGGTTTAGTTGAAGAAATATGGATGATTGTTGAAGGTTGGAGGAGAAATTTTGAGGATGAATGATCTGTTATCGAATTCTCTATAGTTACGTATTTGACATTGAAGGTTATTAAAATATTTACAAGTTTGCACCGTATCTTTTTATACTTAGATTAAATGAGTGGTTGAGAATGATTCCCCCATTCTCAACCTTTTTTATTTTCTCAATTGAACCCACCTCTCTCTCTCTCTCTCTCTCTATATATATATATATATATATATATATATATATATATATATATATATATATATATATATATACACATCTATAAACATATGTATATTCAAATATAAATGTACAAAATGTTAGTTAGTTTGTTCTATGGTTTTATAAATTTATTTGGTTCTAAAATGATATATATATATATATATATATATATATATATATATAGAGAGAGAGAGAGAGAGAGAGAGAGATTATAATGTGGATAACATCTATTATGTGGTGTAAGTACAATTCTAAACCAATAGATAAAAAAAATGAATGATAATGATCTTGAGGGTCTATGATATTACAGTGGAGAACGTTGTACCATATTGTGACAACCCTATATTTTCCGAAAACATAGAGAACGCTCAAAATCGGGTTATATTGAAGAAATTATAACCACTCGTATAATTACGACACGCCATTAAAACAATTATTTGACGTAAAAAGTAAAATCTCAATAATGTGCATTTTAGCCTTAAGTATCTAAACAAAAATCGTAGATCTCGTTAAAAGGTGAGCGTGCATAAAAAGATCGCCCAAATTGGACCTCGTATGAAGAAGTTATGAATTTTTGAAGTTTCGTAACAGTAGTAGAAGGCTAAAAACTCGAATTTAAGATCGAGTGTAAATTAGCTAACACAATCCAAATGAGAGTTTAAGATCTCCGCAATAGGAACAAATGGATGAGAAGACAAACAAAAACCGACGTCGAATAAAGAACCTATGAGTTTTTAAACGAACTTTAGGAGGCCCGGCCTATTAAAAATATATCATTAAAAATAAAGACAAAACTAGCCGACAGGGTCTAAATGAAAGTTGTAGAGCATAATCTCACCTACGCGTGGATATAAAGAACATGAAAAACGGAGCTCGTGCGCGAAAGTTACGGAGTTTAGAAGAGGACAGGGCGGATTACGTCCCGCGTTCTCTGGGAGTACGCCCCGCGTACTAGACCTAGAGTCGAGTCCCATCGGCCCGCCCAAGCTACGCTTAGCTAGCCAGGAGTCGTAAGCCATGACGCATTGTTACGCCCCGCGTACTTCGGAGGTACGCGCCGCGTACGAGGGTTTCCAGCCCTATAAATAGAAGGCATAAGCTTGAGTTTTTGCACACAAATCACAAGCCCTCAGTCATTCTGTCATACTTCTAAGCTCCAGAGACCCTCCCCTCACCTCGGTTTCCGCACTTGAGCCCCCGACGAAAGATTTACGTTGCAGAGATCCCCGAAGAGCCCAACGACGCAACTATCCGCGATCGAAGTTCTACTTAACTCTAGTCCCTCTCTTCAAACTTAACGGGTGAGTTCATACCCCTACTTTTCAATTCTTTTTCATGTTTTAGGGGGGGAAATACAAGTACATTACACGTTAAAAGTATCGTTTTATAAACATAAATGAAATTTCTATCTTCGAATATCGATACAAACATCTTATGTATACAAGAGCGATTATGTCACTAAGTTATTTCTACTAAATGGAACATACTATCTGAAAAACTATAATGGGTATAGTTAACAAGTCAGTCCTACATTTTTCATATACATCTTGAAAAACGAAACATTTTCAAAAGAAGTAAGGTCATTTCATTGTAAATCTACTTATACTAGGCAATGTGAGATATTCAAACTTCAACGTACATTTTTGTATGCATTTCAAGTCCTGTATTATATACCATAATCTCTTGGAGGGAGAGCGTGATACTTGTGTATAGATTTATACGGGATTGACAATCCCGCACCTAAACTACTAGCTATAGTTAGACCGGCAGGTCTGGGGTGACAAATGTCATAACACTGCAACACTTGAAGAATGTTGTTACAGGCCGTCAGTGTCAATAGTATGGTTATAAAACTCACATAAAAAGTATAAAACAAGATTGATTTACGAGATTCATATGTGCATTGCAGTTTTCTACATTATTTTTATACAAAGTTGTTTTCATCATTCGAGTATAAAACATACTAACACATTCCAACTTTGGAAACTTTTGAATCATCTTACAAGAAAATATTGGACTTTCTAAAAACCTCGTTTACCAATTTACTACCAAAAAGGATATACTTTTCAACTCGAAACACTCATGAACTCACCAACTTAATTGTTGACACTTTTCAAAACCACTTGTATTTCTCAGGAAATCAGTGATACAGGTAACTACCAGCTTTTGGAAGAAGGAACACAAAGGATGTTTTCATTATTGAACATTTATCATCATATTGTAATATTCTTTTGATAACATGTATAACGCAACAATATACGTTTTCATTTTATATATATGATGGTTGTGTTACTTTCTTTACAATATTCAATTACGTGAAGTCATCCACCCCCGAATGTTTCCGCCATTCTGGTTTGGGGGTGTGACAGATTGGTATCAGAGCATTGTTTATAGTGAACTAAGTATATCAAACCACATAAGATACACAAACTATAAATACAACGGGAACCAAAAACCCTCTGATAAAAACATTTTCATAGAAATATATTTTCTTTAAATATATACATTTTTACCCGCACGTATCAGCCTCGTATCATGACAAGTTTTTTCTAAAAAGTAGTATGGCAAGTTGCGATACCACGATTGAGCCTTGGGGTATGTAATCAAATCAAGAATAAATATAGCCTGATCAACTATATTTATCCTGGATTTGACCAATGTACGTCGAGGAATGGTCGTAGTAGTCAACAAGCCAAAAACTTATAAAATCTAGATTCGCTAAATTGAAATACTATAAGCCTATTGTTAAAAATAATTGAACGATAAAATATTGCGCTCAGTAAAGATATAAATAGGCTTAGGAAGTCGTTAAATAGAAATTTCTTTTCTTATAAAAATCTCATACCTCTATCCTAGTACAGATAAATGGCCGGATTTCCTTTACCGGGAGACCCCTACTACCTAAATCAAGGTAACGGCGGCTGGATAGAAGAAGACCCGGAGGAAGACCCAGAGGAAATCGAAGAAGAGGTCGAAGAAGAGTTCGAGGAGGGAGTCGAAGAAGAATTCGAAATCGAAGTCGGAGAAGAATACGAAGTCGACGAGGAGATTGTGGAAATTTCTAGCGGAACAGACTCCGAATCGGAAGTAATCGACCCTCCCATCCCCCATCCTCCCGTAATCAGACCATATCAACTGGGACCCATTCTCATCTGGGGAAGCCACCTCTACTACTGGAGCCGTCAGCAAGGTGTACGCCCTCCATTCGGCATGTGTCGGGATTTTTACAACGTCAGTGGGGGAGGCTCAGCTGATCGAGCACTTCCTGTTGTCGTGAACGCTATAGCTAACCAGAACTACCAGGCAGACCAACAAGCAGCCAGAGTTCGCGAGATCAATGCTGCTACCCAAGGTAACGCCGCTGACATCCGCCGTTTGGAAGGATTACATGAGAATACCCAAATCTACACGGGGACGCTTCAGAACCAAATGATAACAGCTCTAGACGAAATAAGAGAGATGAAAGAACAACAAGCAGATTTCGAGAGGCGACTGATGGGAGTCAAACGGTCAGATGCCGAATCCAGCTCCAAACGCCACAAGTAGAGTTTGTTCAAGCTCCAACAATTTTGATATAGACTAGGACCTCGGATAAAGTTTTTCCCTTATTTTCTTTTGTATCTGTAAACGGAGACCTCTAGATAGGTCAAATTTTCCTAAAACTAGAAGCATAATGTAACACACCTTAGGTGTGACATATATATAAATATGCAGTACTTCTTTATATACCTCTCGAAACCTCTGAAATTAATTAAATTGTTGTATTTAATTTGAAACCAAAAACTAAAGTCAAAACAAATTACAAGATACGACTAACCCACAACTACACGATTGTCAAAACATTAGAAACTTATAGTATTCATTCTTATTTTCTCTACCAGAACATGCCTCCTCGTAGATCAACACGCAGAAACTCAACTCCAGCACCACCTCCACTACCCCCTCCAACTATGGATGCAGCTATGTTCCAAACTGCTGTAACAGCCGCTGTAACCACGGCGATGGCTCAAATGAGCAACAATGGGTCAGGAGGAGGAATAAATAGCTTTACAAATGGCCCAAGCCAAGGCCGTTCCGGAGTCTGCACTTACAAAGACTTCACCAATGGAAAACCTATTCCCTTTTATGGGATTGGGGGAGTATTGGCTCTGTCCCAATGGATAGAGAAAACGGAAGCCGTATTTGAAATTTGCGCATGCCCTGAAGAAAGCAAAGTAAAATTTGCTGCCTGTACATTCTCTGAATGCGCCTTGACATGGTGGAACGGCCACGTCAAGACACTAACCCTGGTGGTGGCGAACTCCATGGGTTGGGAAAACTTGAAGCGAATGCTCCTTCGGGAATACTGCCCAAGAGGCGAGATTCAGAAGCTTGAACAAGAATTGTGGAACCTTTCGATGGTAGGCTCGGACATCGCAGGCTACACCAATAGGTTCAGGAATTTGATAACACTTTGTCCTGGGATGTTGATTCTAGAAAGCCAAAAAGTGGAGAGGTACATCTGGGGATTATCACCCCAGCTGCGAGGAAGTGTGCTAGCTTCCAAGCCCATGACCTTCGACAGTGCCAAGGAACTGGCGCAATCTCTCGTTGATCATGGCGTCTGCCAAGGAGTCACGACTATCGTAGCTGAACCAACCAAAGGGAACAACGACAACAATAACAATGCCAACAACAACAAGAAGAAGAAGAAATTCTGGAACAAGAGAAAGGGGCAAACCTCGCAAGAACCTTCAAAGAAACAAATGGTGGCGGTTCATGCTGCTACTGCTCCCATCACAACTCCTACAACCCCGACGCCAACAAAACAATATGCAGGGAACTTGCCAAAGTGCAGCAAATGCAACTACCATCACCACGGTAATTGCCGCGAGATGTACTGTAAGAACTGCGATAGGAAAGGGCACACTGCCCGTTTCTGTAAAGCGCCAGCGCGGCCAGTCACTCAAGTTCCTGGTACTGGAGTAAGCCAAGCATGTTATGGATGTGGAGAAACCGGGCATTTCAAGAGGGACTGCCCCAAGACAAGGAATGTTGGTGGTATTGGGAGAGTGCTGGCGATAGGTCAAAATGAAGCAATAACTGATCCAACAGTAGTTACGGGTACGTTTCTCCTCGACAACATTTATGCATGCATACTCTTTGACTGCGGTGCGGAAAGAAGTTTTGTGAGTCATAAATTCAAACATCTACTTAACCAAAGACCCCAACCACTTAATAAAATATTCACTGTAGAAATGGCTAATGGAAAAACAGAAAGCACAAGTGATATGTATGTTGGGTGCACATTAAATTTAAACGAACACTTATTTCAAATCGACCTTATGCCCATTTCGATAAGAAGTTTTGATATTATCATCGGTATGGACTGGTTGAGTCTTCACCATGCCGACATTCTTTGCCATGAAAAGGCCGTTCGCCTCAATCTGCCCAACGGTGAAAATCTTATCATATATGGAGATAAACCTAGTTCAAATTTGCAAATCATCTCCTGTATTAAAGCACAAAAATATCTTCGCAAGGAATACCATGCCTTTCTAGCCCACGTAGTAGACCAGAAGCAAGAACCAAAGAACATTAAAGACATTCCGGAAGTCTGCAACTTCCCAGACATTTTCCTAGAAGATCTCCCAGGAATCCCACCGGAACGTCAAGTCGAATTCAGAATCGACTTAATCCCCGGAGCAACCCCAGTAGCAAAGTCACCTTACCGTTTAGCTCCAGCTGAGATGCAGGAACTGTCCAGTCAATTGAACGAGCTGTTGAGCAAGGGATTCATCAGACCAAGCTTCTCACCATGGGGAGCACCAATCCTATTTGTGAAAAAGAAGGACGGGTCTTTTCGCATGTGCATCGATTATCGAGAACTGAACAAACTGACAATCAAGAACCGATATCCCCTTCCACGTATAGACGATCTGTTCGACCAACTACAAGGAGCGAGCTACTTCTCAAAGATCGACCTAAGATCCGGTTATCACCAACTACGAGTACTGGAAGGAGACATCCCCAAAACGGCTTTCCGAACACGATATGGTCACTACGAGTTTGTAGTAATGCCCTTCGGATTGACAAACGCTCCAGCAGTGTTCATGGATTTGATGAACCGAGTATGCCGTCCCTTCCTGGACAAATTCGTGATCGTGTTCATAGATGATATACTCATCTATTCTAGAAACCAGGAAGAACACAGCCAACATCTCCGCCAGGTTCTGGAAACATTAAGGGCAGAGAAACTTTACGCAAAATTTTCCAAGTGCGAATTTTGGATTCGAGAGGTAGATTTCCTAGGACACGTAGTAAGCAAGGAGGGAAAACACGTGGATCTCTCGAAGATCAAGGCAATAGAGAATTGGGCGATTCCAAGAACCCCTACAGAGATCCGGAAATTTTTAGGACTCGCCGGGTATTACCGAAGGTTCATACAAAATTTTTCCAAGATTGCCAAGCCACTCACCACACTAACTCAGAAGAATGTGACCTTCGACTGGGGAGAAAAACAAGATGTCGCGTTTCAAACGCTAAAACGAGCATTATGTAGTGCGCCCATCCTAACCCTACCAGAAGGGACGGAGGACTTCGTGGTCTATTGTGATGCATCAAACCAAGGACTCGGGTGTGTCCTGATGCAATGAGGGAAGGTCATCGCCTATGCCTCAAGACAACTAAAGACGCATGAAGTGAACTACACAACGCACGATCTTGAGCTAGGAGCAGTCGTCTTCGCTCTAAAGATATGGAGACACTACCTCTACGGCACGAAATGCACGATCTTCACTGACCATAAAAGCCTTCAACATATCCTCAACCAGAAAGAACTCAACATGAGACAAAGACGGTGGGTAGAACTACTAAGTGATTACGAATGCGAAATTCGATATCACCCCGGAAAGGCTAATGTAGTGGCTGATGCACTCAGTCGGAAGGAATACTCAGGTCGCCGAGTGAAGTCCCTAACTATGACGATCCATTCACACCTGTCCACGCAAATCAAGGAAGCCCAAATAGAAGCCTTGAAATCCGAAAATGTGGCAGGAGAAGCCCTAAGAGGAATGGATAAGAACCTTGAAACCAAGAACGACGGAGTTCGTTATTTCATGGATCGAATATGGACACCAAAGTTTGGTGGATTCAGAGAAATCGTCATGGACGAAGCCCATAAAACACGATACTCCATACATCCCGGCTCCAACAAGATGTATCTCGACCTCAAGAAGTTCTACTGGTGGCCGAACATGAAAGCCGAAATTGCTACCTACGTGAGTAAATGTCTGACGTGCGCTAAGGTCAAAATAGAATACCAAAAGCCTTTGGGTTTACTACAACAACCAGAAATACCCGAATGGAAGTGGGAGCGGATAACTGTGGATTTCATAACCAAGTTACCCAAAACGACAAGCGGACTCGACACCATTTGGGTAATTGTCGACAGGTTAACTAAATCAGCACATTTCCTACCGATCAAAGAGACGGATAAATTGGAGAAGTTAACAAGGACATACCTCAGAGAAATTGTACGACTGCATGGTGTGCCCGTATCCATTATCTCGGACCGAGATAGTAGATTCACCTCAAGGTTCTGGCAGTCGCTACAAAAAGCTTTGGGGACAAGACTAGACATGAGTACCGCTTATCACCCTCAAACCGACGGCCAGAGTGAGAGAACCATACAAACCCTAGAAGACATGCTGAGGGCTTGCGTAATCGATTTTGGCAAAGCATGGGACACACATCTACCCTTGGTCGAGTTCTCGTACAACAATAGCTACCACACCAGTATCAAAGCTGCCCCGTTCGAAGCCCTCTATGGCCGCAAGTGTAGGTCACCTTTATGCTGGGCCGAAGTGGGGGACACACAACTAGCAAAAGGACAAGCAACTGACAACACACTTACTGGGCCAGAAATCATACGGGAAACTACGGAGAAGATTGTTCAAATCCGAGAACGTCTAAAAGCATCAAGGGATAGACAAAAGAGTTATGCAGATAAGAGACGAAAACCCTTGGAATTCCAAGTTGGAGACCGTGTCCTACTAAAAGTCTCGCCTTGAAAAGGATTAATACGCTTCGGAAAACGTGGGAAACTGAACCCCAGATACATCGGACCATTCGAGATCCTTGCCAGGATCGGTCCAGTGGCTTACAAACTTAGACTACTGATATGTGTATTTTTAGATATATTTTTATGCACTTTATCTTAATATTTTGTCTTTATTTATTCTATTTTAGAACTAAAGAGTACTCATAATGTTTTGAATTATGTTTTGCAGCTATTTGTTGTCAATAAAGCACAAGAGAAAAGACTGAAGCGGAAACTGGGCTTAGAAGCTAAAAGAAAGAAAAGGGGGCTGAGGTCGCGGTTACGCCCCGCGTACCTGCTTGCACCGGATATAAATGATCACGTGATTATCTGTATTACGCGTCGCGTAATCCTAAGTACGCTCAGCGTACTTAGGTCAGCCACAAGGATTATAAATATCGATTTTTAGCTAACCAGGAGGGGGGATTCGACTTCTAACCTAATTTAGTCGACAATTAACTTCTGTTAAGCCGTTTTGAGGGTCTAGAAGGCGGCCGAAAGGCTGTTAAGCTAACGGGAGCAGAGATCTGAAGGATTGGAGAGCAGATACATGTCGGTAATCATATGGATTGCTAACGTGACCATGTTTAGCACTTCCTTATGGTACTTTTTGTATTTAGTTTCTGATTTGGGTGTAAAAACCTTTTACTTTGTGTTTATGATTGAATGAAGTTTTGATTCTTAGACTAATTGTTATGTTAAAGAATTTATTTGTGTTTAATTTATCTTGCCAAGCTTGTTCAAAGATCCTCATGTGTTAATGATGATTATTTACTGTTAATTGTTAAGTGAATTAAGTTGTATGAAAACCTGCTTGATTTGCTTGTCTCTTATGATTTTTGATGACCATTGAGATTATAAGACTAGAAATAACGAATGTGAAACTAGGATTAACATGGGAATAAGTAAGTTAATGTGTGAGCCTTGTTTGATGACCATCAACAAGAGGTTAATTAAATGTTTAAATTAACTAAATTTACAAGTCTTGCTTGATATGAACTGAACACTAGGAAGCATGTTAGTTTAATCAATTGATCACTGTTTGAATTAACTTGTTTGCTAAAGGATTAGTTATAGTGAACATGAATCTAATCAATTTAGGAATCGGTGAGCATGAATAAATGAATTTGTGTATGCAATTGTTTATGTTTTCAAGGTGGAATTTGTCTAAACCAAAGTACCTAAAGAGATTTGTTTTTCCTGTTAGTTTATCGAGAATGGTTAATTAAATATTAGTTTGAGATTTATTAAATTATTCTTTTCGTGTGACCTGTAACATATAATTAAATATATTAAATTAATCCACCGTTCCCTGTGATCGACACCCGACTTACCTAAGCTATACTGTAATCTGACTAGGTACACTGCCTATAAGTGCATAGTTAGTCTAGGTTTGTTAGGTTATAAATATTAAAATTAATGGGTACTTTCGTGCACATCAAGTTTTTGGCGCCATTGCCGGGGAACGGCTTGTCATTAATTTATTTTATTTGATTATTCGTTATTTGTTTTTAGTTAGTTCTCAATTTTTTTTAGTTTGATTTTCGATGATATCTTTTCACTTGTCGGGAAGGTTCTTGTTTTTATTTTGCAGGAATTTGGGATTGTACACATTGCTTGACTTTACTTTTTGCATGGGTTTCGAGAATGAAAGCGATTAGGGAATTCTTGACCTGCTTAGCCTACCACTTTGTTGATTTGTCCAACTCAATCCATGAGGCGTAGTATAGCAAGGCGTATTGTGGTGGTTAAGTGGAAGACCGAGCTCTTGCTGTTCTTGACTAGTTAGGTCACTTCTTGTTCCGCTTCTAGTTAATGGTGCAAGGAAAACAAAGGAAATATTCTAACGGGTCCCGAAAGTGGGTGTTTTCGCAAACCAATTCTTGCATGCAAAGGTTTTTGATCAACCATTGTTGTTTGATCTTGACAAAGATAAGTGATTATGACATCTCATTTTTTTTATCACTCATCGTGAAGTCATCATTAGCTTAAGAAATTAAAAAGGAAAAATTAAATAAGTTTTAAGTTCCTAGATGAAATGATTAAAAGGAAATTCAATTAAAAGAAGAAAGTTAAATTTAATTACGCCCCGCGTATGTTTACTTATGCCTTGCGTAATATGCCCCGGATCGCGAATGAACATTTTAGGGGGTTGAGGTACGCCCCGCGTACTCTTGAGTTACGCCCCGCGTAACACGGCGACCAGGTATATCTTTTGACCCGTTGACTTCTTCTTTATTCTTCTCCCTCTTCTCCTTTCTCGCAAGAACTGTGACGACAGCCTCTCTCCAAAACTCTCGATTCTCTCTCGTTTCTTGTTAAATCCACCACACAAGTAAGTATTTCGGATACTCAATAGCTTGGATTTGTGTTTAATTCAAAGGAATAAGCTGCATTTAGCTTTTGCTTGAAATCTAGGGTTTATATATTTTTCGAATTAGGGCCGATTTTGCAAATGTATGTGTTGATTAGGGCTTGAATGGACCGATTTCGGTTAATACATTACACCCTCGAGCTTAATTTCGTCTTAATTCCGCCCCACACCCATCGATTTGAGCTTGGGGTCGTACGCAAACCGTACCCCTGTGATTTCGAGTTCTTGACTGATTGCAATTTTTGACCGTTATGCATGTTTCCCTTATAAATGCTTTCGAATAGATAAAGAATTTACAGAGATTGATTCATATTTTTAGGGAGGTCCCGAGTTCTCTCCTACGATCTTGTTGACCAAGCAATGTAAAAAAAAAAAAAAAAAAATTTTGACTGCGCTGTTGCCCTTGCTGCGTTATTTGGAAATGGTTTATGAGATGGGAATAAGAAAACGAACAGGGTCAGTTTCATGTGCCTGGACGTCCGGCCCACATAAATTCCATGTCCAAGGATCAATTTTCTTGGTTTAAAAATTATTAATGATGTGATATTTCATTTGGTTTTCGGTTTTGTGTTAATATGTGCAGATTATGGCTCGAAGGACACAAAGAACCAACCCTCCCGAGGATGTGACCGATCATCGCTTTTTACAATTTCCGCAAACACTGAGCGATGCTACTAGGGCGCGTTATAGCACCAACTTGAGCCTGCTTCTCACAAAGGAGATTGATATTGCACCCTCTTTCGACTGGGAGTTGGCTACCAGGACTGGACTTGCTGCATTGATCCAGGAATTTTTGCAATACACACACTCGGACGCGAGTGGGGTGGAATTGTTTGTGTGTCAGGGATGGGCGCGTTTGTTCAGGATCCAGGAGCCGGTATATCGAGAGTTTTTGCTGGAGTTCTATGCTACAGTTTCCTATGATCCTAGGAAGCCACTCAATGACAGGACAGCCTTTGCTTTCAGATTGGGAGGAGTGAGCCGGGAATGCAGCGTGATAGAGCTTGCTACTCGGGTGGGTATTTACACAGCCGATGAGACAAGGAGTGTCCACTTCCCGACATTTCTTGCTGACTGTCTCACGGAGCGGCCGGAGGACTACAATGAGAACACTTTTTGGGCCGAGATTACGGGAGGAATTTTTACACCATCTACCGCTCGAGGGGGGATGATTCGGTCTACTACATACCGAATGTTGCACCGGTTGATTTCTATGTCTCTCACGCATCACAAGAATAGTGAGAGAGTGCCTTCGACGGACCTGTATTTCCTATGGGCACTAGTTACTCCAGGGAGGCACCTGAACCTTCCAGTTGCTTTAGCTGCATACTTGGGACGGAGGGCCAGGGGACTTCGGGGAGATAGCCCGATATGCGGAGGGCATTTTATCACACGATTAGCTCGATCATATCAGTTGATGACACGTGAGATCACGAGATCGATGGTGTTTCACGACATGAGGCCGATGAGTCTTCAGCTATTGGAGTCGATGCGCGTATTAGAGCGGGGCGGAGATAGTGTTTTGCGGGTTCGAGCAGACGATGTGGCGGATGAGGAGGGTGCCGCCGAGCCACAGCCGAGACGGGTCCCGCGGCGTAGACCTGCTCCTCGGGGAGCGCAGCAGGGACCTGAGCCGGAGATGGATATGCGTTATTTGGCTCAGGGCATTGATCATCTTGACTTGAGGGTCCAGAACCTTAGCGAGTATGTTGCACATGTGGACACGCAACAGCGGTGGCAAGGGAATGTGTTGAATGCATTCTTTGCCCATCAGGGATTTCAGTATTCGGTTTCCTTTCCACCACCATTCCAGTCACGATTTGACGGGGCCGGTACTTCTGGGACACAGCCACATGATGATGGAGATGACGAGTGATCCTTTTTATTTTGTTTATTTGTTTGTTTTGTGTTAATTTTAGTTTAAGTTTAGTTTTTAGTATTTGGTATGTAATTAAACTTTGATTTAGTTTGTTTTATTTTTGTTTTCCATGTTGATGCTCTATGGTTGTTTAAATTTATGCAGAATATTCGCCCTTAGGAAGCTGGCAGTAAGTTCAGCAGCTAGGTCCGACTGTTGCTAGAGAGCCATGTGAGAGTTCGAAGATTATAGTCAAGACCCACAATTTGTCATAAGTGTGGGGTGCATATTTATTAGAGTTGTATTTCGACGCGAGGAAGAAGTATCATCCCGGCTGCCATGACATGGTTGACACTTTCCTATGTTGTGGGGGATTTTTCATCGCGAGAAGAGAATGTCATTCTTGACGAGACGACGTGGTCGACACTTTCCCACGTCATGGTTATTATACATTGCATCTAATTGCAATATTTTGTACTACATTTTCGAAGATGGCGGTCTTGATTTTATTTTTCGGCATATTCAGAAGCGGCAGTTCCGGTTTTCAGTTTTTCAGCAATAGTTGAAGCAACCTGTAGCAGCCCCATTCGATCTCGCCACAACTACCCAGGGGAGTCTGTTCCTTTTTCTCCCTTTTTATGTTCTTACTTTGTTTTAACATACAATAAGGGCATTGTATGAAATAAGTGTGGGGTAGGGGATCGGTAAAAGTAAATTATAAAAATATAATAGTTGGAAATTGCTAGATTTAGGGAAATTTAAAAATTTAAAAGAAAACTTGAAATAATAGTTTAATTTAGGAAAATCTAGTGATAATTTAAAATTTTGCTAATATTGTATGAGATGATCCGATGAGAACTCAAATGTTTAGTTAAGCCAATATACGTTATAGTGCATTTGTGGCTTCCCTTATTTTAGTGAAATCATGGAACAAAAACATAACCCCGCTCGTTTTGAAGGATGCAATATGTTTAGCAGCCTAAACCTGAAATGTATCCAGGAAAATTATTATCTTTAACCAATAAAGGTTGAGGTTGAGCGCCTCTGCTTAAGCATGTAGGTTTTGAGTGAAAAAAGAGAGGTACATGTAAAAAAAGAGAGAATTACGAAAAAGTTTGAAGAATTTTGGAGCAAATAAAGTGAAGATCAAAAGATCAAAATTCTGAAGAAATCCAAAAAGTTGAAGATACCAAGAAATCAAATCAAATAAGGTGGTGAATTCAAAGAAATCAAAGATCAAATTGTTCAGAGAAATGAAGAATTCAAAGAAAGCTCCATAGTGGTATCATAAATTGTAATTCTAGATTATGTATGCTTAGGTTGCTCAACTAAAAATACCTTGAGGTTAGGAGGTTTTCTGAGGATGGATTCGGAGGGTTGCATAAAATGAGCATTGTTTGGAAAAAGTGGGCAAGTGTTTATGAAGATTGTGAGTATTTAAAGTATGGGGGGTACTTAGGAAAATTTTAGACACAAATGCATGCGTTGAGGTCTTGGCATAATGGCTGAGTTTTAAATGGATTGTTTAGTGCGATATTGGTAAAATAAAAGTAAATTTGCTTGGGGGCAAGCAAAGGCTAAGTGTGGGGTATTTTGATATGTGTATTTTTAGATATATTTTTATGCACTTTATCTTAATATTTTGGCTTTATTTATTCTATTTAGAACTAAAGAGTACTCATAATGCTTTGAATTATGTTTTGCAGCTATTTGTTGTCAATAAAGCACAAGAAAAAAGACTAAAGCGGAAACTGGGCTTAGAAGCTAAAAGAAAGAAAAAGGGGTTGAGGTCGCGGTTACGCCCCGCGTACCTGCTTGCACCGGATATACATGATCGCGTGATTATCTGTATTACGCGCCGCGTAATCCTAAGTACGCCCAGCGTACTTAGGTCGGCCACAAGGATTATAAATATCGATTTTTAGCTAACCAGGAGGGGGGATTCGACTTCTAACCTAATTTAGTCGACAATTAACTTCTGTTAAGCTGTTTTGAGGGTCTAGAAGGCGGCCGGAAGGCCGTTAAGCTAACGGGAGCAGAGATATGAAGGATTGGAGAGCAGATACATGTCGGTAATCATATGGATTGCTAACGTGACCATGTTTAGCAATTCCTTATGGTACTTTTTGTATTTAGTTTCTGATTTGGGTGTAAAAACCTTTTACTTTGTGTTTATGATTGAATGAAGTTTTGATTCTTAGACTAATTGTTATGTTAAAGAATTTATTTGTGTTTAATTTATCTTGCCAAGCTTGTTCAAAGATCCTCATGTGTTAATGATGATTATTTACTGTTAATTGTTAAGTGAATTAAGTTGTATGAAAACCTGCTTGATTTGCTTGTCTCTTATGATTTTTGATGACCATTGAGATTATAAGACTAGAAATAACGAATGTGAAACTAGGATTAACATGGGAATAAGTAAGTTAATGTGTGAGCCTTGTTTGATGACCATCAACAAGAGGTTAATTAAATGTTTAAATTAACTAAATTTACAAGTCTTGCTTGATACGAACTGAACACTAGGAAGCATGTTAGTTTAATCAATTGATCACTGTTTGAATTAACTTGTTTGCTAAAGGATTAGTTATAGTGAACATGAATCTAATCAATTTAGGAATCGGTGAACATGAATAAATGAATTTGTGTATGCAATTGTTTATGTTTTCAAGGTGGAATTTGTCTAAACCAAAGTACCTAAAGTACCTAACGGTGGATTAATTTAATAAATCTCAAACTAATATTTAATTAACCATTCTCGATAAACTAACAGGAAAAACAAATCTCTTTAGGTACTTTGGTTTAGACAAATTCCACCTTGAAAACATAAACAATTGCATACACAAATTCATTTATTCATGTTCACCGATTCCTAAATTGATTAGATTCATGTTCACTATAACTAATCCTTTAGCAAACAAGTTAATTCAAACAGTGATCAATTGATTAAACTAACATGCTTCCTAGTGTTCAATTCGTGTCAAGCAAGACTTGTAAATTTAGTTAATTTAAAGATTTAACTAACCTCTTGTTGATGGTCATCAAACAAGGCTCACACATTAACTTACTTATTCCCATGTTAATCCTAGTTTCACATTCGTTATTTCTAGTCTTATAATCTCAATGGTCATCAAAAATCATAAGAGACAAGCAAATCAAGCAGGTTTTCATACAACTTAATTCACTTAACAATTAACAGTAAATAATCATCATTAACACATGAGGATCTTTGAACAAGCTTGGCAAGATAAATTAAACACAAATAAATTCTTTAACATAACAATTAGTCTAAGAATCAAAACTTCATTCAATCATAAACACAAAGTAAAAGGTTTTTACACCCAAATCAGAAACTAAATACAAAAAGTACCATAAGGAATTGCTAAACATGGTCACGTTAGCAATCCATATGATTACCGACATGTATCTGCTCTCCAATCCTTCAGATCTCTGCTCCCGTTAGCTTAACGGCCTTCCGGCCGCCTTCTAGACCCTCAAAACAGCTTAACAGAAGTTAATTGTCGACTAAATTAGGTTAGAAGTCGAATCCCCCCTTCTGGTTAGCTAAAAATCGATATTTATAATCCTTGTGGCCGACCTAAGTACGCTGGGCGTACTTAGGATTACGCGGCGCGTAATACAGATAATCACGCGATCATGTATATCCGGTGCAAGCAGGTACGCGGGGCGTACTCTTAAGGTACGCGGGGCGTAACCGCGACCTCAGCCCCCTTTTCTTTCTTTTAGCTTCTAAGCCCAGTTTCCGCTTCAGTCTTTTCTCTTGTGCTTTATTGACAACAAATAGCTGCAAAACATAATTCAAAGCATTATGAGTACTCTTTAGTTCTAAAATAGAATAAATAAAGCCAAAATATTAAGATAAAGTGCATAAAAATATATCTAAAAATACACATATCAAAATACCCCACACTTAGCCTTTGCTTGCCCCCAAGCAAATTTACTTTTATTTTACCAATATCGCACTAAACAATCCATTTAAAACTCAGCCATTATGCCAAGACATCAACGCATGCATTTGTGTCTAAAATTTTCCTAAGTACCCCCCCATACTTTAAATACTCACAATCTTCATAAACACTTGCCCACTTTTTCCGAACAATGCTCATTTTATGCAACCCTCCGAATCCATCCTCAGAAAACCTCCTAACCTCAAGGTATTTTTAGTTGAGCAACCTAAGCATACATAATCTAGAATTACAATTTATGATACCACTATGGAGCTTTCTTTGAATTCTTCATTTCTCTGAACAATTTGATCTTTGATTTCTTTGAATTCACCACCTTATTTGATTTGATTTCTTGGTATCTTTAACTTTTTGGATTTCTTCAGAATTTTGATCTTTTGATCTTCACTTTAGTTGCTCCAAAATTCTTCAAACTTTTTTGTAATTCTCTCTTTTTTTACATGTACCTCTCTTTTTTCACTCAAAACCTACATGCTTAAGCAGAGGCGCTCAACCTCAACCTTTATTGGTTAAAGATAATAATTTTCCTGGATACATTTCAGGTTTAGGCTGCTAAACATATTGCATCCTTCAAAACGAGCGGGGTTATGTTTTTGTTCCATGATTTCACTAAAATAAGGGAAGCCACAAATGCACTATAACATATATTGGCTTAACTAAACATTTGAGTTCTCATCGGATCATCTCATACAATATTAGCAAAATTTTAAATTATCACTAGATTTTCCTAAATTAAACTATTATTTCAAGTTTTCTTTTAAATTTTTAAATTTCCCTAAATCTAGCAATTTCCAACTATTATATTTTTATAATTTACTTTTACCGATCCCCTACCCCACACTTATTTCATACAATGCCCTCATTGTATGTTAAAACAAAGTAAGAACATAAAAAGGGAGAAAAAGGAACAGACTCCCCTGGGTAGTTGTGGCGAGATCGAATGGGGCTGCTACAGGTTGCTTCAACTATTGCTGAAAAACTGAAAACCGGAACTGCCGCTTCTGAATATGCCGAAAAATAAAATCAAGACCGCCATCTTCGAAAATGTAGTACAAAATATTGCAATTAGATGCAATGTATAATAACCATGACGTGGGAAAGTGTCGACCACGTCGTCTCGTCAAGAATGACATTCTCTTCTCGCGATGAAAAATCCCCCACAACATAGGAAAGTGTCAACCATGTCGTGGCAGCCGGGATGATACTTCTTCCTCGCATCGAAATACAACTCTAATAAATATGCACCCCACACTTATGACAAATTGTGGGTCTTGACTATAATCTTCGAACTCTCAGGAACTCCACAACGTACACCCTACCTTTCACGTATCAAACCTAAAGAAGTGCTTATCCGATGAGACCCTTGTCGTCCCTCTAGATGAAATTTCAATAAATGAAAACCTCCATTTTGTAGAGGAACCAGTAGAGATTATGGATCGGGAAGTCAAAAGAACTAAACAAAGCCGCATACCTATCGTAAAGGTCCGCTGGAACGCCAAGCGAGGACCTGAATACACCTGGGAACGAGAGGATCAAATGAAACAAAAGTACCCGCATCTTTTTCCTAATCTGTAAACTCTATCTTAGATTAAATTTCGGGACGAAATTCCCTTAACAGGGGGATGATGTGACAACCCTATATTTTCCGAAAACATAGAGAACGCTCAAAATCGGGTTATATTGAAGAAATTATAACCACACGTATAATTACGACACGCCATTAAAACAATTATTTGACATAAAAAGTAAAATCTCAATAATGTGCATTTTAGCCTTAAGTATCTAAACAAAAATCGTAGATCTCGTTAAAAGGTGAGCGTGCATAAAAAGATCGCCCAAATTGGACCTCGTATGAAGAAGTTATGAATTTTCGAAGTTTCGTAACAGTAGTAGAGGGCTAAAAACTCGAATTTAAGATCGAGAGTAAATTAGCTAACACAATCCAAATGAGAGTTGAAGATCTCCGCAATAGGAACAAATGGATGAGAAGACAAACAAAAACCGACGTCGAATAAAGAACCTATGAGTTTTTAAACGAACTTTAGGAGGCCCGGCCTATTAAAAATATATCATTAAAAATAAAGACAAAACTAGCCGACAGAGTCTAAATAAAAGTTGTACAGCATAATCTCACCTACGCGTGGATATAAAGAACACAAAAAACGGAGCTCGTACACGAAAGTTACGGAATTTAGAAGAGGACAGGGCGGATTACGCCCCGCGTTCTCTGGGAGTACGCCCCGCGTACTAGACCCAGAGTCGAGTCCCATCGGCCCGCCCAAGCTACGCTTAGCTATCCAGGAGTCGTAAGCCATGACGCATTGTTACGCCCCGCGTAACCGAAGTACGCCATGCGTACTTCGGAGGTACGCGTCGCGTACGAGGGTTTCCAGCCCTATAAATAGAAGGCATAAGCTCGAGTTTTTGCACACAAATCACAAGCCCTCAGTCATTCTCTCATACTTCTAAGCTCCAGAGACCCTCCCCTCACCTCGGTTTCCGCACTTGAGCCCCCGACGAAGATTTACGTTGCAGAGATCCCCGAAGAGCCCGACGACGCAACTATCCGCGATCGAAGTTCTACTTAACTCTAGTCCCTCTCTTCAAACTTAACGGGTGAGTTCATACCCCTACTTTTCAATTCTTTTTCATGTTTTAGGGGGGGAAATACAAGTACATTACACGTTAAAAGTATTGTTTTATAAACATAAATGAAATTTCTATCTTCGAATATCGATACAAACATCTTATGTATACAAGAGCGATTATGTCACTAAGTTATTTCTACTAAATGGAACATACTATCTGAAAAACTATAATGGGTATAGTTAACAAGTCAGTCCTACATTTTTCATATACATCTTGAAAAACGAAACACTTTCAAAAGAAGTAAGGTCATTTCATTGTAAATCTACTTATACTAGGCAATGTGAGATATTCAAACTTCAACGTACATTTTTGTATGCATTTCAAGTCCTATATTATATACCATAATCTCTTGGAGGGAGAGCGTGATACTTGTGTATAGATTTATACGGGATTGACAATCCCGCACCTAAACTACTAGCTATAGTTAGACCGGCAGGTCTGGGGTGACAAATGTCATAACACTGCAACACTTGAAGAATGTTGTTACAGGCCGTCAGTGTCAATAGTATGGTTATAAAACTCACATAAAAAGTATAAAACAAGATTGATTTACGAGATTCATATGTGCATTGCAGTTTTCTACATTATTTTTATACAAAGTTGTTTTCATCATTCGAGTATAAAAGATACTAACACATTCCAACTTTGGAAACTTTTGAATCATCTTACAAGAAAATATTGGACTTTCTAAAAACCTCGTTTACCAATTTACTACCAAAAATGATATACTTTTCAACTCGAAACACTCATGAACTCACCAACTTAATTATTGACACTTTTCAAAACCACTTGTATTTCTCAGGAAATCAGTGATACAGGTAACTACCAGCTTTTGGAAGAAGGAACACAAAAGATATTTTCATTATTGAACATTTATCATCATATTGTAATATTCTTTTGATAACATGTATAACGCAACAATATACGTTTTCATTTTATATATATGATGGTTGTGTTACTTTCTTTACAATATTCAATTGTTGTGATACTACGTGAAGTCATCCACCCCCGAATGTTTCCGTCATTCTGGTTTGGGGGTGTGACACATATAATCACTCAAAATTTATTGTAAAGGTATTTTAGTCGATTATACTATATTTAAAAAAAAAATCAGATTTAAAGAATAACTAATTCTGTTAATTTATAAAATCTGATTTTTTTTATATTAATTTATTTTAAACTCTAACATAATTTTAAATTATAATTGATTTTGTTATGTTAGAATGAAATTAAATTCTTATGTAATTTAATTTGTTTTAATTTATTCTTAAAGAATGTAATCCCATTTAAGATTTTTTTTTTGATAATTAACATTCTTAAAGAATACAACAACATATATGATGAATAATAATAGTAAGAATACCATTCTAGTAAGAATGAATCTTGAAAATCATATTAAAATTACTACATAAAAAATTAAATATTTTATTTGATAATTCTTTAAGAAAGATGGAATACATCATGTTATAATGACATTATTTGCTAACGTCTTCCATAAAATCGAATTCTAGTCTTTTTTTTTTGGGTTTCTTGTATGTCCATGTGCTATCAACAATCGTCAAACCATCAGAGTTTATAAATAATTCATCAAGCATCGATATTCTTCAAGCATGAAAGCCCCCAATTCTTTAAGAATGAGTGAGAATAGCATTGGAATTTGAGATTTCATCCGACAGAAATGGAATTTGAGATTTCATTTTGACATAATTGCTAATTCACTACCTAATTTGATCTGCATAGGAACTATAAATTTAATGATAAAGTGAACCAAACAATTTGTAAAAACTAAAAATCTAACCTTGACAAGTTACAATGAAGTTGTAATCATCTAACCTTGATTTGTGTGTTTTATTCGATATGAGGAAACGAACACAAGTTCATATAAAACCTTATCAACTTATCAGTTTCTCATGATGCTAGATAGAAGGGTAAAGATGCATCTGCATATCTAATTCGCGTTAGTATGCATACAATTTTGAAGTATATACAACTACTAATGAATTCTAATAAATCCCCGTTGTTAAAAAAGGTTATACTAAGAACTAATACAACTACAAGACATAAAATCTACAAAAAACATAGTGATGAACTTTTAATCAACATTCTATAGGCGTAAATATGCTATCACATGCGTCTAACAAGGAAGATGATACACAATAAACTAAACTTTGGAAACTAAAGGTATGATGTATAGGATTGACGCAATATGGAGTAAGGAAAAGTCATATTCTCAATAACAATCAGAAATTAGGCAGAAAAATAGGAAAAAGAAATCGTAAACATGTCAAAATTGCAATGTGGAGGGAAGATCAGACAAAAATCAGTGAAGAAATTAGTAAAAAAAAAAAAATTTAAAGCTGAGACATCTAATTATTTCATCTCAAATTAAAAAAAATAACAATAAAGTCGAGAAATCTAAATTATTTCATCTCAAATCACTAGTAATTTTCCTAAAACTTCATATAAAAAAATTCAATATTAATTTAAAAAAATGAAAAATATAATAATTATCATTTGCTATATCTGTAAAACCCTTGCCATTATTTTGCAAATGGCAACATGTGAAAATCCCTTGCAATCTGAGAGCTTTTTCAAAGAGTGCTCTTTATTACACAAAAAAAAAAATCATTCGATGAGTAAACCAAAAAAATTGAAATACTACAAACAAGATTATAATTTGAATACCTTCAATTCTTTTCGAAACAATGCCTATTTCTTTTAATTGGATTAATCATGGCTAGATTATCCATCTTCTCCCCTTTCACTAAAAAGATAACCCAGGAATATATGAAAATCCATTTGGATTGTAAATCAAAATTGAATGGGGGAAATCAGAATTTTGAGTAAAAATAGGTTAAGAACACATACTGGTTCTCCAACTTACCCAAGGATGTGAGGTAGCAAATGACAAGAAAATCAAAGATTTTTTTTCCAAGGTCGAGACTTGTGTGCATCGTGAGAAAGAAGAAGAGGTGAAGGTGAGACATGAAGTGAATGTGTAAAAAAGACGTGGTTTTAGTTTTTATCCCAAAAATATGTTGTATTCTAGGATTTCTAACACTTTCAATATTACCTGTTACTTCGACCGACTCACTATGAATATTGGAGGGGAGCAAGAAGTCCATGAGGAAGATGTGGGCTGAATGACAGATCACCGACGTTAGTGTTGTTTGTTTGATGAATGTGGGTTTTAATAGGGTAAAAGAGAAATTGATTTGCTGAAATAAGGGGATATGATAAGTTATTTTTAGATATTAATTAATATACATGTAATATTACTAACATACTATTATTAACTTATTTAATGAATTGATTTTTACTAAATTATGATTAGTTCACCGCACAGTAGATGTCCATCCACATACGAACCTATATATATATATATATATATATATATATATATATATATATATATATATATATATATATATATATATATATATATATATATAATATATATAAAATTTTGAAAACTTTAGAATTTTTACATAACTCCAAAAACTATCATTTAATACATATTGTTTTCAAAATAGGTTTCACATTAGAGTTTTTCTAGAAATCATAACACAAAATACAATGAGGTATACGATAAAGCCTTCGTATTTCCATGATCATCTGAGGTACTTGAAATATAGCCAAAAAGTTTAAGCCCAGAGCTTAGTGAGTCTTCGCCAAAATACCATCACATAACATAACAGACAACATCATGCATAAATGAGCCCTCAGCATGACTGGACCGCCTCGCAGGACCTTCAGCCTATTTGGACTGCTCCCGAGCCTTCGGCATGACCGGACTGCCTCGTAGGGCCTACAACCTATCTTGACCGCCTCACAAGCCTTTAGTCTATCCGGACCACCCTAGGTCTATTGATCTTCAGCACAAAGCAGGACCGCCTCAACCCAACCACACACACATACACTAATCGATATATACATAATTCATAAACACATAATCAATCAAAAAGCAACCACATGTCATATAGATCAATAAGCATATCATCATCCTATCCACCATGATACTAATCTAACAGAACATAACAACATTGAGTCCTAAGATAACTAGGATACCAATCCAAAATGGCCGACATTGGTGCCTTCGACCCATAAGTACCATAAGGAGGACCTACCTCACAAGTAGCACTGAACGGGAAAATCCAACTCCAAAAACTCAGCTCCGCACTCAAAAGCCTACAACCACCAAGTGACCATTTCTATCAAAACCTCGAAATACCCAAAATGCCCTCAAAAGTCAATCTTTGTCAACCATGGTCAAATCCAAAGTCAAAACTCCATGTTGACCTAACTCGTTGAGTGCACATTTCAACTCATCGAGTTACTAGAGTACTCTTAGAAACAGGGAAAATGCGAGCCTACTCACCGAGTTATCAGGAAAACTCGTCGAGCCCCTATAGTATCTAGAAAAGCGGGAGAACCTGAGCCAACTCGTTAAGTTGTCAGGAAAGTCATCGAGTTTTCCCAACTTAACTCAATCAGCCCTTTTTCATCCCTTCTAACACTCAATAATGTAGATCTGATACCTAAGAGCTGGAAAACCACATAAAGTTGCTAACTTTACGTCCATGCATGACACTAGGATGCATGGATGTAGGAATCATATTGGACCAATCATTTCAAAACCCTAAATAAGGGTAAAATTGTATTCTTGCTTTTTAATTAAAAATGGTAATTGAATAAATATTAAATTAATCCTTAGAGTTTTGGATTACTTTCCTTTAAATCCTAAACCTAAATAACCATGCCATCTTTAGGTAAAAAAAATGGAGCAATTTCATCATTATTAGAGAGAGAAATCCCTTACCCTCTTCCATAAACCGACTCAGCCTGGAGGCGATATCGACCCCAGGCAACCTCAACCTCAACCTCTGCAACAAACGTTCTCTATAGGAATCATTCTCTGGTAAGTTTCAGCTTGTTATTGTAATGTAAAATTCTTTCGTTATAAGAATTTGTTTAATTATCTTATTTCTAGTCTCTAATCTGCTAAGATCCTTTATTACTACACCAATTTTGTTATGATTTGCCCTGCAAATTTCTTAGCTCATAAATAATTAGCGATGTATTGTTGAATCTGTATCATATTTATTGCTTAGAGTCACAATTCATCTCCTCGATCATATAATTACTATATCCGTCGAACTTCGATTTTCAGGTTGTTGTTTCACCAGAAACCCTAGTACTGTTTTTTGTTTAAAGTTGTATGCTTACAAAAAAAACCTCACTTTTTTCTCTTTAACAGAGGAGTTAGTTCTAACGATTCAATGCTCTTTAGGTGTTCGATGAGAGTCCTGAGAAAATGAAAATTGACCTATATAGGAGCACATGGTCATTAACGACATGTATTCAAGCGTGACTTGTCAAATACTTGATTGATCACAATTCGGTATATTTAATTTACTATGTGTATAGGTGTATCTTTTATCATGATTGACATGTTTTGTTTGATTCATTTTGTGTTTAGGGAATTCAAATTGGTTGTAAATCATGTTAGACAAAATGAAGGTTGTAGCTTTATCAGCTACGAAAGGGCTAAGCCATGTACAAGTCGAACGTGCAGCAGCAAATGCGACACGTAATGTAAACACATACAGACAAAAAGATGAAGGGACAAGCAGATGGCGAGAAAAGAAAGAACTAAAGACAAAAATGTAACTAAAAAGCATAGAAAAGCAAGCAACTTTGAATTAAAAGAAATGTCAAAAGTGGCAACACATCGGACACTGGATGTACGAGTGTCAGAAACCGGAAAAGACCAAATTGGACATTAAAGCGATGATGCCACATGATTTGGATAAAACGGACATCAAGAAAGATGAGAAGAAAAAGAAGGGAGAAAATGAAGAAAAAAGAAAAGAAAGGAAATGCGTAGGTCAAGTTCAAGTTCAAGTTCAAAGTCATCTGATTCAGATTCTATAAGAATATCTTAGTATAAATAAATGTCTAAATATGAAGATAATTTTAAAGGTTTTTATTGGAAAAAAATCGATCAATAGTTTACCAAAGTAGATGTTTCTCTCAAAATGTTAGTTATTCTGAATATATATATATATATATATATATATATATATATATATATATATATATATATATATATATATATAGATATATATATATATATATATATATATATATATATATATATATGATTTCATGATAGTTATTCTCATAAAATGTTATGATCAAGGGTATAAAGGAATTGCTTGAAGACCTAATAGGAATGGCTTGAAGAAGGAATCAAATAATGATCACACTCATAGTTTAAGAATGTTGTTTTTTATTTGATTTTTAACCGTTCTCTTTTTTATTCTTAAAGAATAAAGGTAATTGTTAACTATTATTACTTATATTCTTTCAGAATGAATGTCATTTATATATGTTTATAGTTGTATTTGTTAAGAATGAATGTAATTACTGATTTTAATATATTAAAATTCTTTTCATATAAAATTTATATTCATTAAAACTTATTAATCTTAATAATATATGTTTATAATATTCTATCATAATTTAATTACTGATTTATAGTTGTATTTGTTAAGAATGAATGTAATTACTGATTTTAAGATATTAAAATTCTTTTCATATAAAATTTATATTCATTAAAACTTATTAATCTTAATAATATATGTTTATAATATTCTATCAGAATTTAATATTTTTTTTCAAGATAATCATAAACACATTCTTTTAGAATGCCCGAATTAACATATTTATTATCCAAAAAATCAGATTTTTAAAGTTTAAAGAATTAATTATTCCTTAAAATATGCAATTTTACCTTTTTAAATTTATGTTGATTGACTAAAATACCCTTAGAATAAAATTATGTTGATTGACTAAAATACCCTTAGAATGAAATTAGATGATATTTTTAATTATCTTTAAATTAATAATATGTATTAATCACTTTCTTAAAATAAATAAAATGTTTAGCCCACAATCATTCTTACATCCACACAATAATTAGTTAGAATACAATAACCTAAAACTATATATATATATATATATATATATATATATATATATATATATATATATATATATATATATATATATATATATATATATATATATATATGGCCTTAGATTATTTTGTTTTTACTAACAATTGTGTACTAGAATGCACAGATCTGGACCACCGGATTGAATATAATCAAATGTCATGATTTGAGGGTCGATGATATTAGAATAGGATAACATGTACCATATATGTCACACCCCCGAACCAGACGGCGGAAACGTCCGAGGGCTATTGTGACTTAATTGAATACCATCACAATGATTATACATGAATCATAACATCATTCATCACCACGCATTGAAATATTACAACCATCAGTGTTTACATTCAGTACATTGTTTTAAAACATTACATTTCCAAAACATAAACCGTTCGACATTAATTAAACCAAACATCATGATATCACTGGATACATTTTCTTCGATTTACCTGTTACCTGAGAATACAAGTATTTTGGAAAAACGTCAACATATGAAATGTTGGTGAGTTCATAAGTAATGTTTGAAAAATAATGATTTGTGTTATTTTGAAAACCACCAGAAAATCCGATATTTTCTGAAAAGATTATTGTAAGTAAGAAAAAGTGTGAAGATCCGTAAGTATGCTTGTTGATTTCTGTAAGTGTAAATAATTGTTCGACTTTGTATGCATTACATAGGTGAAAGTGTTGAATTCCCTAGGAAAACCCGATGTTTTCCTAATACATCAATTTACGTGGCATAGTTAGTATTATTCTGTTACGACGTTGTATTCTATAGTT
The DNA here is from genome assembly GCF_052625555.1 of Lactuca saligna. NCBI lineage: Eukaryota > Viridiplantae > Streptophyta > Magnoliopsida > Asterales > Asteraceae > Lactuca > Lactuca saligna. The sequence goes on along the minus strand of NC_136420.1, from coordinate 63,368,469 downwards.
CCAGGTGACATGGGATTAATTATGGGTTGTGAGTCGTTATAAGCACGCATTAATGAAAATGACTAATTTACAACTTTACAAACGATCCCTTAGGCGTCGTCCGTACTACTCACTTAATCCAATCACCCTAACTTCTCATAGCCCCACGACCGAGGAGAAAAGAGGATGCGAAGCCCCTGTTAATTCCAGAAGTCGTTCAAGGCTATCGTGAATACGAACGACACTTGGTCCAACTCGCATTTGGCTTCTCGACTTTGCTAGTGGTACCAAAGGACCCCTGGGGCCCAACAACATACTAAGGCTATTGAAAGTCCTTTTACAAGGAATTAGGTCATGTAGGACCCAATAACATGTAAGCGTGTTCCCTTCGGGCCTAAAGATCATGTCATTGGGCTAGCTAGGCCCAACAAGCACGATTTGAAACTTTTGAGCCCAAAGAATGTGTATTGACTTCTCATATATTACCATGTGTATATTGTAGTACCGTTGTATATTGATTTTTGATTCGTTATTGATTCGAGACCGAATCGACTCGTTTGGTAACGATTTTGGTGTTGAAGGTGTATTTATTATCAATTTCGCCGGTAGACGTAGTATTCGCACTTTTATTTTAAGGGGTCTATTGTTTTGAGAATGTGAGTTTATCTTCTTAAGCCCTTTCTCGGATAAAATTTACACTTTTAACCCTTTGTGTATAAAAGAATTTCCGGTTTAGTCCGTAAACTATTTTTCTTGACACTTTAGTATCAAAACTTATTGAAAAGACATTTTTAGCACAAATTTTACTTAAAAAACAGCTTAAGTCGTCCCTAAAAATGAAATTTTCTCGGTTGAGACCCCCATTTTTGCAATTTTTACAATTTTAGCCCAAAATGGAAAATTTTACATTTTTAGTCCCTTTCTAATTTGAAAACATTTTTGACCCTTAAAATAGTTTTATTACACTAATAATCCCCTGTTTTTCATAAATGTGCAGTTTCAACCCCTCTATTTTCGGATTTTCGCAATTTGGGGCTTATTGGGCCGAAAAGCCCCATTTTAGCCCATTAGGTTTAAAATTTACATTTTAAGCCCCTCCAAAGTGGTTTTATTCAGAAAAATTATCATAAAGAATGTTTGGACTTGTTTCAACCTCCAGAAATTCTGTTTTGTCGTTTTGGGCCCCTTAGTTTTGTATTTTTGACATTTTGGGCCCAAAAATGGGTTTTGTGTCCAAAAATGTTCATTCTAACTAAATAACTCATTTTTATTGGCTTGATTAGTGGAGAATGGTATAAGATATGTTTATTTCATTCTTCATGTTGTATATCTCGGTTTTTAGGTATTATTAGCTAGTATAATCATCACATAACACATAAAAACCATACATACATGCATAAAATCACACAAGACATACATGAAACTCATAGATCTTGCACATTTGCTTGTATTCTCCCCTACAAAAACTTATAAAACAGAAAAATAGGGGTATGAAGCTCACCTTTGGGTGTGGTTTCGGTTTTTGGAAGAAAATGAGAAGAGTTTGTTGCTATTTTCGGCCCTAGCAACCTTTCTTGGAAGATCTTCAAATTTAGGGGGTTCTAAGATGTAAGATCATGATTCCACATGAGTTAAGAAGAGATTTTTGATCGAACAAGGAGTCTAGAGTGTGGATCCAAGCATCAACTTACCTAAGATGATGATTTTTGTGAAGAATCCTCCTTGCAAAGCCCTTGAATCTCGAAACTTTTGAAGGAAGGTGAAGGGATTTGTGGGGTGTTCTTGAGAGTGCTTAAGAGAATGATTATGTGTGTGTGTGATACTCTCGGCCGAGAGTAATAGAATAAGAAGAGAGAGAGGGAAGTGAAAGGTTATGCATGGATACATGTGATATATGCTTGGTTATCCCTTAGGTATTAAGGAGGTGGCTAATCCTCCTTAATTCTCCATTTCTTTTTTTTCTTCTTCTTGGGCCGAGAGATAGAGGGGAGAGATGGAGACTTGGGCCTTTGGTGCTTAAATCCAAATCATGGGCCCAATTAAATACAATTATGATTCTTGTGGTCCATTATAGCTAATTAGGTTAATTATGGCCCAATGAGGTCCATTTAGGTGTTCTATTTCATTCTAGGCCCAATATGGCCCAAAATATTGAATTAAATGGAAATGGGTCCAATTAGAGCCCATTTAAGAGTTCTAAGCCCAAGATAACCAAATTGGAAGCTTATTGGTCCTTTGGGCCCAATAAAGAAGTCCTAGTCCAAAAATGGCCTTAATAAGAACTTCTGGGGTTTCCAATTGTTTAACGGCTATTTGTGTTGCATGAGGTGTTTGATTGAAACTTTTGTTGTCATAGAGTAAGCATCATACTTGATGTTATGTTTTTGATTCATAATTTGACTTAAGTGTTGTAGTTACAAGGCACAAAATTCCTGATTGTGACAATATAATCACACAAATTTAAGCATAAGGGCATTTTAGTCAATTAACCTATATTAAAAAAGGAAATTTTTGGATTTTTAGGGATAATTAATTCCTTTATTTTTAAAAATATGAATATTTAAACTTAATTCAAATTTAAAAATTCGATTTTATTCTGTCAGAATTATAAAATGCAAACCATAAACTAGTAAATATATTTTTCGATTTTATTCTGCCAGAATGACAAAATGCCAACCATAAACTAGTAAATACATTCTGAAAGAATACACAAAATCGATTCTTGAAATAATAATATACAAAATAATTACATTGTATGATTATGATTTATTGAATAATAACAACATTATGCAAGAATAACAATTATAATTATTAAAAAATAACAATATTCTTAAACAATGATTGTGATTATTCTTTAATTCATTCTTTAAGCGTTTCTCATCAGGTCTTCAAGCCATTCTTCAAGCCATTTCTATCAAAAATTCATTGCCAAAAATTTTGTAGTAATACACTTGTAACAACTGTACACTAAACATATAAATAATTAACTATAATTCTATCAAAATACAAAAATAATATTTTTATAGAATAAAATATTATTGTAGAATGGTTTTAAATATTCTTAAAGAATTTGTATTATCAAGAATATATCCAACGAAAAAAACATTTGAAATATAAATACATGAAAAGATCATGTTAACACAAAAGGTGACTAAAAAAAATAACATTCTTTGTTGAATGTTCTAACAAAATAAAATACTTGTTGCATAATATTCTTAACATTCTTTGTTGTATATTCTAACAGAATAATATATTTGTTGCATAATATTCAGAAGCCACAAAAACTTAGCTTTGATATATGAAAAAAGATAAAAAGATTGCTTAATTTGTTGATTTTCATCTTTTTTCGTTTTCCAAAAAGGATGGTATGCAGTAACTGAAAGTTCTCATCAACTTTCCTCTTGGACGGCTGCTGGCAGAATACATTATGAGAGAATACATAAAAGAATGTTGTTGTTTTTTTCATGCAAGCCTGAACAATGAATAATAAGGTTGCATAAAAAAACTTCAATTGTAATAAAGGGTTAGAAAAAATGAATAAGTCATAAAAAGAAACAAAAACACTAGACCCAAGATGAAAAGATGAGACCGTCTGATTCCATAAAGTTGCTGGCAAGAACCAAAAGTTCTATTCACAATAACAGTACTGGAAATCAATCGAAGCAATTCATGTATCGACTAACTAGGACATTGTTAAATGCCAGACGGTATCCTCGCCACCACTTGCCCTATACATTTTCCATTAGGTTCTTCACATAATTATTTTTGCTGGAAGGGGGTCAACAACTGCACTAAGATATTTGATGTATACCTTCAAAATGTATAAAAATCGTTTTTTTATATTTATATGTGTATATATATATATATATATATATATATATATATATATATATATATATATATATATATATATATATATTAAAATTGAATTAAAGTAAAATAGTAATGAAGAGTAAATGGAAATGGACAAAAAAATGCTTTCGACCATTTTACCAAATAGTTGGCGGGCAAGGATTGCTACACAAAGAATGAAAGAAAAAACTAGAAATACCAATAATTTTGCAAAATTGATAGGTTAGATGAAGCTTACAAGTAATCGATGCTAGGCGACTGCTGCTACGAGGTCTCTCCAAAATCGCCAATAACAGTGAAAATGGAGTGGTGGTAATTGCTGTAGATGGCAGGTGGTTTGAGTTGTTGTTGATCGATAAGAATGGTGAGGAAAAGTGGTTCTTAGTGGTGTTCGATGGACAACAACAACAACACCATCACCCCTCGGTGGTGGTTTTTCCCAGAAGTGAAACACAAAGAAAAAGGAACATGACTCCAACTGAGTCTTCATGGTCGATCGATTACGAAAAAGGAATAAAAAAAGTTTATATATACGGCAGTGGTGCTTGATACCTGCTGCAGTAACAGTAACACTCCAACTAAGTGTTTGGAATTGTTAAGAATTGAAGAAATTAAAAGATGGAGGTCGGCGAAGAGAGGAAGTGGGCAGCAGTGATGGTGATGGTGTTGATGCCGATGATGAACGTATTCGACCACACACATGACTCGGTCAAATATATTTACTTTATTTCCTTAATTGCAAGATTTCGATTAAATGATTTCCATTATTAAAATTACAAAAGGTCCAAAATACCCTTTAATGATTTATTATTTTTTGAATTCTTATTGTTGCATTTAGGTACACAATAGTTGCTAAAAACATTTGAACATTTCTCTCTCTCTCTCTCTCTCTCTCTCTTTAATTAATCAATGGACAGGATTTTAGAGTGTATGATATAACAATGGGATAACATGTACGATATAATCACACAAAATTTAGCAAAAGGGTATTTTAGACAACTAACTACATTTATAAAAGGAAAATTTTTGGATTTTTAGGGATAATTAATTCTCCTAATTTTAAAAATCTGAATTTTTTTTAATTAATTTAATTTTAATTCTAACGTAATTTGTAAACATAACCGATTTTATTATGTCAGGATATTTTTTTGTTAGAATGATTCTTTCAGAATTTCATTTTATTAGAATATTATTGAAGAATAACAAAATTTTTGAATCTGATGTTGAAAAATACCAACATTCTAATATATTCTTGTACATCCGAAGTTAAATACGAATTCAAACGTATTCTTACAAACTAAAAGCCTTATACATTTTAATATAAATATACATATTCTAAAAGAATATCAACAAAAAATGAATAATTTTTTTAAAAAATAACAACATTCTTAATTTTGTATATATGATTAAACTTTATTCATTCTTCAAGTTTTTCCTATTAGGTCTTCAATGCATTCTTCCATCCATTCTTATTACAAATACAACAAAAACTAATAATGATTAACAACATGTTTTTTCAATTAACTATCACTTTATATATTCTGGTAGAATACATAGAATACATTCTGGCATAATACAACGAAAATGTGATGTATTATCGTAAGAATATAATTCTTCACAAATATACTTGTTGTTGAGCTCAATTCTAAATGTTTCTCTTGTATGATTAATATTTTAATCCTTTCTTCAAGCCACTTTGAAAGAATAACGTGCATTACTCGTTAGTATTAAAAATTAAGAAAATATACTTGTTTTTAACAAACATTCTTAAAGCCATTTTAACAGAATGTATTTATACAAATAAATGTTGATAGAATACACTATCGAATATTCTATAAGAATACGTATACTTTATTCTAACAAGATATTACTTAGAGTCTAATAGCTATAAAAAAAACATGTTTATTATGCAATAATGATACCATAAATATTCTCCCAGAATGGTTTTGAATATTCTTAAAGAGTATAGAATTAATTCAAAGAAATCAAATTAAATCATCATGTTTAACGAATAACTAACCATAAGTAAAGTTCAAATAGATAAAATAAAGTCCTCATTAGACCAACACATACTATATTAACAAAACTACATTAACTAATTTTCAAATGGATATGAAGACTTATCAGTGGACATTAAGTGCAAATGAATGGATGAAATATTTGATTCAAGCATTTTAACAAACAACTAGTGGGCAAAATCAGATGCCTTTTTAGTTTCAAGCTAGATGTCATTCCATTCATACTTTGCTAATAGATTCGACCAATTCCGAAGAGCATGAATGATGCTTGAGTTATACAGATATGGATTACCAAGGTTATAATAAAACATTACAATTTGATTGCAAAAGTTATTACAAAAAAAATTGAATGTCAAAAGAAAAATTACAGAAGTGATACAAACATTTATCATCATTATCATAATTAAATTGCACTTATTACATATATTGAATATGGAGTTTAGTATGTGGAGTTCTCATGAAAATGTAAAATATATTAAAGAATTCTTCAACTAACTTGCAAACTTGAATTTCATATTGATCAAAATTTGCTAATATATAATAACTAAAATGACATTGTGTTAATTGCAGTAGTATTTTTCCACTGACTTGCAAATCTTGAATCCCCTGCCTGGTTGAATTTTTCAAAATCCAACAATCAATATTCATATAAAATAATCGATCAAATACTCTGATATAATTTAGAATTACAAACTAAATTAAATAAACCAAACTAACCTCCATAAAAACGCCGACAATTTATAAATTTAACAAAAAAAAAAAAATTGAAATTGAACAAAACTTATATAATCATAAATCTTAACAACACACCAAAATTGAATTCCAAAAAAAGGTGAAACATGAAATTGTAACCATTAAAGATAAATCCGAATCAGAAATCAAAGCCAATTGAAAAAAAAAAGAAGAAGAATCACCTGGTTCATCCTCTTTTTCCTCATTGTGTCGCTGACAGGAATCATAAGTTGCATAGCAAAGGAAATTTCAAAAGAATTTTTTAAATAGATCGGAGATAACGTTGGTGTAAGTTAATTGCACCAGCAGATAATAGGGGAATGGTAACGGGTGGTGTAGGAGTGGCGGTGAAGAGGGTCACCGAGATTCTTTGGACGGCGATTGAATGAGCATCTGGCCGAAGGTGTTGGTGACGTACGGCTAATGAAAAAATGGTGTAAGGTTATTGAGATGAAAAAGACGTGTAAAAGGATTTCAAAATTGATTTCCCTATTTTTAGGAGATATTAAATGTTTTAAAATGTCTACTATAATTAAATAGTGTTAGATTACTACCATACCCTTTTACTACTTATTAATTATTAAAATATTCTTAAATTTTGATTGGTTCTTAGATGCACACAATACTTATTGGAAACATTTGAACCTAACTCTCTCTCTCTCTCTCTCTCTCTATATATATATATATATATATATATATATATATATATATATATATATATATATATATATATATATAGAGAGAGAGAGAGAGAGAGAGAGGAAGGATCATTTGAGAACCTATAGTTTCCTGAGAACCCTAGAACTAATTTAAGACCACTCGATCAAAAAAATGAAGGATTAAGATGCATGGTGGCATTTTTGTAAATAAGTTAAAAACTAATTAGGCAAGGGCATCTTAATTATATCATATATAGGGAAATTTAGGGTAGAAATCGAAACCCTTTATCTCTCATTCACGTCCTAAACCACCATTGCCATTAGAACTGGAATCTTCACCCTTCTTCACGTTTTCTTGTCATCGCTTATCTGAAATCGGATTTGAAATTGCCACCAGATCTATAGTCGTAACTATTGAAGATCCTTCTTAATGTTCACATCTTAGCCTTCGTCAATCTTACATCCTCATCGCCGAGATCTCTTCTAGTTTCATACAGGTCCCATTTCGTTGTTGATTTCCACTACGATTGCCTTTGAGTTCCACCACAATCACCGTCTATTTCCATTACAATCACCACAGATTTTCATGACAATCACCATCGATGACCACCATTATATCGAGTATCGTGAATCAGATACGTTCTGTTACTATTCTTAGGTTTATTTCTTTTTTTCTTTCCGTCATCGATCTCTTGTCTCCAGTCGATTTTATATCCACCGCCTCTTCACATCCACAATTCCATTTAAATCTGGTATTATTACATCTTTCGTTCATCAATATATTATCTCTGATATCGTATCTACTTTCTTCATTAGTTATTCAATCAAATAGTAAGGTAGAGTTATTTTTCTAATTTTTGGATCCAAAAATGAGAAGACTGGAGGTATGCTCCTTTCTGATTTTGACTCGTTTTACTTTCATTGTGCATAAATTAATTAATTGTTTTTTATATTCAAGAAGCTTTTATAATTTTATATCAATATATGTATATCATTATATCATCATATGGACATGTATCTCAATAATTAACACATAAATCCTTACTGTGATATTGATTATTAAGAAAGATGGAAATGGTATAGTTTGTGGAAGCTTGATTGAATTGTAATTTAGTGCTAATATGTAATTTATATTCATCGATACCACAAATTAGTCATTGATTCCCACAATGGATGTTATTTTCATTATAATTTGTTGAAGCTTGATTGTTTTAATTTGGGAAGAAGGTTGTTGAATTTTATTTGTATTTTAATTGTGTTATTTATGGTGCTAATTGTAGGTGGTTGTTGTCTACGATTCCCTATGGTGATAGAGATATGCTTTTATAAGACTTCTGGTGAGTATCACTTTAGGCTTCTTTCAACTTAAATCACTTTTTTTGGTAATAATAAAAATATATTAAACATATTTGGTCACTTAGGCGGTGTTTGACTTAGATTTTTAAGGGTCAAAAGCCCTTTTTGGAAAAGTTGCAAAAAGTCAGGTTTTCCTGACTTTTCCAAAAAGTTGATTTTCCTTCTATTAAAAATCCAAAAGTGGGTTTTAAAATTGTTTTGCCAAACATATTTTGGCTTCTATCTTTTTCTAAAAGACCTTTTGGCTTCTCAAAAGCTAAGCCAAACACCCCCTTAGTTCATATTCTATGTGCATATCTAACAGGTTGTGAGCGAGAACATTGTTGCCTTTGACTGCAATGGAAAAGAAGTTGAGTATCAACTACTACTGATAGTAAATGATGATATTTCCCTTAGAAAGAAACCTTAATATACATATAAATCACATATGAATTACATGTGATTCACATGTAGTTCACATATGAATCACATGTGATTCACACGGAAATCACAATTACATGTGATTCACATGTAAATCACATGTGAATAACATATGATTCACATGTAAATCACAATTACACGTGATTCACATATAAATCATATGTAATTCACTTCAAAAACACAAGTTGGTCACATATGATTGACATGTAAATCACATTTATACATGATTCATATGTAATTCACATATGAATCACATGTGATTCACACCTAAATCGTATATGATTCACATGTAAATCACATGCAATTCACATGTAAATCATATGTGATTCATGTGTAAATCACATGTGAATTGCATGTGATTCATATGTGAATCGCATGTGATTTATATGTTAATCACATATGTATTTTTGTGAGCGTTTTTGCATCGATCATTTTTTAAAAATTTTCTTGTAGATTTGGAAGAAATTGTGGTGAATATTGAAGAGGTGAAAATGATAAATTGAAGAAAATAAGGAAATATTGACACGAAAACATGAAAACGCTTTGAAATTTGTAGCATTTTTATATATTTTATATTTTATTTTGTATCGAATAAAATACTTGTACTATTATGTTTATATATTAATTAATAAAAATGAGATTTTTTTTAATTTACCTACGAATATTATAGTATAAGAAATATACATATATGCAATTGAAAAAATATGCATATATGCTCCTAAAAATTTATTTATTTTTTTAAAAAATGCAATTTTTTTTTTGAAAAATAACAGCTTTTTTTTAAATGCAGTTTTTTTTTTTTTTTTTTTTTTTTTTTTTTTTTTTTTTTTTTTTTTTTTTGAAAAAAATATAACATTTTTTAAAAAATCTGTAGTTTTTTAGATAAAATTGAAGTTATTTTTTTTTTATGTAAAAATGCAGTTTTCTTTAGAAAAATTGCAGTTTTTTTGAAAAAGAAATGCATTTTTTTTAAAAAATATTTTATTTTTTCAATTTTTTTCTCAAAAATTCATGTTTTCTATAAAAAATTAAAAAATATGTATTAAAAAAAACGAATAATAATATATTTAAAAAAATCTGAAAATTTGATTTATAATATAAATTTTTAGACATTTATATTAATAAATTAAATAACACAAAAAATTAAGGGTTTAGGTTATTTTTGGTCACTTAACTTTTGGTTTTGTGCTCATTTGGTCATTTAACTACTTTTAAGTTTTAAAAGGTCATCAAACTTTTGGCTTCGTGCTCATTTAGTCACTTAACTTTTGTTTTGGTCACATTTAGTCACCAAACTTTTAAAATTGTGTTCATTTAGTCACTAAACTTTTAAATTTTTTTAAAAGTTTAATGACTAAATGAGCACAATTTTAAAAGTTAGGTGACTAAATGAACACAAATCTAAAAGTTGGGTGACTAAATGTGACCAAATCAAAAGTTAAGTGACTAAATGAGTACAAAATCAAAAGTTTGATGACCTTTTAAAACATAAAAATAGTTAAGTGACCAAATGAGAAAAAACCAAAAGTTAAGTGATAAAAAATGACCTAAACCTAAAAATTAAACATTAAATTAGATTTGGTAAGATGACGATCATGTCCTTAATGAATTACTTTTTATCCAACGCTCCAATTTTAGTTATCGGGTTCTCGGAAAAATATGAGTTCTCAATCGATCACACGCATACACCCTCCCCCCCCCCCCCCCCCCCCCCACACACACACACACATATATATATATATATATATATATATATATATATATATATATATATATATATATATAATGTGTGTCGACCAAAAGTTACTGTTAATTACTTAATTAAGTGAGTTTTACTTTCCTAAGCCACAATCATGCACCATATTCTTCTTGTTGTAAGAGTTTTCTAGCATACGCTTCTATTATGCGCCTCCCTATAAGCATTTGTTTTGTTGAAGAACAAATTAATTAATATTAAGAATCTCTCTCTCTCTCTCTCTCTCTCTATATATATATATATATATATATATATATATATATATATATATATATATATATATATATATATATATATATATATATATATATTCTTCCTCACTTTCACAATCCATCTAGATTACTTAAATAATCTTTAAAGTGTTCTCCTACAAACCAACAACACTCATTTTCTTTAAACATTTGTTGTTCTAAAAAGTTACAAGTTTAACCCCTAAGTTCATTATTTATACGTATTTTAGCTTTTTTTTTTTCTTTCGATTTTACATCTTTATTTCTTTGTGACTATTCTATGATGTTTTTAGGTTTTACATATCCTCCATAATAAATGAAAAATAATTTGCGACTTGCTATCCTTTTATATATTACGTCACATGTCATTTTATGGTAAATTTGGATTAAATTTTATCCATGTATCATTTTATGATTTTTAGGGTTTAAACCCTATTTAAGCAACATTATGACCCCTGATCCTCTCATTTGTCAACCTTCATTACCCTTTGAGCCTCATTTTAAAACCCTAGCCCCTGTAAAGAAGATTTGACCCTCGTTGTGTGTGCTAGTGAGCTTTAAAGAAAGAGCTTTGATCAAGGGAGAGCTTGTAGATCCAGATTCTACTCATCATTTCTAGCTTCATTGAGGTATAAAGCTTGGAACTTTCTCATTTTATGCTTAGATATAGTCTTTATGGAGTTTGGTCACTTTTGGTCCCATGAATGAGATCTAGTAGGAATTCTTCCACTCCAGAAGTTAGGAGTTGCTTCTCTTTATGTTTATGAGGCCCTTAGTCCATAAAGTTAGCATTTCTTTATGGTTGTGGATCAACCATCCATGTTTTTATCTAGGGCTTGAGTTCATTTAAGCCATGAAAAGGTTCAAAGTTAATGATTTTATGGATTAAGACGTTCTCCAAGGCTTGGATTTCAAGTTTGGACGTCTGGTTACAAGTATCAAGTGCTTAAAGGAAAAGGTGCTTAATAGGGGCGTACGCAAGTGTACGCTGCACATACGCGTTTGAGTCCCCAATCAGTCATGCGACCTAGTACATCGGACGTACATCTAGTACGCGTAACATGCCAAGCCTGGTGATGGGCTTTGTGTTTTAGGCCATAATTTAACTATTAGGGGTTTTGGGCCTTGTTGGGCCACTAACGTTTCTGACTTTGGGCCATTGCTATGCTTTGTGCCTTCTATGATTTGGGCCCATATTGGGCTTTAGGTAACCTTTCGGAAATTAGACCACTATTGGGCTTTTCGTGCCATTAAGTTCGGGCCTCAGATATTGGGGCAAGTGAGGAAAGCGTAAAATGGTCTTTTACCCTAGGTGTTGGACCAATGAACTAGATTCCTGACTGTGGATTATGCCCCAATTAATCTTTTTTAATGGCAACAGACTGATTTGAGTTTGCTCACTATACTGTAGGACAATAGGATATGTTATGTGTTTGTAGTCTTTGTGACTCCTATTGTATGTTTTGTATGCATGTGTACCTGTTTGTTATATGTATGTGGGGGTGAAATACACTCGGGGGTGAAATAGACCTGACACAGCCTTGTGCTGACATATGAGTTGAAATACACTCGGGGGGTGAAATAGACCTGACATAGCCTTGAGCTGACATATGAGTTGAAATAGACTCGGGGGTGAAATAGACCCAACACAGCCTTGCGTTGGCATATATGTATGGTATGCGTTATTTTTGTGGAACCCACTAAGCTTCATGCTTATGATTTTTAGTTTATGTTTGAGGTACTTCTGAATCGAAGGGAAAGAGTTTAGGATGATCACATCGCACACACACCATGATTTTCCATTTATTTGAGTCTGATGTGTTTGGGATGATTATAAATACATTATGATATCCATTTGGTTTTACTAAACACGTTTGGTTGATGTTTTAATTAATATGAAAAAAAATGGCTTTAAATTTTGAGATGTTACAAACATATAGATAAAAATGCCCATAAAAGCCCAAACTTTTTTTGGCCTAAATCCATTAACCACACATAGCACGAGGGCTTTATTGGGTGTCTAAGTTAAAAGAGAGAATGTGAAAACAAAAGACTTCTTTGTGCAACTCTAATACCTCATAGAACAAATTTATGTTTTTAATGTTTAATCAAAAATATAAAAACAATTTAAAAGGAACTAAGATTTTGCCTACAACGTAATGCAACTACTCCAATCCGCATTTTTAAGTTAAATTGTGATGATTTGGTAGGTAAATATACAAAATCGGTATCACTCACTAACTCCAAAATATATCGTTGAATGAAAAAACATTATATGTGATTATATATATATATATATATATATATATATATATATATATATATATATATATATATATATATATATATATATATATATATATATATATATATATATATATAAGCAAAAAAAAACATAAATAAACTGGAATTTATACTGACACACACACACACACACACACATATATATATATATATATATATATATATATATATATATAAGTAAGATTTTTTTAAACTTAACAAACAAAATTAAAAAAAAAAAAAAACATACGTAGAAAGCATACATAAAAAGATGCAAAAAACGTAAAAAAAAAAGTTACATTGAAATATAGACAAACTTGAATTTATACCGAAACCTATATAAAAGACAAGTAAGATTTTTTTTTATTCAAAACATTGACCGTCTCGAATTTATAACGACATACGTATAAAAATAAACATATAAGAATTAGTTTTTTTTATTATGATAACTAACAAAAATATAAATCATAAAGGCTACAAATGACCAAATGAGAAGTCTTTTCCTATAATAAATGAAAGTTTTTTTTGCCACATGTCCTCTTCTCATTTATTTGCACACATAACATTTTTTAGAATTTTTAAAATTTCTATTTTCCACCTGTCATATTATTGTATTTTTTATTTTATTAAATTAAAATTCCACATTTAATGTGTAAAGTAATATATATGTAAAATATTTATTAGAAAGAGTTTATATATGTAATGTATTAAATACATTAAAATATCATTAATTTTAATAATTCAATTTTTTTTTATTTTTCTTTTAAATTAAAATTTGTCAAATTGTTAAAATTTTATATTTGTTTTTTTTAATTAAACCCATGTAATACATGGATCTTACACTTAGTTTATAATGTAGAGAGGTTTAATACGATATTTGATAAAATTTAAAGTAAAAAGGTAAAATTACATTTTAAAAAATAAAAAATTAAAAAATATTATTTTATACCAGCCAATTTCCATCGACGTTGGTATTTGATATATAGTATTAAGTATTGTTTTGTTTTGTTTTTGACTTCATAGTCGACACATGAAAAGTAAAACTATTATATTCACAGCCCATAGTGTCCAAATTTGAAAACCACCTCCTTGTTTATGAATATGATTCCACTAAAATTATGCGTATAAGTACACATCCGCAAATCCCAAACATTAAACTAATCCCAATTTAGAACCAATTTCCCATTTATTATCTCTAAGATTTTGCTAATTGCTATCAGCATCAACTTAATCCCATGGAACCTGATTATGAAGTTGGCGCCAAGACAGAGCCGATAACCAGCAAGCCGTTACCAAGCGAAACCCTTGGCGCGCACCTGGCTCGCCGTTTAGTTCAGATCGGTGTGAAGGACGTGTTCTCTGTTCCCGGCGACTTCAACTTGACTTTACTTGACCACTTGATCGCCGAGCCGGGTCTCAACCTCGTTGGCTGCTGCAACGAGCTAAACGCCGGCTATGCAGCCGATGGATACGCACGAGCTAAAGGAGTCGGCGCCTGCGTCGTGACGTTCACCGTCGGTGGGCTGAGTGTGCTCAACGCGATCGCCGGTGCTTACAGTGAGAATCTGCCCGTGATTTGTATAGTCGGTGGACCCAATTCCAACGATTATGGGACAAATCGGATTCTTCATCATACAATTGGGTTACCGGATTTTACACAGGAAATGCAATGTTTCCAAACTGTCACTTGTGCTCAGGTACGCTGATTTTAATTTCCAAGGCTTTTGTATATTATCGATTTTGAAATTGAGTAACAATGATTTTTATATGATCTTGTTATATGATATTGATGGATTTACGATGAATGAAACAACAGGCAGTGGTGAATAATTTGGAAGACGCACATGAACAAATTGACACTGCAATTTCTACTGCGTTGAAAGAAAGCAAACCAGTGTACATCAGTATAAGTTGTAATCTGCCTGGAATTCCTCATCCTACATTTGCCAGAGAACCCGTTCCTTACTTTCTTCCACCAATGTAAATCTTATGATCCATCAACACATTTATAATGAACAAATTTCATTGCGATTACTTGTATAATTTACGCACTACATCTTCTACAGATCCAGCAATCCATTAGGGCTAGAAGCAGCAGTAGAAGAAACAGCAAAATTCTTAAACAAAGCTGTGAAACCAGTCATTGTAGCCGGATCCAAATTGAGAGTTTCAAAGGCTCAAAAAGCGTTTATGGAATTCGCAGATGCTTCAGGGTTTCCAATCGCGATAATGCCATCAGCGAAAGGACTTGTACCCGAACAACACCCGAACTTCATTGGCACTTATTGGGGCGCAGTCAGCACCAATTTTGTAGGAGAAATAGTCGAATCAGCTGATGCGTACATTTTCGTGGGACCCATTTTCAATGATTATAGCTCTGTTGGGTACTCATTGTTGATAAAGAAAGAAAAATCCATCATTGTTCAGCCTAATCGTGTGACAATTGGACATGGTCCTTCTTTAGGGTGGGTGTTCATGGCAGATTTCTTGAGCGCTTTAGCTAAAAAGGTGAAAAAGAACAACACAGCATTGGAGAACTATCAGAGAATCTTTGTGCCCAATGGTGTGCCTTTAAAGTACGAGAAAAATGAACCTCTTAGGGTTAACATCCTCTTCAAGCATATTCAAGTACGATTATTTATTTGTGTGTGTGTTTTTTTTTTTTTTTTTTTTATAAAGTATATTTGTTTTTTCTTTTTTGTTTACATTTATTTCATGGACAGGAAATGTTGAGTGGAGAAACTGCTGTAATTGCTGAGACAGGTGACTCGTGGTTCAATTGTCAAAAACTACGTCTCCCTGAAAATTGTGGGTAAGAAATTTCGCAAATTATGAACAAATTTTACAATATAATTATAAAATATAATTTTTTTTTACTGACATACTTTTCATTTTTATAAAGTTATGAATTCCAGATGCAATATGGATCGATTGGTTGGTCTGTAGGTGCGACTTTGGGTTATGCTCAAGCAGCCAAAAACAAGCGTGTTATTGCTTGCATTGGCGATGGTAGTTTCCAGGTCAGATTATTAAACATTAAACAATTTCTATTAATTCTTGTACATGGGAAATAATTTTCTACAAGGTTTAATAAACGATATTTAATTAATCGTTACCTTTTTTTTAATCAGGTAACAGCGCAAGATATTTCAACAATGATTCGATGTGGACAAAATACAATTATATTCCTAATCAACAACGGGGGTTACACAATCGAAGTGGAAATCCATGATGGGCCTTATAATGTCATCAAGAATTGGGACTACACTGGACTTGTCAATGCTATCCACAATGGTGAAGGCAAATGTTGGACTTCCAAGGTTAGATAAAAAAAAAAAAAAAAAAAAACACATATTTCTTGTGTTTACGACTTACGAGGTTTAAAATAATAACTTTTTGTCTCAATGAATTACTTAAATTGTGGTAACAGGTTCGAACAGAGGAGGAGTTGGTGGAAGCAATTGCTACAGCAACAGGAGCACATAAGGATTCATTGTGTTTCATAGAAATATTTGTGCATAAAGATGACACAAGCAAAGAGTTATTGGAGTGGGGTTCACGTGTCTCTGCTGCTAATAGTCGCCCTCCAAACCCACAGTAGTGAAAACAACGTTATGGTTACTCATGTAATGATGTCTTGTCATGAATAAAATGTTTTGAGTCTGGATTTTACATAATGGTAGTGTAATAATTGTGTCACATTTGTAGTGATTGTAAATTATGAACTCTATGAGGTATTTGTAACTTATGATGATTTTAGTTTTTTGAATGTTACTTGGTCGGTTTTTCCATTAGGCCTTGGTGTTACATGTATGTTATGAATTTTATTAGTTTGATGTTGAAGATGGTTTTGGTCTTTGCTTTTGGTTGAGCTATCGAATGTTGATATGTAAGAGTAAGCTAGAATTAGGGTTATTTTGATAATTATATTGGTTAGTTATTTGGACAAGAAATAATGACAGTTACTGTAGTTATTTGGACACATTGGCAATTGGGTAGTTATTTCTTATGGTTGATTTGAAGAGTTGCAAGAGTTAAAGTTGTGTCTATGTATGTGTATATATTATTAAAGACATTTAGGTTAATTTTGGCTGAAAAGCTAACGGTTAGCTCATAAGATAGCTAGAAGATATAAAATGATATAAAGAGCATTAAAAAATATTATTTTTATAATTAATTAAGAGTATATTTGAAAATATTTTAAAAAACTCAAAAAAAAGCTATTATAAATAGCTTGTTAGAAAGCTAACTTTTAAACTCTTTGTTGGCTTGCAAACATAACTTAAAAAAATTTGAAAAATAAGTTAATTGTGGTGTGTTAAACACAACTTCAATTGCAGAAAATGTCTTAGATTAGCTTGAAGATTTTTTATTTTATTTATTTATTTATTTATTTATTTATTTTTTTTAAAGAAAGTTCCCTAATTCCTACAAATGCATATTGCAGAAAATGCGGCACCTTGTGTCGCTTTTAGATTAGCTATAGAATCAAAGAGTGAAAGAGTAAAGAACACTAATGTTGTTTTTTTATTTATTCCTACAAATGCATATTGCAGAAAGTGTGTAAGGATATGGTAACTAAACTAAACTTTTACAAAGGTTTCAAATAGGGCATCTCTTTGTAGAAAGGTCAAAATAAACAATAGTTGTATACGAAAGACACATAGAAACAGAATATAGTAGCACACATAGAGTCGTCTCACTATTAGACGTTTTGAAGATGTAACCATAGACAATGATGAATCTAGATAACTTGGTTTTCTAAGCTGGTAATAATGAAAAAGTCAAAAATACTTGTGATGGGTCGGTTTAGATTGAGTCGAACAAGTAAAAACAAGGTCATTTTGAAAAAAAAAAAAAGAAAAGAAAAAGAAAGAAGAAGAAGAAGAAGAAGAAGTAGCCAGGTTCAACTGGACAAGTCAAACGACTTAAAAACAGCTAACTTGAACCATAAAGACGGATTTTTGCATACAAATAATAATTCTATTGCACGATTGGGTCAATTTTCTTTTTTAAAGCCCCTGCTTGCAACAACCATTTTGATACAACCTACAATTTGAGAGGAGTTGTGTTGCTTTTCAAGTTTTTCTATAACCATTCACCATTCCTTTTGGTAACTAGTAGTCCATATGCTATTAGTCCACATGTTTATGCACCCTTTTGTCTTTAGCCTATTAGGATTAGGTTTCTTAGCAAGCTGTTTATTCTTCTTCTTGTTCGTAGCTCCAAGACTTTCTAATGAAAAACTACCACTTACTCTCTTTCATTATGAATGTTGTTCTATTATTATGGTATCAGAGCTTGGAGGTTTGAGATGTTGATTTGTGACATCTCTACTTTTCACAGGCATAAATTACTTTTTTATTTATGCTTATTTAAAACAAAGTTTATTTATAAATGTTGAATTTGTCCCATAAAAGTATTTCCGAATAAATGTTTTCATGGACTTATAAAAAAAACTTGGGATGTTATAATTGATATAAGAAACATAAGTATAAACATAATTATTATTGGTTTTACAACATCGAATAGCCTACATTTTCTCGAATCTCTCATCTTTTCCAAACATTAATTACCTCCGTACCGCTACTTATGATACAAAAAAATTGAGCGGATCAGGTTGGAAAACCTGATAAGTATGGATTTTAATCCCATAATGTTATAATATATTTATATTGAAACCTGAAAGATTAATTAACACAAATTTATCTCATATAAACAATCGATCGATTCCATCCATCGTTACATATTGATCCTATATGAACTGTCGACAGTTATTCAAAAGGATTAATGTGAACAACAATTTGACTATGCTGCTTCGAGGATCCCTTAGCAGTAGGCAAGGATCAATGGAGACAACAGACAAAAGAATGGAATACTCGAATTATTATTCTTAATTCATACTCTTAGATCAATGATAGATGACTGTACGTAATCCACTCACTCGAATTGGCGGTAAATAACACTATCTTAGATCAGTGATGAATGACTGTACCTAGTACATACTCTCGGATCAGGAATGAATGACTATACTCGGATTACGAATAAATAATTGTATATAGTCTATACTCTCGGATCAGGAATGATTGATTGTACTTAATCCATAATCTCGGATCATCAATGTAAGAATTCTACCCTCCGTTCACACCTCAAAATGCTACCCAATATCCAACTTAACTAAACCTAAGCCTCCTTTACAAGTCTTATCTTATCTCTCGGTAAGACTACACCACTTAACTCCTAATACCAACTTCGCTTTAGGCAACACTATTCTATCTTAGTGTGCTTATTTGTCACAAAGTATTTTTTAGGTATTAATATACTTGTACCATATTTTCTAATAACACTCTTATTATTATTGTCATGAAATAATAGATATGTATATTTTATCACATATAGAACTATATCAAGTTCACATATCGTATATTATCAAATACGGTTCTAACACATATTCCAAGCAATAAGCATATAACTCATATATATATATATATATATATATATATATATATATATATATATATATATATATATATATATATATACTCTTTGACATATATTTTAATACTTTAATTAATACTTGTATTAAAATCATGTTTATGAAAGGGACTATGCACTCACTTGACTTAGGAGGGAGACTGAAGAATTCGGCAGCGCTCAGCCAAACACCTTGACTTTTCCTTTGACGTCACCTAGTTACGAATGTCACTAAGTTTTAGTCTATTATTCATGGTGACTAATGATAGTCTAGATTCATCACTAAAACCAATGTCTATATCAAGATCTATCAAGTAAGGAAAAACCAGTTAGAATCATATCAAATGTAGGGTTCGTTTGGTATACAAAGTATATTGTTTGGAAATCTCACTTTAAACACTTCACTAAACCCAGCATAGACATCATTCTCATAAGTAGATCAACCAGTATGATGATTTGGATTACCGATAAATCTTATATATAGGTTCATAATAACGAATATGAACATAAATATAAGGTACACTTGAAATAAAATAAGTTTAGCTTAACTTACATCGTTTTTTAGCGAAAATCGGGAAATTACACTGGTAGAATCCTAACTCAAGAGCTTCCACTTGCCAAGCTCTTAGGGACTTTACAACTTTGCTAAAATACCCTCAACACCAAGAAATTTTGGAACTATAACTCAGAGAATCATAGCGGACGTTTGGAGAGGTGTGACGAACAAATGAGGCATTGCAACCTATTTATGGCAGGGGTACACGTTGCATATTATAGATGTGTGTCACATATCTTGTCAAGGCTGGTGACATGGCTTCAGTTAGAGGGTGACATGTGGCAAAAACCTTGTAGGCCACGTTTGCTTGTTAGTGCGCATCGTACGCTGCGCGTTCTCAGTTGCACAATTTAAAAACATTGCAAAATTGTATCTTCTTCATACGAACTCCGTTTTCGACATTCTTTAAATCTACGCGTAGTTATCAACAAGATCTACAACTTTCATTTAGACTCCATCGGCTAATTCTCAAATTTTACGCTATATTTTTAACATGCTTATACTGTTAAAGTCTATATAAAATTCATAAGTTTCGCACACGATATTCGTTCTCGACTGTCTTTATATGGACGGATATGTAATGACGAGATCATCAACTCTAGTTTAGATTGTTTTTCCTAACATTCGGCTAATTTCTATTTCGGTTTCTGTGTCACACATTGCTACGCTAAGACTTCAAAAATAATAACTTCCTCATATCAAGTCTGATTTGGACATTCTCCATATATACGTTCTCAGTTTTACGACCATGAAAACTTTCTTTTAGATTATTTACCTAAATAATCCTCCATTGATAATATCTATCTATCTCTTTGACAATCAATTATCATATGCTTCTTTAATCATCTAGCATTATCTAGCGGGCATTACAATTATCTCCCCCTTAGGATGATTACGTCTTGGAATCATCAGCAAAACATGTTTTGTATAATAACTCCCTATGTTACCTTTCCATCCTCGGTAAGAACCGTAACTCTTATGTCCTTAAAAATGAGTTTCTAACTCTTGGACTAATTGAATGTTGTGGTGCTCAATCTTGCACCTATTCTAAATTCGATCTTCATTGGAGACTCCTGCTCCTTTTAGAATAAATTTAACATAAGATATAGTCTTTACTTCAACTGTCATGACATACCAAATGGTCCCACTCTAATGACCATACGTTGCATGATGCGATGGATAGACTCATATCTCTTTGATTCAAACTCTATTATGGAAGATACCTTCGTTCATGTTCTAATGTGATGTCTATAAGCTTCTTAGTCTTAACGATGAATGTGATGCTTCTGTCAATCGCTTTGATTGTGTTTTCATTCAGTCTCTTGACTTAATTTGAATGCTACATCAAACTTGGTTTTCTGAACCAATTAATTTACTTTGCATACTTATTAGTCAAACTCAATTTGATATAACCATTAAGGTCGGGATAACATTCATCTTCTTAGTCATTACCAAAACAAAATTAACGACAAAACAAACTTAACTACTAGTGCCTTAGTAACCTTGTGACTCTTCCTGATCTAAGTGTGAGTTATGTGCTTCTGGTAGTATGGGCCTCTACTACCTTTCATACCTATTCATACTTGTCCCAAGAGTTATCTCGCAGTTCTGCATGTCACCACACAAGAAAATCATATTGCAACTTAGCACATTGGATAATGTAACATAACTAAGGATTATATTACTTCTCAAAATTGATTACAGTGTTTTTCAACTCCACCATACATTATGCTTTCTTTATTAGGCTACAAAACATAATACTATCTATATAGGATGGCTACTCCATGTCTTGACTTTGAAGGATCGACTACTTTCTCAGGCACCGTCTGCTTCATCTTTCTCTCTCTCTCTCTCTCTCTCTCTCTCTCTCTCTCTCCCTTTGTGCATCTAGGATCATCTGAAATGTTCTTGCCATTGGTTTTGTCTGCACGTTTCGCTTTAGAACTCCTTCCCTTTTTTGGGAAGTCTTGCTTGAAATGTCCTTCTTCACCATATTTAAAGAAGAGTTCTTTCTTGGCTGTGCATTCATTAGCTTAGTGACCAGTCTTCCCACATTTGAATTGTGTCACTTATTCGATGCATCGTCCAAAGTATTTCCTTTTGCACTTGTCGCACCACTTAGCTTCGTCGTTACCCCCATACCTCTAGCTATTGGGGTCGAACTTCGACAACCTATTTTTCTTGTTGGATTTTGAAGATCCCTCAAGCTTATTTTTCTCTCATATCTTTGATTTTTCCTGTCACTTTTCTCTTATCTGAGTTTCTATATTCTTATCCACCTAGAGTGGATGCTTTCAGAGTAGTTTCTAGTTTTACCATTGGACCAAAATCTACCAGAAGTTCGCTAGCAAACTTATTCACCATGGAACGTTCAGTAAGAACTAAGTAAGGAACTAGTTTCATCTTCTCCATAAAACTTGTAGCATACCACTGATGTTTATCTTTCCTTTTTTTCAGATTCTGGAACTCATTGTTGATTTCCAAAAGTTCTTGTTCAAAACAATATTCTCTTCTCAATAGCAAAAGGAAGTCTTCTCATGACATCTTACTGGCTTCACCTTTAGGCATGGTATCAGCCAATAAATTCCACTAACTTAATACCCCAGTCTTTAGATGTCGGACTGCAAGGACAGTCCTCTATCTGTTGATTCATTTACAGCTCTCAAATACCATCTTTATCTCCATCTAGGAGATCTAGTCCATGACTTTTACCGTGGACGCCATGAAATCTTATACTCGCACCCATTTTGTTGTTGGATTAGGTGTTTGGGCCCATAACTATATTTGATATGTACTTGATTTGATTATAAGCATGGTCCTTTTGGGTTTCCTTCACTCATGCAACTTGATAGGATGACTAGAGGAGAGAGAGAGAGAGAGAGAGAGAGAGAGTAGGATTTATTATATGAATAATAAATTGGAACTTAGAATGATTTTATTAATATATTATAAGATTAATATAGTGTTTTGAAATCATATTATTAATTAGTAATTAATCAGAAATTAATCTAGTATTAATTTTGGGATTAAAGGAACTGATTAATAATGGAGGGACTATTTTGCAAATCATTGAGAGTTACATAACTGGGCAGATGGACTTCATAGAGTGGAGTGGATGGAATTTATAGGTAAGGCCATAAGATTTCTTCCAAGGGCACTAAGGAGGAAGTTAATGGGCTGCTTAAGCCCTAAGTAAGGAATTAGGGTTTCCACCTGAAAACCCTAGTAGCAGCCACAACTATAAATAGATCCTCATACTTGGTAAAATCATCTCAATGCTTATGAAACCCTAGAGTGTCCAATTTTTTTCCTTGTCTCTCCCATCATCCATTGCATTGGGTGTTTGTGGCTCCGTTAAAGGTGCAACACTTGGGCACTAAGCTTTCAAGAGTCAAGGACGTCAAGGATTTTCTTGTTATTACAATATAACAAGTGAGGTAATCATCAAACCCTAATATATATAAGACTCACCTCTCTCGAATGTTGAAACTGACAATGCTAGAACCAGATATGTCCCACGTGTTTCTCTCACTCAACTACCTATAAATATTATAAGATGGACTTGTCAAAATCCCAAAATTACCCTCAAGGTCAACCCTAGTCAACCTTGCTCAAAGTCAACAGTCAACAGTCCATGTTGACCTCAACTTGTTGAATGCATCTATCTTGCCGAGTTCCCATCGAGTCCAGACAACCTATAACGCCTGTGTTTCTGGGCTTGTCATTAATGTTGGTATAATAGTCTAGGTTAACCTTTGTAACCCGTTTTGAAATAATAGAAGTGTATTATTTGAGTATTATGTGTTATGTGCTTAATTGTGTGTCTTAATTTAATTAAGAATAAAAATAAGCATCAAAATGAAATGTTAGATAAAGCCTATATTTATGGATAATGTTGTAGTAGTTGAAACGAGGTTTCCGAATATATAAAGAATGCCGAAATCCGAGTTATAACGAAGAAGTTATGACCTGTCGAAGTTTCGCAACAGAACCGGCACGACCCAACGCGACGTAAATAGTGAATTTAAGGTAGATAGATATCTACCCTTAGTGATCTAAATGAGAATTGAATATCTCATCGATAGTAGTGCAACGACGAAAAGACGGACGGAATCGGAGTTCAGATGAAGGAGTTATGAATTTCGAACAGAGTTTTCCTATCCCGACCTACTAAAGATAATATATAAGTAATATGCTTATAATATATTAAAAATAAAGTCAAAATTAGCCAATGGAGTCTAAACGAGAGTTGTAGAGCATAATCTCATCTTCGCGGCGATATAAAGAACTTCGAAAACGAAGTTCGTATGCGAAAGTTATGAATTTCTGAAGTTCGGGGCGCGAAACCCCAAAACTGTCAGAGACCACGACGTGGCAAGCAGTGCCACGACGTGGCAAGTCTACTGACACCTCCGGGAGGCCCCCAGATGCAACTTGGGATGACGCATGCAGTGACGACCAAGCCCACGACGTGGAAAAAGGTTGCCACGACGTGGCAAGGGCCAAATTTGCCCTATAAATAGATTTGAAGGGCCAGCCGTTTAGGGTTGCTATTTTCTCTCTTCCCTCTCCCGTTTTACCTCGATTTGCGTGCTAAAAGTACCACGAAGCCCCGGTAATATCCCCAAGACCCGAAGCAAGTCCCGAAGCCCGAAGATCCCGAGAAGTGCGATTCTCGAGCCGAAGCTTTGCCCGCGAGAAGTTCGATTTTTGTAGAGATCTTCCAGATCTGCTGAGGATTTCTACTTCTACAAGCCGTAGTGTTGTCCGATCATCTTCTAATCAACTGAGTGTGTAGTTAATTTCTTCTAACGCATAATTATGAAGTATTTTATACGAAATACGTGTTATGTGTATAATTTTGTTGTTATGTGCGTGAATGTATATTCACTCTCTTCAATCTCATAGATCTGATTTGTTTTCTATGAAATACGTGTTATGTGGGTATGCCTCATCTGTTATGTGAAATATGTATTGGATGAAAATGCTATACAGGTTTTAAAGTATGTATAAAAATATATATATTTTTTCTACTAATATGTTGGGTAGAACATGGGTAGATAGTTGGTGTGTAATAAACAGATGAGAGGCCTCGATGTTGTTGTTGTTGACCTAGTTATTCAGCGGAGTATGGATAACGACCACAGACTCCTTCTAGACAGTCTTGTGGAACGCTAGCAGGTTCATAACTTGTAGGTGTTGTGAAAGATGTATTCACCGGTGTACTCTATCCCCCTCATGGTTGCCTTTAGGATATCTATTGTTGAGGAAACCCCTTAGCAGTAATGTCCGTCCCGATGAAAATCCTAGATTAGGTCCCTTGAGATAGATGTTATTTTAGGGACATAAAGTGAGGATAACGGGAATGGGTAATCGGGATGGTGATTGGTTGGTGAAATTAAATATAATTTATTTATTGTGGGTTGAAAACCCTATATGCTCACCAGGCTCCCAAGCCTGACCCACTCAGTTTTATTTGTATTACAGGAAATGGCGCAAGGGCGTAAGATGGATGAATCATCGAGTTGTTTTGTTTATAAGTCTGTATATGTATATATTTGTTGAATGACTTGTAATGTTATCGTTTATGCTTTATGGTCTGTATCGGAACATGACACCCCGAGTTTTAATCATATAATGAAAATGCATCTCTTGATGAAATGCTTTGATAAATATTATTTTATCATGTTTTGTTTTGGGAACAAATTCCGCAACACTTTTAAATCAAAAGGATTTACTCTGAAATTATTTTAAAAAGAAAAAATGAAATCGGTCTTTTCTGGCCGAGATTTTTGGGTATGTCACACAACCTGATCAAACCCTAGCCAACTCGTCGAGTTGTTTCATCAACTCGACGAGTTCACTTAATATTCAGAAGGTGGGGAAACTCGATCTGACTCGTCAAGTTCTTAGAGCAACTCGTCGAGTCCCCCTTCCATTTTGCTTGTTGTGATGATTCACCGAATCCAGGGACTCCAGGGCTTAGATCCAAGCCCTAAGGTGTCTAGAAGGATAAAGCTTCCAACTTTACCTTCTAGAATCGTTCCAAATGATCTAAGGCCCTTTTCAAAGGTTGGAAAGCTCTAAAGCTTTGCCATATGGTCCAAAACTCTAGGGATCTGAAATCCTTCCTTTCCAGAAAGGTTTCTAGTCCTTAAAACGTTCCAAAGATGGAGTCTTTAGGGACATGCATATCCAATGCATGCCCCTAGGTCAAAATGGCCAAAAATAGGGAAATATGCCCTAAAACCCTTGTATGGTGTCCTTGCTCAACAAAAAGCCAGCTCTAGCCTACCTTGGGACCATTTTGGTCTGGAGATTCGTAAAGTTGCAAACTTTATAAATCCCATGCATGCATTCAACAAGAAGGGTAGGAAATGAAGAGTAAACTCAAGATCTAGCCATATTCTTTGATAAAAATCGAGTCTTGAAGACTTACAGCAGTATACAAGATGACTAAGCTCAAGGATGGGTGATTGGTTTGTTGGATCTTCTCACTATCTCCTTCTTCTTAAGCTTCAAAGGTCACTCTAGCTCATAAAATGGAAGAGAATGGGGATTAGGGTTAGCACGTACGTTCTTAGGGTTTGGAGTCCTATGGGAGATCAGCCTCAAGGCTCTTCAGGAGATTATATAGGGTATAAACCCTAAAATTAGGGTTTTGTCATTACAATGCCTACTCGTTGAGTCGGCCTTCCAACTCGTCGAGTAGGGTGTAGATCTCGCGTTCTTGAACTATCCTCTACTGGACGAGTTAGGTTCCCAACTCGCCGAGTCCACACACCCAAAACCCTAAATCTTAATTAAATTAAGTAATACCTAGAACAGGTGTTACATGGTGCCTTAGACCCATTGGTAAGGTGATAAGACTCCCTCTCGTGAATATAGAACTGACTAGCTAAGATCTAGTATGTCCCCCACGCTGTTCCCCTTCAATTGCCTATAATCATCATGTGATTAACTTGTCACAATCCCATGGACCTCCTTAAAGGCAACCCTGGTCAACAGTCAAGCTCAACATTCCATGTTGACCTCAAGTCTTCGAGTACATCTAGCGACTCATCGAGTTTTCTGTGTAGTTCATCCACTCGCTGAGTTACTCGTGTAACTCACCGAGTGTAACGCCCGTAGATCCGGGCTAGTCAAATTAGAAACGATAGGCATCAAAAATGACTTTTTGATGGAATATTATTTAGAAGGATTAATCTTAACCAAGTTGTAGTATATGTCACAAGGTTTTCGTGCATATAAAGAACGCCAAAATCCGAGTTATAACGAAGAAGTTATGACATGTCGAAGTTTCGCGACAGAACCGACATGACCCAGCGCGACCGAGCGCAACGTAAATAGTGAAATTAAGGTAGATAGATATCTATCCTTAGTGATCTAAATTAGAGTCGAAGATTTCTTCGATAGTAGTCCAACGATAAAAAGACAGACGAAAACGGAGTTCATATGAAGGAGTTATGAATTTCGAACGGAGTTTTCCTGTCTCGGCCTACTAAAGATAATATATAAGTAATATACTTATAATATATTAAAAAAAAGTCAAAATTAGCCAATGGAGTCTAAAATAGAGTTGTAGAGCATAATCTCACCTTCGCGTCGATATAAAGAACGTCGAAAACGGAGTTCGTATGCGAAAGTTATGAATTTCTGAAGTTCGGGGCGCGAACCCCAAAGCTATGTCAGAGACCATGACGTGGCAAGTCTCCTGACCCCTCCGGGAGACCCCCATATGCAACTTGAGATGATGCATACAGCGACGACCAAGCCCACGACGTGGCAAGAGGTTCCGCAACGTGGCAAGGGCCAGTTTTGCCCTATAAATAGATTTGAAGGGCCAGTCGAGTTTGGTTGCTCATTCTCTCATCTCTCACCCATATTACCTCGATTTACGTGCAAAGAAATACCCCCGAAGCCCTGGTATCAACCCGAGACCCGAAGCAAGTCCCGAAGCCCCGAAGATCCCGAGAAGAAAAGAGTTTCCGAGCCGAAGCTCTGCCCGCGAGAAATCCGGTGTGTGAAGATATCCCGGTTTCACCGAAGAATACTACTTTTAGAGCTGTAGTGTTGTACGATCGTCTTCTGATCAAGTGAGTGTATAGTTAATTTCTTCTAACACATAAATATAAAGTATTAGCTAAGAAATATGTGCTATGGATTATATATTATTTGTCTATTTGAGATGGGCTTGGAATTGATGTTTTTATTCGGGTGTTAAATGATTTAAATTGTGCTTGTATTTATATCTACAAAAATGTTGGGTAGAACATGGGTAGATGGAATAGTTGGTGACGATGTGACTTCGTGCCTATTGAGTAAACCTTGGTGACGATGTGACTTCGTCCTATTAAGTAAACCCTGGCGACTATGCGACTTAGTGCCTATCGAGTAAACCTTGGTGACGATATGACTTCGTGCCTATTAAGTAAACCCTGGCGACTATGCAACTTAGTGCCTATCGAGTAAACCTTGGTGACGATGTGACTTCGTGCCTATTGTATAAACCTTGGTGACTATGGAGTTAGTGCCTACTGTTAAGTGAACCTTGGTGACTATAGAGTTAGCGCCTGATAACTATGGACTTAGTACATGATAGATAAACTTTGGCAGCAATGGACTTCGTGCCGATTCCTTAGGTAAATCCTTAGGAACGAATGAATAAAGGATAGTTGATTCTTAGGGTAAAACCTTAAGAAATAAAGAAGATAATGGGGATGGGTAATTGGGTTGATTGTTTGATGATTGAATATAATAATTATATTATTGTGGGTTGAAAACCCTATATGCTCACCAGGCTCCCAAGCCTGACCCACTCAGTTTTCTTTGCATTACAGGTAATGGCACAAGAGTATAAGTTGATGGACTTGACGAGAGATTTTGGATTATAAATCAGTAGTTATAAATAACTGTTGTAAGGTCTATTTTATATTGTTTATGCTTATGGTCTGTGTCGGAACATGACATCCTGAGGTTTTATTATTTAATGAAAATACATTCTCTTTGAGAAACGTTTTGATAAATTTTATCATATTTTGTTTTGGGAACAAATTCTGCAACCGTTTTCTTTAAACGATCACTTTGATTTATAAAACAAAGCATAAACAAATCGGTCTTTTCTGGCCGTGTAATTGGGGATGTCACACCGAGTCCCTTCGAAAACTCATGAGATTGAAAACTCATGACAACCGAAAATTCATGACAACCGAAAACTCATGAATCTGAAAACGAGTAAACCCTACTCGACTCGTCAAGTCAGCTAAGGGACTTAACGAGTTCTTTCGGTCTTTTTCAAGTTCAGCCCTTTTCAGTAGGATCTAAGGTCTCAAACTCCAGATCCAAACTCCCTTAGTGCAGATACCACGTAAAGTTGCAAACTTTACGTGCATGCAAGGTCCTCCGAGGTTATATCTTCAAAACTAGGCTTCTTACAAGGTTTTTGTGCATGGAAAGTGGCTACAGTACACAAAGTGAACAACTTTATGTCATTGGGGGACCTAAAGGGGTCTAGATCCGGAACCATGTCCTTGTGATAGGTCCAGATCCGAGTTTGGACTCTATTTGCCCCAAAAATGATCATTTACTTGTAAGAGAAGGGATCTAATCAGCTAGAGATCAAGGTGATGATTTTACACCTCAAGATGATAGCTAATATGAAGTAGATGTTGGATCTACTGTTCCTCTCCTTGCTCCTTCCTCTTTATGCTTTGAAATCCTTCAGAAATATCTCAAAATGGCTCATACACATTCAAGGAAGCTCAACAAGCGGCTAGGGTTTCTTTTTGGGTTGCAAGAACGATAAGGGAGGCTACAAATGAGCCACAAGTCCTTTAAATAGGGTGCAAACCTTTGAAAATTAGAGTTTCTCTTTACAGCTCCTACTCACCGAGTCGGGGTCTTCCGACTCATCAAGTAGGTCCCGATCCCGCATCCACAAATAATGTCTCTACACGACGAGTTGGACTCCCAACTCGCCGAGTCCACGCACAAAAAAGTCTAAAATTAAATAAATATGATGTAAATACATGAATAGATGTCTTAAAAATGTTTTAAAAACATCTAACAAGTTATACTATTAAACTTTAATAGTAGTTTAGATTACTTTGAATGATTATTATTGTTTTATTAGACTTTGAATGGTTGTTATTGTTTCTGCTAATAAGACTTTTAATGTGGTATGAAAAAAAATGATTATGTTTTGGAAAAATTGGTATGCTTTTGTTACAATTTTTTGGAATTATATTTTGAGATAATATATTTAAAAACTTGAACTACCCTATGCACAACAGTGTAGAAAACTAGTCCCATAAAGAAAGCAATGAATTATAAATACGTGTGATTCTCGACTAAGCTGTTGTCTATTCCTCCACTATATCTATTCTGAGAAAAGTTTTGGTATTTAAATACTTCGAGATTGAACCGAAAGAAATGGTGTAATAATGGTGATAATTATTGCTTAGAGACTTTTTATATATTTTTTCAAACAAATATTGTTGTAATCTTGATTACGATGAGAGCCATATGGATTGCTTACAAGTTTCAATTATGTATATTTCTTTAACTTCCTTCTTTAACGGCTTTAACTATTAGTGGACGCTGATATTGTTGCAAAAGAAAGGTTTTCTTTTTTGAATTACGTACAAAAAACTACATTAAATTTGATAAACTGTTAACGCTCTTTTACTCATAAATTTAGTATCTTAGCTACTGTAGTTATGATGGTTATTTTACAACCACTGAAAACATTAAAGCTGTATGTTAAAACAATCGGAATTCTTTTGTGGTTGTAAATTACTTTCGACGCTCGGAAATCAAAAAATTGGATAGAAACGGGAGTAGGTGAGTTTTGTTTTATTGCCTTCGATATAATTGGGGGTATACTTGTCAGATCAACGATTGATCAATTAAATATGACAACTTTGACCCTATCTGTTAATCTCCTTTCCTAGTCTCGTAGAACTTCTCTCATGCATAGGAATATTTCAAGACAATACTCGTACTTCCCATGCACTATCCAGTCAAAAATACCATTATACTATATATAAATATCGAAAAAATATCCAAAACAAAGTTTTAAGAATTTTCCTTAATCGATCTATATATACGCATGTCTTGAATTAATTAAGGTTGTGCTTTTTTCTTGAAAAGACAATAACTCATACTTAGTATTTAGAATGTCTAAAAAAAACCAATTGATAAAATATAAAGTTTGATAAAAATTAGCCAATAAACTAGTTGTAGGATATAAAATATTATAAAATGATATTGAGAAGAATAATATGTTTTTATAATTAGTTAACGATATCTTTTTAAAGTTTAGTAATTAATATTTTTGAAAATTTAGTATAAATTGTTTTCTAAAAAGACAGCTTATAAATTTTTTTTTGTTTGTAAACATGACAATTTAAATAATTCGAAAAATAAATTATCTTATCAAGTAATTATTATGGTGTTAAAAGACAACCATAAGAAGAGACATACTACATATACAATATTGCAGTAAATGCTTAAATTAGGAATTCATAGTTTTTAATAATTTGTGTCAATTGTATGGTAACCTTTCCAAGAAAATTATCTGAACCTAAATGAACTGGGTCACCTACTATCATCAACTTAATCAGCCGTATGGAATGATCATCCACATAAAAGGGCAATAATGTAACTTCACAAAAGTCACTGCAAGACTCGTGTCATAATCCAAGTGTATATCTGAAGCAAACAAACTTATGTTTCTTTATAAATCATCACCAACCAAGCTTTCTAATACCATAATTGTTTCCTTCAACCCACTCTAATGGCAAATTCATTAACCTTCTTCCCCATTTTAATGCTGTTGTTTACCTGTAACGTGTACACTAATGCATGTTATCCGTCAATTATAAGCTTCGGGGATTCCCTTGCTGACACCGGAAACCTAAAAGAAATGGCCTCTAAATCCAACGTTCAGCCACCCCATTTCTTGTTTCCACCTTATGGCGAAACGTTTTTCAATAAACCCACTGGACGTTGTTCTAATGGACGTTTGATCATCGACTTTGTTGGTAATGCATAAGAAGACATGTGAATTTCTTTGTTGAGCATTTATTATGGCTGTATATGTTTTCTTCTATAGTTGAGTGAATTAGTTTTTCTTGTTTGTTTTGAAGCTGAGAGTCTTGGGCTGCCGTTGATACCACCGTCTCTGGGAAGCGAGACGAACGTCTACGTGACGGAGTTGGGAGAAGGAGTGAATTTTGCGGTGGCGGGGGCGACGGCGTTGGATTCGTCGTTTCATGAAGCAAGAGGGGTTGGTATTCCGACGAATGCATCTTTGGGAGTTCAGTTGGGATGGTTCAAAGATTCGTTATCATCTATATGCCCTGCCGTTTCAGGTAAATAAGTCAAACCAACATGCACCTAAATTAATACAGTATTTTATTCTAAAGATTAAATATATAAAAGGGTATCATTTACTTTACTTTTAATCTGAAATCATTCCCCCCACCCCACACACACCCCCTTCCCCCTTTTTTGACTTGTTTTTTTGTTTATTTACTTTTTTGTTTTTTCTTTCTTTCATTTTATATTTTAATCTTATTGTTATAGTTGTTATTATTAGGGCTTTAAACGAACCAAACGAACACGAAGAATGTCTTGTTCATGTTCGTTCGTTTAAGTTAGCCGAACAACAAAAGAACACAAACGGATAAACGAACGAGATTTTTTTGTTCATGTTCGTTCGTTTAACAAATTACTTTGTTCATGTTCGTTCATTTATGTTCATGAACATGCTAAACGAACATAAACGAACAAACATATACGAACAAAGATAAAAAAAACACAATTGAACATATATGAACATAAACGAACATATAATATAACAATATAATAAAAAATAATTGAATATAGATGAATATAAATAAACTTAAACGAACAAACATAAACGAACGTAAATGAACATCATAAACGAACGTTCACGAACATAAATGAACGAACGAGACCATTGTTCATGTTCGTTCATTTAACTAAACGAACGATAATTTTTTTTTCATGTTCGTTCATTTATTAAATAAACGAACATAAACGAACTTCCCGCCGAACAGTTCACGAACGGTTCGCCGAACGTTCAGTTCGTTTACAGCCCTAATTATTATTATTGTTCATGTGAACGACTTGATTTTGTGAGATCATAAGATACAATTCTAGTCACTAATTATATAGTGAAAAATAACATTTTTAAAAAACAAAATAATTGAAAATTTCGAATTTTTTTAAAATATTATTTTTGTCATTTATATTTTCCAAAAAAAATTAAAAAAATATATAAAAATAAATAAAAAATTACCATTTTTTACATATTCCAATAGAATATTAGAATATTCTAGTGGAATATTAAAATATTTTACATATCTGACAAATCTAGTAGAATTTTCTAACATTTTAAAAATCACATTGGAATATAAGTAGTATAATATTCTATTAGAATATTTTACGTATTAAAAAAAAATGGTATTTTATTTATTTATTATTATTTTTTTAGGTAAATAAAGTGATGAAAATAATAATTAGAATTTTTTTTTCGGACTTTTCCTTTTATTTTGTATTTTAAAATTATTTTTATATTCCATCTCACAGTTTGTCAAAATTAACATGACCTCCAAATGAACATATATATATATATATATATATATATATATATATATATATATATATATATATATATATATATATATATATATATATATATATATATATATATATATAATCTGGCCCAAACAAAATTAGGCAATATACAACTGTTCACTTTGCTCCTCCTCAACACAACACACTTATGACCCTATGCGAAAACTAAAATGAGCCTTAACTATAATTTTGAAGGCACTATGCGAAAACTAAAATGAGCCTTTTATATATATATATATATATATATATATATATATATATATATATATATATATATATATATATATATATATATATATATATATAAACAAAATTTGTCTATACGACGATAACCCAATAAATGTTATAAAGACAATAAAAAACGATAATACAACATATAATCTTACATGGTTAAATGATTTGCGAGGCTCTCATAGCATTATACAGTTATTTATAATATGTTTGTTAGTATGTTACATTCATTAATCAATGACAACAATCAGAACACAAAATGAGATGTCGTTAGATTTAGAAATTGGGAATAGTAAAAATGTAGTTGTTCATTTCAGTTAACAATAAAAAAGTAGAGCAATAGTGAAATATAAACGTAAGATGAAGTTTAGTGGAATTAGAAAAACAATAAATAAATAATGTTGTTTGAACTTTGTCGGTTGCTACAATTTTGGAAGTTTGGAATTTGAACATAATGTAAGATCTTATTACTGTAAATTTACACTAGCCCAAAAGCAATTTTAATTTAAGCCCAATTTTTTAAAATGTGAGTTGTTGCAATTTTTAATTGTAGCTTTAGTTATTGGAAAATAGACAAGCTTTAGCGTTTTTATTACTGGATTGTCGATTGCTAGATTATGAATTTAATCATATGTAAAATTAAACCCCCTTTACGACATGGGCCCTATACAATCGTCCGCCTCACACACCTTCAAAGATGCTCATATCGAAAATCGCACAAGGTGCCATAATGTATTACTAAACTCATTCTTATTGTATTTTCACATTTATGGATAAGCTAAGCAAATATATTAAAACTATCTTATTTGAAGTTTTTTTGGTTTGAAATTGCTTAGTCTTTCATGTCTAGTGCAATTTTATAAATATTTGTCCAAAATTAATATTATATACTATATCTAATTACAATTGGATGATGAAAGTGTAGTTTGCTTCCATATATATGAATTTTGTAGGGGTGAGCATGAGCCGAGTTGGATCGGTTTTGAGGTAATACCTAACCCAAAACCAACTTGTCGGTTTTTAAAAAAATAGAATCCAACCCAAAACCGATAGGTTCGATTTTTGGGTTCCAGGTTCGGTTTCGAGTTTACCTGTTTGGATATCTTTGAATCAAATTAATTATGAAATAAGCACCAAAAGAAACTCAATTTCGATCCCATTGTCGATGTGGGATGAATTCTGATTTTGAGAAACATTCTATGAAGGCTGGGTTTCAATAATCTAGCAATGTGGGATACATATATTATAAGTCGTTCAGGAAAACAAATCAAGAGTGTAGTTAACAAGTTTCGGGTTTCAATAATCCAGCGATGTGGGATACATATATTATAAGTCGTTCAGAAAAACAAATCAAGAGTGTAGTTAAGAAG
This sequence comes from Lactuca saligna, assembly GCF_052625555.1. Taxonomy (NCBI): domain Eukaryota; kingdom Viridiplantae; phylum Streptophyta; class Magnoliopsida; order Asterales; family Asteraceae; genus Lactuca; species Lactuca saligna. The sequence goes on along the minus strand of NC_136420.1, from coordinate 63,332,888 downwards.
TTTGGAACCTCGGAGCTTTGGTTAAAAATGCCAACACATTAACCACCTAAACCATTTGCTTCTTTGGTTATAATTATGCAAAATATATCTATATTATGTATAAAAATATGTATTTTTTATAAACATTTAATATAGTCGGTTTCGGTTCGGTTTCTATCAGTTTTACCAAACCCAAAAACCGAACCCAAACCGAAATTTTCGGTTTTTGAAAAAACTAAACCTAAACCGTCGGTTTATGTTTCAGTTTCGGTTTTGTTGATTTTTGTTGGTTTTTCGGTTTCCAGATTCGTTTTTACTCATCCCTAGATTTATGTCATATGTGTTTAAAATATTGACAACTATGGTCCTTTGTCTTGATAGTTGAGATTTTTGGCAGATTTAGTCCTTTATTTTTTTGTTTCAAACTTTGGCCATAAAAGTTTTCTATATTTGCAGTTTTGGTCCCTAGAGGTTTTGAGTTCAAACTTTGGCCACAATAGTTTTTAGTATTTGCATTTTTTCCCCTATATTTCTGTATAGTGACATAGTTCATCCCTAGACTTTTATACTTTATACTTTCGCCACAAGACTTTTATATATTTGCAGGTTTACTCCTTACATTTTCGTAGTTATGCAAGTTTGGTCCTTACTACTAATTATTATCTAAAAACCAAGTTTGATTGTTTAACGTCTCAGTCGCAACGAACTAAATTTGTATGCTGTATTAATCTAATGCAATAAAAGTTGGTCGGATCTCGTAATATCTTATCATTATGCAATGTGTGGTCCTTGTTGATGACCCACTCAACTACTTTATAGTGTAATTAACGGGTACTTCTCTTTAACTCGGTTTGTGAAAGACACACATGGCTTTGGAGAGATATGCACGTATTTATGGAGCAATTATCATGGAATCATTACTTAATAATTAAATGGCCTTCAAATTGGGTTGAAGCTTTTATTGGAAGTGTAAATAATCAAATCACGTGAAATTGAAAACTGTAAACTCAAATTATATGAAAAAAAAATGATATTTTGAGCGTAACACGTTTTGAACCTTGCACAACTAGGCTCTCATTGCCGGGACAAAATTATTTGTATATAACAATTTATGCGAATCTTAAATTGAAAATTCGTTTTGGTTCATATGGAGTAAATTGAAATGAAAAAAGTGTAAACTTTAAAATGATTTCGATTACAATGCATAAAAGAATTTGCAAAGTGCTCTATTAATGCTAAGTTATATAATTAATCTTATGCTTATATATCTTTTCAGAGATTACTTTAAGTAATATTGATCAATCTTTTATAAATGTCTACATAAATTATTGCAGACTGCAAACAGTTAATTGGACAGTCTTTAGTTCTCATGGGAGAGATCGGAGGTAACGATTACAATCATGCATTAATTGCCGGAAAATCTATCGATGAGGTTGAAACATATGTTCCATTTGTTATTAACACCATCATTTCAGCAGTCAATGTAAGAATATAATCAAAATATGTATTTTGTTTTGGTCATACTTGTATGCAATTATATATACAAGACTTTGTTTGAGGGTTGGATATGATGAAAATCACAGGAGCTTATTGAGCTAGGAGCTCAAACACTTGTTATACCAGGAAACCTACCAATTGGATGTTCTGCTGCTTATTTGACGATCTTTTATGGCTCTGATAATGTCCAATATGACAATTCAACCGGATGCATTATCACGTTAAACAAGTTTGCTGAGTACCATAATGAACTTCTACAAAGAAAATTACAACAAATACGAGAGCTTCATCCTGAAGTCAACATCATTTATGCCGACTACTACAATGCTGCCATGCAATTTTTTCGTTCTCCAAACAAATTTGGTACATAATATGTTACTTTTAGACATGAATAAGTCGTTCTTATAGCCAAAACCTTGCAACTTGATATGCTATAAGCTCCCTGAATGATTATTTATGTTTCATATCTACATGTTCCAGATAAATATTGTTTACAAATTTTTGGAATGTTATAGGATTCACAAATGGAGCGCTAAAAGCATGCTGTGGAGGTGGAGGACCGTTTAATTACAACCCGTCAATACATTGTGCAGACTCATCATCCACTTCATGTGCACAACCAGAGACATATGTTAACTGGGATGGGTTACACTTAACGGAAGCTGCCTACAAAGTTATCTTCAAGAGCATATACGAAGGATCATACACAACTCCTCAGTTCAACACTTTATGTCCAAGTTCAACGTTACAAGGGCGAGGAGGTTTGTCAAGTTCTATTTAAAAACTGAAAAGTTTCTCTATTCTTATTCTAGCATTTGGGTACAAGTAATTAAACATGGGAAAATGGATGTTTTGTAATAATTAAATTAAGATGTTAAATAGTTTGTGTTATTATATGTAGATATGAGTAAATAATGTATTTTAATTTATATGATTTTTAGTACAATTATTTTACCCACAAATTGAATTGGGAAACTGATTTGTTTGGTGAATTTATTGAATTGTTAATATTTGGATAACTTTTTTTTCACACGAATATATATGACAATTATGTCAAACTATAGCAAATTTTAGTTTATGTCTCATATACCTACGTGACAAAGTTATTAACTACCCTTTAAGGTAATGAACTATTGTTTTTTTTTTTTTTTTTTTTTTTTTTTTTTTTTTTTTTTTTACATCTAGACAAATTTTGTATTCACATTCAACCATTCAACTTGTTAAAATCGTTCACATAATTTCATTGTTTTAAAATTTTAAATCGGATGTTGAAGTCGGGAACATTCGCTCCACTCTTGTTACCTTAAACCACTTACTCTCAACAATTATTACTCCTAATGTACTAATAACAATGCAAAACTCTTAATATATACTAAGTAAGAAAATACAAGCAACCAACTTGCACATAGTAGGATATAAATCGATCATCTAAAGTAAGCTAGTACACCTTTAAAATTCTAATAGGGTAAGCATATAGGCCCTAGTGACTTTATGGTTTTAAAGGAAATACCTTAGTGTATTTTAATGTACTTAGACCCTTAAGGTGTACAAGAAATACCTTAGTTTACTTAGATAATCTTAAAATTTCACCTTGATGATGTCGAAAAGTTAGATGTATCCGACAAGAAGATTAAAAATGAGCTCTAATTACTTTATTAATATAACTCGAACGCATAAAAGAAAATAAATATACAGGTATTTGATTTGCGTGGAGCTCTCAACCGTAATAAAGGTTTATGGTGTGGACTACAGTCGACTCCAAATACCGACTTCAATTACCGATTGATATTATGTAAACAATTTTAACGAATTGCTTAGATTTGAACAAAACCAATTCATCACCCTCCTAGATAATTAGCTTTGCCACATATACGATAAGTAAGTTGTAACTTGCTACAATCAATCATAAGTTTTATATGTAAACATTTCTAATAAGTTTGTTGCTTACATGTGTACAAAATAAAAGTTACAAAAATGTAAACAAAACAAAAATTAAATTACCCTAACAACTCAATTTCCCAATTGAATTAGTCTGATTTCTTATTACACTATATATTAATTTGCAAGTCGGTGGATGTTTCCACCAACGTTTGCAACCCCTTAACTTTCATAAATTACATTCTTTTATTTGTATATATTTTAAATACTTTGTAAAATAATATTTATTATCCATTTACTATTTAAAATGTCATTTTGACCGTTTATTTTTTGAACTTGAAAACATATCACTTTCATCGATTTTATTTTTTAAACTTTATGTTTATCCTCAGTTGTATTTATGTGTCGGTATAAATTCAAGATGATTAATATTTTTATGTAAATTTAGAACTTTCGTTCATTTAAAAAATAATACTTGCTCTTTTTTTTTGTACGTGGTGGTATAAATTCGAGTTTTTCTAGATTTCAACGTTATTTTTTTCGTTCTTATATTTATATAAGTTTCATATTTATAAAGTAGTTACATATAATATACTTTGAATATTTGAAACGAACATAGAAAATTAATCTTATTTATTTCACCCTTATAATTTTAAAATACTTTGTAAATTGATATTTTCTACCCTCTACTTTTAAAAATGTTATTTTGACCTGAACCTTACAAAATATCACTTTTACCCCCCTCAATTTTCTAGACTTTCATGTTTATCCTATGTTTCGGTCAATATTTACTCAAGGCACTCAATATTTCGACGTCAATTTACAACTTTCATTTGTTATTTATTATTATTTTTTTTTAAATTTGCTTTGTTATTCATGTGTTGATAAAAATTCGAGTTTGCTTACATTTCAAAGTAAAATATTTTTATATTTTCATTATTATTTTTATATATGATTCTTACACATGAGTCGGGTCATATATAATACAATTTTAATTGTTTGAACTTCCTTTTGTTAATTTTAAAAAATTAATTTTACTTGCTTATTTTTATGTACATGTCATTATAAATTCACGTTTCTTTATGTTTCCACGTAAATTTTGTGTATGTTTTCATGCTTATTTTTATGTACATTCCTATGTTTGATTTTGATCACATATAATACGTTTTAATTTGACGGTACAAAATTAGAGTTTGCCGGTAGTACCAACCTTGTACATTTATTTAGCAGCAAATGCAATGGTACATAGCTTTCATTAATACATTAGTCAAAACTCAATTAAAAAAAGAAAAAACATCATAAATGGTCCCTGTGGTTACCCAAAATCTGAAGTTTAGTCCCCGTGGTTTAAAAACCTCATAGATGGTCCCTCTGTTTTCAAAACTTTTGATGTTTGGTCCTTTTTGCTAACTCCGTTAAGTTTGTCCGTTAACTGAAGGGTATTTTCGTCATTTCACAACCACATGGACCATTTATGATGTTTTCTCATATTTTTTTTAAAAAAGAAAAAACTAAATATAATTATTTAATATATAATCTCTCTCTCTCTCTCTCTCTCATTTGAAAAGAAGCTAAACCATATGGACCACCATTTCTTTACTCTAAAGCTTATGTATAACAAGAAAAAGAGAAGATCGGTGTCAAACAAGATCCATGTCTTGTTATTCACCTGACTTTCGCCATGAACCGCCTCGCATAACCCTATGTGCAATCGATCCCACCATCGGAGCCATCGCCCTAAATTTAGACCTCAACCCAGTATCATCGGAGCCACCACTGATCTGAAACACGGCTAGAACCCACTGAAAAACCCATGGATCTTCATTTCCTCTACTTATGTCGCCTCTCTCTTGTGTGTACTCCTTCTCCCCTTGGTTTCCCTATACTCAATCGATTTCTCTCTACGTAGTTGTTTATCTCTACCATCATCAGCTTCATCAATTTCATTTATGAATTCCTCTTCTAGCTCTTTATGAGCTGCGATAAACACTAAGATTTGGCTAATATGTGAACACTGACGATTGCCTCCTCCTTTCAGATACCTCTTATTGATGGAGGAAGATCCCTACCTGGTGAAATAAATTAAGCCTTAGAGTTTGTTGTTGGTTCTTGATGAAATTGATGGAGGCAGAACCAATTTCATGAGTTTTCGATGGGTGAGCTTGTATTGAAGCTCGCAAATGCAGAGCTTTTAGAGGAATTTGACAATGGAGATGATACTTCCGATTTAGGTCAAATATTATAGGCAAGGCTTGAATCTAGGTTACTGTTTTAGATTTTGATTCGGGCTTACAAATTTAGGTCAAATTATGGTGATCTTGCAAGGGTTCGACATCTTCGGATGCTATTGAGGCTTATATCAGGTAGAATTGTGAGAGAGACAGCAGCAATGGCGGTGGTTGGTGGTCTGAAAATTGTAGTGGCGATGGTGGTGCTTCACCACCAGTAGGTGAGTCTCTGACCGAAGGAGAAAGAGTACAAATCTGGGGTTTTTTCCCTTTGATTCTTCATCCCGGGAGAGAGAGAGAGAGAGAGAGAGAGAGAGAGATTATACATTAAATAATTATATTTATTATTTTTTCTTTTTAAAAAAAATAACTGAAAAGATCATAAATGGTCCCTGTGGTGTGATATGACGAAAATGTCCTTCAGTTAACGGACAAAACTTAACGGAGTTAGCAATAAGGACCAAACATCAAAAGTTTTGAAAACACAGGGACCATCTATGAGGTTTTTAAACCACGGGGACTAAACTTCAGATTTTGGGTAACCATAGGGACCATTTATGATGTTTTTTCTTAAAAAAATAATACATACCATTTACTATTTTGATCAATGATGTAAAAAATTTCAAATAGTTCCAGATTAATCCTTAGGAACTATATGATAGAATAAGTGGCACGTGAGACTCACTATTGCCTAGATAATTAGTGAAGTTTTCGAAGTTAATAATTTTTTAACATTTTTATTAAGTTTTATCTCAATATAAGCTATTTGAGAAACTATTAGTATTTTATTAGTTATATTAACTTATTTTTTTATGATATCCTTTCACTTGGAGAAATCTATGAATTGTGTTATAAGGATCAAAATAGTTTACGTTTGTCATATTGATGATCAGCTAGTCGTATTTATAGTTTGGAACCTTAAATTTTGAATCAGTTATATATATATATATATATATATATATATATATATATATATATATATATATATATATATATATATATATATATACACACACACATTAATTTAACTAATTTAAAATTTAGGATCTCAAAATATGCATCGACTAATCCCCAAATAGACCAACTAATCTATAGTCACAAGTCGATCGCCATAGTACCGCTTTGCAACTTTTACAACCTTGATTTTGATACAACTGTATTATTCAATTGTTCAATTTGAATAAGACTATTTGATTCGGATATTCAAATTCTTTGATCGGTTTTCAACAAAACAGAATTATTATTTTAGATATTTGATTTGTTTTACTTTATAAAATAAGAACATAATACCCCCAATTAATCACTAGGAGTTACTTGACTGGCTAGCGGACGTTTAACGATTAATTCATGCATACACAATGAATGAAGCAGTAGAAAACGATGAAATTTCAACATTTTGAAGAACTTCTATCTCAACATAAACTATTTTGAGGAATGATTAGTGGTTTATTAATCATATTAATCTATTTTATTATGATATTAGTGTTATTTATAAGCTTTATTATGATATTAGTTATATTCAATTTTTTAAAATCAATAAATTAGCAGTTAATGATCCCCGATTAATCACGGCCTAACCGATTAATCCTCTAATATAATCCATCAACTAGCTAACATCGTACGTTTTTTTACAACTTCGCTATATATATATATATATATATATATATATATACACACACAGAGAGAGAGAGAGAGAGAGAGAGAGAGAGAGAGAGAGAGAGAGAGAGAGAGAGAGAGAGAGAGAGAGAGAGAGAATTAGGTTTTATGAAAAACAAAAAACCCCAAAAAAAGACTAAAACCCCTAAAAATGCATAAAAAATACATTGAGATCACATTTTTTTTTTGACTTTATATAACTAAAATTCACAACTCTTTTATGAAATTCGCTGAAATGTTTTTTTTTTAAAAAAAAAAAACCCAAAAAAAATCATTTAAAAAGTCAACGAATTTTTAGGGTGTTTTTTAGGATTTTTTTGTTTTCCATATAACCCTTCCCTATATATATATATATATATATATATATATATATATATATATATATATATATATATATATATATATATATATATATATATATATATATATATATATATATATATAATGAAATGTCCCAAAACATTAATAAAAATTTTCATTTTTAAAATCATTAATTTCGGATATCATATATCTTAGAAACAACCACGATACAAATGATCCAACACATCAGAGTAACAAAAATCATAAATGTGGAAACATGAGAGGGGGGGGGGGGGTTCTGTCATCACGTCGGACCATTCCCTTTCGTACTAGAAGTACCTGAAACAATAAACATAATTGTAAGCACAAAGCTTAGTGAGCTTCCCAAAATACCACTTACATCAAATACATGAACAAATATAACATCAGGTAGTGTTGTAAATGAACCAAACGTTTGACAAACCGTTCGTAGTTCGTTCGGTAAAATGTTCGTTTATGTTTGTTTATATAATAAACAAATAAACACAAACAAAATTTTATGTTTGTTTAGTTAAACAAACAAACATGAACAATGGTCTCGTTCGTTTATTTAAGTTCGTGAACGTTCGTTAATATTTGTGTGTGTGTATATATATATATATATATATATATATATATATATATATATATATATATATATATATAAGGTATACTAAAATTTAAATCCGTGTGAATCGTCAATCACAATCATATAGTAACATAGAATAACATATAATTCTTAACTATTAAATGCATAAACGATGAAAATTAGAAAAACAATGAAGGTTGGTAAAATTAGAAAAACATCTTAACAAACAAACAAAAACAAACACAAACAATGTAATTTTTAAACAAACAAACACAAACAAGAAAACATGTTTGTTTAAGCGTTCGTGTTCGTTTGTTAGTTAGGTTAAACCTAAACAAACAAACATGAACAAGCCTTGTTCGTGTTTGTTTGGTTCGTTTACAGCCCTAACATCAGGTGTTGTGTCAGGTCTGTGTTAACCCTATGTAACTACATGTAGATGTGTCGGGTTCATATCCACCCCTGGGTCCGTATCAACCCTCAGTCCAGACTCTGAGCCTAGATTGGCTCCATGCGTATAACATACAATCATATCTATAATAGTGACATAATGACATACATCCTACATATACAAATCAATGGGTTAGCATTGGTACTTTCGACCCACCAGTGTGGTGAGAATACTCACCTCACAGAAAATGCTCAACTGCTATCGCTTTAACTGACATCATACCGCTACTACGTACCACCTATTCATTCAAACCAAATTAACCTTGAGCTCTTCCTACAAAATATGTGCTTGACCATAAGTCAACTTAAGTCAAAATTCAATGGTCAAAGTCAACAGTTAACGTTGACTTTATTTAACAGCCAGGTTGTAGCCACCTAAGCCCATGTTGTGACCCTCTAGCAAGAATACCATTACGATTTTCCACATCGACATGTCATGGTGACCTAATGTCACGCCGTGGGCATTGGATTTTCAGCAGCTTAATGGATTAAGATGTTTCCTTCGATCCTAAGAGGTCCAAAGCTCAGATCTAGTTTGAAACCATGTATAGAAGGATAAAGTTTACAACTTTATCCATTAAGACCAACCAAACAGTCAAAATCTCAAACCCTAGGTTTTAAATGGGCTAAATATGACATGACCTTCCCTATTAAGCACTTATTCCAAAAAGTCCATAGCTCATTTACTCCAGATTAGTTTCTAACATCAAAACCAGCATAAAAGTTACTGCTTTTGTAGACATGCATGTCCAATGCATGTCTTGAATCCATAATGAGTCAAAATAAGGATTTTTTTTCATGGAAATATCATGCATGGCTTAGAACCCAACAAGAATCTAGATTCAAACAAATAATCATGCCAAATGTCGCATAGATTCATAAAGTTGCAAACTTTATCAGATCCCATCACTCCATCCTATGAAAACATGAAGATTAAGGGACAAAACATAAGATCTAGCAACCTATCATGATAAAAATCAAATCTTGGACACTTACAAATGTCCAGAAGAGTGCCAAGACAAAGGATGAGGACTAGCTTGATGAATCTTAGCTCACTTCTTCATGTTTCTTCCTTCAAAAGCTTCAAAGAACATAAAAAATCTCAAAATAAGAGAGGAAAGGGTTTAGGGTTTCTCAAATATCAAGGAGGATGATGGAGGCTGAGGGTGAGAAAACCCTAGCCTTCCCATTCCTTTAATACGAAGACAAACCCAGAAAGTAAGGATTGTCAATTGTCAGTTACCACATAATGCCCTATACTGCCACATCGTAACGACTTAAAAGAAATACGTGGACTGATATTTGACTTTCCACATCATAGTGCCTCCCTACCATGTCGTAGCAAACCTTAAACTGTTAAAATTGCAAAATAGAAAGTACCTCGGGATCTGGGTGTCACACACACACATATATATATATATACACACATACACACACACACACACACACACATATATATATATATATATAAGTAAGTTCAGATAAAAACAGTAATTTAAGATAAAAACAGTAAATAGTGTGAAAACGTAAAAACATTATGTTTATGCTATTATGTTGCAATGAATGTTGTATATGTGTATTGTTGAAGTAATTTTAATATGAATATTAACGTTTGATTATTTATATACTAATTAGAAATTTATTATTGTTATTATTATTATAAATTTATGTATGTGCATTTTTGTAGTAAATTCTAATTTTAGTTTTAACTAATGATTATTAATTTATCAATTGTTGAATCATGACATAAAGTTGTGGATAAAAAATTTATTGCAGAATAATAACATAAAAGTAGTGTTTTTATGTTTTCACACTATTTACAGTTTTTATTTGAACTATCCCGTACATAAAAGTAAGTTTAGTTCAAATAAAAATTGTAAATAGTGTGAAAAACGTAAAAACACTGTTTTTATGTTGTTAATGCAATTAATTATATATCCACGTTTTTGTATCATTATTAAGCAACGAATAAATGAATAGTCGCATGTTAAAAACTAAAATTAAAAATTACTATAAAAATACAGATGCATAAATTTATAATAGAATAATAACATTATAATGAATATATGAATAATAAAATGTTAATATTCATATTAGAATTACTTCAACAATATATATGTACAACATTCATTGCAAATAATAACATAAGCATAGTGTTTATACATTTTCATACTATTTATTGTTTTATTTAAACATACTTTTATATATATATATATATATATATATATATATATATATATATATAGTAATAAAAGTAAATAATAAATTAATATCTACATATATGACTATGATGTAAATTTAATTGGTCTCCAATAGGAACCAAAATGGACAATGCCTTAAAGAAAAATAAAAGGTAGAGTATTTGTTTTGTAGACTGTTTATTTTTTACAAGACTGCATATTTGATTATATATTTGTGATTTTTTTTTGGAGGACACATGATTTATCTCTTTTTAAATCTACAAATGTTTTTCCTTGCATGATTTTATTGATATCTTTATAAAATTTAAATATTACTTTTATGTCCTTATAAATTTTATAATTGCATGTACGACCACCTCAAATTATAAAAGTTACATCTATATCCAAACTGATATTTTAAGTTGGGTTTAACCAATTTAATGTTAAAAAAATTATCTAAAAATCAAAAATATTATATTTTAATACTAAGTGTCATTCTCTGATTACAAATTATGAGTAAACCAATTTAATTAGAATTAAAACCAATTTTATCTTTAAAAAACCTTTAAGCATTTAACGTCATTTTTTAAAATTTCGACAAACATATATTTAAAATATAAAACCATGCTAATAAATGGATAGAAATCATGAAGCTATATTATTTAATATAAATATATGTAAAATAAGTCGAAAATAAAATAAAAATATTATGATATGAGTGTCGGTTCAAGTTATTTGATGTTATTAGTGTCTTTAATCAAATCAACGACTTGATACCAAGTGTTGTAATCAACAAACTTTTTAATTACCCAATGGGTTAAGAAAGAATCTTATTCAACCGACTTAACCAACTTGAGTCTCATTTATTTAAGAATTACGATTATGTATCCTAGTTTTTGGGTTTATTACTTATGAATTATCTTCATGAATTTTTCCACAGATAATTTTTTGTATATAGGGTTTTGCATTTATCTATTTTAAGGATGATGTCATATATATAAATATATATATATATATATATATATATATATATATATATATATATGTTTAGGTTAATTTGAGACCATTCTAATTTTGTGAGACCGTGAGACCAAATCTAAAAATAATTTTAAAATGCAAAATAAATGGAAAAATCAAAAAATTCTTTTTTTAAATATTATTTTCGGAATTTGAATTAACTAATATATATATATATATATATATATATATATATATATATATATATATATATATATATATATATATATATATATAAAATAAAAAAAATAAAAAAAATTCCGTTTTTTTTTGAAAAATACATGAAATATTCTAAATAGAATATTATACTGACATATTGTAAAAGATAATTTTAAAATGCAAAATAAATGGAAAAATCTAAAAATTCTTTTTTTAAATATTATTTTCCGAACTTGAATTAACTAAAAAAAATAAAAAAAAATTCTATTTTTTTAAAAAATACGTGAAATATTCTAAATAGAATATTACACTGTACATATTCTAAAAATAATTTTAAAATGCAAAATAAATGGAAAAATCAAAAAATTCTTTTCTCAAATATTATTTTCGGAACATGAATTAACTAAAAAAAAATAAAAAAAATAAAAAAAAATAAAAAAATGCGTCTCACGGTCTCACAAAATATAGGTGGTCTCAAATGAACCTAACCCTATATATATATATATATATATATATATATATATATATATATATATATATATATATATATATATATATATATATATATATATATATATATATATATATAACATCCCAAAAATCACAACAATTTAAAACTTTAAAAAACAACTCATAATTATAAAAATGGTTACAAAACCAATGTTTCCAAATTGTTTATCGAATACCACAGTATCCTAAAATCATAACGTCATCAGATAGAAGGATGTGTACGGACACGTTTTCGACTTTTGCGATCATCAGAAGTACCTGAAACCATAAATTAAATCCATAAGCCGAAGCTTAGTGAGTTTCCCTAAAGTACCACCACACAAGCTGATAACATATACAATCAAACATGTTGGGTCCAATCAACCTTCTCGTTGGAATACCCCAGGCCCAATCAACCTCCGAGTCCAGTCATCCTCGGAATAGAATACCCCAGGTTGGAATGCCAATATACAACGGGTCCAGTCATCCTCAGGAAGGAATACCATCGGGACCAATAAACCATTAGGTTGGAATGCCCCCCGTTTGTTGGCTCACACACATAGCAGTAAAGCTTCAACCACAAATTAGAATATGAGCACAACAGCTTGGTCCGATGAACTGGTTTCCTAACTGCTCAGTCTGATGAACTGATTTCCCAACAACCCCTAAAGATGAGACAACAGCTCCTACATCTTGGGGATGCCAAGCGGTACAACTCCTTGGTAATTGGGGCTGCACGTGCCACTAGATCAATCATGAACTCAACCTGCCTCTTGGGAGGCACACCGGGTAACTCATCCGATAACAAATCATCAAACTCGTTGACAAATGACACTTAAGTCTGCTCCCTAACCGGATTATCAAACACATAAGTAAGGTAGCCCATACATCCATGTTGAATATACGGTCGACCTGGCTGCTAACCAAAACCCTGAACTAACCCTAGTAACCTCTCCATAGATAACTAGTTCTCCCCCACTTGGTGTTCGAAATACTACTCGTTAGCCCTCATAATCAATCATGGAACCAAAACTGCTCAACCAATCCATGCATACTATCACACATTTATCCCCACCATGGGGATAGGAATCAGATCAATCAGATAAGGCACCCTGAAGATCTCCAATATGCAACCCTGATATATACTGGATGCCCAAAACCCGTGTTCCTTGGTGATAAAAACCCATAATGGACACTCCAACTCGCTAAGGGGCATATCAAAATCCATACTAAAAGATGAAGACAAAAATGATCGATTCGCACCCGAGCCAAATAACATAAGAGTAGGAAAAGAGTTCACTAAGAACATACCTATTATAAGTACAAACATAAGCATACCAAAAAAATAAGAAATAATAGATAGAAACATAAATAGAAACAAACCGGTCACGACGTCTGGTTCTACTCTAGCCTCCTCGGCAGTGAGCAGAAAAGTGTGACCTCAAGCCCTCGAGGGATCCGCCCATAGCATGGCTCTCATCAGTGATCCTCAGAGTAGCCGGCACTGGAGCCTGCGCCGGTCTAGAAGCAAGCAATGGGAATTGGTCCTTTATGTGGCCAACTGATCATATTGATAACAAATCTTGATGTTGGGTGATGGAGCCTGTTGTAGGCAATCCCTCTTAATGTGACCCTGCTTTCCATATTTGTGGCATCCAGAAGAAAATCGGCAAGCTCCATCATGAACCTTACTGAACTGCTCACAAGTGCGGCCCCTATGACTCCCAGATCTAACATCACCGGCCTTGAACCGCTTTGGCTCAGACTACGACTATGATGGGGCCTTCCTCTGCTCTATTGCTTAGAGCTACATCTGAATTTTAGGCCGCCTAGTGATTTCTTGCAACTTCACTAATGATCCATAACACTATATGGACATAAACTGATGGATGTTCATCTTTAGCATGCTCAAGTACCGCCGTACCGGGTCATCTAAGCTTGCTCGGAAGCAACAAACTCAAGACAAAACATGGCTCTCTCTGTAAACATCTTGGTGAACTCTGTCACTGACTCGGTCTCCTGCCTTAAATCCAAGTACTTCTGGGCCAGTCTCTCCCACTCCACCAATAGAGCATAGATCGAGCGGAACATCTCAAGGAATTGCTCCCATGATACTGTAGCTCGCTCCTCTCGGGTGTATGAACTAGTAAACATCCGCCACCATTCCTTTGCTCTATATTGAAGAAGGCTCAAAGTGCACTTGACCTTTTGGTCAGCTGGGCAAGAGCAAGTAAAGAAACATCCCTCAATATTTGACACCCATATTATGGAAATGATCAGATCCTGGACCCCGTAAAGCATCGGGTTCTTTGTATTGTTGAAGTGCCAGTTAGGGCTGTAAATGAACCAAACGAACACGAACAAGGTCTTGTTCGCGTTCGTTCGTTTAAGTTAGCCGAACAACAAATGAACACGAACGGATAAACGAACGAGATTTTCTTGTTCATGTTCGTTCGTTTAACAAATTACTTTGTTCATGTTCGTTCATTTATGTTCGTGAACATGCTAAACGAACATAAACGAACAAACATAAACAAACAGAGATAATAAAACACAATTGAACATATATGAACATAAACGAACATATATTATAGCAATATAATAAAAAATAATTGAATATAGATGAATATAAATAAACTTAAATGAACAAACATAAACGAATGTAAATGAACATCATAAACGAACGTTCACGAACATAAATGAACGAACGAGACCATTGTTCATGTTCGTTCATTTAACTAAACAAACGATAATTTTTGTTCATGTTCGTTCATTTATTAAATAAACGAACATAAACGAACTTCCCGCCGTACAGTTCACGAACGGTTCGCCGAACGTTCAGTTCGTTTACAGCCCTAGTGCCAGTACTAGAAAGCCCTCCCAACGCCAATCTCTGCCGCTACGACGACCGTGGTAGCTGCAACAGGGGCAGTCTCAAAAAGTGCATTGTATCGGTCATCGAAGAACTCCATCATATCAATCTTGATGGTCCCAAATAGCTCCAATATATGATCCTGGAAAATAGAAAAAACCTTCTCACGAATAATCTCCCTAACTCGGTCCTGAGTCACTCTTGGCTCATCTTGGCCACCTGCTCTAACTCTTGATCCAACTCCTATCTTAAATCGCCTCATAACCACTATACTGAAAATAAACTAGAGAGATATCAGATAAAACACATATCATACCATAGGGACCATATCCCAACAAACCCTAGGGGGTTGTGACGTCTCCACTACGCGTACGGGTCTTGTGCTTCCAGTAGTACGAATCCATAAAACCTTCCACATCTACCCGTATTTGTCTCTAAAGATCATAACAACAATCCTAGCAAAACTCACAAGAATACGCATACACCCTATTCTCACTTCCTATAAAAAGGCTTGACATCCCTCGATTGGTTGGCTGGCCCCACATAACTCATCCATGAAACTTCTGCTAATCCTACAGCACTCGTGTATGCTAATCATACATAAGACATGATCATATAGACAGTCGAATACTTGATTCTACCCTAATCCCACAACCAAACAAGGAACATGAAATAAAGCTAAATCAAACATTCTCAAGCTATAAAATCCTATTTATATATAATTTTGATGCATACACTAAGCAACTACAATAATGATGTCAATTCCATATAAGAAAGAATACTAGGATACTGGACATCATATAATCAGGAAATTCTATCATGTAATTCTTGAAAATCCCTAGCCTACCACTAGCATGTTGTTCTAACACAAACATCTTATCAAATAACATTGTGGTAACTTGGGGAAACTTTCTTGCTCCGACTGATTGTACACATTGCATTCTTCCTTGGTTACTTTTGAAAAAAAATTTGAAAACTTATTTCGAAATCTTTACAGATTCTTAGTTTGAGTCTGGATTCACATGAATGTTTATCCAATTCACTTAAACCATTGCTCTGATACCAACTCGTAACATCCTAAAAATCACAACAATTTAAAACTTTTAATAACAACCCATACTTATAAAAATTCTTACAAAACCAATCTTTCCAAATTGTTTATCGAATATCAGAGTATCGCAAAATCATAATGTCATCAGACAGGAGGATGTGTACGGTCATGCCTTCACCTTCCCGTGGTCATCAGAAGTACCTGAAACCATAAACTAAAATTGTAATCCAAAGCTTAGTGATTTCCTCCAAAGTACTACCATACAAATGAATAACATATATACAATCAAACATGTTTGGTCCAATCAACCATCGGGTTGGAATACCCTAGGCCAGTCAACCTCCTAGTCTAGTTATCCTCGGGATGACTTACCCCAAGTTAGAATGCCAATATACAACGAGTATAGTCTTGGGCCCAATCAACCAAAGGGTTAGAATGCCCTCGGTCTGTTGGCTCATGTACATAGGAGTAAAGCCTCAACCACAAATCAGAATATGTGCACATATAACATATAAACATATAACCGAAAAACAACTATCAGACAGATCTACAAATCACTACTGCATACTGTTGGGTTTTGAGCATTCTAACACTCCTATGGTGTGCATGCAACCCTATAAACCTTGGATCTATGTTTTCTTCTAAAATACATGCAAATAATAATTTCCAAGGTTTCTTCCTAACTAGCATAGTATAAGGATTATGAATCATAAAACTACTAGTAGAAATACATACCTTTTGATGGTGGTTGATTGCTTGGAGTTTGAGAGCCTAGCACAAATAATGTGAATGCCTCAAGTGGAATCACAAATCACCACAAACTTGGAAAAACCTTGAGAGAATAATATGCTTATGTAGAAATTGGCCACTCTTAGTTCTCACACAACTAGTTGCCATTTCTTGCAATATGTTCATCTTTATATAGTGTGGAGGATTAGGGTAAACCCTAATAACCCATGTCTTTTCCTTTCCAAGGATCCATGGGTTAAAAGCTCCATGGATCATCCATGGACCCCCATGCATGCTTAGCCCATTCCTAATGAGTTTAAGCCCACATTATATAAAATGCAATAGCCCATGTTTAATTAGTCTTCCTTTTAATCACTAAATTAATTCATAATTAATTTAAGAATAAAACTAATTAAATAACATTACTTCATTTTAATATATTATAACTTATAATATATTAATAAATCATAAACATACTATTCTCATAAGATTATCCATATAAATTGTTCGGGTGAAGTGCAACCCAAACGGACCATGCCGGGTCGGGTCAAGTATGTACCAAATAAGTTATGGACTTAGACACCTTATCGAACAGTCTCCCACTTGGATAAGTCTAATAACTGTATTTGCGTATATTACTTCAGGAACCAACCAGCAATCATAGCTCTCGAAAACTCTGTTGAACTATGAAGCGTCATTTTAGATAAGTGATCATATAATCCTCTGTTCTCATGGTATCAGCTGGAAAAATACATGGAACAATGTCTTACTTATTGTCTGGCAGTTGTTTCTCGATTTCTGATTTGTTTGACAAAGAACTAAATTGAACACATCAATTAGATTCTGACCGGGCCCGGTACATGGGTCAACACAAAATCATCGAGGGGCCCAGATATTGCTTCTATTTCTAGAAGGAACATATAAACTTCGACTCATATGCTTGTTCTACTACTTGTTGAATTGTACACAAAGGCACGTTTTATAACATCAAGTTACTGATGCGTTTACGTGCAATCAATGCACAACCAACTCATAGGTAACAACTCATATCTCTAGGTTTGAAGACTTATATGATATTACCGTCTCACGATCACTCGAGATAAATTCCATGAAGTGATACAAGTGAGCGTGGGTTTAATCCAATACTCATAACTTATGAGCACTCATGAATGTTGTAGAAACCATTGCTATGTCTAAACACATTTAGCCATCTACAACCTTGATTCGTGATAGTCTTAATTCATACCTACTTCCAGCATATGAACGACTGTGGAATGTTTAAATAACTTAGTCATTCAAAAAAATAACCTAGCTATTCTGGAAGTCAAAACATGCAAAGTGAAACACAATAATAATCGAATCCAGTATGGTCTCAGAACCCTTTTGAATATAAATAAAACCACCTTTTATTTATCACCATATTGATTACGCATTATAAATTGTATAATGTTTCAAATAATCAACTTAATACTTGAATAAAACAATAGTTATCCCATGCTCCTAGCATGTACACTTTATTTTTCTAAACAATAGTTATGCCATACTTCAAGTATGCACACTATGTTTGTCTATGATCTTTACTTTGTGAAGTAGATCAATTGAACATAATTCCAATGTTGCTCATTTCACAATCCCAAATCCTTATTGTAAATGTAAGAATTTTTGATTTCTACCATTTACCAAAAATCTGTTAGACTTTAAACTTATATGCATTGATCCTCTCATAATGATTATGCGCAAGGTCACCAAAACCTTGTCATCAGTCATTACAGAGGATTCCAAAGGAGATCAACTCTATGGAAGCGAAGTCTCATATTCAAAGTGCATTGCTTTGAACATCCTTCTTGCATTAAGGTTTTCTAATGTTACACAGATTGAATAACTTCCTCCCATGGAGACATTTCCATAGTCCATTTTTGACTATCACTTCTGAACAAGAGTTACCTTTTTTCAGAAAATGTCAATATGGTCCTACCAAAATTAACACTATACTTCCAAATGTCCCTGAGCAACCAATCTTTGGCAAACCTCAGATTGTCCTCGACAATTGCCTAATCACTTTAGTCATATCCAGTTCTAGACTTTCCCCTTCTAAATGCCCTGAGCATTTGGAAAATTTAGAAAGGATGAATATTATAGCATATGAAATCGATCCTATATTCGAAGCATATGGGACACGATTCATGATGTCTCACATAAAGACATGATACTAGACAAGTCTTTTGCTACAATATTTTTTATTTGCCATGTTTTCAAAATTTAACTATGAAGAGGGATGTCGTACTCATAATTGAATTTTAAGAACGCAATATATATAGAATTTCCTTAAGTCGAACCATTCAGACATAAAATTCATATATATGTCCTTGACTAAAGATGATTAAAATCTCAATCTAAGCTTCTAGAATTGAAATGAAGTATAATATTCTCTCTCTTAATTATAGCAAAACGACTTTTTTAACCCCTGCAACTTCACGAATTGAAACTTTTTTTTTTCTATAATTAACGTTGCTATCATGCAATACTAATCATAATTATCATGCTCCCACTAACATGGTGATTATTAGCATAACACTTATGCTCCCACTAGCTTTGACATGTATTCAGAAATCGGTTGGACTTCTAAAATTTAGATTCATACACCTTTCAGTAGATAGCTCACCTGTGTGTCTAAGCAATTTCAATAACTATGAAAAGGGATGCCGTAATCATAGTCTTAATTTCTTAGACCTTTGCCATTTCTCACAAGTCCATGTTAGTGTGCCGCTTAACCACACATGCTCCACTAATGACTTTTGAAAAAGCAAATAACACAATTGCTATCTACTTAAAATATACTTAGTGAAAGCGTTTCCTCACCATCATTCTCATGAATCGGAGAGAAACCTTATGACACTTAGATTTTATGGTGTATGAGTTCCTATCCATGTTAATTTGTCAAAATGATAATCACAAGACAAGGTTAGTGACAAATTCAAACTCATATGGATTGAACTTGTTCAATCTTAATTTCTTGCCACTTGGTAGCACAAAAGCCCACCATTGCTTCCAAGTTGAACTCTGATAACTCACATGCATATTCAACTTATTTGAAGTAGGCACAGAAATAAGAATTATGTCAACACGATAGGTTGTAAACCTTAAGTCGCGTGCTAGTGATAAACTATAGGTTTTACTCTTGACATATAAGTTTCCCTAGTCAAGGACCATTCCTTGACAAAACAAATATTCAAGGGATAGTGCGGATTCTTATCAGGATAAACACTTCACACAATTGGTCTTAGTTGGTCTTTGTCTTGTCCAAGACACCACACTTACCAATTTCAAATGTACAGGAGTAGTAAACATTTTACACTATATTTGATAAGTGTTTTAAACCTTACTTTATGTCACTCAATGTTACAATCTTGGAGTATGACTCTAAGAGTTGTTTTGGAACGAAGTATGATTCATCTTCTTGATTTTAACCATTCCAACAATTCATGACCCCTCTTCTTAGTCATAACAATGCACTAAGATGTCCTTAGAGTATGAATTTGTGATATGGTATCTTAATCATTAAGATGATCATAAAACACGATACTGAAGTACTCTCCTATCTTTTCAGATTTGAGAAACCTTTATCTTTCTACCTAATCTGATTCTTTTCCATTTATTCTGTCACACATTGAAAACTTTTCAATGCTTCAGAATTATACTTAAACTTGTAAGTATAACCATATTTACTAAGCTTTAGAAAGTCATGACGAATAGTCTTATCAATCTTTGTGGTGGACTTGACCAGTGCACAAGCATGTGTACTCGATCCCTTTAGTCCTATCCTTGTTCACATAAGGAATTAGTCTTAATTTTCCAAAGATGAAAATTCTCATCCATCATATAATACAGCTTGTATGATTCCAAGTTTCGGTCCAATTGAAACTTCGGTGATAAGAACCTTTCCTCATTTGGTAAACTCAGACACTACCACAAATGAAAGAATCAAATCCACTTTCCAATATTGCTACTATTGGAAACATATAAGCAACAACTTTTCACAAATGCCATTGTAAGGATTTTTAAAATAAACAAAATTCAAACCCCTTTTTTATTTTAAAACTTTGCGGAAAAACTTATCCTTACAATCCATATGAATACCTTGTTGTTATCTATTCCTAAGTAATATATCATAACTCTCAAGCAACAACTCAAAATTCTGATCACCGAACCATGTGATTGAAACCCATCTTCGCAATCAGAATCAGCATATACTTCTTTAAGCTTCCTATCTTTTTTTTGATTCTTAAAACATCAACATGTGACCCATTCACATTATGTAATAAGAATCTCCAAATAGGAACTTAATAGAGTTAGTCAGTAGACTTTAACTGAAGTAGAGTCAAACTTTTTGACTTGATCAATCTTATGATCTTTCAGGTAAATATGGCAGTTTGCAATCAGTGTCCCTCCCTTTGGCAATAAAACATATAGACCCTTTGGTAATGGCACATGAGACTATCTCAGACTTAGCCTTTCTCTTTACCATTTGGTCAACCAAGTTGACTATGGCCGATCGCTTTCCATTGGGAAGAGAAATGCTTTTCTAGATATCCAATGCTACCATTGCCAATGTCCATTTATGGTTTGGGAAGTTGATCTTCTAATAAAACTTGCTTGACTAGTGTTCCAAATCATTGCTGATTCTGCAGCACAAAGCAAATAGATAAGATCATTAAGGGTCATGTCATAGTTTTTCTCATAGTAGTCCCAAAGGGACTCACTATATTACTAAGAAAGTGATTGAACATCCAACTTTCACAAGACTTCGACACCCAACTCTCCCGGCTTGTCAATACTTGACTTCATCACCAAGATGTGATCACATATAAATCTTGCTTGCCAACAGGGCTTGAGTGACCTTAAACTTGTGGGTTTGGGAGAATAAATGGACGAGGTGGAGGAAGTGAAGCATGATGTTGAGGGACACCATCTTCAAGAGATTTGGGAAGATCATAGTTGTCTAAACCAGACATCTATAATGGGAGAAAATCAAGTTAGTTGATTCAAAGTCCTTAATATAACACCCAATATGGAATATTAAGGCTAGGACCCAACACAATATTTTATAATTTGGAAGAGGGATGCCGTAATCCAAGCTATAAAATATTTGAAGGTAGGCGAATGACGATTCACCAATTTCTACCATGAAAAACGAAATAATTTATTAGGTTTTAATTGGATTTGAAATTCCTAAATCTTTTGAGATTCATTGAACTTTTCAATGGCATGTTTCAATCTCGAGTGTTCCCTCTCAAATTTTGTGACTGAGATGCCGAGGATCACAAAACAAGGTGTGAATAACCATACCAATTCACTTGGTACCCTTAATATTATCACCTAATCAATGTGCCGGTTAACCACACACGCTCCATTGATCTATGGCAAACATTAAGTCACCCTTCGTGATCGTTACTAGTCAAAGTTAGTGCGCCGGTTAACCACACATGCTCCACCAACGACTAGGTAAGGTACAAAGTGTGAATTCCACGGGCTAGCGCCAAATTCACATTTTTCCTAAAGTAACTAAGATTGGGAATTAAAAAATATATATATTTAGTTACTTTATAATAATCATTATACTTTTAATGAGAATTTAAAGTCATTGTCCTACCCGTTCGGCTAACGACCCTCCACCGATCAAGCAAGTGGTGGGTGAGAGTGAACACCCATTAAGTTGCCATTTTATAGGCAACAACCTTATACCCACCTTATAGACCGGCTTCGTGAATGAGGCCTACTAACGGTAAAACGACTTGTTCTTATACATATATATATTAATTAACCATTAATGTTATAAATAGTATAAGTGTTGAATTTGAACTTTTAAAACTCTAAGGGTTTGGAATTAAAGTTTGTGTGAGACTTTACAAATTCCAAAACTTGAGGGTAAGTTTTGAATAATTCATAAACTTTTGGATATTCATAACTTATGAGTTTTAATTTAGTGTTTAAAACTTTTAATGAAGAGTCTCTTGGAAATCCATAACTTGAGGACAAGTTATGAAGTCCATAAAAGCATTTATTAGAAAAACTCTTCAAAAGTGTAACTTATGACTTCTTAAAAAACATTTAAAAGAAAAAACTTTTGGAATTCCATAACTTGAGGACAAATTATGAATTTCTTTAAAACACATTAAGATCAAGAATTAACTAACAAACAATTTGCAAATAATTCCTATGATCTAACAAAACTCATAAGTTCATTAACGTTCATAATCAACAACTTTCAAGGATCATATAATCATATATAAACTTGAAACTTTGATTATAACTTTGAAATTGGTCCACCATCATCATTAGCACATCAAAACCAGATTTTATATGATCAAAAACTTTAAGGTAATGATTCTAGACCAATTCCAACACCAAAACTCGAAAATCTGCACTCTGGTCTACCAACTCGTCGAGTGCATGAACTGACTCGGCGAGTTGGTTGAATATACTGTTGGATTAGTGTCTAAGTCCATAACTATTTTGGTATGTACTTGACCCGATGGTGCATGGTCCTTTTGGGTTGCCTTCACCAAAGCAACTTGATTGGAGAAATAAATAAAGAGAGAGAGGTTATTATGATTTATTAATATGTTATAAGAATAATATATTAAAGGAGAAATCATATTTGCTTAATTAATATTGGTCAATAATTAATTAGGAATTAATTTTGTGATCAAGTGTAATTAATTAAACTAGAGGGGCTGAATTGTAATTATGTGATAGTTACAAAATATGGTAATGGTTATCCTAAATATGGGTTGAACGAATTCAAGGAGATAAGGATCCTTGAAATCGTCCAAAGGATAAAGGATAAGGGTTTTCAAGGCTTATCTTATGGTTGCTTTGTGGATAAGCAACTAGATAAGGATAATGACTGAAACCCTATCTCTACACCTATATAAAGACCCTAAGGCCTTAGAATTCGTGTACTTGTTCCCAAGAAGTCCTAAGGACGAATTCTAATCTCTCTCCTCTCTCTTTATACCTTCTCCATTTGCTCTTGGTGTTTGTAAGCCATTAGAGGAGTGACACTTGTGACTCTAAGCATTCCAAAGTCAATTCAAGGTGGAATTAGGATTGTTATTGCTATATAACAATCAAGGTATGTTCTTAAACCCATTCATATGTTAATATCGATTTCATATACTAAAATTAGGGTTTATAGTCTTGGATTCAAAGCATGTACAATAGAGAAACCTAGATCCAAGCATTAGGGTTTGTATGAGCACATAGGATGTCTTATGACCAAAACCCATCAGTGGTATCAGAGCCATTGGTTTGGTTTCAATTGTATGAACTTGATATATTAGGGTTTATTGACAATAAACCCTAGGAGGTTAGGGTTTTTTGAGATTAGGGTTTGCAAACCCTAATTTGCAAGAGTTTGAATAAGATCTTCAAATCCTTTCCTTAAACCCTTAAATTTCGAAATCTAGGGTTTGTTATAATCCCTTGATTTTCGAAATTTGCCTCCTCCCCAAGATAAGATCCTAATTTTTAGGGATTTGGATTATCCCATATCTTGTAATTATCCTTTAATTGTTATATATGGTAATTCAAGATCTTGCATTATCCATCCATATTTTCGAAATCTATATAGATATTTAAGGGATTAGGATAACTTAAATGTATAAATGGTAATTATCCTCATTATTTAGATAATCCCTTATGATTTAGTAATTAAATTAATAGTCTAATTCAAGATAATTATTAAATCAAGAGTTTTAATATTTAAAATTTTAATTTAAATGTCATAAATTCGAAATTTTAAGATAGATTAAAACTAAATTGTTTTGAAATGTTTCAAAACTTTCCCTCAAGTTTTGGAATTTAAAAGTTGATTAAAAAGGTTTAATTAGGAGTGTTAAATTCTAAAACCCTAGTATTGTTTTGAAAAGTTCAAATCACACCCTTATGGTTTTATTAATTAATTAAGGTGTATAATTAAAAGAGATTTAATAAATCCATAAAAGTTTTGGTTTGCAATTTAATTGAATTAAAGGTATAATTATTAAATTTGACCACATAGTATTTTAAAAGTATAAAATGCACCCTATATTATATATATAACATTAAAAGTCTAACATTATATATATGTATGAGTAAAAGTAAGTCTTACCGTTAGTAGGCCTCATTCACGAAGCTGATCTATAAGGGGTGTTTAAGGAAATTGCCTATAAAATGGCGATTGAATGGGTATCCACTCTTACCCACCGCACTCTTGACTAGTGGAGGGTCGTTAGCTGAACGGGTAGGATAGGACGAAACCTTCCATTATAAGTATAATGAAATACAAAGTAACTAAATGTTTTTCAAATTCCCAATCTTAGTTACTTAGGCAAAAGTGAATTGATGCAATTCCATGAAATTACACTTTGTGCCCTTGCGAAGACATTAGTGGAGCGTGTGTGGTTTACCGGCACACTAAATGGTTTTAAGCAAAGGTAGCAAAGGGTGACTCAATGTTTGTCATAGTTCGGTGGAGCGTGTGTGGTTTACCGACACATCGAATAGGTGACTGTAACATGTGAGGGCACCATATAATTTTGCATGGTTATTCACACCCGCTTTGTGATCCTCGACATCCCAATCACAAACAAGAGGGGCATATCAAGATTTAAACATGCCATTGAAAGCTCAATGAATCTCAAAGGATCTAGGAGTTTTCATAGATTTAAAACTTAAATTTCTTTTTCGTTTTTCGTGGTGGAAATTAGTGAATCGTCATTCACTTACCTTCAAATATTCTGCGATTAGGGTTACGGCATCCCTCTCCCGAGTTGTAGAATATTGTGTTGGGTCCTAGCCTTAGTATTTCATTTGGGTGATTTACTAAGGACTCAATCTATCAACTAACTTGAATTCGTTTTTCTCCCATTTTGTAGATGTCAAAGTTCGACAACTATGGTCTTCCCAAATCCCGTGGAACAAGCATTCCACATGAAGATGATATTCCACAATTCGATCGAGGAACAAGAAATCATGCTTCACTTCCTCCTCCTCCTCCAATTATTCTCCCTAACCCACAAATTCAATGGCTTGAAAAGTTCAAGATCACTTAAGCCCTTTTGGCAAGTGAACATAAAGAAGGAAAGTCGGTGTGTGCACACGTCCTAGGGATGAAGTCACACATTGATAGGTTAAGAATGTTGGGATCCGTTGTCTGTGAGGAAATGGCTGTTGATTGGGTTCTTCAGTTACTTCCTAACTCATATAGTGAGTTCACAAGAGAGTACTATATGATAAACCACGACGTGACCCTTATTGATCTCACCTATATGCTTATTACTGCTGAATCAGCAATGGTTTGGCGCAATAGAAAAGCAAAGTTGATTGGTGAATTTGCCTTCAAGACCTCTATGGATATAGACAATGGCAATGAAAGACATGCAATGATCGAAAAGTTTGATCATAAGAGAAAGGCGATGTCTGAAGTAGTTCCATGTGTTGTTCCAAAAGAGTCAATTTGCTTTTATTGCTAAGAGAAGGGGCATTGGAAACGAAGTTACCCTATTTACCTAAGAGATCTAAGAGATGGGAGAGTCAAAAGTATGACTACGCTTCAGGTAAAATCCAATATCTAACTCCGTTAAGTTCCTATTCATTAATTCTTAATACAAGATGTGATAAGATTGCATTTGAATGTTTTGAAGGATCGGTGAAAAGAAAGGAAGCTTGATAAGAGAGCAAGATGAATCTAATCACAAGAGATGGATCTTGATCGCATGGACTTGAAGATTGGATTTTGAGCTTAGATAGTTATGATAGACAGATAGAGTTGTTAGAAATTTTCCTTTTACATAGTTTTCAATAGATTTTGCATTGTAAGGACAAATGTTTTTCCGTTGCTTTTGTAAATAAAATAAATTTTGTTTGACTTATTTATTTATTTATTTACTTCCTTGCAATGAAATCGTTATGAAAATTGATGTTTGCATATTTCTACAACGAATGGATATGATTCTTAGTTATGTTATTTATGGAAATGTCGAGAATTTACCAAATAAGGAGAGTTTCTCATCGCCCAAAGTTTCAATTGGACTGAAATTTGGAATCACGCAACTTGGTTGCATGATGAATGAGAGATTTCATATTTGGGAATTAGACAAATTCGTTGACAAAGTATCAAGTGAAGGACTAGGAGATCGAGTACACAAAGTTTTGTGTTGATCAAGTTCACCATAAGAGTAACAAAGATATTCGTCATGATTTACTAAAGGCTTATTAAATATGATTACACTTACAAGATTAAGTATAATTCGGAATTGATTAAAAGGGTTTAAATCAATAGCAAAGCGAATAAGAATCAAGTAGGCAGAAAGATAAAAGTTTCTCCATTCTAAGAAGAAGGGAGAGTACCTTTTATGCTTTATGATAGGTCTTAATGATTAAGAACCACGTCTCAATTGATCCTCTAAGTGAGTCTTAGTACAATTGTATGTTTAAGAAGAGGAATCAAGAATTGAAGAAATGGTTAAATCAAAAGGTCAATCATACTTCGTTCCAATAACAAGTCTTAAAGTTAAGATTGTGACAATGAGTAAAAAAGTATTAAAGGTTTATAACATTCATCAAATGTGGAGAGTTGTGATGTCTTGGATAAGACAAAGACCAACTAGGACCAATTTATGAAGTGTTTTGATAAAAGTGTTGGATAAGGTGTCTAAGTCCATAACTATTTCTGGTATGTACTTGACCCGACCCGGCATGGTCCATTTGGGTTGCATGGCACCATGCAATTGGATAGACTAAATGAGAGAAATAACACTTGGAGATTATTAATATATTATAAGTTCTAATATATTAATAATATTATTTGATTAGTTTGATCAAGAATTAATTTACAATTAATTAAGTGATCAAAAGATAACTAATTAAATATATGGGTTGATTATGTAAATCATCCATATCTTGTATAGTGGGCTAAAAGGCTCCATGGACTATCAAGTTGGGTTCCACCCATAGGATGCTCCATGGGAGTTACAAACCCATGGGTCATGGAAATGAAGAGTCATGACACATTAGGGTTTAACCCTAGATGTGTCAACACTATATAAGTAACATGTTCTCCACCCAAAATCGGCTACACTAAGAAATAAGAGGGCTTGGCCGGTTTTGAAGAGTGTGTGTTCTCTCATAAGTTCTTCCAAGAGCATTTGGTGTTGTGTGAAGCATTTGAGGCATCACACTTGGGGTGCTAGGCTCACAAGGTTTCAAGGAACACAAACAACAACAAGGTAAGTTATTCTATCTATACTTTAAGTTAAAATTGTTCCCCATGTATGCTAGATAGGAATATAACCTTGGAATTCAACTTTGCATGACAATTAGACAAACATAGATCCAAGGTTATTAGGGTTGCATGTACACTTAGGAAGTGTTAGAATGCTCAAAACCCATCAGTGGTATCAAAGCCTAGGCTTGTTTGCTCTTATTTGTGCTTAAAAGTTGAAAACAGAATCGGAAATCTTGCTGTCTGCGAATGGACTCGTCGAGTCTATAGGGGGACTCGCCGAGTCCATGAGTATCTTCAACCAACTCGGCGAGTCAGTTCATGCACTCGGCGAGTAGGGTCGACTGAGTGCAGAATTTCGATTCAGTTGCTGGAAATGAATTAGAAACATTACCCTAAACTGTTTTGGTAATTGAAAACTTGTTTTTGGTGGTGTAATGTCTTTGCTAATTCATTTACAACAACTAGTTATCAAAATTACAAAGTTTTATGTAATTTTTGATTGTGTTCATATTCATGTTCTTGTTCTTATGATGTTTTAGATGATCATATGAATTATTTGTAACCTATTTGGTTGATTAATTCTTGATTATAATGTGTTTTAATGGAGTCCATAACTTATCCTTAAGTTATGGAAAACCAAGAGTCACACTTGAGTTAAAACCATTAAAACAAATACAAGAGTTAGAAAAATGAAGAGTCTTCATTTTATTACTCTATTAAACTCATAAGTTACAAGAAATGAAAAGTTTTGAAAGTTACAAAACTTGCCCTCAAGTTTTGGAACAAGTAAAGTTAAGTTAAAACTTTAAGTTCCAACCCCTAGAATTTTAAAAGTTAAAATTCAACCCTTATACTTATATTATGGTGATTTAATAATTATATATATATGTATAAGAATAAAGTCATCTTACCGCTAGTACGCCTCATTCACGAAGCCGGTCTATAAGGTGGGTATAAGGTTGTTGCCTATAAAATGGTGACTTAATGGGTGTATATTCTCACCCACCGCTTGCTTGACT
The DNA here is from genome assembly GCF_052625555.1 of Lactuca saligna. NCBI lineage: Eukaryota > Viridiplantae > Streptophyta > Magnoliopsida > Asterales > Asteraceae > Lactuca > Lactuca saligna. The sequence goes on along the minus strand of NC_136420.1, from coordinate 63,303,508 downwards.
GGTGGAGGGTCGTTAGCCGAACGGGTAAGACAAGGACTTATAAATTCTCATTCAAAGTATGATGAATATAATAAAGTAACTAAATGTTTATTAAATTCCCAATCTTAGTTACTTTAGGAAAATGTGAATAAGGTGCTAATCCATGAAATTACACTTTACACTTTGTCTAAGCTGTTGGTGGAGCGTGTGTGGTTAACCGGCACACTAACTTGGACTTAACAAGGTAGGTAAAGGGTGACTTAAGGTTTATTATAGTATCGGTGGAGCGTGTGTGGTTTACCGGCACATCGATTGAGTGATAAACTTTAAGGGTACCAAGTGATTTGCATGGTTACTTCACACCTTGTTTTGTGATCCTCGGCATCCCATTCACAAAACATGGAGGGCACTCTCGAGATTGAAACATGCCTTTGAAAAGTTCATTGGATCTCAAAGAATCTAGGAATTTCTAAAACCAATAAAAACTAAATATCTAATATTTCGGTTTTCGTGGTGGAAATTGGTGAATCGTCATTCACCTACCTTTCAAATATGTTATAGCTTAGATTACGACATACCTCTTCTAAGTTATATTATATTGTGATTGGATCCTAGCCTTAATATTACATTTGGGTGTTTTATTAAGGACTCTCTTAAATCTAAACTAAACTTGTTCTTCTCTTTCAGATGTCTTCAAATAATGCTTCTGGCTCGAATCCTAATGGCTCCTTTACTCTTATGAGTTTGTGTGGGAAAGTCACCTTTGATGGATCCAACTTCAATAAATGGATCAGAAACATCAGGATGATTACCCGCTACGAGGACAAAGAATATGTCCTTGACAAGGAGCTTAAGGAAATTGATGAGTCCACTGCAACTCCACAGGAGATCACTGACTTTCATACTCATGAAAGAGATGCAACCAAGGTGGCTTGCATCATGTTGGCCACAATGACAGCTAAACTCCAAAAGTCTTATGAGGATTTCTACCCTTATGAAATGCACCAAGATTTGATGGAAAGATACCATCAAAGTGCACGACAAGAGAGGTACGAAGTCATCTGCTCCATGATAACAACCATGATGAAGGACGGAGATTCCGTCACGAGCCACATGCAGAAAATGCAAAGGTATGTGGATCGTTTGCTGAAGCTCAATGTGAACTTCCCTGAGGAGCTTGCAATAGATATCATTTTGCACTCCTTACCATCGTGCTATGATCAATTCCGCATGACATATCACATGAACAAGGTAGAGGTCACCCTCAGCAAACTTCAGGGACTTCTCAAGACCGCAGAAACAGGTCTTAAGGGGAAGTCGGTTGCTATCACTCCTACTCCAGAATCAACTCCGGTCTTGGCAATCGGGAAGAGTCGAAGGAGGAAGAGAAAGAGATCTTCTAAGGGTACCAAGGCTCGGACCCTTGATGGCTCTTCTTCAAGTGGAACCAAGAAAGGTTTCATTACTCCTTCTTCTGACCCAAAAGAGGCTGAATGCTTATATTGCCATGAAAAAGCTCATTGGAAGCGGAACTGCCCAAAGTACCAGCAGGATGTGAAGGATGGGAAAGTCAAACCCAACCATGCAGGTATTTACACTATCATTTCTAATAACTCACCCCATTCGAAATCTTGGGTCCTTGATACCGGTTGCGGTATTCATATTTGTTGTGACTTGCAGGGACTAGGAAGAAGTGAGAATGTGGAGCAAGGAAGAATAAACTTAATCATGGGGAATAGGAAAGTTACACCTGTCACCAAGATTGGAGTTTATACTTTATCGCTAAGTAGTGGGTTAAATTTAGATTTGAATAAATGTTGTTATTCGCCAGAAATGGCAAGAAATATTATTTCCTTTCATGCATTGTACAAACAAGGTTTCACCTTTTCGTTTGATAATGAAGTTGGTTCGATTAATGCTTTCTTTAATAATGTTCTTTATTTTAAAGCATTACCTTGTGATGGTGTGTATGAAGCTGTATCTGTTGTAGATAACTTAGGAAATAATGTTTTGTGTATTGATTCTACTAATAATAATAACTTGGATAAAGCATCATTATGGCATTGTCGTCTTGGACATATAAGCAAGAAACGCATAGGCCAACTCCAAAAGGATGGAGTCTTGGAGTCGTTTGACCTAAAGTCAAATGATAGTTGCGAATCATGCTTACTTGGAAAAATGACAAATTCACCCTTCACAGGCTCGTGTGAAAGGGGTGAAGGTTTGTTGGACCTTATACACACGGATGTGTGTGGACCATTCAAACATGCCACAAGGGATGCTAATCGTTATTATTTGACTTTTACTGATGATTACAGTAGATATGGATATGTCTACTTAATCAAGCATAAGTCAGAGACTTTCGAGAAGTTTAAGGAATTTAAACAGGAAGTCGAGAATCAATTGGGCAGGAACATTAAGATGCTTCGATCCGATCGGGGTGGTGAGTATCTTAGTTCAGAGTTCCTCGACTATCTAAGGGAATGTGGGATTGTCTCACAATTGACACCTCCCAGGACACCGCAGTTGAATGGTGTGGCTGAGAGGCGTAATCGAACCTTGTTGGACATGGTTCGTTCCATGATGAGTCGAGCTTCGCTACCAATCTCATTCTGGGGGTATGCCTTAGAGACCGCCGCCCATATCCTTAATCTAGTCCCTACAAAGAAAGTTGCCAAAACTCCTCACGAGATGTGGACTGGTAAAGTAACTAAACTAGACCACATCAAGATTTGGGGCTGCGAGGCTTTCGTGAGATGCGAGACTCATGATAAGCTCGAACCCCGAAGCGAGAGGTGTATTTTCATCGGCTACCCACAACAATCCTTTGGTTACCTCTTCTACAGACCTAGTGACAATGTGGTCTTTGTAGCAAGAAGAGGAGTCTTTCGAGAAAGAGAGTTTATAAGCCAAGGAGACAGTGGGAGGCAAGTTGATCTTGAAGAAATTCAAGAGTCAAGTGGTGAAGGAACTTCAAACTCTAGCCCTCAACCTGAGGAGGAAACTCCTGTTGAGCCAATTGACGAATCTGTACCTCTGAGGCGTTCCACGAGAGTTAGGAGTGCACCTGAGCATTACTATGGATTCCATATTACTGCAGAAGGTGAGACACTAGTAAGTCAAGATGACCCTAACAGCTACGAGGAAGCCATGGCAGGCCCCGAGTCTGCTAAATGGAAAGAGGCTATGGATAGCGAGATACAATCCATGTATGACAATCAAGTTTGGAACTTGGTTGAGAATGTACCAGGTCGAAAGACTGTAGGGTGCAAATGGGTCTTCAAGAAGAAGACCGACATGGATGGTAAAGTACACACTTATAAGGCTAGATTGGTTGCAAAGGGCTTCTCTCAAATTCCTGGAGTGGATTATGATGAGACCTTTTCTCCGGTAGCCAAGATTAAGTCTATTCGGGTTCTGTTAGCCATAGCCGCATTTCATGACTATGAAATTTGGCAAATGGATGTCAAAACCGCTTTCCTTAATGGAAAGTTGGCTGAAGATGTTTACATGAGTCAGCCAGAGGGTTTTGTCAGCAACGAGTACCCTAATAGAGTGTGTAAGCTTGAGAAGTCCATTTATGGATTAAAGCAAGCACCTCGCAGATGGAATCTTTGCTTTGATGAAAAGGTCAAGGAATTTGGCTTTTCTAGGAGTGAAGATGAATCTTGTGTGTATGTCAAGGCTAGTGGGAGTATAGTTAGCTTTTTGGTGTTGTATGTGGATGACATACTACTCATAGGAAACGACATTCCAACCCTGCAGGAAGTAAAGTCCTGGCTTGGAAAGTGTTTCGCTATGAAGGACCTTGGTGAAGCTGTGACATCCCCAAAATCTCGGCCAGAAAAGACAGATTTCATTTATGCTTTTTAAAATAATTTTCAGAGTAAATCCTTTTAATTTTAAAAGAGATGCGGAATTTGTTCCCAAAAACAAAACATGATAAAATAGATATTTATCAAAACATTTCATAAAGAAATATGATTTCATTTCATAATCAAAAGTCGGGATGTCATGTTCCGATACAGGTCATAAAGCATAAACGATAACATTACAAGTCGTTCAACAATTACATACATATACAGACTTGTAAACAAAAACAACTTGATGTTCGCCCATCTTAAGCTCTTGCGCCACTTCCTGTAAAATAAATCAACTGAGTGGGTCAGGCTTGGGAGCCTGGTGAGCATATAGGGTTTTCAACCCACAATAATTATATTTAATTTCAACAATCAACAATAAACCCGATTACCCATTCCCGTTACCCTCACCTTACGTTCCTAAAAATAACGTCTATTATAAGGAACCTATTTCAGGATTTTTCATCGGGACGGATATTACTGCAGAGGGGCTTCCTCAACAATAAGTATCCTAAAGGCAACCATGTGGGGGATAGAGTACACCGGTGAACACGTCATTCACAACACCTACAGGTAATGAGTCTACTAGTGTTCCACAGGACAGTCTAGAATAGTCCGTGGTCGTCATCCATACTCTGCTGAATGACTAGAATAACACCAATAACACCGAGGCCTCTCATCTGTTTATTACACACCAATTATCTACCCATGTTCTACCCAACATATTAGTAGATAAAAATATACATTTTTATACATAGTTTAAAAACCTGTATAACATGTTTTAATCAACACATATTCCACATAACAGATGAGACATACACACATAACACGTATTTCATAGAGAATACATCAGATCTATAAGATAGAAGAGAGTGAATATACACTCACACGTATAACAACCAAATATATACACATAACACGTATTTTATAGGAAATACTTCATAATATTGCGTTGGAATGAAAATAACTACACACTCACTTGATCAAAAGATGATCGGGCAGCACTACGGCTTGCAGAAGAGGTGTTTCTCCGTAGATCTGGAAGATCTTCACAAAACCGGGCTCCTCGCGGGCAGCGTTTCGGCTCGGGAATAACGCTCTTCGGGATCCTCGGGGCTTCGGATCTTACTTCGGGGCTCGGGAATATTACCGGGGCTTTGGGGTATAAACGGAACGCAAATCGAGGCAAAACTTAGAGAGAGGGAAGAGTTTGAACAAGAGAAAATGGCTGAATTCGAGTTCTATTTATAGGCTGCTGGGTCTGGGATTACGCGGGGCGTACTCAAATTACGCGGGGCGTACTCAGTACGCGGGGCGTAATCGGGTTACGCGGGGCGTACTTTGACGTCACTGCGTGCGTCGACTGGTGGCACTCGAGTATTGGTCAGACAAGTTGCATCCGACTGAGTACGCGGGGCGTACTCAAATTACGCGGGGCGTAATTGACTTGTCAAACTTCTAAATTGCGTAACTTTCACATACGAGCTCCATTTTCGACGTTCTTTATATCCACGCGAAGGTCAGACCATACTCTACAACTTTCATTTAGACTCCGTCGGCTAATTTTGACTTTTATTTTTATTATTTATTTTTAGAAGGGCGGGACAGAAAAACTTCGTTATAAATTCATAACTTCTTCGTCTGACGTCCGTCCTCGCCTAACTTGTCATCGTTTCGCTACTAACAACGAGATCTTCGTTTCTCATTTAGATTGTTTCGGCTAAAAACCGCTCGATCTCAAATCGAGTATTTGGGCTGCATACTGCTAAGTCGAAACTTATAAAAATCATAACTTCCTCATACGAAGTCAGATTTGGGCGTTCCTTTTATGCACGCTCTCGGTTTAACGAAATTTACAACTTTTGTTTAGATCGCTAAGGCTAAATATCACTCTATCTTAAATTCATATTTTACGTCACTCATCGTCATACCGGTTCTGTCTCGAAACTTCGACAGGTCATAACTTCTTCGTTATAACTCGGATTTTGGCATTCCTTATATCTCCGGAATCCTTGTTTCGACCACTACAACTTTATGCAAAGATGTCGGGCTTATCTCACACTTAAATTTTGACGCTTATTTTATTCTTAATTCATTAAATTATAAAAATTAAGAAAATACACACATAAATCACATAATTCAAATAATTCACAAATAATACATTCTTATTATTTCAAGTTGAGTTACAAGGTTAACCTAGACTATTACATTGCTAAAAATGGCAAGCCTAGAAACACGGGTGTTACAATTCTCTCCACCTTAGAATGATTCCGTCCCCGGAATCACACACCAGCAAACAAATGCGGATAGCGACTCATCATGTTACTCTCCGTCTCCCAGGTGAGATTTGGCCCATTCGTGTGTTTCCATTGGACAAGCACTAACTCCACCATCTTACGTCGCAATTTCTTAGTCTTTCGGTCAACAATTGCCTACGGTTCCTTAATCAACCTTTTGTTCTCATCGATCCTCAACTCTGAAAGTGGAATTATGTCGGGAACTTCTCCCGTGAACTTCCTCAAATAACAGACATGAAAAGTGTTATGAATTCCATTCAGTTCTTCTGGTAGTTCGAGCTTGTAAGCTTGGTTCCCAATCCTCTGAAGAACTTTAAACGGTCCAATAAACCTTGGACTTAACTTTCCCCTTTTTCCAAATCTTATAAGTCCCTTCCACGGCGAGACTTTAAGCACAACCGAATCTCCAACTTCAAAAGTCATCGGTTTTCGCTTTTTGTCAGCATAACTCTTTTGACGATCCTGAGCTGCTAACATTCTCTCCCTAATTATTTTCAACTTTTCAGCAGTTTGATGGACTATCTCCGGCCCCATAAATTGCTCTTCCCCAGCCTCAAGCCAACAAGACGGCGTACGACACTTCTGTCCATACAAGGCTTGATAAGGTGCCATCTTTATGCTCGAGTGAAAACTATTATTATAGGAAAATTCTACCAAAGGTAAATGTTCATCCCAATTACCTAGGAATTCCAAGGTACACGCTCTCAGCATATCTTCAAGTGTTTGTATCGTCCGTTCGCTCTGACCATCAGTCTGCGTATGGTAAGCTGTACTTAAACACAACTTGGTACCCAATTCCTCTTGTAGACTTTTCCAAAATCGTGAGGTGAAACGGCTATCACGATCCGACACAATTGTTAGCGGAACACCGTGAAGTCTCACAATTTCCTTCACATAAGAATTCGCAAGCTTTTCCATAGACCATTTCTCATTGGCTGCTATGAAATGCGCACTCTTAGTGAATCGATCGACGACCACCCAAATCATGTCGTGACCATTCTTTGTTCTGGGCAGTTTAGTGACAAAATCCATAGTAATGTCTTCCCACTTACCCATAGGCACAGGAAATGGTTCTAAACTCCCGTACGGTTTCTGATGTTGTGCCTTGACTCTTGCACAAGTCACACACTCGGCCACATACTTCGCAATGTCGAGCTTCATCGTCGGCCACCAATAATAGGGTTTCAGGTCCCTATACATTTTAGTGCTACCGGGATGAATTGAGTACATGGTCTTGTGAGCTTCTTCCATCAGAAGATCTCTGACTCCTCCTGTCTTAGGTATCCAAATCCGATCTTGGAACACCTTCAGTCCGTGACTGTTTACACCAAACACCAACGTTTTGCCCAAACGTTCCTCCTTCCGGTCATTCTTCTCCGAAGCTTCCTCTTGAGCTTTCTTTTATACTTTCTAAAATGGTTGAGACAACTTCAATTCTCAACGCTCTTGGCCTTCGCTTTTCAAGATTGACTTTCCGACTGAGAGCATCAGCAACAACATTGGCCTTACCGGGGTGGTAAAGTATCTCACAGTCGTAGTCTTTAAGTAGTTCCAGCCAGCGTCGTTGCCTCATATTCAATTCTTTCTGACTAAAGAGATATTGGAGACTCTTATGATCAGTGAAAAGTTTGCACTTCGTGCCATAGAGGTAATGCCTCCATATTTTCAGAGCGAAAACTACCGCTGCCAACTCCAAATCATGAGTCGGGTAGTTCTTTTCATGCTCTTTCAGCTGTCGAGATGCATACGCGATCACCTTATCTCTTTGGGTCAAAACACAACCCAATCCAACACCAGACGCATCTCTATAAACAGCGAAGTCTTCAACTCCATCGGGTAGAGAAAGTATCGGTGCCTCGCATAGTTTCTTCTTTAGCTTCTCGAATGCTTCTTTATGCTTATCACTCCAAGCATAAGTAGCTCCTTTGTGGGTCAAAGCTGTTAATGGACTAGCAATCGAAGAAAAGCCTTGGATAAACCTTCGGTAATATCCGGCTAATCCTAAAAAGCTTCGAATCTCCGTGGGACTTTTTGGTTGTTCCCACTTCATTACAGCTTCAATCTTTGCTGGATCAACCATTATACCTTCTTGGTTGACCACGTGACCCAAGAATTGGACTTCTCGAATCCAAAAATCACATTTGGAGAACTTCGCATACAACTTCTCCTTCTTCAAGACTTCCAAAACTTCTCGCAAGTGTCTGCCATGCTCCTCTTGGCTTTTTGAATAAATCAGAATGTCATCAATGAACACTATCACAGATTTATCAAGGAACGGATTACAAACCCTGTTCATTAAATCCATGAATGCTGCTGGAGCATTGGTTAGTCCAAACGACATAACCAAAAACTCATAGTGTCCATATCGGGTTCTGAATGCGGTCTTCTCTATATCCTGCTCTCTTACTTTTAGCTGATGATATCCTGACCTCAAGTCGATCTTTGAGAAATAACTTGAACCTTGTAGCTGATCGAATAGGTCATCAATCCTCGGTAACGGATATCTATTCTTTATTGTTGCCTTATTCAGCTCTCGGTAATCAATGCACATCCTCATGCTTCCATCTTTCTTCTTTACGAATAACACCGGAGCTTTCCAGGGCGATGAACTAGGTCTAATGAAACCTTTGTCCAATAACTCCTGAAGTTGCATCATTAGCTCCTTCATCTCCGTCGGTGCTAATCGATAAGGTGCTTTTGCAATTGGCGTTGTTCCAGGCAACAAGTCAATACGAAATTCTACTTGTCGATCGGGCGGTAATCCAGGAAGATCTTCGGGAAATACTTCCGGATAATCACACACAACAGGAATATTTTGCATCACCTTCTTTTCCTTCTTAGCATCGATCACGAATGCTAAATATGATGTACATCCCTTAGTCAAACACTTTCTGGCTTTCATTAGGGAAATGATTCCAGAATTTACTCTGCGTTTATCTCCATACACCATAAACGATTCCTTTCCAGGCGAATTCACTTTCACTATTTTCTTCTTGCATAAAATTTCGGCATCATTGGCACTAAGCCAATCCATTCCCAAAACGATGTCGAAACCATTAAGTTCTATAGGTAATAATTCCTCGTGGAACTTATTCCCATTCAAATCAATTAAAATATTTTTCATACGATGGCTAACAGGTACAATCTTGCCACTAGCAACTTCGACTAATAAAGCATTATCTAGTCTCACAATAGGCAAAGCTAGTTTTCTACCAAATTCATGCGATATAAAGGAGTAGTTGGCTCCAGAATCAAATAAAATTTGGGCAGGCAATTTGTTAACGAGAAAGGTACCTGAAGCGACATCAGCTTCATCTTTAGCAGCTTCCAGTGTCATCTGGAATGCTCTCGCCTTTGGCTTTGGCGGAATGTTGGGTCTTGCTGTCTCCTTCTTCTTCGGACAATCCCTTGAGATGTGCCCCTCCTCACCTCAACCATAACAAACATTCTTGGTGAAGGTGCATTCGTTGGCATAATGCCCTGGCTTTCCACATTTGTAGCATGTGGTTTCCCTGCCACACTTCCCATGATGCTTCTTCTTGCACTTGTCGCACCATTTCGCCTCTACCTTTCCTCCACTTCCTCTCGAACTAGACTTCGAGAATTTACTTTTCTTGCTGGACCCTGAAAATCCATCGATTTTCCTTTTCTCACCAACCTCTGACCTTTCTAGACCTTTTTCCCTGATCTGGGTCTCAACATTTCTAGCAGCCCAGATGGCGGCTTTCAATGTGGTCGCTTGCTTAACCATTGGACCATAGTCCGCTGGTAGTCCAAGGGCAAACTTGTTGACCTTAGAGAGTTCTGTAGGCACCAAATATGGGATAAACTTCATCTTTTCCGTGAAACTTGTAGCGTATTCAGTAACGCTCAATTTCCCTTTCTTCAAATTCTGAAACTCATTACTAATTTCCAGAAGGTCCTGCTCGGAGCAGTATTGCAGTTTTAGTTGTTCCAGAAAGTCTTCCCAAGACATTTTGCTTGCTTCTCCCTTGGGCATAGAGTCAGCTAACAGCTTCCACCAACTCAACACGCCAGATTTTAGCAGAGGGATCGCAAGAGCGATCTTCTGCTTGTTGCTGCATTCGCAACTTTCAAACATAGTCTCCATTTCAGAGACCCAGTCCATAACTTGTACCGGCGTCGGGCTTCCGGATAGGCATGGTGGTTTGGATGCCATGAAATCCTTATACTTGCACCCACGACCATCATTTCCTCCATACTGGTTATTGCGTCTAACCACTGGTTGTTCGTCTTGACCAATGATCCCACTAAAGTTTTCTCCTTCTGACTGCCCTCCATTCTCCTCGGGCTCTTCCGCTTGAATTGACGGTTCTTCACGATTCTGCCTAAGCAAGCGTCTTGTTTCTTCCATCTGACGATCTAACATCATTTGAATCATCATTTGTACACCAGCCATTGTTATCGGCTCAGGTGCAGCAGCTACGACAGGTACTTGCTCGATTACAGGCGGTTGATTCCTATTTTCATTAGCATTTCCAACTCCGCTTCTTGTTCTCACCATTTTGATCTATACACCGAATAATTTCACCTTATTACTCCAAACGATTACATGCTAGTTCTAATATCGTACATATATGCTTAGAATCCTAAACACATAAACCTTCAGATCCGGTTGGCAATAAACCATAGATCCGAACAAATAATATCATATATGGCAACATATAACATTTAGCACATAAAAGCATTTTAGGCAACATTCCTAAAATAAACTAGTGCTTGTGTCTAAAATCCAACAGACACACACCTCGCAATCTCCACTTAGAATGCTAAGTTTAAGTTTAGAAATCCTACAAATTCCTAGTTCGCTTAAACTAATGCTCTAATACCAACTGTGACATCCCCAAAATCTCGGCCAGAAAAGACCGATTTCATTTATGCTTTTTAAAATAATTTTCAGAGTAAATCCTTTTAATTTTAAAAGAGATGCGGAATTTGTTCCCAAAAACAAAACATGATAAAATAGATATTTATCAAAACATTTCATAAAGAAATATGATTTCATTTCATAATCAAAAGTCGGGATGTCACGTTCCGATACAGGTCATAAAGCATAAACGATAACATTACAAGTCGTTCAACAATTACATACATATACAGACTTGTAAACAAAAACAACTTGATGTTCGCCCATCTTAAGCTCTTGCGCCACTTCCTGTAAAATAAATCAACTGAGTGGGTCAGGCTTGGGAGCCTGGTGAGCATATAGGGTTTTCAACCCACAATAATTATATTTAATTTCAACAATCAACAATAAACCCGATTACCCATTCTCGTTATCCTCACCTTACGTTCCTAAAAATAACGTCTATTATAAGGAACCTATTTCAGGATTTTTCATCGGGACGGATATTACTGCAGAGGGGCTTCCTCAACATTAAGTATCCTAAAGGCAACCATGTGGGGGATAGAGTACACCGGTGAACACGTCGTTCACAACACCTACAGGTAATGAGCCTGCTAGTGTTCCACAGGACAGTCTAGAATAGTCCGTGGTCGTCATCCATACTCTGCTGAATGACTAGAATAACACCAATAACACCGAGGCCTCTCATCTGTTTATTACACACCAATTATCTACCCATGTTCTACCCAACATATTAGTAGATAAAAATATACATTTTTATACATAGTTTAAAAACCTGTATAACATGTTTTAATCAACACATATTCCACATAACAGATGAGACATACACACATAACACGTATTTCATAGAGAATACATCAGATCTATAAGATAGAAGAGAGTGAATATACACTCACACGTATAACAACCAAATATATACACATAACACGTATTTTATAGGAAATACTTCATAATATTGTGTTGGAATGAAAATAACTACACACTCACTTGATCAAAAGATGATCGGGCAGCACTACGGCTTGCAGAAGAGGTGTTTCTCCGTAGATCTGGAAGATCTTCACAAAACCGGGCTCCTCGCGGGCAGCGTTTCGGCTCGGGAATAACGCTCTTCGGGATCCTCGGGGCTTCGGATCTTACTTCGGGGCTCGGGAATATTACCGGGGCTTTGGGGTATAAACGGCACGCAAATCGAGGCAAAACTTAGAGAGAGGGAAGAGTTTGAACAAGAGAAAATGGCTGAATTCGAGTTCTATTTATAGGCTGCTGGGTCTGGGATTACGCGGGGCGTACTCAAATTACGCGGGGCGTACTCGGGTTACACGGGGCGTACTTTGACATCACTGCGTGCGTTGACTGGTGGCACTCGAGTATTGGTTAGACAAGTTGCATTCGACTGAGTACGCGGGGCGTACTCAAATTACGCGGGGCGTAATTGACTTGTCAAACTTCTAAATTGCGTAACTTTCGCATACGAGATCCGTTTTCGACGTTCTTTATATCCACGCGAAGGTCAGACCATACTCTACAACTTTCATTTAGACTCCGTCGGCTAATTTTGACTTTTATTTTTATTATTTATTTTTAGAAGGGCGGGATAGAAAAACTTCGTTATAAATTCATAACTTCTTCGTCTGACGTCCGTCCTCGCCTAACTTGTCATTGTTTCGCTACTAACAACGAGATCTTCGTTTCTCATTTAGATTGTTTCGGCTAAAAACCGCTCGATCTCAAATCGAGTATTCGGGCTGCATACTGCTAAGTCGAAACTTATAAAAATCATAACTTCCTCATACGAAGTCAGATTTGGGCGTTCCTTTTATGCACGCTCTTGGTTTAACGAAATTTACGACTTTTGTTTAGATCGCTAAGGCTAAATATCGCTCTATCTTAAATTCATATTTTACGTCACTCATCGTCATACCGGTTCTGTCTCGAAACTTCGACAGGTCATAACTTCTTCGTTATAACTCGGATTTTGGCATTCCTTATATCTCCGGAATCCTTGTTTCGACCACTACAACTTTATGCAAAGATGTCGGGCTTATCTCACACTTAAATTTTGACACTTATTTTATTCTTAATTCATTAAATTATAAAAATTAAGAAAATACACACATAAATCACATAATTCAAATAATTCACAAATAATACATTCTTATTATTTCAAGTTGAGTTACAAGGTTAACCTAGACTATTACATTGCTAAAAATGGCAAGCCTAGAAACACGGGCGTTACAGAAGCTGCCTATATTTTGGGGATAAGGATCTTGAGAGATCGGAGTAAAAGACTAATTGGACTTAGTCAAAGTACCTACTTGGATAAGGTGCTGAAGAGATTCAGCATGCAAGACTCCAAGAAAGGAGAGTTGCCCATCCATAGTAACGCCAAACTGAGTAAGACACAAAGCCCTAGCACTGAGGCTGAGATAGCACAAATGAGTCGAGTACCTTATGCTTCGGTTGTAGGATCGATCATGTATGCTATGACGTGTACTCGACCTGACGTAGCTTTTGCCCTGAGCATGGTTAGCAGGTTTCAGGGGAACCCTGGCAAGGCACACTGGACTGCGGTAAATAATATTCTCAAGTACCTACGAAGGACTAAGGACTGGGTCCTTACCCTCGGTGGGAGTGATGACTTGAGAGTTGTAGGGTATAGTGATGCTAGCTTCCAGACTGATAGGGATAACTTCCGCTCTCAGTCGGGCTGGGTCTTTACCCTAAATGGAGGAGCAATTTCTTGGAAGAGTTCCAAGCAAGAGACAGTGGTAGATTCTACTTGTGAATCAGAGTATATTGCAGCTAGCGAAGCGGCAAAGGAGGCGTTATGGCTGAGGAACTTCATTGGAGACCTTGGAGTTGTACCAGCTATTAAAGAGCCAATGGAAATTTTCTGTGATAGTGAAAGTGTTGTTGCCTTAGCCAAGGAACCAAGGGATCACGGGAGATCCAGACACATCGACAGAAAATACCATTTCATCAGACATCGGATCGAAGAAGGACTCCTCGTGGCAAAGAGGGTATCATCAGATGAGAATCCGGCAGATCCCCTCAGGAAGGGACTGACTCGGGTTAAGCATCTCCAGCATGCTCGGAGCATAGGGCTGAAGGATGATATTAGATTTAGTAGTTAGATAACCTCGAAATTTGTAAAGTGTAATTGACATTTGATGATGAATAAAAGTGTTTTATTTATGAGTAAAGTGTTGCTATCTCTTGTCAATCGTTTACTATATTTCTTTTGCATGTTTTGACTTCCAGAATAATTTTGTTTGGTATAACATATTATTCAAACCTCCACAGTCGGTCATATGTCGGAAGTAGGTATGAATCAAGACTGTCATGTTTGGTTGTAGAGGTCTTGGACAAGGCTACAACAATCATGAGTGCTCATAAGTTCTGAGCATTGGACTCAACCCACGCTCACTGGAATCACTTCATGGAATTCTATCTCGAGTGATCGTGAGACGGTAATATCATATAAGTCTTTAAACCTAGAGATATGATTTGTTACTTACAAGTTGGTTATGCATTGATTGTACGAAAAATGCATTGGTAACTCAATGTTATAAATCGCGCTCTTGTGTGTAATTCAATGAGTAGTAGAACAAACATATGAGTCGAAGTTTATCTGTTCCTTCTTGGATTAGAAGCTGATATCTGGGCCCCTCGATGATTTTGTTTTGACCTATGTACCGGGTCCGGTCAGAACTAAATTGATGTGTTCAATGAAGTTCTTTGTCAAACAAATCGAAAATCGGGAAACAAATTGTTGGACAATAAGTAAGACATTGTTCCATGTATTTGTCCGACTGATATCTAGAACAGAGGATTATATGATCACTTATCTTAAATGGCGTACCATCATTTTCTCAGTTTCGAGAAACCTTGAAAAGAGCTACGATTGCCGATCGGTTCCTGAAGTCATACTTGCAGTAATAGTTATTAGACTTATCCAAGTGGGAGACTGTTGGATAAAGTGTCTAAGTCCATAACTATTTCTGGTATGTACTTGACCCGACCCGGCATGGTCCATTTGGGTTGCATGGCACCATGCAATTGGATAGACTAAATGAGAGAAATAACACTTGGAGATTATTAATATATTATAAGTTCTAATATATTAATAATATTATTTGATTAGTTTGATCAAGAATTAATTTAGAATTAATTAAGTGATCAAAAGATAACTAATTAAATATATGGGTTGATTATGTAAATCATCCATATCTTGTATAGTGGGCTAAAAGGCTCCATGGACTATCAAGTTGGGTTCCACCCATAGGATGCTCCATGGGAGTTACAAACCCATGGGTCATGGAAATGAAGAGTCATGACACATTAGGGTTTAACCCTAGATGTGTCAACACTATATAAGTAACATGTTCTCCACCCAAAATTAGCTACACTAAGAAATAAGAGGGCTTGGCCGGTTTTGAAGAGTGTTTGTTCTCTCATAAGTTCTTCCAAGAGCATTTGGTGTTGTGTGAAGCATTTGAGGCATCACACTTGGGGTGCTAGGCTCACAAGGTTTCAAGGAACACAAACAACAACAAGGTAAGTTATTCTATCTATACTTTAAGTTAAAATTGTTCCCCATGTATGCTAGATAGGAATATAACCTTGGAATTCAACTTTGCATGACAATTAGACAAACATAGATCCAAGGTTATTAGGGTTGCATGTACACTTAGGAAGTGTTAGAATGCTCAAAACCCATCAAAAAGCTACACTAACTCTTGAATATTTGGTTGTCAACAAATGTTTATTGACAAGAGAATCTTATATGTCAAGGAGTCAGTGGGAGTCTTAATGGTCTTGAAAGGTTTCAAGAACAAATCAAATAAACCTTATTGATCATCACTAGCACACGAGTTGAGGTTTACAACCTATCGTGTTAACATTATTTTGTTTCTGTGCTGTTTCCAATTGAGTTAATTATATATGCGAGTTCTTTGAGTTCTCATTTTGAACGCGTAAAAGGCAAGGCACCTTAATCAATGAAAGGTACATTGATAGGAAAAGGTGAATTGCTTAACTACTTGGAAGACGTGGTGGGCAGCTGTGCTACCATAAGGCAAGAAATCAAGATTAAGATAGTTCGGTCCATATGAGTTTGAGTTTGTCGTAAACTTTGGTTTTAACAAATTCACATGGATAGGAACAAATACACCATTTAAATCTAAGTGTCATAAGATTTCCTCCTTCATGAAAATGATTGTGAGGAAATGCTTTCACTAAGAAAGATTTTAAGAAGATAGTGACTGTAAAATTGCATTCTCGAATTCGATCATGAGTACGGTATTCCTTTCCATAATTTGAATTGTGAGGTTTGGCAATTAGTCTTAATTGTTGAGACACACATATGAACTATCTAAAGGCAAAGGTGTATAAGTTCAAGAAACCTTGATAAAAGATTATCAAAGCATTAAGTATTAGAAACATGGACTTAAGAAATTCAATAGGTATTGTTTTTCTGAAAGTTAAGATGTTTATGAATACATGTAGAAGCTAGTGGGAGCATAAGTGTTATGTTTTATAATAATCATCATGATAGTGGGAGCATAAAAGTTATGAATGTATGATTATTATGGAAAGTATTGCAAGTTGGCAATATTAATTATAGAAAAACAAGAGTTATACCTTGCAAAGTCGTAAGGGTTGTAAAGTTGTTTTGCTATAATTAAGGGAGAGAATATTATGCTTCATTTCAAATCTAAAGGATTAGGTTGTGGAATGTTAATAAATTTAGTCAAAGGTACATAGTGTGTTCTTAAAATTTCGATTATCATTACGACATTCCTCTTCACAATTCGAATTTTGAGAACATAGCAAATAAAACATTATGCATCGTGTCTCATACGCTTCGGGTATAGGATCGATTGCAAATGCTTTAATGTTTGACCATTCTAAAATTTTCCAAATGTCTAGCGCATTTAGAGGGAAAAGGGACTAGAATTGGTTTTGACTAAAATAATTAAACAACTATCAAAGGACAATCCAAAGTTCGACGAGGATTGGTCGCTTGTGAGTAGTTGGAAGTATAGTATTGGAAAATATGGAAATGTTTCCATATTGGATGGACCATATCGACATCATTACAAATAGAAAAGATTCTATTAAGAATGAGTGGTCATGAGGAAAATATGGAAGCGTGTTCGTATTAGGAAGTAAATATTCAAAATCTATGTCTAGATTAGAAACTTTTATGCAAAAGGATGTTCGAAGGAATGTACTTTGGGAGAGAGACATCATATCTAAGGAATTGTCTTGTAACAATCTACGATAGAGGACTTTGTAATATCATTGGCAATAGTCTTTGTGATTTTGGTGCAGTGACATTACGAAAGAATCATTGCATAGGATTTTAGAATCTAGCATATTCTATAAGTAGCAAGAATTTGATATTCTTTCACTTATGAAAAAGGATTTGGAGTTGTGAAATGAGAATGATTGGAAATGTGTCCAATGTGATCTATTTCACAAAGTAAGAACCATAGGTAAACATTGTGTGCATGCTAGGAGCATGGGACAAGTGTAATAATTCAAGTAAGAAGTTGATTACCCGAAACGACAAATAATGAGTAATCGATATGGTGATGAATAAAAGGTGTTTTATTTATGCTCAAAGGGTTGAGGCCATATGGGATTAGTATTATTCTTGTGTTTCACTTTGCATGTTTTGATTTCCAGAATAATTGACTTTATTAAGAATAATCGAATTATTCAAACGGGCCACAATCGTTCGTATGTTGGAAGTAGATATGAATGAAGACTGTCGTGAATTAGTGTGTGGATTGTCTAAAAGAGTATTAGACATAAGCAAATGTTTGCTGCAACATTCATGAGTGCTTATGAATATGAATTTGAGCATTGGATTAAACCCACGCTCACTTGGATCACTCCATGAATTGTATCACGAGTGATTGGTGAGACGATAACATCTTATATTCTTGAAACCGAGATGTGTGAGTTGTATCTTGCTAATCGGTTGCACATTGATAATATGAAAACGCACTAGTAACTTGGTGTTATAAAACATATTGTTGTGTGTGATTTAGTTAGTGAGTGCAAGCAAGCATTGTATCAAAGTTTATCCGTTCCTTTTATCCAAAGAAGGATAAAAGCGATATCTTTGGGCCCCTCGATTGTTTAGTGATGACAAACGTAAATGCTCGGCCGGGCTAGGGCTAATTTGATTTGTTCAATTAGTCTGTCGTCATAAATCGGAAATCGAGAAGTAGTGCAAAGAGAATGATTTGAAATCATATCTCATACGATATCTAGAATGGAGGAATATATGATCCTTTATCTAAGGACACGCGTATCTGATAGGATCAGAGTTGACAGTGGCTTTGGAAAGCTACGATTGCAGATTAGGATCTGAAGTCATACGCAAAATAGTTATTAGACTTATCCAAGTGGGAGACTGTTGGATTAGTGTCTAAGTCCATAACTATTTTGGTATGTACTTGACCCGATGGTGCATGGTCCTTTTGGGTTGCCTTCACCAAAGCAACTTGATTGGAGAAATAAATAAAGAGAGAGAGGTTATTATGATTTATTAATATGTTATAAGAATAATATATTAAAAGAGAAATCATATTTGCTTAATTAATATTGGTCAATAATTAATTAGGAATTAATTTTGTGATCAAGTGTAATTAATTAAACTAGAGGGGCTGAATTGTAATTATGTGATAGTTACAAAATATGGTAATGGTTATCCTAAATATGGGTTGAACGAATTCAAGGAGATAAGGATCCTTGAAATCATCCAAAGGATAAAGGATAAGGGTTTTCAAGGCTTATCTTATGGTTGCTTTGTGGATAAGCAACTAGATAAGGATAATGACTGAAACCCTATCTCTTTATACCTTCTCTATTTGCTCTTGGTGTTTGTAAGCCATTAGAGGAGTGACACTTGTGACTCTAAGCATTCCAAAGTCAATTCAAGGTGGAATTAGGATTGTTATTGCTATATAACAATCAAGGTATGTTCTTAAACCCATTCATATGTTAATATCGATTTCATATACTAAAATTAGGGTTTATAGTCTTGGATTCAAAGCATGTACAATAGAGAAACCTAGATCCAAGCATTAGGGTTTGTATGAGCACATAGGATGTCTTATGACCAAAACCCATCATATACACATGGACTCGGCGAGTACCATGAATGGACTCGGCGAGTCTGCTGTGCAGAATGCAGTTTTTCGACATTTTTTAGTAATTTGCATCAAGTATTCAAGAAAACAAGCCTAGGCTCTGATACCATTGTTGGGTTTTGAGCATTCTAACACTCCTATGGTGTGCATGCAACCCTATAAACCTTGGATCTATGTTTTCTTCTAAAATACATGCAAATAATAATTTCCAAGGTTTCTTCCTAACTAGCATAGTATAAGGATTATGAATCATAAAACTACTAGTAGAAATACATACCTTTTGATGGTGGTTGATTGCTTGGAGTTTGAGAGCCTAGCACAAATAATGTGAATGCCTCAAGTGGAATCACAAATCACCACAAACTTGGAAAAACCTTGAGAGAATAATATGCTTATGTAGAAATCGGCCACCCTTAGTTCTCACACAACTAGTTGCCATTTCTTGCAATATGTGCGTCTTTATATAGTGTGGAGGATTAGGGTAAACCCTAATAACCCATGTCTTTTCCTTTCCAAGGATCCATGGGTTAAAAGCTCCATGGATCATCCATGGACCCCCATGCATGCTTAGCCCATTCCTAATGAGTTTAAGCCCACATTATATAAAATGCAATAGCCCATGTTTATTTAGTCTTCCTTTTAATCACTAAATTAATTCATAATTAATTTAAGACTAAAACTAATTAAATAACATTACTTCATATTAATATATTATAATTTATAATATATTAATAAATCATAAACATACCATTCTCATAAGATTATCCATATAAATTGTTCGGGTGAAGTGCAACCCAAACGGACCATGCCGGGTCGGGTCAAGTATGTACCAAATAAGTTATGGACTTAGACACCTTATCCAACATATACTCACATCCTATATAACAGGACTTAGACTAACAGATCACTACAAGATAACGACATACTATCATAGAGTAGGATACTTAATCCAATGGGTCGGCCTTGGTACCTTCGACCCGTAAGTACAGTGAAGAGAACTCGCCCCTCAGTCTGAGCAACATCAATGAATAGAACACAACTCCGAATAGCAACTCAATGGAAATCTATTCATCAAATAATGACCAGTCTCAAATACAGCTCAAAATACCCAAAATACCCCTAGGTCAAACTTGATCAAATCCCGATCAAGGTTAAAGTCAAGCCGAACCCAAAAGTATCATAGCCAGGGGTAACATCGTGGCCCCTTAAATGGTCACATCGTGATCCGAAAGAGTCCAAAATAATCGAGGATCCACATCCTCACGTCATGACACCCCAAACCCTCACTCCGTGAAGATGCCCAGATCAGAAGTTCTTAATGAAACTCTGGATCCTTTAAGATAAGCAACTAAACCTTCCATATAGTCTTATTTACTTCGGAACATCATAAAATTCATAGTTTTTTTGTGTGCCCTCAACGCTAATCACCGGTGGACAATGTGCAAACCCCTTGATAGAAGGAGAAAAAGCCCACAAAAAGCACGTCTAAATTCCATCGGTTTCGTATCGGTTGATCTCGAAACACACCACTCAACTATAGTCCCCGAATTGAACTTTTGAAGTGTACATAGATATTTTGGTAAAGTGGAATAAGATTCTTTCCAATTACCAAACATCTATTCAATTGCCTTCTGTTTCCGGTCCAAGCCATTTTGTATCAACTTCATTGTAACTTGTCATTCCATTTCTCACAACAACTTGAGAGATTGTGTAGAAGTCTTCATTATGAACAATTTCTAATATGACATTAGCATCCATCTACCAAAACTAACATAAAAAAACAACATCAGTAAGCAACAATAGTAAACGAAATTAGTAAACAACATCTACCATCAATTATAGTGATAAAATCACACTCAAAATCAGATACGAGAATACAACATCAATACAAAACTCAAAATCAGATACAAGAAAACATCATTTATTTAACATTATAAAAATTCTACATCAAAATTCAAACTCAAAATCCCCTTTCTCTTTGTATGATTGAAGCAACAACTTGGTATGTTCAATTCAAAAATCTAAACCTAAGCTTGTTCAACAAAAAATTCGACATTACTTAACAAATACAAAAGAAAGTTCAAAATTGCAACTTAATAAAATCGAAGCCGTGAGGTGGAGAAATCAAAGTCAGAAAAATCATAATCGAAGTTGAATTATAAAATTGGAAGTTATGAGATGTAGTACAAAATAGTACATGAGATCAAATCATCGGTTGCTGTGGTTGGAGCTACTGCCGCCGCCATCTCTTGTAACTGGAGGTGGAGCATGTTGTCGGAGCTGTGGCTGGTAATGGTGGTGCAGCCTGGTGAGACCATGGTTTTCTTCCCCTACGTTGGGGTTTGCTTGCATCGTTCAGTAGAAGTAGATTTAGGGCACGATCAGTTTTGTTGTACTAAATGACAAAATCACCCTTATTGGTAAATACTTTCAAAAATAATCTCATATGATAAATAGTTTTTTTTTAAACACAACTATGGTCAAAAACTCCATCACGGGCTATTTTCAACTGTAATTCTTATCTTGACATTTTTAAATGTTGACAGGATAAGATTTACCTATTCTACAATGCATGAATTGATTGTACATATTGTAGTAAAGACTTGCACGACTTAATTTCAGCGATTGATCATATATATATATATATATATATATATATATATATATATATATATATATATATATATATATATATATATATATATATATATATATATATATATATATGTTCAGGTTCATTTGAAACCATTCTAATTTTGTGAGACCGTGAGACCAAATCTAAAAATAATTTTAAAATGCAAAATAAATGGAAAAATCCAAAATTTTTTTTTTTTAAATATTATTTTCGGAACTTGAATTAACTAAAAAAAATTAAAAAAATTAAAAAAATCTCGTTTTTTTATTTTAAAATACGTGAAATATTCTAATAGAATATTACACTAACATATTCTAAAAAATAATTTTAAAATGCAAAATAAATGGAAAAATCTAAAAATTCTTTTTTAAAATATTATTTTCGGAACTTGAATTAACTAAAAAAATTTAAAAAAAACTATTTTTTTTTTAAAAATACGTGAAATATTCTAATAGAATATTACACTGTACATAATCTAAAAAATAATTTTAAAATGCAAAATCAATGGAAAAATTCAAAAATTCTTTTTTTAAATATTATTTTCGGAACTTGAACTAATTAAAAAAAAAAATGCGTTTCACGGTCTCACAAAATTAGGCCGTCTCACATGAACCTAACCCTATATATATATATATATATATATATATATATATATATATATATATATATATATATATATATATATATATATATATATATATATATATATATATATATATATATATATATATATATATATAACGGCTTGTTGATAGATTTTATTTTTGCACGAATATTGTTTTGGATTT
This sequence comes from Lactuca saligna, assembly GCF_052625555.1. Taxonomy (NCBI): domain Eukaryota; kingdom Viridiplantae; phylum Streptophyta; class Magnoliopsida; order Asterales; family Asteraceae; genus Lactuca; species Lactuca saligna. The sequence continues at coordinate 63,280,893 of NC_136420.1, read as the reverse complement.
ACAATTTATTTTTATATAAATTATGGATAACTATTGATATAAATATAAAGTAATTGAAAAAATAAACTACTAAGATAAAAAAAAACACTTTATTTAAACTTCATTTTATTATTTTAACAGCCTATATATTTTAAATAACAAACAATCACTTTTTGCAAAACTAAAGACATGTGGCCCATCTTTTATTTCATACTTTTTAACTCTTAAAAACAAACAACAACAAAGTCGTTGGAGTGACCACACAAAAAAATTAATCTTTCACGATGTTAAAAAAAAAAAAAAAAAAAAAAAAAAAAAAAAAAAATCTAACAGCATTTTCAACAGGTAGAAACCTTAAACAAAAAACTATTATTGAAAACACTCTAAATTTAGCGAGTGTATTTTGTGACTACACAGACTAAGATGATAAGGGCATATTTAATGCATTTCCCGGCTAAAGTTTGGAGTTTTCATATATTGCCAATATGCTTGTAGAGTTGTAGAGAAAAACATCCAAGTACCAAAGGAATAGCAAACAGAAGGAAACTTCCAGGAAGCTCGGAATGACAAACACAAGGAAATTTCTTGGAAACTAAGAATCTCAGCCAATATGTGCATGGTCCAACTTAAGACTCCACGAAGTGCCGTGGATAGGGTTACAAGACCCTTTCCCGCTTACCGGAACACCGTACCGCCGGTGAGGGAAATAACCTGCGGGGAGGGGATGCCGCACTCTCTCTCCTATTTCTATTAGTTGATTTTTAGTTTTTTGGAAACGGTAAGAAATCGAGAAATTGAAAAATATGTGTATTTTCTATATAATCTTTTAATTTTTTTTTATTTCTTTCCCCACTATAAATACCAAGGTTTTAAATGTCGTGAGGTGTGATGTGGCAGCAAGGCCAAACCTCAAACTTAATGAGTAATGGCTAGCCATAACGTTTTTCAAAGCGTGATGTAAGACGGAAATTTTATATTAATTTAGAATTATATTATCACATACATATAAATTTATATTACATATGACTACTTTTTAGAAGTGTTAAATCAATAACTAATAACAAAAAGTTAATAAAAAATACAGCAAGGGTATCTCCGATTAGAAAAGACATAATAAATAGGCAAAAAATGTGTCTCAAACGAAAAAACACGCGCCATAACACGTCATGACACACTATATCACACCTTGTCACGCACCACGCTTAACAATAACATTATTACGCTTTTCGTAACGGTGAAGTCACGCCTCACGCCATGGCGAGCATTGGCGCGCGCCATGATGCGCCTTTTAGAACACTGATAAATACCAATCCAGTCGAACATTATTTTTAACCCATTTCTACACATTCTCTCTAAAAAACACTAAAACACAATGTCATCAACTGATTCGACGGCTAAAAAGGAGGCTTTATTTGTCGGTTCCGTCATGGTGAAGACTGTTGCATATTTTCAAAACTGACGATGTCAAATTTCACGTCCACGAAATAAACCAAGAAAACTGCCGTTGAGCAGAAATCGCGAAGCCAGGCACAATCGTCTTATAGAAGATGTAATGCTTGGTTTAGAGGCTTGAAGGAGGAAGTGCATAGTTGAAGAAGGAGGATGTAGATCCGATGTCTTTACTGTTGAGGCTTTCACATTGAGGTATAAAGTTGATACCTTGATCACTCATTTGCTAGATCTCTCCATTAGAGGATTTTGTGTCATTTTAGCTTATTCTTGGGTCATTCTTGGACTTGAGCATGGTTTGAAGTTATGACTTCAGATCTGGACACCTCATGGCCTCTTTGGATGTAAAGTTGCCATCTATATTAAGTTATGGCCTCCCTCATGCCCTAAACCCCTTATTAAGCTTCATATGAGTGTTTTAGCCCCTTGGATGCCATGCATGGACGTACAGTTAGCAACTTTACATGCTATCTTAACCCTAGGGGACTGAATCTGTAGTTTTAGGGCTTTGGATTCGATTGGAAAGGACTGAATATGAAAAGACTGAAGGAACTCAACAAGTTGCGTAGCTAACTCAATGAGTTGAGTCGGGTTTCCTGCTTTATGGATTATGAGTATACTCAACGCGTTGATGAGAGAACATGACGAGTTAGTTAGGGTTTTTCTCAGTTTTCTGAGTTCTAAAGGAACTCGACGAGTTGCTAGATGCACTCAACGAGTTGGGTCAACATGGGCTTTTGATCTTGACTTCGACCATGGTTGACCAAGTTTGACTTTAAGGGTATCTTTGGTATTTCGGGATTTTAACGAAGTTGGTCACATGGTGGTTGTAGGCAGTTAAGTTTGAAGCTGCCAGTTGGGATTTGATCTTATCAGTTCAACATTTCATGAGAGGTGAGTCTCCTCACCATACCAATGGGTCAAAGACACCAAAGCCGGCCTATTTTGTGTTATGTGGAATGCTAGTTGATTGTGTGATATGTGATATGATAGTTATCCTTGTGATACTGGTATGGAAGACCCTAGGGGGTTCTTGTGGCAGTAGACTAAGACCATGCAAGGGTTCCCATGGCATTCGGTGTAAGACATTTGAGGGTTTCCATGGCATCCCAGTATATTTGCATGTTTAGTTTGTATGATATTTTTGTGTTGAGGAAGGCCATGTGGGGGTTCCCATAGTAAGCAGTTAAGACCATGTGTGGGTTCCCATGGGAGGCAGTTAAGACCATGTGGGGGTTCCCATGGTAGGCAGTTAAGACTATGTGGGGGTTCCTATGGTAGTGGGTTAAGACCACGTGGGGATTCCAGTGGTGCCTGATCGAAGACCTTGGAGGGTTTCCGTGGCATCCTTATATGCTTATACGCATGGCTTATGTAGCTTATATAGCTGATACGGTTTATGTGATTATGGGGATTGTGTGGGGTATGTTATGGGGAACTCACTAAGCGTTAGCTTACAGTTCCTTTCCCAGGGCAAGGGCCTGTCTTGTTGTCATGACATGTACTCTCCGGTATTTTTGTTGAGACACTCTGATGTTTTTGGATAATTTATTTGATATTATGGATTTTTGGAAAAAACAAATGTGGTAGAAATATAATGTCTTTTGAGAATGATTTCGTTAATTAAAAATGAAATTTTTTATTGGAAATTTGGGTTGTTACAAGCTGGTATCAGAGCCTTGGTTTGAGGGATTTGGGCACACTCTCGGGTATGTCAGGACTCAAACCAAGGAAATAGTAAAATTGTTTTCAAAATCAAAAGTTAAAAACTTCTTAAGACCGAAAAAGGGAGAGTGCAATGCGCGTAATCGGCTGAGCTCAAGTAAGTGGTTCCCTAATATGATTAGCCATGCTATACTGATATTTGGATTATGATAGTCGGATTGTTTTTGCTATGAGTATGCTTTAAAAATTTTATACAGTTAGGATCTTATGGCCTTAGAATGATTGATTTGGCCTTATTTCTTGTTCCTTATTTGGTTGTGGTCCTAGGGTATATTCTGCTATTCGAAAGTCTATTTGATCATGTTCTGTGTATAATTTGCATGCATAGGGCAGTCTGTAATGTCTGTTGTGATTCTGGTTTGTTAGGGTTGAACAAATGTTAGGATAGCCTAGGATTTTAGTTATGAAGTAGATAGTGAGATATGTTTTGTTCTGGGATATATTAGAGTTATCGGGTAGAGCCTTGGGGAAGGTACAGGTAGGTGTGGAAGGTAGTATCGGGCCCGTACTACTAAAAGCACATGACCTGTACCCGAATTAATGCTAGATCTAGAAGATCTAAAGAGAACCGGTGCGGAAAGATCCCCATTGTGGATATCTTGATCATTTTATGTTGTGGTATTTCGGATCAGGATGGTGGTGATGCATCACAGAGCAGGGGGATTAGGATCGGGATAAAAATTGGAATCTGGGTCAGGCTATGGTACCGAGCCCATTGATGAGAGGCTGGCGATCTTATTGCAACCGAGGTTACGAGAGGCATCCTTGACGCTACCCCAGTGATTTTTGGGACATTCAAGGAAGGGATGATGGAGATCATGGAGGAGCGGCTTAGATCTTTCCGAGTCGAGATTGTTGCAGGCCAGGTCGGGACCTGAAATCCCTCGTTCTGGGAGTTCAAGGCGTGCAGAGCGCCTGAGTTCTTCGAGGTCAGGGACACCAAAAAAGTCCCTATACAAGCGCACATGCCCAATGCAAGAGATTTTTCCCTGAGGCGTCAAAGGTGGGGTTTGCCTCGTGTTTGAGGGACCGATCCAGGGATTGGTGGGAGGAGGTGACTAGCCAAGTGGGATCAACCGGTGTGGCTGAGATGTCATGGGAGGAGTTTGTCATGCACTTTAATCTAGAGTTTACACCACCTATTGAGGTGTAATGGTTAGTGAGGGAGTTACAGGAGCTCCAGTAGATCACCGAGACTATTACCGCCAAGTTTCAGGAACGAGCACTGTTGATCCCACAGTATGTTGTAGATGAGGAAATGAGGAGGACGAGGTATCATTCCATGCGGAGGGATGATATCCATGAGTTCGTGATCTTTACAGGATGTAAAACCTTGAATGAGATGGTTGAGAAGGCCCGTGAGTGAGAGATGGAGTTGGATTTCTGCACCAAGCGGGATCCAGAGCAGGCTTAGGCAGCTGTAGCTCAGGCTAAAAAGCCTAAGACCAATGATTGGTAGGGGCCAGTAGGGTCGTGGCCGGTGACGGGCCGGTATGTTATACCTGTGGGCAGCCAGGCCACGCGAGCAAGTATTGCCCCATGAAGGGCTTGATTTGTTTCCACTGCAACCAAACCAGTCATAAAAAGGCCGACTGTCCGAGGTTGCAGGGAGGGGGAGGAGAGGTGGTGGCGCCTGGACCCACCACGATGAGGATCACGGATGGCCGCCCTGCCAAGGCGGGTACTCCTGCAATGAAGATCCATGAATTTCAGTTGAGCACAGAGGAGGCTCGAGTAGCGCCAGACGTCATGGTTGGTATGTAAGTTATTTTCCCTACTTGATATTTATTTGCCAGTTATGCTTATATTTATACATGTGCGCTTGTATAGGGACCTTTTTGGTCAATGGTACGTTGTGACATCCCCAATTTCACTGCCAGAAAAGATCGATTTGTTTATGCTTTGTTTTTAAAATCAGAGTAATCGTTTAAAGAAAACGGTTGCGAAATTTGTTCCCAAAACAAGATATGATAAAAACTTATCAAAACATTTCTCAAAGATAATGTATTTTCATTAAATAATAAAACATCGGGATGTCATGTTCCGATACAGACACATAAGCATAAACAGAACATACATTCATTTAATCTAGTGATTTACATCTCCTTTAATCTCTCAGTGCAAAGTAGCTTCGTATCGATACCTGTGATACAATTAAACTGAGTGGGTCAGGCTTGGGAGCCTGGTGAGCATATAAGGTTTTCAACCCACAATAATATAATTATTATATTCAATCATCAAACAATCAACCCAATTACCCATCCCATTATATTCTTTTAATCTTCCCTAAAGATATTATCCTAAGGGTCATCTCCTAAATCATATTTACCGCTCATCTCCTTACATCTTATATCCTTATATGCTTGTTCCTAAGAACTTTTCCTAAGGATCATCGCCTACATTGCATAGACAATACTAATTCGGGGATCACTCCCTCAATATATGTCTAGTAAGGGTTAGGGTATTATCGCATGATTACGTAGCCACAACATCGCCTGGACTTGTAAACCATAATAAGGGTTAGACTATCATCGCATGAATACGTAGCCACAACATCGCCTGGACTCGTAATTCATAGTAAGGGTTAGTCTATCATCGCATGAATATGTAGCCACAACATCGCCTGGAATCGTAATTCATAGTAAGGGTTAGTCTATCATCGCATGAATACGTAGCCACAACATCGCCTGGACTCGTAATTCATAGTAAGGGTTAGAGTATCATCGCATGAATACGTAGCCACAACATCGTCTGGACTCATAATTCACCACCTACAGGTTATGAGCCTGCTGGTGTTTCCACGGGGTCATCTAGAATAGTCCATGGTCGCCATCTATACTCTGGTAGATGACTACATCGCCAAATTGCCATATCGCCGGTCAAGGTTATGGTATCTCCTGTCATCTCACATCACCTATTTATCATCACCTTTCTATCATCACCTATTTCTCATCACCTAATTATCATCACCTATTTCTCATCACCTAATTATCATCACACATCATCTAATTCATCTACCCATGTTCTACCCAACATATTTGTAGATATAAAATACATATACATATTAACTCATTTAATACCTATATAAAACATCCATTCCACACTCATCTCAAATAAACAACAATATATAAACACATAGCACATATTTCATAGCAAATACTTAATATATATATATATATATATATATATATATATATATATATATATATATATGTTAGAAGAAAGTGATCACATACTTACACGTATAAACAAAAATATATATACACATAGCACGTATTTTGATAAAATACTTCATATCTATGTGTAAGATGAAAGTGACTATACACTCACTTGATCAAAAGATGATCGGACAACACTACGGCTCTTCAAGTAGATATTCTTCGGTGAAACTGGGATCACTTCACACACCTAGTTTCTCGCGGGCAGAGCTTCGGCTCGGAAACTCTTTTCTTCTCGGAATCTTCAGGCTTTGGGACTTGCTTCGGGTCTCGGGTTTGATACCGGGGCTTTGGGGGTACTTATTTGCACGTAAATCGATGTAATATGGGAGAGAGATGAGAGAATGAGCAACCAAACTCGGCTGGCCCTTCAAATCTATTTATAGGGCAAAACTGGCCCTTGCCACATTGTGGAACCTTTTGCCACGACGTGGGCTTGATCGTCACTGCATGCGTCATCCCAAATTGCATCTGGGGGACTCCCGGAGGTATCAGGAGACTTGCCACGTCGTGGCACTGCTTGCCACGTCGTGGTCTCTGACAGTTTTGGGGTTTCGCGCCCCGAACTTCAGAAATTCATAACTTTCGCATACGAACTCCGTTTTCGACGTTCTTTATATCGACGGTAAGGTGAGATTATGCTCTACAACTTTCATTTAGACTCCATTGGCTAATTTTGACTTTATTTTTAATATATTATAATTATATAACTTATATATTATTTTTAGTATGCCGGGACAGGAAAACTCCGTTATAAACTCATAACTCCTTCATCTGAACTCCGTTTTCATCTGTCTTTTTATCGTTGGACTACTATCGATGAGATCTTCAATTCTCATTTAGATTGTTCTGGATAAATATCGCTCTAACGTAAATTCACTATTTACGTTACGTTGTGTCGTGCTGGTTTTGTCGCGAAACTTCGACAGGTCATAACTTCTTCGTTATAACTCGGATTTTGGCGTTCTTTATATGCACGGAAACCTTGTGACATATACTACAAATTGGTTAAGATTAATCATTCTAAATAATATTCCATCAAAAAGTCATTTTTGATGCTTATCGTCTCTAAATTAACTAGCCCGGATCTATGGGCGTTACAATTATCTCCCCCTTAGGATGATTACGTCCCGGAATCATCAACGAAATAGGGATTGCATAATGATTCCACATGTTATATCTTCATCCTAGGTAATAACCGTAACTTCTATGTTTCCTCGAAAGAGTATTTAACTATATGGCTTTCTTGACCGCAAACGATGCCCAATCTTGCATCTGCTTATCGTACTATGCTGTACTTTCAATCATAACTTCCGAGTTACAAAATAAATCCTTATCTAGGAATCCTTCTTCTTCTTAGGATAATTACTTTCATTCATCGATTGCAATAGATTGATGGGTCATGTTCTAATGACCTCTCATCGTATGATGTAACGATTAGACTCAAGTCTCTTTGAGTCAAATTCCAGAATGGAATATACCTTCCTTCATATTCTAATGTGATATAAGCACATTTTTAACATGTAGCATGCCTAGCTACAAACTCCCTCTTTTTTTTTTTTACGAGCGCGATACTATCAATCGCATTGATTTCAATCTTTTGACTTAGGTCAGATGTTACATCGAACTTGGTTCCATGAACCACGTAACAAACTCCTCGTAGTCGGACTCAATTTGATATGACCACTAGGGTCGGAATAACAACCATCTTACAAGTCACTACCGAAACAAGGGTAATGACACACTTAAACAAAACGGAATCAGTTACTAGCTTCTTTGTAACCTTGTGACTTTCCCTGATCCAAGTGCAAGTCCTGTGCTTCAGGTAGTATATGCATCTACTACCTTTCACACCTACTCATACTCGTCCCAAGTATTGTCCTGCAGTCGACCAAGTCACCATACAAGAAAATCACAAAACAATTTAACACATACGAATGTGTCAAAATAATCATAAACAATTTCCCTAGACTCTACTAGGACTTCTTCATTGCTCAATCTTCAATAATCAACTCTACTTCAACTCGATTGGTGATGGAAATACCATACGATGAGACAACTTCGAGAATTTCACTAATCGTTCCATCATCCTGCCAATCGAAGGTGTACTTCAGACATACTGTACTCCTCTAAACGTATTGTTATTTCATAAGACATACTCTAAAGGCAAGATACCACTCTTATGATATCTTCTGATAGGTGTCATCCACTATCATAAGCTTTCTTCATTTCCTCCATTTACTCAATTTATCTACGAGTCTTCACCATGACCTCTTGTACATCCAAGCAGACATTTGGTGTACCAAGCGAGAATTTTTAAGATAAGAAAGTTTTTAATTACGATAAACGTATAAATCTCCTTATCATTCCGAAACGTTTACATGCTAGTTCTAATTTCGTAGTCGCACGCTTATAATCCTAAACACATAAGGTTTCCAGATTAGGTCGGCAACCGACCATAGATCCGAACAAATAATAGCATCAATTTAGCTATCACACAAAACAATTAGCACATAAAAGCATTTTAGGCATCATTCCTAGAATAAACTAGTGCTTGTGTCAATTTAGGTGTACTACCTATCATATTTTAGACACACTCCTCACAATCATTACTTAGCATTCTAAGTTTAAGTCTAGAAATTTCCTACAAATTCCTAGTTCGCTTAAACTAATGCTCTGATACCAACTGTGACATCCCCAATTTCACGGCTAGAAAAGACCGATTTGTTTATGCTTTGTTTTTAAAATCAGAGTAATCGTTTAAAGAAAACGGTTGCGGAATTTGTTCCCAAAACAAGATATGATAAAAACTTATCAAAACATTTCTCAAAGATAATGTATTTTTATTAAATAATAAAACCTCAGGATGTCATGTTCCGATACAGACACATAAGCATAAACAGAACATACATTCATTTACTCTAGTGATTTACATCTCCTTTAATCTCTCAGTACAAAGCAGCTTCGTATCGATACCTGTGATACAATTAAACTGAGTGGGTCAGGCTTGGGAGCCTGGTGAGCATATAGGGTTTTCAACCCACAATAATATAATTATTATATTCAATCATCAAACAATCAACCCAATTACCCATCCCATTATATTCTTTAATCTTCCTTAAAGATATTATCCTAAGGGTCATCTCCTAAATCAAATTTACCGCTCATCTCCTTACATCTTATATCCTTATATGCTTGTTCCTAAGAACTTTTCCTAAGGATCATCGCCTACATTACATAGACAATACTAATTCGGGGATCACTCCCTCAATATCTGTCTAGTAAGGGTTAGGGTATCATCGCATGATTACGCAGCCACAAGATCGCCTGGACTCGTAAATCATAATAAGGGTTAGACTATCATCGCATGAATACGTAGCCACAACATCGCCTGGACTCGTAATTCAGAGTAAGGGTTAGTCTATCATCACATGAATACATAGCCACAACATCGTCTGGACTCGTAATTCATAGTAAGGGTTAGAGTATCATCGCATGAATAGGTAGCCACAACATCACTTGGACTCATAATTCATCACCTACAGGTTATGAGCCTGCTAGTGTTTCCAAGGGGTCATCTAGAATAGTCCGTGGTCGCAATCTATACTCTGGTAGATGACTACATCGCCAAATTGCCACGTCGCCGGTCAAGGTTATGGTATCTCCTCTCATCTCACATCACCTATTTATCATCACCTTTCTATCATCACCTATTTTTCATCACCTATTTCTCATCACCTAATTATCATCACACATCATCTAATTCATCTACCCATGTTCTACCCAACATATTTGTAGATATAAGATACATATACATATTAACTCATTTAATACCTATATAAAACATCCATTCCACACTCATCTCAAATAAACAATAATATATAAACACATAGCACGCATTTCATAGTAAATACTTAATATATATATATATATATATATATATATATATATATATATATGTTAGAAGAAAGTGATCAAATACTCACACGTATAAACAACAATATATATACACATAGCACGTATTTTATAAAATACTTCATATCTATGTGTAAGATGAAAGTGACTATACAGTCACTTTATCAGAAGATGATCGGACAACACTACGGCTCTTCAAGTAGATATTCTTCGGTGAAACCGGGATCACTTCACACACCTAGTTTCTCGCGGGCAGAGCTTTGGCTAGGAAACTCTTTCCTTCTCGGGATCTTCGGGCTTTGGGACTTGCTTCGGGTCTCGGGGTTGATACCGGGGCTTCGGGGGTACTTCTTTTCACGTAAATCGATGTAATATGGGAGAGAGATGAGAGAATGAGCAACCAAACTCGGCTGTCCCTTCAAATCTATTTATAGGGCAAAACTAGCCCTTGCCACGTCGTGGAACCTTTTGCCACATCGTGGGCTTGATCGTCGCTGCATGCGTCATCCCAAGTTACATCTGGGGGACTCCCGGAGGTGTCAGGAGACTTGCCACGTCATGGTCTCTGACAGTTTTGGGGTTTCGCGCTCCGAACTTCAGAAATTCATAACTTTCGCATACAAACTCCGTTTTCGACGTTCTTTATATCGACGGTAAGGTGAGATTATGCTCTACAACTTTCATTTAGACCCCATTGGCTAATTTTGACTTTATTTTTAATATATTATAATTATATTACTTATATATTATTTTTAGTATGCCGGGACAGGAAAACTCCGTTATAAACTCATAACTCCTTCATCTGAACTCCGTTTTCGTCTGTCTTTTTATCGCTGGACTACTGTCATTGAGATCTTCAATTCTCATTTAGATTGTTCTGGATAAATATCGCTCTAACGTAAATTCACTATTTACGTCACGTTGTGTCGTGCCGGTTCTGTCGTGAAACTTCGACAGGTCATAATTTCTTCGTTATAACTCGGATTTTGGCATTCTTTATATGCACGGAAACCTTGTGACATATACTACAACTTCGTTAAGATTAATCCTTCTAAATAATATTCCATAAGAAAGTCATTTTTGATGCTTATCGTCTCTAAATTGACTAGCCCGGATCTACGGGAGTTACATACGTCAACACATGTTCTTTTTGATTCGGGAGGTACCCGATCATTTGTGACTCTTGCGTTCAGCAAGAAGTTTAGGGATGCTCTGGGAATGTTGGATTCGCCGCTGGAGGTTGAGATTACAGATGACCACACCATGAGTGCTACGAGGGTATATTGGGACTGCGTCCTAAACATGTTCGGGGAGAGGTTTCTTATTGATTTGGTTTCGATACTGCTATGAGGGCTTAAGGTGATTATCAGGATAGATTGATTGGGGGCTGGGGCCATGACAGACTGTGAGTGCCAACTGGTGAGAGTTCAAACCCCGAGTAGGGGAGAACTGGTTATTTATGGGGAGAGAGCCTCGTAGGGTCCAACTCTCTATTCAACTACGAGGGCTAAGAAACTTCTCAATCAGGGTTGTTTGGGATTTTTGGCATACATCTCCGATACGAGGGTTGAGCCCATGACAGATTTGGGTAGTGTACCAGTTGTACGAGATTTTCAGGATTTCTTTCCCGAGGAGTTGCCAGGGGTGCCTCCAGAGAGGCAGGTATAGTTTCACATTGATTTGGTGTCGAGTGCTGCTCCAATAGCTAATGCACCGTACAAGCTAACTCTGCCCGAGATGCTGTAGTTGTCTACATAGCTTCAGGAGCTGCTAGACTGAGGGTTTATCCATCTGAGCAGCTCCTCGTGGGGACCACCAATCCTGTTCATAAAGAATAAGGACGGGTCACACAGGATGTGCATTAATTATTTGGAGCTGAACAAGTTAACGGTGAAAAACCGTTATCTACTTCCAAGGATAGATGATTTGTTCGATCAATTGTAGGGTGCATCTTGGTTTTCCAAGATTGATCTTCATTCGGGGTACCATCAGATTAGTATTAGGAATGAGGATATACCAAAGACAGCTTTTAGGACTCGGTACGGTTACTATGAGTTTGTGGTGATGCCAATCAGGCTCACCAATGCCCCAACAGTGTTCATGGACCCTATGAACAACGTGCGTAGGATGATGGTGGATCGGTCTGTGATCGTTTTTATCAATGATATCTTGGTTTATTCTAAGACCAGGGAGCAGCATGAGTAGCATTTGATGGAGGTATTGGAGACACTGAGGACAAAAAAGATTTATACTAAGTTCTCAAAGTGTGATTTCTGGTTGCGTGAGGTGTAGTTTTTAGGGCACATCATCAACTGATATGATATTTTAGTTGATCCAGCCAAGATTGAGGTAGTGATGTGGTGGGAAATACTGAAGAATGCATCTGAGATCGGTAGCTTCTAGGTCCTAGCGGGGTATTATAACGATTGCTAGCATATCACATATTTCATAAGTAGCTGACATATCACGTATCACATAAAAGCTAGCATAGCAGATAACACATAATGGGTCGGACTTGGAGACTTCGACCCATTGGTATGGTGAGGAGACTTACCTCACACTGCTGAAGTCTCGCGGATAAACTTTAGTTGCTGGTTGATAGATTCCCGAACTGTCAACATCAAAACAACACCCAATTAATAATTGTGTTTCAATACATAACCATAAGTCCATGCTTGGGGTAAAAGACTATTTTACCCTTAACCTGACTTGGTCCAAAACTAGGGTCCAAACACCCACTCTAAAGGCCAAAAAACCAATCACTGAGCCAAGGCCTGACATATGGCCCAACTTTCCAAATTGGGCCCAAACCTTTACATGCACTTATTTTAAGGCCCAACCATTTATTCTAGTCCAAGCACTTGGCATTTCAATGGTCCAATATCTCATAATCGTAAAGGCCTAATTATGGCCCACCTATGACCCAATTTTCCAAATTGTGCCCATGCCTTTCCAATGGGCCTTATCCTAAACCCATCTAAATATTCTAGTCCAAATACTTGTTCTTGGATAGCCCATCAATAGCCCAATCACCAAAACCCAACAGAAAGGCCCAACTCAAGGCCCAAACAAAATTAGGGTTCTCATATAAAATGACGATTAGGGTTAAGTGTTCTTACTTAACCCTTAAGGACTTAACCCATTAAGGACTTAATCCATTAATTCCATCACTCCACTAGGCCATTCATATAATGTAGTCGGACATAAATCAAAATTCCAGTCTAACAGTCCAAACGCGGGCCCCGGAAATTCTCAAACTAACATTCCCAAAATTAGGGTTTTCTAAACAGTAATTAAGGTTTTCGACCCAATCACAAGTCAACTACGTCGAATATAAAGCTATTGGGCCGATTAGGGGTCCACTAGGTTAGGCACCACCGACTGCCACCTCGGGCAGTGGTGGTCAGCAGTGGCTTACGGCGGCAACCACCCTTTCCAATGGTGGTGGTGGTGGTTCATGTCAAAAATTGCATATACAACTTCACACCCATAAAGTACACACTCACACACACAAAAATACACACATAACCACCCTTCATAGTGGCTGATGGTGACAAAAAACGACGGCAGCAAGGTAACAGCGACCATGGTTGGCTGCTATAGTGGTTGTCCACGTTTTCCGTCCAAATGGTACACATATCACACTACAATTCCGGAGCAATTTGTACACATGAGCACAACCGCACTCTACCACATCCCACTCGACTGTTAACGCCGAACAAATGCAAAATCAGTAGCCGTAAACCACCGGCGGCAGCAGCAGCGAACACAACATTCAACCCACAGAAATGAAGAAGGTAGAAGAGAGGTAGGCAAAGAATGTTCTTACCGAGAGCCTTACATCCGTTTGAGACTCCAATATCATTGTTCACAGCTTCCTTCGTCGGTCTCGGTGACTCTTACAGCTTATCACTACATCTCTGGCGGAAAGGCTGTTGTGGTGGTGATGTTCAACGACAATGTAGTTGAGGCAGCAGACTTGGCAATGTGGCGGCGACTGAGAGAGCTCCCATGGTGGTGGCGGCTGAAGATGCGTTCCATAAGGTTAGGGTTACCCGACGGGGAAGGAACACCGGGTATATCCCGTGTTCTTTCCAAACTTGTGCGCCATTTTCCAATTTGAGTCCCTCCTCACGAGATTTGTTTTCAATTTAAATCCAAAATTTACCTTTTAGCCCTTGCTTCCATAATTCCTTTCATAATAAGTCCTAATAATTACCAAACAGCCCCTGTCTTCAAAAATCCTTTCAAAATTAACCCATTATTTACTAAACAGCCCTCAACCCTCAAAATTTTGTACGAATTAATTTGGAATTTACATTTTAATCCCCAAAAGTCCAAATTATATCATTTGGCTCTGTGAAACCAACATCCTTCTAAGTATTATGGAGTTAGAGATACAATAAAATATATTATACGTCTCGAGGTTTTAGAATTTATTATTTACTTACTCATTTTATTTAATTTCAAATGGAGTGTTATAACTCTCCCCTATTTAAATTAGATTTCATCCTCGAAATCATTCCTTACCGCTCTTGACACGCCAGAAAACTTGAGCAACACGGCCGCAACCACAAGCATTCCTTAGCCTTTCCCAGGAAACCAGAACCAAACCTTGTAGGGTTTTAAAACCCGAAGATGAACGAATTCCTAGCATCGTGATCACTTCTACTCCATCTAAAATCTTTAGTCTCGAGATGGTATGTCTCCTTAACAGACCGCCCATATCGAATCATTATCGAGTTCACTACACTTATCTCCCAACTGGCTATTCAACTTAAGTTATTATTTAGTACAACTATAAAAAACTTAGTATATGCCCCGAATGATAAGAAACTCCACACACGGACCCTAAATCACTGAAACCATTCGAACTCATCCTGTTGCCACATAACTGCTTTCCTCAAGAACAACCGGGACCTCCCTAGTCCCAACTTGTCTGCCACTATCCCAAACACTTGACACCAACCCAATTGTTGAGCCAAAATACACATGCATAACAACCTCTTATCATATACGATTACCAACTATCCATCTTTTCTTAATTCCAACATGTCGTGGCTCTATTACAGATAGAACCAGCCTGAGACACATCACAACTGCTTAAGCTACCATCGCACCAAACCCATTCATTACCCTGGAATCCTGCATTTGATGCCCTTTTCATATAGATGCCCCAAAACTCATCTCACTGATATGAAATCATGCACATGCATAATGCACCACGACTTCCCATCATCCCTTACTTGACCGATAAGTAAATACCCTTAAGCCATTCCCCGAGACTACCGGTGTTGCGCCTTGTCCAACCACCAGATTCCTAAGAGCTCAATACCGAGCCTACCCAACCTAGACTCATCTGTGTCACATATTGATTATCCATATGATCCTGCAACTTAGTATCCAAACCCTTGACTCAACAGTCTTTAACGATTCCATCCTAAATTCCCATAATCATCCGGGCTCTCCCACAAACCCCAAAGATCCTCATCCTAAAACAAAGAGTAATTCATTGCCAACCCTAGTCGGTGTTCCCAAAACACGATCTTATATCCCTTTCATGCTTGTGACCATCAAATCAATAGTCTAATTTAGAGCAATGAATGTTATGATCCTATCATAGCCTAACACTACTTCCATCCTACCATGCTTACAACCCATGGTCTTAACACACACCACTATCACATCATTGCAGCTCTCAAGCCGAATCCTATATCTTATCAGGATTTCAGATCAAACCTATGGATTCTCACTTCTCACTATGCATAATCAACGCAATGCCAACCAGTAAATAGGAATTCCCTGAACTCCCACCAACACAACCTAGGCCTAAGTAACCACTTTCTTATCCCCAACTTGGGCATGATGATGCTCTTTCACCTCTTACGCCTTATGGATCTTCGATCCATTTTTATTAATATGCATGACCCGCCCGAATTCTGCATCGAACAACACAAGCGTCCCATAGTTAGCCAAACACAGTGATCACTCAACTCTGGAAATTATGAAGAATACTATTATATCTTTAACCAATCGGATGATCCAATCACTTCCCAAGGAATCCTTTTACCAAATAAATCTGAAGCCAAATACAAATTTTCCAGCATGTTACCGCTGCCTAACCTTTGATCTTTTGAAGACTCAAGGAGGATTAGGTTATATTTTCCACTTAATCTTAGGATTGAATCATGTCTAGCTTAGTTAAATTCGTTTTTGAGCTTCTTTCCACTGTAATCATGAGCTAAATTCGTATTGTTTCTGTTTAGGAAAAACCAAGTTACTCATATGGTTTAATTATTACTTCTATTGATTGTTTATTGGTGATTTTATTAAATTAAGTTTGTTAAAGAACCTTATGCATTAACCATAACTATTTTCTGTTAATTGGAAGACAATTAAGCTGCATGAACATCTCTTAGTTGTTAACCTCATATGTTTATGTGAACACTTTATCATATGTCTAGGAATAATGAACATGAAACTAGGATTTATTAGAGAATGGGTAAATTAATGTGTGAGCTTGTTTAAGAAACCAACAAACAAGAGGTTAATTGAATCACCAACTTGATTAACCAATTACAAATGCTATTTAATCCAAATAATTGAACTAGGGAATTAATTAGTTTAAATAATTGGCCACTACTCGAATTGATTAATTGTCTAAGGGTTAGTAATAGTGAACATGAATCTAACCACTATAGTTGGTAACCAATAACAACTAATTTATCATTTTATTATACAAATAACCATAGGAGTGAATTGGTTGGACCTAAACAGAAACTCTTTATCAAATTTGGTGAATATTTACTTGTTTTTAGTTGTTTATTTAATCACTTGTTAGGTGGTGTGTTTAAGTTTCCAGTCTTGTAAAACTAGAGAAAAACCTTTACTTTTATTACTTGTTTAGTTAAAATTAGTTATTAGTTTAATTTCCGTTCCCTGAGTTCGATACTCTACTTATCCAACTATACCACTAAAAGACAGGTTCACTGCCTTTGCATGCTAAATTTATAATTTAAAAGTAGGAATAAAACCAGTGCATTTTACACACACAAGTTTTTCCTGGCTTCCCCTTCGGTCTCTTTCAACCGGTAACTGGGGACTATTTCACCCCCTACTACTACCACATAATACCCTAGCATAAACATATAAATCATATACATACTAACATATCTTGGTGCTATCTTCCCCTTCGGTCTCTTTCAACCAGTGACCGGGGACTATTTCACCCCTTACCACTGCCACATAATAATTTAGCATACTAGCACATAAAGCATAACAGATAGTGACATACTAGATAATTATCACAAAGACAATCATCTCTACTATAACTCTTACTAGTGGGCCAACATTTGTATCCTGTATAGGTGCCTTCAACCTATATCTACTGGAAGGTAACTCACCTCAATGTCGTAAAGTAGTTGAATTATCCTCAGCTCTAGGATAAACTCCTCTCAAACTCCTACATATAATAATCTCCTTTAGTTACCCTTTCATACTCATAGTCAAGGGTGAACTCTAGTCAATCGTCAAATTCAAAGTCAACATCCTGGTTGACTCAACTCACCGAGTTGGTCCATCAACTCGTCGAGTTCCATGATCCATAAAAACCTTGAAATCTCGATCCTACTCACTGAGTTCTTTCAAGAACTCATCGAGTTTCCCTTCATACAATGTCAGGACTTTTCATTCACAACTTGTCGAGTTCCTCCTTGAACTCGTCGAGTTCTTCAATCTTCAAACCCAAAAACATGTCCAACTTGCTGAGTCATCTACTAGACTCGACGAGTTTGGCCAGTAACAAAAAAGGTTGGGGAACCACGACCTAACTCACCGAGTTACATGAACAACTCGTCGAGTCACCTATAGTCTAAATCCATATTGTCATTTACAGGCTGGTTCAATGCTCCCAAACCATAGATCTAGTACCCTAGGACCAGGTTGCCACGTAAAGTTTCTTAATTTACGTCCATGCATGGGTGATTTAGTTCAAAAGTCCCTAAAAGGTGGTTCACAAGTTGCATGGGACTCCCATGGCCATAAAGTTGGCACATTCATGCCATGGATTCCCACAAAGGCTCTAGATATGAAGTCATGACTACAAAACTTGCTTGCATCCATGAATAGTCCCAAAATAGGATCCTTAAGGATCTAAACTACTTCATGAAGAGATCTAGAAAATGAATAGTCAAGGTATAGACTTTATACCTAAATATGGCTGCTTTGACAAAGCACTCCGTGGATCCAAAGCCTCTTCCTTCAACCAAGCACTTTTAACTTCCACTCCTTTAAAGAAATACCAAGGAATCATTCTCTTTTTACTCACACACACTTAAAGTGCTTAAGATCAAGAATTAGGGTTTTGATCGACTGAGAAAGGAGATGAGGGAGGCCTCAATAAAGTGTTAAGCTCCTTAAATAGGGTGCAAACCATGAAATTTAGGCTTTCACTCTGGCATCCCTACTCGTTGAGTTGAAGCTTCTCAACTCGTCGAGTAGACTTCAAGTCCCACGTCCAAAAAATCCGTTTATACTCGACGAGTTTGGGGCCTCCAACTCGCTGGGTCCCTTTACAAAACTGAATAATTTGGTGTAAAATACATACCAGGATATGGGCGTTAAAAATTTCCCCTACTTATTTTAGACTTCGTTCTCGAAGTCTGTTGTATTTGGTAATACATTTGAGTACGTAGTGCTCCCTCATCCCATCCTCTGTCTCCCAAGTTTTCGAGCCCTTGCGGTGCTTCCATTGCACATTCACTAACTCAACCTTCTTGTTCCTCAGATCCTTCGTATTCCTTTCAAGGATGGCTACTGGTCCCTCGATGTAGTTCAGGCTATCGTCCAGCTTAATATCCTATAGAGGCACCATTGTGGAGTCATCTAACAAGCACTTCAGTAGCTAGGAGAAATGAAAAGTGCTATGGATCTGACTAAGTTCGGCTGGAAGATCCAACCTATACATCACCTTGCCCTCCATGGCTATAACTCTGAAAGGCCCGATATACTTAGGACCTAGCTTGCCCCGTTTTTTGAAGCGGATGACACCTTTCCAAGGTGACACCTTCAGAAGGACCATATCCCCGACCTCGAACTCCAGGTCCGATCTTCATCTGTCGACGTAGCTATTCAACCAACACTAAGCAATCTGAAGCCTGCTCCAGACCTACTGGATCCCTCCATCATCTTGAGTACCACTTCGGTACTCCCCATAACCCTCTGTCCAACGTCACCCTAGCATATCGGGGTTCTGCACTTCCTCCCATATAACATCTTGAAGGGAGGACGGTCGATACTTGTGTGGTAGCTATTATTGTAAGAAAACTCTTCCAAGGGAAGGTAGGTATCCCAGCTACCACCAAAGTCGAATACGCATGCCCACACCGTGTACTCGAATGTTTGGATGGTCCGCTCACTCTGTGTCGAGTTACTACCTCTCTGATGTAGACGTCAGCCAGTTTCTTGACTGAAATGCTCTCCCGAGTCATGATGAAATGGGCACTCTTGGTCAACTAATCCACGATGCCCCAAATCGAATCCACTCCCCGTGCGGTCATGGGAGGTTTCATGATGAAATCCATGGTAATATCCTCCAATTTCCACACAGAGATATCTAACGTATGCGTCTTTCCATGAGGCCTATGGTGCTTTGCCTTGAACTTCCTGCAGGTCAGGCATCTCTCGACGTACCAAGCTACATCCCACTTCATGCAAGGCCACCAGTAATTTGGATGAAGATCTCTATACATCTTGGTCTCCTGGGGATGGATGGAGAACCTTGAATTGTGTGCCTCATCCATCAGAACCTGATGCACCCCGCCCTAGTAAGGAACCCAGACCTACGATGCAGGGTCAGTAGCCCACAATTGTCATAATCAAACGAGGCCACTTGGCCTATGATCTGCTCACACTTCCGACACTCCTCCTTCATACCCTCGACATGCGCCTCTTGGATTCGCTCAAAAAGTGGAGTCACCACAATCATCTTGAAGCATATATCTCTAATCGGGGCTACCTTACGGCTAAGTGCATCAACCACAACATTAACCTTCCTTGGGTGGTAGAGGATCTTACAGTCGTAATCCGTCACCACGTCTAGCCACCAACACTGCCTCATGTTTAGATTTTGCTGATCCATGAGGTACCTTAATCTCTTGTGGTCCTTATAAATGGTACAATGGACCCTATAGAGCCAGTGTCACCAAATCTAGAGGGCAAAAACAACCGCCCCAACTCCAGATCGTGCGTCGGGTAGTTCACCTTGTGAGGCTTTAGCTGCCTCGAGGCGTAGACGATGATGTTCCCCATCTACATCAATACTACGCCCAAACCCGAAATAGACGCATCACAATACACTACAAATCCTCTACGCCCTCCGGCGGGGCTAAGATCGACGCATCGTACAACCTCTGTCTCAACATCTCAAACGATGCCTGCTACTCAGGCACCCAACGAAATACAACGACGTTCTTCGTCAGCTGGGTCAAGGGTACTGCTATCTTGGAAAAATCAAAAATCATGTATGAATCTCCGGTAATAGCCTACTAACCCAAGGCAACTCCGAATCTCAAATGGAGACTTTGGAACTCCCTATCTCATTATGGCCTCCACTTTGGCCGGATCAACCAAAATACCATTTTGTTTGACAAGGTGTCCTAGAAACTACGCCTTGCGTTACTACAACTCACACTTGGAGAACTTTGCATACAAGTCCTCCCTCTTCAGGGTATCCAAAATCTCTTGCAAGTTCTCCTCCTGCTGCTTCTTGGAGTAAACCAAGATTTCATCAATAAAGCGGATAACAGACCGATCCAGCATCGGTCTGTATACACAGTTCATGAGGTCCATGAACGTGACAGCGACATTAGTGAGTCCGAAGGGAATCACTACAAACTCTTAATGGCCATAGCGAGTCCGGAAAGCAGTCTTCTGTACATCCTCATCTCTGACTCACTTCTGGCGGTAGCCTAAAATCAAATCTATCTTAGAAATCCAAGATGCCCCCTTGTAGCTGGTCGAAGAGATCATCAATCCTATGGAGTGGGTAACAATTCTTCACCGTTACCTTGTTCAACTCCCGGTAGTCCATACACATCCGATGCGAACCGTCCTTCTTCTTCACAAATAGGATTATGGCTCCCAAGGGAAAACTGCTCGACGTAATGAATCCCTTGTCTAACAGCTCCTGTAGATGTATAGACAACTCCTGGATCTCAGGAGGAGTTAAACGGTATGGTTCCTTGGCTATCGGAGCCACACCAGGGACTAGGTCGATCCTGAACTCCACCTGTCTCTCTGGAGGTATCCCAGGCAATGCCTTTGGAAATACGTCTGGGTACTCTTGCTCCACTGATACATCACTCACAGTCGCCTTACCCGCCTCTCAGGTATCCATAACGTAGCCGACATACCCTACGTAACCCTGCTGAAGGTAGCACCTAGCCCTCACTGCCCAACAAATAGTTGGTCCACGTTGCAGCCTCTCGCCCTGAATCACCATCTCTCCCCCACTTGGGATCCTGACACATACTAACTGTTTCGCATAGTCAATCACCGCCCGATTAGGGCTCATCCAATCCATGCCAATGATACACGCAACAGAATACGAACCAAATCCACGATGTAACGCTCGTCATACAACCTCAAAATGCAATCTTTGAAAACCTCTAATGCCCAGACAGATCGATCGTCAACAATCTCGACCACTAAAGGGCACTCCAACATGCCCGAAGACTTATAAAATTTGTTGCTAAGAGAGAGAGAGCGAGAGAGAGAGAGAGAAAGAGAGAGAGAGTGTGTGTGTGTGAGAGAGAGAGAGAGAGACAAATGATTGGCTAGCCTCCGAGTCAGATAACTCCTGTACTGGGATATCGTTCACATGGAATGATCCTAAACAAAACACATAAACATAGCACATAAATATCATAAACGACATGTAATAAGAGTTAGGGAGAAGAAAACATACCCGTCACCACATCCGGTGTGGCACGCATCTCCTCAGCGGTCGGCTAGAAGGGTTGGCTCCTCACTACTAGAGCCTTTGTCTTACCCTGTTGGCCATCCGTGATCCGCAAGGTCACTGGAGCTAGTGCCGCCACTAGCACTCTTGATGTCAGTCTAGGGTAATTGTCCTTTTTAAGGCATTGCAATAGATGTAAATCAGGTTTGATGTCTCAAGGGTGGGGGTAAGGGCAGTATAATCCTTACCAAAGTGTCCAAGCTTGCCTTACTTATAACAGCCTGATCCCCCTAATCTGCACACTCCCTCATGCACCTTGCCGCATTTCCCACAGCGGTCCCGACCCTGCTGGCCTTTCGACCTAGACTCGGATCCCTTGGGTTTCTTCCCCGAAACCTTAGTAACCTGCCCAACCTCCTCCTTCCTCTTCCGGAGGTGCTCTATGTCAATCTCCATTACCCTCGCCATCGCAATCATGTCCTCCATAGTCGAGCATCTTGAGTAGCCGAAATGTTTCTAGATGTCAGCCCTCAACATATCGTCATACATGGTCTTCCTCATCTCCTTATCCCCTTCATACTGAGGCACCAGTAAGGCCCTCTCCCGAAAGTTGGCGGTTTAGGCACCAGTAAGGCCCTCTCCCTAAAGTTGGCGGTAATCTCCGCCACCGACTCAGTCGTCTGCCTCATATCCAGAAACTCCATGGGAAGCTGTTGTAGCTCCACAGCCGACACAAACTCATCCCTTAACCTGGTCACAAAGTCCAACCAGGTCATAGCCTCATTGGCTGCGGATCCGAATGAATCACTGACCGCCTCACACCAATCTCAAGCTCGATCTCTCAAACAACCCGCTACATACCAGACCTTCTATAACATATACGTTCAGTTAACGTGTATTGTAAAATATAAAAGAGAATAATATTATGTGAAATTGAGTGTTGAGTTCTAAGAGATAGTTTTTACTAATAATAAAGTAAAACTGTGTTTAGAATCACTCAAAAAATATTGGAAGTCTTATGAGATTCCAATTAAAAGTCAAATAATAAAATTTAGCGAAAATATAAAATTTGAAATAAGTAAAATTTTATTATTGAAAGTTGTAAATAATCTCGTTAGAAATGTTTAGGCGAAAACCTCGTCGAAATCCGAGTTATAACGAAGAAGTTATGACCAATCGAAGATCTGCGATAAAACCGGCACGACGCTGAATGACGTAAAAAGTGAGTTTTTGATAAACTACTTTTTAGCCTTAGTGATCTAAATAAAAGTCATATTATTCGTTAAAACGAGAAGTTCGATACAAAGAACGCCAAAATCTGACTTCGTATGAGGAAGTTGTGATTTTTCTAAGTTTCGGATTAGCAGTAGACAACTAAAAACTCGAATTTTAGATCGAGCGATATTCAGCCGATACAACCTGAACGAGAATTGAAGATCTCATCATTTGTAGTACAACGGTAGAAAGACTGACAAAAATGGACATCGGATGAAGAAGTTATTAATTTTTAACGGATTTTTCCTGTGCCGGTCTGTTAAAAATATAATAATAAAAATGAAGTCAAAATTAGCCGATGAAGTCGAAACGAAAGTTGTAGAGTATATTCTCACCTACGCGTGCATATAAAGAACGTCAAAAACGGAGTTCATATGTGAAAGATATGAATTTTTGAAGTTATTAAATAAAAATAAATGAAAATCAAAGTATTATCCGGAACCGTACGCCCAGCGTACACGAGGTTACGCCCAGCGTACCTCGCACGTATCCGGTTCGGAGTCAGCCACGTCTACCGCCTTTGCATGGTCATCACATAGAAGCCACGTTCGAGACCCGGGAACCGAGCAAGCGACACCTCGCGTACAGCCAGCGTACCGAGGATTTACGCCTCGCGTAGTAAGGTGCTTCGCACCCTATATAAGGGATGCGAAGGTCTCCGGTTTTGTTTGCTCATATTCACTCTTTTACACCCTTTACTCCCATTTTTATCCACTTTTAACCCACATAAGTCCCGTTATCATCCCCAACATCTGAAGCAAGCGCCGACACCCCGAAGTTCCCGAGAAAATCTTATTTTCAAGTCGACACTCTGCCCGAGTGAAGTCCGGTTTTCAACTAAAAAATCCAGTTTCGCCCTAGAAAGTCATATTTGGAGCCAAAGTGCTGCCCAAATTATTATTTTAACCCTGGTTATTTCAAAGTGAGTTCAATATATAGGAACAATTGTATGTTATGTGTTATACCTACTATGTGCTTTTCAATGTTATTATTCCGGGTTATTTTCCTGTGTTATTTTTATTCGCTATTTTTAATAGAAAAGTTAGACCTTTGACCATGTGATTAGTGAAAGGACTTAGATTCACGGTGGTACTGGTATATAGCCTCTGGCTATGGAGAACATGTCTCGTAAGAGAATGACTTCTATTCTATGGCATTGGCAGAAGGTTAAATAGGAATGGTATGTAGCCTCTAACCATGTAGAGCATGACTCCATAAGAGAATTAACTCTATTCTATGGTATTGGCAAATTGTTAGACAGGGCTATAAGCCTGAAATCTACCAAAATGTTAATCAGAAATTATATGTCTTTTGTGCCATTTGGGCCAAAGCTTTATTGATGCGTATCAAGTATTGAAATCGTTATGTCTCCTTGATAGTAAATCTTTGAATTAAATCTTGAGTTGATATTGAAAGCCCGACATATGATACACATATGCTATTGTTGTTCTTGTTCCCTTTTGCTTCTGTCATATTGGTATATAAGGCATAAGATTATATTGTATCTATTTATTGAATTCACTAAGCGTTATCGCTTATCCCTCTTAATATTTAACAATTGCAGGTGATGAATATCCAATATAGTTTTATACTGCTGAAAGACTTAGAATAGTTAATACTATTTCTCTGTATTTTAATGTTCATGTATGTATATGAATAGTAGATTCTTGGGTAGACATGAAATGTAATAAAACTTAGTCGGTTTGTATCCAATCTTTTGTAATCACTTTATCAATATAAAATATTGTTTTATAAATGTGCATGTAGCATGTTTTGAGGAAGTAACTTAAGAATAATGTTGGAATAGTATGAAAGTTTGGGTCTTTCATAAATACGAAAGTTGGGGTCTTTCACCTTCGACCCCTCAGGGTAGAATCTCGTCAACTGTACAGACTCGATGTCTGCAATCCACCTCCGCCGTGAAAGTTTGGCGCACCACATCCCCAAAAATCCTTGAAGGAGAGTGTGTGTGTCCCTATCTGGCCAGATGCCATGTCGCTCCTGAATGCCCTGAGGCAATCCTCCATCAACCCAATGATCCCTTCCTTGATCGACCCAAAATCACTGGGGTCGCCTCAAGGATGCCTCTCATAATCTTAGATGCAATAAACTCACATAGTCCGTCATCAACCAGCTCGGAACCTTCACCTGGACCTGAACCTAAACTTGATCAAGACCCTGAAACTCCGGCTCCATGACGTTCCACCACCATTCTGAAAAAAAACACATAATCTTCAGGGTCGTACAAAATCTTGAGAGGTCTCACACACTTTACATGTTCCCTGGTTCTATCTAAGCCCTTCTTGACTCGAGTACGAATCCTCTTCTTTCAGTAGTACGGGCCCATACTACCTTCCACATTTATCCCTACTTTCCTTAAGGATTGCCTTGACTTCACCAAGTCCGTCTCACTACTACTGCTCGCTGCACTAATCTCATCCTAGGCTTACCCTAGGGTAACCTCCAACCCACTCTCCGCTATCAACTGCATAAGAAGTCCCTGCTACCTTTCCTTAACTATCTCCCAAATACCATCACATATCACTAAGACCAGATAATTCTTTGAATGAAGGGTCTCTCCCTACAACGATTAGACTAAAACGAGAGCTGCAAAATAGGTCTAAACCTAACCTTCTGAAATTATTTAGTACTCATATATGCAACGTGACGTATTCGTTTACTAGCTAACTAAAGATAACTAGGACTCCTAATATCACAAAGCAAAAAACATTTTGACATTGAGTAATCAAAACTAGACATCCCCTGCTCAGGCTATCATATCCCTGACCAATCAGTTCTAACATGTAATTCAATAAGCACATATAGCAGGCACATAAGGCGTCTTCCTAGATCCTTAGCCCTAATCTAGCATGCAGTTCTAGTAATCATATCATATATCATAACAAACATGTATGGGTATCTTGGGGAAAACTTTCTTGAGCTCAACCAATTGCATGCATCACACACCTTGTTCTTTCTCATAACTCTTTATTTTAAATTCTTAGAAAGTTTATTTTTCTTTTAAAAATCTTTCAAACCCTTGATTTGAGTCCGGACACCCCTGAAGGTGTGTCCGAATCCCTTAAACCAAGGCTCTGATACCAACTTGTAACATCCCGAAAATTTAAACTAAAATTTCATTTTTGATTTATGAATTCATAAAACAATTTATAGAAAACATCATCAAGTTATCTTATTTCATAAAAACCATAGATCATATGTCTCAAAAGCATGTCATAAGATAGTAAAAATGTCAGAGTACAAATCCTAAGATTCTCATATGTAGAAAATCGTGTGTGTGATGCACTGCTACCGTGTCGGCTCCTTTCCTTTCGAAGATGAAGGATCTGAAAAAAAACTTAAAACCGTAAGTACAAAGATTAGTGAGTTCCCCCATCATACCACATACCACATAATTACATAATGCCTAGCATATCTGGGTGCTGGCCTCCCCTTCGATCTCTTTCAACTGGAAACTGCCTATCATATCTGGGTGTTGGCCTCCTATTTGGTCTCTTTCAACCGGTAGCTGTCTAGCATATCTAGGGGTTGGCTTCCCGTTCTGTCTTTTTCAACTGGTAACAGGGGACTATTTCACCCCTACTACTACCACATAATACCCTAGCATAAACATATAAATCATATACAGCCTAGCATATATGGGTGTTGGCTTCCCCTTCGGTCTTTTTCAACCGGTGGCCGGGGATAATTTCACCCCTACCACTACCACATAATAATTTATCATGCTAGCACATAAAGCATGATAGATAAATACATACCATATAATTATCACAAAGACAATAATCTCTACTATAACTCTTACTAGTGGGCCGACATTGGTTCCTTCGACCCACTTCTACCGGAAGGTAATTCACCTCAATGTGATAAAGTAGTTGAACTGTCCCTCTGGGATCAATTCCTCTCAAACTCCTATGCATAACAATCTCCTTTAATAACCCTTTCATACTCATAGTCCCTTTAAGGGTCAACTCTACTTAATGGTCAAAGTCAAAGTCCACATCCTGGTCAAAATCAACATCTTGGTTGACTCAACTCGTCGATCGAGTTCCATGATTCACAACACCCTGAAATCTCGATCCTACTCGTTGAGTTCTTTCATGAACTCGTCGAGTTCCCCTTCATACAGTGTCGGGACTTTTCATTCACAACTAGCTGAGTTCGTCCTTGAACTCATCGAGTTCTTCAATCTTCAAACCCAAAAACATGTCCAACTCGCCGAGTCATCTCCTAGACTCGGCGAGTTTGGCCAGTAACAGAAAAGGTTGGAGAACCATGACCTAACTCGCCGAGTTACATGAAAACTTGTCAAGTCACCAATAGTCTAAATCCGTATAGTCGTTTACTTGCCGGTTCAATGCTTCCAAAGCATAGATCTAGTCCCTTAGGACCAGGTTTCCACGTAAAGTTGCTAACTTTACGTCCATGCATCAGTGATTTAGTTCAAAAGGCCCTAAAAGGTGGTTCACAAGTTGCATGGGACTCGCATGGCTATAACGTTGGCAACTTTATGCCATGGAGTCCCTTAAAGGCTCTAGATCTGAATCATTACTCCAAAACCTACTTGCATCCATGAATGCTTCCAAAATAGGCTCCTTAAGGATCTAAACAACTCTATGAAGAGATTTATTAAGTGAATAGTGAAGGTATAGACTTTATACCTTAATAAGGCTTCTTTGACAAATAACTCTCAAGATCCAAAGCCTCTTCCTTCAACCAAGCACTTCTAACTTCCACTCCTTCAAGGAAATACCAAGGAATCACTCTCTTTTTAATCACACACACTCAAAAGGCTCAAGATCACGAATTACGGTTTTGTTGGACTGAGGGAGACGATGAGCGAGGCCACAATAAAGTGTTAAGGTCCTTAAATAGTGTAACAACGTGAATTTTCAAAATAATTTTTTTTCATTTTTAAAACATAATTTCATTCATAAGTAATATCAAATCCAATGTAACACATGTCCTGTAAATAAAAAATCCTAAGATCTTAAATACATAAAACTCCATCAATGTGTACAGATCATGTCGGTGCCTTCCCGCGATCCTTGTTGGTACCTGAAACAAATATCACATAAACAGTAAGCATAAATGCTTAGTGAGTCCCCCAAAATACCACATACAACACATACGCCACTCAAGGCTACAACTCTACAAGACCTTCCAGTCCATGTGTCTCAGGGGACTTCCATTCCATAGTCCTAGTAGACCTTCCGATCCCACTTCTCTGACCTTCCGGTCCGTATCACCTTGGCCTTCCGGCCCATACACAGTTGACCTTCTGGTCCATATCATAATACATATAACATAGCAGATACATATCGTATAACAGCATGCATCACATACTCATCATAGGACATAAGACCTTCCGGTCACACATAATTACCACTCTAGGTAAAGTATAGTGAGAAGACTCACCTCGTACGATGTGGGATAACCTCTCGTGCTTGATAACTCGACCTAGCCTCCTCCTATCAACATAATAACATCTCTAATCAATACTTTCTCTTGTTCTCATTTCTAAAGAATGGGTAGAAGACCATTCTACCCCTCCCTGACCTTTCTTGAACCAGCTTGACCAAAACCCTAAGGTCAACTAAAGTCAACTCTAGTCAACGGTCAAACTTTGACCAAACTCATCGAGTGCACTCGTGTGACTCGGAAAGTCCATGCTTTTCCTCTTAATACTCATAAATCCGTACTTGAATCATTGAGTTATCCTTTCACTCAACGGGTTACCACTGGTCACGAATCGCGGGGCAACCCGACTCGACTCGTCGAGTCCTCTTATGGACTCGGCGAGCTCCCTCCATGGCAACACTCAAACAAACTTCTGAGGTAAGATCTGCTTCTCTAACCTACAGATTTGATCTTCCAATACACAATAATCACGTAAAGGTCCAACCTTTTCACTCATGCAACACTCATAGGGCTTCTTTTGGTGAAATAGCTTCTAAAATGGAAACCTAGGTTCATATCTCCAAAGGAATAACATAAAGCATGACTGATAGGACTCTATGGACCTCTTAAGGTCCAGATCTGAGAAGAATTCCACCTTGGGATCTCATATGCTTCAAATTCAAGCTAAAGAAGGCATATGAAAACCCTAGATTCAAGTAGATCACCATATACACGAGAACGAGCATAGATTTATACCTCTAGCAGCCTCTTCTGATCAAATAGTAGTAGATCTGAGATCCTCAATCTTCCTAGCTTTCCCTCCTTACTTCTTTCTTGAAAGATCACACTAGAAATAATGGAAATGGCTCCTTTCCTCACTCACAATGCTCTCAGGTTCACTGGTGCTCTCAAGGGTGAAGGTGGTCGCAAATGAGGGCCATAAGGTCCCTTAAATAGGGCACATCCCCGAGGATTTAGGGTTTCCATCCACAACATGGATACGTCGAGTCAATTTGATGGCTCGTCGAGTCCATTCATTAAATCCAGTCAGAAATCACGATCCTACTCGACGAGTCTAGGCGTTAACTCGTTGAGTCCCTCTTCTTGACACAAACTAAATAATTAAAATATGATACCTGGAATTCTAGATGTTACAAATAGGGTGCAAACCGTGAAAACTAGGGTTTCACACTGGTAGCGCTACTCGTTGAGTTGAGGCTTCTCAACTCGTTGAGTAAATTTCAAGTCTCGCATCCAAAAAATCTGTTTGTACTCGATGAGTTTGGGGCCTCCAACTCGTTGAGTCCCTTTGCAAAAATGAATAATTTGGTGTAAAATACATACTAGGATCCAGGAATTACACACAACACTCTCGCTTCATCACAACGTTCCAACACCTCATCATCTATCCATCGAATCAGACACATCCTAAATTTGGCATGCACTCGTAATGTCACATGCTAACACGATAAATCCTGCTAAGCTTGTAGCGACCCATCGTCCTTGAGCGATAACTCCATCATACAGTTTCTTGTTCGTGCTATAGAGTATTTGGCCCTATTGGCCTCTCGAAAGCTGATCTGCAATCTTAGGTCTCTTTTCGGGACCCTCCAATATATGCCCCTGATCAGGTCTCCTCTTCCTAATGTGCTCCAAATAATTCTCCCGCTCTCGAGCTCTAGAAATTATAACATTTAGTGTCTCGTACCATGATTGTAACGACCCGTCTATGGTATGTTGTTTTTATATTATTTATTTAGAAGTTTGCATAGGCACTCGGCGAGTCTATTGCCCGACTCGTCGAGTAAAGACGGGATCTTGAGCAGCGTTTAGATCGGCGACTCGGCGAATCCATATTCGGGACTCGGTGAGTCCGCCTTCCAGGTAGAAACCCTAAACCCCCGGGTTTGCACCCTATTTAAACCATCATATGAGCCCCAAACTCGTCTCCTTCACCCTCAGAGCATCATTTAGCAAACCCTAACCATTCCCTTGAGTATTTGAGCATTTCTTGTGTGAATCTTGAAGTTTTGAAGAGAAGAAGGAGGCTAGATCCAAAGGAGAAGAAGAAGATCCAAGGTCTTGCACCCATTTCAGAGTTTATTGTGGTAATAATCAGATTCCTTCTGTTTCTATGATTGATTCTCCTTCATAAGCATATTTAGCCCATTTTATCCATTCCTTAGCTTGTTTATAGTAGAGAGATCACATTAGATTGATTATCCTTCGGATCTAGCCACGTTTCAGTTCCAAAAACATAGATCTATCAACTTTATGGAGCCATTTTGCATGATAGCCCTAGATCTACTCTTCTAAATTCCTTTTTAGCCTTTATATCCTTTTTCATGCATATGTACATGTAAAGTTGGAAACTTTACGTGGTAAACCAGCCTTAGAAACTCAGATCTATAAATTGTATGCAGTGGTTTTGAGCAGAATCGAGTTTTTAGTAACTGCATGCATGTTACTCGGCGAGTCGTTCTTCGGACTCGGTGAGTCGAGTCGCGAGTCCCCGATCTTTCCCCTTTGAGTGATTCCAAGTGGGGACCAATGAGTAGTAGAATGGACTCAGTAAGTCGGAGGTTAGACTCAGTAGTGGAGGGACTCGACGAGTTGTTCATACAACTCGGCGAGTCTAAGACAATCTTCTTAGATTCAAGAACAACTTGTCGAGTTGTTCATACAACTCGGCGAGTCAGATGCAGATAGCCTGAGTTTTAGAATCGAATTGGAACTCATCGAGTTTATGCCATACTCGACGAGTAGCAGCAAGCAAGGTTGAGAAATGTGAGTAGGGACTCGGCGAGTTGGCGGCCCAACTCGGCGAGTCAGGTCAACTATAAGTAGACTTTGACCAGGAGAGTTGACTTTAGACAGAGGTAAAAGAGTCATTTTACCCTAATGCAGTTATTAGTATTTGATTGAGTGTATTTGTGGAATTGTAGACGTGGAGATACCGGAGCAGCAGCAGATAGCTTCCAGAGCTATACACTGAGCAACCAGATCACGAGGTGAGTTTCCTTCCAGTAGGAATGGGTCTAAGGCCACTATGCCGGCCCGATGCAGTATGCAGTTTATGTGTTCATGCTAGTTGATGTGTTTATGCTATGCTATGTTCAGTAGTTCTGGACTTCGGTCCGATGCAGTTGGTTCCGGAGTTTGGTCCGATGCAGTTCGTTCCGGATTTCGGTCCGATGCAGGAAGCAAGGCCTCAGTAGTTCCGGACTTCGGTCCGATGCAGAGGGCAAGGCCCTGGTTAGTTCCGGACATCGGTACGATGCAGTTTCCGGACTTCGGTCCAATGCAGTGGGCAAGGCCCAGTATGTGCTTATATGTATTGTATGGTATGTGGTAGTTTGTGGGAGCTCACTAAGCTTCGTGCTTACAGTTTCAGTTTTGGTTTCAGGTACTTCCGTAAGCAAAGGGAAGAGCTCGGGTTGATGGCATCGCATACACCACAGTTTCAGTTTTCCTGGGAGATGTTTTTAGTTTTTCATAAATGTGATTTGATACAGTTTTGATACAGTTCTTCATAACACTTTGCTACTGTTTTGAGATATTGACGTACGAGTTTTATTTTATGATATTATCATAGTGTTTTTAGTAATTGTTAAATAAAAAATTTTGGGTCGTATTTTGGGATGTTTCAAGTTGGTATCAGAGCCTTGGTTTGAGCGATTCGGATACACTTTCGGGTGTGTCTGAAATCAAACTAAGGAAACGGTAAAGATTTTCAAAAGAAAAATGTTTTGAAAATGATTTTTGAAAAAGAACTTAGAAAGGAGAAGAGTTTTTATAAAAGGAAAATGGTGTGGCGTATGCGATCAACCGAGCTCAAGTAAGTACTCCCAAATTACCCATACAAGTTACGTTATGTTTGTCAGTTTTAGTTTCAGAAGAACAGCATGCTAGAATAGGACTAAGGATCTAGGAGGATGCCTTATGTGCCTGCTTTATGTATTTCAACTTTACAAGATTTGCATGCTAGTATTGAGTAGATAGTAGTAGGACAGCATGTTTAGGTTATGCCTGATAGTATGAACTTAGCATTGTATGCTAGTACAGTATCTCGTTATGAGAATAGATTTCCTTGAGTAGTTTCCTCTATTTGAATGTTGCTTGCTTTGTGTTTTGTGGGACTCTGAGTTATGGGAGTTAGCCATTAGTTAAATACGTCATATCACATGTGATCAGGGTTGAATAATCTCAGAGTGTTGGACTTGGCCCTATTGCGTAGCTCTTGTTTGAGTCTAACTGTTGTAGGGACGAGTCTTTTACTCGAAGGATTATCTGAGCCTCATTACATGTGATGGTATTTAGGTGATGACTAATTAGTATTACAAGGAGGCCTTCAGCACCTGAGGACTGTTTTGAATGGAGTTAGAGATTTCCCTAGGGCAAGCCTAGGATGAGAGTAGTAGAGATCAGTAGTAGTAGCAGTAACTTGGTGGAGTCACGATAGTTCTTGAGGAAAGTACGGATAGATGTGGAAGGTAGTATGGGCCCGTACTACTGAAAGCAGAGGATCCGTACTCGAATCAAGGAAGACTGAGACAAGACCAGGAAACTAGTATTGGTATCAGTGATCCCTTGAGATATTTCAGTTTTCTGATGTTGCTATGATTTGTTTCAGAATGGTAGTTTTGCGTTCGAGGCCAGCAGTCGGCAGTTCAGGTGCCGGAGGGGGATCAGGATCAGGCCTGGAGGCCGGGCAGTTGGATGAGCAGACCAGAGAGCTTCTTTCTTCTAAGATTACTCATATCATAATGGAGCAGACTCCTGTGATCTTCGGTTCGATCAAGGAAGGTATTCTAGAGCTGATGGATGAGAGATTGGGCACCTTCTGTGCCGAGGTGGCGACCATGATGGGGTCGCGCACACTTACGTTCAGGGCATGTGGAGCTCCAGATTACCACGGGGCGCGGGACCCCATAGTGAGTACTAGATGGTTGGCGGATGTGGCCAACCCTTTCCGCACGAGCAGGTGTCTCGAGGGGGACAAGGTTAGATTGGCATCCTGTCTTCTAAAGGACAGGGCACGGGATTGGTGTGAGGAGGTCGGACATACCATTGGAGATGACGCAGCGCTAGATGCCATGACCTGGGCTGATTTCTCCACCAGGTTCAAGGCGGAGTTTGCACCGGTTATTGAGGTGCAACAGTTAGCCAGAGAGTTTCAGGACCTCACCCAAACTAAAGAGACTGTGGTGGAGATCACCGCCAGATTCAGGGAGAGTGCTCTTCTCGTTCCTCAGTATGCAGCCGATGAGGAAATGAAGAAGGCCCGTTATCATGAGATGCTGCAGAGCGATATCCGCCAGTTTGTGAGCCGGTCCAGCTGTAAAACGCTGGATAACATGATTGCTAGGGCTCGGGAGAGGGAGATTGACCTTGAGATGGAGAAGAAGAGGAAACCGGAGGCGGTTTCGGGTACAGGTAGTTCGGGAAAAAACCCCAAGGTTTCAGATCACAGATCCAGGAGTCAGCAGAGCCACGGTCGATGTGGCAAGTGTGGGAGATTGCACGATAGGGTGTGCAAGGCAAGGAGTTCCAGCTGCTACAAGTGTGGTCGGACTGGGCATTTGAGCAGGGATTGTACGGCCCCTGCTACCGCTATTGCAGCATCAGATCTGATTTGCTTTCAGTGCAATCAGAGGGGACATAAAAAGTCCCAGTGTCCGAGTTTAGTTGCAGCAGGGAAGGTGGTTGCACCTGCCCCTGCTACTTTGAGGATTACAGATGGCTGGCAGGGCCGAGCCGAGGCACCAGTGGCAAAGAGTAGAGCATTTTAGATGACAACAGAGGAGGCATGAGCGAATCCTGATGTGGTGATGGGTATGTATCTTCCCTTCATCTCTATATTATTATTGATTATTGCTTATGGTTATATGTTTTTTATAGGGTCGTTCTCTGTGAACGACATTTCTGCTACAATATTATTTGATTCGGGGGCTACCCGATCGTTTGTATCACTAACGCTTAGCAAGAGATTTAGTAGAGCTCCAGGGGAGCTGGATTGTCCACTAGAGGTCGAGATAGCAAATGACAGGACCGTGAAGGTCGCCAGGGTGCATAGAGGATGTTCTCTTCAGTTGTTCGACAAGCAGTTTTCGGTGGACTTGGTCCCTATTCCCCTGCGAGGGAATAAGGTTATAGTGGGCATGGATTGGTTGAGTCCCAACGGGGCAGTGATTGATTGCGAGTTGCAGCTAGTGAGGGTTCGCACTCCCATTGGGGGAGAGTTAGTGATTCAGGGCGAGAGGCCACAGCGTAGACCAACTTTTTGTTCAGCCGCGAGGGCGAGGTGTTATTTTCAGCAGGGTTGCGCCGGTTATGTAGCTTATGTCTTGGATGCCCGGAAGAATGGCAAGACGACAGTTGACGATGTTCCGGTACGGCGAGACTTTCCGGATGTATTCCCGGAGGATTTACCGGGAATACCTCCTGAGAGGCAGGTCGAGTTTGGGACCGACCTAATTCCTGGTGCGGCTCCGATAGCTAAGGCACCGTACCGGCTAGCTCCCCCTGAGATGCAGGAGTTGTCCACGCAGCTGTAGGAGTTGCTAGACAAGGGTTTTATTCGACCGAGTAGTTCACCTTGGGGAGCTCCGATCCTGTTTGTGAAGAAGAAGGATGGGTCGCACCGTATGTGCATTGACTACCGAAGTTGAATAAGGTAATGGTGAAGAACCATTACCTCCTCCCGAGGATAGATGATTTGTTTGATCAGCTTCAGGGGGCGTCTTGGTTCTCCAAGATCGATTTACGCTCCGGATATCACCATATGTGAGTTAGAGGCGAAGATATGCAAAAGACTGCCTCCAGGACCCGTTATGGTCATTATGAGTTCGTGGTGATGCCTTTTGGGCTCACTAATGCTCCAGCTGCGTTCATGGATCTCATGAATCGCGTATGCAAACTGATGCTGGATCGGTCTGTGATAGTATTCATAGATGATTTCTTGGTGTATTCCAAGACTCAGGAGCAACATGAGGAGCACCTGAGGGAGGTGCTAGAAGTTTCGAGAAGGGAGAGACTTTTCGCAAAGTTCTCCAAGTGCGAGTTCTGGTTACGTGAGGTGCAGTTCCTAGGTCACCTCATCAACCAGAAGGGTATCTTGGTAGATCCGACCAAGATAGAGGCCGTGATGTAGTGGGAGGTCCCGAAGTCTCCATCCGAGATTCAAAGCTTCCTAGGTTTGGCGGGGTACTACAGAAGATTCATTCAGGATTTCTCCAAGATAGCAGTACCGCTCACCCGACTGACTCGGAAGTCGGTGGTGTTTCGTTGGGGGCCTGAGCAGCAGGCGACATTTAAGACCCTCAGGCAGAGGTTGTGCGAGGCTCCGATCCTTACCCTGTCATAGGGAATAGAGGATTTTGTAGTCTATTGTGATTCCTCAATCACAGGTATGGGAGCAGTATTGATGCAGCGGGGGCATGTGATAACTTACGCCTCGAGATAGTTGAAGCCTCACGAGGCTAACTATCCTACCCATGATTTAGAGCTGGGGGCAGTGGTGTTTGCCCTCAAGATTTGGAGACATTACCTTTATGGGGTCCGTTGTACCATCTACACGAATCACAAGAGTTTGAGATACCTTATGGATCAGCCGAGTCTAAAAATGAGGCAGAGGAGGTGGTTGGATGTGCTGAAGGATTATGATTATGAAATTCTTTACCATCCAGGGAAGGCCAACATAGTGGCCGATGCCTTGAGCCGAAAGTTGAAAACAGCCCCTATCAGAGACTTATGTCTGAGGATGACAGTGATTACTCCGTTGTTGGAACGGATCGGGGAGGCTCAAGTTGAGGGCCTCAAGGAGGAGAGGCAGAAGTGTGAGAGGATAGTGGGCCGAGTAGCTTCACTTGATTATGATAGTCGGGGGTTGTTGACCCTTCATGGGAGAGTGTGGGTACCGTACGGGGGCGAAGTACGGCAGGTGTTGATGGACGAGGCTCATAAGTCTCGATTTTCTATCCACCCAGGGGCGACGAAGATGTATAGAGATCTTCGACCCGATTATTGGTGGCCCTGCATGAAGCGGGATGTTGCCTGGTATGTAGAGAGGTGCCTAACCTGCAGTAAGGTCAAGGCAGAACACCAGAGGCCTCACGACAAGATGTAGCCGTTAGACATTCCCGTGTGGAAATGGGAGGACATCACCATGGATTTTATCACCAAGCTTCCCAGGACCGCACATGGGGTAGATTCAATTTAAGTAGTAGTGGATCGGTTGATGAAGAGTGCTCATTTCATACCGATCTAGGAGAGCATATCGGCGGAAAAGTTAGCCGATATCTATGTGCGGGAGGTAGTTGTACGTCATGGAGTGCCGGTATCGGTGGTGTCAGATCGAGACGTCCGTTTTACATCCATATTCTGGAAGCGGTTTCACGACGAGATGGGTACTCGTCTCCTTTCAGCACCACTTTCCACCCTCAGACGGACAGGCAGAGTGAGAGGACAATTCACACTCTCGAGGACATGCTCCGGGCATATGTCCTAGACTTTGGTGGCAGTTGGGATACGTATCTTCCGTTAGCGGAATTTTCGTATAACAACAGTTATTATGCGAGCATTGATCGACCTCCCTTTGAGATGCTTTATGGGAGGAAGTGCAGGACCCCGATTTGTTGGGGCGAGGTCGGTCAGCGAGTCATTGGGAGCATGGAGGTGGTGCTCAAGACGACTGAGTTGATTCAGTAGGTTCGTAGTAGACTGCAGAGTGCGCAGAGTCGGCAGAAGAGCTACGCCGACAGGAGGCATTCAGACTTGGAGTTTCGAGTAGGCGACATGGTCCTTCTGAAGGTCTCACCTTGGAAGGGTGTCATCAGGTTTCGGAAGAGGGGCAAGCTAGGTCCCAGGTTCATTGGTCCTTTCAGGGTTTTGGCTCGGGTGGGTCGGGTTGCTTATCGGTTGGATCTTCCGGCAGAGCTTAGCCAGATCCACAACACTTTCCATGTGTCTCAGTTGAGGAAGTGTTTGGTGGATGAGTCAACAGTTGTTCCCTTAGAAGATATTCAGGTTGATAGCAGCTTGAATTATATTGAGAGGCCATTCGCGATTCTGGACCGTAAGACAAAGACCTTGAGGAATAAGGTAATTCAGCTAGTGAAAGTGCAGTGGGAGCACCGGAAGGGGTCTGAGTGGACGTGGGAGGCTGAGGATGAGATGAGAGAGCACTACCCAGAGTTATTTGCAGATTCAGCCGTAGCAGACTTTGAGGATGAAGTTTGAGTCAAGTGGGGGAGAATTGTAATGACCCGTCTATGGTATGTTGTTCTTATATTATTTATTTAGAAGTTTGCAGAGGGACTCGGCGAGTCTATTGCCCGACTCGTTGAGTAGAGACGGGATCTTGAGCAGCGTTTAGATCTGCAACTCAGCGAGTCCATATTCGGGACTCGGCGAGTCCGCCTGCCAGGTAGAAACCCTAAATCTCTGGGTTTGCACCCTATTTAAACCATCATATGAGCCCCAAACTCGTCTCCTTCACCCTCCGAGCATCATTTAGCAAACCCTAACCATTCCCTTGAGTATTTGAGCATTTCTTGTGTAAATCTTGAAGTTTTGAAGAGAAGAAGAAGGCTAGATCCAAAGGAGAAGAATAAGATCCAAGGTCTTGCACCCATTTCAGAGTTTATTGAGGTAATAATCGGATTCCTTCTGTTTCTATGGTTGATTCTCCTTCATAAGCATATTTAGCCCATTTTATCCATTCCTTAGCTTGTTTATAGTAGAGAGATCACATTAGATTGATTATCCTTCGGATCTAGCCATGTTTCAGTTCCAAAAACGTAGATCTATCACCTTTATGGAGCCATTTTGCATGATAGCCCTAGATCTACTTTTCTAAGTGCCTTTTTAGCATTTATATCCTTTTTCATGCATATGTACACGTAAAGTTGGAAACTTTATGTGGTAAACCAGCCTTAGAAACTCAGATCTATAAATTGTATGCAGTGGTTTTGAGCAGAATCGAGTTTTTAGTAACTGCATGCATGTGACTCGATGTGACTCGGTGAGTCGTTCTTCGGACTCGGCGAGTCGAGTCGCGAGTCCCCGATCTTTCCCTTTTGAGTGATTCTGAGTGGGGACCAGTGAGTAGTAGAATGGACTCAGTGAGTCGGAGGTTAGACTCAGTAATGGAGGAACTCGACGAGTTGTTCATACAACTGGACGAGTCTAAGACAATCTTCTTAGATTCAAGAACAACTCGTCGAGTTGTTCATACAACTCGGCGAGTCACATGCAGATAGCCTGAGTTTTAGAATCGAATGGGAACTCGTCGAGTTTATGCCATACTCGACGAGTAGCAGCAAGCAAGGTTGAGAAATGAGAGTAGGGACTCGACGAGTTGGCGGCCCAACTCGGCGAGTCAGGTCAACTGTAAGTTGACTTTGACCAGGAGAGTTGACTTTAGCCAGGGGTAAAAGAGTCATTTTACCCAATGTAGTTATTAGTATTTGATTGAGTGTATTTGTGGAATTGTAGCCGGGGAGATACCGGAGCAGCAGCAGATAGCTTCCAGAGCCATACACTCAGCAGCCAGATCACGAGGTGAGTTTCCTTCCAGTAGGAACGGGTCTAAGGCCACAATGCCGACCCGTTTAAGCTAGTAGTAGTTTCCGGACTTCGGTCCGATGCAGATTTTAGTATGTTTGAGGCCTTCTTGGCTCAGACAAGAGTTATGTGTTATGTGTTCCGGGTTACAGCCCGATGCAGTATGCAGTTTATGTGTTCATGCTAGTTGATATGTTTATGCTATGCTATGTTCAGTAGTTCCGGACTTCTGTCCTATGCAGTCAGTTCCGGACTTCGGTCCGATGTAGTTAGTTCCGGACTTCGGTCCGATGCAGTTCGTTCCGGATTTTGGTACGATGCAGGAGGCAAGGCCTTAGTAGTTCTGGACTTCGGTCCGATGCAGTGGGCAAGGCCCTGGTTAGTTCTGGACTTCGGTCTGATGCAGTTTCCGGACTTCAGTTTGATGCAGTGGGCAAGGCCCAGTATGTGCTTATATTTATTGTATGGTATGTGGTAGTTTGTGGGAGCTCACTAAGCTTCGTGCTTACAGTTTCAGTTTTGGTTTTAGATACTTCCGCAAGCAAAGGGAAGAGCTCGGGTTGATGGCATCGCATACACCACAGTTTCAGTTGTCCTGGGAGATGTTTTTAGTTTTTCATAAATGTGATTTGATACAGTTTTGATACAGTTCTTCATAACACTTTGCTACTGTTTTGAGATATTGACGTACGAGTTTTATTTTATGATATTATCATAGTGTTTTTAGTAATTGTTAAACAAAAAATTTTGGGTCGTATTTTGGGATGTTTCACTGATACATTCAGCAGCTCAATCATTGACAACTGAACTGCAGTAGCTGAAGCAACCTCTGCCTTAAACTGGGCTACGACTACTCCCAAGACATAGTCTCCCATCCTGAAAGTGCCATAGATCACAAAATCAATCCTTGCCACCTGATATAGGAGATCTAAGGCGAACTCAAAATCCTAGTTATCCTTCCACTAACTAGCTCACCACTGGAGCCTAGACCAAACCCTGGTCCTTCCCCTTGCGTGCTCATCCTCATTCTGCACAACAGTTATCCCCATGGTCCAAGCATAACCAAGAATTCTCCTTCCTATAGCCTTCTTTAGATTCTCCAAGACTCTGAGTATGGATCATGTGCTTTCAGTAATACGGGGCCAATACTACCTTCCACACCTACCCATACATTCCACAGTAATCCTCCCGAATCCTCTAAGTCACCTACTTCACTGATGCACCAAATATCTGCTAAACAGCAACACAATACCCACCGAAGCAAATCCTAGGTTTCCCTTAGGTTCCCAACCTCATGGAACCACCTCATTAACTTACTAGAGCATATCCTAGGCTTTCCTAGGTTCGCAACCATTCCCTGCCATCAACTGCTGAAGAACTCCTCATGATGCCAACCATCTACCCCCTGAATATCATTATATTCACTTAATAGCTAACTCCCATCATTCAAGAGTTCCAGAAAGCATAAATCAAGTAGCATTCATGCAGTAGCACTCTGATCCAAAGAATTATCATACAACATGTTTCCTACATACCACAACTCGTTCTATCCACTTCCATCGATTCTCACTCTCGACTGCCTTATACATGTAAGTTATACATACAATAGGATCTAATAGACTGTCGAATAATAGTCTCTACCCTAGGACCACAACCTGACAAGGAGCACGAATGAAGGCCAAATTAATTATTCTAAGTCTATAAGATCTTAACCATATACAATTTAAAAATCATAGACTTAGCATTTTCTAATAATTTAATCATTCCCAATCCAACATAGCATCCAGTATCTCCAAGGCTACAAGCATCACATATCTTGCCAATCTATCGTTGGCTACTCAGCACTAGCATGCAAGTCTGCCAGCTCATACAACATATAAAGGCATCTCGCCTAGCCCTAACTAACATGCGATTCACAAATTCATAAATCAAATCAAACCAGATGACATATATGAATATTCTGGGGAAAATTACTTGAGATCGGGAAATTGCATGCACCACACCCTTTCTTGTATTAGAAAACTTTTTCCTTAAAAACATGTTTTTCTTTTGAAAAGTTTACAGCTCCTCAGTTTGAGTTCAGATACACCCAAAAATATGTTCGAATCTCTCAAACCAAGGCTCTGATACCAACTTGTAACGACCCAAAAATCAAGGGTAAAAAAAATTCCATTTTTCATTATAGTCAAACACAAATGTTACTTAATCCAACCATTCAAAAACATTGGTTAATTTAAAAAATTTATCTAAGTGACATCCCAGAATCTCATAATGCGGAAAACACAAGTGTGTGCATTGCGTTCCAGTCGGGCCCTTCCTTTCCAAACCGATGATACCTGAAACCATAAACAAAACTGTAAGCACGATGCTTAGTGAGTTCCCAGAGCATATCCCACATAATCCACATAACCGCATAAACCATATCAATCACATAGGCCATATCAATCACATAAGCAATACAAGCCATGCATAGGATGCCGTGGAAACCCTCCAGGGTCTTACACACATGATCACATAAACCATATCTACTACACAAGTCGTGCATATAACATATAGGGATGCCCTAGAAACCCTCCAGGGTCTTAGCCCATTGCCATGAGAACCCCCACATGGTCTTCACTAACAACCAATCAAACCATACATATAAGCATATGAGCTAAACATGCAAACATAAAAGGATGTCATGGAAACCCTCCAGGGTCTTACACTAGGTGCCATAGGAACCCCCACATGGTCTTAACTAAGGATGACATGGAAACCCTCCAAGGTCTTAAACCCTAGTGCCTCGGGAACCCCTCGAGGTCTTTACTTAGGATTCCTTGGAAACCTTCTAAGGTCTTATCCTAAGTGCCTCCGGAACCCCACGATTTCTTTACTTACGATGCCATGGAAACCCTCCATGGTCTTACACCTAAGTACCTAAGGAATCCCCCGAGGTCTTCCATGCAAGTATCCCAAGGACAACTAGCATATCACATACCCCAAAGACAACTAGCACGTCACATAACTAAAAGGATATGTCAAACAAGCCATATAGGCCATACATGAAATCATATAAGGGTGCCATGGAAACCCTCCAAGGTCTTACACCCAACTGCCTCAGGAACCCCCCATGGTCTTCCATACGAGTATTATAACGACTGATAGCATATCACATATATCATAAACAATTGGCATATCATGTTTCACATAAAACCTAGCATAGCACGTAACGCATAATAGGCTGGCCTTGGTGCCTTCGACACATTGGTATGGTGAGGAGACTCACCTCAGACTACTGAAGTCTCACATATTAACTCTAGTTGCTGGTTGACAGATTCCCAAACTTTCAACATCAAAACCACACCAAATTAATAATTGGGTTTCAATACATAACCATAAGTCCATGATTAGGGTAAAAGACTATTTTACCCTTAACATAACTTGGTCCAAAACCAAGGTCCAAACACACACCGAAGGCCTAAAAACTAATCACTGAACCAAGGCCCAACATATGGGCCAACTTTCCATATTGAGCCCAAACCACTATATAGACTTATTTTAAGGCCCAACCATTTATTATGGTCCAAGCACTTGGCATTTCAGTCGTCCAATATCTCATAATCAAAAAGGCAATTGGATTCCTTCACCAGTCTCAGTGACTCTTCCAGCTTCTCACTACATCTCCATCGGCAAGGCTGTCGTGGTGGTAACGTCCAACGACATTGTAGTGGCAGCAACGGACTTGGTGATGTGGCAGCGACTGAGAAAGCTCCCACGGTGGTGGCGGTTGAAGATGCACTCCATAGGGTTAGGGTTAGCCGACGGGGAAGGAACACCAGGTATATCCCGTTTTCTTTCCAAACTTGTGTGCGATTTTCCAACTTCAGTCCCTCCTTACGAGATTTGTGTTCAAGTTAAATGAAAATTTTACCTTTTAGCCCTTGCATCCATAATTCCTTTCATAATTAGTCCTAATAATTACGAAGCAGCCCCAGTCTTCAAAAATCCTTTAAAATTAAACCCATAATATACTAAACAGCCCTCAACCCTAAAAATTATTTACAAATGAATCCAGAATTTACATTTTAATCCCAGAAAGTCCAAATTATATGATTTGACTCCCCTAAACCAACACCTGCCAAATATTATGGATTTACAGCTACAATAAAGTATATCATACATCCCGGGGTTTTAGAATTTATCATTTATTTATTCATTTTATTTAATTTCAAATGGAGTGTTACAACTCTCCCCCATTTAAATTAGATTCCGTCCTCGAAATCATTCCTTGCCACTCCTGACACGCCAGACAACTTGAGCAACACAACCGCAACCACAAGCATTCCTTAGTCTTTCTACGACAACCGGAACCAACCCTCGTAGGGTTCTAAAACCAGAAGATGAACAAATTCCTTGCATTATGATCACTTTTACTCCGTCTGAAATCTATAGTCTTGAGATGGTCTTTCTCCCTGACAAGTCGCCCATATTCATTGCCAAGTTCACTACACTTATCTCCCAACTGGCTATTCAATTCTTGATATTATTTAGTCCAACTATAAACAACTTAGTATATGCCCCAAATGACAAGCAACTCCATACACAGACCCTAAATCACTGAAACCACTCCAACTCATCCTATTGTCACGTAACTGCTTTCGTCAAGAACAACCGGGACATCCCTGGTCCCAACTTGTCTGCTAACTGTCTGGAGCACTAGATACCTACCCGATTGCTGAGACAAAATACACATACATAACATCTTTGTATCATATACGATTACCAACTACCCATCTTTTCCTGATTCCAACATGTCGTGGATCTATTTTAAATAGATCTAGCCTGAGATACATCACAACTACTTAAGCTACCATCAAACCAAACCATTTCATTACCTTGGAATAATGT
This sequence comes from Lactuca saligna, assembly GCF_052625555.1. Lineage (NCBI taxonomy): Eukaryota > Viridiplantae > Streptophyta > Magnoliopsida > Asterales > Asteraceae > Lactuca > Lactuca saligna. The sequence continues at coordinate 63,236,499 of NC_136420.1, read as the reverse complement.
ATTTGACGCCCTTGTCATATATATGCGTCAAGCCTCATCTCATTGATACAAAACCCTACACTAGCATAATACACCACGACTTCCCATCATACCTTACTTGACGAATATGTAAATACCCTTAAGCCATTCCCCTAGACTACCAATCTCACGCCCGGTCCAACCACCAGATTGCCAATTGCTCCATACCAAGGCTACTCAGCCTAGACTCATCTGCGTCACGTACCGATTATCCACATGATCCTGCAACTGAAGATCCAAACCCTTGACTCAACAGTCTCTACCAGTTCCATCTTGAATTCCGATAATCATCCGGGATCGCCCACAGACGCCAAATATCCTCATCCTAGAACAGAGAGTAATACATTGCCAATCTTGGAGGGTGTACCCAAAGCACTAGCTTATCTCCCTTTCATGCTTATGACCATCACATAAATAGTCTAATATGGACCGATGAATGCTCTGATCCTATCGCATCCTGACATGACTTCCATCCAACCATGCTTACCACCCATTGCCTTACCACACACCACTATCACATCATCGCACCTCTCAAGCCGAATCCTATATCCTATTAGCAGTTTGGGTCACACCTATGGATTTCCACTGCTCACTATGCATAATCAAGGCGGTGCCAATCGGAGATTGGGAGTTCCCTAAACTCCCACCAACACAACCTAGGCCTAAGCAGCCATTTGCTTCTCTCACACTTGGGCTTGACAATGCTCTTTCACCTCTTACGCCTTATGGATCTCCGATCTATTACCATCAATATACTTGACCCGCCCGAATCCTGCACCGAACATCGCAAGCACCCCATAGTTAGCCAAACACAATGATCACTCAGCTCTGGAAATTCTGAAGAATACACTTGTATCCTTAACCAATCGGATGAGTCAATCACTTCCTAAAGCGCCCTTTTACCATAGAAACCCGAAGGAAAATAAAAATTGACAACCATATTACCACTGCCTATCGATCGATAAATGCTACGGGCTATCCTGCAGTCTCATAACACTCTCGCCTCATCACAGCAGTCCAAAATCTCACCGCCGATCCATCGAATCGGATACACCCTAAATCAAGCACCCACTCGTAATGTCACCTACTGACACGATAAATCATGCTATGCTTGTAGCATCCTATAGTCCTGGAGTGATAACTCCATCGTACGATTTCCTGCTTGTGCTGCACTATATCCGGCCCTGCTGGCCTCTCGAAATCTGGTCTAAAATCTTGAGTCGCTTCCTGGGACCCTCCAATATATGCACTTGATATGGTCTTGTATTCCCAATGTGCTCCAAATTAGTCTCCCACTATCGAGCTCTAGAAATCATATCATTCAGGGTCTCGCACCCTGATACATTCACCAACTCAATCGTTCACAACTGTACTGTGGTAGCAAAAGCAACCTCTACCCTAAACCGGGCTACAACTACTCCCAAGACATAGTCTCCCATCCTGAAAGTGCCATAGATTGAACAATCAATCCTTTCCGCCTGATATAATAGATCCAAGGCGAAATCAAAATCCTAGCAGTCCTTCCACTAAATGGCTCACCACCGGAGCCGAGACCAAACCCTGGTCCTTCCCTTTGCGTACTCATTTTGCAAAACAGCTATCCCCATGGTCCAAGCATAACCAAGAGTTCTTCTTGCCATAGGCTTTTAAAATCTCCAAGACTCTCACCGATTCAAGTATGGATCTTGTACTTTCAGTAGTACGGGACCAATACTACCTTCCACACCTATCCATACTTTCCTCAGCAATCCTCCTGAATCCTCTAAGTCACCTACTCTACTGATGCACCGAATATCTACTAAACAAAAACATAATACCCAAAGAAGCAATTCCTAGGCTCCCCTAGGTTCCCAACCTCACCGAACCTCCCCACTAACTCATTGGAGCATATCCTAGGTCTCAAACCTCACCCTACCACCAGCTGCTGAAGAACTCGTCATGATACAAACCATCTACCTACTGAATAGAGTCATATTGACTTAGTAGATGACTCCCATTATTTGAAGAGTTCCACAAAGAACAAAGCAAGCAGAATTCGTGCAGCAACACTCCGATCTAAAGAACTATCATAGAGCATTCAGTCCATATACTATAACTCGTGCTATCCACATCCATCCATCCTCACTGTCGTCTGCCTTATGCATGCAAATTATACATATAACATGATCTAATAGACTGTTGCATATTAGACTCCACCCTAGGACCACAACCAGACAAAGATTTGGAAATAAGGCCAAATCAATTATTCTAAGGCTATAAGATCCTAACCATATACAATTTTAAAAGCATACACTTAACATATACTAATACCAACAATCATTCCCATTCCAACATAGCATCTAGTTTCATCAAGGATAAAAACATCACATATCATGCCAATCTATTACTAAATACTCAGGTCTAGTATGCAAGTCTACCAACTCATATAACATATAAAGGCGTCTCTCTTAGCTATAATTAGCATGCGATTCACAGATTCATAAATCAAATCATAACATATAACATATATGAGTATTCTGGAGAGAACTTACTTAAGCTCGGCCAATTGCATGCACCACACTCTTTCTTGTCTTAGAAAACATTTTCCTTGAAAACATGTTTTCCTTTTTGAAAACTTTACAGATCCTCATTTTGAGTTCAGATACACCCAAATGTATGTTAGAATCCCTCAAACCAAGTCTCTGATATCAACTTGTAACAACCCAAAAATTAAGGATAAAAATAATTATTTTTCATTATAGTGAAACAAAATGTTACTTATTCCAACCATTCAAAAACAATGCTTAATTTAAAACATTTATCAGAGTTACATCCCAAAATCACATAATGCGGAAAACACAGGTGTGTGCACTACGATCCAGCCGGGCCCTTCCTTTCCAAACCGATGATACCTGAAACCATAAAAAAAAATTATAAGCACAAATCTTAGTGAGTTCCCCAGAGCATACCCCTATGTAATCCACATAATCCACATAACCACGTAAACCATATCAATCCCATAGGTCATATCAATTAGATAAGCAATATAAGCCATGCATAGGATGTTGCGGAAACCCTCTAGAGTTTTACAGACATAATCACATAAATCGTATCAACTACACAATTCATGCATATAACATATATGTATGCCCTGGAAACCCTCCAGGGTCTTAGCCCACTGCCATGGGAAACCCCACATGGTCTTCACTAACTACCAATCAAACCATACATCAAACATATGAGCTAAACATGCAAACACATAAGAACATCCTGGAAACCCTCCAGGGTCTTACACCTAGTTCCATGGGAGCCCTCACATGGTCTTAGCCTAATGCCATGCGAACCCCCATATGGTCTTAACTAAGGATGCAATGGAAGCCCTCCAAGGTCTTAAACCCTAGTGCCTCGGGAACCCCTAGGGTTTACACGTAGGATGCCTTGGAAACCCTTTAAGGTCTTACACCTAAGTGCCTCGGGAACCACCTGAGGTCTTTACCTAGGATGTTGTGGAAACCCTCCAGGATCTTACACCTAAGTGCCCTGGGAACCCCCCCCCCCCCCCCCAAGGTCTTCCATGCAAGTATCAGAAAGACAACTAGCATATCACATACCACAAAGACAACCATCATGTCTCATAACTAAAAGGATATGTCAAACAAGACATATAAGCCATACATGAAATCAAATGAGGGTGCCATGGAAAACCTCCAAGGTCTTACACCCAACTGCCTTGGGAACCCCCTGGGGTCTTCTATATGACTACTATAACGACTATTAGCATATCACATATCTCATAAACAACTAGCATATCATGTGTCAAATAAAAGCTAACATAGCATATAACACATAATTGGCCGGCCTTGGTTCCTTTGACCCATTGGTATGGTGAGGAGACTCACCTCACACTGTTGAAGTCCCGTAGATAAACTCTAGTTGTTGGTTGACAGATTCCCGAACTATCAACATTAAAACAACACCCAATTGATTATTGGGTTTCAACGTACATAAATATAAGTCCATGCTTGGGGTAAAAGACTATTTTACACTTAACCTAACCTTGTCCAAAACCAAGGTCCAAACACACACTCTGAAGGCCCAAAAACCAATCACTAAACCAAGGCCCAACATATGGCCTAACTTTCCAAATTGGGCCCAAACCTCTACATGGACTTATTTTAAGGCCCAACCATTTATTATGATCTAAACACTTGGCATTTCAATGATCAAATATCTCATAATCATAAAGGCCCAATTATGGCCCACCTATGGCCCAATTTTCCAAATTTGACCCAAGCCTTTCTATTGGGCCTTATCCTAAAGCCAATCCAAATATTCTAGTCCAAATACTTTTTCTTGGATAGCCCATTAATATCCCAATCACTAAAGCCCTACAGAAAGGCCCTGCTAAAGGCCCAAACAAAATTAGGGTTTCACATAAAATGAAGATCAGGGTTAGGTGTTCTTACTTAACCCATTACGGACTTAATCCATTAAGTCCATCACTCCACTATGCCATTTATATATTATAGTTGAATCAAAATTTCCAGTTTAAAAGTCCAAACGCAGGCCTCGGAAATTCCCAAATTCACATTCCTAGAATTAGCATTTTCTAAACCCTAATTTGGATTTTCAACCTAATCACAAGAAAACTACATACAAGATTAAGATCTTAGGCCGATTAGGGTTCCACTATGTCGGACACCACCCAATGCCACCTCAGGCAGTGGTGGTTGGCGGCGGCAGCCACCCTTTCCAATGGTGGTGGCGGTTCTAGCCGAAAATTGCATATACAACTTCACATCCATAAAGTACACACTCACAAACACACAAACATACACACAACCACCATTCACGATGGCTGGTGGCGTCAGAAAATGGTGGCATCAAGATGACAGCCACCATGGTTGGCTGTCATGGTGGTTGTCCACGTTTTCCAACCAAATAGTACATATATCACACCACAATTGCAGATGAATTCGTATGCAGGAGCACTACCGCCCTCCGCCACCTCCCATGCGCCTGTCAACACTGAAAAAATGTGAAATTAGTAGCCCTAAACCACCGGTGGCAATAGCGGCACACACATCATTCAACCCACATAAACGAAGGAGGAAGAAGAGAGGTAGGTGGCGAGTGTTCTTACCGAGAGCCTTCCAGCCGTTTGCGACTCTAGTATCATCGTTCACAGCTTCCTTCGCTGGTCTCGGTGAATCTTCCAACTTCTCACTACATCTCCAGTGGCAAGGTTGTCATGGTGGTGGCGTTTAACGGTATTCTAGCGGCGGCAGCGGACTTGGGGATGTGGTGGCGACTAAAAGAGCTCCTATGGTGGTGGCAGCTGAAGATGCATTCCATAGGGTTAGGGTTAGCTGATGGGGAAGGAACACCGGGTATATCATGTGTTCTTTCCAAACTTGTGTCCCATTTTCCAACTTCAGTCGCTCCTCACAAGATTTGTTTTAAATTAAAATCCAAATTTTACCTTTTATCCCTTGCTTCCATAATTCTTTTCATAATAAGTCCTAATTATTACCAAGTATCCCCTGTCTTCAAAAATCATTTCAAATTGAACCATAATTTACAATACAACACTCACCACTCAAAATGCTTTACAAATTAATCTGGAATTTACATTTTAATCCTCGAAAGTCCAAATTATATCATTTGGATCCCCGAAACCTACACCCCGCTAAATATTACGGATTTAGAGCTATAAGAAAATATATTATACATCTCGGGGTTTTAGAATTTATTATTTATTTACTCATTTTATTTAATTTCAAATGGAGTATTACACGGTGAGTGCTCTGTTCGAGAACGTTTGGTTGAGGATGGCGGTGATCTCTCCATTTTCGAAGATGATCAAGGAGGTTCGGGTGAAGGATTTAAAGAAAGAGAACTGGAAGATAGAGCAGCTTCGGGGCCAGATTCCTTTGTTTGTTCGGGATAGTCAAGGTATTTTGACACAGTGTGGTTGTGGGTGCCGGTATCCAGGGTTGTAAGGTAGAAGATCTTGGAGGAGGCACACAAATCCAAGTTCTCTATTCACTCGGGGGCCACAAAGATGTACAAAGATCTAAGGTTGAGTTATTGGTGGCCCTACATGAAGCGGGAGATCGCCTGGTTTGTGGAGCGGTGCTTGACCTGTAGGAAGGTCAAGGCTGAGCATCAGCGGCCGTATGGTAAGGTTCAGCCGCTACCTATTCCCATGTGGAAATGGGAAGAGATTACCATGGACTTCATCATGAAGTTACCGAGAAAGACGAGGGGCGTGGATTCTATTTGGGTTATTGTAGACAGATTGACAAAGATTTTTCCTTTTATTCCAATCTCTTAGAGTATGTTTGCTGAGATATTAGCAGAAATTTATGTGTGAGAGGTGGCGGTCAGGCATGGGGTGCTAGTGTTGGTGGTCTCTGACCGGGATGTCTGTTTTACATCCAGGTTTTAGAGGAAATTCCATGAGGATTTGGGAACCCAGTTACACTTTAGCACTGCATACCACCCCCAAACTGATGGCTAGAGTGAGCGAATGATCTAGACGCTCAAGCATATGCTACGTGCATCTTTACTGGACTTTATAGTGAGTTAGGATGCATATCTCCCACTAGCCGCCAGAAAAGTTATGCTAATCGATGTCGCTTGAACCATGGAATGGTGTTGCTGAAAGTGTCACCATGGAATCGTGTAATTAGGTTTTGGAAGAGGGGCGAGTTAGGTCCCCGATATATTGGCCCGTTCAATATTTCTGCCAAAGTGGGCAAGGTAGCTTACCGTTTGGATCTACTAAACGAGCTTAGCCAAATTCACAACACCTTCCATGTGTCTCAGCTTCGGAAGTGTGTCACAGACGAGGCCGGAGTTATTTCATTGGACAACATTCAGGTGGATGAAAGCCTGGACTACATTGAGTGGACCGTTGCGGTTTTGGATAGGAAAACTAAGGCTCTTCGTAACAAAGAGGTGAAGCTAGTGAAGGTGCATTGGCAGCATCAAAGAGGCTCCGAATGGACCTGGGAGTCGGAGGATGAAATGAGGAGGCATTATCCAGATCTTTTTGCCTCATCAGACTTTGAGGATGAAGTCTAGTTCAAGTAGGGAGATTTGTAACGCTTGGTTCATAGGCTTGAAGGAGGAAGTGCATAGCTGAAGAAGGAGGATGTAGATCTGATGTCTTCACTGTTGAGGCATTCATATTAAGGTATAAAGTTGATACCTTGATCATTCATTTCCTATATCTATCCATTAGAGGAGTTTGTGTCATTTTAGCTTATTCTTGGGTCATTCGTGGACTTGATCATGGTTTGAAGTTATGACTTTAGATATGGACACATGATGGCCTCTTTGGATGTAAAGTTGCCATCTTTATTATGTTATGGCCCTCCCCCATGACCTAAACCCCTTATTAAGCTTCATATGAGTGTTTTAGCCCCTTGAATGCCATGTGTGGACATAAAATTAGCAACTTTACATAGTATCTTAACCCTAGGGGCATGATCTATAGTTTTGGGGCTTTGGATTCGATGGGAGTGACTGAATATAAAAAGACTGAAGGAACTCGATGAGCTGAGTCGGGTTTCCTGCTTTCTGGATTCTGAGTAAACTCGGCGAGTTGATGAGATAACTCGACGAGTTAGTTAGGGTTTTTCCCAGTATTTTGAGTTCTGAGGGAACTTGACGAGTTGCTAAATGCATTCGATGAGTTGGGTCAACATGTACTGTTGACCTTGACTTTTTACCTTGACTTCGACCATGGTTGACCAAGTTTGACTTTAAGGGTATCTCTAGTATTTTTGGATTTTTACAGAGTTGGTCAGATGGTGGTCGTAGGCAGTTGAGTTTTGAGCTACGAGTTGGGATTTGATCTTATTAGTTCAACATTTTGTGAGAGGTAAGTCTCGTCGCTATACCAATGGGTCAAAGGAACCAAGGCTGACTTATTATGTGTTATGTGGAATGCTAGTTGATTGTGCGATATGTGATATGATATTTATCCTTGTGATACTAGTATGGAAGTCCCCGATGGGTTCCCGTAACAGTAGACTAAGACCATGTGGGCGTTCCCTGGAATTCAGTGTAAGACCTTGGAGGGTTTCCATGGCATCCTAGTATGTTTGCATGTTTAGTTTGTATGATATTTATGTTGGATAAGTTGTCTTAGTCCATAACTTATTTGGTATATACTTGACCCGACTGGCATGGTCTATTTGGGTTGCATCTCATCCAAACTATTATGGATAATTTTATGAGAGTTATACACATATGTTTATTAATATATTATGAGTTATAATATATTAATATGAAGTTACGTTATTTAATTAGTTTTAGTCTTAAATTAATTATGAATTAATTTAGAGATTAAAAGGAATACTAATTAAATTATGGGCTATTTGTTTTATATAGTGTGGGCTAATACTCATTTGTTAATGGGCTAGGCTTATGTGGAAGTCCATGGATGATCCATGGAGCTTTTAACCCATGGATCCTTGGAAAAGGAAAAGACATGGGTTATTAGGGTTTCACCCTAACCATGCACACTATATAAGCATGCTTATGGAGCATGAAATGGAGCCTAAGAGAAAACTAGTGAACTAGTGTGTGTGTGTGTGTGCATGTGTGTGGCCGATTTTATACAAGGTGTATACTCTCTCAAAGTTTTCCAAGAGTTTGTGGTGTTTGTGATTCCATTTGAGGCATTCACACTATTGGTGCTTGGCCCTCAAACTCCTTAGAACCAAACTCACCAAAAGGTATGTAATCTCTTCTAACTCTTTTATGTTGAAATGTTCCCCATGCCATGTTAGATAGGTTATAAACATTGGAAAATTATTATTTTGCATGTATTTAGACAAACATAGATCCAAGGTTTATTAGGGTTGCATGCACACTTAGGAAGTGTTAGATTGCTCAAAACCCAACAGTGGTATCAGAGCCTAGGCTTGCTTGTTTGATACTTGATGCAAAATAGTGAAAAAAGTCGAAATTGTTGCTGTCAGCATGGTGGACTCGCCGAGTCCATTGGGGGGACTCGACGAGTCCAAGGCAAACTTCAACCTACTCGGCGAGTAAGTTCATGCACTCGACGAGTAGGATCGAAAGAGTGCAGATTCTCGACTTTTGTTGCTGGAAATGGACTAGAAACATTACCCTAAACTGTTTTGGTGTTATAAAACTTATTTTAGTTGGTGTAATGGTTGTTCTAATCCATTTGCAATAGCATATATCAAGATTCCATGATTTTATGTGTTCATATAATTCTTGAATTTTTGATGATCATGTTCATGTTCTTATGAATTTAGAAAATGATAGGAATTATTTTCTGAATTGTTTAGGATTAATTCTTTATCATTTATGTGTTTTTAATGGAGTCCATAATTTGTCCTCAAGTAATGGATTACCAAAGGTCACTTTCATTTAACACACACTTAAAACACATAAGTTACATGAAAATGAAGAGTCTTCATTTTTATGAACCTTTAATTCATAAGTTATGAAATGAAGAGTTTTGCAAAGTTACAAAACTTGCCCTCAAGTTTTGGAATTTGTAAAGTTTCACACACTTTAATAAACTTTAATTCCAAACCTTAGAGTTTTAATAGTTAAAATTCAACCCTTATACTATTTATAACATTAATGGTTAATTATTATATATATGTATAAGAATAAGTCATTTTACCGTTAGTAGGCCTCATTCACGAAGCCGGTCTATAAGGTGGGTATAAGGTTGTTGCCTATAAAATGGCGACTTAATGGGTGTATACTCTCACCCACCGCTTGCTTGATCGGTGGAGGGTCGTTAGCCGAACGGGTAGAACAATGACTTTAAATCCTCATTAAAAGTATAATGAATATTATAAAATAACTAAACTCTTTTAATTCCTAATCTTAGTTATGTTAGGAAAAATGTGAACATGGTGCTAGTCCATGGAATTCACACTTTGTACCTTACCAAGTCGTTGGTGGAGCGTGTGTGGTTAACCGGCACACTAACTAGGACTAGTAAGGATCACGAAGGGTGACTTAATGTTTGTCATAGATCAATGAAGCGTGTGTGGTTAACCGGCACATTGATTAGGTGATAATATTAAGAGTACCAAGTGAATTAGCATGGTTATTCACACCTTGTTTTGTGATCCTCGGCATCCCAGTCACAAAACTTGAAGGGCACAATCGAGATTGAAACATGCCGTTGAAAAGTTCAATGAATCTCAAAAGAATCTAGGAATTTCAAATCCAATTAAACCTAATAAATCATTTCATTTTCATGGTGGAAATTGGTGAATCGTCATTCACCTACCTTTCAAATATATTATTACTTAGATTACGGCATCCCTCTTCTAAGTGTAATATATTGTGATTGGATCCTAGCCTTAATATTACATTTGGGTGTCTTATTAAGGATCCTAAATATCTAATCTAAACTTACTTTCTTCTTTCAAATGTCTTCCAACACTAATGCTTCAGGCTCTAACCCAACTAGTTCTTTCTCTCTCATGAATCTTTGTGGGAGGGTCATGTTTGATGGTTCCAACTTCATGGATTGGATTAGGAACATCAGGATGGTTACTCGTTACGAGGACAAGGAATATGTCCTCGATAAGGAGTTAAAAGAACTTGATGAGTCTACTGCAACTCCTGAGGAGATCGCTGAATTCAGGACTCATGAAAGAGATGCTACTAAGGTGGCATGTATCATGATGGCCACGATGATAGCCGAGCTCCAAAAGTCGTATGAAGATTTCTACCCTTTTGAGATGCACCAAGACCTGATGGAAAGGTACCATCAGAGTGCTCGTCAGGAGCGGTATGAAATAATCTCCTCCATAATAACTACCCGCATGAAGGATGGTGAATCCGTCATGGGCCAGATGCAAAAGATGCAAAGGTATGTGGACCGTTTGCTGAAGCTGAATGTTAACATCCCCGAGGAGTTGGCAATTGACATCATTTTGCACTCCTTGCCTTCTTGTTATGATCATTTTCGAATGACATATCATATGAACAAGGAGGAAGTTACCCTCAGCAAGCTTCAAGGACTCTTGAAGACCGTTGAAACCGGTCTTAAGGGTAAAGCGGTTGTTACCTCTACTACTCCTACTCCAACTTCTACCCTTGTTTTAGCTATTGGGCAAGGCAAAGGGAAAAAGAGGAAGCACCCTTCGAAGGGTACCAAGGGAAAGTCTCTTGAAGGCTCCTCATCAAAGACTAAGAACGGTTCTGTCACTCCTTCTGCCATTCCCAAGGATGCTGAATGCTTTTATTGCCATGAAAAGGCACACTGGAAGCGAAACTGCCCTAAGTACTTGCAGGATCTAAAGGATGGGAAAGTGAAACCCACCTATGCAGGTATTTACACTATATTGTCTAATTACTCAACATATTCTAACTCTTGGGTGCTTGATACAGGATGTGGTATTCACATATGTTCTGATTTGCAGGGCCTAAGAAGAAGTGAGGATGTGGAGCACGGGAAGATAAACTTAATCATGGGGAATAGGAAGGCTTCACCTGTTTCCAAGATTGGAGTTTATACTTTGTTGCTTAATAATGGGTTAAAATTAGATTTGAATAAATGTGTGTACTCGTCTGAAATGGCGAGGAATATTATTTCTTTTCATGCTTTGTACAAACAAGGTTTTACCTTTTCATTTGATAATGAATGTGGTGGTATTAATGCTTTCTTTAATAATGTGTTTTATTTTAAAGCATTACCTTGTGATGGTGTGTATGAAACTGTGTCGATTGTGGACAACTTAGGAAATAATGTGTTGTATATTGATTCTTCTACTAGCCTAGATAAAGCATCATTGTGGCATTGTCGTCTTGGACATGTAAACAAGAAACGCATAGGCCAACTCCAAAAGAGTGGAGTCTTGGAATCATTTGACCTCAAATCAGATGATAGTTGTGAATCTTATCTACTTGGAAAAATGACACAATCACCCTTCACTGGAACTTGTGAGAGGGGTGAAGGTTTGTTGGACCTAATACATACTGATGTATGTGGGCCATTAAAAACCGCCACAAGGGATGCTAATCGGTATTATGTGACTTTTATTGATGATTTTAGTAGATATGGGTATGTCTACTTAATCAAAAATAAGTCTGAAACCTTTGAAAGGTTTAAGGAATTCAAGAAGGAAGTAGAAAATCAATTGGGCAGGAACATTAAGATGCTTTGATCCGATCGAGGTGGTGAGTATCTTAGTACCGAGTTCCTTGACTACCTTAAGGAGTGTGAGATTGTCTCACAATTGACTCCTCCCAGGACACCACAGCTGAATGGTGTAGCTGAGAGGCGTAATCGAACCTTGTTGGACATGGTTCGCTCTATGATGAGTCGAGTTTCGTTACTAATCTCTTTTTGGGGGTATGCCTTAGAGACTGCCGCCCATATCCTTAATCTAGTCCCTACAAAGAAGGTTACCAAAACACCTCATGAGATGTGGACTGGGAAGGTTCCCAATTTGGACCACATCAAAATTTGGGGTTGCGAAGTCTTCGTGAGGTGCGAAACTCATGATAAGCTTGAACCCCGAAGTGAAAGGTGTATTTTCATCGGCTACCCACAGAAATCCTTCGGTTACCTCTTCTACAGACCCAGTGAGAATGTGGTCTTTGTAGCACAAAGAGGGATCTTTCGCGAGAAAGAATTTATAAGCCAAGGAGACAGTGGGAGGCAGATTGATCTTGAAGAAATTCAAGAATCAATTGGTGAAGGAACCTCAGACACTAGCAATCAACCTGAGGAGGAAACTCTTGTTGATCCAGCTGACGAGTCTGTACCTCCGAGGCGTTCCACACGGGTTAGGAACACACCTTCGTTTTATTATGGTTTTAATATTACTACGGAAGGTGATACGTTTATTAGTGATAGTACACTAGTAAATTTGGATGAACCTAGCAGTGTTAAGGAAGCCATGGCAGGCCCGGAGTCTGCTAAATGGAAGGAGGCTATGGACAGCAAGATACAGTCCATGTATGACAATCAAGTTTGGAACTTGGTTGACAATGTACCAGGCCGTAAAACAGTCGGGTGCAAATGGATCTTCAAGAAGAAGACAGACATGGAAGGAAAAGTGCATACTTATAAGGCTCGACTGGTTGCGAAGGGTTTTACTCAAACTCAAGGTGTTGATTATGATGAAACCTTTTCGCCGGTAGCAAAGATTAAGTCTATTAGGGTTATGTTAGCCATTGCAGCATTTCATGATTATGAAATATGGCAAATGGATGTCAAAACCGCTTTCCTTAATGGAAAGTTGGCTGAGGATGTGTACATGAGTCAGCCAGAGGGTTTTGTCAATGCAGAGTACCCTAATAGAGTATGCAAGCTTGAGAAATCCATTTATGGATTAAAACAAGCATCTCGTAGCTGGAATCTTTGTTTTGATGAGAAGGTAAAAGAGTTTGGCTTCTTGAGAAGCGAAGATGAGTCTTGCGTGTATGTCGGAGCTAGTGGGAGTATAGCTAGCTTCTTGGTACTGTATGTGGATGACATACTACTCATAGGAAATGACATCCCAACCTTGCAGGAGGTTAAGTCCTGGCTTGGGAAGTGCTTTGCTATGAAGGACCTAGGGGAGGCTACCTATATCCTAGGGATAAGGATATTAAGAGAAAGGAGTAGAAGACTAATTGGACTTAGTCAGAGTATCTACTTGGATAAGGTGTTGAAAAGGTTCAACATGGAGAATTCCAAGAAAGGAGATTTACCGATCCAAAGCAATACCAAACTGAGTAAAACTCAGAGTCCGAGTACAGAGGCAGAGATAGCTAAGATGAGCCAATTACCATATGCTTCCACAGTTGGCTCGATCATGTATGCTATGACTTGTACCCGTCCTGATGTGGCATTTGCTTTGAGCATGGTCAGCAGGTATCAGGGGAACCCTGGCAAGGCTCATTGGACCGCGGTAAAGAACATTCTCAAGTACCTGCGGAGGACTAAGGATTGGATCCTTACCCTTGATGGCAGTGATGACTTGAGAATATTAGGGTATATTGATGCTGGTTTTCAGACTGATAGGGATAATTTCTGCTCTCAGTCGGGCTGAATCTTTACCTTAAATGGAGGGGCAATTTCTTGGAAGAGTTCCAAGCAGGAGACGGTGGCTGATTCGACTTGTGAATCAGAGTATATAGCAGCGAGTGAAGCAGCGAAGGAGGCAATATGGCTAAAGAACTTTATCGGAGACCTTGGAGTTGTACCAGCTATTAAGGAACCTATAGAGATTTTCTATGACAACAATAGTGCGGTTACCTTAGCCAAGGAACCAAGAGATCATGGCAGATCCCGACACATTGACAGAAAATATCACTTCATAAGACACAAGATTGAAGAAGGACTCATTGTGACAAGGAGGATATTGTCGGATGAGAATCCTGCAGATCACCTTACGAAGGGATTGACGAGGGTTAAGCATTTTCAGCATGCGAGACGCATCGGGCTGAGGGACGATATTAGTTTTACAGATTAGATAGTTTTCCTGAAACTTGTAAAATGTAATCGACGTTTGATGATGAATAAAATTTGTGATTTATTTATGAGTAAAGTGTTACTATCATTGTCAATTATTTACTATTGTTTCAGTTTTGCATGTTTTGACTTCCAGAATAATTAATTTATTCAAACCTCCACAATCGATCATACGTCGGAAGTAGGTATGAATCAAGATTGTCATGAATTGGGTTTGTAGATGCCTTAAAGGTGTTTAGACATGGCAATGGTTGCTGCAACATTCATGAGTACTCATAAGTTATGAGTATTGGTATAAACCCACGCTCACTTGTATCACTTCATGGAATTTATCTCGAGTGATCGTGAGACGATAACATCATATAAATCTTTAAACCTAGAGATATGAGTTGTTACCTATGAGTTGGTTGTGCATTGATTGCATGTAAACGCATCAGTAACTTGATGTTATAAAACCTGCCTTTGTGTACAATTCAATAAGTAGTAGAACAAGCATATCAGTCGAAGCTTATCTGTTCCTTCTAGAAATAGAAGCGATATCTGGGCCCCTCGATGATTTTGTGTTGACCCATGTACCAGGCCTGGTCAGAACTAAACCAATGTGTTCAGTGAAGTTCTTCGTCAAACAAATCGGAAAATCGAGAAACAACTGCTAGACAATAAGCAAGACATAGTTCCATGTGTTTGTCCGGCTGATATCATGAGAACAGAGGATTATGTGATCACTTATCTAAAATGGCGCTTCATAGTTCGACAGAGTCTTCATTGTTCGAGGGAGTTTTCGAGAGCTACGATTGTTGGTTGGTTTCTGAAGTTATAGGCAAATATAGTTATTAGACTTATCCAAGTGGGAGTCTGTTGGATAAGGTGTCTAAGTCCATAACTTATTCGGTATATACTTGACCCGACCGGCATGGTCCATTTGGGTTGCATCTCATCCAAACTATTATGGATAATTTTATGAGAGTTATACACATATGTTTATTAATATATTATGAGTTATAATATATTAATATGAAGTTACGTTATTTAATTAGTTTTAGTCTTAAATTAATTATGAATTAATTTAGAGATTAAAAGGAATACTAATTAAATTATGGGCTATTTGTTTTATATAGTGTGGGCTAATACTCATTTGTTAATGGGCTAGGCTTATGTGGAAGTCCATGGATGATCCATGGAGCTTTTAACCCATGGATCCTTGGAAAAGGAAAAGACATGGGTTATTAGGGTTTCACCCTAACCATGCACACTATATAAGCATGCTTATGGAGCATGAAATGGAGCCTAAGAGAAAACTAGTGAACTAGTGTGTGTGTGTGCATGTGTGTGGCCGATTTTATACAAGGTGTATACTCTCTCAAAGTGTTCCAAGAGTTTGTGGTGTTTGTGATTCCATTTGAGGCATTCACACTATTGGTGCTTGGCCCTCAAACTCCTTAGAACCAAACTCACCAAAAGGTATGTAATCTCTTCTAACTCTTTTATGTTGAAATGTTCCCCATGCCATGTTAGATAGGTTATAAACATTGGAAAATTATTATTTTGCATGTATTTAGACAACCATAGATCCAAGGTTTATTAGGGTTGCATGCACACTTAGGAAGTGTTAGATTGCTCAAAACCCAACAATTTATGTGATAGGGAAGTCCATGCAGGGGTTTCCATGGTAGTTAGTTAAGACAATGTGGGGATTCCCATGGTAGACAGTTAAGACCATGTGGGGGTTTCCATGGCAGTGGGTTAAGACCACGTGGGGTTCCAGTGGCGCCCGATGTAAGACCTTGGAGGGTTTCCATGGAATCCTTATATGTTTATATGCATGGCTTATGTAGCTTATGTAGATGATACGACTTATGTGATTATGTGGATTGTGTGGGGTATGTAATCAGGAACTGACTAAGCATTAACTTATAGTTCGTTGATTGTTTTAGGTAATTCAGGAGATAAGGGCAATGGCCTGACTAGACGGTGTGGCATGCAATCTTCGACGTTTTTGTTGGGAGACTCTGGTATTTTTGGATAATTTATTTGATATAATGGATTTTTGAAAAAAAACAAATGTGGTTGATGTGACATCCCCAATTTCACGGTCAGAAAAGACCGATTTGTTTATGCTTTGTTTTAAAATTAGAGTAATAGTTTACAGAAAACAGTTGCGGAATTTGTTCCCAAAACAAAATGTGATAAGAATTTATCAAAGCATTTCTTTAAGAAATGCATTTTTATTAAATATCAAAATCTCGGGATGTCATGTTCCGATATAGGCCAAAAGCATAAACAATATAAAATAGACCTTACAACAATTATTTATAACTGCTGATCTATAATCCAAAATCTCTCGTCAATTCCACCAACTTATACCTTTGTGCCATTACCTGTAATGCTAAGAAAACTAAGTGGGTCAGGCTTGGGAGCCTGGTGAGCATATAGGGTTTTCAACCCACAATAATATAATTATTATATTTAATCATCAAACAATCAACCCAATTACCCATCCCCATTATATTCTTTATTTCTTAATTTTTTACCTTAAGAATCAACTATCCTTTATACATTCGTTCCTAAGGATTTACCTAAGGAATTGGCATGAAGTCCATTGCTGCCAAAGTTTATCTATCAGGTACTAAATCCATAGCTATCAGCTGCTAACTCCATAGTCACCAAGGTTCACTTAACAAGCGCTAACTCCATAGTCACCAAGGTTTACTCAACATGCGCTAACTCCATAGTCGTTAAGGTTTACTTTAATAGGCGCTAACTCGATAGTCACCAAGGTTCACTTAACAAGCGCAAACTCCATAGTCTCCAAGGTTTACTCAACATGCGCTAACTCCATAGTCGCCAAGGTTTACTTTAATAGGCGTTAACTCCATAGTCACCAGGGTTCACTTAACAAGCGCTAACTCCATAGTCGCCAAGGTTTACTCAACATGCGCTAACTCCAAAGTCGCCAAGGTTTACTTTAATAGGCGCTAACTCCATAGTCACCAGGGTTTACTCATACCATCTCTCATCAGACACCAACTATTCCATCTACCCATGTTCTACCCAACATATTTGTAGATATAAATTACATATATAGTTTAAATTATATACAAACCTGTATAAAACATTCATCCAACATCCATCTCAAATAAACAAACAATATATAAACACATAACACGTATTTCATAGCAAATACTTCATATCTATGTGTTAGAAGAAAGTAACTATACACTCACACCAAACATATACTTAATACATTCAAACAATAGTTGTATTAAAATCGTGTTTATGAAAGGGACTATACAGTCACTTGATTAGAAGATGATTGGACAACACTACGGCTCTAAGAGTAGTACTTCTTCGATGAAACCGGGATCACTTCGCACACCGGGCTACTCGCGGGCAGAGCTTCGACTCGGAAACTCTTTTCTTCTCGGGACCTTTGGGCTTATGGACTTGCTTTGGGTCTCGGGATGATACCAGGGCTTCGAGGGGGGGGTTTAAAATATGGCTTAAAGAGGGTATCGGGAGTGGGAGAGAAGAGATTAAGCAACCAATCTCGGTTGCCCTTTGAATTCTATTTATAGGGATGATTTTATGGATTCACGTCGTGAATCTCAAATATTCACATCATGAGTTCTGTCGTCACTGCATGCATCATCGCAAGTTACGTCTGTCAGACTCCAGAAGTCATAAATACTGAGTTCATGTCGTGAACTCTGACAGTTTTGGGGTTTCGCGCCCCGAACTTCATAAATTCACAACTTTCGCATACGAACTCCGTTTTCGATGTTCTTTATATCGACGCGTAGGTAAAGAAAAGATCTATAACTCTCATTTAGACTTCGTCGGCTAATTTTGAGTTTATTTTTATTATATTATTTATATATTATTTTTAGTAGGTCGGGACAGGAAAAATCCGTTATAAACTCATAACTTCTTCATCCGACGTCCGTTTTCATCTGTCCTTTTACCGTTGAACTACTATCGACGAGATCTTCGATTATCATTTAGATTGTGTCGGCTAGAAATCACTTGATCTCATATTCGAACTTTAGGCTGCATACTGCTAATGCTGAAACTTTGAAAAATCATAACTTCCTCATACGAAGTCACATTTACACGTTCTTTTGATGCACGCTCTCGGTTTAATGTATTCTACCACTTTTGTTTAGATCGCTAAATCCAAATATCGCTCTATCGTAAATTCACTATTTACGTCGCGTTATGTCGTGACGGTTCTGTCGTGAAACTTCGACAGATCATAACTTCTTCATTATAACTCGGATTTCGGCATTCGTTATATGCACAGAAACCTTGTGACATATACTACAACTTATTCAAGATTAATCATTCTAAATAATCTTCCATCAAAAAGTCATTTTTGATGCTCATTGTCTTTAAATTGACTAGCCCTGATCTACGGGCGTTACAGTTGAAATATAATGTCATTTGAGAATGATTTTGTTAATTAAAAATGATAAATTTTATTAGAAATTTGGGTTGTTATAGAAGATTACTTTTGTAGATAACGTTGTGTATGTTGAAAAGTTTTGACGGCTCTTCGTGATGAGGAATGAGTTATTCTTAGGTATTTTTTTGCGATTTTGTTGGCCATTTTCCATATTTCCAATGGAAGCTGGATGGTATACGCAAAAGAAGGATTCTTTTTGACTCCAAAATGCACATCCGCAACTCCTCAGTTAGCATACAACATGGGCGTAGATAAATCGGTCGAGTATTTAAGGATATTTGGCGTACCGTACGAGAATGTGTGTGCAAGTTCTCCAAATCTATTACTTTGATGTACGGGCAATGATATTTACAAAAACCAACTATCAACGATGCCCACCAGTTGTACACGGTGCATGAAGGCAAGCATGGGTTCCCATGAAGGTTAGGTATTATCGATTGCATGCATTAGTCTTAGGTATTGTGCCCAAATGCATGGTGTGGTCAGTAAATGCAAGGTGACCATAGAGAGCCGACAATTGTTCTAGAAGCAATCACATCACATGATCTTTGGATAAAACATGCATTCTTTGGTCTAGCTGGTGGAAACGAAATCAATGTTCTGAAAATGTAGCCGATATTCAACGATATCTACCGTGAAGAATCGCACGAGGTACTTTTTCAAGCAAACATGGTAGCATATAAGCTCGGGTACCATCTTACTGATGGTATATATCCTCCCTTATTTGTTTTTCTGAAATCTTTTTCATGTCCAAACGATGAAAAGAGAAAAAAGTTTAAAGAGATGCAAGTGTCATCTAGGAAGGATGTGGAGCGAACATTTGGTGTACTCAAGAGGCGTTGGCTAGTACTAGCAGTTGGGGCATAGTCATATGAAGTGAAAAGGTTGCAACATGTAATTTATATGTGCATCATATTGCATAATATCATTCTTGAAGATGAAGGAAGACCGTTATATCGATACAAAGAAAACGAAGTTTTTCCAAATGTCGAAGGAGTAGCCGTTGGTATGCAAGAGTATAGGGAAAATAGAAGATAAATATATAATAGCGACATTCATCATGCCATTCGTGCTGATACGGTGGAGCACATTTATAAGGTTCACATTCAGTTGTCGATAGAGTATTGACATGATGATTTGTATGACGAATCAGATGATGATTCAGATATGTTTGTCGAGAGCAAGGATTCGGATGACGAGGACGGGAATGATGTTGATGAGAATGACAATGACGATGATGCCGATGGCAAGGACAACGATTCAGAGTGACTTATTTTGGTTTTTTAAAATTCGGATAGTAATTATGTTTTTTAAGATGTGTTTTTTTAATATTTGTTTTTTTTATGGTTTTTTATTTTTATTTTTAATCTTGCTTATGTTAATGTAATTTTAAATTAGTGAAGTGGTTTTTTATTTTAAGTAATTTTTATGTTTATTCCACATTTAATATATATATATATATATATATATAATCAAATTCAATTATTTTTATTAAAAATAAAAGTGAGAAAAACTTCTCACACACACTTTGGCTTTTGGTGAGGGAAAGAAAAATGGGGGAAAAGATGACGTGGCAGGCAAAAAGTGAGGGAAGCTTCCCACACATCACATCACATACTTTATATAACTCAAAAATTGAAGCTACAAATGGAACTATGGATGGTTAATTTAGATCATGGCATGAAGGAACAATTGATTTTGCTCTTACGTACATATAATTATGTTCCCAAATGAAAATTTTGTGTGACTCATGAAACAAAACCTGCTCCTGCATGGTAATTAAATCCTTTTGTATCATTTGTTTCATAACTTCCACTCTTTTAGTTTGCTCCTATGTCATGGTAATTAAATCCCTTTATATCATTGGTTTCATAACTTCCACTCTTTTAGTTTGTACAGATTCAAATACTCTAAACGGATTATAAATATATGGCAGGTGTGATAGGATAATATGGACTGGGATAAACTAAAGAAGATACTGTACCCTAGAAATGAATCCAAGTTATCCGATTATCGGTCGGTGAAGACGATATTTTCTACCTAAGTTAAAGTCTCAAGATAGATTATCAAAACCTTTGCATTTCAGATAGGTTTCTAGAACTATATTTTTTCCAATCTTACTAAAAACTGCAAGGACAAGAGGTTTACCCACAATTCTTGAAGAATTTGAAACTCCAAGAATGAAGGTTTTAAAACCCTTAAAAATGAATGAGAAACTCGAGCATAGAGATTTAATGGTGCAAATTTAGAAGTACTACAAATTCTACAATAAAAATATGTGAAATTAGATGTCTTAAATTACCAAACATTGCAGGCAATAAGTAAGTTCTCTAATCATATTTTAATAATTTTCAAAAAATGTGATGCAACACATATGGGGTTTACTTAAAAAACTAAACGTATATGACCACAAATGAGAACCTATATTTAATAAATTATCGAATAATTACATTAGAATGTGTACATAAACATTACATTTATAATTTTAAACTAATAATAATTTTGCATTATTTATTAGTATAAATTATTTGTATATCAAAAAATATACATACTACTTAATCGCATACAACCTTTATGTACAACCTATTCATAATAGATTAAACAATACCAATTATAATGTAATAATTTTGTTAATTGCATAATGTTAGCATCTTATTTGTTTTAAAATCATAACATCTCGATTAAGCATATGCTTAAATAGAATGTTAACTATTTATTTTACCATAATATATATAATCATATTAAACTACATAATTATTCAACTGTGCAACGTGCAGACATTAACCTAGTTATATTATAAAAGAAACATTTTTCCTTATCACCGTGTATATTTGGAATCTTCATGACCTTTCAATTACCACTTTAATGTAATTAATCTATTAATTTAAAATATATTATTAGATTCAAAATATTGTTTTATTATTAGCAAAGTTTTAAAATAATTATTGTAATACACTTATTTGGTAAATTAAAGTATTATCTTAAATCCAATATATATATATATATATATATATATATATATATATATATATATATATATATATATATATATATATGTCAAAGTATAAAATAAACTTTAAAAAATATATTCAAATACTACTTTTTTTAAAATGGTTAAAAAAGTTTAAATAATGTATGGTAGAACGACAAGTCAAATTAAATAAAAAATATCAAATTTTTAATATCACCATGTACATTTGAAACATCACTTACCTTTCAATTCTAACTTAATATAATTAATCTATTAATTTAAAATATGTTATTAAATAAAAAATATTATTTGGTAGACTTTTAAAATAATTATTATAATACACTTATTCGTTAATTTAAATATAATCTTAAATCTAAAATATAAATCCAAATATAAATTGACTTGAAAATATACATTTAAATCTCTATACATGTAGAACGACAAGTCAAATTAAATAAAAAATATGAAGAAAAATATTTTTGTTGTAACATCTGCATTCAAGTATGATTCTCCTGAGTTCAATTTCTTTAAATCTAAGTTTTGGTGTCTTCGACTTCCCACGACGAGGTGATGGAATGACTATTACGTGGCAACTTGGTTTAGAAAATGCGCATCCACGAATCACCATGACGTGGCTAGGCCTTCGTGACTACGTGATGGCGACCGGGGTTCGAAAAAGTAGATTTCGGGATTGATGCCCTTTTTAAAGGCACTAACTCCAAGCGTTGCCTTATTTTGCCGCCTCTAATCTTTGAAATTGATCTCGACCCAAACCCTATCCTCTTTGTGTATCATTTTGAGTGTGTGAATCCATTTTTGTGAAGGTTAAATGAAGGAGTCCATATTCTAACTTGTGAGCTTGGTTCCAGCTTAGATCCAACATCTTCAATACATTTCTGACCTTTCAGAGGTAAAAAGTCTCAACCTTGTTCATTACTTTTCTAGATCTTGTTATAAGTCATTTTATGAGCTTTTTGGTACCAATCTTCTTGTTCATGGGGTTTGAGTGAACACCAGAGCCTTTAAGTTCTTTATTTGGTTTCTAGAACATAGTGTTGGTTGGAGGTTGGCCTTGCATGAATTATTTTGGTGTACATGGAATTTGGTGAAACCATTAAGAACTTAGTTTTGGAGATCTTAACTTATTAGTATGTCTTAATGGATAAAGTTGGAAACTTTATCCATAAAGAGAATGAGGATGTTTAGATTTGAGCTTTGGATCTCTTGGGATTAAGGGTTAAGAGCTTAATCCATCAAGTTGTACATGTGTAGTAGCCACGACGTGGTGGCTGGTCTGGTCGACGTTGTTTCGTCCTGAAGCTGCCACAACGTGGAGCTCACAGCTAGGGTATACTTTGATCGTTAACTTTTTAACTTGATTGAATTTTGGCCAAATTTCTAGTTTTATAGAGTATACTAAGTTTTGAACTTGTGTTCCTTTAGGTAGGTTGTAGCACCAATTTCTCGAATGTATGAGCTTTGGCTATTTGATTTCGAGTGTTAAGTGAGTTTTCTTACTATACTATGTAGGGTGCTAGAGAGTCTTTATGACTTTTTCATGAAAGATTATGGTTAGATCACATCACTTGTATGAAAGACTGTGGTTGGAGCACATCACTTGTATAGATGATCATGGTTGGATTATGGCAGGAAAGACTGCGGTTGGAGCACATCACTTGTATATTTGATCTTATTTTTGAATTTTTTTTGTGTTTTTGGATAGATCTCTGAAAATAAGAGGGGTTTGTTCTTTGCATTTTTGATAAAAACGAGTTTTTGATCGAGTTTTGGAGCAAAAAAGGGGTAAAAACGTTGTTTATTAAGGGTTTACGGCTGTAAACGCATTTACAACTAGGGTTTCCAGAGTTTACGGCTCAGCTATTTGTGGCTCGATGTACGGCTTGGACGTGTGTAGCTCAGACAGCTTGCGGCTCAGAGTTTACGGCTTGCGGCTTGGTGGCATACCTGTGTTCATTTAAAAAAAATGGGGGGGGGGGGGGACAAATTCTTGGGGTGCCAGGTTTCGAACACTGGTCAGGCGCATCCATAACAAAGGCGGCTTACCAGTTAGGCTAGAGAGCTTGTTGATTTAAACCTTTGCGTTTTAATTCAAAAGGCTTCTCCAGTTCGTCTAATTTCGCAAAATTAACACTTTTAGCCCAAAATTTAAATTTCTTTTAATTTTAAATTCTATGTTCTTCCAAAATTTTAACCTTTAATTTTTAAATTTCTAAATTGATTTTTTACTTAAAATTTTGACTTTGGCCTTTTTAGTTTGACATTTGACTTTAAACTTTGACTTTCTCATTTAACTTTCAAATTTTCAAATTTAGCTTTTCGGTTTGACTTTTAAGTTTTTTAAATTTGACTTTTAAGGTTGAATTTTGAGTTTTTAGTCAAAGGGAAATTTTTGATAAAAATGAGTTCTTCAAAAATCAATGTCAATGAAATTTCTTTGGAGAATTTACGTGAACATTACGAATTACTACGTAGAGAGAACGAGGAAATAAAATACGAATGTTAGCAAATTAGGAAAGGCCGGAAACCATTAAAAGATCAATTAGAGGCCAAAAAAATGATTATAAGAAATTACAGGTAGAATATAGTAACAAGTGTGTCCATTATAGATATCTTAAGAAAGATTTTGATGTTGTGACTGCCAAACTTGATGCATTAAAAGCCAAATATAAAGATGTTGAATTCAACTTTAATAAATTTGATATGTCAAGTGAGGTAGTTGTGTCCATGATAGAAAAACAATTAACATTTAAAGATAATCAAAACAAGGGTCTAGGGTATCATGATGTTCCACCTCCTTTCAATGATCACTACACTTTCACCCTTTTGACTAAGGAAGAATTTGAAAATAAAGCACACCTTAAGTATGGACAACCCCTTGTTCCAGTTTCAGTTAATACTAAACAATCAGGGCAAACCGAGGGTGTTGAGGTGAAGAATACTGATGTTTCTACTTCTTGTGTAGGTAAAGTAGTGGAAGAAGAGAACAAGAAGAACACTATTGAACAAACCAATGCCTCCTTGAACTCTGAATCTGTTTCATCGAACTCAGTTGCTACTAATCAAGCTGCTGTTGGTAAATACAGGCCATCAATTCAAGCTAAACAGAGTGCCTGTTGCAAGTGTGCATGTGGGAACAACCAGAAACGTGGCAAGGGTACGCCACCAAGGGTAGGAAGAAACAACTTCCCAGTGAAGAAAAAGACTTGCGTTCACTGTGGAACATCCGGACACATTGCGAGACATTGTCCTAATCGCACGTATGTTCCACACTACGCACAAGGATGGAAGAACGCGCCAAGAGGGAGATTTTCCAAAAGAAACCAATCAAGGTTACGTTCAAACACTGGCGACTGGAATGCCATGAAGGCCAAGAATCCAATTCCCAAGACCAAGAATCAAAATCACAAGGTCAAGAAGGGAATGCCAGTCAAGAAGTCCAATCCAAGAGATGCTCCAGCGAAACCAAGACAGACTAGGTCAAAGTCACATCAACGACGAACTTCAAGTTCAAAATCAAGTGCCGAGGCACCCATCAGATCGAATAAGAAATGGGTTAAACCCAACTACAGATGGGTACCAAAGGTCCACTCTCCCAAATTTTCTAATGATTCTAATATTTCTACATCTTCTGTTTGTGATAAACAGGATATGTCTTGGGAGAGAGTAATGTGTATTGATGATAAAGGTCAACCCAGTTTCAAAATGGATTGTATTCCAAATACCAACTGATCCCGCTCTGTGTCAAAGCAGCTATGGAGGCATATCATCAAACTTCGGTTTGTTGGTAGTACCTGTTCCAGGCACATGATAGGGGACATCTCTCAACTGTGCAACACTTAGAACTTTGTTTGAGAGTGTGTTTCCTTTGTGGGAAAGGAAGAAAGGAAGGGATAACACATGGGGTTTGTGCTTAACGATGTGAAGAATTTTCGGATCTATTTTGAGATTATGCGTATTGTTCTAAGACCTTCTGGATGCAAATTCAATCGGTGACTTACAGTTTGAGTTTTCTTCTCTATACTCCTGAGTTTATCTTACAATGTTTCATTTTGAAGACAATTTTTTATTTTCTTATAGTTTTTCGTTAGTAGGTTTGTTTGGGAAGTGATATGAAGTCTAGTGCTAAGGGGCAATATAAAATTCGTGTAATGCACTAAAGCCGAATTGTCTAGACTCCATGTTCAATGTGCTGGTAGGCACAAAGGATTCAAAACGACTAGACTTAGATTGACAAATGAAAGGACTAGACAATATGGACTTAGATAATTTCATTTGGACTGAGAATACGACGCTCGGGTAGATTGAGCAGTGAGATAAACATGGGAACCTACGAGATACAATAAAAGTTAATTATCTAGAAATGTGGCTTAACATTTCATTGATGTATGGACGTATGTCCTTAATTCCGGTACTGATAGGACAACTGGGGGTTCTGATAAAGTAGGTCTGTAGGAAATTATTTTCTTGCTTTCTATATGTCTGTCATATGTTGCTTCCTTTGCGTGATTGGAACATATCCGACCTGGAATGCAATATATGCAACTTTATCTCTATGTACCTCCTTATCTATGAAATTATTTCTATTTATTAGCCATATGTTATCCCCTCTGCGTGATCGGAAGAACCGAATTGGGACACAACATATGCACCCTACTATTTCTATAACCCCCTATTTAATTTAGTCATATGTTGTTCCATCTGTGTGATTGGAAGACATCCGACCTGGGATACAACATATTCACTTCTGTATCTAACTTCTTTCTTAATGATTGAATACTTACCTAATGTAAGGAGTTCTTTGGAAGTTCTTGAGTACCGGGGTATGTCTAGAAGTGGGAAACACACTCTGGTACATCTAAAATTGAACCATTTAATAGGTTGACTGTAGACCTCGCTGCTTAATTTAAGTAGACAACAATATCCTTGGTCGTCATCAACTAAATATCCATTTAAAAATATACACCACAATGACTTGTTACTTATAATCTGTCCAAGTTGTCAACATCCTTTGTGTTTAAGTGGATCACAATATTGGTGATTGATTAGATCCAGACATGTAGGCATGTATTGATAAACGATACTGGATTGGCCGACAACTTTGATCCCCAAATATTTTTGTTTTATTAAATTTGGTCATAGCTTTCCTTTATGCACAAATTTAGGGGGAGAATTAAAAAAAAAATCAAAAATCAAACAAAAATCATAAAATTAAAAAAAGCCAAAAATAGTGTTATTTCTGTTTTATTTCTTGTTTAGAAAAATCAAAAATCCAAAAATATTTTTGTTTATGTTTTATGTTTTTTAGAAAATATAAAAAATCCAAAAATATTGTGTGCTAAGTTTTCTTTTAGTTTTGTTTTGTCTTGAAAAATGAATTCAGATGTAGATGAGACTCATGGAGACTGTATCGAGATTTCTAAGCCAAGGCTTCATCCGTGAGCATCGAAGAATTCTCATTCGAAGGAGCAAGAAATGAAGATTATTCTTTCAACATTCAATCTTTCAAACCCAGAAGCTAGGTGAAGCTGCAATTGAAGATTATGTGACAGATTACATTGAAGCCTCATCAATCAATCTGCTCTTATCTATGAACCTGCTAAAGTGATCCAGAAGATTAGTTATCTCTATTATTCTCTCTGAATATTCTCAAGCTGAAAGCGCCATTTTTCAAGAATCTCTTCATGAAGCCTCTTCACCCAATGTGTGTTCAAAGCCAAATTCTGAAGAAAAGTCCAAGTGCTCAAGATGAAGTCATTCATTGAAGATTCATCAAGTTCATCTTGAAGTTCTGAAGAATTTGAAGAATAATGTTGAAGCCAAGCTCCCAATAATGATTAACAAGAAAAGCTAGCTATTTTTTTAAGCGGAGTGTGTTGGGTCAATTAGAAAAGAAAGCTATAAACCAATAGGGAGATTTTTGGGTCTAAAATATTGATTTATACTTTACTTTTCTAGAAAAATATATTTTTCAATCTAGGATCGTAAACATCTTGGTTTTTACGGCTGTATGTATGTTATACGGTTGTGTTTACGGCCATAAACCCATTTATGGTCGTAAACCCATTTATGGCCCATATTTCCCGTGTGTGTGTATATATATATATATATATATATATATATATATATATATATATATATATATATATGTGTGTGTGTGTGTGTGTGTGTGTGTGTGTGTGCTAGGTGGTTGAGGAGGGATTTGATGAACAAAAAAGGAGTATACGACCAAGAGAGAGAAGAGGGGAGCTTAAGTGTGTGTAAGTTGTGTGTGAATCTTGTATTTGGATCTACATTCTAATCAAATCATACAAGATTCATCATATTCTTCTTCTACTTCTTCTTCATTAGATCTGGTATCATCCGTTTGATTGGGATTCCGCACCATCAAATGGATCTGATTGATACACAAGCAGATTTGGGACTTACACCCATTGATATGTATGAAATGTGGTATTTTAGGGAATTCACTAATCTTTGTGCTTACAGTTTTATGTTTAAATGTTTCACCTACTTCAGGTTTTAAAGGGAAGGGTCTGACCTGATTAGACTACATACCCTGAAGTTTTATTCCACATTATCTTTTTATGATTTACTTTGATGTTTGGGAATAAATTAAATTTGATTTTATTTTGAACAAATGAATGAAAGTCTTAGGTTATGTAAAAATGAAATTTTTACTTGGCATTTTTGGGACATTACAAGTTGGTATCATAACCTTTGTTTGAAGGATTCAGGTACACTTCATAGTATGTATGGGCTCAAACTAAGGGATAATAAAATATTTTAAAAGAAAAATACTTTTTAAAAAGTTTTTATACAGAAGGGGTTACGATGCATGTAATCAACCGAGCCAACATGGTCCATTTGGGTTGCATGGCATCATGCATTTGGATATACTATAATGAGAGAAATAACACTATAGGTTTGTTAATATATTATAAGTTCTAATATATTAATATGATTATTTAATTAGTATTGATCAAGAATTAATCTAGGATTAATTAAGTGATCAAAAGAATACTAATTAAATATATAGGTTGATTGTGTAAATCATCCATACTTATAAAGTGGGCTAATGCTCCATGGATTGTCAAGTTGGGCTAAAACCCATAAGATGCTCCATGGATGCTCCATGGTGTATTTGTAACCATGGATCATGGAAATGAAAGGCCATGACAATTAGGGTTTACATGGTGTAACCCTAACTATATAATGATCTTGTTCTTGGAGAAAATTGGCCATTAAGAGTGATAGAAAGGGATAGCCGATTTTATGAAGTGTTCTAATTTCTCTCAAGTCATTCCATGTGTATTTGGTGTTGTGTGAACCATTTGAGGTGTCACACTTGGGGCACTAGGCACTCAAGCTTCATGAAGACTTTCTACATCAAAGAGGTATGTAATTCTAACTTGATATATTCATATGAATCATGTTATTATGCTAGTTAGGATGAATACCTTGGAAAATTCATATTTGCATGTATAATAGAGAAAACATAGATCCAAGGTATTTAGGGTTGCATGTACACTTAGGAGTGTTAGAATGCTCAAAACCCAACAATAAGTTATTCCCATAATACCCATACATAAATGTTTTATTTTAGTATGCTATTATATGAACTGCATGCTAGAATAGGGCTAAGGATCCACTCAGGTTGTGTGATAGAATGCTTGATAGGAGAGATGCCTTTATATGTCTGCTATGTGACTAGGTTCCTTAGAGTTTGTGCTAATACTGGAAACTCTTTTATGAATGCACTAGGTTGGTACGTAATGGAGATTAGATAGCCATAAATGTTTAACTCAACCATATTACATGTTCTTGTTTGATGAAGGCCTTATTGTAGAGCCATTTTCTCGAATGTTTATTTAATTGTGATTATGTATGACCAGTATTCATTGGATGATCACTATTGTCTGCAGATACTTTCGTAGAAAATATGGAGAGAAAATCCTAGGAGAGCCTAGGAAGTACCTTATTCTGATTGTGTCTACTATTTGACGATGTATCCATGTATGAGCAGAAGTGACTTAGAAAATTTGTGATAAGTCTTGAGGAAAGTACAAATATGTGTGGAAGGTAGCATTGGGTCCGTACTACTGAAAGCATAGGTTCTGTACTCGAACCAAGGGAAGTCAAGAAAATTCTAATTAGCTTGTAGAATAAGAGATTAGTTGATTATATTTTGACCCTTTTGTTGTTTCTCAGAATGGTGGTTGCGACTCGTCATGGAGATCTTTTGGTTCAGGCTTGGGAGTTGGGGCCTAGTGATGCTGAGTTACATGAGTTCATCACGTCTGAGATTTTGCGAGTTATCCTTAAGGTGACCCCTGTCATGTTTGGGTTGATCTAAGAGGGGATTGTAGAGCTGATGGAGGGGAGATTGGTACTTTCTATGTAGAGATGGATGCAGGTGAACTTGGGACCTGTACTCTCATGTATCGACTGTTTCACCACTATGGGGCTCCCGAGTTCTTCAGAAAGAAGGACCCTATTGCTAGCCAACTATGGATAGCAAATATGGTAACTACATTTTGGACGAGCTTCTGTCCTGAGTGGTCAAATTTCAGATTTATAGTATGCCTTATAAGAGACAGATCTCGTGATTGGTGGGATGACCATGCCTTAGGAGATGAGGCCATTGAGGCGATGACCTGGGCAGACTTTGTCACCATGTTTCAGGAAGATTTTGTACCCACTATAGACATTTAATAGTGTTGGATATCAGTGCTACCGGTTGATCTAAAACCAAATGGTATTAGAAAGGCACAACCAAACCCATAGAGCGTATTTAGCCCTCCAGGACCAGACACTCAGTTGTGGCACAACGGCCATTGTGCGAGGACTTGATCGATGCCATTTATAACCCCCAACAATCCCCCCTAAGAAATTGCTCTCTGAGAGAATCGAACCCTCGCCACTGGATCTGATACAACTTGTTGGACATCAGTGCTATCGGTTGATCTAAAACCAATTGGTATTAGAAAGGGCACAACCTAACCCATATATCGCATTCATCCCTCCATGACCATTCATTCGAGTTTGGCACAACAACTGTCATGTGAGGACTTGATCGATGCTATTTTTGACCCCCAACAAGCAGATTGCAAAGGAGTTCCAGGACCTTCGTCAGACGACAAAGTCTATGGCGGAAATTATCGCCTAATTCAGGGAGAGGGATTTGCTAGTTTTGCAATATATTATGGATGAGGAAAGAAGAAGACTATGTATCATGACATGATGAAGAATGATATTAGAGAGTTTGTTAGTATTTCGATATACAAGACCCATGAGGATATGATTGATAGTGCCCAAGAGTAGGATATTGACTTGGAGCTTCGGGGGAAGAAAAATCTAGAGCTGGTTCAGATAACTAAGGGTTCAATGAATAATCCTAATACTTTTGACTCTCATCCTAAGGATTTACATTATGGATCACTGATATGTTTCCACTACAATCAGACGAGACACAAGAAAGCCGAGTTCTCGAGATTAGCGAGTAGGACGGTAGAGGTACCCACACCAACTACTTTGAGGATTACAGACAGCCGCTAGGGCAAGGCGGATGCTCCTATGGTGAAGATCCAAGCTTTTCAATTCACGATCGTGGAGGTCCGAGCAAAACTAAACATTATAATGGGTATATATCCCTATCATATTTCTTACTGATTTCGGTATTTATTCTTATGTTTTGTCTACTAGTGAATATACATGTTTTTAATCAATGGTACGACAACTCTTGTTCTTTTCGATTCGGGTGCTACCCGATATTTTGTGTCTCTTGCGCTTAGCAAGACATTTGGTGACTCTCATGTAGCATTGGATTTCCCATTGGAGGTGGAGATTGTTGATGATCATACAATGAGTGATCCAAGAGTTTATCGAGTTTGCATTCTCGAGTTGGTTCGCTAGAAGTAATTGATAAGTTGGTCCCTATTCCTCTTCGAGGGATGAAGATCATTATGGGCATGTATTGGTTTAGTAGAACTGGGATATGATTGATTATGATTATCAGTTAGTGAGAGTTCGAACTCCAAGTGGGGGAGAATTTGTTACAAATAGGGAGGGTGCGCAGCTTTGACCAAATATCTTTTCAATTGCAAGATCTAGGAGGTATCTTCAACATGATTCTTCAGGGTTCTTTTTCTTATATTATAGATACTCGAATTGAGGGGAAGAATACTATGGAAGGTGTACATATCGTTCAGGATTTTCCTAATATTTTTCTCGAGGATTTTTTGGAAATGCCCCCTGAGAGGCAGGTAGAGTTTCGGATTGATGTGGTTCCCGGTGCGGCTCCGATAGCCAAGGTGTCGTATCGTCTAGCACCTCCAAAGATGCAAGAGTTGTCGATATAGCTTCAAGATCTACTAGACAAGGGATTTATCAGACTGATAAGTTCACCATGGGGAACATCGATTCTGTAAGTGAGGAAGAAGTATGTATATCACCATATGTACATCAACTACATGGAGCTGAACAAGTTGACAATGAAGAACCATTATGCACTTTCGAATTTTGACGCCTTTTTTTATCAGCTTTATGGTGCATTTCGTTCTCCAAGTTAGGGTATCATCTGATGAAGTTTGTGGACAAGGATGTGTACAATACGACCTTCAGAACTCGTTATGGTCATTACAAGTTCATGATGATGCCTTTTGGGCTCATCAATGCACCAACACCGTTCATGGATCTCATGAACTGGGTTTGCAGGATGTTGGACTAGTCTGTGATCATGTTTATTGATGATATCTTGGTCTATTCTAAGACTAAGGAGAAGCATGAGGATCACTTGTGGGAGGTTTTGGAGGTCGTGAAGAGGGAGAGGTTATATTCCATGTTCTCCAAGTGCGAGTTTTGGTTACACGAGATGCAGTTCTTGGGACAACTTGTCAGCCAAGATGGTCTATTAGTCGATCCGACGAAGATCGAGGTTGTGATGTGGGGGAAGGTTGCAAGGTCTCCATATAATATTTGAAGCTTATTGGGTTTAGCAGGGTATTACAGATGATTCATCCATGATTTCTCCAAAAAAAATTTCCTTTCACCCAATTGACGAGGAAGAATGTCACTTTTTGATGGGGGCATGAGCAACATGTGACATTTAAAACTTTGAGGTAGAAGTTATGCGAAGATCCGACACTGACCCTCTCCAAGGGCGTGGATGATTTTTTGGTTTATTCTGATGAGTCGATTATGGGCTTGGGTGTAGTACTTATGTATATTGGACATGTGATTGAATATGCTTTGATGCAGTTGAAGCCTCATGAGGAGTATCAATTCACTACTATTGGACTTGATCAAAGATGCACAAATTGAGGGGTTGAAGGAAGAGAATATGAAGAAAGAAAAAGATCATGGATTCCTTCTTTTGTTAGAGATAATTGGGACTTCTTTATTAGTGCAACAGAGTATGGGTTCTTGTTTCTAGTGGATTTAGGCATACACTATTCGAAGAAGCACACATCATAGATCCGAGGATAAGATGCATCCGTTATACATTCCTATACAGAAATTGAAGATCACCATGGATTTCATCACGAAGTTGCCCACGACAGTACGTGGGGTTGATTCAGTCTGTTTCATTATTGATAGGTTGACCAAGAGCTCTCACATCATCCTAATTCAAGAGAGTTCATTTGCTGAGAATGAATATATTCATAAAGGAGGTGGTTGCACGACATGTTCTAGTTTCTATTGTTTCAGATCGTGATGTTTGTTTTACTTCAAAGTTTTTGAGGGAGTTTCACAAGGATTTTGGTACTTGAATGGCTTTTTTCAATACCACTTACCACCCTCATCCTGATGGTTTGAGTAACTAAACCATCCAGACTATCGATGATATGCTTTGTGCATGTGTGTTGGATTTTGGAGGGAGCTAGGATACTTATCTTCCTTTAGTTGAGTTCTCCTAAAACAAAAACTATCATACCAACATTGGTATGCTTCCCTTTGAGTTATTTTATAGGAGGAGATTTTGGATCCCAATTTGATGGGGTGAGGTTAGTCAGCGAGTTATGGGGAGCATTGAGGTAGTGCTTATAACCATGGAGTTGAGGTAGACTGTGGACTATACATAGCTGGTAGAAGGGTTATGATGACCAACACTGTTCTGATCTTGAGTTTCAAGTTGGGGATTTCGTGCTTCAAAAGGTGTCACCATGGAAGGGTGTCATCCAGTTCCATAAGCAGGGCAAGTTGGGAACCAGATACATTGGTCCTTTCAGGGTCATTTCCCCAGTAGACAAGGTTGCTTATTGGTTGGATCTTCCTGGGGAGCTTAGTAAGATCCACAATACCTCTCATGTCTCTTAGTTGTGAAAGTGTTTGACCGATGATTCCATAATGGTTACTATGGATGACATTCAGGTTGATGAGTTCCTGAATTATGTAGCAATATTGGTTTTGATTCTTGACAGGAAGACAGAGTCCTTGTCTAACAATGTAGTAGGTTTAGTGAAGGTGTAATGACAACGTCAAAAGGGTTCCGAATGAACCTGGGAACCAGAGGACGAGATGAGGGAGCATAACTCAGAGTTATTTGCAACATCGGATTCTGAGGATGAAATCTGATTCAAGTTGGGGAGAGTTGTAACATCCACTTTCAGGTATGATTCTTCCGAGTTCAATTTCTTTAAATCTAAGTTTTGGGACTTTTGGGTTGGCCACTACATGGTGATGGAATGACAATGATGTGACAACTTGGTTTAGAGTAAAGTGCGTCTACGAATAACCATGATGTGGTAAAGCCTTGTCCAAGATGTGGTGGCAGTTGAGGTTCAAAACCCTAGATCCTGGGATTGGTGCCCTATTTAAAAGGCACTAATTCCTACGGATACCTCATTTGGAAACCTCTATCCTTTGAAATCCATCCCCACCCAAACTCTATCCTCTTTGTACGTGAAGCCATTTTTATAAAGGTTGAATGAAGAAGGAGTCCAACTTGTGACTTGTGAGCCTGGTTCCGACTTAGATCTAACATCTTCATAACATTTCTAATCTTTTGAGGTGAAAAGTGCCAACCTTGATCATTACTTCTCTAGATATTTTTCTGAGTCATTTTATAATATTTTTGGTCCTAAACTTCTTATTCGTGGAGTTTGAGTGAACTCCCGAGCCTTTGAGTGTATTATTTGGTTTCTAGACCATGGTGTTGGTTGGAAAGTGGCTTTCCATGACTCAGTTTGGTGTCCATGTAATTTGGAACAACCATTAAGAACTCAGGTTTAGAGATCTTGACTTATTGGGATATCTTAATGGATAAAGTTGGAAGCTTTATCCATCAAAGCCTTGAGGAGGTGCTAATTTTAGCTTTGAAGCTGTTGGGATTAAGGGTTAAGTGCTTATAGAGTAGACTAAGGTTTGAACTTGGTTGTTTCTTTAGGTGGGTGCTAGCACCAATTTCTCGAATGTTCGAGCTTTGGCTATTTGATTTCGAGTGTGAGGTGAGTTTTCTCACTATACTATGTAGGGTGCTAGACTATCTTTGTGAATCTTGCATGCAAGACTGTGGTTGGATCATGTCACTTGTATGAAAGACTGTAATTACATAACAACACTTTTATGAAGACCATGATTTGATGATGTAGAAACGAAAGCGATTGTAAGATTGTGGTTGGATCATAACATTCACATGGGTTGAAATATACCCCTCGGATTGGGCCCACTGATATGTATGGTATGTGGTATTTTGGGGAACTTTCTAATCTATTTTCTTATCATTTTATGTTTAAATGTCCCAGGTACTTCTGGTTCAAAAGAGAAGGGCCCAAACTGATTGCAGTGCTTCCCCTAGAGTTTTATTCCGCACTATCTTTTTATGATTCACTATGATGTTTAAGAAATATATTACATTTTGATTGTGTTTTGAACAAATGAATGAATGTTTTGGGTTGTTTAAAAATGAATTTTTTTTACTTTGTATTTATGGTACATTAAATTTATTATAATTCAAGTTTTTCAAAATAAGTGGTTTTTAATTAATTAACATAAGAAATTACGGTATGTTAACTTACAAACAATGGTTCATATATCAATTAATCATCATGATCGAAGTTAAAACACCAATAAATAAGTAAATTTTAAATTAATCAATCGTAAGGTTAAATTGTAACACCAAATCGAAAACTATGTTTAGTTTATTTAAACAAAACCATGAATTGATACTATTGAATGATATGATTTAATAGATGAATTTTATAATATGGTTCAATATAATTACAAAATAGTGTAAGAATTATTATTTTATAGTTAATGTCTTATTATTTTCAACATGCAAGGCAAAAGATTGATTTTGACAACCTTAACCAACCCTATCGAATCCAGCCTCCAAGAGTACTCGATGAGGGGGTATATTTTGAGTCACTCGGCGACTGGGAATCATGGGGGGTGTCTTGGATAGAACCCATGACATATATGTTATCAAGACAAGTTTCCCCCATGCCTTACCAACTGAGCTACATGCAAGTGGCATTATTTTCGACATCTATATGCAAAAATTCTAATTATATATATATATATATATATATATATATATATATATATATATATATATATATATATATATATATATATATATATTGTGCAACTCACGACATTCGTCTAGTTTTCTATAAATAGAAAAATACAATGAGAATTTATGCAGGAAAATGTTAACATTTCAACCTTGATGATTTATTTTTTTTAGAACACAAAAAATACTAGTGAACTAAGGATTTTGTACACAAAATATCATCTAGGTAAATGTTTTATTCAAATTATATCTTTTAGTAATCGACTGATTAGGTTAATATAATACAATTGGGAAAATGTCTTAGGAAGGTAACTAAGTTTCATATTTGTTCAAAAAACGCCATATAAGTTTGGTCGGTACAAAAAAATACTAGTGAATTATGACATATGTACATATTTGTATACTTTTTGTTTGGAAACTCCATCTCCTCGTTGCACTTGCAGTCAATGAAACATTTTTCATTATCAACCAACTAAGTAGGGTTTGAGACGCTTGTGAATTCGTAAAATTGAGGTACATGTTGCAACAAAACGATGGCAACGTATGTATTTCATTCTTTCCGAAATGGAAAAAACAAGTACCTCTATCATAATGAACATCTCCTGATGATCGAATGAAATACAAAAAAGGATAGGCCACTATGGTCGGGGTACTTTTTCCTTTTGGAAAGAATAAAATATATAGGTGGCCAACTTTTTGTTGCAATATGCTCATCAGATAAACGGATTCACAAGGGGACTCATACCCTACTTAGTTGGCTGACAATGATAATGGTTTGATTGGCAAGTATGTCGAGGGGATGGATATTACACAAAAATATACAAATCCTCCTTAATAAATGAATGTTTTTTTGTCACATGTTAATTTCTCGTTAGTTTTGACACTTGTCATTTTGTGGTATTTTTGAAATAAATATTATCCACTTGTCAGTTTTTGATTTGTTTCAAATTTTAAAATTAAAGTCATATACTTATATATTTAAAGTATTAGATATCATATATATGATATTAAATTGCAATAAATACGTTTCTTCCTTTTTTATTTTAAAGTTATACATTAAAAAATATTTTATGTTTACACTTTAATTTAATGTTTAATCTTTTTTTTAAATCACCCGTGTAATATACGGGTCTCACATCTAGTAAATAATTGATGGCTTGGCTTATATGCTCAACTCAAATAAGAAGAATCAATAAATCAAACCTATTAAAGGGTGGTGGAGCTATAGGGAATGAAGGTCTAAAAGATAGAAGATAATAATATGCAAAAGGTATGTCAGGACAAGATGTCACTTAATTAAGTATTACATATGCCAACTAAGCAACTAGTTACTATAAAGTATGATTTGAACAAAATGTATATTTGAATGATCTTATCAATACAAAGGCCTTACTTGACTAATATTTTTTGTACTAACCAAACTTGAATGATGTTTTTTGAACAATTTTAAAACTTAATTACCTTCCTAAGATAATTTCCCGGTCAGGTAATATTAACTCAATAAGTCGGTCACCATAATGTGTAGTTTGAACAAAATTTGAACTTGGATAATATTTTATGTACAAAGGCTTAGTTCATTTCTATTTTTTTACTAGCTAAACTTGAATGATATTTTTTAAACAATTTTGAAACTTAATTATTTTAATAAGTCATTTTTCTAATTCTAAATATATGGTCGAGGGACATGTTCTTCTTGTTGGGTTTTGAGCATTCTAACACTCCTAAGTGTACATGCAACCCTAAATACCTTGGATCTATGTTTTCTCTATTATACATGCAAATAAGAACATCCAAGGTATTATCCTAATCTAGCATACAAAACAATGAGTGTAACAAGATAGAATACAAACCTCTTTGATGTAGAAAGTCTTCATGAAGCTTGAGTGCCTAGCCCCAATAGTGTGGAAGCCTCAAATGGAATCACAATCATCAAAACACTTAGAATAACTTGAGAGAGTTCTACACTTCATGAAATCGGCTAGCCCTTTTCTTCACTTTCTAATGTGATTCTAGTGGCCGATTTTTGTCAAGAATAAGATCTTTATATAGTGTTACAATTAGGGTAAATCCTTAATTGTCATGGCTTTCCATTTCCTTGGATCCATGGGTTCAAATACACCATGGAGCATCCATGGACCATCCTATGGGTTTTAGCCCAACTTGATTATCCATGGAGCATTAGCACACTATATAAGTATGGATGATTTACAAAATCAACCCATATATTTAATTAGTCTTCTTTTGATCACTTAATTAATCCTAGATTAATTCTTGATCAATACTAATTAAATAATCTTATTATTCTTATTATTAATATACCAGAACTTATAATATATTAATAACCATAAGTGTCTTATTTCTCTCATTATAGTCTATCCAAGTGCATGATGGTATGCAACCCAAATGGACCATGCCGGGTCGGGTCAAGTCTTACCAATTATAGTTATGGACTTAGACATTAATCCAACAGTCTCCCACTTGGATAAGTCTAAAACTATTATTGCGTATGACTTCAGGAACCAACTGGCAATCGTAGCTCTCAAAAGCTTCTGTCGAACTCTGACCTTGTAGATGAACTCTGACCTTGTCAATGACTTGTCCATTAGATAAGGGATCATATAATCCTCTGTTCTCATGATATCAGCCGGACAAATACATGGAACAACGTCATACTTATTGTCCAGCAGTTTGTTTCCCGATTTTCGATTTGTTTGACAAAGAACTTAATCGAACACATCAATTCAGTTCTGACCGGCCGGTACATAGGTCACAACAAAATCATCGAGGGGCCCAGATATCGCTTCTATTTCTAGAAGGAACAGATAAACTTCGACTCATATGCTTGTTCTACTACTTGTTGAATTGTACACAAAGGCACGTTTTATAACATCAAGTTACTGATGCGTTTACGCGCAATCAATGCACAACCAACTCATAGGTAACAACTCATATCTCTAGGTTTGAAAATTTATATGATATTACCGTCTCACGATCACTCGAGATAAATTCCATGAAGTGATACAAGTGAGCGTGGGTTTATTCCAATACTCATAACTTATGAGCACTCATGAATGTTGTAGCAACCATTACCATGACTAAACCCATTTAGCCATCTATAAACCCGATTCATGACAGTCTTGATTCATACCTACTTCCAACATATGAACGACTGTGGAGTGTTTAAATAACTTAGTCATTCGGAAAGAATAACCTAGCTATTTTGGAAGTCAAAACATGCAAAGTGAAACACAATAATAATCAAATCTAATATGGTCTCAGAACCCTTTTGAATATAAATAAAACCATTTTTTATTTATCACCATATTGATTACACATTATTCAATGTTTCAAATAATCAACTTAAGACTTGAATAAAACAACAGTCGTCCCATGCTCCTAGCATGTACACTTTGTTTTTCTAAACAATAGTTATGCCATACCCCAAGTATGCACACTATGTTTGTCTATGATCCTTACATTGTGATGTAGATCAATTGAACATGATTCCATTGATACTCATTTCACAATCCCAAATCCTTATTGTAAAAGTAAGAATTTCTAATTTCTACCATTTACCAAAAATCTATTTAGACTTTAAACATATATGC
This sequence comes from Lactuca saligna, assembly GCF_052625555.1. NCBI lineage: Eukaryota > Viridiplantae > Streptophyta > Magnoliopsida > Asterales > Asteraceae > Lactuca > Lactuca saligna. Next base: position 63,196,449 of record NC_136420.1, on the reverse strand, counting down.
ATTGATCCTCTCATAATGATTATGCGCAAGGTCACCAAAACCTTGTCATCAGTCATTACAGAGGATTCCAAAAGAAGGTCAACTTCTATGGAATGGAAGTCTCATATCCAAAGTACATTGCTTTGAACATCCTTCTTGCATTAAGGTTTTCTAATCTTACATAGATTGAATAACTTCCTCCTATGGAGACATTTCCATAGTCGCATTTTGACTATCACTTCTGAACAAGAGTTACCTCTTTTCAAAAAATGTCAATATGGTCCTGCCAAAATTAACACTATACTTCCAAATGTCCTTGAGCAACCAATCTTTGGCAAACCTCAGATTGTCCTTGACAATTGCTTAATCACTTTAGTCATATCCAGTTCTTGACTTTTCCCTTCTCAATGCCTTAAGCATTTGGAAAATTTAGAAAGGATGAATATTATAGCACATGCAATCGATCCTATATCCGAAGCATATGGGACACGATTCATGATGTTTGACATAAAGACATGATACTAGACAAGTCTTTTGCTACAATATTTTTTATTTGCCATGTTTTTCAAAATTTAACTATGAAGAGGGATGCCGTAATCATAATCGAATTTTGAAAATGCAATATATATAGAATTTCTTCAAGTTGAACCATTCCAACACAAAATTCATATATATTCTTGACTAAAGATGATTAAAATCTCAATCTAAGCTTTAGAATTGAAATGAAGTATAATTTCCTCTCCCTTAATTATAGCAAAACAACTTTTCAACCCCTGCAACTTCACGAATTGAAACTTTGTTTTCTATAATTAACATTGCTAGCTTGCAATACTAATCATAATAATCATGCTCCCACTAACATGATGATTATCAGCATAACACTTATGCTCCCACTAGCTCTGACATATTCTCAGAAATCTGCTGGACTTCTGAAATTTAGATTCATACATCCTTTCTTAGATAGCTCACATGTGTGTCTAAACAATTTTTAGAACTATGAAAAGGGATGTCGTAATCATAGTCTCAATTGCTTAGGTATTTGCCATTTCTCACAAGTCCATGTTAGCGTGCCGGTTAACCACACGCGCTCCACTAACGACTTTTGAAAATGCAAATAACACAATTGCTATCTACGTAAAATCTACTTAGTGAAATCGTTTCCTCACCATCATTTTCATGAATCGGAGAGAAACCTTATGACGCTTAGATTTTATAGTGTATGAGTTCCTATCCATGTGAGTTTGTCAAAACCATAATCACAAGGTAAGGTTAGTGACAAATTCAGCCTTACATGGATTAAACTTGTTCAATCTTACTTTCTTGTCACCTTGGTAGCACAAGGCCCACCAATGCTTCCAAGTTGAACTCTGATAACTCACATGCAAATTCAACTTATTTGAAGTAGGTACAGAAATAAGAATTATGTAAACACGATAGGTTGCAAACCTTAAGTCGTGTGCTAGTGATAAATTACAGGTTTTACTCTTGATTAAATCTTGAAATTCTTTCAGGATCTTTAAGGCTCCCACTGTCCTCTTGACATATAAGTTTCCCTAGTCAAGAACCATTCCTTGACAAAACAAATATTCAAGGGATAGTGCGGATTCTTATCAAGACTAACACTTCACACAATTGGTCTTAGTTGGTCTTTAACTTACCAATCTCAAATGTACAAGAGTAGAAACATTTCACACTACATTTGATAAGTGTTTTAAACCTTACTTTGTGTCACTCAATGTTACAATCTTGGAGTATGACTCTAAGAATTGTTTTGGAACGAAGTATGACTCATCTCCTTTATCTTAACCAATCCAACAATTCATGACCTCTCTTCTTAGCCATAACAATGCACTAAGACGTCCTTAGAGTATGAATTTATGATATGGTTTCTAAATCATTAAGATGATCATAAAACTGATACTAAAGTACTCTCCCATCTTTTCAGATTTGAGAAACTTTTATCTTTCTGCCTAATTTGATTCTTCTCATTTGTTTTTTCATACATTGTAACCTTTCCAATGTTACATAATTATACTTAACCTTATAAGTATAATCATATTTACTAATCTTTATTAAATCATGACAAATCAATCTTTGTGGTGGACCTTGACCAGTGCACACCCAGTGTACCTAATTCTTTAGTCCTTCAATTGACTCACATATACATGTGATCAAAGAATTAGTCTTAATTTTTCAAAGATGAAAATTCTCATTCATCATACAATACAACTTGTATGATTCCAAGTTTCTGTCCAATTGAAACTTGGGTAATGAAAAACTTTCTTCATTTGGTAAATTCTGACACTACCACAAATGAAAGAATCAAATCCACTTTCCAATATTGCTATTACTGGAAACATATAAGCAACAATTTTCCACAGATGCCATTGTAAGGATATTTTTTAAAATAAATAAAATTAAAAAACCCTTTTTTTTTCTTTTTTTTTAAAACTTTGCGGAAAAACTTATCCTTACAATCCACATGAAAACCTTTTTGTTATCTATTCACAAGCAATATATTATAACTCCTAAGAAGTAGCTCAAGAATCCGATCTTCAAACTACGCGATAGAAATCCATCTACGCGATCAGATTCAGCATATTCTTTCTTTAAGTTTCTTTACCTTTTCTTTGATTCTTAAAACATCACCATGTGACCCAATCACATCATGTATCAAGAATCTCAGAATAGAAACTTAGCAGAGTTAGATAGTGGACTTTACCTGAAGTAGAGTCAAACTTATCGACTTTAACATCCTTAGGTAAATTATGGCATCTTTGCAACCAATGCCCCTTTCTTTGGCAATATAAACATATGGACCCTTTGATAATGGTACACGAGACTATCACAGACTTAGTTTTTCTCTTTACCATTTGGTCAACCGAGTTGACTATGGCCGGTCCCTTTCCATTGGGAAGAGAATGCTTTTCTGGATTTCCTGTGTCACTATTGTCAATGTCCATCACGTTTTGAGGAAGTTGATCTTAACAAATAGATAAGATCATTAAGGTTCTTGTCATAGTCTGTTTCATAGGTGTTCCAAAAGAACTCACTATGTGACTTAGAAAGTGATTGAACCACCAACTTTCTCAAGACTTTAACACCCAACTCTCCCGGCTTGTCAATATGTGACGACATCTACAAGATGTGACCACACCAAGACCTTTACTTGCCAATAGGGCTCGAGTGACTTTTAACTTTTCAAGAACTTGTGGGTGAGGGAGAATAATTGGAGGAGATAGAGGAAGTGAAGCATGATGTTGAGGAACATCATCTTCAAGAGATTTGGGAAGATCATAAATGTCTAAACCAGACATGTTTTGGGAGATATTCAAGATAGTTGATTTAAAGTCCTTAATATGACACCCAATATGAAATATTAAGGCTAGGACCCAACACAATATTTTATAATTTGGAAGAGGGATGCCGTAATCCAAGCTATAAAATATTTGAAGGTAGGCGAATGACGATTCACCAATTTCCACCATGAAAAACGAAATAATTTATTAGCTTTTAATTGGATTTGAAATTCCTAGATCTTTTGAGATTCATTGAACTTTTCAATGGCATGTTTCAATCTCGAGTGTGCCCTCTCAAATTTTGTGACTGGGATGCCGAGGATCACAAAACAAGGTGTGAATAACCATACCAATTCACTTGGTACCCTTAATATTATTACCTAATCAATGTGCCGGTTAACCACACACGCTCCATTGATCTATGACAAACATTAAGTCACCCTTCGTGATGCTTACTAGTCCAAGTTAGTGTGCCGGTTAACCACACACGTTCCACCAACGACTTGGTAAGGTACAAAGTGTGAATTCCATGGGCTAGCACCAAATTCACATTTTTCCTAAAGTAACTAAGATTGGGAATTATTAAGATTTTAGTTACTTAGTGTTTATCATTAATACTTTTAATGAAGGGAGAATTTAAAGTCATTGTCCTACCCGTTCGGCTAACGACCCTCCACCAGTCAAGCAAGCGGTGGGTGAGAGTGGACACCCATTAAGTCGTCATTTTATAGGCAACAACCTTATACCCACCTTATAGACCGGCTTCGTGAATGAGGCCTACTAACGGTAAAACGACTTGTTCTTATACATATATAAAACAATTAACCATTAATGTTATAAATAGTATAACTGTTGAATTTTAACTCTTTAGAATTCTAAGGGCTAACTTGGAATTAAATTATTCATAAGAGAAAACTTTTCAAATTCCAAAACTTGAGGGCAAGTTTTGAAACTATTCAAAACTAATTAATTCCATAACTTATGTGTTTAAAGTAGCTTTAATCCAAAAAAAAAAAAAAAACTCTTCAAGTTCCATAACTTATGGAAGACTTTAAACTAATAAAAGAATTAACTTTTCTTTATTTTTATAACTTATGGAATTAATTAAGGTTACACTTTATTTATTTATTTATTTATTAATGAAGTGACTCTTGAACTTTCATAACTTGAGGACAAGTTATGGAGTCATAAAAAAAATTCAATGACACAAGACTCTTCATTTTGTAACCATTACCAACTTTTATGAGTTTTATGAGTCTTTAATGTGACTCTTCATGTAACTTGAGGACAAGTTACACAAACACATTTTATACTCAACTCTTAGATTAAAATGGATTGAAAGCAATTATTTCAATTAACTTTTCTATTAATCTAAGCAACTCATAAGAACAAGATAATTCATATCAAACTTCTTCATGTAATTAGTCTAAACCTTAAACTAATACAAAACATGAATCTATTGACAATTATCTTTGAAAATGGATTAGCATGAACATTACCACATTAAAAACAAGTTTATAAGTTCAAAAACAACTTAGGGTAATGTTTCTAGTCCATTTCTAGCCAAAAACCTCGAAAATATGTTGTCTGGGGTCCAACTCGTCGAGTGCATGAACCAACTCGGCGAGTTGGATCGTTTTGATCAATTTTTAGGCATGGACTCGCCGAGTCCCTTGATGGACTCACCGAGTCTGATGATCAAACAACAACACTTTCGATTTTTTAAGCAGTTTTGCAGGTATAACAAGAAAACAAGCCTAGGCTCTGATACCACTGTTGGGTTTTGAGCATTCTAACACTCCTAAGTGTACATGCAACTCTAAATACCTTGGATCTATGTTTTCTCTATTATACATGCAAATAAGAACATCCAAGGTATTATCCTAATCTAGCATACAAAACAATGAGTGTAACAAGATAGAATACATACCTCTTTGATGTAGAAAGTCTTCATGAAGCTTGAGTGCCTAGCCCCAATAGTGTGGAAGCCTCAAATGGAATCACAATCATCAAAACACTTAGAATAACTTGAGAGAGTTCTACACTTCATGAAATCGGCAAGCCCTCTCTAGAATGATCCTAGTCGCCCATTTAGTCAAGAATAAGATCTTTATATAGTGTTACAATTAAGGTAAATCCTTAATTGTCATGGCTTTCCATTTCCTTGGATCCATGGGTTCAAATACACCATGGAGCATCCATGGACCATCCTATGGGTTTTAGCCCAACTTGATTATCCATGGAGCATTAGCCCACTATATAAGTATGGATGATTTACACAATCAACCCATATATTTAATTAGTCTTCTTTTGATCACTTAATTAATCCTAGATTAATTCTTGATCAATACTAATTAAATAATCTTATTATTCTTATTATTAATATACTAGAACTTATAATATATTAATAACCATAAGTGTCTTATTTCTCTCATTATAGTCTATCCAAGTGCATGATGGTATGCAACCCAAATGGACCATGCCGGGTCGGGTCAAGTCTTACCAATTATAGTTATGGACTTAGACATTAATCCAACACTTCTACCAACACCTGATATGTTATGTTAGAAGACCTTTTGATAATAATTAGTTATGTTAGCACATTAACTAAAAAGGGAAATGACACATTGGCCCAACAATGTATTTTGAATTTGTCGAATCAATCCATTATCTTATTTTCAGGCTTTATAAGGGGATAAACTCTATTTTGATATATCTTTTGTAGTCCCTCTATTATATATTAGCCAATTTCATTGTTCCAATTAAGCATTTTTCCATTTAAAATTCAAAATCACATTTTGACCATTTGTTCATTTCTCAAAATCCATTTATCACTCAAAATCGGAGAGATATAACCACCAAACAAACCAAACACACCCGACGATCTATGTTTAACCAAAAAATTATAACTTCTTTGCAATTGATTAAATGGCCATGGAGTGTGATCTGTCCATAAATCAATTACAAACACCCCAAAAAACACATATTTTAATCATAAAGAACACATTCATGAATAATGAAAACTAATAAGGAATACCTCAACAAGCTAACATCATATTTATCACCAAATTTCTCATTAAACACCCACTTAATTGCTTCAGTAGAAGCTTACTGATGTCCACCACTTGTGTCGCACATCAAAATGAGCATTTTTTTTCTTACCATTAGACTCAGAACCACTCAAAGGCAATGTTTCATACTCCAAAACGGCACCATTGTCTTCTAATCAACTAATATTCTCTGAACTAAGCTTAATAGAAGCAAACCTAAGTGGAATATTGTCGCAATGAAACCTAACAAACTTATTAAACTCATTTAAGAACTTATTGGTACTCAAAGTGCCTCTAGTTCATGAACTTATTGAACCCACAACTTTTAATGATTTCCTTCTCCTACTAGCCCAAAATTTCCCAACTTTTTTGTTGCACTGCACAAAACTACAGAGAATCGAATAATACGCATCTAAGTCAAACATTTAGAGTAGGAATCAAATGCGAAGTTAGTCAATTTGCATACAAATTTGACGACATTATTGGTTTCTAAACTTACCGATGGATGAAGATGGTTGCATAGTTATTACCTTCTAATTCTTCTAATTCTTAAGTAATAAAGTCATATACCGTAAAAACGGGAAACACGTATTCTTTTTTCTTTTCGAGAAAGAAAAAGATTTGAGAGATGAAAGTTACAAAAACCCCAACTGGGTTGGAATGAATTTATAGGAAAACAGATAAGTTCATGATTTTTGAAGAGACGAAGAGAAATATGAAGAGGGGCTTGCAACCATATAGATAAGATTTAGGAACATAGGTAATATTTAATTGATTTAGAAGCTATATATCCTTTTTTGAGAGGATTTAGAAGGTATGTCAATAAAAAGAAAGACTCATTGTGAAAGGGAAATGCGTTAACAAATCTCATCCATTTTGATTTTTACTTTTAAATGGAAAAATGTTTAAGTGGCACATGAAACAGACTAATATATGTTAGAATAACTAAAAAGACATGTCACTTCAAAGTTTATTTCCTCATAAAAACACGAAAATAAGTTAAAAGACTGATTCGATAAATTCGAAATACATCATTTGGCCGATGTGTCATTTCCCCTAAGTAAAACCAAACAAAAAAAATATCACTTATAGAATTATTTATTTAACAGATGTTTAACAAAACTTATTTAAAATCACTTTTAACTTTTAACGTATAGCTTATTGACTTATAACGCTATCAAAACAGAGTTTGTTAAAAATGATTGCTTAAGCTTACCCGGTGTCAAAACAATACAAGCTTATTAACTTATTACGTATATATTTGTGTCGATATAGGTTTAGGTTAAGAGGTATATTTGTCAATTTTTTTGAATGGTGAAATAAAAAGTTTTGATAAGTAATGGGTAAAATTGACTTATAAAAAAAATGATTTATTGGAGGTTCCAAACAGTTGTAACCTGTTTTTTAAAAAGCTTTTATCTAAATATTTTTTTTAATTATATCAGTGTGGAACCGGTAAATAAGTAAAAAAAAAATCTATTTACTAATCTTTGCCAAATTCCCTCTTAATTTTCTTTTAGTTGGGATGGATATAACCTTTTATTTATTCCACTCAACTAAAATATATAAAAGGAATTGAATAACAAAACTTTCATTTACTTTCCAAATGATATCAAATAGTTTCATTGTTTTTTTATATATTGTGAAAATATTCATTGTCTTTTATTCAAATAGTCATAGGTTTGTATTTTTCTTACTCAATAATATCTATTGGCTGACAAAATTGCCTTGTCGACATACATCTTACAAGGGCAATGTTGTAAGTTCACATAGCTCATTTGCATTGCTTATTAGGTAGTAGCAGCAAATATAAAGACATGACAGGCAAACGGACTCCCACACTACTCTTCAATGACAAATCCTTCTTCTTCATTTTCGTTCTCCTTTATAACAGGCTTCATTACTTTACAGCTATTATGGACTTCTACCTGTTATGCAAGTGGATGCTATACTTCAATAATCAGTTTTGGCGACTCCCTAGCAGATACGGGTAACCTAAAACAACTTGACTCGATCAAGAACGAACCACCACTCCATTTCTTTTTGCCCCCGTATGGTGAAACCTTTTTTCATAAACCCACTGGTCGTTGCTCTAATGGTCGTCTCATCATTGATTTCATTGGTAAGCACTTTCGGCATCTCACTTCCGCTTCTCTATTTCATGTATATATACATATCATGTGTAGAATCTTTATTTCGGCATCTATGAGAAGTGAAAACTGCAACAATCTTGAATTCTGGTGATCTGAATGATCATCATTTTACATAATCTGTGAGTGTCGGTCAATGTGCCTGACAATGGCAATAATGTCACGCTAGGGCCTACTGATTCTTGCCTTTGTAGATAATTACGAATACGTTGTGAGGCCTAAAATTTCGTACTTTTTAAAAGGCAAACAAATATAATTGGTGGTAGTGGACTTTTATATATAGTTGCTATAATTGGTTGTTAAGCCTATTGGTTGAGCGATGAAACACTCAAATGTCTAGTATTCAAATGCCGGTGACGCATTTGAAATATTATCAGTGTTCTGTGATCAGGTTCGGCTTTGAAGGGGTAGGGGTAGGTGTACAGGGCGTACGATCAGGTTTGGCCCTGAAGGGGCAGGGTAGGGGTAGGGGTACAGGGTGTACGACTGCACAAGGTTTGAAAAAATTAAGGTTTGGTTTTTAGCCAAGTTATATACTAATATATTTATTAAATATAGTTTAATCCAAAGACATATCTGAAATTAGTTTGGTTTACTTGGTCTTATAAGTGCATTCACTTTATACAAATACGAGAGTGTTTCGATTCTTCTTTTTAACAAAACATTTTACATTGATTGCTTTATACTCCTTCGTTCAAAAAATTATTGTTCATATTTGATTTTTTTGTCTCTTTTATTCAACTTTGACTTTAAATGATTTATTTTTTGTTATATAATTTTTTTATACAAAATATATAAATAGATTGTTTTTTAAATGTATTTTCATTGTCATAAGTTTTTATCAAAAATTATATAATTCAAATAAATTTATTTATTGTCAAAATTTATATAGAAAGACTTCAAAAATCAAACATCAAAAATAATAAAATTTGCCTCTTATCAAAAGCTTGTTCGTAATTTAACTGCAAGACTGGATCCTTTTTTTGTCGTGTGTCCATTTTGGACCACATTTCATATCGAGGGACCACGCCAGTGAGTGAAATATTCCTAGCTCCATGTAGGTTTTATTATTTTATTGTTACCTCCCAAATTTAGTTCAACCTATTAGCATTTCGATGCTTTTCTTTACAATGTATACATATACGAATTTGTTCCAAAGTATGAATAAAATTGGCCTTTTTTATTTGGTGTGTGAGCTAACATCTTAATATCTTATCCAAAATAGCTGGGTCCAATTTGATAGACAACTTTTTTTTCAAAAGTTTCATATAGATAATTTTGTTCTCACAAGTCATATGATTATACAACATTAATATCTATTCTACTACCTTTTTTTTTAATATGGGTATAAGATTTATTATAGTATTAATAGATGTTCCTCATATATAATAATCAAAAACAATTATGTATATAGAGCCTATTTTTACTTTTGCATATAGGATCTTAAAAATCAACAACCGCCTGTCTACGATTGACCTCCCGAATGGGCCTCAGATGGATTGACATGGACGGTTTACTATTATTTACTTGATATAACAAAGAACAAGTAAGTTGGCCAAGCATAGTAATTATTTATTTTTATATTTTTAACCACACTAAATTTATGTAAATAAGCTTGAGAGAGCAAGAGAGGCTAGAAAGTAAAGGCCAAACCAATTAATTAACTAATTACATACCTAAAAATAATAAAAAGAATATCCGATTATATATATAAATTCTTTTTTGTATTATGTACGGATTACATAAAGCATGAAATGGTTTTGTTTATTTGTGAAGCTGAAGGTATTAGGCTACCATTGGTACAACCATTTGTTGGTGCCAAGGGAAACCGTCTGATGGAATCCCGACCAGGAGTAAATTTTGCAGTGGTGGGGGCAACCGCATTGGATTCTTCATTCCATGAAGCTAGAGGGGTTGAAAATCCTTTGACAAATTCATCTTTAAGAGTTCAGTTGGATTGGTTCAAACAATCGTTGCAATCTATTTGTCTCAATGCTCAAGGTAACAAATCAAACAAGCATGCATTTAAATATGCACAAAATTAAGGATCGATTCCTACTTTCTTAACTATAGGTCCACACATCCCAAAAATATCGACTTATATGTTAGTAAATGTTGCAGATTGTAAGCACTTAATTGAACGTTCTTTGATACTCATGGGTGAGATTGGAGGAAACGACTTCAATCACGCATTACAATCAGGAAAGTCTATCGATGAGGTTGAAACCTACATTCCATATGTTATTGAGGCCATCGGCTCAACAATTAATGTAAGTTGATGCACATTTGCTTTTTATGTCTTCATCGTATATATATTTAAATGCAGACAAAACATGATTGAGATTTTTTAAACGGTTTGGAAACTTCGTTAGGCTTTTAAGTCATTTTCCCTATGTAAAACATTGAGAGTGGCTTAATTAACTTTATAGTTATATGGAAACACAGGAACTTATTGATCTAGGGGCCAAGACATTACTTGTTCCAGGAAACCTACCAATTGGATGCTCTGCGGTGTATTTAACAATGTATTATGGCTCTGATAAAGGAGAGTATGATAATTCAACTGGTTGCCTTATTCGGTTGAATAAGCTTTCTTTGTATCACAATGAACTTCTACAAATAGAGTTAAACCAAATCAGAGAGCGTCATCCTGATGTCATAATCATCTATGCTGACTACTATAATGCAGCCATGCAAATCTTTCGCTCTCCAAAGAAATATGGTACATAAAAACACATCTTAGTTTTAATCCCATGCAATAACATTAAAACTTGTAATGTTATGATAAGCTTTGGGAATGACACTAGATATATATTGTACAAAATAAATAAGTTTAGGGTTATATTGGTTGATATTACCACATGTGATTAGGGCTGTAAACGAACCAAACAAACACGAACAAGGCTTGTTCATGTTTGTTTGTTTAGGTTTAACCTAACTAACAAACGAACACGAACGCTTAAACAAACATGTTTTCTTGTTTGTGTTTGTTTGTTTAAAAATTACATTGTTTGTGTTTGTTTTTGTTTGTTTGTTAAGATGTTTTTTTAATTTTACCAACCTTCATTGTTTTTCTAATTTTCATCGTTTGTGCATTTAATAGTTAAGAATTATATGTTATTCTATGTTACTATATGATTGTGATTGATGATTCACACGGATTTAAATTTTAGTATACCTTTTATATATATATATATATATATATATATATATATATATATATATATATATATATATATATATATATATATATTAACAAATATTAACGAACGTTCATGAACTTAAATAAACGAACGAGACCAATGCTCATGTTTGTTTGTTTAACTAAACAAACATAAAATTTTGTTTGTGTTTGTTTGTTTATTATATAAACAAACATAAACGAACATTTTACCGAACGAACTACAAACGGTTTGTCAAACGTTTGGTTCATTTACAGCCCTACATGTGATGCTTACAAGATATATTTATATGTTGTAGGATTCACAAATGGAGCTTTAAAGGCATGTTGTGGTGGTGGAGGACCGTTTAACTACAACTCATCCGTACCATGTGCACACCCCGCTTCAAATTTATGTCTTCAACCACATACGTATGTCAATTGGGATGGACTACACTTAACGGAAGCTGCATATAAATTTATCTATAAGAGCTTATTTCAAGGGCCATACACTATGCCACAATTTAATCATGTGTGTAGTACCCAAGGTTTAGAAGAGGTGGTCGGATTATCGAGTTCTATGTAAGCAAGTGACAGAAATTTATTAATTCTTATCCGAGTTCTATGGAAAGATATTTCCATATATAATTTATTGCAAAGTAGTATAATTTATATGTCCATATATATATAACTTATTGCAATGGAGTATAATTTATGTTATTAAATCTAAATGTATGTTTGTGTTAGCTAAATCCGTGAACATATACAAATACAATATGCAAAGAAGAATAAAAGACCACGGAGATTTACATGGTTCACAGTATACTAGTAATTTTCTTTTTATTTTATTTTTATTTTTTTGTAAACATGACAATAGCATTAAAAAGGCCAGTTGACTAGCGGCTATCAAAAACAGAGATTACTTTGTCAATAAAGCGGAGCATAAATCACACATCCAAGTATTCGGGCTATTTTGAATTTCCTATACCCGCTAGAAACCCACATATGAGAATAGACATACACTTAAAGTTTTAAAGTAAATATTTTCACATTGCCCTTTTACTTTACTGAAGGAAATTCCATATTTAGCAGACCAAATAACCTAGACATCAATTGCTGCAACACGGCAGAAACAATTAGCATCTTTAAAAATTATTTGGCCATCTATAGCTTGCATCCGCTCAACCTTATTGAGCACCTAATCAAATTCGATACTAATATGTCCAATGACTTTTGATTGAATATAGGATACAATACAAGAATATATACGGAGAGATACAACTCTAATGCGCCTATTCACAATATATAATAATAGGCTATACATGGAATACAAACGTTAACACTAACATCCCCCACAGTTTGAACAATGATATGAATAAGACGTTAACACTAACATCCCCTTGCAGTTTGAACGGGATATAAATGTTTAAACTTGATCGGAAGTCTAAAAAAAGGGACGACGGAAGTCCTTTGGTGAAGATGTCAACATACTGAGCAAAAGAAGATACATGAAGTACACGACTTTGGCTCCGAGCAAACTTGGTCACTAACAAAATGTATATCAATCTCTGTGTGTTTTGTTCGTTGATGATTAACCGGCTTTGCAGACATGTACACAACACCGATGTTGTCGCAATAAACAATGGTTGCTTTGGTTGTTGGGCAGCGTAGCTCACATAGTAGATTAAGAATCCAACTTGTTTCTGAAACTGCATTGGCAACTCCTCGATATTCGGCCTCTGTGATGGAACAAGAAACAACACATTGGCTTTTTGAGGCACAAGAGATGAGGTTGTCTCCAAGAAAAACACAATACTCGGATGTGGAGCGACGTGTAAAGGGGCATCCCCCACAGTCTGCATCAAAATAGGCAACAATATTAGTATTAGGGGATATGTGAATTTGAAGATCATGGTCAATAATGCCCCGAATGTACCGAAGAATACGCTTGAGAGCATGAAGGGGCTGCTTTTAAGGATCACACATGTAGAGATAGTTTGTTGAATAGCAAAGGTAATGTTAGGTCTGGTAAAAGTCAGGTACTGAACACCAATAAGATTGTGATATAGAGTGAGATCTGAGATAGGAGGTCCGGATGACTGAAGCTTGTGAAGAGGTTCAGCAGGAGTCTGACATGGATTACAATTCAACATTTTTGCCCATTCCAAATGTCGGTAGCATACTTTCGTTGCGATATAAAGAGACATGTATCTTATTGAACTGCAGATATACAAAGAAAATAGTGAAGTTGCCCGAGGTCAGTCATGGGGAACTCATAACTAAGCAAGTGTTGATTTGCTGAAGAAGAAGTATGGTAGAAGTTGTCAAAATGATGTCATCTACATATAGAAGTAGATATGTTGTGGCTGTCACAATCTACACGATGAAGAGAGATGGATCTGTATGACTTTGTTGAAAACCAATGTGTTGGTGATTTTATATCATCAAATATTATTTAAGTGTAATAGGATTAAATTTGTTGACCAAAAGTGATCTTGTTGAATATTGAACAAGTTAGGATGATGTAGGAGTGCACACTTGTTCAAGTTTTTCAAGATTTAAAGTACATTGCTATTTAGGGGCGAAGCCCCTAAACGAACGGGGGTTCGGGGGCAGCGCCCCTGGGAGCCGGGTCCCAGGGGCGGCAGCCCCTGGCGAGGTCCAAGGGGCAAAGCCCCTGGCTGGCATCTAAGAAACAAACTTGTATTACTAACTCAACCAGGGAGTCTGAGTTTGTTGCATTGTCTGCTGCTGGTAAAGAAGCTGAGTGGTTAAGGAATTTGATTTATGAAATTCCTTTATGGCCCAAACCGATATCTACCATTTCTATCAGATGTGATAGTGCCGCAACCTTGGCTAAGGCTTATAGTCAAGTGTACAATGGAAAGTCTAGACATTTAGGTGTTAGACATAGTATGATTCGTGAGCTCATCATGACTGGCGTGATATCTGTGGAGTTTGTAAGAACTCAGTTGAATTTAGCCGATCATCTAACCAAAGGGTTAGCAAGAGATCTTGTGCACAAGGCGGCTATAGGGATGGGTTTAAAGTCCACTTAAAATCTTTTATATTAAGATACCCAATTCCCATCTAATGCAATATTAGATGTTGAATTCAATGTGGAAAGCTTAATACTTGAAGATTGGAACACATTTTTATGATCATCCCAAGGTATGTGTTCAGTACTGCAAGTTAAGGAGGTTGAAAATTTATTTCTTAATAGTTCTTTGAAAAAATTGCATTTGCAGGTGCAAGAATAAAAGAACTACCTATATAAGCATGAAGTTTAGCTACTTCAAAAAGTTGGGACTTGGCTTTGATATGCTTATTGAAGGATGGGACACAAGCTAGTTAAATATAGTGTCAAGTTAGAAATTATGAGAATGTAAACTGGTGTGTGTATTATCTTCATGTATTCACTTTGAATAGAAAGGGTTCAATCCTTAGAGACACCCTGATATTCAAATATTTGGATTGAGTAATATACTAATATGAAATTCAATCGTCACGGCATTTCATTTATGCATCAGTTTGTTATTGTTTATGTTTTGTTTTTAAGTTTAATCAGGATTACACTTAAATGGGGGAGGTTTGTTGGTGATTTTATATCATCAAATATTATTTAAGTGTAATAGGATTAAATTTGTTGACCAAAAGTGATCTTGTTGAATATTGAACAAGTTAGGATGGTGTAGGAGTGCACACTTGTTCAAGTTTTTCAAGATTTAAAGTACATTGCTATTTAGGGGCGAAGCCCCTAAACGAACGGGGGTCTGGGGGCAGCGCCCCTGGCGGGGTCCAAGGGGCAAAGCCCCTAGCTGGGATCGAGCTGCCAGGTCAGCGCGTAAATTTTTTATTTGGACTATGTTGCAATATTAAAAATTGCATCAAAAATCCAATTTTAGAAAGCTGATCCTTTATTCCATGACATCCGTTTAATGATAGTTTGGTAGTTTTATGACAGTTTGTAACTGTCTGTTGACAGTTTTCAGACAGGATTGATATATCCGTTTTTTGGTCAATATTCTGGTACATGTTGAAGAACATTTTTCATATACATTCTCAGATTTCATTCTCTGAATTTCATCCTATTAAGTGTTCGATCTGTACCATCGAAATACTTCAATTTGATAGTGAATCACGACTTTCAGAGAATCCAAGCAATCTATTCATCCTTTTTTTTTCTAACAAAAATTGAAGTATTCTGTAATCATGGCAAGTGGTGATTCTGTGAAGGATATGACAAGCAAGTTTAACAAATTGAACAAGTTTGAAGGGCAAGATTTTCGTAGATGGCAGAAGAAGATGCACTTTCTCCTTACCACTCTGAAAGTGGTGTATGTTCTTAGTACACCCATGCCAGTCTTACCAGAATCTGTTGAAGATGAACCTTTGGAGGCAACAAGAAGGAGATCAAAGTGGGAAAATGATGATTACATATGTCGTGGTCATATTCTCAATGGTATGTCTGACTCTCTTTTTGATATCTATCAAAATTTCGAATCTGCAAAAGAACTTTGGGATTCTCTTGAAACCAAATACATGGCTGAAGATTCTTCTAGCAAGAAGTTTCTTGTCAGTAATTTTATGGGTTACAAGATGATTGACTCCAGGCCTGTTATGGAACAATTCCATGAAATGTTAAGGATCCTAGGACAGTTTGTTCAACATAATCTGAAAATGGATGAAGCCATTGTTCTGGCTGTGATAATTGACAAACTGCCCCCTTCCTGGAAAGATTTTAAACATAATCTAAAACATAACAAAGAGGAATTAACTTTGACTCAACTTGGAAGTCATTTACGGATTGAAGAGTCCTTGAGGACTCAAGAACTTGATAACAATCCTAAAGGCAAGAACCAATTTGGTTCCTCTTCTGTGAACATGGTGGAAGGAGAAAGTTCAAAGAATCCCAAGAAGTCTAATGGAAAAAGGAAGTTTAAAGGAAAAGATGACAAGTCTTCCAACAAGAAGGCTAAGTTGGTTTGTTGTAATTGTAACAAACCGGGTCACTTCAAGAAAGATTGTCGTCTTCGCAAAGTGAATAAGGATGGTGCTGGACCAAGTGGATCCAAGGATCCAGAAAAGCAACAAGGTCAGATTTCTGTTTCATTGCAGAATTCTAAATATATTCAGAATTATATTTCTGTGATTTCTGAAGCATTTTATGTGCAGGATGATAAAGTTGCATGGTGGGTTGATTCGGGAGCAACAAGTCATGTTTGTAAAGATCTATATTGGTTCAAGGACTTTCAACCAATTGAAGATGGATCTGTTGTGAAGATGGGAAATGTTGCAACTGAACCAATCAAGGGCATAGGATCTGTTTTACTTACTTTTACTTCTGGGAAATGTTTGTGTTTAAACAATGCTTTATATGTTCCAGGGATTCGTAAGAATCTCGCGTCTGAAATTGTATTAAATAATTGTGGTTACAAACAAGTGTTAGAAAGTGACAAGTATATCTTGTCAAGACATGGTTCTTTTATAGGATTTGGATATGTATGTAATGGAATGATTAGGCTTAACATTAATTATCCTTTTAGTGATAATTCTATTTGCATGGCTTCTAGTAGTACTAGCAATAATTTTTACAAATCTGAATTATGGCATGCTAGACTAGGACACATTCATTATAAGAGATTAAAAGACATGTCTAAAATGAGTTTAATTCCTGCTTTTGATATGCAAAATAATGGAAAATGTAAAACATGCATGCTAACTAAAATCACTAGACAACCTTTCAAAGATGTTGTTAGGGAAAGCAAGGTGTTGGATCTTATACATAGTGATTTATGTGATTTCCATGCAACACCTTCCCTTGGAAACAAGAAGTATGTTGTTACTTTCATTGATGATGCATCTAGATATTGTTATATCTATTTGCTACATTCTAAGGATGAAGCACTTGATAAATTTAAAATTTATAAACAAGTTGAGCTTCATAAAAATGAATTAATAAAAGTATTGCGTACTGATAGAGGTGGTGAGTATTATGATCCAGTTTATTTTGAATCAACTGGAATAATACATCAAACCACAGCTCCATATACACCACAACAAAATGGTGTAGCTGAAAGGAAGAATAGGACTTTGAAAGAAATGGTTAATTCCATGTTGTCATATTCTGGCTTAAGTGAAGGGTTTTGGGGTGAGGCAATGTTAACTGCATGTTACATCTTGAATAGAACTCCAAATAAAAGGAGTAAGAATACTCCTTATGAACTTTGGTGTAAAATGGTACCAAATTTGAGTTATCTCAAAATTTGGGGTTGTAGAGCAGTTGTAAGGTTCACTGAACCCAAAAGGAAAACATTGAGTGAGAGAGGTATAGATTGTATCTTTATTGGATATGCTGAGCATTCCAAAGCATATAGATTCTATGTCTTAGAATCTAATGACTTTGTGTCTATAAACACAGTGATAGAGTCAAGAGATGCTATCTTTGATGAAGAAAGATTTACATCTATACCTAGACCAAGGGACATGATTCATCAATCTTCCAACAAGAGTATTACTCAAGCTGAAGATGTTTCTGGTGGTGCAACTTCTGTACCTGAACCTAGGAAAAGCACCAGAGCTAGAAAAGCTAAGTCTTTTGGATCTTATTTTCAACTATATTTAGTTGAAGGAACAAGGAATGAAACTATTTCTCAACATCAATAGTGTTTTAATATTGAAGAGGATCCAAAGACTTTCAATGAAGCTATGGCTTCTAGGGATGTTCATTTCTGGAAAGAGGCAATTCATGATGAGATTGATTCTATTATGCATAACAATACTTGGGTATTAGCTGATTTACCTCCTGGTTGCAAGGCATTAGGATGTAAATGGATCCTCAAAAGAAAAATGAAGGTGGATGGCACAATCGATAAGTATAAAGCCAGATTGGTTATCCAAGGCTTTAGACAAAAGGAAGGTATCCTGTTTCCAGAATTTCTACTATTAGATTATTATTAGCTCTTGCAGCTATACATAATCTTGTGATTCACCAAATGGATGTGAAAACTGCATTCTTGAATGGTGACTTGGATGAGGAAATATACATGAAACAACCTGAAGGGTTTGTGATGCCTGGAAATGAACATAAAGTGTGCAAGTTAAAGAAATCATTATATGGTTTAAAACAAGCACCAAAACAATGGCATCAAAAGTTTGATGATGTTGTCTTGTCTAATGGTTTTGCATTAAACCAAGCTGACAAGTGTGTATATAGCAAATTTGATACTTCTGGAAAAGGAGTCATGATTTGTTTATATGTGGATGATATGTTAATTTTTGGTACTGATTTAGAAGAAGTTAATAAACCCAAGAAATTCTTATCATCCAGTTTTGAAATGAAAGACCTGGGGGAGGCTGAGGTAATTCTTGGTATAAGAATTAAATAAGGAAACAATGGGATTTCAATTTCTCAATCTCATTATATTGAGAAGATATTGAAAAAGTTTAACTTTGAGAATTATTCTCCTGTTAGCACTCCTATAGATCCTAGTCTCAAGCTTTTGCCAAATAAAGGATCTCCAGTGTCTCAACTTGAATATTCTAGGGCTATTGGTTGTTTAATGTATGCCATGATTAGTACTAGGCCTGATATAGCATATGTTGTGGGAAGGCATAGTAGGTATACTAGTAATCCTAGTTCACATCATTGGCAAGTTGTGAGTAGAGTATTCAAGTACTTGAAAGGGACCATTAATTATGGTTTAACTTATAGTGGATATCCTTCTGTTTTGGAAGGTTATTCAGATGCCAGCTGGATTAACAACTTAGAGGATCACTCCTCTACAAGTGGTTGGGTGTTTATTCTTGGAGGAGGTGCCATTTCTTGGGCAACTAAGAAACAAACTTGTATTACTAACTCAACCATGGAGTCTGAGTTTGTTGCATTGTCTGCTGCTGGTAAAGAAGCTGAGTGGTTAAGGAATTTGATTTATGAAATTCCTTTATGGCCCAAACCGATATCTACCATTTCTATCAGATGTGATAGTGCCGCAACCTTGGCTAAGGCTTATAGTCAAGTGTACAATGGAAAGTCTAGACATTTAGGTGTTAGACATAGTATGATTCGTGAGCTCATCATGACTGGTGTGATATCTGTGGAGTTTGTAAGAACTCAGTTGAATTTAGCCGATCATCTAACCAAAGGGTTAGCAAGAGATCTTGTGCACAAGGCGGCTATAGGGATGGGTTTAAAGTCCACTTAAAATCTTTTATATTAAGATACCCAATTCCCATCTAATGCAATATTAGATGTTGAATTCAATGTGGAAAGTTAATACTTGAAGATTGGAACACATTTTTATGATCATCCCAAGGTATGTGTTTAGTACAGCAAGTTAAGGAGGTTGAAAATTTATTTCTTAATAGTTCTTTGAAAAAATTGCATTTGTAGGTGCAAGAATAAAAGAACTACCTATATAAGCATGAAGTTTAGCTGCTTCAAAAAGTTGGGACTTGGCTTTGATATGCTTATTGAAGGATGGGACACAAGCTAGTTAAATATAGTGTCAAGTTAGAAATTATGAGAATGTAAACTGGTGTGTGTATTATCTTCATGTATTCACTTTGAATAGAAAGGGTTCAATCCTTAGAGACACCCTGATATTCGAATATTTGGATTGAGTAACATACTAATATGAAATTCAATCGTCACAACATTTCATTTATGCATCAGTTTGTTATTGTTTATGTTTTGTTTTTAAGTTTAATCAAGATTACACTTAAATGGGGGAGGTTTGTTGGTGATTTTATATCATCAAAAATTATTTAAGTGTAATAGGATTAATTTTGTTGACCAAAAGTGATCTTGTTGAATATTGAACAAGTTAGGATGGTGTAGGAGTGCACACTTATTCAAGTTTTTCAAGATTTAAAGTACATTGCTATTTAGGGGCGAAGCCCCTAAACGAACTGGGGTCCGGGGGCAGCGCCCCTAGGAGCGGGGTCCCAGGGGCGGCAGCCCCTGGCGGGGTCCAAGGGGCAAAGCCCCTGGCTGGGATCGAGCTGCCAGGTCAGCGCGGAAATTTTTTATTTGGACTATGTTGCTATATTAAAAATTGCATCAAAAATACAATTTTAGAAAGTTGATCCTTTATTCCATGACATCCGTTTAATGACAGTTTGGTAGTTTTATGACAGTTTGTAACTGTCTGTTGACAGTTTTCAGACAGGATTGATATATCCATTTTTTGGTCAATATTCTGGTACATGTTGAAGAACATTTTTCATATACATTCTCAGATTTCATTCTCTGAATTTCATCCAATTGAGTGTTCGATCTGTACCATCGAAATACTTCAATTTGATAGTGAATCACGACTTTCAGAGAATCCAAGCAATCTATTCATCCTTTTTTCTAACACAATGTTGGTTGCATGTCCAACAAAGTGATGATACAAGACCCTAGGGGGGCTTTTTGAGACCATAAAGTGATTTTTGAAGTAGACACACATGATCAGGGTGAGATGGATCATGAAAAACAGGAGTTGATGCATGTAGACAATTTCGTGACATTGACCATGAAGGAAGGCATTTTTTAAATCAAGCTAGTAAATTTGCCAGTTGCGTGAGATAGCCAAGTTAAGAACAATACGAATCATTGTTGGTTTAACTAGACTAAAAGTCTCATCACAATCCACTTCTAGCAGCTGTTTGCGTCCATTTGCTACAAGTCTAGCTTTATATGGAGAGAGTGTACCATCTACATGAAACTTGTGACGAAAAGCCACATAAACCGGATAATATTGTCCCCTGGAGATCGTGGTACAAGATGCCAAGTATCGTTAGTCATAAGTGTATTAAATTCATCATTCATTGCTATTTTCCATTTAGGGTCATGTAAAGCTTGTAAGTGAGACCAGTGGACAGGGGATATAGAGGCAGTATGGAGATTAAGCCCAGTGGATCAGTTTATGAATACCACTTTGACCCCAAGTTTTCATGTGATGAGTAGGTAAAGGAATAATAGGTTTGTGAGGAACCGTGTTAGTGGATGGTGATGAAGATGAGGGAGAGATCGATGGTTGTTTAGATGGAGATGAGGAAGGTTGATCTGATGATGCAGAAGAGACCGAAGGAGGAGGAAATGGTAGGGGTAAAGGTAGTGGTAGGGGAGGTGGTGTGTTGAGATGATTGGAATTGATTATGGTAGTTAAAGGATGGTGATGGTATGGAAAGAGTGTCATGAAAATCATAAGATGGTGGTGGTATGGAAGGAGTGTCATGAAAATCATAAGATGGTGGTGTGGTAGGTTTTACAGATTTGAAAGGGAATGTATTTTCATCAAATATGATATGACGAGAGATGATGATTTTGCAAGACTCACAATCTAGACATGGATAACCATGGTGATAAGAATGGTAACTAAGGAAAACACATGGAGAGGAACGAGGAGATAGTTTGCGAGGGGTGGTGATATGAGGATAACATAGTGAACCAAACACACCAACGTGAGTATATGTAGGGTGAGTTTAGAAGAGGTAGAAGTGAGGTGTGTCATTTTGAATTGAGGTGAAGGGAAGGATGTTTAGTAGGTGGGTGACCATGTGAAGAGATTCCACCCAATATGTGGGAGGCTTGTGAGCTTGAAAAATAAGGGAAGAAATTGAGTTATTGATTGTGTACAACATTCATTCCGATTTACCATTTTGTTGGAAGGTGTGGGGGCATGAGAATCGGAATTGAATGTCATGAGTAGCAAAATGGTCAATAAATTGTTTGTTAATGTATTCACCTCCATTATCACATTGGAAAGCTTTGATGGTTTTACCAAAATGGTTTTTGATGTATTTTGAAAATAATAAAAATTTAGCAAACACATTGAATTTTTATTTAGTGGGTAGACCTAAAGGTAATGAGAGTTGTTTTCAAGAAAAATAACATAGTAGTGCAAGCCACTAATGCTAGCAATGAGCGAAGTCCAAACATTAGAGTGAACAATATCAAACATGTTGGAAACAATATTTTTTGAAACATCAAATGGAAGTTTAACATGTTTGCCACTTTGGCAGGAATGACAAATACCATAAAAATTTGTCTTATTACAAGAAATTGATTTATTGGAAATTAAAGACTGAAAATATTGTTGTCGGGGTGGCCAAGACGTCGGTGCCAAAGGGAGAGGCTTGCGGAAATGTAGACTTGAGGTGTGGATGCAAGAGTCGGATATAGAGAGCCATCACTATCACATCAGATTAAAGGTTGCCACTCGTCAAAACGTTTTAAAACTTTCACCGAATACAAAAAACTGAAAAATTAAAAACTTCCAGCTTTGATATATCGACTTTGGGGGACTGTAAGTCAATGAATATAAAACTAAAAATGACAATTTTATAGTCTAAAATTATGTACAAACTCTAAATTATATGCTGGAAAAAACCGTATGTCAATTGGAGTTGAAACGAATGAGATATGTATTTTTTAAACGTTTCACAAAAAACCGGTTCCGACCCTAAAAATGGTTCTGGTGTTTCGGATTTTAGACCCGGTTTACCCGGACCTGATGGACCCAAACCCAGATTACCCGGGACCCAGATAAAGCCAATTTGTAAACCCGGAACCGGAACCAATTATATATATTCCGGTTCTAACGTTTCCGGTTCCGATCGGATTCCGGTTCCGATCCGGTTTTCCGGTTCTAAATCTCGTCCCTATCGGCAACAGTCATTATAAACGCTGCTTATTATTAATAGAAGAATTATGCATTTCGTCCCACTATTGGATTTTTAATATAGTTGGCTTCTATAGTTTGCATTTGTTGCATTTTTGGTCCTTGGTGCATATGAAAAAACCATCTTATCTTTTTTACTATGTTTTCTGTATCTTTTTAATTTTTATATATTATAATAATAAAAATTGAAAAGTACTCTCTCTCTCTCTCTTTCTCTCTCTCTCTCTCAAGTACATAGTTAGGATGTATGGGACACAATAAAATTGATATTAAATGTAATTGTAGTGAAAACACTCGTGAAAAGAGTAATGATTGTATTCACAATCATTATACCATTGTAAATATTTTTTTCTCTAATTTTTTTTGACGTATGTATGATATTGTAGGAATATAGAAAACAATATTAGATTTATGAAGTTCATATACCTGCTAGACTTAAAAATGATCAAGACAACTAACATCAAACTTAAATCTTGTTGATTGTGAACTGTTGATTGTAGGGATGAGAATTTAGCTCGGAAACCTGAACCGAACCGAATTAGGCTTGAATAAACAATTCGATTGAGTTTTTTAGTATCTATACTATGCTTATTTGGTTCTCAGGCCATTTGGTCCGGATTACCCAAAGAAGAGCTTATTTGGTTCTAAATACCCGACCACTAATTGAAAAGTAGTTTAATTTTAATCCTGATAACTTTCCCTCATTAGTCACTAGTAACCATTATCTAAATGAATTTAAAATTGAAGCCAAACCCTACATTCCTCATCCCCCTTCTCTGATCGACAAAAAATCAAAATCACAATTCATATTTATGTCTTCGTCATTCACAACAGAAAAAAAACCCTACGCTCGTCCTTGTCGTTCAAAATGAACCAAATTTCTCAAATATTGCCAAACTCAACATCACTTCTCGATCCTTGATCTTGTTTAAGACATTCAAAAATCAACCCTTCCTAGTGTCTTTAAGGATTCACAAATGCCGACTTTATCAAGTCATGGAAAATTTGGCTCAAACTCAAGAAACTCAAGTAAGCAATTAATTCTCATTATGTTAATCTACTGATGATGTAACACCATGTTTCGAATTGTTTCATAATTCAGGTTCGTGACCTGAATATCAGTTATCATACGACTTTGGGCTTTTGGTGGGGCGGGGAGATTTAGGGTCTTTGGATGTGGGTAATGTAGACTAGGAGATTTGAGAGTTTGTTTGGTGCTTTGGAGCCCATGAGTATAACCTTAAAGTGGTAGTTTGGGCCTTTTATGAATTTTGGATTTGAGTTCATAACATTTTAAGAAAAATGAGTGATTATAGGATTGTAGGGCTTCTCATTATCTTTCTGTGGATATAAAGATCATCGAAAACATAGTTGGAATGAAGAAGTTATCACTGTTTGAAGTTACGAAGGTTTTGGGGCTTAGTCTACTATGTTGGACATACCAGGAATAAGCTAGGCATACAAGGAATACATAGATTATGCTGGGTGTACATGGAGTATGTTGGGCATACTAGGCATTCATGGAGTACACTGGGGGTACCTGGAGTATGTTGGACGTACGCGATCAGTGCCAAAACTCTATTTTCATGGTTTGAGCCCTATTTAAGCTCATCAACTTCCCCAAACCCATTCCACACTTAGCATCCACCTTTCCAATACCCTCCCTTGAAACCCTAACCATATTTTGAGCCTTGTGAGCAAAAACAAGGTGTTTTTAAGTGTTTTTGAGTGTTTTTGGTGCATCTTGGAGAAAAAGGAGCTCATTGGAGAAATGTTGGTTGCATTGGAGCTTGTAGATCCAAACTTTGTTCACCTTGATATTTCTTCTAGAGTGAGAAGATTTATCGACTTAGAATCCCGAGTGTGACTTGATATCTTCAGTCTGAGGTGAGTTTCCTTTACTGTAGTAGTGGGTCAAAGGCACCAATGCCAGCCTGCTAGATTACGTTTGTAGTATGATGATTGTCTTCGTGACAATTACCAATTATGCTTGTATCTACTTGATGTCTTTGTGACTGTTATTTTTATGATTATATGTGTTAGTAGTAGGGTTGAAATGGACCTAATACCAGTTAAAAGATACCTGAGGGGGTGAAATAGACCTATTACTAGTTGAAAGATACCGAAGGGGTGAAATAGACGCGGTACCGGTTGAAAGATATTGTAGGGGTGAAATAGACCCAGTACCAGTTGAAACATACCGAAGTGGGTAAAATAGACTAATATTTTTTTTATTGTTATATATGTATGGTATGGGGTATTTAAAGGGAACTCACTAAGCTTTGTGCTTACAGTTTTTAGTTTATGTTCCAGGTATTTCAAGCTCTAAAGGGAAGGGACCGGCCTGATTGCACTGCATCTACCTATGTTTTTTGCATCACATGATTTTTGGATATTGTACTCTAATATTATTTACTATGATATACTTTTGACTATTTTGACATGATTATCGTATGATTAGAACGAATTTAAATGAAAATTTTGTCATAATTTTTGGGATGTTACCAGTGGTATAAAAGCCTTGGTTTGAGGGATTCGGATATACTCTTGGGTGTGTCTAAAGTCAAATCGAGGACTTGGTAGATTTTTCCATAAAAAGAAACATTTGAAATAATGGATTTTAGTAATAGAAAAGGGTACGATGCATGGAATCAGCCGAGCTCAAGTAAGTCTTCCAAAACTATCCATACATGTTATATGTTTTGTGCTATGATATGAGAATCGCATAAAAAATTAGGACTGACGATCTGCTCAAGATTGCATAATAGTATGATAGGAGAGATGGATTTATATGCATGATTGTTTGGGATTTTAAAATTGCATGCTAGTATGGATTTTATATGATTGGATAGATTAGCCTGATATGTGATGCCTTGTAGCTTAAGAGGAATTTGATGTTATACTAGATTGGAATCTTTCATTGTAGGAAGTGAGCATGAGATGTCCTCTTTTTGGCTATGGCTTGGAGTGTTACTACAAGAATGCTGCTTGCTTTGTGCTTTTGTGGGACCCTTGGTGATGTGAGTTAACAATTAAGTGAATATGCTAAATTACTTGTTACATAGGTTACATAATCTCAAAATGACGGATTTGACCCTACTGCGTAGATCTTGTTTTGTAACATCCCGTTTATTGAGTAAATGAGTAGAAAAAGATTTATAAATGAATAATAATCCTAGAATAAATAATATTTAGAAGGGTGTTGGTGTTGGGGAGCTAATTGATATAATTTTTGGAGCTTAAAAGAGTAAGTTATGAATTTAAATTGAGAAGGGCTTCAGAAGTTAGGGTGTGTATGGTAAGTTTTGGACCTGATTTGAAAGGAGTCTGTAGAATCAGGGGTTAAAGGGTAACTTCTAGAATTGCATTGAACATAAATTAGTGGGGAGGGACCAAAAGTGTTTAATTTGCATCATAGTTTGGTAGGAACATGGGTTAATCCCGTATGCTTGTTTTCTTTTTGTTAGGATGGGATTAGGAACCCTAGCGCTACACTATTGCATATCGGCCGCCACCATGCCTTTGAAGCACCTTCAGCCGTCGCAAATGAGTCCTTAGCCGCCAACCATCGTCTCCATCGCTATTCCAATCAGGTGATGTGCCGCCTGCTGCCACCATTGTGTGCCGCCTCATACTGCTGCCGAGAACGGGACGTGAAGCCGGAGGGAAACCGCTGAGGGTCGTGATGCATGATGTGTACACCGTGCGTGAACCAGGAGCCATCGTAATTGCTCAGCAAGTCCAACCGCAATCTGTTTCCTCTTCCTTTCCCCATTTATTGTGTATATTGCGTTTTGACCGCTGACGGTCGTCGCTGGTGGCCAAGGGTCGCCGCTACTATGCCATTAATTGTCATCTGCCACCTGTAAGGCTGATTTGGTTATGTTTGTTTGCTCAAATCACATCTGTGAGCGTGTTTATGGGTTTGCACAGTTAAAAATCAAAGAGACCGCCACCACCACCACTTCAAGGTGGTGGCTGCCACCCATTTCACTTTTCTGCCACCAGTCACCATGGGTGGTGGCTGTGGGTGTGTGTATTCTATATGGGAGGTCATTTATGCACTTTTTTGGACAGGAACCATCACCGCTACCATTAGAAATGGTGGTTGCCGCTAGCCCGCCGCCATGAGGTTGAGTAGCTACTTAGGAACTCAGGGATAGTTCGTGTGGAAGTATGGGTAGATGTGGCAGGTAGTATGAGCCCGTACTACTGAAAGCATGGGACTCATAATAAATGTAGGGAGCATTCCGGAGGTTCTAAGTAACAAACTGAGCAGTGATTACATGGTTCGAGTACCATGATTCAGAGAAGATTGAGAGGTGATCAAATGGTTCGAGTACCATGATTTAGAGAAGATTGAGAGCTGATCACATGGTTCGAGTACCATGATTCAGAGAAGATTGAGGGGTGATCACATGATTCGAGTACCATGATTTAGAGCAGATTGAAAGGTGAAATCATGGTTCGAGTACCATGATTCAGAGCAGATTGAGAGGTGATCACATGGTTAGAGTACCATGATTCATAGCGGTTAGTGTTTCTGGTTTTACCAATTATCCTGTTGTGTTTGAGTAGTCTGAGATGAGATATGGAAGGTTGCAGGGCCATAGGGCCATACCAATTGATTTTAATGGGGTATGCCCGGGGTGGGTAAATCTGAGTTTAGATCTCGAGGGTTTTGACCGGTGAGGTGCCAGTTGGAGTCACAAGACTTAAATAAGGGTGGAGATGATGCACCGTGGAGGGTTTCAATTTGAGTTGAGTGGTCGGGCGATATCCTGTAATGCCAAGTTTCTATTTGAGGATTATTTATCCCTTTTTCCCATTTTAAAAGGATGGGTGCGTGAGTTTCTGATGTCGGAGAATAAAAGAAGACCCTGTGAGGAATTAGAGAGTTGCGATAGTGGCACTAAGAGTAATTTTGTTGTAAGAGAGAATTGGGTTACATTCTTATGTCGGGAAGAAGTTATCAGTGGGGAATGTGACAATGAGGATTTGAGTATGCCTTGTTTGATTTTGGTACGACGTATATCAATAATTGTTTCAGGGAAATGAGAGGAGTATATCGAGTTGTCGACCTTCGTGGCTATGCAATAGATCGATTATGGGAGTGAGGTCTCCCGTGCTATGTCGAATCTTGCAGTGGGGTGATGATTGAGGATTTTGAGAATGAAGTATGTGATAGTCCAGTATCTCCAGGGAAGGAGATCGTTCTATTCTAGGACCGTCAGATTAGGTGTATGTGCAACCAGACAAGGTTCTGGGTGACTAGAGGCAGTCACATGGGGAGGAATCCGGAATTTTCATATGGGGTTCGGGGTACTTGGAGTTATTTGGTTATTTTTCCGGAAAGTCATCGAGTGTTGTCTGGTACGTTCCCTGGGTTGGGAATGATACATCTAGAGAGCTAGTCTACAATGAAGTTGATTGGATGTGACATTAGGCAACAGCTCGAACCCTAAGTGGGGGAGAACAGGGTATTTTGTTGGGCGAATCATCAATTTGTTCATTTTATGAGTAGAGTATTTCTAGGATATGAGTTGTGCGAGAGGAAGATCAATGGTCGTAGCAAGAGATTATGAGATTCTATGATGATGTATCTGTTGGATATAGTGTCTAAGTCCATAACTTTATTTGGTATGAACTTGACTCGAACCGGCATGGTCCATTTGGGTTGCATGGCATTGCAATACTTGGATAGACTAAATGAGAGAATAAGGCACTTATGATTATTAATATATTATAAGTTCTAATATATTAATAATAGTATTATTTAATTAGTATTTGATCAAGTATTAATCTAGAATTAATTTGGTGATCAAAGTGAGACTAATTAAATATATAGGGTTGATTATGACAATCATCAATTCTTTTATGGTGGATTAATGATCCATGGTTTATGGGTTTGGTTATAACCATATGGAGCTCCATGGATAATCCATGGGAGTTACAAACCCATGGGTCATGAGAAATGAAGAGTCATGACAATTAAGGTTTACATTTGTAACTCCTAATTATGACACACTATAAAAGAAACCCTATAGCATGCAAAATTGGCACTAGAGTATTCTTGTGAGGGCATAGCCGATTTTGAAGTGTAGAAGTATTCTCTCTAGTTATTCCAAGGTTGTAGTGTTGTGTGAAGCATTTGAGGCACAACATTTGGGGTGCTAGGCTCACAAAGTCTTGAAGGAATCCAAGCAACAACAAGGTATGTGTTTCTACTAGTTTTTATGTTTTATGTAATCCCCATGCCATGCTAGTTAGGAAATAACCTTGAAAAAGAAATTTGCATGTATATAGAGAAAACATAGATTCAAGGTTATTAGGGTTGCATGTACACTTAGGAAGTGTTAGAATGCTCAAAACCCAACAGTGGTATCAGAGCCTAGGATCGTTTTCTGTATACTTGATGCAAAACTGCTTAAAAAATTGAAAATTCTGCACTCTGACGACTGGACTCGCCGAGTCCATGAACAAATTCATCCTACTCGTCGAGTAGGATCATGCACTCGGCGAGTAGGAGCGTGTTGGGCAGTTTTTCATGTTTTGTTGCTAAAAATGGATTAAAATCATTATCCCAATCTGTTTTGGACTTGTAAAATCCATTTTTCAAAATTGATAATGATTATGTTAACCCATTTTACATGATTTTTATCAATTTTCAAGTATTGTATATGTTTATATGATTTCTTGAAATTGCTTGACATGAATTTGTGTTCTTATGAGTTTTTAGAAGATCATAAGAATTATGTGTAACCTCCATGTGAGTTTAATTCATGATCTTAATGGCAATAATGGTGTCCATAACTTGTCCTCAAGTTAAGTATAACCAAAAGTCACTTTTTTTAAAAGTTGTCATTAAAGAATAGTAGGTTTCATAAAATGAAGAGTCTTCAACATTATGAACCATTAAAACTCATAAGTTACAAATTTGAAGAGTCTTGAAATAGTTTCAATACTTGCCCTCAAGTTTTGGAATTTGTAAAGTCTTACACTTTAATTCCAAATTTTTTTTTTTTAAAAGTTAAAAAAAAAAAAATCAAACTTTATGGACTTCATTAAATTAATTAAAGTGTTTAATTAAAAGAGCTAATAATTCCATAAAGACATGGTTTAAGTTTAATTAAATTAAGAGAATAGTTTAATTAATAGATTAAACCACCAAGTATTTTAAATGTTTAAAATACACCCTTATACTATTATTATAATTTTAATTATATAGATATGTATAAGAATATGTCAATCTTACTGTTAGTAGGCCTCATTCACGAAGTCGGTCTATAAGGGGGGTATAAGGTTGTTGCCTATAAAATGGTGACTTTGGGTGTCCATTCTCACCCACCGCTTCCTTGATCGGTGGAGGGTCGTTAGCCGAACGGGTAGGATGCGACTTTAAATACTCATTAAAAGTATAATGAATTATAAAGTAACTATACATTATAAATTCCCAATCTTAGTTACTTTAGGAAAATGTGAAATTGGTGCTAGCCCATAAAATTACACTTTGTACCTTACCAAGTCGTTAGTGGAGCGTGTGTGGTTAACCGGCACACTAACATGGACTAGTAAGAGTGGCAAAGGGTAACTTGACTTTATTATAGATCGGTGGAGCGTGTGTGGTTAACCGGCACATCGATTAGGTAATATTGTTGAGGGTACCAAGTCAATTTGTATGGTTATTCACACCTTGTTTGTGATCCTCGGCATCCCAGTCACAAACTTGAGAGGGCACAATCGAGATTCAAACATGCCATTGAAAGTTCAATGTATCTCAAAAGATCTAGGAGTTTCAAATCCAATTAAAACTTAATTATATTTCGTTTTTCATGGTGGAAATTGGTAAATCGTCATTTACCTACCTTTAACTATTTTATAATTTGGATTACGGCATCCCTCTTCCAGTTATAAATAGGTTATTGGGTCCTAGCCTTAATATTTCATATTGGGTGTTATATTAAGGACTTTAAATCAACTAACTTGAATTTCTCCCATTATAGATGTCTAGTTTAGACAGTTATGGTCTTCCCAAATCTTAGGAAGAAGCTTCCTAATGAAGATGATATCCCGAATGGCAATCAAGGTGAAAGATCAATCCCTTTGTTGTGCATTAGTGGGACTGAAAATCATACTTCACTTCCTTCACCTACTCCAATAAATCTCCCTATCCCACAAGTTTCAAGACATGATAAGTTCTAAGTCACTCAATCCCTATTGGAAAACAAAGTCTATATGTGCTTAGGTCTTGGAAATTAAGTCACATATTGACAAGCCGGGAGAGTCGAGTGTCGAAGTCTCAAGGTAGCTGGCTGTTGACTTGGTCACTCCCTGATGACAGATCACGACATGACCCGTAATGATCTTACCTATTTGCTTGATGATGCTAAATCAGAAATGATTTGGAGCATTGGTAAAGCAAAATTTGATTGGAAGATCAACTTCCCAAACTTCCATGGATATTGACAATGGTAACATTGGAAGTCCAGAAAAACTTTCTCTTCCCAATTGAAAGGGATTGGCCATAGTCAACTCGGTTGACCAAATGGTAAAGAGAAAGGCTAAGTCTGTGATAGTCCCGTGTACTGTTTCCAAAGAGTCTATATGTTTCTAAAGGAAGGGCATTGGTTGCGAAGCTGCCAAATTTACCTAAAAGTCCATAAGGATAGTAAAGTCAAATGTTTGACTCTACTTCAGGTAAATTCCATTGTCTAACTCTATTAAGTTTTTATTCTGAGATTCTTATTGGATGTTGTGACTAGGTCACATATTGATGTTTAAGAATCAAAGAAGAGTGAAGAAACTTAAAGGAAGTATATGCTGATTCTGATCGTGAAGACGGATTTCAATTGCATGGTTCGGTGATCAGAATTTTGAGTTGTTACTTAAGAGTTAGATATATTGCTTAGGAAAAAGATAACAACAAGTTTTCCATATGGATTGTAAGGATAAGTTTTCCACAAAGTTTTAAAATAAAAAAAATGGTTTCGATTTTATTTATTTGAAGTATCCTTACAGTGGCATTTTTGAAAAAGGTTGTTGCTTATATGTTTCCATTGATAAGCAATATGGGTAAATGGATTTGATTCTTTCATTAGTGGTAGTATCATAATTTACCAAATAAGGAAAGATTCTCATCACCCAAGTTTCAGTTGGATAGAAACTTGGAATCATGCAAGTTGTATTGTGTGATGAATGAGAATTTTCATCTTTGGTAAATTAAGACTGATTCCTTGTTCACATTCACATGTGAGTCAAGCAAAGGACTAAGAGATTGGGTACACTTGGTTGTGTGCTGGTCAGGTCCACCACAAAGGTTGATAAGATTATTGATTATGATTTACTAAAGTTTAGTAAATCTGGTTATGCTTACGAGTTTAAGTGTAATTCTGAAACATTGGAAAAGTTTCAATGTATGGCAGAATGAATAAGAAGAATCAAATAAGGCAGAAAGATAAAAGTTTCTCCAATCTGAAGAGATGGGAGAGTACTTGTGTATTTTGTTTTATGATTATCTTAGTGATTATGAAATCAGATCACAATTGATCCTCTAAGGACACCTTAGTTCATTTGGTTGGCTAAGGAGAGGAATCATGAGTTGTTAAAATGGTTAAATCAAAAGATATATCATACATCAAATCTTAGAGTCATACTCCAAGATTGAGCCATTGAGTGACATAATCTTTAGAAAGTTTATAACACTTATCAAATGTAGAGTAAGATGTATCATACTCTTGTACATTTGAGGTTGGTTAGTTGTGATGTTTTGGATAAAACAAAGACCAACTAAGTC
The DNA here is from genome assembly GCF_052625555.1 of Lactuca saligna. Taxonomy (NCBI): domain Eukaryota; kingdom Viridiplantae; phylum Streptophyta; class Magnoliopsida; order Asterales; family Asteraceae; genus Lactuca; species Lactuca saligna. The sequence goes on along the minus strand of NC_136420.1, from coordinate 63,163,349 downwards.
CAATTATGGGAAGTGTTTAACTTGATAAGAATCCGCACTAGCTCTTGAATATTTGTATTGTCAAGGAATGGTTCTTGACAAAGATAAGTCTTATATGTCAAGAGGACAGTGGGAGTCTGAAAGATTCTGAAATAGTTTCAAGAACTAATCAAGAGTTTTGTTAATCACTAGCCCATGACTTGGGGTTTGTAACCTATCGTGTTGACATATTCTGTGCTCATCCCAGTTAAGGTTGGCTTTGCATTGGAGTTCTAAGAGTTCTCGACTGTTTGCATAACAACCTGGAAGCAATGGTAGGCCCTTGTGCTGCCGGGTGGCAAGAAATTAAGATTGCACAAGTTCAGTCCATATGAATTTGGAAGTGTCACTAACCTAGTCCTGTGATTATGGTTTTGACAAAATTCACATGGAAAAGAACACATACACCATAAAATCTAAATGACATAAGGTTTCTCTTCGATTCATGAAAATGATGGTAAGGAAACGCTTCCACTAAGAAGATTTTAAGTAGATAGCGGTTGTGATATTTGCATTCTCATATAGTTACTGGAGCGTGTGTGGTTGACCGGCACACTAACTAGTGACAATCGCAAAAGGTCTAGACAAACATGTGAGCTATCTAAGGAAAGGTGTATGTTTTTGATAAATTCTTATCAAAGCAATCTAGTATTAGAAATATGAACTTTGGTAAGAAAGTCAATAAAGTATTGATTTCTAGAAGTCCAGTTGATTTCTGAGTACATGTCAAAGCTAGTGGGAGCATAAAGTGTTATGCTGGTAATCATTATGCTAGTGGGAGCATGGTGATTATGTTAAGTGTTGCAACTTAGCAATATTAATTATAGAAAAGAAAGTTTCAATTTGCTTTGAAAAGTTGTTTTGCTATAATTAAGGGAGAGGATTTTATACTTCACTCCAATTCTACAAGCTTAGATTGATATTTTAATCTACTTTAGTCAAGAATATATATGAATGTTATGTTGGAATGGTTCAACATAAGGAAATTCTATATATGTTGTGATCTCAAAATTCGATTATGATTACGGCATACCTCTTCATAGTTCGAATTCTGAGAACATGGCAAATTAAATTGTAACGCCCGGGTTTTCAGGGCTAAGCATTTTTGTCAACGTAATAGTCTAGGTCAACTATTGTAACTCTTTTTGAAGTAATAAATATGAAATATTTGAGTATTATGTGAATTATGTGTGTTTATGTGTTTATTATTTAATTATAAATGTATAATTAATAAAGAATAAAAATGAGCGTCAAAATTAAAGTGTGAGATAATCCCGATATCTCTACATAAAGTTGTAGAATACGTCTCAAGGTTTCCGTACATATAAAGAATACCGAAATCCGAGCTATAACGAAGAAGTTATGGCCCGCCGAAGTTTTACGGCAAAACCGGCACGGCACCGGGAGACGTAAATAGTGAATTTACGATAGAAGACTTTTTAGCCTTATCAATCTAAACAAAAGTCGTAGAATATGTTAAACTAAGAACATCGATAAAAAGAACGCCCAAATCTGACTTCGTATGAAGAAGTTATGATTTTTCTAAGATTCGGCTTAGCAGTGCACGGCCTGAAACTCGAATTTTAGTTCGAGCGGTTTTTGGCTTACGCAACGTAAATGAGAGTTGAAGATCTCATTAATAGGAAATCAACGGTAAAAAGACAGACAAAAACAGAGTCCGTATGTAGAAGTTATTAATTTTACGCAGACGTTTAACAGTATAATCTCCTTGTACAGTTAAATTTAAGATCGGTCGAGAATTAGTTGACGGTGTCAAAATGAAAGTTGTAGATCTTATTATTACCTACGCGTGGATATAAAGAACGTCAAAAACGGAGGTCATATGTGAAAGTTACGGATTTTAGAAGTCGGAAGTGTGCTGTGCGAAAATGGGTGATGTGGCACAATCTTGGCCATTGCTTTCTCCCCAAGGCTTGCCACCAGATGGTGACATGTGGCACCAAGTTCAGCCACATTTCACCCTATAAATACCACCTCTCCCACCCTCATTTTTTTCACACCTTTCCCATTCTTTCTTCTCTTTACTCTCTCTCTCTCTCTCTCTCTAGAACCTCTCTCTAGCCCCAAAATCCCCCGAAAAGCCTAGGGAACCTCCCTAGCACGAGGCGGAAGCCCCGGAGTGCTCGAAGGCTCCGAGAAGAAGAGCTTTTCGGCTCGGGAACGCTGCTCCAAGCAAAGCCCGGTTTTCTATAAAACCCGCTGTAAGTGAGCTACGCCTACGCTATTTTTAATATAGCTTTTATTTAATTATAGTAACGTTATTAGGAACTTATAATAAATACTTGGGCTATTATTATGGGTTATATAAGTATTTTTTTGATGCTTATATAATAATAATAATAGCTAGACTATTAATTAGTCTCGACGAATAATAAACTAAACTCTAGTGGTAATAATACTAGGTTTCGTCGAAGAAAATTCTTTTTAAGAAGCGAAGCGCTGTCTGAGTTCGGAATCACCACCTTTTCAGGTGAATGCATATTTACTTTCAACTTACACATAGATATGAAGTATTTAATATAAATTACGTGCTATTTGTGCATATTATCTGAATACTTGCTATCTATGCTGGATGAACGTTTTATACATGTTTTCAAAGATTTAAACTGTATATGTATTTTATATCTACAAAATGTGTTGGGTAAAACATGGGTAGATGTAATAGTTGCTGTGTGACAAAATAAAATAATGAGAGGCCTCGTTATAGATGTTATTGATGATCCAGTCATCTAGCGGAGTATAGATGACGACCACAGACTATTCTAGACAGTCCAGTGGAACACTAGCAGGCTCGCAACCTGTAGGTGTTTATTTGAACTGTGTGTTTATTTGAACTGTGTGCTCACCAGATGTACTCCATCCCCCACATGGTTGCCTATTAGGACATTTATTGCTGAGGAATCCCCTTAGTAGTACTGTCCGTCCCGATGATGATCCTTAGGCTAGGTCCCTTATGATAGGTGTTTAGGGACGTAAAGTGAGGATAACGGGAACGGGTAATCGGGTTATTGTTGATTGATGAAATTAATAAACTATTTATTGTGGGTTGAAAACCCTATGTGCTCACCAGGCTCCCAAGCCTGACCCACTCAGTTTTATGTATTACAGGTAGTGGCGCTTGAGCATATATATGATGTTTGGACGAGGGATTACGGATATAGGCCTGTAGATATGAAATAATGTAGTAAGGCTTGTCTTGTACTGTTTATGCTTTTGATCTGTACGAACATGACATCCCGAGTCTTTTAATGAAATACATTTCTATGGAAATGCTTTTGATAAATCTTTATCATATTATTGTTTTGGGACAAATTCCGCAACACTTTTATTTAAAATGTTACTCTGATTTTTAAACAAAGCATAAACAAACCGGTCTTTTCTGGCCGTGATTTTGGGGATGTCACATAAATTTTATAGAATGAATCGTGTCCAATATGCTTCGGATATAGGATCGATTGAATATGCTATAATATTCATCCATTCTAAATTTTCCAAATGCCTAGGGCATTAAGATGGAAAAAGGAATAGAACTGGAAATGACTAAAATGATTAAGCAAAATTGTCGAGGACAATCTGAGGTTTACAAAAGATTGGTTGCTCATGGACAATTAGAAGTATCGTCTCCATCGCTATTCCAATCACCGAATACCTCCAGGAGATGCGCTCAATTACCGATGACCTAGCCCTTGCCCAAAACCCTATTCTAGAAAAAGATCTTATGGTGCATATTCTTTCTCAATTAGGTGATGATTACATCACAATTTTAGTTGCCATTAAGGTGCGAGATACCTCCCTTTCATACTCAGAACTTTTTGACCATCTCACTGACTTTGAAAAAGCACTCAAGGAAACCTCACTCTCCTCTGATTCAATTCCGGCTACTGTCAATTACACTTCTCGAAATTCAGGATTCCAAAACAAGTCAAACAATAACAAACATTCCGGGTCACATAACAATTACTATAACCGCAACAACAGGTCACCCCCATCCTATCAATCAAGAGGCGCTCCACAATCACAATGGAACAATCACAACACCTCTTGTACTCGGTCAAACAGAAGCAATCAATTTTTCCAATTTTGCAACATTCCGGGTCACACAACCAAACACTGCTGAAAGCTTGCCAGGTTCCTTCATGACAACAACATTGTCACTAATGCCACAAAATCTCAGACTCCACAAGCCTATGTAACCACATCAGCACCAACTTCTCCTCAATGGCTGTTTGACACTGGTGCCTCCAATCATGTTACCTCGGATCACAACACTCTCCGCCAAGTCTCTGAGTATGGTGGCCCAGATGAGATTGTACTCGGTGATGGTACAAGTTTACCTATTGCCCATACTAGCAATTCCTATATTAATACACCACAAAAACAACTTATTTTGTCTAATGTGCTACATATTCCTAAATAACACAAAAACTTAGTTTCTGTTGGTGAATTATGTGATACTAATCTAGTTTCGGTGGAATTTTTTCCATCTTATTTTTTGTGAAGGATCTGGGCACGGGGGCGCGTCTCATGCGAGGAGAGAGAGCTGATGGAGTCTACCTCGCCAAGTCACTCATGAGTCGTTCCATTCACACCACCCTCAAGCATTCGCCACTTCTACTTCATCATAAGTTGGGTCACCCTTCACGTCAAGTTTTCAAGCATCTTGTTTCCAAATTAGGTTTTAGGTTCAAATCAGATTTTGATGTTCATTGTCCTTCATGTTCTATTAATAAAAGTCACAAATTACCATTTGGTCAAAACTCTTTTGTTGCCACTAAACCACTTCAGCTTATTTATTAAGATGTGTGGGGACATGTCCAAAAATCAATTGAAAAATATTCTTACTATGTTCTCTTTGTTGACTACTTTACAAAATACTCCTGGCTCTATCCGATCAGTCATAAAAGTGATGTAGCTACCATCTTCCATCACTTCAAATTACTGGTTGAGAAATTTTTTTTAGCACCCCATTATATCTCTCTTCAGTGATAATGGTGGTGAATACCAAGGTCTGTCACCCTATCTCCAATGGAATCTCCCATTACACAACTCCACCTCATACACCTGAACAAAACGGTATTGTTGAACGCCGTCATCGACACATTGTCGAGACATGCCTAGCACTCCTCCACCATGCACATCTTCCGCTCACATTCTGGTCTTATGCATTTCAAGCAGCCATTTACCTCATAAATTGTCTTCCTACACCCATCCTTTCCAATAAATCTCCATACGAGTATCTTTTCAACCAACATCCAAATTATCACAAACTTCAACCCTTTGGATGTCTATGCACCCCTGGTTACGTCCTTACACCACATCTAAACTACAACCTAGATCCGCACCATGTGTATTTCTTGGTTACTCATCCTCTAAATCAGCTTATAAATGTTATGAACCACACACAAAAAAATTGTATCACTCAAGACATGTGGAGTTTATTTCAACTCAGTTCCCATATCATGCTAAAACTCCCCTGGAATCTCTACCGAGCCCAGATTAGTTCCTAACACCACCATCTGACCCGTCTCCTATCCCGACCTCCGACCCTTCTCCTCAAATATTTATCCCCATACATCCCCTTGATCCGTTACCTGATCCCACTTTACCGCAACCTGCTCACCCGGAATCGACATCCCCACAAACTGCCTCCCCACCACCATCACCCCAAATTGAAGCCTCATCACCTCCGTCACCTGTTATTAATCCCACTCCATCTCCACCACACCCTCCCACCACTAGACATCGCAAAGCAAACTCCAAATATTTCAACCCCTCATTTGTTAACACCACAACCTTACATCCGATTCCCACAACCATTGAACCTAATACACACACTCAAGCTTTAAAAGATCCAAAATGGCGGGACGCAATGGATCAAGAGTTTAATGCCCTTATACAAAACGGAACATGGGAACTTGTTCCAAAAACCAATCACCCCCAATTGGTTGTAAATGGATTTTCCGATTCAAACGAAATCCCAATGGCACCATATCCAAATACAAAGCTCGTCTTGTAGCTAAAAGTTTTCTTCAACAATACAGGAAAGACTACTTTGATACATTCAGCCCGATCACTAAACCAGTAACTATTCATGTTGTTCTCTCCATAGCACTCTCTCATAACTGGCCTCTCTGTCAATTAGATGTCAATAATGCATTTCTTCATGGCACCCTCCATGAAGAGGTCTTCATGTCTCAGCCACCGGGTTTCACTCATCCTGGATTCCCATCCCATATTTGCAAATTATAAAAAATTGTTGTATGGCCTAAAACAGGCTCCAAGAGCATGGTACCTTGAACTCACCTCCTTACTTGTTTCCAATGGTTACCGAAAATCTAGAGTTGATCCCTCTCTTTTTATCTACCACTCAAATGGTATCCTCAGTTACCTTCTAGTATATGTTGATGATTTTGTACTCACGGTAACAACAATTCATTCTTAGACTCCTTTGTTTCCTCTCTAGCAAAATGGTTTTCAATCAAGGACCTTGGTCCTCTACATCACTTTCTAGGAGTTGAAGTAATTCCTGTCTCCTCTGGTCTGTTTTTATCCCAACATCGTCATATCCATGATTTACTTGAACAATTTCACATGGATGGTGCTAAAGAAGTTACTACTTCGCTGAACTCCTTAGTTTCTCTCACCTTGCATGACGGGTCTGCCAGCACAGATCCAACACCATACCGAAAGCTAGTTGGTTCACTTCAATACTTGGCATTCAATCGACCCGACATATCATTTGCAGTCAACAAGCTGTCACAGTTCATGCATGCACCAACTGAGACGCACTGGCAGTCATTAAAACGTATACTACGGTATCTTAAAGGTACTATTCATCATGGGCTTTATTTGCACAAGACCCATTCACATTCCCTCACTGCATTCTCGGATTCTGACTGGGGAGGAATTGAAAATGGGGGTCACTCAACTACTGCATACTTGCTATTTCTTGGTCCCAATATCATCTCTTGGAGATCATCAAGACAAAAGTCAGTTTCTCGGTCCTCCACGGAGGTGGAATACAAAGCGCTAGCCAATGCTGCATCGGAAGTTATGTGGGTACAAAATCTTCTCAGTGAACTCCGTATTAAATCCTCATCAGCACCCACTCTTTACTGCGATAACACAGGTGCTACATACTCATGTGCAAATCCAGTTTACCACTCTCAGATGAAACATATTGCACTTGATTATCATTTTGTTCGGGAAAAAGTACAAGATGGCTCTCTCATTGTCAGACACGTTAACTCATTTGATCAGCTAGCAGATGCTCTTACCAAACCACTTTCACGCGGTCCATTTTAGAGACTACATTCCAAGATTGGCGTATTCGATGGATCCTCCATCTCGCGGGGGCGTATTAAGGAATAAAGATAATCTACACATGTTCCACACCAGTATTTACATAGTCATAAGTTGTTGTATTCAGTCATAGTCAATACTAGTTTCTCTCCTGTAAACGTTCCTACTTTATCTCTAGATTAGGTTATAACAGCTGGCTATATAAGCCACACCAATGTACGCTATCAGTGAACAAATCAATACATAATCAGAAGCATTACTTTATATAAGTCACCATTCAAACTCTCACTAAATTGTGTGTTTCGCATTCCTAATGTGTAAACTGATTTCATATAACATTTAGCCCATTTTTCCCTTTTTTCATAAATACTCTTCCACCATCGATTTTATTTGAGTTTGTAGTAACCAGTTATTGCTTCTTAAGATTCTTCAAACTTTTGTTCATTTTCATATTCGTACATGCATTTTTTAAAATCTTTCAAAGGACTACAATCATAATTCACGATATTCCCAACATGTTTTACAACATTTTTACATTATGTGCCAAATCGACAACCCATGATGTACATTTGGCTTAACATTATGTAATGCATTTGCCATTGTCTGGTCTTGATCAGTTAAAAGAGTAATCGACTCTTTTTGGTCGTGTGTTTCTAAGAATGTTCTAAATAGTCATTCAAAAGACTCGGTAGTTTCATCATAGAGTAAAGAAACTCCAAAAGTAACTATTCTTCTATGGTGATTAAAACCAATAAATATAACAAGAGATCATATATAATTTACATCTGTGATTAGCAATTAGTCCTTGTCTAGACTCTTGGACATTTAGTGTGACAATCTCATATAACTAGTTTTTGAACACCCACTTTGCTACATATGAATCTTGTAGAAGATGTATGTCCATTACTTTTGTTTGTATTAATCCAGTGCTTACGAACATGAAAAACAATACGTGCACCATAGTTTATCCAAAACTGCCATGCATTTTTTACTATATCAAATCCCATTATGATACGAGGCTCACAGCGAAAATTGGAATGCATTTTCATAATGTATTTCAGTAATGGGCTAAGTTCAATTAAGAAAAGGAATAGTTAAGACACTATAATTAGCAACAATTATATAATAACAATCAACAACAATGATAAAACATATGTACATACCTTGTTGTCAAATTCTTATCCATGTGATCTATAATAGTTATGATCCAAAATTGTATGAATTGTAGTGAGATGTGGAAAAAAAAGAATTGAAGAAGATAATAATTTGGAGGGAAAATGGACTAATAAATTAGAGGGAATAAATAACCAAATAAATTGGAGGGAATAAATAACCAAAGAAATTAGATAAGTATTAACCTATGATTTGATCTAATGGCTAATAATTTGGAGGGAAAATGGACTAATAAAGTTACTTATCTAATTTATTTAGGGGAAAGAAATTACATCAATTAATAAAATAAAAAAATTAATTAAGTTTTAATATTAACTTTTGATTTAATCTAATGGCTAATAGATGTCTAACTTGACTATTCAAGTTATTCTCATCTTTAGAGAATACTTAGCCTAGTCATACCTGCCTCTTGTTATATCCCTACACTTCTCTCTCATATACACACATCTATGTTTTCTGCCTCATCTTCAACCACCATTGAACCCCTCCTATCCTTTTCTTCCCCAAACTAATAAACCTGAAATCTGAATCAAACCTACACCTCAAAAATTAAATCCTAATCAAACCTAACCAAACCCTAAATCTATAAATTGTAACCTATAGGTGTCAGCAGAGAAACCAAGTTAGGTGGTCACCCTAAATCTTATTGCTGTCTAAGAACTTCAAAATTATCGATGCCTTAGGTGGTCACCCTGAATCTTGTTGTCTAAGAACTTGAAATATTAAACCATAATTTTGTGTACCACCACTAGACTGAAGAATCTGATACTTGAATTACGAGATCGTTGAGGAAAGGAATCTTTACGGGAAACTTCAATATTGGATTCTCTCTGAGGGTTGTTTTAAGATCAGAGATAAAACTTTTAAGGTTGAATCTTTGACTTCTGATGGCTTCTTGATGGTTGTCGCAATATGGTCACCGGAGGTTGTTGACATAGGATGTGAGAGATACAAAGAGAAAGAACTGATGCACCATCAATGAGGGTTTCCATATTGTCGATCAATGGTTTTTCGATTAAAGTGAGAAGACGGAAGAAGGTTTCACCATTAGTGGGCAACGGAGAATGGAGTGTTTGAGGTGGCTGTGTCATAAAATTTGGGTGTTCCATCACTACCACCTCTCAATTTTAAGATGACCCCAATAGTTGTGTAGGTGGTGTTCGAAGGGGGTGGTTTTCGGCCGATGTGTATAGGAGGGTGACAATGTATAGGTGGAGACGACAACGAAGGTGTGAAGATAGTGGTGTGATCGGAGAATATACATTTTTTTAGAAACCCCATTTTTTGTGTAGGTGTTGTTCGAAGGGGTTGGTTACAGATGACCCATCTCTCTAGAAGAGGAACTGATGAAGTATTTGTGGGTGGGGTTAGGGTAGAGGATAAATATTTGTGGTGGTGGGTTTATTTTTTGTTTATCTTCATTTCTTATTTTTCAAATCAAAACATATATCAAAAAGAAAGCGAAATGGTAAAATAGTCACTGTGTTCCTTAGGGGTTGTCCGAGTGAGAAAAAAAATTATTATAGAGACGGTCCGAGTGAATTTTTTAAAATAAGGACTAAATGCGTAATTTTCAATCCGAATTAATTTTTTAAAATAAGGACTAAATGTGCAATTTAACATTTGGATGAGAGAAGAATGATGTAATTTACTCGAATATTTATCATTGACAAGATATGAATCATCTATAAAAATAGAAATATTGTTAATTATACACAAGAAGGAAATATATTAAACATAGTATTAATAAAATGGTAAATTTTGTATTAATGAAACCATTACAAAGCGTTTGAAGTTATATTTAATCCTCTCTCAATTATGCAGATTGTAGTCATCTAATCAGACATTCCTTGTTTCTCATGGGTGAGATTGGAGGAAACGATTACAACCATGCTTTACTTGCTGGGAAATCCATCGATGATGTTAAAACATATGTTCCATTTGTTGTTGAGGCCATTATCTCAGCGATTAATGTAAGAATATACACAAGATGAGTGTATTGGTTTCGCTTGATTTTTTTTTTGTATAACCAACCACAAGAATTATCATAATAGTAGCTTAACTTCATACTCAAAATGAAAAAACAGGAGCTTGTTGAGCTGGGGGCCAAGACAATACTTGTACCAGGAAACCTACCAATTGGATGCTCTGCAACATATTTAACATTGTACAATAGCTTTGATTCTATAGAATATGATAACTTAACTGGTTGTCTTATAAAATTTAACAAGTTTGCAGAGTACCACAATAAACATCTTTTAACAAAATTAAAACAACTTCGAGAGCTTCATCCTTATCCCAATATCATCTATGCTGACTATTACAATGCAGCCATGCAATTTTTTTGCTCCCCAGAAAAATATGGTACATCACATGCATATCTCTATTATACATGGATAAATGATATGATATTAACGCATGTAGATAAAATGATTTACATGAACTTGAATAGTACTAACAAGATTTTGAAATGTTATAGGATTCAAAAATGGAGCTTTAAAAGCATGTTGCGGAGGTGGAGGGACATTTAACTACAACGCTGCCATACTATGTGCAAACCCAACATCAACCATTTGTTCTAAACCAGATACATATGCTAATTGGGATGGATTACACTTAACGGAAGCAGCATATAAAGTTATTAGCAAGAGCTTACTGCAAGGACCATACACGGTGCCCCAATTCAACTCTTTTTTCCCTTCTTTAATGTTAAATGAGGGAGATGGATTATCAAGTTTTCTGTAAGTGGCAGGAAATTTGTTAATCTTTATTCATGCCACAAATACAAGTAATTAAACATACATGGAATGTTTATAATATGTATTGTGATCAATTAAAACTCTATGAATTGTTTTATCAAACATATATTTGCATAAAATTAAAACATCATATATATCATACATTTATCCATAAATTTCACTAATAACTTATTACCCAAATCTCTAATATCATTGTATTATTGTTTTTTTATGGAATAGTAGTAAATAAACAATGGATTGTTATTTGTTGCTATTATTTTCAGAGCTTTTATTGTTGAAAAATTGGTTATGTTGGCGTAGGGTTATGTGAAGATGAGATACACATAGATATGGTTGAAAAACAAAGAAGCAAAACTAATTTTTTCACCCGTTGCTACTTATCATCACTTCAAATTTATTTTGTTTGAATAAAAATATTATTTATTAGATAAATAAAAATAAAAATATGAAATTAAATAAAATTAAAAAAAATATTTCATCAATACTTATCCCTAAATGTTTTTTTCATATCTAGTGTTATTAGGAGGTCGACTTCCCTAAATCATTCGTTTTCGTTCCAAGGATTTCTAAATCTATCTTTTCTTTTTGCAATGCTACATAGATGTTCGTCCATTTTAATTAGTTGTTGTAAGTGATGGGTTTTGGTTATAAGACATCCTATGTGCTCATACAAACCCTAATGCTTGGATCTAGGTTTCTCTATTGTACATGCTTTGAATCCAAGACTATAAACCCTAATTCTAGCATTCAAGTAATCATATTAATATGTAATTAGGTTTAAGATCATACCTTGATTGTTATGTAGCAATAACAATCCCAAATCTCCTTGTAATGACTTTGGAAGGCTTATAGTCACAAGTGTCACTCCTCTAATGGTTCACAAACACCATAAGCAAATGCAGAAGGTATAAAGAGAGAGGAGAGAGGTTAGAATTCGTCCTTAGGACTTCTTGGGAAGGGATACACGAATTCATGTGCCAATGGGTGTTTATATAGGTGTAGAGATAGGGTTTCAGTCATTATCCTTATCTAGTTGCTTATCCACAAAGCAACCCATAAGATAATCCTTGAATCCTTATCATAGTCAAATTCTAAGGCCTTATCACCTCAAATTCGTTCACCCTATATTTAAGATAATCGTTACCTTATTTTGTAACTATCACATAATTACAAATCAGCCCCTCTAGTTTAATTAATTACACTTGATCACAAAATTAATTCCTAATTAATTATTGACCAATATTAATTAAACAAATATGATTTCTCCTTTAATATATTATTCTTATAACATATTAATAAATCATAATATCCTCTCTCTCTTTATTTATTTTTCCAATCAAGTTGCGTTGGTGAAGGCAACCCAAAAGGACCATGCACCATCGGGTCAAGTACATATCAAAATAGTTATGGACTTAGACACTAATCCAACAATAAGTTCTTTTCTAAAACTTTATTCAAAGAACACAATGCAATTCTTCTTGCTCTAATCAGGTGTCAAGGTTCTTTCTGGTCCATACTTGTTTTCTTTTTCGTTAAGGTTGATATGCCAATGTGTGTCCGACATTATTATGCAATGAATGCACTCAGATGTCTTTGACCTTTTAGAGCCACCTATTACATTCAACATCATCCCACTTTGGACAATTTCATAGAATATTAATTGAACATTTTTTATGGGTAATGCCTTCCAATGACTTTCAATTCGATATCGCTCAAGTGAAAAATTCAAGACGATCATGTCATTGACACCACTTTTTTCACTAATGACTTGTTAATAATGTTGAAATTTTCAACCATTCATTTCAAGTCACAAAATTTTGAAGATACATAGTCAGGCACTCCAGTATTCTCGGCTCATTGAATTGTTGAATTAGGCCAATATGCATTCCCAAAAAAACACATGCACGTTGTGAGCTCTCTTTCATGTTATCCTAAAACATGTTGATTTATGCACAACACAATACACACTACAAACAAAATAACATTTAGTCGCAAAAAGTTTTAGTGAAATATTTTCTTGTGATACTATATTATATTTTTAGTGGCACACCAAGAAAAGAAATGATTTTATAAACATGTGTCGTCTTTTGGGGGTAAATTGATTTTAAAAATAGATGTTCAAAGATTATACTTTGAGTTTTTTTCCCAATCTATAGTTGACCATTAGACCAAGGTGTGTTTAGTTTGATTGGTTATGATTTGAATTTGTATTTTGGTTAGTAGGTCAAAATGAAAGTCAATACACTTGATTCTATTATTCAAACATAATTATGTATTTGTTGTTGTTGGAGTGTCTAAACTCATAACTAAATTAATATATACTTGTAATTAAAAAAAAATCCTTTTGGGTTGTCTTCAAAACCAATGATAACTATAAATGACATTAGGAGAGAGAGGAAATGGTTTGTTCATATATTATATGATTAATATATTAATTAGTAATAGAAAACTGATTTATTAATTTATTATGTAATTAATAAATTAATATGAGATCGATAAATAGTTGATTTATTAATTTACATGATTAATAAACTAATATCAAATCAGTAAGACTTAATTTAGAAATAATCAGATTTAATTGAAATTAATTTATGGATCAACTAAAATTGATTAAAAGTGCATGGGATGAATTGTAAGTGTTCAATAGTTGAATAAAAGAAGCAATTCTAGAACCATCCATGGTATGAACGATTCTGGAGGAGGTTCTAGGGTTTTCAGAAGCCTATTAGGTGTAGATAAGAAATGATTTGAAATGGGATGATATAAATTATTTAATTAATTCAAATCTGGATTCATCTACAAGTTACGTAAACTATAAATAGGACTCATTGACTTTTAATTTTTGTTCATGGTATTCCCAAGGAGCATATGAATGAAATTTCTTCGTCAATCCTTTCTATTCTCTTTATTCTAAGGTTTCTAGTGTTTAGAGTGTGAGCCTTACATGCATCTTACTTTTTGTGTTTACTTTCTCAAACTTAAGGAGGGATTCAAAAGTATTGTTTTCTATAGCAACTCAACGATATGTAACCCTAATCTTATGATTTTCAATTATAACGTAGGGTTCTAGAAGTTTAGTAGTGTAACACTCATTTCAAGTATCAATTACTTTTTAGGATTTTAGGGTTTCAGACCGGAACTTGACGAGTTCAGGAGCTCCAACTCGTTGAGTAGAGATCATTATGGACGCGGGATTTAGGATCTACTCGACGATTTGGAAGGCCCAACTCGACGAGTAGACATTGTAAAGAGAAACCCTAATTTTTAGGGTTTGTGCCCAATATAAGGAACTTATGGCTCATTGTGGCCTCCTTCATCGTCTTTACAGCCCAAAGAAACCCTAATTCGAGTGTTATACCTTCTTGAGTGTGTGAGAGAGCTTTAGAGAGTGATTTTGGTGTGGTTGTGAAGGAATTTGGAGCTTGAAGAGGTTGGAGTAAAGAGGGATTTAGTAGATCCGACATCTACTTTGTTTTGGCATCCATCTTGAGGTATAGAATTGCTACCTTGACCACTATTTTCTTAGATCTCATCATGTGAAAATATATTTTCACTTTTGGTGCATAATGGTGTCATTCTTGGGTTTGAACTGGTCATGAAGATATGGTTTCAGATATGGATACCTCTAGGACTCCATGGAAATAAAGTTTCCCACTTTATCTAGTCTAGGCCCTTTTCCATGTCCTAAACCTTTTATGAACCTTAGTTATAGTGTTTTAGCCTTTTAAGGCCTTGCATGCATGTAAAGTTTGCAACTTTACGTGGTAACTACACCATAAGGGGTTTGATCTATAGTTTGGAGCCTTGGATTTGACTGGAAAGGACATAATATGAAAAGGGCTGAAGGAACTCGATGAGTTGCTTAGCCAACTCGGCGAGTTGGATAGGGTTTACCCGTTTTCGGGATTCTAAATGATCTTGGTGAGTTGAATAGAGTTTTCGGTCTCCTGGACACTAAAGAACTCCACGAGTTACTCAGGTAACTCAACGAGTGGACTTGAGATTTCAGTTTTATGGACACTGAAGGAAATCAATGAGTTGCTGGATGCACCCGACGAGTTAGGGTCAACATGGACTGTGGACCTAGACAGTTGACTTGGACTTTTACCAAGGTTGACCAAGTTCGACTTTGAAGGTATTGTTGGTATCTCAAGATTTTGAAAAAATAGTCACATGGTGATTGTAGGCGGTTGAGTTGGAGCAGCAAGTTGGGATTGAATTTATTAGTTAAACATTTGTTTAGAGGTGAGTCTCCTCACCATACCAATGGGTCGAAGGCACCAAGGCTAGCCCATTTTGCGTTATGTGATACACTAGTAATGTAGTGCTATGCGTTATACTAGTTGGTTACATGCTATATGGTATACTAGTTAGTTACGTGCTATATGGTATACTAGTTGTTGGGATTGGACGAGGAACTCTGGAGCTGCATTATTGGAATAGCTCGACCTCCATCAAATGTACATATTATTAGATCATCTAGATCAACACCTACTGTTACTGAACAATCCACCAGGCTGAAGAACATTGAAAAACGTTGTTTGAGAGAATTGCGAGGTGCATTACCACTTGTAGTTTACAATTAAATTCGTGGTGTTAAAACTACAAAGGAAATATGGAACACTCTTAAGGAAAAATATCAGGGAAGCGAGAAAATGAAGATAAATCGTGTTAAGCAGTGTCTTCTGGAGCTGAAAGAGTTCAAACAAAAAGAGAATGAAACGATTAAAGTTTACTATGATCGTCTTAATGAACTAATCTATAGATGCAATCTTTATGGAATTGCAACGTCATTTATAGAGTTTAATCTCACTTTTGTGATGTGACTTCGTAAGGAATGGAGGAGTGTTAGCATGATGGTGAAGAATCAACAAAGCTTCGATACTTCATCTCTGAATGATTTGTATAATCAGTTGAAGACTCATGAAAGTGAAGTGAATGAGATGGCTGAAGAGTCAAAACTTGTCTTGGGATGTCCTTTAACTCTTGTTTCGAAAATATTTGAGAAAGAAGCAGTTGAGAAGGTTGATTCTGAAGAAGAAGGATTTATAATGAATTATGATGATGAGGTGATTGCTTTTTACTTGAACAACAGAGTTAAAAAGTTTTTTTAAGAAACCCTTCAATCCCAAGATGAAACAAAGTGATGTGAAAGGAAGTTTCATCAATAAGTCTGTGGGCGAAGAGAAGAAGAAATTCGAGAAGAATGATGTGAAGGCAATTGAAGCTATAGCTGAGAAGAAACTTAAAGGAGATTCGGGTATTGACTATCATTATTGCAACAGAGCAAATCATTTGGCTAATGATTGCATGCTTCATAATAAGTACGAGAAAAAGAATAAAATCAAGGACAAAGCCTACTATGTAGAGAAATTGGAAGAGGTTCGAACAAAAGTGAAAGGGATATCTTTGGTTGCAAGAGGCGAATGTGAGGAGGGTGGCACGTATCAGATCTGGTCTTCAGGATTTGTTGATGAAGAGATGAGAGATCCAACTCATGGTGCTATGTTCACACAATTTGAAGAGGATGAGGACGAAAAGGTGACAGGCCATTGTTTCATGACCAAATCTGGTGACAAATCACCAATGACCACAAAGGTGCATTCTATTCTTCAATCGCTTAAAATTCCTTTACAAGCTTATGATTATGAAATAATTGCTTTCAATGATATTGTTTCTTATTTTGATTCTATTGTTGTCTCTGCTAGTAACGAAGCTAAGAAACTTAGTACATAGTTATTAGAGGTGCAAAAATTGTTGGATTCGAAAAGGGGCAAAGTAGACTATTTGGAATTACAATTGAAAATTTTTTGTTGTAATAGAGAAAATTTTGAGAGTGATGTAAAAATGCTTTTAGCACAATGAAACATTTACTGTAATTCTGCCAGAAGATTGTATGCAAAAATAACTAATTTACATCATTCTTCTGATATTAGCAAAGAACAACATTGGAAGTTATTGCCTTTTCTTACTTTCGAAAGAGAGATAGACATGTAAAAACCTCTATATATGCTAGGTTTAGTCCACTAGTAGAGGTGTGCTTGAGAGGTGTAAAAGTTGAGTGTATGAGTGTGTGTTATTTATGTAGATGTAGATCTATATCCCTTTTTGTAACGACATACATATTCAATACATCTCTTGAACACTGAAAGCACCATGTTCATTGTGCAATATTTAATTCCGCATGCCAAACCATGATCTTTAGTTACATCAATTGGTATCAGAGCGGGTCTTCCATGATCAACGTGTTTTTTTGAAGAACAATTCTCGGCTTGGCAAAATTTGTCACAACTGGAGCATTTTTGGTGAGTCTCTCTCTATGATCTTTCTTTATCTTGTTGAATCGTGCGTTGCGTTTTTGATTTGTGATCATTTGACTCATTGGATCAAATATTTTCAGAAAAACCCATTTGTTGTGATCTAATATTTTTTTTTATCAAAGTCTGATCTAATCCCATATTTGTTCGTTTGATTTGATTCTCAACATTTTGCAATTGATCATTTGAATTCGAAGTTAATTCAAAGTTTTCTACTGTTCATTTCGATCAAATTGTTTGAAGAAACTAGTCCAAAATCTTGATATAAACAAGTTGTGCCCAATCACATGTGTTACTGTTCATCAATATATCATATTAAGCCCAAAATTTCGAACTATTATTGTTCATCATGGTTAAGCCCAAATCGAAATCTATTTTTTCTTATTTCTTTCTTGTGCATCAGTCGAATAAATCATCTCCTTTAATTGAAGTTTAATAGTTACTATCTAGAATCTAAAGTCTTTACGAAATTCCGCCATATATATATATATATATATATATATATATATATATATATATATATATATATATATATATATATATATATATATTAAAACATATAGAATCATATATGGTTCAAAAATCATATATCATCAAATACATTTCTAACACATATGCTAGACAATAAGCATGTACCTCACATATAAACTTTTTGACAAATATTTAATACATCAATTAATACTTATATTAAAATCATATTCATGAAAGAGACTATGCACTCATTTGTCAAAAGTGGATGACTCGTAAATTTGACACCACTTCACCCAACACCTTAACTTTTCCATTGATATGACCTATGTTTAATTATCACTAAGCCTTAGTCTAATATTCCTTGTGACTAATGGTAGTCTAGATTCTTCAAAAGTCCCAATGTCTACATCAAAATCTGTCAAGTAAGGAGCAACCATGTATCATCATATCGGAGGTAGGGTCTGTTTGGTATACTGAGTATACTGTTTGCAAAATCCCATTTTAAATACCTCACTAAATCTAGCATAGACATCACCCTCGTAAGTAGATAAGTTAGTATAACGACTTAAAATCACTAAAAATTATTATTTATAAATTCATAATAAAGACTATGAATATAAATATAAGGTTGCAATTGAAATAGGATAAGGGTAGCTTAACTTATAGAGATTATCTCTAAAAAATTACACTAGAAGATCTCAGACCTGAGAGCTTCTAATCAGCAGGCTTGTAGATGCTTCAGAGCTTAGATAAATACCCTAAAATCAAAAACAAATCCAGAAGTTCTAATCTTAGAAAGTTCAGAGAGAAAGAAGTTGAGTTGTGAGGAACAATGTAGACTTTGGAAACTATTTATAGCAGTTTTTGCTAGGTGCTTACTGTGTGGTCCTGTGATGTCACTGCACCCAGATCGTGCCACGTGTTGCATTCCCTATGGTCCGCGTCACCCTCTAGAAGTTGTGCTCCGCATACTTTGCGTGTCGCCCGACTTTTCAATTTTTCTTAAAAACGTATCTCCCTCATAAGAGCTTCATTTTGGAGGTTCTTTATATCCACACTTAGCTATCGAAATGTGCTATGACTTTCGTTTAGACTCCATCAGCTAGTTCTCACTTTATTTTTAAAGTTATATTTTTAACAGGCTTAGACTATTAAAGTCCGTATAAAAATATAACTATTTCGTACGACATCCGTTCTCGACTATCTATACATCGTTGAACTCATATTCATTAGATATTTGGCTCTCATTTAGATTGTTCCAAAAAACATTCAAGGGATCTACAACTCGATTTCTGTGGTAATACAGTTACACGAAAATATTACAAAATTATAGTTTCTTCATATGAAGTCAGATTTGGATGTTCTCTATATGTGCAAGTTCTCTTTTATGATTACTACGACTTTCAATAAGATTACTTAGGATAATAAGCAATAAAAATCCAATTCGCTTTTCATGATGCGCATAGCCGTTTCGGTTTGATCGCGAAACTTTCAAGGAGCACAACTTCTTCATATCAAGTCGAATTTAAGCGCTCTCTATATCCACGAGATAGTCATTATGACTACTACATCTTTAGCTAAGATTAACTATTACATCTTAATATCTAGCCCTAATATGAGGGAGTTACCTTTACCTCCCCCTTATAATGATTATGTTGAAGAATCTTCAACAAACGGGGCTTATATAATGATTCCGCATGTCACCTTTCCATCCTGGGAAATAAGTGTAACTCCTATGTCTTTACAAACAAGTATAAAACTCTTAGATTACTTAACTAGTGGTGGTGCTCAACCTTGCATTTACCCTTCATGCTCTTTTGGACCTTCAATCCTAACCTTAGAATTACAAATTCGACCTTTAATGGAGAGTCGTGCTCCTTTTCCATCAGACTCTATTTATTATAGGGTCTCTAATTTGGCTATCATATGGACCGAATGGTCATGCTCTAATGACCTTTCATCGTATGATGCAATTGGCTAGAATCAAGTTTCTGTGACTCAGGCTCTAGCACAGAAGATACCTTCCTTCAAGTTATAATGTGATATAAACACATCATAGCTTGTGTCATTCCTAGCTAATGGCTTCTTAACCTTAATGTAATGCCCACAAGATAGTGCCTGGCGATTAAAAAGTAATATGATAATTATTCATCACTGTAATAAATAGATATTTTTAAAAGATTACTTAAGATAAATAATCTAAATGAAAGTCGTAGGAATCATAAAAGCAAGTGTGTGCATATAGAGAACACCAAAATCTGACATCACATTAGGAATTTATTATTTTTAAAATTTTTAGCACACCAATATACGAATCAGAAACCAAAATTGAAATCGGTCGATTGCTAGGAAAAACAATCTAAATGAGAATTATTTGACATATAATGGATATTGTATGAGAGAGTATTGATTTTTATACGTACTTTAATAGCCTAAGCTTGTTAAAGATATAACTTTAAAAATAAAGTGAGAATTAGTCAACATTATCTACCTGAAAGTTGTAGATCTCATCGATAGCTACGTGTGGATGTAAAAAACGAAAAAGATGCTCATTGAATAAAGTGTGAACTTTTTGGAAATATGATAAATTGTATGCGCAAGCGTGTAATGGGTTATGGACAACAACCCACATAATACCAGGCCAGCCAACAAACCCGACGTGGTAACATAGACACAAACACTAGAACCATACCAAGCACGTATAATAAGAATCACACTACCACCGTATACAACCTATAAATCATCACCAGGAAACATGGACAATGCAATCCTATTTTAATAAATAGTGTTAACCTTACGACATAAGGACCAACACAAGACCCATAAGAAAGGACAACGAACTGGTCCGGACCCTAACTATAAAGTAAGGTTCCATGCAATCCAAGGAAGGTAAGCACACCCTTTGCAGTCCTATCCAACTTGTATCCATGCCTTAAAGTTAACATCAAACTTAGTCATCGGAGAGCAATATCAGGGTTCCACCCTTGGCATGGCTTTCGAACCTACCTTTGTCAACTTTGTGCAACATGTTGCCAGGACTACTCATTAGAAGAAGCCCACGATGGGATACCCATACAAGCATTAGATACTCAACGTAGCAACATTGGTGCCATTCTTATATAATAATGCACGAAAAGAAACAAACAAGTCTCCAAAGTAATGATACACCTTTCAGCCCAATCAATCTTGTCCCTGCTTTCACACCAACGGTAACGATGACTCCAATTGTTGAACCCCAACAACACACACCACTTCCTACTTGATCAAACGAACACCATGAGACAGAAGCTAATGAGCAAACAAAACGAAGTGTAACACCCCTAAATCTGGGTTACACATAATAAGTAATAATTATTAAAATTAAATCCTTAAATAGGCTATTCTATAGTCGTGCACACTACAAACTATATAATATAGGTTTCATTCAGGAGAAATAAACTGAATCATCTGTAAATCGTAAATGAGTGCGCCAAAACATATATATATATATATATATATATATATATATATATATATATATATATATATATATATATATATATATACACACACATATTGTTATATATTTAGAAAGTACACATCGCCCTAATCCCAAAAATATGTATTTCGTAAAAACCGACTCCGTATGATAAAGATATGATTTTTATAAGATATAAAAGTCAGCCACGAATAAGGAATGTGTGACTTAAAAGCTACGAAGAAAATGATTGACTTTTAGCTAAAGTCACCAAAAGGAAAATCATAGTACTCTTTAAGATAAAATTTTGATAAAAAGAATGTCAAAAAAGGAGTCTGTATGAGAGACTTATGGTTTAAGCAAAATCATATAATCATATAAAAATAGGAAAAAAGAATAAATTCATAATTAGCTGATGGAGTCTAAAGGAAGGTTGTATATCTCATCGAGAGCTTTCTGATGATAAAAAGAACATAAAAAATGAAGCTCGTATGAATTTAAGGAATTTACAAAATTTGTGTTTTAGCACAACGAGTGCATGAAGTGCACTTATAGAAGGTGAAAACGCAGACCATAGAGAGGCCGAAATGTGGTAGCAAGTGGATGGAGAGATGTTTCTTTAAAATGTACGGCACGTACCTCATTTGCATGTCGTGCACCCAAAAAATCGTCTATAAATAGCCTCCAATGGCTCATTCTCTTTACACACCTCCCAAGTTCTTATTTCTCGAGTTGCTTTTGATTTTAACCGATTCTCCCTTAGTTTTAGTCTACGGCAAAGCCTTGCAATCCCTAAAGTAGTAGTAGTTAACAAGTAGAAGATCTGTCAGTGCAATTTTCGGACTTTTGTCTAGGAAATCTCTATAAGTTAAATTACACTCATCCTTATTTCGGTATAATTTATATTTATAAGTCATAGTCATTATTATGAGCCTACAAATAAAATTTATTAGTAATTCCAGGTCATAATGCTGATTGATCTACTTACAAGAGAGGTATCTAGAATGGTTACGTTGGCTTGGTTGGTCGACTTCAGAGAGGCTATATGCCGAAATGATCCTGCCTCCCAACTGTCATGCTTGGCTGATCCTTACTTGATAGATCTTGATGTAGACATTGGTGCTGGTGAGGAATCTTAACTATCATTAGTTGTAAGGAATATAAAGCTAAAATTTAGTAATGACCATACTTAGGTCGCGCCAAGGAAAAAGCTAAAGGTGTTAGGCGAAATTCTGCCAAAATCACTAGTCGTTCAGCTAATTCAGGTGAATGCATATTTATCGTCCTCTTACACATAAATACAAGCACTACTAGAAAATAGCCTTTTATGATGTGCAAAGCACGATACTCATTAATTTAGGTTACACAAACGAGAGTGACATTAAAAGAGTGCCATCTCTTCAGAAAATTAAAGGATTTAGGTCACGCATTATTGCATGCCCTTAAATAGTGTCATAAGAAAAAAAAACACGGAGGGCGCTGTATCTTAAATGCGCGTCCTCTGTAGGTGTCGCTTTATAATTTTTATGAACGTCCGTTGGTTAGTTACAAGTAGGAAATGAAAAGCCAAAAAATTAGAAAAGCCTGCTACCCTTTTTGCCTTAAGCGTTTTGACACATCTTTCATTCTCCTCTCACTATTGTGCAACTTCTCAATCACAGATCCAAGGTTACAATTTGATCTCCATCTCTCGAATTCATCATCTCAATCAAGAAAAAGGCTTCCGATTTCCATTCATCTGCTTCATCTCTGCTGTGATTTCACCTGCTTCATCTCTTATATTCTTGAGAATACTCGCCAACAATGTTCTTGCACTATTCCTTGACCTGCTTCTTTCCGTATTCTTTTCTCCACAATATCTTCAAAGACACTCTCACACGGTTTCTCAAAAAATCATTTGTTCTCTTTCAAGAACCCTAGCTATCACTCACACCACCATATTTGTAGTGTGTTCTGTTCGGATGTATAGGCATCGATGAAACAAGGAACCGTAATACGGAAGGCCACCCAAGTATTAACTCTTTAAGATTCAGACCGCCAAGGGTTCATCGATTTATATTTCCCATGTTAGAGTTTATGGCTAATATTCATCATTTTCAGGTTTCTTAATTTCCCAGGTCTGAATACTTTGGTATTCCTTTGATTCCCTTTTCCTTTTTTACTGATTTTTATTTATGGGTTATCTCCACATCTGCTAGATCGCACCACGACCACGATCGCCACACACTCTTCCAAGTTCCAATTGTTGCCACCCGCAACACCACATCTACATCGAACCACCAACACTACCGCAAACAAAGGTTCGAATTCCCCTTTCTCACAAGCTGAAAGATCAAAATAAGTTTTATGGTTAATTTTGCAAACTAAGGGTTTATTTTCATTCCAATTTCCGTTGAACAAGTCGGTAGTTTATCCATTTATCTCTTCTATTTTAGTTTTTCTCAAATTAGGTCTTGCTATTACCAGTCGTCATCTTCCTGATCATCTTCAACTTCTTGTTTAACAGTCGTCATCAATGGCAGATTACCAGATTCGTTGCTATTCGATTCACAATCATCCTTGACCATTTGACTACCCGATCAATTTTTGGAGTCTTCAGAATGACTACATGTTGTAGTGGAGTCGCACCTTGAAGCACCATTAAGAACCACCATTGATTCAGAATAATACTCGCTCATGGTTCGACAATTTGGCAGATTGAGACGAGCACAAGGACCATACATGACTTGCGCAACTTCATCATAAGCTAGGGCAGATTCAACCGCTGACCCGAAAGTTCCAAGCCATAATTGATTACCTCTATTGGGTTCTCAAATCTCAGCTACCCATTTACCCTATGTTCGTTGTTTTACACCTCTGAAATTTCACCTCGAGTTCTCAGGTTCTCCTCTACCTTTCATGAAACCTTTCTTTGATCCTTTTGCAGGAACTTTATTTGTTGGTTTAGCTTTTTCATCTAATTTATCAATCTTCTTGTCGTATTCCTTCCATTTCGCTAGAGTTTTTGCTACCCATTTTGGGCCTTCGTGTCTAGTTCGTGATTTTCTCTTTTTGGAGGACTCCATTAATGAAGAAACTTGAGTAGAATGAACCATCTGTGTGTTTCTGAATATAGAAGAAGAAATGAGCACACATATATTTAATATATGGGGTGAAGAAACAAGTGGTTAAGAAAACGCCAAATGAAGAGAATTTACTTGGTGCCGAAGTTAGTTACGATTTATTAAATTAAATAAAAAAAGAAAAATTCAATTTTATCTACTAGGTTTATTTTCATTCCAATTTCCGTCGAACAAGTCGGTAGTTTCTCTATTTATCTCTTCTATTTCAGTTTTTCTCAAATTAGGGCTTGCCAACTGTATGATGAAATGTCTGAGAGAAAAATTACAACCAAAAGTGCATTTTGATTCCCTTTCAAACACTTCAACTAACTGACCATATTACCCTTGTGGTAGTTAACTTTTGTATCATTAGTGAACTGAACTTGGTTCTCTCTAATGTGCAGACAAGAAAACTGCTCTCTTTTCTGCAACTCAAACAAAGAAGGTAAAACCTTTTTTCATACACATTTGTATATTTTAACTGTTTATTTCATTGTTTAAATTAAATCATGATAATATTTATTTATTTATTTATATACTTATTTCTCAGGTTGAGGATCTTGTACGCCTATCATTTCAAACTACTCCAGTGTACATTGATGTAGATGATGGGAGAACAAGAGTAAGCAAAATATTCTCATTTTTTTGTTCACTATATTTTTGAGTTTTCAGTTAGAAGTTATGTTTATACTTTATAATATGATACTGTAGACTATATCAAAGTCCGGATGATGAGTTAAAAATTAACTATAAATAGTAAGAAAGTTAATTAAATTCTTACATCATTGGTTGGGCAGACAATGAAATGAAGGAAGCAAATGGGGGAGTGTATCTATCATACTCCATTGTGCCATCGATGATACATGAAATTATTGGAAGAATGACATTATGCCAATGTTCTGGATAATGAAGGAAAAATGTTGCTAAAAAGTTTTAGATTAGTTTGATTATATATATCAACATGAAATGTGAAAGTGATGAAATATGAAAAAAAATTGTAACATACACGTTCTGAAATCATGTTATGTTATTATTAAGAGTGAATAAAATTGAGTGTTGAGTTCTAACAGACAGTTTTTACTAAAAATAAAGTAAAACTATGTTTAAAATCAGTCATAAAATATTAGAAGTCTTATGAGATTTCAATTAATAGCCATATAGTGAAATTTAGTAAAAATATAAAATTTGAAATAAGTAAAATTTTATTATTTAAAGTTGTAAAGAATCTCATTAGAAAAGTTTAGGCGAAAACCTCGTCGAAATCTGAGTTATAACGAAGAAGTTATGACCAATTGGAGATCCGCAATAAAACCGACAAACACTATATCGCGTAAAAAGTGAGTTTTCGATAAACTACTTTTTAGCCTTAGTGATCTAAATGAAAGTTGTAGAATTCGTGAAGTTAATAAACTTTCATATAAAGAACTTTTAAATCTGACTTCGTATGAGGAAGTTATAATTTTTCTAAGTTTTGGAATAGCAGTAGACAGCTAAAAACTCAAAATAAAGATCGAACGATATTTAGCCGACACAACCTAAACGAGAAATGAAGGTCTCGTTAATAGTAGTACAACGGTGAAAAGTCTGACGAAAACGGATGTCGGATGAATAAGTTATGAAGTTTTAATGGATTTTCCTGTCTCGGTCTGTTAAAAATAATAATATTAAAATTAAAGTCAAAATTAGCCGACAAAGTCTAAACAAAAGTTGTAGAGCGTAATTTTACCTACCCGTGCATATAAAGAACGTAAAAAACGGAGCTCGTATGCGAAAGTTATGAATTTTACAAGTTTTTGACTCAAAAACTGAGAAATTATGGATAAGAACCGGGAATTTTCGCATGAACAGTACCGGCCTCGTCACCGTATCCGAGCAACTTAGTCACCCGGTGATGAGGCTTGCCCGAAGCTTGATGCGTGGCCTCACATGTGAGACGTGTCCAAGCCTCCTGCTGTCTCGTGTCTTCGCTGCTGATTCACCCCCCCCCCCCCCCCCTCGCGTGTCTCTCTCCCTTGTTGCCATCTGTCCGATCTCGGCCGACCATCGCAACCTATAAAAGGGAGGCTGCGAACCCTCCCAGGTAAAATGGGATTTTTGCCATTTTTTACCCCTTTTTCCATATATTTAGTATTTTGACATCCCCTGAAGCCTCGATATCATTTCCAAAGCCCGAAACACGCCCCGAAGTTCTCTAGAAGCCCAAAAGATTTATCTTTTCGGGTTTGAAGCCCTACCTTAGCAGAGCCCAATTTTCAATTAAGCTACCGGTTTTCAACATAGAAAGTCATATTTAAAGCCGAAGTGCTGCCCAAATTACTATTTTGACCCCCGTTTAATTCAATGTGAGTTCAATATATAGGCACAATTGTATGTTATGTGTTATATGTGTTATATGCTTTTCAATGTTATTATTCCGGGTTATTTTTCCCGTGTTATTTTATTCGCTATTTTTATAGCAAAAGTAATACCTTTGACCATGTGATCAGTGACGGCACTTAGATTTACATTGGTACTGGTATGTAGCCTCTGGCCATGTAGAGCATGTCTCCGTAAGAGAATGACTTTTATTCTATGGAATTGGCAAATGGTGAGACAGGGCTATAAGGCTGAATTCTACCAAGATGTTAATCATAAATCTTATGTCTTTTGTGCCATTTGGGCCGAAGCTTTAATGATGTATATCAAGTATGGAAATTGTTATGTCTCATTGATTGTATATCTATGAATCAAGTCATTGAATGATATGGAAACCTTAACACATGATTTACATATGTCTTTGTTGTTCCTTGTTTCTCTTTGGTTCTTCCATATTGAAGTATATATATGACATAACGTTATATTCTATCTATTATTGAACTCACTAAGCGTCACCGCTTACCCTATCAATGTTTAACAATTGCATGTGATAAGTAACCAATATGATCAAAACTGTTGAAAGATTTAGAATAGTTTGTAATAATACTTTTGTACTTCAGCTTATGTTTGTATAAATTACAATATCTTGGGTAGTTATGTAATATATAACACTTTGTAATAGTCGGTTTGTATCCAGTAGTTTGTAACCTCTTTATCAATGTAAAATATTGCTTTTATGAGTATGCAAGTAGCATGTTTTAGAATAATAAAATTATGAAGTATGAAAGTTTGGGTCTTTCAGAAATATGAAAGTTGGGGTCATTCAATCATGGTATAAGAGCAGTAGTTTAAGCGAACTAAATGCCACGAATTGGTATTTAGACTTAAACTATTGGAAGTTCAATATATGAAATGAATCGTTATAAGTATATGGATACAAACATTAGGAAAGACTTAAGTAAAGTATTAGGTTATAATAAATCCTAATATTCTAAAATACTATATTACTCCTAAATTTCAGAACGATGGATGAACAAGTAAGTAGCCATACCCCTGAGGTTGGTGGAGGTCCTCAACCCGAGGAAGTGAATACTCCAGTATCTCCTCGTGAGGAGTGACTCTTGGGTAAACTTACCGGTGTTATTCGACAGACTCTCGAAGAATATAAAAAGAATGGTGATAAAGGAAAAGAGAAAGCCACTGGAGAATCTTCAAACGGAAAGGTGAAGTGTCTCTCGTTCAAAGATTTCAAGAGTAGTGCTACAGAGTTTTCTGGTGTCCTTAATCCCATTGTTTTTCTAACTTGGATTCAGAACACCGAGAAAGTATTTCGTGTCACTCATGTGGATGATGAAGACAAGGCTATCTATGCTTCTACAATGCTCATCGGAGAAACCTTGGTTTGGTGGGAAGCAACATATGAAGCTCTCAACGAGTATGATCAGGAGAATTTATCCTGGGAGTTGTTCAAAACTCATGTGCTAGAAAAGTATTGTCCTCTAGATATGAGGAGAAGATTAAAGAAGGAATTCATCAAGCTTAAACAGGGAGGAATGACTGTGAATGAGTATGAAACTCAGTTTAATCAAAGAGCAAGGTTTGCTACAAAGTACATTCCAACTGAAGATGAGAAAATTCAGTTATTCATGGAGGGACTACGACATGAAATCCATGATTTTGTAGCCAATCGGGATGTTCTGTCATTTGATAAAGCTGTTGAGTATGCTCGAAGGCGTGAGCATGACTTAGAAATATGTGGAGCCACTCTTACTATTCCAAAGCATCCATGTACTGAAAGAACTATTCCTGTTTCCACTATTCCACCAGCTCAATCTGTACGAACTGATCCTAGCAAGCAAGCACAGTCTCAGGGTGCTTTTCGTGGCTGCGACAGGTCACAATCTTTTTCTATTTAATCACCTTCATGTCACATTTGTGGAAGGAATCATCCGGGTCAATGCAAAATAGACAAGGAATCCAATGTCTGTTATGGATGTGGAGAAATTGGTCATATAAAGCCAGCTTGCCCAAGGAAGGATGTGACTTGCTATACATGTGGTATTACTGGCCACAAGAAGCGTTTTTGCCCTACTCTTACCAGCCAAGTGACGGGAAGTCAAGCTTCTGTTGAACAACCGGCAAGAAGTCAAGTCGTTGTTTAACAATCAAAGGGTACTCCAACTAAAAAGGAGGAGGTGCCAAAATCTAAGGGTCGTGCATTCTAGATTACCTCAGAGGAAGCACGCGAGGACCCGAATGTTGTGACGGGTACATTTTTTGTTAATTCTAGACCTACTCACAACGTATTTGATTCTGGTGCCTCAGATTCTTTTGTATCTTATGAATTTGCACATTCTTTTCAAACTACTTGCTATGCACTCGCGCAACCATTTCACATAGATACTGCGGGAAGTATATCTTTACTTGCTGATAAAATCTATAGGGATTGTGTCATAGAAATTGAAGGCTATAATTTTCTTCCAAACCTAATCCCTATTTCCTTGTGCAACTTTGATATTATTCTTGGCATGGATTGGTTATTAAAGTACCATGCAGAACTCTTGTTTTATGAAAAGATAGTACGCATTCCTATTAAACGGGAAGATCCTATTCATGTCTACAGTGAGCAAAGGATCTTAAAAATAATCTCTTTCCTCAAAGCTCGTAAATTTATATCGAAGGGTTGCCCTATCGAAGGGTTGCCCATTGTTAACGAATATCCTGATGTTTTCCCCGATGATCTGCCTGGACTTCCTCCGGATAGGAAAGTAGAATTCCGAATTGACCTTGTGCCTGGTGTTGCTCCAATTGCAAAGACCCCTTATCGTCTTGCGCCAGCCGAGATGAAAGAAATGATGATCCAACTACAGGAATTACTTGAAAAAGGCTTTATCCGACCGAGTACCTCTCCCTGGTTTGCTTCGGTATTGTTTGTCAAGAAGAAGGACGGATCGATGCGGATGTGCATTGATTATCGTCAGCTGAATAAGGTGACTATCAAGAACAAGTACCCACTACCTCGCATCGACGATTTGTTTGATCAACTTCAGGGTGTTAGCTATTTAAAGATTGATTTGAGATCTGGCTATCATCAGCTGAAAGTAGAAGAGCAGGATGTACCGAAGACTGCTTTCCGTACTCGATATGGACATTTCGAATTCCTTGTCATGCCATTCGGTTTGACAAATGCCTCGATAAGTATGCCATCGTATTCATTGACGATATTCTAATCTATTCCAACTCTGAAGCTGATCATGCCGTTCATATTCATGAAATCTTAGAACTTCTTCAAAAGGAGAAACTTTATGCTAAATTCTCAAAATGTGAATTTTGGCTTCGCCAAGTTCAATTTCTCGGCCATGTGATTTCTGGTGACGGTGTATCCGTAGATCCTACCAAAATCGAAGTCATTCAAAATTGGAAAGTGCCCCGTAATGCTTCCGAAATTCGTAGTTTCAATGGTCTTGTGCGTTATTACCGATGATTCATTATAGAATTTTCTCGTATAGCTGTACCTCTCACTAGTCTTACTCGAAAGGACACAAAGTTCCAATGGGGTGAAGCCCAAGAAAATGCTTTCTCGACTTTAAAAGACCTTTTGACTCATGCTCCCATCTTATCAATTCCAAAAGGTGATGATGATTTCTCCGTATATAGCGATGCTTCAAGATTGGGACTCGGTTGTGTATTGATGCAACGTGGTAAAGTGATAGCCTATGCCTCAAGACAACTGAAAGATTATGAAATTAATTATGCACCGATGATCTCGAACACGCTGCAGTGGTATTTGCCCTAAAACTTTGCAGACATTATCTTTTTGGTACGAAATGCCAATTGTTTACCGACCACAAGAGTCTCAAGTATATATTCAGCCAGCAAACTCTCAATATGAGACATCAACGAGCCATGGAGCTGATCAAAGACTATGACTGTGAAATCCTGTACCATCTTGGAAAGGATAATGTGGTTGCAGATTCACTTAGTACGAAGGTTTATCGTAATAGTATGCGTTATACTATTACTCACACTACGATGAAGTTAACTATTCTTAATGAACTAGAGAAGTGGCAGGTTGAGGCCTTAAAGCCAGAAAATGTGAAGAAGGAAGGAATGGTACATTATGCTGAAGTTTTACTTGATGATCCACGAGGATTAAAAGTATTTAAGAATCGGCTATGGATTCTAAAGATTGGTGGATTAAGACAGAAGATTTTAGATGAAGCTCATAAGTCTAAGCTATCAATACATCCTGGTACAAGTAAAATGTACTATGATGTAAGAGCTGATTATTGGTGGCCTGGATTAAAGAAAGACATTGGACGATATGTGCAGGAATGCTTAGTATGCTTACAAGTCAAAACAGAGCACCAAAAGCCTTACGGAACTCCAAAAATCCTTAGTGTTCCTATATGGAAATGGGAAGAGATGTCCATGAATTTTATTACCAAATTGCCAAAGATTTCTAGACAACATGATAGCATTTGGGTAATCATCAACCGCCTGACTAAGAGTGCACATTTTCTCCCCATGCGTAAAACGGCTCCGATGGAGAAATACGCACAAGTATACTTAGATGAAATTGTTGCAAGACATGGTGTGCGACTAAAGATCATTTCCGATCGCGATACTCATTTCACTTCTCATTTTTCGACGGGTATGCAACGTGAATTGGGATCTCAAGTTGCCCTCAGCACAACTTATCATCCCCAAACAAATGGTCAGATGAAGAGAACAATCCAAACAGTGGAAGATATGCTTCGTGCATGTGTCTTGGAGTTTGGTGGGAACTGGGATAAGTATTTACCGCTCGTCGAATTTTCATACAATAATAGTTACCACACTTCAATCAAAATACCACCATATGAAGCATTATATGGTTGCAAATGTCGTACACCATTATGTTGGCGTGATGTAGGATAGAAGATTCTTGGAGGCCCTGAAATGATTCAAGACACCACCGACAAGATTCAAATCGTACGAGAAAGAATGAAAGCGGCCCAAGATCGACAGTATTCTAATACAGAAAATAGAAGACGACCCATAGAATTCCAAGTGGGTGATTTCGTAATGCTGAAGGTATCCCCATGGAAAGGCCTTATGAGATTTGGGAAGAAAGGAAAGTTGAGTCCCAGATTTGTTAGACCTTTAAAAATCATCCAGAGAATTGGAAAGCAAGTATACCGCTTAGAAGTGCTTGAAGATTTAGCAGGTATTCATGATGTGTTTCATGTGAGTTATCTGCACAAATGCTTGAGCATGTATGATGAAACGGTTCCGTTATCCAAGGTGAAATTGGATAATAAGTTAAGATATGTCGAAGATCCTGAAGAGAACGTGAATGAAAGAAC
This sequence comes from Lactuca saligna, assembly GCF_052625555.1. NCBI lineage: Eukaryota > Viridiplantae > Streptophyta > Magnoliopsida > Asterales > Asteraceae > Lactuca > Lactuca saligna. The sequence continues at coordinate 63,131,027 of NC_136420.1, read as the reverse complement.
AACTAAGCTACGTAATAAAGAAGTAGAATTGGTGCTTGTCAAGTAGAAACACCATCGAGGCCCAAATTATACTTGGGAAAATAAGAATGAGATAAAAGCAAAATATCCCAATTTGTTTTAATCAATGTAATTTCGGGGACAAAATCCTCAAAAGGATGAGGTATTTGTAACATACACTTTCTAAAATCATGTTATGTTATTATTAAAAGTGAATAAAATTGAGTGTTGAGTTCTAACAGATAGTTTTTACTAGAAATAAAGTAAAACTATGTTTAGAATCACTCATAAAATATTGGAAATATTATGAGAGTCTAATTAATAGCCATATTGTGAAAATATAAAATTTGAAATAAGTAAAATTTTATTATTTAAAGTTGTAAAGAATCTCGTTAGAAAAGTTTAGGGGAAAACCTCGTCGAAATCTGAGTTATAACGAAGAACTTGACTCGAGATCAAGACTCCTTACAGCTCGCACCAATAGCGGAGCGGCCGGAGATTGATTGAAAAGGCGCAGCCCTGCCGTATTTTATTGGGGTCCGGTGCGGACAATCGGAGTTCGTTCATGCCATTGAAGATCCATGATAAAACCAGCAAACACTATGTCGTGTAAAAAGTGAGTTTTCGATAAACTGCTTTTTAGCTTTAGTGATCTAAATGAAAGTTGTAGGATTCGTGAAATTAATAAGCTTTCATATAAAGAACTTTTAAATCTGACTTCGTATGAGGAAGTTATAATTTTTCTAAGTTTCAGAATAGTAGTAGACAACTAAAAACTCGAAATAAAGATTGAGCGATATTTAGCCGACACAACCTAAACAAGAAATGAAGGTCTCATCAATAGTAGTACAACGGTGAAAAGTCTGACAAAAATGGATGTCGGACGAAGAAGTTATGAATTTTTAGCAGATTTTCATGTCCCGGTCTGTTAAAAATAATAATATTAAAATTAAATTCAAAATTAGCCGACAAAGTGTAAACGAAAGTTGTAGAGCATAATTTTACCTACGCATGCATATAAAGAACGAAAAAAACAGTGCTCGTATGCGAAAGTTATGAATTTTATAAGTTTTTGACTCAAAAACCGAGAAATTATGGATAAGAACCGGGAATTTTCGAGCACTTTGTCACCGCATCCGGAATCTGCCCCGTGTCCGATGTCGATGAGTCATCCGAGCACCAGTACCCGCATGTCACTTCTGGATTTGACCGAAGTATCGGCCGTCGCACATCCGACGTGTGTGCACCCCCGTGTCCGAGCAGCTTAGTCACCCGGTTATGAGGATCGCCCGAAGCTTGACGCGTGGCCTCACATGCGAGACGTGTCCAAGCCTTCTGCTACCTCGTGTCTTCGCTGCTGACTCACACCCCCCCTAGCGTGTCTCTTTCCCTAGCTGCCATCTGTCCGATCTCGGCCGATCTTCGCACCCTCTAAAAGGGAGGTTGCGAACCCTCCCGGGTAAAATGGGATTTTTGCGATTTTTGACCCCTTTTCCCATATTTTTAGTATTTTGACATCACCCGAAGCCCCGGTATCATTTCCAAAGCCCAAAACACGCCCCGAAGTTCTCGAGAAGCCCGAAAAATTTATCTTTTCGGTTTTGAATCCATACCTTCGCAGAGCCCGGTTTTCAATTAAGCTCCCGGTTTTCAACATAGAAAGTCATATTTAAAACCGAAGTGCTGCCCAAATTACTATTTTGACCTCCAATTAATTCACGGTTAGTTCAATATATAGGCACAATTGTATGTTATGTGTTATATGTACTATGCGCTTTTTAGTGTTATTATTCCGGGTTATTTTCCCATGTTATTTTATTCGCTATTTTTATAGCAAATGTAATACCTTTGACCATGTGATCAGTGAAATGACTTAGATTCACATTGGTACTGGTACGTAGCCTCTGGCCATGTAGAGCATGTCTCCGTAAGAGAATCACTTTTATTCTATGGCATTGGCAAATGGTTAGACAGGGCTATAAGGCTGAATTCTACCAAGATGTTAATCATAAATCCTATGTCTTTTGTGCCATTTGGGCCGAAGCTTTAATGATGTATATCAAGTATGGAAATTGTTATGTCTCATTGATTGTATATCTATGAATCAAGTCATTCAATGAGATGGAAAGCTTAACACATGATTCACATATGTCTTTGTTGTTCCTTGTTTCTCTTTGCTTCTGCGATATTGAAGTATATATATGACATAACGTTATATTGTATCTATTATTGAACTCACTAAGCGTCACCACTTACCCTATCAATGTTTAATAATTACATGTGATAAGTAACCAATATGATCATATACTGTTGAAAGATTTAGAATAGTTTGTAGTAATACTTTTGTACTTCAACTTATCTTTGTATAAATTACAACATCCTGGGTAGTTTGTAACCTCTTTATCAATGTAAAAATATTGCTTTTATGAATATGGAAGTAGCATGTTTTGGAGTAATAATATTGTGAAGTATGAAAGTTTGGGTATTTCAGAAATACGAAAGTTGGGATCTTTCAAAATATCTAAGACATCATCAAACAGGCGTTTTTCCTGTGAGGGGTAGCGATGGTGAACCAGCTGAAAGTATATATCAAGGTCAGAATTGTAATTATACATTAGTAAAGAGGTTTATTGGTAAAAGGTGTAAAAGAAATACCTCAGCTATATCTTCAAGAAATTGCTCTGATGTAAATTGACCAAAGTAGTCAACATATGCAGTAATTTTTGCCTGGTTATGAACACAATGAAATATAAAAACACTTTATTAAAACTTTATAACTTCAAATTGCAAAAAAAAAAAAAGGGCACTGATTATACCTTATGTTGTTGCATATCTAGAGGAGGAGGCCAAAACAGTGAAGAGAATCATAGACCATCGGTCCACCTGGCAGATGTGGTATCCATCTATGAAAAGACTAGATTACCCTTTGCTTTCTACTAATATTAGCACAGTGGGATATAGTGAAGCTGCGAGATTTGGTTTTTCAATCTGAAACAAAAAGCTTATGTTACTTATTTTCACTACTTATTAATGATTTATTTATTTATAAAAACATATATCTTTTCATTAATAAATAAATAAAACATAATTTTCATCAGGTGGTTGTAAGGATGCTAAAAGAGGAAGGAATCGGATCATTCTACAGAGAACTTGTACGTTCTCTCATTGGAACAGACCCTTATGTTGCAGTCAACTTTTGCGTGTTTGACTTGTGAGCTTCCTATTATATAATTGGATTATTTTGTGTAGGTATTATTGCTCGTGATGGTGTTGCTGGATTATATAGAGGTTTTGTGCCAAATGCATTAAAAACCTTACCAAACAACAAGTTTAATTTTAACTTTTTGTGCCTTTAAAATTTAAATACTTATCTATTTCCTTCTTTTTCTTTATTAAGTATTTTCTGGATATTAGAAAAAAAAAGATATGAAAGGAAAAAAGCTGAGGGTGGTGGGATAATGGGGTCAAAATCACAGGCTAAAACCAAAGCAAAAGAGAGGGTTCTTGCTAAGGAGGCTGCTTAGAGATTGACATAAATACCCTTCGTTATCTTGGAAGCTTTGTATTTAGCACCTCTTCAGTTATATGTTTTCAAAGGTGAGATACATGAATTTGATTTTGTTATGCAATTATTTTATGCTCTTAGTTTTGGTTCTTAAAATGATAGGATATAAAGGAAGTATCTGACACATTAGTGAGAAGATGATAAGAACCACAAGGTTTCTATTGATAATGCAATGCTCTCTGTTTTCATCTTATTATACATTTATATGTTTATAGTTGTTATATTGATTTCTATTTCTTATGTTTTTATTGATTGTGGTAGCTTACATTAGCACATCTATCAAAACTCAAAAGGTGGAGTAAAATTACTTCTCAATAAGGAAAACAAATAGAGAGTTGATGAGTACATATATACTAAGATGATGCAGGAAACTGGTGGTCAGCAGTCCATGTAAGTTTCTTGATTTGTAACATCTTGTATTCAAGAAATAGCAGTGTACTTTCCATAAAAAATTATAAATTATATTCTTTGAAAAATTTGCTAGATTGGTAGGTTTAAAAGTAGAATGTCCTAATAAGAATTAATTTTAAAAGTAGAATGAAAATGACAAGTGATTTTGTGTTGTGTTTACAAAATTGATGAAAGCGAATAGCTCTAGAGTTAGAAGAGGAAAAGAAAGCTCAAGTTGAAAAAGATAAGATGTTGCAAATGCAAGTGTTGCACTCTTCATTTCAATTGTTAGTATGAAACACAAAGTAGATTAGATGAATGCAAATTCATATATTGTAAGAGATAGAATTGTATGACATTAAATTTTATGTAATGGATTCTATATTTTGTATATGGTAATTTATTTCTATTATGAAACATTAAATGCAAATTTAATTTAAAAATAAATAAATATATAAATATTTTTTTTAAAACATTTAAATTTACGACGCGCAAAAATGTGTGTCATCTTTATTTATGACATGGCCTTTCTTGATAAGGGTTTTCATGATACGCATTGTGTGTCATAAATGCGTGTTGTCTGTAGAGGACGCGCAAAAGTGTGTCGTCTCTCGTTATGACAGTGCCTTCCTTGACGCGCATGTGCACGTCATCTAAGCATTTTACGACACGCATTGCGCGTCGTAAAAGGCTATTTTCTAGTAGTGAAGTATTCTGAATGCTTAAATGCTATGTGTGTTGTCTTTTCTGTGTTTAATATAGTTGTACAATATGGTTCTTACTTGATTAAATCAAGTACTTATGATATTTAATAATATCATTGGGTAGTGAAGGGCTGAGCAAAATAGAAAATGAGAGGTTGTGTGAGATAATGGTTATGATAATGTAACATCTAATTTTAAGGTATTCACTTTTAACCCTTGAAGGTAAGATTTGTTTCCAAGTTTGGTCCTTAATGGCATTTTCATAATAGTGGGTGCAGCTTGAGTATGTTGGGCGTACCTAGCCTCGTGCATGTACACTTAAGCGTACACCTTAGTACACAGGGAATATACCGTTTGGACCAAACACTAATATTTATGGTCTTTTGCACTCTATAACCACCATTACAGTCTCAAAACACTTCCTCTTATCATCCTCCATCCCAAAATCGACACTCCTTGCAAACCCTAATCTACTTTGAGCATTTTGTAATTTTGAAGTGAATTATGGGATTTCTTTGTTGTGAAGGGAGATTGTCAAGGAAGTGGCTTTTCTCTCAAGAATTTGGATCCAACATTTTCTCTGCATTATGCATCTTTTGAAGGTAAAAATCTTCAACCTTGATGTATATTTCTTATGGATCTAGTTTTAGCTTAAAGTTGTCACCTTTTGGTCCCAAACTTGATTTTTGTGAGCAAGAGATACTCCAAGTTATTTGAGCTATCCTTTCAGAGATTTTAAGGTGTGTTAAGTCATAAAAATGTATTCTTGGTCATTAGTTTCTATCCATGCATGAGTTAGAATTTCTTACTGGGTAAATGAACTAGGGTTTTTAGAGCTAAGGTCCTAATACCATGCTAAACCATAAAGTTTGAAATTATGGTTAAGGACATCTTTTGAGCCAAGATCTGTATTTTGGACGTATATGCTTAAGGATTAAGTACTTAATGGCTAAAGCGGTGAGCGACCGCATACGCTGGGCATACCAAGGGGTATGCTACGCATACGTGGTCAGCTCTATGACTTTGGTCAATTGTGTAGTATGCCCCGTGTAGGTAAGAAGTACACCCTATGTACTCACTGAGTAAACTCAGTTTACTCAGTTGACTTTGAACTGGATTTTACTAGGGTTTGACCTAGGGATATTTTAGTTATTTTGGGCTATATGTTGAGATTGTGTCATTGAATTCATTAATGTGACTGGTAGAGTTGATCTTGAAGTGGTGTGCTATTCAGTTTTTTTTATCTATCTGTGAGGTGAGTTTTCTCACTATATTTTGAGTCGAAGGCACCAATGCCAACCCATTACTTGTTATGTGGAATGCTACTTATCTATGTGATACTTGCATGAAAGACCATGATTTGGCCCTTGGAAACTGTATGAAAGACCAAGATCTGGCCCATGGCACTTGTATGTAAGACCGGGATTTGGCCTTCGACATTGTAAGGAAAGACCATGGGGGTAGCCTATAGCACTTGTTTGTAAGAATGGGATTTGGCCCTCGGCATTGCAAGGAAAGACCATGGGGGTAGCATGTGGAACTTGTTTGTTTTGGTATGTGTTATTTTGAGGAACACACTAAGCTCTATGCTTACGGTTTATGTTTATGGTTTCAGGTAGTTCCGGTTCAAAAATGGAAGGGTCCGACATGATGACACATCATCCTCCCCTCATGATTTCCGCATTTGAAATAATTGACTTTAATGTTTTGAATGTTATGACTTGGTGTTGATTTTGAAAAATTAATGAATGATTTGATAGTATTTTAAATGAAAATTTTTATTACCATTTTTCCGAACGTTACAAGTTGGTATCAAAGCCTTGGTTTGAGGGATTCAGGCACGCTTTCAGTTGTGTCAGAACTCAAACTGGGGAAATTATAATTTTATTAAGAAAAAAGAAGTTAAACTACTAAAAAGATTTTTATTAAGAAGAAGGGTTGCGATGCGTGCAATCAGCCGAGCTTGAGTAAGTGGTTCCCAAATTAGCCATACCTATGTATTATGAGTAGTATGATTGATATGAGAATCACATGCTAGATTAGGGATAAGGTTACCTTTACGAATCATATGATAGAACTGCCTGATTTGCATGATGCTTTATAGCCTAGTGGAAGTTGATACTATGTATTACTTGGAATTCATATTGGCTCATTTAATTGTTAAGTGCATGCTTTCAAAGTTGTGTACGATTAGGATTGTATAGCCCTAGCATGATCGATTTTGCCTCATTTCCTGTTCCTTGTTTAAATGTGGACTTAGGGTAGAATTATCATTTAACGGTTTATTTGATCCTGTTTTGTGTATAAATTGCATGCATAAGGCAACCAACAGTCTTGGTTGAGGTTCTTGGTATTACGAGTGGTGAGAGTTGAGACTTCCTAGGAGAGTTTAGGATATGTATGTTGTATAGCATATGATTATCATATGGTTTTAGTGTGGTGACTTTAAAGAATCAGGACTGGCCTTGAGGAAGGCACACGTAGGTGTGAAAGGTAGTATTAAGCTCGTACTATTGGAAGCACATAATCAGTACCTAAGATAAGAGCAGACCTAGAAACTCTAATGATGCCTATGTAGAGGATTCCCCTCAAGTCCTATGCTGATTTGTTTATGTTGTGCTTCAATTTGGAGGATGGTGATGATTACTCAAGGAGGTTCTGGATGTGATTATGGTTCGGGTTATGGAGTTGATATATGAGAGGCTCAAGACCTTTCGAGCTGAGTTGTTGTGGGTCAGATAGGAGCTCGAGCTCCCTCATTATGGGAGTTCAAGGCCTGTGTAGTTCCTGAGTGCTTTGGGGCTAAGGACTCCATCACTATCCGACACCGAATCGCTAACATGGAGAATTCTCAGAAGATGAATTTTTCCCTAAAGGGGAAAAGGTAAACCCATCCTGCCCGCTGAAGGACTGAGCACGAGACTAGTGGGAGGAGCTTATCTGAGTAGTAGGGTCAACGACAGTGGAAATCATGATCTAGGAGGATTTTGTCCAGAGATTTTAGAGGGAGTTTGCACCAGGTATTGAGGTGCAACAGCTGGTGAGGGAGTTCTAGAACGTTCGCCATACTACTAGGACTATGGTGAAGATTACCGCCAAATTTAGGGAGAGGGCTTTGTTAGTCCTGCAGTATGCTGCGGATGAGGAGATGAGGAAGATGAGATACCATGACACGTTGAGAGAGGATATCAGGGAGATCATGAGCTTTTCATGGTGCAGACCCTGAATTATATGATCGAGAAGGCCTGTGAGTGGGAGATTGATTTGGAGCTATGGATGAAGCGGAAGCCAGAGCAGGTACACACAACTGTAGTCCAGGCAAAGAGGCCTAAGACTTCTGATGCTCACACTAGAGGCTAGTAGAGCTGGAGCCATTGCGAAAAGTTTGTCAAGCTGCATAATGGGGCATGCCAAGTGGTTGGTTCAGGTGGTTATAGTTGTGGCCAGTCAGGCTACATGAATAGGGCCTACCCCAAGAATGCTTTGATTTGCTTCCATTATAATCAGAACGGCCATAAAAAGGTCAATTGTTCGTGATTGTTAGGGGGAGCGGTGACGACACCTACAACAACCACCTTGAGGATTACTGATGGCCACCCGGGCAAGGCGGTGGCTCCTATGATGAAGAGCAGGGCATTTCAGCTGACCATTGATAAGGCTTGTGTAAAGCCTGATGTGGTTACTGGTATGTTACTTATCCTTATCTTGTATTCCTTTCTTTATTTATGCTTATGATTATTTTGATCTTGTATAAGGACCTTTTTGGTTAATGGTATGACCGCACATGTTCTGTTTGATTTTAGGTGTCACCCGATCCTTTATAACTCTTGTATTTAGCAAGAAGTTTGGTGATGCTCCTAAGACTTTTGATTTTCCATCGGAGGTTGACACGGATGACCGTACTATGAGTTCTTCGAGGATTCATCGTGGGTGTGCCCTGAATCTATTTAGAGAGTAACACTTTATTGATTTGGTGTTGATTCCCTTGAGAGTTGAATAAGCGAATAGTGAAGATGAAGGACGGTTCACACAAAATGTGCATTGCTAACTAAGAGTTGAATAAGCTAATATTGAAGAACCTTTACCCACTTCTAAGGATTGACGATTTCTTTGATTAGCTTCAGGGTGCATCTTAGGTCTCCAAGATTGATTTGCGATAGGGTATCATCAGATGCGGGTCAAGGATAATGATGTACAGAAGACAACTTTCAGGACTCACTGTGGCTATTATGAGTTTTTCGTGATGCCATTCGAGCTCACTAATGCACTAGCAACATTTATGTATCTCATGAACTGAGTCTGCAGGGCAATGCTGGATCGGTTGGTGATTGTATTTATTGGTGATATTCTGGTCTACTCCAGGACCAAGGAGTAACTCAAGGAACATTTGTGAGAGGTGTTGGAGACCTCGAGGAGGGAGAGGCTTTATGCCAAATTCTTCAAATCTAAGTTTCGGTTGCACGATAGGAGGTTCCAAGGACCATATATGAGATTTGGAGTTTTTTAGGCCTCATAGGGTACTATTGAAGATTTATTCAGGATTTATCCAAGATTGATATGCCTTTGACCTGTTTCAGAAAGAAGAATGTGACTTTTTGGTGGTGCCTTATCAACAATTGGCTTTTGAGACTTTGACATAGAGATTTTGTGATCCCCCTATTCTCGTGCTTCCTGAGTGTTTGGATAATTTTGTGGTTTATTATGATGCATTTGTAGAGAGGCAATGTGATTGCTTACGCTTCGAAACAGTTGAAGCCTTGTGAGGCGAACTATCCTATGCATGATTTAGAGTTAGGGTTATGGTTTTTTCCTTCAAGATTTGGAGAGACAATTTATATGGGGTTTAATGTTGTATCTGATGGGTTTCAGCCATAAGAACATTCCTATGTGCACATACAAACCCTAATGCTTGGATCTAGGTTTCTCTAATTGAACATGCAATGTATCCAAGAATTTGATTGATAGATCTAGTATAATAACATAAGAAATCAGATCTAAAAGAATACCTTGAATTACTTGCTTGAATCTTCTTGTCCTTGGAGCTTAGAGTCACAAATGTCACTCCTCTAATGGCTTCCAAACACCAACTAGAAAGAGGATGATTTGAGAGAGGGAGAGAGGGTGAGAAAATCGGCCAGGGTTCCTCCAATACCAAGGGTGCCGATTTTTATAACCCTATGGGTGTATTTATACTAGTGAGCCTCCTAGGGTTTCACCCTTAAACCCTAATTGGATAACTTAGGCTCTAAGAAATCCAATCTCCTTATTGATAAGCCTTTGGACGATTTCTAGGCTCATCCAATACCTAAAATCCATCCACCCCTTATCCCTAAGGAATCACTGCTCAAAATACAACTATCATACAATTGACAGTTTATACCCCTTTATTCAATTAATCTCTTGAAGTCACCAAATTAATTCCTAAATAATTTATGACTTATATTAATCAAATAACAATATTATTATTCCTTATATTATTCCCATAATATATTAATAATATTTCTTCTCTCTTATAAATCATCTTGTCAAGTTGCTATGGTGAAGGCAACCCAAAAGAACCATGCTCAATCGGGTCAAGTACTTACCAAATATAGTTGCAGCCTTAGACACTATTCCAACAATCTCCCACTTGGATAATTCTAGTAACTATATATACCGATTAGCAATCGTAGCTCTCAAAGACGCTGACAAACTCTGATCTTATCAATTTTTTCCTTTAGATATCATGCGGACAATTCTATGGAACCAATTGTCCAGCATTTGGTTTCTCGATCTCAGAATTATTCGACATAGAACTTAATCGAACACATCAATTTAGTTCTGACCGGGCCCGACACATAAGTCAAATCAAATAATCGAGCGGCCGAGATATCACTTTACCCTCTTAGGATAAAAGTAACAGATAAACTTCGACTTATATGCATTTACTTATTCATTAATCAATTATACACAACAATGCGTTTTATAACATCATTTACTGATGCGGTTTCGTATTATCAATGTACAACCAATTAACAAATAACAAACCATATATCTAGGTTTTAAGACCATATGATATTATCATCTTGCGATCAACCTTTTCGTCAAATTCCATAAGGTGATTCCAACAAGCGTGGGTTTGTTCCAATGCTCAAAACTAGTTCATAAGCACTCATGAACGTTGCAGCAACCTTTTGCTATGTCTAATACCATTTAGACAATCTACACACCAATTCATGACAATATTCATTCATACCTACTTTCAACATATGAACGATTGTGGATTGTTTGAATAATTCGATTATTCCAAATAAACTCAATTATTGAGGAAGTCAAAACATGCAAAGTGAAACAATAGTTAAACATTTAACATAAGACAGTAACTTTACTTATAAATAATACTTCTTTATTTATTCATCAAATGTTAAATTACATTTATCCATTATAAGTTTCTAAAATTATCTAATCTAATCTAATATCATCTCTCAGCCCAATACTCTTAGCATGCTGAAAATGCTTAACCCTACTCAGTCCCTTCGTAAGTGGACCTGCTGGGTTATCTTCTGATGATATCCTCCTTACCACGAGTTGTCCTTCTTCTACTCGATGTCTAATAAAATGATATTTTCTATCAATATGACGAGATCTACCATGATCCCTCGATTCCTAGGTCAAGGCAACCGCTCCTTCATTATCACATAAATTTTCCATAGGCTCCTTTATGGCAGGCACAACTCCAAGATCACCAATGAAGTTCTTTAGCCATATTGCCTCCTTAAATGCTTCACTCGCTGCAATGTACTCTGATTCGCACGTTGAATCAGCTACAGTTTCCTGCTTGGAACTCTTCCAAGTTACTGCTCCTCCATTAAGAGTAAAGACCCAACCCGACTGTGAACGGTAGTTGTCCCTATCGGTCTGAAAGCTGGTGTCACTATACCCTCGCACCTTCAAGTCATCACTCCCCCCGAGGACTAAAAACCATTCCTTGGTCCTCCGAAGGTACTTAAGGATATTCTTGACCGCAATCCAATGTGCTCTGCCAAGGTTCCCTTGATATCTACTAACCATGCTCAAAGCAAAGGCTACATCAGGGCGAGTACAAGTCATAGCATACATGATTGAGCCAACTGCGGAAGCGTATGGTACTCGGCTCATTTCTGCTATCTCAGCTTCAGTACTCGGACTTTGAGTCTTACTCAACTTGGCATTGCTTTGTATCGGTAATTCTCCCTTCTTCGAATTCTCCATACTAAAACGTTTTAGTACTTTATCCAAGTAAGTGTTCTGACTAAGTCCTATTAGTCTCTTACTTCTTTCTCTCACTATCCTTATTCCCAAAATATAGGAAGCCTCTCTGAGGTCCTTGATAGCAAAGCACTTCCCGAGCCAGGACTTAACCTCCTGCAGAGTCGGGATGTCGTTTCCTATGAGCAGTATGTCATCGACATACAAAACTAGAAAGCTAACTATGCTCCCACTGGCTTTGACATATACACATGATTCATCTTCGCTTAGTACAAATCCAAACTCTTTTACTTTCTCATCGAAGCAAAGATTCCATCTGTGAGACGCTTGCTTAAGTCCATAAATGGACTTCTCAAGCTTACACACTCTATTGGGATGCTTCGGATCAACAAAACCCTCTGGCTGAGCCATGTAAACATCCTCAGCCAACTCCCCGTTAAGGAAAGAGGTCTTGAAATCCATTTGCCAAATCTCATAATCATGAAATTCGGCAATTGCTAGCATTACTCTAATAGACTTTATCTTCGCAACTGGTGAGAAGGTCTCATCATAGTCAACTTCGGGAGTTTGAGTAAAGCCTTTCGCAATCAATCGCGCCTTATATGTGTGTACATTTCCATCCACATCGGTATTCTTCTTGAAGATCCATTTGCACCCAATGGTCTTACATCCGGGCACATTATCAACCAAATTCCAAACTTGGTTGTCAATTTTCATACATGGATTGGATCTCGCTGTCCATTGCCTCTTTCCATTTTGCAGACTCCAAGCCTCCTATGGCTTCCTTAAAGCTATTAGGTTCATCAAGATTTATTAGTGTACCATCACTAATATACGTGTCCCCTTCGGTAGTAATATGAAAACCATAAAACTGGGGTTGAACTCTAACTCTTTCGGAACGTCGAAGAGGTAAGGAGTGGTCAATAGGTTCAACCGGAGTTTCCTCCTCGGGTTGATTGTCATCGGTAGAGGTTCCTTCATCAATCGATTCTTGAATCTCTTCAAACTCGATTTGCCTCCCACTGTCTCCTTGGCTTATGAGTTCTCACTCTTGGAAAACCCCTCTCCTCGCAACGAAGACAACATTGTCACTCGGTCTATAAAAGAGATATCCAAAGGATTTCTACAGGTACCCGATGAAAATACATCGCTCACTACGAGGTTCGAGCTTGTCGTGAGTATCTCATCTTATGAAAGCCTCGCAACCCCAAACCTTTATATCTGCTAACGAGGGAGTTTTCCCTGTCCACATCTCGTGAGGTGTTTTGGCAACCTTCTTCATAGGGACTCGGTTAAGGATATGGGCGGCAGTCGCTAAGGCATACCCCCAGAATGAGATAGATAGTGAAGCACGACTCATCATAGAACAAACCATGTCTAAGAAGGTTCGATTACGCCTTTCTACCACACCATTAAATTGTGGTGTCTTAGGTGGCGTCAATTGCGAAACTATTCCGCACTCTTTGAGATAGTCGTGGAATTCAAGACTTAAGTACTCTCCTCCTCGATCGGATCGAAGCATCTTGATTTTCCTGCACAATTGATTCTCCAATTTATTTTTGAACTCTTTGAACTTTTCAAACGTTTCTAACTTTTTCTTGATTAAGTAAATATACCCATATCTACTATAGTCATCAGTAAAAGTCACATAGAAGCGGTTCCCATCCTTTGTGGTTGATCTAAAGGGTCCACACACATCAGTATGTATGAGGTCCATTAAACCCTCACCCCTTCCGCATGTGCTAGTGAAGTGTGACTTGGTCATCTTTCCAAGTAAACAAGATTCACATGTGTCATCTTCCCTAAGGTCGAATGACTCCAACACTCCATCCTTTTGGAGTTGGGCTATGCGCTTCTTGTTGACATGTCCAAGACGTCAATGCCACAAGGATGCTCTATCCATACTATTGGAAGAATCCATGCATAAAACATCATTTTCTAGGTTATCTACAATCATAACAGTTTTATAAATTCCATTACATGGCATTGCTTCAAAATATAAGACACCATTTAGATAAGCATAAATAGAACCATTCTCATTATTAAAGGAAAATCTAAATCCTTGTCTAAACAAATCATGAAACGAAATGATGTTTCTTGCCATTTCTGGCGAGTAGAAACAATTATTCAAATCTAAAGATAATCCATTACTAAGCACTAAAGAATACACTCCAATATTGGTTACAGGCGATGATCTTCTGTTCCCCATGATTAGATTTATTCTTCCATGCTCCACATCCCTATTTCTTCTTAGTCCCTGCAATTCAGAAGAAATGTGGTAACCACATCCGGTATCGAGGACCCAAGAAATAACATGAGATGAATCATTAGATTTAATTTTGTAAATACCTGCGAAAGAAGGCTTGATATTTCCTTCCTTGATAACTTGTAGGTACTCGGGGCAGCTTCTCTTCCAATGCCCTATTTTGTGGCAATGGTGGCACTCTGCCTCCTTTGGGTTAGAGTTGGACTTAGTGGGATCAACTTTGGTCCCACTAGAAGAGGAACCATCTCGGTACTTTCCCTTGCGGTGGATTTTAGACGGAGCCTTCCTCTTCTTGCCCCTTCCGTGCCCAATAGCCAAAACAGGAGCAGCGGGTGGATTGGGAGTTGGTGCAACAGACTTGTCCTTGAGGTTGCTCTCAGCAACCCTTAGGAGACCTTGGAATTTGCTTAGGGTGACCTCTTCCTTGTTCATGTGGTAGGTCATGCTAAATTGGTTGTAACACGGAGGCAAGGAATGAAGTACCATGTCTATAGCCAAATCTTCCCCAAAGTCGACATTCAACTTGCGAAAACGATCAACATACCTTTCCATCTTTTGCAAGTGTATAGTTAGAGATTCTCCATGTCCCATTTTAGCATAGATCTTGTTAGTGAAGATCTCGTAACGTTCCTGCCTCGTGTTTTGATGATATCTCTCCAATAAGTCTTGATGCATTTCGTACGGATACATGTCCTTATAGGACTTTTGGAATTCGGAGTTCATTGTGGCTATCATGATGCAATGAACCTTCGTTGCATCACGCTCATGAGTTTCAAAAGCGGTGATTTCAGTCGGAGTAGCAATTTCTGGATTGATCTTTTCGAGCTTTTCGTCGAGGACATACTCCTTGTTCTCGTAGCGAGCAATCGTGCGAATGTATCTTATCCATTCGCTAAAGTTCGTTCCATCGAAAGTCACCTTTTGGCAAAGGGTCATCAATGTGAATCAACTAGCAGCAACGTTGTTCGCGTTCGACATCTATAAATAGAAAGGACAAAGATTGATTAGAATTTTAATCCCTAATAATCACCAAATAAGAAAATTAGGGCTAGGATCCAACAACATTATTTACATATTAGAAAAGGGATGCCGTAATCCAACATGCAAATAATTTGAAGGTAAGTGAATGACGATTCACTAATTCTCCACCATGAAAACATTACCTTTAAGTTTTAAACGCATTGAGAATTCCTAGGTTTCGATGAGATTCATTGAACTTTTCAATGACATGTTTAAATCTCGATATGCCCCTCTCGTTTGTGACTGGGATGCAGAGGATCACAAAGTGGGTGTGAATAACATGCAAAACTAAATTTCAAACCTTGAGGATCAGTTTTAAACTTTTTAAAAACAAGGGATCAAATAACAAATAATTTAAATTAACCATTTAATCTCATAATTATCCATGTTTGATGTTTCTTGCAAAACAATTTACCAATTTAATTAAAATAATTAATCAATCATCACATAAGGAAATTATTATTCAATTAATTGGTAATTATCTTGAATTAGGTCAAGGATATACTCATATATATGATAAGATCGGATTTATATTGACCCATTAAGTTAAAGGTAAGTTTCCTTATGATAAACAACAAGAAATACCGTAATTAGCTCCTCCTGACGCTCGGACTCGTCGAGTACCACAATGGACTCGTCGTGTCGAGGCCTACTCACCGAGTCCACTATGGGACTCGCCGAGTTCATCAGTCAGATTGAAAAAATTCGAATTTTGCAATCAACAATCAAGCAACCAATGCATCAATTCAATAGAAAGCAATCATGGCTCTGATACCACTGATGGATTTCAGCCATAAGAACATTCCTATGTGCACATACAAACCATAATGCTTGGATCTAGGTTTCTCTAATTGAACATGAAATGTATCCAAGACTTTGATTGATAGATCTAGTAGAATAACATAAGAAATCAGATATAAAAGAATACCTTGAATTGCTTGCTTGAATCCTCTTGTCCTTGGAGCTTAGAGTCACAAATGTCACTCCTCTAATGGCTTACAAACACCAACTAGCAAGAGGATGATTTGAGAGAGAGAGAGAGAGAGGGTGAGAAAATCGGCCAGGGTTCCTCCAATGCCAAGGGTGCCCGATTTTCTTAACCCTATGGGTGTATTTATACTAGTGCGCCTCCTAGGGTTTCACCCTTAAACCCTAATTGGATAACTTAGGCTCTAAGCAATCCAATCTCCTTATTGATAAGCCTTTGGACAATTTGTAGGCTCATCCAATACCTAAAATCCGTCCATCCCTTATCCCTAAGGAATCAGTGCTCAAAATAAACTATCATACAATTGACAGTTTATACCCCTTTATTCAATTAATCTCTCTAAGTCACCAAATTAATTCCTAATTAATTTATGACTTATCTTAATCAAATAACAAAATTATTATTCCTTATATTATTCTCATAATATATTAATAATATTTCCTCTCTCATTATAAATCATCCTGTCAAGTTGCTATGGTGAAGGCAACCCAAAAGGACCATGCTCAATCGGGTCAAGTACTTACCAAATATAGTTGCACCCTTACACACTATTCCAACAATATCTACACTGGCCACAATAGTTTGAGGTAGTTGATGGAATAGCCAAATCTGAATATGTGGCAGCGGAGATGGTTGGATGTGGTAAACGATTATGATTTCGAGATCATGTACCACCCTGGGAAGGATAATATGGTGGCCAATGCTTTGACCCGCAAGGTTGTGAGTTCTTCTATCAAAGATATCTGCTTGAGGATGGTTAGCACATTGACTTTGTTAGATTTGATTAAGAAGGCTCAGGTGGAGGGAATTAAAAAGGAGAATTGAAAGGTCGAGCGGATCATAGGATATATTCTCTTATTTTTTAGAGACAATCGAGAGTTGTTGACTCAGTGTGGTTGAGTTTGGGTTCCGATATCTAGTGGGGTTAGGCTGACAGTTGTGGAGGAGGTGCATAAGTTAATTTTTTCTATCTATCTGGGGGGCCACAAAAATGTAAAAGGATATGAAGTTTAGCTATTTGCGGTTCTGTATGAAGAGGAGGTAGGTTAGTTTGTTCAGTGGTGTTTGACTTGTAGGAAATTCAAGGATGAGCTTCAGAGACTGTAACATCCTGAAATATCAAGAGTAGAGTTGAAGGGCTTAAAGTGTAAATTTTGAAGGGCAACTCGGCGAGTCCATGGATGGACTCGGCGAATAGGGTCGCGACTTTGGTCGCGTGTCAAGTGGCCTACTCGGCGAGTCCAAAGATGGACTCGGCGAGTAGGTGCTGAGTGGAGAAAACCCTAATTCTCGGGGTTGAGCCCTATATAAAGAACTTAACATCCATTCCCCTAGCCTCTTTACTCATCCTCAAGTCCAGAAACCCTAAGCATTCGTGTGTGAGTGGATCAAAGTGCATTTGGGAGCTTGAAGAGTATTTGTTGAAGGAATCTTGGGAGTTTGGAGGCTTGGAGCAAGGGGCTTTGCTTGGATTCGAGTTTCATTGCAGTTGGGACGTTCTTTTGAGGTAATATCTCGTTCTTGGGCTGTTACTCATATGGATTCATCATTTTGGGGTTTATGGGGAGCTTATCTTGGTATGTTTTGGAGTTTGGAGGTTAGATTTGAGGTTGCTACCTCTGATCTGGAATGGGGAGGGTCTAGAGTGCATTAAAGTCCCTGTGTTTGAGTGCTTAGTGAAGCCATCATGTCCCAAACCCTAGCTCTAAAGTGTATAAGGCCTAGATCTCTTTGGATTCACGTAAAGTTTGCCACTTTACGTGATGGATGGGTTGTAGGAGGCTAGATCTATGTTTTGGATCAATTGCATGGCATGGAATGCTTCTGTATGGATTAAGACCGGTGGTACTCGACGAGTCACAAGGGTGGACTCGACGAGTTGCTTGAAGATGAGCTGGAACTCGACGAGTTGGATGAACAACTCGGTGAGTAGGTTGAAGATAGCCATAGACTCGGCGAGTCTATTCTTGGACTCGGCGAGTCTTGTCGAAGAGTCCCAATATTTTCTGGTTGAGTCGAGAATTGGTGACTCAAGGGATGACTCGGTGAGTTGGGTGCGAGTGGACTCAAAGTTGTTGGACTCGGCGAGTTAGGTCGCGGATTGAGGTAAGTTCTGAGCTTAGGGACTCGGCGAGTCATCGGGTTGACTCGGCGAGTAGAGTCAGTCAGGGGTTGACTTTGACCTTGTCCAAGGGTTGACCAGTTGTCTTCCAGGGGTATTTTAGTAATTAAGGGTATTTATTGAGTTGAGTGTTTTGGTGTTCAGTGGAGGAGTTCGTGTCGGAGTTTGGAGCAGCGGGATCTTGTCCTTTCAGCCGGCAGTTTCGAGGTGAGTTATCCTCACTATATCAACTGGGTCTAAGGCACTAAGGCTGGCCCTTTTATCGGATTGAGATCCGGGTATCTGTTGTTATGTTATTGCTTTGATATGTTTGCATCCTGGTAGTTAGGATGGTATTCGTAAGAGACCTGGTTAAGGTCGGTATCCTGGTATGTAGGGTGAGGCTATGCTAGTGACCGGTTAGGTCGGTATCCTGTTAGAGTATGTTGTGTTATGTGATCTGCTAGATCGGTTTGCCTGAATATGAATTATTATGTGATTGTATGTTTATGTGCACATGGTTGTTTGGACTGGAGTTGGGTTGAGGCGGGTCCTGCTTCGTGCTGTAGGCCAAGATACCCAGGGCGGATCGGTTGTTCCGAAGGACTAGCGAGCGGTCCGGATAGGCTGTAGGCCCCACGAGGGCGGACCAGACGTGCCGAGGCTCGGAGAGTGCACCAGGCCGACTGAAGGCCCGATGTGGGCGGACCAGTCATACTGTAGACTCAGAGAGTGGACCAGGTAAGTTGAAGGCCTAGTGCGGGCGGACCAACCACACTACAGACTCGAGAGACATGATTGGACTCAGAGAGTGGACCAAGTGAGTTGAAGGCCCAGTGCGGGCGGTCCAACCACATTGCAGACTCAAGGGACATGATTGGACACGGAGGGTGGACCAGGTGGACTGAAGGCCCGACAAGGCGGACCAGTCCCACAGTAGACCCGATATGCATGACTGTTCTGTGGTTCATTATGAGATAGCATGATATGTGTATGGTATATGTGGTTGGTATTTTGGGGGTATCTCACTAAGCTTCCGGGCTTACAGTTGTGGTTTAATGTTTTTTCAGGTTTTCAGGAGACCGTGACAAGGCAAAGGCGTGATCATACCACTCCTCATGATGTTGTAGTGATGTGATTCTGGGAATACTCTAAATGATTTGTATTGAAAACCTTTTTGTAATAATTTAATGAAATCGGGTTGTTTTTGAAAAATTTAAATTGGTTGGATTTTTCGGTTGTTACAAGTTGGTATCAGAGCTTTGGTTTGAGTGAATTGGAAGAACACTCGTGTGAATCCAGTCTCAAATCGAGGAGGGTTTTCAAAAGAGAATTTAAAATGGTTTTTTTTTTTAAAAAGTAAAGGAGGACGTGGAGGTACGATGAGTCGGAGCCAGTAAGTCACCCCAAAATACCATACATGATATTTGTTTTATTGAGCTTTGATAGAACAGCATGCTAGAGTTAGGCTAGGGATCTTCAGGATTTCATGATGTGTTGCCTGATTTATGATGCCTGCTAGCCTAGGGTTTCCTTGTGAGAGATTTCTAGGGTTCCTCTAGTAGTGAGGATAAAGCGTTGTTATGTGTGTTTTCTCTAGGGTGTTGTGGTAGTAATTCATACAAATATGGGTAGGTGTGGAAGGTAGTATGGGCCCGTAATACTGAAAGCACAGGACCCATACGCGTATCAGGGAAACCATGACCTCTGGGGTTGGGTTGAGATTTGGTTCCCGGGATAGTGGGAAGTGTCTGAGATTTTGGTGGTTTATTTTCAGTATGGAGATTTCAGGGCATGCTGGGAGTGGATCCGGGTCAGGATCAGGAGCAGGAGAGGGAGTTTCGGGCGGGTCCGTACCGCCCGAGGTTGTCGGTCAGATGAGTATGCGCGAGTTGGATGCGAGGATTCGTGAGATCCTGCATGATGAGGTTGTTGCATTGTTCCGGGCCGAGCTGCCGGAACTGTTTGGGTCGATCAAGACCGCCATGGTGGAGTATTTTGATGAGCGCTATGCGGCTCTCATAGAGACGGCTGCCGCGGCAGCTACAGCGGCTGTAGCAGCGGCAGGGGGAGGAGCTAGTAGAGGTTTTCAATATCGGGACTTTGATAATACGAAGCCTCCCACCTTTGATGGAGTTCAGGATCTGATCATTGCTATGAGATGGTTATCAGATGTGGAGGGGTGTTTCTTCACGTGTTCATGCCCTGCTGATCAGAGGGTGAGGTGCGCTCTGAACCTGTTAAGGCTCGGAGCAAAGGATTGGTGGAGATTGACCATGGGGTCATACTCGGATGCGTAGAGGGCTGCGATTTCATGGGATCAGTTCAGAGAGATGTTCAACACTGGTTATGTTCAGTAGGTCGAGAGGGAGATGTTGGCTCAGGAGTTCCTTGAGCTGAAGCAGGATTCGGAGTCGGTGACGGAAATCACCAGGATGTTTACTGAGAGGGCGATGTTTCTCCCTGAGTTCGCTTCAGAGCAGGCTCAGATGTCCCGATATCTGAGTATGCTAAAGAGAGACATCAGACAGTTTGTGTCCCCGCGGAGGTGCGAGACCTTGTTGGAGTTACAGGAGGCCGCCAGGCGGCGTGAGTTAGAGATTGAGTTGCAGTTGCGTGAGCTGAGGCAAGCTCCGGTTCAGTCGCAACCGGCGACGAAACGGTCTAAGACCGTTGATTCCAGGATGGGAGATCAGGGCAGCCACGTTTGTGGAAAGTGTGGAAGGGTTCACGCCGGAGTTTGTCGGTCCGGTGGTACATGCCGCAAGTGCGGAAGGGAGGGACACTATGCGAGGGATTGTCGGCAGTCAGTGCCGGTTCGGGATTTGAGGATATGTTATCATTGCAATCACGTTAGACACTTGAGGGTCAACTGTCCACAGCTTGCTGCAGGACCGGTGCAGACTCCAGCACCGGCCACATTGAGGATCACATGTGGAGGTCAGGGTGGAGCGGAGCCTCCAAGGGCTTAGGGTCGTGCTTTTCAGCTTGCAGCGGAGGAGGTTAGATCAGTGTCGGATGCAGCTGCGTGTATGTTTCTTTCTTGTTGCCTTGTTTATTATGATTATTGTGGAGTATCGTTTACCTGCTAGTCTCGTTGGGTGGTTTTCTTTTTGGTATCCATTGTTCCTTGAGGGTTTGGCATGGGTATGGGTTAGTATTTCGGGTTTTCGCTAGTTATCTTTTATGAGGATTATTGGTGGATGTGGTGTTGGTTTGAATGTCGGGTAGCATCTGCAGTCTGAGTAATGGATATTTGAAGATTAGGTTCCTTTCGAGCGGGATGATCGGTGTAGAAATGTGTTTTGCGAAGGTTGCTAGTGCTAGTTGGAGTCAGTCTGAGTGTAAGTGTTAGGTTTTGTGCAAGGTTATTTTGGGAGGTCGGTGATAGCGACCGGTGGTTGATAGTCAGTGCCCTAAATGGGGTAGAATTTGAGAATTCTCCGGAGGATCGACGAGTATGAAAGGTTGTTTACCTGCATGGGATTCAGTAGTGTCTCGGTCAGGCAAGGGCATTGGTTGGTATGAGTAAATGGCAGGCGTGCGGGGCGGGATACAGACCAAGAGCTTAATTGTGCAGGGCCTGGGATCAGGCCGGGATCGAGTATGTATGATGGAGATAGAGTTCGGAACCCCTGGGGGGGCTAGAACAGTATGCATGGGAGGATTTCCCGGAGAGGTAACTCGGAATGTTGATTGCTAAGTTGAGTGATCCGGATAGACTGAAGGCCAATAGGCGTACTAGTCAGGCCGAAGGCTTGATGAACGGTCCAGCTAGACTGAAGGCCCTGGATGGCGGTCCAGGTCTGCGGAAGGTTATGAGAGTGGTCCAGTTTGGCTGAAAGCCTGGTAAGGCGGTCCAGTCATGCTGAAGACTCTGCAGGTGTCGTTAGATTGGTGCGAGGTAATGGATTGAGTAGGTCACGATATGTTAGCGTTGCAAGGTCTGGCCCCGGATATTGATCGCAATCAATGGAGGTAGTGCATGGACTTGAGAGTCTTCTCGGGTGGATTCAGAGTATATATGGTGCATAGGATAGCGGTTACGCTATAAAGAGGTGGTGTAGCATTGGGTGAGCACCGTGGCTCTTGTCGTGATGACGAGGCGGTCAAGTGGTTTTCCTGGGTAAGGAAAAAGGGAGGAATGTAATTCCGAAGGGGAGTGAAAATTCACGGAAGTGAAAGAGGCAATGTAGAGTTATGATCGGAGTGGTCCGACGGTGGTCATTGAGCAGCGTGTGCGGCGGAGGTATGGGATGACATCATGAGGGGATGTCTGTTGAGGTCGCAGAAGGAAATTCTGAGGTTGTAAAGTTAAGAGGCTCGTAAGGGATGCAGGTATGGAGTTTTGGATTCCCAGCTTGTTTTTGGTGAAGGAATTATGTAGTAGTGGTTCATCCTAAGGGATGTTTTGAAGGCCGTCAGTGTGATGGGTTTTCCTAACCCGAGGGTGCTGGAGCTAGTTCAGCATCTGCATGCGATTGCAAGAAGAGTTGGACTCGGATCGGGAATCGGGTGGTGCATAGTTATTTATAGCTCATATGGGTCGAGCAATGGTTGTGATTTGGAGCAGTGTTGCATCGTGTGTGGTACTAAGTAGTTGTGTGTGGTTATCAGAGGGTAAAGTCGGTGCCCGGTTTGAGACGGTGGTCAGGACACCGCAAGGAAAGAGAAAGTGAGTTCGAGTTTCGATGGGTATGCCTTGAGGGACCTGGTCCGGTTAAGGCCAGGTGGCGTGTTGTGGGAGTATTTTTGGAGATGAGTTGTCGTAGGCTTCGAGGATGAAGCCTAATTTAAGTGGGGGATAATTGTAACATCCCGAAATATCAAGAGTAGAGTTGAAGGGCTTAAAGTGTAAATTTTGAAGGGCAACTCGGCGAGTCCATGGATGGACTCGGCGAGTAGGGTCGCGACTTTGGTCGCGTGTCAAGTGGCCTACTCGGTGAGTCCAAAGATGGACTCGACGAGTAGGTGCTGAGTGGAGAAAACCCTAATTCTTGGGGTTGAGCCCTATATAAAGAACTTAACATCCATTCCCCTAGCCTCTTTACTCATCCTCAAGTCCAGAAACCCTTAGCATTCGTGTGTGAGTGGATCAAAGTGCATTTGGGAGATTGAAGATTATTTGTTGGAGGAATCTTGGGAGTTTGGAGGCTTGGAGCAAGGGGCTTTGCTTGGATTCGAGTTTCATTGCAGTTGGGACGTTCTTTTGAGGTAATATCTTGTTCTTGGGTTGTTACTCATATGGATTCAAAATTTTGGGGTTTATGTGGAGCTTATCTTGGTATGTTTTGGAGTTTGGAGGTTAGATCTGAGGTTGCTACCTCAGATCTGGAATGGGGAGGGTCTAGAGTGCATTAAAGTCCCTGTGTTTGAGTGCTTAGTGAAGCCATCATGTCCCAAACCCTAGCTCTAAAGTGTATAAGGCCTAGATCTCTTTGGATACACGTAAAGTTTGCCACTTTACGTGATGGATGGGTTGTAGGAGGCTAGATCTATGTTTTGGATCAATTGCATGGCCTGGAATGCTTCTGTATGGATTAAGACCAGTGGTACTCGGCGAGTCACAAGGGTGGACTCGACGAGTTGCTTGAAGATGAGCTGGAACTCGACAAGTTAGATGAACAACTCGGCGAGTAGGTTGAAGATAGCCTTAGACTGAACGAATCTGTTCTTGGACTCAGCGAGTCTGTTCTTGGACTCGAAGAGTCTTGTCGAAGAGTCCCAATATTTTCTGGTTTAGTCGAGAATCGGTTAGTCAAGGGATGACTTGGTGAGTTGGGTGCGAGTGGACTCAGAGTTGTTGGACTCGGCGAGTCTCGGGGTGACTCGGCGAGTTAGGTCGCAGATCGAGGGAAATTCTGAGCTTGGGGACTCGGCGAGTCATCGGGTTGACTCGGCGAGTAGAGTGAGTCAGGGGTTGACTTTGACCTTGTCCAAGGGTTGACCAGTTGTCTTCCAGGGGTATTTTAGTAATTAAGGGTATTTATTGAGTTGAGTGTTTTGGTTTTCAGTGGAGGAGTTCGTGTCGGAGTTTGGAGCAACGGGATCTTGTCCTTTCAGCCGGCAGTTTCGAGGTGAGTTATCCTCACTATATCAACAGGGTCTAAGGCACCAAGGCCAACCCTTTTATCGGATTGAGATCTGGGTATCTGTTGTTATGTTATTGCTTTGATATGTTTGCATCCTGGTCGTTAGGATGGTATTCGTTAGAGACCTGGTTAAGGTCGGTATCCTGGTATGTAGGGTGAAGCTATGCTAGTGATCGGTTACGTCGGTATCCTGTTAGAGTATGTTGTGTTATGTGATCTGCTAGATCGGTTTACCTGAATATGAATTATTATGTGATTGTATGTTTATGTGCACATGGTTGTTTGGACTGGAGTTGGGTTGAGGCGGGTCCTGCTTCGTGCTGTAGGCCAAGATACCTAGGGTGGACCAGTTGTTCCGAAGGCCCAGCGAGCGGTCCGGATAGGCTGTAGGCCCCACGAGGGCGGACCAGACGTGCCGAGGCTCAGAGAGTGCACCAGGCCGACTGAAGGCCCGATGCGGGCAGACCAGTCATACTGTAGACTCAGAGAGTGGACCAGGTAAGTTGAAGGCCTAGTGCGGGCGGACCAACCACACTGCAGATTCGAGAGACATGATTGGACTCAGAGAGTAGACCAGGTGAGTTGAAGGCCCAGTGCGGGCGGACCAACCACACTGCAGACTCGAGGGACATGATTGGACACGGAGGGTGGACCAGGTGGACTGAAGTCCCGACAAGGCGGACCAGTAACACAGTAGACCCGATATGCATGACTGTTCTGTGATTCATTATGAGATAGCATGATATGTGTATGGTATATATGGTTGGTATTTTGGGGGTATCTTACTAAGCTTTCGGGCTTACAGTTGTGGTTTAATGTTTTTTAGGTTCTTCAGGAGACCGTGACAAGGCAAAGGTGTGATCGTACCGCTCCTCATGATTTTGTAGTGATGTGATTATGGGAATACTCTAAATGATTTGTATTGAAAACCTTTTTGTAATAATTTAATGAAATCGGGTTGTTTTTGAAAAATTTAAATTGGTTGGATTTTTCGGTTGTTACATAGACCCCACGACAAGATGCAACCCTTACCCATTTCCATGTGAAAGTGGGAAAATATTACAATGGATTTCAGCACAAAATTGTCAAGGATGGCATGTGGTGTTGTTTTTGTCTGGGTCATTGTTGATAGATTGACAAAGAGTGTACATTTCATACCGATTGTCGAGAGCATATCCGCAGAGAAGTTAGCTAACATCTACGTTCGAGAGGTAGTAGTTCGGCATGTGGTTCTAGTTCCATTAGTTTTGGACCAGTATGTTCGTTTCATTTCCAGAGTTTGGAGGAAGTTTCATGGGGATTTGGGTACTCAGCTACATTTTAGTACAAAATACCATCCTCGGATTGATGGACAAATCAAGCGGACAATTTAGACGCTCGAAGATATGCTCCAGGATTGTGTGCTTGATTTTGGAGGGAGTTGGGATACTTACCTTCCACTGGCCGAGTTCTCCTACAACAAAAATTATCATGGCAATATTGACCGACGGCCGTTGGAGATGTTGTATGGATGAAGGTACAAGAATCTAGTTTGTTGGGGGGCGGTCAAGCGTCGAGTCATGGGGAGTATAGAGGTTGTACTCAAGAGTACTAAGTTGATTCAGCAGGTACGCGACAGGTTGAAAGTCGCACAAAGTATATATAAGAGTTATGCATATCGTCGACATTCAGACCTCGAGTTTTAGGTAGGAGACTTGGTGCTTCTAAAGGTGTCAATTTAGAAAGGTTTCATTCGATTTCGGAAGCAGGGCAAGCTGGACCCCAGATTCATTGGACCTTTCAAGATTTCGACCCATGTAAGCAAGGTTGCATACCGAATGGATTTTCCTGATGACCTCAGCAAGATCCATAACACCTTCCATATGTCTCAGCTTCATAAGTATGTGGTCGATGAGTCTGCAGTTGTTCCTCTGGATTATATTCAGGTTAATGATCGTATGAATTATGTGGAGAGACCGGTGGTAATCTAAGATCATAAGACGAAGCCTCTGTGTAACAAAGAAGTGTCATTGGTTAAGGTCCGATGGCAACTTTGGAAAGGTTCAAAATGGAAATGGGAGCTTAAGGTGGAGATGTGATAGCACTACACAGATTTATTCTTGACATCAGACGTCAAGGTTGAAGTGTAGTTCAAGTGGGGGAGAGTTGTAACATCTAATTTTCAGGTATTCACTTTTGACCCTTGAAGTTAGTATTTGTGAGCAAGTTTAGTCCTCATTGGATTTTTCGTAATAGTTGGTGTAGCTTGAGTACGTTGGGCATACCCCTTGGTACGCTAGCCGTACTTGGCCCTGTGTATGTACGCTAGGTGTACAACTTGATACGCAGGGCATACGTGATTTGGACCAAACCCTAATATTTAGATTTTATGCACTTTATAAGCACCATTATCGTCCCAAAACCCTTCCTCTTATCAGCCACCATCCCCAAATCTAGCCTCCTTGCGAACCCTAATATATTTTGAGCATTTTAAGCTATTGGAGTGAATTATGGGGTTTCTAGGTTGTAAAGGAAGTTCATCAAGGTAGTGGCTTTGCTCTCAAGACTTTAGATCTAACATTTTCTCTTTAATGTGTATCTTTTGAAGGTAAAAAGCTTCAAGATTGATGTATATTTCTTATGGATCTAGTTTTAGCTGAAAGTTGTCACCTTTTTGTCCCAAAATTGATCTTCATTAGTAGGAGATACTCTAAGGCGTTTGAGTTGTCATTTCAGAGGTTTTAGGGTGAGTTAAGTCATAAAAATGTATTATTGGTCATTAGTTTCCATCCATGCATGAACTAGACTCTCTTAATGGGTAAAGGAGCTATGGTTTTTGGAGCTAAGGTCCTAATAGCCCTGCTAAACCATAAAGTTGGAAACTATATGGTTAAGGACATCTTTTTGAGCCTAGATCTAGATTTTGGACATATATTCATAAGGATTAAGCACTTAATAGCTAAAGTGGTGAACGGCCGCACACACTGGGCGTACCAAGGTGTATGCTATGTGTAAGTGGTCAGCTCTCCGACTTTGGTTAATTGTGTAGTATGCCCTGCATATGTAAGGAGTACTCCTCGCATAGTCACTAAGTCAACTCGGTTGACTCGAATGACTTTGAACCGGATTTTACCAGGGTTTGACCTAAGTGGAATTTAACTATTTTGGCCTATATGTTGAGATTGTGTCACTGATTTCATTAATGTGACTGGTAGAGTTGACCTTAGAGCAACGTGCTATTCAGTTTGCTTATTTTTCTGTGAGTTGAGTTTTCTCACTATATTCATGAGTCGAAGGCACCAATACCAACCCATTACTTGTTATGTGGAATGCTAGTGGTCTTTATGATACTTCCATGAAAGAAATGGATTTGGCCCTTGACAATTGTATGAAAGACCATGATCTGGCATCTAGCACTTTTATGTAAGACTAGGATTTGTTGCTTGACATTGCAAGGAAAGACCATTAGGGTAACCCATGACACTTGTATGTAAGACCAGGATTTGGCCCTCATCATTGCAAGGAAAGAAGATGGGGTTGCCTATGATACTTATATGTTTTGGTATGTGGTATTTTGAGGAACTCACTAAGCTTTGTGCTTACAATTTATGTTTATGGTTTCAAGTACTTCCAGTTCAAAAAGGAAGGGCCCGACGATATGGCACAACATCCTCCCTTCATGATTTCCGCATTTGAAATAATTGTACTCTGATGTTTTGAATGTTATGACTTGGTGTTTATTTTGAACAATTAATGAATAATTTGATGGCACAATATCCTCCCTTTATTTTATTTTGGACGTTACAGATAAGTTACTGAAAACCATAAAAAAATATTAAGCCATGTCTATTGTATCTATCCCTAGTACTTTTGTAGTCTCCTAATTATCCCAAGTACTATTGTACTATCTTGCTTAACCAAAGTACTATTGTACTACCGTGCCTACTGTAACTATTTAAAGTGCTAATGTACTGTTGTGTAATCTTGTTTATCCAAAGTATTATCACACCGTCATGCATAATCATCTACAAATTTTAGCTGTCTACTGATAACAATCTTTTAAGAAATATCCCTCGAGATCATCATAACAGATAACGATCCTTTAAGAAAGATACATGGAGATCATCATATTAGAATTAGTAAGTGAGAATAACGGGAGTAGAGTAATTGGGTTATTTGAATGATGAAGCATATATAATTAAAGATTATAATATTGTGGGTTGAAAACCCTATGTATCTCACCACGTTTCCTAGCTAGATCCACTCAGTTTCTTTGTATCGTAGGTAATGATATGAACGTACTGATAGATAATTATCTACTAAGAGAATTAAAGGAGTTTGTAGACTACTAGAATATTGATGTAAGGCATGTTTATGCTTATGTTTATGTATCAGTTATGAAAACCCAAGGTTTAATAATCAATGAAAAACATTTCTTCAAAAATACTTTTACGGGACCAAATTCCGCATTAATAAATAAAATATGGTTTTAAATAAGCAAAAATAAAAACTTTAAAATGGCCATAAATTTAGGGATGTCACAATTGGTATCATAGCATTAGTTTAAGCGAACTAGGAATTTGTAGGATTTCTAGATTTAAAAATATAATGCTAAGAAATGATTGTGAGATATGTGTCTATTATATTTTTTGGTAGTACACCTGAATTGACACAAGGACTAGCTTACTTTAGGATGAGATGCCTAACTTTCTATTATGTGCTAAATGAATTGTGTTATAGTATGCCCTAGGATTTCTTATCTAGAATGCTATTATTGAATAGGATTTAAGGTCTATCACTGACCTAGAAGGGTGTGTGTCAAATAAAACGAGGAAGGGTGTTAACACACTGTCGTGGGTGTATTAAGCAAATAAAATTTCACTGTTGATTGCACAAGTAATATAGCACCGGGAAGCGTGGTCGAGTCCTTAAGGAACCAACCTAATGGTCAATGCATATTTGCATCAGGCACATTCTAGGCAAGAAACAGAAAATAAAAAATGATTTTTATTAAATTAAAGTAAAAGCTGAAAATTGCAGCGAAAATTAAGTAAACCAAATTCAATAATAAAAATGATTTCAGCTCTGCTACGAATTTCCTAATCATGCAATCAATTGAGATCTGGTTATTTAAGATACGTTCTATCAAAGCTAGTACTGAGAAAAACTAACAAGATCTAGTATAAAATCTTTTTCCTAGTTAGTTAACAAGAACAAGCTCTTTGAATTAACCGTATGTTTTTCCAATTCAATTAAATAAGTTTTTAATTAAATCAAAAAAGCCGCTTAATGATCTATATAAAATTTCTAGCAATAACCAATACTTCTCACAAGCTCGAAAGCATAAAAGTATAATTTTTTACAATTTATATCAGAGTTAAATCCCAAACATGAAATCAATCTGATACTTGTTACTTATTACCAGTTGACAAGAACAATTAGGGATTCTATTAACTGATTAACTAAAACTATAAAAACCCTAGCTAAGTGATAGGACTAACATGAACTAAAAATCAAACATTCATTAAGCTCAAAACTAAAAAAATAAAAAAAATAAAATAATAAAAAATAAAAAAATAAATAAAAAAATAGATAGAAACACAAAAAGAAAACCATACCTGATAACTAATCACATGAAAAGTACAGGTCTATGCAGAACTAAAAACTAGGGTTTTAGCAAGATATGGCTAAAAACGAACCTAAACTAATAAAAACTAAAATGAATTGAATAATCATTTCTAAACTAAATATAAGAGATGATTCACAACCTTTAGATCTTCAGAAATCGCTAAAAGGTATCAGAAATTTCCTTCAGAAGTGTTTTCCCTCATTTAAAACCGTCTAACCTTCGAATCTGATTATGAGAATCATATTTATACTCAAAACGGAAGGTTCTGGAGAATGAAAGAGAAAAATGTGATCACAGAAAGCATATATGCAATCGCAGATATTAAGGTTTTTTTACCGGATTTACCATAAAGGATGTACAATGCTATTTCAGATCTTTCGGGAGTCGCGACATAAAAATTCGATCATATATGTGGTTAAGTCGATCAGATTTTTTGTTTTTTTTTCTTTTTTCAGATGGCTTCCCGATGGCTTATTTTAACCCTGGAAAACATCGATGCATTTATGCGATCGTAGAAGCAAAAAATTGATCTCATTTTTTTGGCTGTTTGGCTCATTTTGGTCGCGATTCTATATCTCATCAATTGGAGTTATGAGTTATGATATGTGGTGAAAATAGTAACAGGGGGTCAAAGTTGCCAGCAACATCCTTTAGGCTTTTGAATGTAGAAATCTATCTTTGTAAGATCAATTGAATCGAATACTTCTTGAACAAAATAGCTTTTAAGCATTCATCAATATCCTCCATCAGTTCCAACTCTATTTAGGCTCCAAATATGCATCCAATTGCTCTTAAAGTATAGCTCCACTCGATTTAGCTGAAAACAACAAAAAAATATTAGCAGTACGAGAATTCTGATAAAAGACATGAGCTGGACGTTTTTTAAACTAATGACATGCAAATGTTCAAAATATGATGCAAAATGCTGATAAAAACTACCCTAAAAGAAGCATAAAATGGCATCTATCAATCCTCCCCAAGCTTGAACTTTACTTGCCCTCATGTAATAAAAACATTAAACATTGTAAGCAAATGGAAAGATGTAGATGACCTAAAAAGAATTTTGAATAAAATAAAGTACACTAAAAACATGAATTAAAAATACTTCACCATTTTTTCTCATATGATCAGATTTCACAACGAGGAAGCTCCAATGAAATCACTACCTAGACAAGAATCTCTATATCTTTGTTGCAGATTCAAATTTCATATTTAATAAATCAAACCAAGCGTGAGTAAATAATTTTTATGCCGAATTAAATTTGTGAAAACATTGTACTTTTAAAAATAATTTCATGAAAATTCATTTATAAAAACTTAGCTTGACTGACCCCTCCTTTTTTTTCCGAACTCGTCCATTATACCACACTTCTTCTTCCACTATCGAGGGATCCATCTCATTATACCACATTTTCTTCTTCATCTTCATCAACTCTTTAGATTTATCTTGCTTGGTTCTTGATTTTGACTTAAAGTTTACTTTGAGTTGAATTTGAATTTATGATTTCTTCAAGTTTGTTGATGTACCATTTCTATCATATATATTGACTGGCCCAGATTATACTTTGTGGCCCACCATATCTTCAATACGTCATAAAATGATAATAAATTGTGTGGATATAAGAAGAGTTCCCTCCCAACCTTAAAAGGCGTAGAAAAGGGTGTAGTACTTCAAGTAAAGAAAAGTGTTATTCAATCTAGGTTCTTTTTAAGGCATTTAAGGAAATTATTTCTAAAACATTGTTCGTTTTTCCATCCCAGACTTCCATTGTAAAAATTGTCCGACTCATATGTTGGTTCATATTTCGAAAACATTTAAAGCACTTTCTTCTATGAAAAGATAATTCTTAAAATTGATTGTAATGAGATTGTTATTTTCGGTTCCTATCACATTTCATCTTAACAGAGCTACTGAATAGAAATAATATCTTCATCTCATGTAATTTATTTTTCAATTTATTTTTTGATTTTTTATGCAGAAAATAAAAACTAAAATAATTAGAAATAAAATCTTTTTGCATTTTTTTTATGAATGTAGATAAATAAAAAGGACAATATTTTTTTGATTTTTCAAATTTTTTATAAGTAGATGTAATCTAGAAAATAAAATACAAAAAGGAAAATAAAATTTGAAAATTTTAACCCAAAAATTAAAAAAAAATTTAGTAAAATTTTTAACAAAAATGCAAATTTTTACTAACCCCCTCCCCAAGCATAACATGATGAATTGTCCCCAATGCTCAGAGAAGAATGAACAACTTAATAAAGCATATAAAAACAAAAGGTGCAGCTACGAATGAATATACCTGATAGATTTGCAAAAAATTTTGATTTTGACGATGATTTTGGTGAAAATCTGAATTTCAGCAACTTTGAAGATCCTCTGGTTTCTCCAAGCTTGCTTGGAACTGTGACCTTCTCTTTATTGAGAGCTTAAAAAACCAAAAACTAATCCTCAGGTTGCCTCCCAGAAATCTACCCACTTTTAAAGTTGTAGACTCAATTTTGTCCAACCAGATTTGCTAAATGGGTGTGGTAGGGACTTCTGTAAACTGAACTCTTTTCATCGTTACTCCAGATCCCTGCAGATATGGAAAGAATGGCAAATCTAGAACTTGTTTAGTAAACTGGAAAGACTCTAAATTGTTATGGGGTAAGTCATTCTTCAGATTTTTGAACTTCTTTCATTTTCTGATCTTCTTATTTCCATAAAGTTTCTCTTTTGCTTTTTTCTTTTTTAGAAATTTTCTCAGCGGAAATAATCACTTTTTCTTTAATCCTTTTTTCCCAAAGTCTTCTCATCTTCATCCCCAAGCTTATCTTTTTTCTACCAGCTCCTTCTATGATGTTTCTTCAGCAAAAGTTATATTATCCTTCTCCTTTTCAGATTTATTAGCTTTTGTTAAAAAAAAAATTCAGCAGCTAATTTTCGTTCTTCTTCTTCTAATGTTTCAAATAATTTCTTGTCTACAAAATTTTCTTAAAAAAAAACATTAGAAAACTCACAGCAGCCCTCAGATAAAGGACTGGGTACCAAAAAAATTTACAGATATATTATCAGTAGTATCGACATCATTTATTTTAAACTTCACCACATCCCAATCAAAATCCGTAGAAGCGTATCAGCAAAAATGTCAATTTTCGTTTTAGCAGTTTTAGAAAAGTTCTTCCCAAAATAATTGAGTTTTATCTGATACATCTAAATCACCCATATCCAAAATATAAAAATCAACGGAAAAATAAGCTCACCCACTTGGACGATAAAATCATCCAATACACCTTTTGGGTGTATTGTCGACTGATATGTCAACTAAATGAGTGTCCCGCTCTTTAATAAAGTTCCCAATTTTAATTCTTCAAAATTCTCAATTTTAATTTTTCAAAAACAAGAATGGAAGGACATTGATTGATGCACCTAAATCAAGCATGTCATTTGAAAAAGTAAGGTTCCCCAATCTATAAGGAATCAAGAAAATTCCTAGATCCTTGCACTATGGAGGAAAACGTTTTTGCAAAATGGCAAGAATATTTTTGCCAACTTTGATAGCTTCATTTATTTTCATTTTTTCTTAGAACCACATAAATATTTCAGAAACTTGGCATAACGAGGGAGGTGTTGAATTATTTCTAAAAGTGGCATATTTACCTCCACCTTACGAAAGGTGTCCATAATATCCTCGTCCTCACTTTCGTGGTTCGTATTTCTCAATCGTGATGTGAATGGAAGTAAGGGATTGTACTCTTTTAGATTTGACTTCACTGGTTGTGAAGTTTTTGTTCCTTTATCTTCTTCAACCATAACTTCTTTATATTCCACTTCTGAAGGAAATAACACTCACATTGCTCTTTGGATTGTTTACAGTGTGTCCTGATAACTTTCCTTGAGATTCCAGACGACCCACAAAAGTGGCAAGTTGAGACACATGTTGTCCCAGATTCTTGATACTAGCTATGGTTTCATTCTGAAATGCTTGGGGTGCTTGTTGCAGACTTTTTGCAATATCTTCTAAGTCTACACTAAAACTACTGGGTCGCTAATACAAATTTTGGTTCACAAAATTTTGCTGATTCGAATTCTGAAGTCGTGCTTATTTTGAGAATTTTGTTGAAAGTTTGTTTGCTGAAAACTCAACGGCTGCTAAAATTGTTTTCTTGGCTGAAAATTATTGTTCTAATAATAGTGTGGAGAATGGTTATAAATATTCTATTGCTGGTATCCTCCGACAAAATTGATTGGAGCAACATCCTCTTGAAATATTGAGCCAAATCTGTTGGATGTTCAGTCTTCAGGCAGATACCACATTGTTTATTTGCAATTGCTTTTTTCCTTTGTCAATAATATAATTGATTTCGTTAGTTTAGACATTTAGGCTTCCAGATGATGATTGCTGATTTCCTTGAATCCTCTTCGTAGATCAATGTACCACTTGTCTTTGTTTCAGGAATGTTTTGCCTTTATCGCCAGATTCTCAATCAGCTCCCGAAATTTTGTTGGTGTCATATCACCTAAGGAATTACCATGGAAGCATTTATCAGACATCACTCCATGGGTATCAGACCTTCACAAAAATAGTTGTAGAGCTGATAATCATTGATCCCAGGTTGTGGGCATTGGACCAACAACTTTTTAAATCTCTCATTAAGTGTGTTGAGCTTCGCTTCTTTCTTTTTTTATACGAAAGATTTATCTTATGAGACTCGAAGCTCATGTTTCTGGAAAATACTTCTCTAAAAACAACTTCACGAGTTCTGTCTAAGTGGTGATCCATCTGGATGGAAGCTCGTACAACCATTCCAACCATGAGTCTTGAATTGAAATGCAGAATTCCCTTAACTTTATCTCATCTTCTGTGACAATATGCGACTTCATTCCTGAACGTAGAACATGAAATTCCTTAAGGAATTTATGTGGTTCTTCGTTTTCTAGACCTCAGAATGTGAGATGAAGATGTAACAGCTCATATTTGAGTTCGAAGTTCTAGGATTCTGGAAAAGTAATGCAGAGAGGTTGCTGATTGACTTCTTGGGTGGCCCACTCTTTGAGAATCTTTTTTGATTCTTCTCCCATGTCACTCATGGCTGATTTCTTAGATTGAGTTTCAAAAGAATCTATTTTCTTGAATTTAACTGAGGATGGTGAAGAGTAAGTGTAACGGCGTAAATTTTCGACCAAATTTTCATTTTTAAAACACAAAAACCACATGTCACTTTTTGTTAAAACTCACAAGTAACAAATTATCAACACATTTGAAAAAGCATTTATCATAAATCCAGGATGCTTCAAAGACATATCTCCAACTCAGATGTGTGTATAATCAAGCCGGTGCCTTCCCACGATCCTGATAAGAACCTGAAACACATAACACGCAACACGGTAAGCACGAAGCTTAGAGAGTTACCCAAAATACCACATACATCACATTTTCCACTTGATGCTATAACACGGTAAGACCCTCCGGTCTAGGTGTCTTAGTGGGACCCCCCTGTCCCACGGCTCGTTGGACCCTCCGGTCTGGTCTGGTTGGGACCCTCGAGCCCCATGGCTCGTTGGACCCTCTGGTTCGGTCATAATATAACATATATCACACAGACAAATGCAAAACTCAAGTAAACACATAAGACCTTCGGGTCACACATAAATACCACTCTAGGTAAAGTATAGTGAGAAGACTCACCTCGCAAGCAGGTGAGTAAATAACCTCGCGCTCGGATCTCTAACTAATCTCCGCCTAACACAATGGATGAATATCTCTAATTAATACTCTTTTCACGACTCAAATAACTGAAGGCTATTCTTTCTCTCTCTAACTCTTTGAAGTGGATAAAAGATCATTTTACCCCTTCATGGTCTCTACTACTCATGTTGACCGAAACCCCACAGTCAACAAAAGTCAAACTCAAGTCAACAGTCTATGTTTGACCTGACTTGTTGAGTGCACTCTTGTGACTCGTCGAGTCCCATCATATCCTTAGAAGTCTCAAAAATTCCAGCTCAACTAGGCAAGTTGACCCCCAACTCGTCAAGTTATCGCACAATCAACCCATCGGGACAAACCCTCACCGACTCGTCGAGTCAGGCCATGGACTCAGCGAGTCACTTTGATCAGATTCCTCATTCAGACGATTTAAGGAAGATCCATCACTCTAAACACTAGGTCTACCATCCTAAGGGTCGATTGCCATGTAAAGCTGGAAGCTTTACATTTAAACATGGCATATAAGACTAATAATGCAAAAACATGCTCCCACAAGGGCTAGATGCACAAAAGCTAGACTCTAGCTTAATAAAACTTGGATCTTTGGTCTCTTAAGTCCTTCTATAGTCCAGAACTGAGGTTCCAACCTCATGATATGCTTAAATAACTCGTTGCCAAGAATAGATGGGAGAAAACCCTCAAAATCTCCCTAAACTAAGATCTCACAAAGGAAAGGTCAAGATGGGAGCTTTTTACCTTTGCACTAAAGCTAACCACTAGATAACTTTGGATCTACAACCCCCTCCGTGATCAAACACACCAAGCTCTCCAAATCTCCTTCAAAGGATGCACAAAACCACTCCAATTAGCTCCTCACTCACTCTCTAGCTCTAATGGCGATTAGGGTTTACTCTCAGGGGTGTAGGGTAACCAGTGAGGCATGAATGGGGGAATAAGTTCCTTTATATAGGCCCAAACTCTGATAAATTAGGGTTTCTCTACCCAGAACCTACTCGGCAAGTCGGTTCTCTGACTCGTCGAGTCCACTCATTAATTCCATGCGGACAAATTGACTCGAATCGCCGAGTTGGACCCTCAACTCGTGGAGTCTCTCCATAAATCTGAAGATTAAAATACACAATATTGAACCTGAAAATCCGGATGTTACAATTCTCCACTGCTTGAATTGATTTTGCCCTCGAAATCACCCCCCCCCCCCCCCCCCCCCAACAACATATAGATTGAACCCAATAACCCGAAAAGCACCAATGGAAGGATCTCCTACCACTCAGATACCTTTCCCCATGGACACTTGAATCCAAACAGGAACTTCCAAACCCAGAATATGACGGACCTTTCTGCTTCTACGACACCCCTTCTGACTTTCTAGACTCTGGAAACTCTAGTGGCCTATCACACTGCCAGATCGTCCTATCAAGATATCGCCATGATAATTGCTCCTTGAATAACAGACCCCGATAACTCACTTCCCCTCTGATTCTCTCATTGTGACACATAAACCAAGAAAATGCCCAAAAAAATCGGTCGTCGATCACTTAAACCAGATATATTAAACAATCCAAATCGTACTCAAAGAAGTGAATGTGTCACATCACATCAGGGACCCATCCACTGAACTATAAAGAAAACCCATATGAACGATAAACTCTCAACTTCCTGCCCTCATAAACAAGAAAAGATCATGCTTGCTCATCAGTATCCTCCGACATCTAACAAACATAAACCTTATCTCCCTCCTTAGATATCTCCTTTCGACACTGAGCACTAGGTCATATGTCGACCCAACAATCGATCCTTCAAAGGTTACCTGACATGCTTCAAAGCGTGTCACTGACTTCCTTCTAACTATAACTATCTCAGCCTACTAAGACACACAAGTCACGGAGCTCGATTTACCCCAAGAGATTACTATAATCCCAACTGAAATCGTCTCACCCTCGACCTCTGTCATCAATTACCCATTAGCCCCATGCATCTTGTGGTTTTCCTATAATAATGAACTGACCCACTCAAGTCTAAGACACCAGATGAAAAACAATACCCCCTCCAAAATGAAATCCATCTCTAAATCCGGAATCTCATTCCGCCAACTCAATACACTAGTAGAATCAAACTCAACTCGAGAGTCTGGTCTGGCACAGATGTTGGGCTTATTATGTTGCGTCTTAGGACTTTTTGTATATATCCGGATTGGGCCTGTCCATCCGTGATTATCTCTTTAGGGTTAGACTATATATATGCATGCATGTATGCATTACATTCAACACGTCTTATTGTTTTACGATTGAGTTTGTAACCAAAAACACCTCTACAGTCGAAAGTTCTTAATCGAGCTCTTATGAGGTGTTGAAGCTTTAATCATACGACATATTCAAGCCATATTCTCATTCACTTTACGTTCATTCTTCTTTGCGTACTTAGAACAAATCGATCCTGATAGAACTTTGTTCTAACAACAGAATTGGAACCACTCGTCCCAAGAAACACTCAAATCGCGACCCATGACCCACAACCCACGCGTACATCATTTATCCGATTCCTTCCGATTGCGGTCTCCACATCTTAACTCAAAATATAATGATTCCCGACCATTATGGAGACTTCCGTTTCTTTCTTAGTCTGGCCACCGGGTTTGTAAGGGTTGAAGACATTTTGAAATGAGTCGAAGCCTATACCCTTCGTGTACATTGTAATGTATTTACTAAGGCGTATAAATGTTCGAATCTTAAATGTCAGTGTCTTAGTATTTTTTGTATACTTACATGCTTCCGATAAATAGAGACTTTACTTAGAGTTAGATAAGAGCCTTTATAGAACTTGTATTTTTACTCTCTGTAAACTTTGGATGTATAATTGAGCTGAAAATAAATCATATTTACATCTCGTGTTCATTTCATATTGTTTTTACTCTTATTTGGTTCTCTTTACTCGATTAACACTTCATCAATAGGTATCAGAGCAGGAATCATTATTGCGATCTGATTTTCAGTTGAATCTTTTGTTTTTGAATCGTCAAAATTTGGTTCAAAAGTTTTCGCACTATTAGATTCAGAAAATCATCACGGATCATAAGCTTTGATTTGATTCTGCATTAAATTTGCTTAATCGAGTGTTTGTTTTTGAGATTTTGTTCAATTCATTCAGTCAAATACAAATTTCTTCAAGTTTTCTAAAAATTCATTTTCGTACAACAATGGTGAATTTCAACATGAACACGATGACTTCTTTCTCGCATCTGTTACGATCTACTAAAATTCCAATGTTGATTCCAGAATATTACGATCAATGGGATGATCAAATGGAGGATTATCTAAATGGTTTAGATGAAGAACTATGGAATTGCATCACTGGAACCGCTCAACTACCATCAAATGTTCACAACATTGGATCTTCGAATTCTACTGTTGCTGTTGATGATCAATCTGCAAGAATGAAGAAAATGGAGAAACACTATCTGAGGGAATTGAGAGGTGCA
Source organism: Lactuca saligna (assembly GCF_052625555.1). Lineage (NCBI taxonomy): Eukaryota > Viridiplantae > Streptophyta > Magnoliopsida > Asterales > Asteraceae > Lactuca > Lactuca saligna. The sequence goes on along the minus strand of NC_136420.1, from coordinate 63,091,877 downwards.
CTACCACCAATGGTTTACAATTACGTTCGTGGTTGTAAAAGTGAAAAGGATATATGGAATACTCTCAAAGAGAATTATCATGGAAGCGAAAAGACGAAAATCAACTATGTGAAACAATTTTTGGTGGAGCTGAAAGAATTAAGACAGAAGGAGAATGAGACAACTGAGGTCTACTATGATCGTTTCAAAGAGCAGATATATTGATGCAATCAATATGGAATCACAAGGTCTGCAATGGAATTCAATCTTACATTTGTTATGGGACTCCGAAAAGAGTGGAGGAGAGTGAGCATGATGGTGAAGAATCAGCAAAGTTTCAACACATCTTCTCTGAATGATTTGTATAATCAACTCAAAACTCACGAAAGTAAGGTTAATAAGATGGCAGAAGAGTCGAAGCTCAATCTAGGTGGTCCTTTGGCACTTGTCTCAAAACTAACTAAAAAAGAAACAGTTGAAAGTGGTGATTTGAATGTTGAAGAGGGGCTTTTAATGAATTCGGATGATGAAGCAATTGCTTTCTATTCGAATAACAAAGTCAAAAAGTTCTGCAAGAAACCGTTCAATCTGAAGTTAAGGGGGGGGGGGAGAGAGAAGAAAGTTGGAGAAGCTTCTCATGCGAAGACTGGAGGTGAAGCTTCATATGGAGAGGCTAAGGTTGTTGGCAAAATTTTTCCTTCAAAACTTCCATCATATGCCAATAATTTCAAGTGTTGGGCCAGTTACCTTAACAGTTGTGACATCTATGCCAATCACGAAGCCAGTCACAAAGGGGATTGTAATTGGTTCATCTACTGATCAAGGAGATGCTGTGAAAGAAAAAGATGTTATTAAAAGATCAACAGACAAAGGAAAGCTAATTGTTGTTGAAAAATCAAAGGCGCAGAAGAAGGCAGAGGTCGAAGCTGAGATTGAAAAGTTAAGAGTAGTACAAAGCATAATGAGTTAAAGGGCAAGTGATCCTCCTGGATTGAATAAAGGAGATCATGAAAAACATTACAACTATGAGACAATAGAAGTAAAGGTGACATATAACCACATGTATGCATTTGAGAGGAAACCGAAACAGAGTTATGTGGTTTTGAATGCAAACATGAACCAGCTTGACTTTCCAATTAATGAGATGATGTTCCTGATGCCTCAGTTCAAAATTTCAGATAAATTCAAGAGTGAAGATGACTATAATTACATGAAGATTTGTTTTGATGCTATTCTTACAAAATCTCCAAAGGAAATTTGGTCATTGATCAAAATCAAGAAAGTAATTAGCATTAAAATGGACGTTTTATTCGAAGATATGATGCAAAATCTGAGATTTTTTGTTGCAATGGCAAATGGTCAGAATTGTGATTTTACTGTTGCAAATTTTCCACTCATGAATTTGAATGAACTTATACAAGTTGCATTACTCTTAAAAGACAAAAAGTCTTCATACCTTCGACAAACTGATCCTGAAGATTTTTGACTGGGAGTTGCACACATCAAGATCTTCTTGGAGAATTACTATGAGTGTTTGGCTCTTATTGATGTAGAGCTAGCAATAGTGAAGGGTTTATAAGTTAAAGTAACCATGGAATCAACCAAGTCTTACCAAGAGTTAAAGAAATATGTTGATGGGGAAATTTGTTTAAAACCATTTGGAATGGTTTTTGCAAGAAAAGATAAAGCTGGAAAGACCAAGAGATTTTTGTTCCAAGCCTGTGAAATAGAAAGATATACAACGTCCCAATATACGAACTTCATTGTTCGTATGAATAATTGTAAGACAAATAATGAAGGGGATAAGAAGGAGCTTCAGAATATTATATCTTGGTACACGGAAATTCAAAGGGTAATGATTTATGTCATCCAGATTCTCACAACTTGAGAGAAGTCAACTTCATTCCAAAGGGAGAGATTGTAAGGGTCGAAGACATTTTGTAATGAGTCGAAGCCTATACCCTTCGTGTACTTTGTAATGTATTTACTAAGGTGTATAAATGTTCAAACCTTAAATGTCAATGTCTTAGTATTTTTGTATACTTTCATATATGTTTCCTATAAACAGGGACTTTACTTAGAGTTAGATAAGAGTCTTTACAAAACATGTATTTTTACTATCTGTAACTTTGGAAGTATAATAGAGTTGAAACAATATCATATTTACATCTCGTGTCCATTTCATATTGTTTTTACTCTGATTTGATTCTCTTTACTCGATTAACACTTCATCAATTGGTATCAGAGCAGGAATCATTACTGCGATCTGATTTTCAGTTGAATCATTTGTTTTTGAATCGTAAAATTTGGTTCAACAGTTTCCACACTGTTAGATTCATAAAATCATCACGGATCATAACTTTTGATTTCATTCTGATTTTCAGTTGTTCTTGATTGGATCAAGAATTGATCCTTGATGGCTATCTTGATTTGGTGATTCTTTATGTTCTTATTGATCTTCGTGTTTAGAGAGTGTTTTGTGTTCTAGAAATCGAATTTTCCTTGATTTGATACATAATTCGACTTTCTCTCTCTAGAATACTTGTTTGTATCACTTTCTCTCTCTAGAAAACCCATTCGAAATCATTTTCTTTCTCTAGAAATCTTCAAGTTTTTGTGATCATGGTGAATTTGCCTTACAATTCTTGGATTGTGATCATTAAAGATATCAAATACAAAGTCAATAAAGATCAATATTATGGGTTGGTGTTAAACAAGTTGATATATTGGGAAACTATGATTTCTTTTGGAGGTTTGTAGGATGATCATGGAAACTTGAAATTTCAACCACTTTGTGAGATCAAATGGTTGGCTGATATTACATGGTCTATATCAACTCGTAGTAATGATAAGAATGGAGAAGAAAAATATTTTTTCAATAAGAAATATGTTTCTCTTATTGAAGACCCAAATCATATTCATGTTCTTAAGCTTGTTGAAGTTCTTGACAATGGAGTTCAATGTGATGTTCTTGATGTTCAAGAAAAAGGAGTTCAAGTTGATTCTCATGATGATTTTTTTTGCTCAATTGGAGTTCAAACCAAAGATATTTTGTGTTCTTGTGATTCGTTTGAAGGAATGATTCCTTATTGGAAGTTGGTGCTTCAAGAAATTCACAAATATCAAAGTCTAAAAGGTTTGATTCAAACTTATAAAGTTCAAAAAGCGGGTTTGTTCATGAGATCAAGTCTTCAAGATGCAAAAAGATGAGAAAGAAAAAGAAGAAGAATATTAATCAGAAAAACAAGCGGTTTTATTCACAAAAATCATCAAATGTTGTGAAGTCTAAATCCGTGAAGCAAATTTGGGTTCCAAAACAACAATATCCAAAGGTTGCATTGAATTCGAAATCAAAACCCAATAATGTTGGTGGTTCTTTTAAAGATGTTCTTGGTATGATGACGAACACGAAGAACACAAAAAACGAGTTGTACATCATGCAAAGTGGGTGGTATAATATTCAAATAAGAGATTTTCTCATTCCAACAAAAGAACCAAAATCTTCTAAATTTGATTCGTTCTCTGATAATGGAACTCGATTCGTCAAAAAGGTATCACAAATTCTCAAATGGATTTCAAAACGTTCTTAATTTCGATTAGTATTTTTCGTTTTTCATTTTTGATCGATTTGCCTCATTGGAGCGAATCCATTTCCACTCCATAGTGTGATCCAATAATTTTTTGTTTAGATCAAGCCAACCAAAAAACAAAATCAATTTTACTGTTCCTCAGATTGAATTTCAAGCCCAAAGACAAATTCAAAAGTAAATCCATCTCGTTAATTCAAAGATCCAGTCCATTACTCGAGTTTGTTACTATTCATCAATGGAGCCCAAAGTTTGTTGTAATATGATATCGTTAATTAAGTCCATTAGTCAATCACTGTTTGAGCCCATTCATTTGTTTCAATCTGATATCATAAAAGAAAATCTCACAAAGAATCATTAAGTGTATCCAGATCTAATTCAGCTAGTGTTTATCGTTTGCTTATACGACTGTTATTCTTAGTTTTCATATTAATCAATTTCTTCTCACTTTTAGTTTTTGTTTCAACAATTCTTGAAAAAGTGATTAAACATTATTTGTTAATTTGATTTGTGAGTCGATTTTGTGTAAACTGTTCGATACCGAGTAAATATTATTCATATTGACGACTGAGAAATTGACAATCAAATCTTTGATTTTGATGCATATCGTCAAGAACGTTTGAAGGTAATGCAGAACACTGAAATATTCATCTGAAATTTGGTATTACTAACATCGATTTCAAAAAGTCAACCAAAGAAAAGTTAAAATTGGGTTCTTGAATGAAAAGCAAAGTTGATTTTGGAGTCAATCAATCGAAGCCTTTGGTGTGATGAGCGGTAATTTTGACTTGGGAAGAACTGTGTTGATGTACGAAGATTTGGAATCGAATGGTGTTTGTGTGTTTGTTCGACTAATTTTTTCATATACTGGGAACACAATGGAAGTCATTCATTCACATATGTGTCTCAATTAGGCTTTGTAAATGATAGTGTTGGGATCGTGATTCTCAAATAATTTCGTTACTTTTAAAAATCGATATGTATGTCTTGGCTTGTATCAGAGATGACGAATGGGTTAAAGGTTAAAACTGTTATTCAAAGTTAAAGATAGATGAGAAGATACCGATAACAAAGGATGATGATTGATAGTTTAATAACGATGTACGTTAAACTGATGATGAAGACTTGGATTGATTGTCGAAAGCTTGGAGGGTCATTGTATTGATAATAAAGATCGAATGTTTAGGTGTATGTATTGGGAATCAATTAACGAAATTGGGAAGATGATTTCGTACGAAGGGAGGATATTTCATCCGAAGGTTGCCTTTGTCAATTCTTCGTATGAATGGAAGAAGAAAACAAACAATTTCAATTTTGGTCCTTGCACTTTTAACGAAGTGGTATAAATGGTCCAGTTTCTTATGATTGGCTATGCTTCGTATGAATTGAAGAAGAAATGGCAACTTTTCAAAATTAGTCCCTGAACCTTCAAATATATGGCAACTTCGACAATTAATTGATGTTTCGGATTTTTGACACTTTTTACCTGACTTCAAAAATTGTCTAAAACTTCAAAAACTGTCTGAAACTTCGACAGTTGGGGTAGTCTTCGTATGATTGGAAGTCAAAAATGCATAATTGTCGAAAATAGTCCCTGAGGTTTCGTATATTTGGCGGTTCCTACCTATTTTTGAAAAAAGATTGTTTTTGCTGAGAATTTGAAAAAAATGCATTTCAGGCCCTTATAGTTTGTGCAAATTGACACTTTCTACCTAGCTTTGAAATGGGGGGAGAGTTTTGCATATTTTTCTATTTTGGGCACAACGGGTCCTTGTAGAATTAATAAAATGACAATTTTTACCCGGTTTTGAAAAATCTTGCAACTTTCACCCAAAAAGACAAAAAGTTTCACAAATTAGATATTTTTTTGAGGCTCTTTCAGGATTGCTTTTCCATGCAAGATTTTTGGTGATTCATTTTTGGTACGCATCAAGGGGGAGTATTGTATTGTTCATTCCTCGGGCACTTCTCATCCTTAATGGGTTTTATAATCATTTTTTGATTATAAAAGGGGTAGAATGATGGGTATTCGAAGCGGGTTTCTCGGATATTCGTTTGCGGATTTGAAGACCGATGTTAATTCTAGTGGGAGTTTTGGTCTTGATCGCGGTAGCTCGTTGGAAACTAAAGTCGGGGCATCCAATCCTAACTTTGAGGGGGAGAATGTTAGGAAGTGAGTGGCACTTATTATATGTAAGGAACACTTTGAGAGCATTATTTTAGAGAGAGGAATTGCAAGACCCATTTGTACTCTTTCTATGAAAACTAATGAGAGCTTAAAAAGAATTATTTACTTCTTGTGTTCTTGATATTACATGATGATTCACTAGATATTTCATATTCCGCATATGTCATCTTAATCAACACAACTACACCCCCAATAAAATAAGGTCCACCTTTAAGTTCTTCGAGCACGAATATGTGTAGAAACGCCCCTAAGCATCAAATATCCACCTCATGGCAACAACTGAGTCCTTGATTGCATCAAAGTTTGGTGGCTTCGTGTTACTGAATTATTAGTACTACATCGACCCTCCTACCTGTAGTTCTGCAACAACGATAGCTGCAGTGGCTGCAGCAATGTTAGCCTCAATGATGGCAACGAAACACTTGTAAAGCATCTCAATCAGCATGGTATTGGCAGACCAAAACACCTGTTACATAGCCTCCTTGGCTGCCAAAGACCTCAGTGGTAATCAAATCTCACATCTCTTCATCACTCAATTCTCGCATCTCCAGATCATCAGCACCTGAACCGGAACCTCTCATCAGCACCATAGTGAAAATAAAGTAGGAACATGTCAAAAATCTCATCATATAATAACATAATACTACTTAAGTACTCATTACTTGGAATTCATAAATCACATGACATGCATACAAGTCATGTGTTTTTGGTAGTACAGGCCTGTACTACCTTCCACACCTACCCGTATCTGTATGAAGAGCTGACACAAAACTATGAGAATAAAGATATGATGCGTAGGGACAAGGTTTGAAAACTCAAACCTTGAGTTAATGCTTAAGATCAATATCTGCTTATAATATTACGTTCCAGTCAAGTCAGACTAGACCAGTCGAGACTGAATAGAGAAATCAACAAAGTACTTCAATTATTAAATATGGAACTATGAGTATAATCAAGGTAAAGACAATAAATGAATAAGTAGAATGTTTGAAAGATATTGATTTGAGAGAAAAGTGAAAGTGAAGTAAATTCGAATAAGACTATCTTTGGAGCAACAATCTGTCGCCTTTTCTTGTCATTAAACACTCCTTATATAGGAAAAGGAGATACAACGTACATACATAAATACATACAAGGTAGTGGATAAATGAGTTACATCTGACATTCTGATTATCCAAATTGACAATATAACTTAGTCCTATGTAAGGTTACATCAAACAAAAGACAAGAATAATTAATGCATAGACGGATAAACAATCTCGAAACATCTCTTCACTTTGAAACACAAAGCTCCACTCTGAACTTCAACTACCCACTTGTACCATAACCATTTCAGACATAATCCTGACTTCATAACTACAAAGGTTAGAAATTGCTAGAGGTTCACTTTCAGGTTCCAAAAATCTCCCCCTAAGTGAACTTAGCAATCATGTTAGCTTAGTTCAATTCTTCCTTAATGAAGACATACGCCCAATACAGCCAATGTATGACTTCAATATACCACTATTGTTGACTTATAAAGTTGGCCTTCACATGTTCTGGTGCCTCAGACTTGGATGCACGATTGATGAACTTTCGAAGCGCCTTCTGAGGTCTAAAGTATGTTGCAATGGTTAGGATGTCGTTTGGATTGAGTGCAGGGAAGTCGGCGTTAGTGATGATTTTTTGTGTTGGTTTGTTTCGGGCGATGTGGTATCGGACCAACATACAATTCAGGTCGAATTTGGTTAAGATTTCCCTTCCAAAACCGGAAATCTTTGTGATCCTTTTCCGAGACCATACTTCTTTTTCAGGAAGAGCGTTATTGGATTAAAAGGTCTTCAAGCATTCTCGTTCATTTCTAATGATCAATTATGGATCATCTTTCGGGTGGAGAGGAGTGAACTTCATGTAGAATTTGTTGTATGGAGAAAGAGACAGATCAATCTGGTCCAAATCTTGGTTGGGAAGATCATAGTACATAAATGGTACTATATACAAATCATGTAATATACATTCCCGGCACAGAGGAGAAAGTTCTAGCATCGGATGACGATCATATTTGAAGGATTGAATCTGGATGCTTTCCTCGAGGGCTTGATTAATTTCTTCTTGGGGCCAACCAGATTTTTGTTTTGGAAGAGATTCGGAGTGATGGACTTCCAAAATGGGCTTTTTGCCTTTTTCTTAAGGGTGCTTGATTATTGAGACAATGAGACACACGTTTTCATCAATAAAGAATTTCGGGGGAGAGGAAACTAAAAGCTCTTCTAGGATATCACCAGTCTTCCAAAGAAGAGAGCCTTTATTGATGGGAGGAATTTTGGGTGATGGAATTGGAGGCAGCATCGATGAGGTGGCTCTGAAGGTATGTACTGTCAGTTTTGTTTTAGCCTTAGCCATTTATCGACTTCTTTGAAGGACATCAACCAGGATAGATGGCCATGAGACTGCATACCAAATTCTTTGCTCTTCCACAGAGAGTGCCTTAGTTGGGAACTTTTCGTAGCTGGAATCCCTATCAAGGCATTGGAAATGTACTTATCATCATCATCATTATCTGGAGAACCTGAAAGAACATGCAGTGAATCATCGAAGTCTTCATCTTGGAGTCGAAACTCCATGTCGGGTTTCTAGGGTGATTTCTCCAGCTGGGTCCTTCTCCCCTTCTTGCGATGGATGACCCAAAAACCATTGCAAGCAATGTGGAGGCTTTGAGGTCCGAGAATTTTTCAAACAATTTTTGAAAACTCTTGTTCATATGAAGAGTCATAGCATAATAAGCTTCACCTATGGGAGCCTGAACTTTGAGATGATCGAAGAGTTGGCCTAGAATTTAAAGCATCTCATCAAATTTATGATTCGGAACATCCACAATGTTCTAGGATTCCCTGAGGAGTTTGATAAGAACCTATTGTATGATTACGTTCATTTCATCTTTCTTGCGGATCTCCTTCTCGAGACGCTGGATCTTTTTTCATGGCGAATGTGGGCCTGTTTGTAACGCCCGGGTTTCAGGGCTAAGCATTTTTGTCAATGTAATAGTCTAGGTCAACTATTGTAACTCTTTTTGAAGTAATAAATATGAAATATTTGAGTATTATGTAAATTATGTGTGTTTATGTGTTTATTATTTAATTATAAATGTATAATTAATAAAGAATAAAAATGAGCGTCAAAATTAAAGTGTGAGATAATCCCAATATCTCTACACAAATTTGTAGAATATGTCTCAAGGTTTCCGTAGATATAAATAATGCCGAAATCCGAGCTATAACGAAGAAGTTATGACCTGCCGAAGTTTTACGGCAAAACCGGCACGGCACCGGGAGATGTAAATAGTGAATTTACGATAGAAGACTTTTTAGCCTTAGCAATCTAAACAAAAGTCGTAGAATATTTTAAACTAAGAACATCGATAAAAAGAACGCCCAAATCTGACTTCGTATGAAGAAGTTATGATTTTTCTAAGATTCGGCTTAGCAGTGCACGGCCCGAAACTCAAATTTTAGTTCGAGTAGTTTTTGGCTTACGCGACCTAAATGAGAGTTGAATATCTCATTCATAGGAACTCAACGGTAAAAAGACAGATGAAAACGGAGTCCGTATGAAGGAGTTATGAACTCTTCGCGGTCATTTAACAGTCTAAACGCCTCCTACTGTTAAATTTGAGATCGGTCGAGAATTAGCCGACAGAGTCTAAACGAAAGTTGTAGATCTTGATTTTACCTATGCGTGGATATAAAGAACGTCGAAAACGGAGCTTGTATGCGAAAGTTATGATTTTTCTAAGTTTGAGGGCTGATACGCGATAGGGGGTGACGTGGCACCACCAGAATTGGACACGTGGCACCACCAGAAGGCCAACACATGGACCAACTCGGCGAGTAGGTCCCCCCTACTCGGCGAGTACATCAGAATCCTCCCCTATAAATAGAGGTGCCGGGTTCCCTCATTTCCTCACCCCTCACCCCTCTTCTTTCTCTCTCTAAACTCTCTCTCTAAGCTCCCTAACCCCCCTAAAAGCCTAGGTAAACCCCCTAGCACCCGAAGGAAGCCCCGAGGCTCCCGGAGTCCTGAGAAAAGAGCCTTTCGGCTCGGGAACGCTGCTCCAGCGAAGCCCGGTTTTCGAGAAAAACCCACTGTAAGTGAGTTGTACCTATCCTATCTTTAGTTTAGCTTATGTTTTAATATAGGAATGTTATTAGGTCCTTAAAATAATTATTTGGGCTATTATTATGAGTTATATTAAGTGTTATTAACACTTATATAATAATAATAATAGTCAGACAATTAATTTGTCACGGTTATCATTAGACTAAACCCTAGTGGTATCGATACTAGGTTTTATCGAAGGAATATCATTTTGAGAGTAGCGAAGCGCTGTCCGAGTGCTGAGTCACCACCTAATCAGGTGAGTGCATAGTTACTTTCAACTTACACATAGATATGAAGTATTTTATATAAATTACGTGCTATGTGTGCATATTATCTGAATACTTGCTATCTAAACTGTATATGTATTTTATATCTACGAAAATGTTGGGGTAAAACATGGGTAGATGTAATAGGTGATGTGTGATAAAATGATGAGAGGCCTCGATGTTGTTGTTGTTGATCCAGTCATCTAGCGGAGTATAGATGACGACCACGGACTCTTCTAGACAGTCCAGTGGAACACTAGCAGGCTCGCAACCTGTAGGTGTTGTGAACGATGTGTTCACCGGTGTACTCCATCCCCCACATGGTTGCCTATTAGGACATTTATTGCTGAGGAATCCCCTTAGCAGTAGTGTCCGTCCCGATGATGATCCTTAGGCTAGGTCCCTTATGATAGGTGTTTAGGGACGTAAACTGAGGATAACGGGAACGGGTAATCGGGTTATTCTTGATTAATGAAATTAATAAACTTATTTATTGTGGGTTGAAAACCCTATGTGCTCACCAGGCTCCCAAGCCTGACCCACTCAGTTTTATGTATTACAGGTAGTGGTGCATGAGCATAGGTGTGATGTTTTGGACGAGGGATTACGGATATAGGCCTGTAGATATGAAATAATGTAGTAAGGCTTATATTGTACTGTTTATACTTTTGATCTGTACGAACATGACATCCCGAGTCTTTTAATGAAGTACATTTCTATGGAAATGCTTTTGATAAATCTTTAGCATATTATTGTTTTGGGACAAATTCCGCAACCCTTTTATTAAAAGATAACTCTGATTTTGAAATAAAGTATAAACAAAACCGGTCTTTTCTGGCCGTGATTTTGGGGATGTCACAGTTGGTATCAGAGTATTAGTTTAAGCGAACTAGGAATTTGTAGGATTTCTAGACTTAAACTTAGAATGCTAAGCGATGATTGTGAGGTGTGAGCACTAGCTTATTTTAGGAATTGTGCCTAAAATGCTTTTATGTGCTAAATGCTTTATGCGTGATATGCTGTTCGGATCTATGGTCTGTTGCCGACCGGATCTGGAAACCTTATGTGTTTAGGATTCTAAACGTACGACTACGATATTAGAACTAGCATGTAAATGTTTCGGAGTGATAAGGACGATTTAAAACGTCTCTCCTAAATAAAGATCTGAATTCACCTTATTCGGTGTATAGATCAAGATGGCAAGGGCCCGTAGCGGAAACGTGAACGCAAATGGAGGTAGGAACCAACCCCCAGTAGTTCAGCAAATACCTATTGTTGAAGAAGTTGCACCTGAGCCAGTTACCATGGCTGGAGTTCAAGCCATGATCCAGGCGATGCTAGCTTAACAAAGGGAAGAAATGAGACGGATGCTCCGCGAGAATAGGGATGAACCTACCATACATGTTGAACCGACGGAGCTAGTTCCCGAGCCATTTGAGGAAGGGAACTATAGCCGTCAAGTGAGTCAAATAGGGACTCAAGGTGAGCAAAGGGATGGCCCAGAAAGGAGAAACAACAAGGATGGGCGGATGTACAAAAATTTCTTGGGTGCAAAACCACCAAGTCTCTCAGGAAGCCCAAAGCCTGTTGAGATTATGGACTGGATCTCCGAGATGGAGATGGTGTTTGAGAGGTGTGACTGCAACGAGAAGCAGAAGACTGTCTTCGCTGTGAGACAATTGAAAACTGGAGTCTTGAGTTGGTGGAAGCTATTGGCAGATACGATGCCACGAGGAGAAGCCCTGAAAATGTCATGGGATGAGTTCTTGGAACAACTGAAGGCACAGTACTGTTCAGAGATAGACCTAATTGATCTGAACAATGAGTTCCAAAATTTAAAGAAGGGGAGAATGAGCATCGATGACTATGCTGCTGCATTTACGGAAAAGATGAAGTTGTTTCCATACCTAGTGCCAACCGAACTTTCTAAAATTGAGAAATTCGCAAACGGACTGCCGGCTGACTTTGGCCCAACAGTCAAGATGGCAACCACTCTGAAATCAGCTGTTCGAGCAGCTAAGAATGTGGAGACCCAACAAAAGGAAAGAGGTATGGAAAGGGCTGTGGTCGGTGAGAAACGGAAGTTCGATGGATCCTCGAAGTCCAACAAGAAGAGTAGATTCTCGAAACCTGGTTCGAGAGGAGGAGGATCAGAAGCAAAGTGGTGTGACAAGTGCAAGAAGAAGCACTTTGGGAAGTGTGATGGAGGGGTCACTTGTTACAAATGCGGAAAGCCTGGGCACTATGCTAATGAATGCACCCTTAACCAGAAGGCCTGTTATGGGTGTAATGAAGAAGGGCACATTTTGAAGGACTGCCCGAAGAAGAAGGAGGCAGGAAGACCCAACATACCACCGAAGCCGAAGGCAAGAGCCTTCCAGATGACACTTGAGGCTGCAAAGGAGGCAGCAGACGTCGCTTTAGGTACCTTTCTTGTAAATGGTTTGCCTGCAAATATACTGTTTGATTCCGGAGCCAACTACTCCTTTGTGTCGCATAAATTTAGTGCGAAATTAGCATTACTTGTAGAAAAACTAGATAATGCCCTGATTGTAGAAGTTGCCAGTGGCAAATTCGTACCTGTTAGTAATCGTATTAGGAACATCGTCATTGACCTAAACGGAAACGAATTCCATGAGGAACTATTACCCATAGAGTAAAACGGTTTCGACATCGTTTTGGGTATGGATTGGCTTAGCGCCAACGATGCCGAGATATTATGCCGAAAGAAGATAGTTAGGATAAACCCACCCGGAAAGGAATCATTTATGGTGTACGGGGACAAACGCAGAGTGAGTTCTGGAATCATCTCCTTGATAAAAGCCAGGAAATGTTTGTCCAAGGGATGTGAATCGTACTTGGCATTCGTAATCGATGCTAAGAAAGAAAAGAAAAAGGTGCAGAATATACCGGTTGTGTGCGATTATCCGAAAGTCTTTCCTGAAGATCTTCCCGGATTACCACCTGATAGGCAAGTAGAGTTTCGTATAGACTTATTACCAGGAACAACACCGATAGCAAAGGCACCTTACCGATTAGCACCGATGGAGATGAAGGAGCTCATGACGCAACTTCAGGAGCTGTTGGACAGCGGTTTCATTCGACCTAGTTCATCACCCTGGGGAGCTCCAGTGTTATTCGTGAAGAAGAAGGACGGAAGCATGAGGATGTGCATAGACTACCGAGAGTTGAATAAGGCAACGGTGAAGAACAAGTATCCATTGCCGAGGATTGATGACCTATTCGATCAGCTGCAAGGTTCAAGCTACTTCTCAAAGATCGATCTTAGGTCAGGATATCATCAGCTGAAGGTGAAAGAGCAGGATATTGAGAAGACTGCATTCAGAACAAGATATGGACACTACGAGTTCTTGGTTATGTCATTCGGACTAACCAATGCTCCCGCAACATTCATGGATTTGATGAACAGGGTTTGTAAACCATTCCTCGATAAATCTGTGATAGTGTTCATCGACGACATTCTCATCTACTCGAAAAGCCAGGAGGAGCACGGCAAGCATCTACGAGAAGTGTTGGAGGTGTTAAAGAAGGAGAAGCTTTTTGCAAAGTTCTCCAAATGCGACTTTTGGATATGGGAAGTCCAATTCTTGGGTCATGTTGTTAACCAAGAAGGAATAATGGTTGATCCCGCCAAGATCGAGGCTGTAATGAAGTGGGAACCTCCTAAGAGTCCCACGGAGATTCGAAGCTTTCTAGGGTTAGCCGGATATTACCGACGATTTATCCAAGGCTTTTCTTCGATAGCTGCTCCATTAACAGCTTTGACCCATAAAGGAGCTACGTATACATGGAGTGAGAAACACGATGAGGCGTTCGAGAAGCTAAAGAAGAAGTTATGTGAAGCACCGATACTTTCTCTACCCGATGGAGTCGAAGATTTCGCAGTTTATAGTGATGCATCTGGAGTCGGGTTGGGTTGTGTTCTGACCCAAAGAGAAAAGGTGATAGCATACGCATCTCGACAATTGAAAGAGCACGAAAAGAACTACCCCACTCATGATCTGGAGTTGGCAGCGGTAGTATTTGCCTTAAAGATATGGAGGCATTACCTCTACGGCACGAAGTGCAAGCTCTTCACTAATCATAAGAGTCTCCAGTATCTCTTTAATCAGAAGGAGTTGAACATGAGGCAACGACGCTGGCTAGAACTTCTCAAGGACTACGACTGTGAAATACTTTACCACCCAGGTAAAGCAAATATTGTTGTTGATGCTCTCAGTTGGAAAGTCAATCTTGAAAGAAAAAGGCCAAGAGCGTTAAGAATTGAAGTCGTCTCGACGATTGGGAAAGTATCAGGAAAGCTCAAGAAGAAGCCTTAGAAAAGAATGACCGAAAGGAAGAACGTTTGGGAAAAACGTTAGTGTTCGGTACGAACAGTCGAGGACTGAAGGTATTCCAAGATCGAATTTGGGTACCTAAGACAGGAGGAATAAGAGATCTTCTAATGGAAGAAGCACACAAGACCATGTACTCGATTCATCCCGGTAGCACTAAAATGTATAGGGACCTAAAACCCTACTACTGGTGGCCGACGATGAAGCTCGATGTTGCGAAGTATGTGGCTGAGTGCGTAACATGTGCGAGGGTTAAGGCACAACATCAGAAACCGTATGGGAGTTTAGAACCATTACCTGTACCCATGGGTAAATGGGAAGACGTCACCATGGATTTTGTGACTAAACTGCCCAGAACGAAGAACGGACACGACATGATTTGGGTAGTCGTGGATCGTTTCACCAAGAGTGCACACTTCATAGTAGCCAACGAGAAGTGGTCTATGGATAAGCTCGCAAATGCTTACGTGAAGGAAATTGTAAGACTTCATGGTGTCCCTCTTACGATTGTGTCAGATCGTGATAGTCGTTTCACGTCGAGGTTTTGGAGGAGTCTACAAGAGGAGTTGGGTACAAAGTTGTGTTTGAGTACTGCTTACCATCCGCAAACTGATGGTCAGAGCGAAAGAACGATTCAGACGTTGGAAGATATGCTGAGAGCATGTACCCTCGAATTCCAAGGGAATTGGGACGAACACTTACCTCTAGTAGAATTTTCCTACAACAATAGTTTTCACTCGAGCATCAAGATGGCACCTTATCAAGCCTTGTATGGACAGAAGTGTTGTACGCCGTCTTGTTGGCTTGAAGCCGGAGAGAAGCAGTTTATGGGCCCCGATATGGTCCATGAGACTACTGAGAAATTGAAGGTGATTAGGGAAAGAATGTTAGCAGCTCAGGATCGTCAGAAGAGCTATGCTGACAAGAGAAGACGACCGATAACCTTCGAAGTTGGGGATTCCGTTTTGCTTAAAGTCTCACCGTGGAAGGGACTTATACGATTTGGGAAACGAGGAAAGTTGAGTCCAAGGTTTATTGGACCGTTCAAAGTTCTTCAGAAGATTGGGAACCAAGCTTACAAGCTGGAATTGCCCGAAGAACTCAATGGTATTCATAACACCTTCCATGTGTGTTATTTGAGGAAATTCATGGGAGATGTTCCCGACATAATTCCAATTTCAGAGTTAAGGATGGATGAGAATAAACGGCTGATTGAAGAGCCTGAGGCAATTGGTGCTAGTCTCATGGTAACGACGCAAGATGGTAGAATTGGTGCTAGTCTCATGGAAACATTCGAATGGGCCGAATCTCACTTGGGAAACAGAGGATGACATGATGAGTCGCTATCCACATCTGTTTGCTGATGCATGATTCCGGGACGGAATCATCCTAAGGGGGAGAGAATTGTAACGCCCGGGTTTCAGGGCTAAGCATTTTTGTCAATGTAATAGTCTAGGTCAACTATTGTAACTCTTTTTGAAGTAATAAATATGAAATATTTGAGTATTATGTGAATTATGTGTGTTTATGTGTTTATTATTTAATTATAAATGTATAATTAATAAAGAATAAAAATGAGTGTCAAAATTAAAGTGTGAGATAATCCCGATATCTCTACACAAATTTGTAGAATATGTCTCAAGGTTTCCGTAGATATAAAGAATGCCGAAATCCGAGCTATAACGAAGAAGTTATGACCCGCCGAAGTTTTACGGCAAAACCGGCACGGCACCGGGAGACGTAAATAGTGAATTTATGATAGAAGACTTTTTAGCCTTAGCAATCTAAATAAAAGTCGTATAATATGTTAAACTAAGAACATCGATAAAAAGAACGCCGAAATCTGACTTCGTATGAAGAAGTTATGATTTTTCTAAGATTCGGTTTAGCAGTGCACGGCCCGAAACTTGAATTTTAGTTCGAGCGGTTTTTGGCTTACGCGACCTAAATGAGAGTTGAAGATCTCATTCATAGGAACTCAACGGTAAAAAGACAGATGAAAACGGAGTCCGTATGAAGGAGTTATGAACTCTTCGCGGTCATTTAACAGTCTAAACGCCTCCTACTGTTAAATTTGAGATCGATCGAGAATTAGCCAACGGAGTCTAAACGAAAGTTGTAGATCTTGATTTTACCTACGCGTGGATATAAAGAACGTCGAAAACGGAGCTCGTATGCGAAAGTTATGATTTTTATAAGTTTGAGGGCTGATACGCGATAGGGGGTGACGTGGCACCACTAGAATTGGACACGTGGCACCACCAGAAGGCCACCACATGGACCAACTCGGCGAGTAGGTCCCCCCTACTCGGCGAGTACATCAGAATCCTCCCCTATAAATAGAGGTGTTGGGTTCCCTCATTTCCTCACCCCTCACCCCTCTTCTTTCTCTCTCTAAACTCTTTCTCTCTAAGCTCCCTAACCCCCCTAAAAGCCTAGGTAAACCCCCTAGCACCCAAAGGAAGCCCCGAGGCTCCCGGAGTCCTGAGAAAAGAGCCTTTCGGCTCGGGAACGCTGCTCCAGCGAAGCCCGGTTTTCGAGAAAAACCCACTGTAAGTGAGTTGTACCTATCCTATCTTTAGTTTAGCTTATGTTTTAATATAGGAATGTTATTAGGTCCTTAAAATAATTATTTGGGCTATTATTATGAGTTATATTAAGTGTTATTAACACTTATATAATAATAATAATAGTCAGACAATTAATTTGTCACGGTTATCATTAGACTAAACCCTAGTGGTATCGATACTAGGTTTTATCGAAGGAATATCATTTTGAGAGTAGCGAAGCGCTGTCCGAGTGCTGAGTCACCACCTAATCAGGTGAGTGCATAGTTACTTTCAACTTACACATAGATATGAAGTATTTTATATAAATTACGTGCTATGTGTGCATATTATCTGAATACTTGCTATCTATGCTAGATGAACGTTGTTATACATGTTTTCAATGATTTAAACTGTATATGTATTTTATATCTACGAAAATGCTGGGGTAAAACATGGGTAGATGTAATAGGTGATGTGTGATAAAATGATGAGAGGCCTCAATGTTGTTGTTGTTGATCCAGTCATCTAGCGGAGTATAGATGACGACCACGGACTCTTCTAGACAGTCCAGTGGAACACTAGCAGGCTCGCAACCTGTAGGTGTTGTGAACGATGTGTTCACCAGTGTACTCCATCCCCCACATGGTTTCCTATTAGGACATTTATTGCTGAGGAATCCCCTTAGCAGTAGTGTCCGTCTCGATGATGATCCTTAGGCTAGGTCCCTTATGATAAGTGTTTAGGGACGTAAAGTGAGGATAACGGGAACGGGTAATCGGGTTATTGTTGATTGATGAAATTAATAAACTTATTTATTGTGGGTTGAAAACCCTATGTGCTCACCAGGCTCCCAAGCCTGACCCACTCAGTTTTATGTATTACAGGTAGTGGCGCATGAGCATAGGTGTGATGTTTTGGACGAGGGATTACGGATATAGGCCTGTAGATATGAAATAATGTAGTAAGGCTTCTATTGTACTGTTTATACTTTTGAACTGTACGAACATGACATCCCGAGTCTTTTAATGAAATACATTTCTATGGAAATGCTTTTGATAAATCTTTATCATATTATTGTTTTGGGACAAATTCCGCAACCCTTTTATTAAAAGATAACTCTGATTTTGAAATAAAGTATAAACAAAACCGGTCTTTTCTGGCCGTGATTTTGGGGATGTCACACTGTTTGATGAGCTCGTTTGTAGTGCCTATCATATCATCATGAACTTTCAAGAATTTGGTGATCATATCGAGGTAGTGATCGAGAGAAGCATTATACTTTTGTTTTGCTTCCTCGATATTGTGATTGAGTCAAAGATAAATAAGTTGATCAAGCTGAGCTTCCCTTTCTGCAGTTGTGGGTCCGGACTTATTGGTTTCGGACAGAGAGTTGAGGATTGCATCAAGCTTAGAATCGAGATCATAAACCTTTTTTTTATCAATATTTGCATTAAGTCCGGCCACAGAGGTGTCGAGTGACTCGACCTTCTTCACAACATCAGAGACATTATCTCAGAGTTCCAATAGGGAAAAAGGATCAACATAATTACCAGGTGATGAACATGTGTCCGAGGTGGAGGTTCGAGATCTGATTTATTATTCTTCTTGGTTTACAGGTGGTTCAGAAGGGCCAGTTTGAGTTTCCTTAGCTATATCATCTATCTTGGGAGGAGTAGTTTCTGTGTCATCTCCGATGTTCACACAAGCTTGGTCATCAATTTTGATTTCTTCATTGATTGGTTCGAAAGAAGAGGAGGAGAGCCCAAAATCATATGCTTGCCTTGAAGAAGATGGCTTAGTGAGGAGATGAAGTAAGGAAAACTTAGGTTGAGTAGCAATGGATGTGCTATCATCTTTGAACAAAACTTCATCTGATCGTTCTTCACTAGGATCTGAGTGCAGAGCACGATGGTGTTGATTAGTTGGTATTTCTCCTGAGGTGAACTCCAAATCGATGATTTCATCAGTAGGGGCAACAAAGAGCATGTTGCTTTGAATAGCCATGTTCCTCATCGAGATGAGAGTTGCTTCGACTTGAGATCTGGTGAGTTCAGGATGACTTAAATGTGTCCTGTTAACATAATCTTCCTACAATGGATGATTAGCACCTATTCATGATGTACGCTTACCAGGTATCCGACCAGTTATGGATTCTGAGGTAGGAGGGACTGCTCCTGCTTCAGAAAGCTTAGGGTTTGAGACAGGGATCTCGGACCGTGCTTGTGAAGAAAGAAAAGGGATTTCCAAGTTGACACGTGGGTTTGTTCCAGGAGGAAGGAACTTTGTTCAACACTAGAAGAACCTTAATTGGAAAGTGAGGGTGGATTATGTGCAGACTCCCCGTGAGTGTATGATTGTGTTTTTGAAACTCCGAAGGGTTCTTTGGAAGTGTGGCTAGGAGGGGTGAGTGGATGGCCAGAGTCAGTTGGAATGCCTTTGATTCCTTCCTGTTGAGAGGAGAAACCGACTTTGGTTCTCTTTTTGGCCTTGGGTTTTAAGGGAGATGATTTCCTTTTGGCAGCTTTCTTCTTCTTTCCTTCATTTCGAACATGCTTATCTACATCCGGAACATGCTAAATAGAGACCTGGGCAGACCGTGTAGGGCAATACATAATTGATGACTCTATATGTTGTTTCAAGTTAATAGAATCGGATGGTATTTTGGCAAGCATATGTTCAAGAATACATCTAGTAGATCTGAATGAAGTTTGGTTCAGAAGACGATAAGATTTAATAACTTTGAAGGATAGAAATAGCTCTTTCAGAATTGTATCAATTGGGATTGGTTCTTTCCTCTCTCGATAAAGTTGTTGAATGGTCAGAGCCATAATCTCAGACTTGATATCTCCAGTGATTTGCGATTGATGGAGAACTTCCGAAAATCTTGCTATAAGACTATCGTGACATCCACATCATTTTTCTTCCCTGAGAAAATATTTTACACAACGTACAACCAATCCTTTCGAATCATGTCTATTCCTCCATGTTTTCCAGACAATCCTTTGAGAATGAAATGCATGAGAACTGTCCAAAGGACTGATACAGCAGACTTCTTGAACTTTTTTGCCTTATACTCTTCATCTTACCCAATGTGATTCAGAAACGATTGGAACACTTCAGCCCTTGGTTCTTGAACTTTGAAGTTTTCTGGGTTTTCAGGAATATGAATCGTCTTCAAGAAGGTTTATTTGTGAACCGGCACCATATGATCGCCAGTGATTTTCATTTTCGAAACATCATTCTAAATCTTGATTCACTCAAATGCAGTGTGGAGAAGATGGAGGGGAATCGGCAGGTCAGGAATCTTGCTGAAGGGAACAACTATGGTATCCAGAGAAAAGAGTTGAGTCATTTCCCTAAGGAATGGTTCAGTTAACATTGACGATGATGACCCTTTGGAAGACTTCTTTTTGGGGGGCGATTTGGTAACTTTGGGAGGAGATTGCGAGGAAGCCATTGTTGCATA
Organism: Lactuca saligna; assembly: GCF_052625555.1. Lineage (NCBI taxonomy): Eukaryota > Viridiplantae > Streptophyta > Magnoliopsida > Asterales > Asteraceae > Lactuca > Lactuca saligna. The sequence goes on along the minus strand of NC_136420.1, from coordinate 63,071,350 downwards.
TTTCAAAGCTTGAAGAAAACTTGTGCAGAGAGAGAAAGATAATAATGAGGGTTAAGTGAGCATAACGGGTAAAAGTGATTTTGGGGTTCTTTTATAGGATCAGGAAAGGATGGGCCGGGTTAGAAAATTAATGATGAAACCCGGATTTGGAAACAAATCGCATAAAATGTGTTGACAATTGTGGGTTGGGTTGACCTGCAAATACTAACATAACCACTGACGGTTCATGTAAAATAGGAATCGTCACATAACTGATGGGATGTTTCTTTTTCAGGGATGTGTGCAATAGGTGCAGATTTCTAGGGAAAAGCGATAATCATCATTAAAAAAAAGTAACTGTTTGAGTTGTTTAAGAAAAAAAAATGTTTTCGGAGAAAGATGATGAAAACCTTTTAAATTCTCCTAAAGAATTGATTTCGGAGTTATAAGGTTCTAGAGTGATTTGAAAATGAATCTCTGACCAAAAAATATCGAGATGAATTTGTGAAATGGTCTCGGGGCATGAAAAGGTTCGAGATGAATTTTATGAAGTGATCTAAGAGAACTAACATCCGAGATGAGTAGACATAAGATACTTCGAAGGTTAGAATGAAAAGTTCTTGTACATAATATAGAGTACGAGATTGCACAGACTCGGACTGAATATTAGAGGTAAAACATGGGAAGATCTTAGTGGACTTACGTTAAACAGATTTTGAGACTCCAAGAAAAGAATGATATGATCTCAGATAGAGAAAGAGATTAAAGTTCAATATCGTTCTGAACTACAAGAGGTGATTAGACAAAAAGACACATAAAATGACCCTATTTGTTCTGAGAGTTAACAAACCTGAGATGGAATAAAATTTGACTCCAAAACTTTTTACTTCCTGATGTTGTCATTAGAGAGTGCAAGCCTCTTGGAAGAACTAAGGATCAGGCATCATCATACCCATTCTATTCAGAAAACCATTGAATTTGGTTTCATCTGATGCCTTAGTAAAGACATTAGCAATCTCATCGTCATATGGAACAAAAATAAGTTCGATGTTAACATTTAAAATATGATCTTTAATGAAATGGTACCGTATGTGGATCTACTTTGTCATAGAGTGCTGAATTGGATTGTGTGAAATAGCAATGACACTTTGCGGGTCACAATAGATTGGGATTTGTTGAAAGTGGTAACCATAATCTAAGAGTTATGATTTCATCCAAAGAACTTGAGATGTGCAGCTAGCAGCAGCAATGTATTTCCGCTTCAGCTATTGAGAGTGCAATGCAGTTCCATTTCTTCAATGACCAGCTAACCAAACAACCACCCAAAAATTGATGACCACCATAGTTCGAATTGGCATAGTTGAACAAGGAAAATTTCATTTGTTGGGTACCAAATTTCGAGACTCTTTGTACCTTTGAGGCATCGGAATATTTGCTTAACAGCCAAGAGATGAGACATCTTTGGATTAACTTGAAATATGGAACACAAGCATGTTGAAAACATGATGTTCGGACAACTTGTTGTAAGGTAGAGTAGTGATCGAATCATTCCTTTGTACTTCTTTTCATCAATGGCAACACCTGAAAGGCCCGAAAATATTTTGTATCTGAAACCAATGGGTACCTTGGCAGAGGCACAGTTATCCATTGAGTATTTTTTGAGGAGTTTTGAGACATACTTTTCTTTGTGAATGAAAATTCCTCGATTGGTTTGTTTAATTTGAAGACCAAGGAAAAAATCAATTCACAATTCATACTCATTTGAAATTGATTGATCATCAGTTTGGCAAAATCAACAATCATTGATGAATCCATAGATCCAAAAATGATATCGTCAACATAAAATTGGAAAAGTATGAGGTGTTTTCCATTTGAACTTCGGAACAAGGTAGGATCAAGAATACCTCTATGAAAACCAGAATGTTTAAAGAAGTCGATGAGAGTCTCATACCAAGCATGAGGAGCTTACTTGAGGCCATACACAACTTTTCGAAGTTTGTAGCAGTAATTTGGATGTGAGAGATTTACAAAACCGGGAGGATGTAGGAGATACACATCTGTATCTAGTTCACCATTTAGAAAATCACTTTTAATGTACATTTGGTAAACTTTAAAGCCTTTGTGAGAAACATAAGCAAGAAAGATTCTGATGGATTCAAGACGGGCAACTGGAGCAAAGGTCTCGTCATAGTCAAGTCCTTCGATGTGGGTGAATCCTTTGGCCACTAATCTTTCTTTAATTTGAATGATAACTCCCGAGTAATCTAGTTTATCCCGAAACACCAATCTATTACCAACAATTGGATGATTTTGAGGAGGAGGGACAAGAGTCTATACTTCATTTATATCAAATTCTGTCAATTCTTCCTGTATGGCTATAATCCAATCATCATGTTATAATGCTTCATTGATGGATTTTGGTTCAACCATTGAGATAAAAGCGAAAAAATGATATTCATTTTGAACACGTGTGGAAGAACGAGTTTGTACAACGGCGCTTGGGTTTTCGATAACTTGGTTTGGAGGATGATCCTTGGTCCATATATTTAATCTCGGAAGCTCTTGTGCAGCAGAGGATCGTATGTAATAATGGGGTTGTGTTGCTCCCCCTGGATAGTTTGAACTTGTGGATGATGTTCCCCCTGAACTTCTGAACCGGATAGGTTGACATCATCTTTAGATGGGAAATCAAAGAAATTTGCATCATCATCGTTGTTGATCAGATTAGAGTCAAATTCGATAGCTACATCTTGAAATCCATCAACATTTGATTCAAGGGAAGGTTGACCATTATCCCCCTCAAACTGAGAAGGTTGAAATGGTTCGGAATCAAATGGAGGAAAGGTTGGAGTCGGACCTGAAACCGTTTGGAAACAGAAGTTGTGGAGGATGAGGTTTTCCTTGATCGAGATTCTAAATCTAGAGTTGTTTCTGAGGGTCCAAAAAGGGTTTCCAAGTCAACTTCATGAATTATTTGACGGTTCGGACATTTTGGTGGAGGAGCATCGGACTCCAGGATGTGAGTTGTAACATGAGTTGGGCCAGAATTCTGAACGAAATTGTCATCAATGGTAACATCAAAGCTTTCTTCTAGAACTCGAGTAAGTCGATTAAGATTTCAATAAGCCTTTGATTTTGCAAAGTAACCAAAAAAAATCTTCATCAACTTTGGGTTGAAATTTGTAAGCTGATCACAGTTGTTTTTTATGAAGCATCGTCATCCAAATACATGAAGAAAGGAGATACTTGGGTTTTGACCATTCATTTCTTCGTACGGTGTGATGTTGAGGCGTCGATTGATAATACTCCTATTCAGAGTGAAGCATGCAGTTGAGACAACTTCATCCCAAAGATAGAGTGGAAGAATGGCAAAGTTAAGCATGGATCGAGCAGCTTCAACAAGTGTTCCATTGAGTCGTTCGACTACACCATTCTGTTGCGGAGTGTATGGAGTAAAGAAGTTGTGGTCAATAACTTTCTCAACGAGGTATTTCTCTATGGAGGCAATGGTGAACTCCGAACCATTATCACTTTGGATTTGCCTTACTAGAAGTTTGATGATAGGTTCAATTCCTTTGATAAAGTTGATGAATTCAAAGGTTGTTTCTGACTTGAGTCGTAGGAAGAAAACCCAGGTGAATCTAGTAAAGTCATCCAGAATCACAAGAATGTATTTTTGTGATGTAGATTTTCTACTGTTGATGGTCCACAAAAATCAATGTGCAGAAGCACTAACGGCTCCGAGATGGATTTTTCAATGATAACAGGATGACCCTTCTTCGATTTCTTTCCACACTCACATGCAACATATAAATGATCATTTCGAACTTGAGGAATGGCAAACCTCTTACCATTTCACCAAAAACAAGATCATTCATATATCGAAAGTTTAGGTGAGCAAGCCTTCTATGCCATAACCAACTAACGTCGTGAACAACTTTTAAGAATAAGAAGAGTTGGGGCTTGCCAATGATCAGGTTGGTATCAAGAGGATACATATTTTTGTTTCGATTTGACCTAATTAAAGATTCCTTCTGGTCTTCTGTCATGAAATAGCTATGTTTCTTGCAGAATTCAACTTGTCGATTCGAATCAGCGAGTTTAGCCACATTTATCAGATTATGCTTCAAATCAGCTAAATATTCCATATTTGAAATGGAAATGTTGCCATTTGTAAGGATACCATAACCTCTGATCTGAGAGTTAGAGTTGTTGCCATATGTAACGTAGCCAGCATTTGGTGAAAGTTTAAGATCTCACATAAAGTCCTTATGCCCCGTCATGTGCATGGAGCAAACACTATCAATATACCATATTGTTTCTTGCTCCGAATCACAGAGTGCCTGCAAAATTAGTGAGTTGTGGATTTTTTAGGCTCCAAGTTAGGTTTTGGGACAAGGGCACGGGTTTTGGACATTGGTTGTGACTTTTGAGCAACGGTAGTTATAGAGGTTTTATTTCAAGATTCTTTTGGGAACACACTGAACAACATGGTCCTTTCATCTATCCAATAATCATACTCAATTAAATGTGGTTTCGGAACAACTTTTCTCAGACCAACAGCTTCCGAAGTAGTGAGAATCACTGTGTCATTCGGAGTTATGGTTTCATTTTTGAGATTTTTTACTTTCCATACTAGATTTTGTTTTGAAGATTTTTTTGAAACTATTTTCTTAGAATCTCGTTCTTTGTTTGATGATAAACTTGGTTTTAGAAGCCATTGAGGATTGAAAATTGTACCATCATATTTGGCTATAAAAACAGATGAAACAATCCCAGAAGAGTTAGTTCTTACAGATTAAGTATCTACAATGGGATTTTTCAAGGTGTGGTTGACTACTTTCTTATGTTCCAACTGACTGGGAGGATTAGATGGACTTTTGAGAATCTTAGTGAGTGTGAAGGTGTTGTGACTATTAGTTTGTGGATTAGCAGTCCAAGATACACTCTTTTTGGAGTTCTCACGGAATCTGGAATTTTGTCTTGACTTAGTATCCTTTTTCAGAGCATTTTTGGCTTTTGCCTTAGGATCAACAAAATATTTCCTAGTTAACATGGTTTTCTTTTTGGATTTGAAAAAGGACATGGAAGTCTGACCAATAGAGGGGTTGTGAAATACAGGTTTGCTTGGCACAAGTTCGGTTTTGGAGACCACTAGTGAATCGGAATCATATGAATTAGATGAATTGTCAACATCATGATCTAATGATTCCCAAACAAATTTAGGTGTATCGGGTTTAGTTGTCTCCAGAATGATTTCTTCAACAACACAGTTGTTAGGAGGACTATGGTTCAAAGTTTGAACGACAGTTCTTGGAATGCTATAGTGGAAGTTCGAGGTCCAATTCAGGTCTATGTTTGTCAGAGGCGGAAGAGGCGTGGAATCAGTACACTTGACAACTATAGGCTGAAACTCAGGAATCAGTGATGCAAATTGGTCAGAAGTCTCAGGAAGGGGTAACAAAGGTGAGGTAGGGGTGTCTGAATGCTTGATGTTCAGAACATCTTCCATAAAAGTAGGTTTTGTAACTCCTTCAAGGGACGAGCAATAGGTTTCGAAAACTCTCTTCTGAGACTAGGAGCTTTTCCTAAGGATGAAGAAAATTGTGAGTCATTCGTTAATTTTCTTCAAGAATGTCAATGGAGTTATGCAAATCATCTATTTTAGCATTGAGATGTTTGTTGTCAGAAATTAAAACATTTCTTTCAGAATAAGTAATTTCACATTTGTCATTAAGAATGATATATTCATATTTTGACATTATAAGCTCTCATTCTAAATACTCTATTTTCAACTTCTTATCCTCGAAACGTAACCTAAGATGACTTAATTCAGTCTCCTTCTTCTCACTGGCTTCTATGGCTGACTCATAGGCTTTGTAAATGATGTTCACATCTGATTGGATCTGAGATAGATAAGGTTCACAAAGAGATGAATCAAAAATATTGTCTGTAATCATAAATTTTACCTATTGAACGATGCTTCTACCAGGTGGATCGTTGGTAGCCATGTAGCAGTAGTTGGGTTTAGCATCTTCATAATCTTCCTCTGATCATGATGACTAGTACCCCTCATCACAATCAATTGTTTGTCTAGCCACTACACACATGTTTTACCAGTACTCATGTCATCATCATCTCCGGAAGACCAATACCCTTCCATATCTCTTAATACAGTGGTAACAAAAGCCTTTTCATTCTCTACCATTTCTTGAGCTCGACGTGCATAGTAAGCAGAGTCCTTGATTTTGGGTTTCTATGGGACTTCAGCTAAGTAATCTTTGGCAAAGTGATTCACATGACCACATTTGTGACATACAATCTTGTGTTTCTTTGACTTCGGAGTCTGTGAAGATTTCGAGGTATGATTTGGTGTAGGAAGGTTAGGTTTGTAAGTTGGAGGGTTTTCGAAAGGTTTGTTGAATTGTTGAGGATTATTTTGATGAGGAGTATGGCTGCGGTTGTCATATGGCTTGTTAAAAGGACGATTGTATTTTATGGAAAGCAAGGTAAACAACTGTTGAAATCGGAGTTCAGAGTCTATTTCTTTAGTATTGAGATCACCATTCAATTGATAGTTGTTGTTTGTAAGAACAAGTAAGGCTGGAGGTAAGTGTTGAGAAGGTGGGATATATGCATGGAACAATTGTTGTGAAGGGGTCCGAGACAGTGAGGTTCGGAATATGAGAATCATAAGAACTGACAAGAGCTGAAGGACCTCCTGTGAGTTCTCATAGGATTTGTGCAACATTTGATTCATGGCCTTGAAACTCATCGAACAGTTGGTAGAGCTTTAGCTTTTTTAGAGATTCATTACTCTGAAGACACGACTTCACATATCCCCATCCCTTTCCTAGGGTATTAATGAACTTGATGTTGTATTCAAGTGGGGTTAGGACTATCCCATGAGTTATCATGCTGTTAACGACGATTCAGTATCTTTTTTAGGCTAAGGCAACAGATTCACCAAGAGTTGTAGTGAAGGTGTCGAACTTGTTGACAACCGATGTAAGACACTTATCCTTCATATTCTCTAATCCCTCGAACAGGTCTCGAACTGTGTACCAAATATCTTTGGCAAATTTACACAGCTTAATGTGCTCAAAGAGAGAAGGAGGAATAAGAAACACCATTTCTAAAAAGGCAACTTGATCTGTATACAACTTTTCAATGTCATCAGCAGTAAGAGGTACCTGATGATGTTCATCTTGTCCCATGAGAGTTGCAGCAACATCTCTAACAATTGTTCAAATTGGAACATGTGGACCTTCTTTAAAGGATCTCTAGATAGCTTCACCTTTTTCTTTACCAAGTAAAAATATTTCCATTCTAACTTTCCAGTGATCATACTCTTCAACAACTAGCAATGGGGCACGAGAAGGGATGCCCACGCTATTTGCTATTTGCATTGAATACATTTTTTGAGAATTTGAAACAGCCATTGAAGTTAAGATATCTTGAGAAAACGTGGTATATAGAAGAACTTTTATCCTGAACAAAAAAATGATCGAAATACCAGGGTAATTTGTTCTTATGGATTCGAAGGACAACCACTCAAGCTCTAATATCAATTGTAAGAACAAAGATATGATGCGTAGGGACAAGGTTTGAAAACTCAAACCTTGAGTTAATGCTTAAGATCAATGTTTATTTATAATTATATGTTCCAGTCAAGTTGGGATAGACCAGTCCAGACTGAATAGAGAAATCAATAAAGTACTTCAAGTATTAAATATGGAACTATGAGTATAATACAGGTAAAGACAATAAATGAACAAGTAGAATGTTTGAAAGAGTTTGATTTGAGAGAAAAGTGAGAGTGAAGTAAATTCGAATAAGACTATCCTTGGAGAAACAATTCGTCGTCTGTTCTTTTCATTAAACACTCCTTATATAGGAAATGGAGATACAACATATAGACTTACATACATACAAAGGACTAGATAAATGAGTTACATATAACACTCTAATTATCCAAATTGACAAAATAACTTAGTCCTATGTAAGCTTACATCAAATAAAAGACAAGAATAATTAATGCACAGACGGAAAAACTATCTCGGAACATCTCTTCGAACCACAAAACTCCACTCCAGAATTCAACCACCATCTAGTACCGTAACTATTTCAGACATAAGCCTAACTTTGGAACTACAAAGGTTAGAGATTTCTAGAGGTTCACTTTCAGGTTTCAACAAAAACTCATGGGCTACTATGCACAATACAATTGGGGGTATTAATACACCCTAAACACACTCTCTCCTAAGAGTGATCGCTAAATTTCAATACTTCTAGAAGTCGATCAACCACGTTCTCATCTCATCAAAACCTTCACTAACATTGCAGTAGTTTCACTTGTGTTGACCATACATAATGCCACATTTGATACATAGTTGAATAATTGATTCTACCTAAGCCGAAAACCAAAATAGGAATAGGAATAGGAAGTAAGGATAAATCAAGCATTCTAAGGCCATAAAATACTAATTACGTATAATCATGATGGATACACGAAGCAACTAACAACAACAATGTTTGTTTCATATGGCATAACCAAGAAATCCCGTAGGCTCTCAGACATCATGAATCAAGCAATTCTATGATGTAGTTCCTAAAGATCCCTAGCCTACGAACTAGCATGTGGTTCTTGATGGGTTTTTGGTCATAAGACATCCTATGTGCTCATACAAACCCTAATGCTTGGATCTAGGTTTCTCTATTGTACATGCTTTGAATCCAAGACTATAAACCCTAATTCTAGCATGCAAGTAATCATATTAACATGTAATTAGGTTTAAGAACATACCTTGATTGTTATGTAGCAATAACAATCCCAATTCCTCCTTGAATTGACTTTGGAAGGCTTAGAGTCACAAGTGTCACTCCTCTAATGGCTTACAAACACCATAAGCAAGTGGAGAAGGTATAAAGAGAGAGGTGAGAGGTTAGAATTCGTATCTAGGACCTCTTGGGAAGGGATACACGAATTCATGACCCTAGGGGTGTTTATATAGGTGTAGAGATAGGGTTTCAGTCATTATCCTTATCTAGGTTATTATCCATTAAGCAACCAACAAGATAATCCTTGAATCCTTATCATACTCGAATTCTAAGGATTTCCAACCTTAAATTCATCCACCACATAAATAAGATAATCCTTACCTTATTTTGTAACTATCACATAATTACAAATCAGCCCCTCTAGTTTAATTAATTATATTTGATCACAAAACTAATTCTTAATTAATTATTGACCAATATTAATTAAACAAATATGATTTCTCCTTTAATATATTATTCTTATAACATATTAATAAATCATATTATCCTCTCTCTCTTTATTCATGTCTCCAATCAAGTTGTTTTGGTGAAGGCAACCCAAAAGGACCATGCACCATCGGGTCAAGTACATACCAAAATAGTTATGGACTTAGACACTAATCCAACAGTCTCCCACTTGGATAAGTCTAACAACTATTCTGCGTATGACTTCAGATCCTGATCTGCAATCATAGCTTTCCAAAGCCGCTGTCAACTCTGATCATATCAGATACGCGTGTCCTTAGATAAGGGATCATATATTCCTTGCCTTTTATGCATTCAAATGAGAACTCATAGGACTCACATGCATAATTAACTTGATTGGATTGGCACAGAAACAAAATAATGTCTTCACGATAGGTTGTAAACCTCAACTCGTGTGCTAGTGATGATCGATAAGGTTTATTTGATTTGTTCTTGAAGCTTTTCAAGACTATTAAGACTCCCACTGACTCCTTGACATATAAGATTCTTTTGTCAATAACCATCTCTTGACAAACAAATATTCAAGAGTTAGTGTAGCTTTTATCAAAACACTTCATAAATTGGTCTTAGTTGGTCTTTGTCTTATCCAAGACATCACAACTTTCCACAATTGATGAATGTTATAAACCTTCTTAATACTGTTCACTCAATGTCACAATCTTGACTTTAAGCCTTGTTTTGGAACGAAGTATAATTGACTTCTTGATTTGACCATTTCTTCAATCTTTGATTCCTCTTCTTGGACATACAATTGTACCAAGACTCACTTAGAGGATCAATTGAGATATGGTTCTAAATCATTAAGATCTATCATAAAGCATAAAAGCTACTCTCCCTTCTTCTTAGAATGGAGAAACTCTTATCTTTCTGCCTACTTGATTCTTCTTATTCGTTTTGCTATTGATCTAAAACCTTTAATCAATTCAAAATTACACTTAATCTTGTAAGTGTAATCATATTTACTAAGCCTTTAGTAAGTCATGACGAATATATTTGTTACTCTTATGGTGAACTTGATCAACACACAACTTTGTGTACTCGATCTCCTAATCCTTCACTTGACACTTTGTCAATGAATTAGTCTAATTTCCAAATACGAAATTTCTCATTCATCATGCAACCAAGTTGCATGATTCCAAATTTCTGTCCAATTGAAACTTTGGGCGATGAGAAACTCTCCCTATTTGGTAAATTCTCGACGTTTCCATAAATAACATAACTAAGAATCATATCCATTCGTTGTAGAAATATGTAAACATCAATTTTCATAACGATTTCATTGCAAGGAAATAAACAAATAAATAAGTAAGTCAAAGTTTGTTTTATTTATAAAAGCAGCGGAAAATCATTTGTCCTTACAATGCAAAATCTATTGAAAACTATGTAAAAAGAAAATTTCTAACAACTCTATCATAACTATCTAAGCTCAAAATCCAATCTTCAAGTCCATGAGATCGAGATCCATCTCTTGTGATTAGATTCATCTTGCTCTCTTATCAAGCTTCCTTTCTTTTCACCGATCCTTCAAAACATTCAAATGCAATCTTATCACATCATGTATTAAGAATCAATAAATAGGAACTTAATGGAGTTAGATAGTGGATTCTTACCTAAAGCGTAGTCATACTTTTGACTCTCCCATCTCTTAGATCTCTTAGGTAAATAGGGCAACTTCATCTCCAATGCCCCTTCTCTTGGCAATAAAAGCAAATTGACTCCTTTGGAACAACACATGGAACTACTTCAGACATCGTCTTTCACTTATGATCAAACTTTTCGATCATTGCATGTCTTTCATTGCCATTGTCTATATCCATAGAGGTCTTGAAGGCAGATTCACCAATCAACTTTGCTTTTCTATTGCGCCAAACCATTGTTGATTCAGCAGCAATAAGCATGTAGGTGAGATCTATAAGGGTCACGTCGCAGCTCATCATATAGTATTCTCTTACGAACTCACTATACGAGTTAGGAAGTGACTGAAGAATCCAATCAACAGCCATCGCTTCACCGACAACGGATCCCATCATTCTTAATCTATCAATGTGTGACTTCATCCCTAGGACGTGTGCACACACCGACTTGCCCTCTTTATGTTTACTTGCCAAAAGGGCTTGAGTGATATTGAACCTTTCAATTTTACAATCTTGTGGGTTAGGGAGAATAATTGGAGGAGGAGGAGGAAGTGAAGCATGATTTCTTGTTCCTCGATCGAATCGTGGAATATCATCTTCATGTGGAATGCTTGTTCCACGGGATTTGAGAAGACCATAGTTGTCGAACTTTGACATCGGGAGAATAACAAATTCAAGTTAGTTGATTGATTGAGTCCTTGGTAAATCACCCAAATGAAATTCCAAGGCTAGGACCCAATACAATATCCTACAACTCGGGAGAGGGATGCCGTAACCCAAATTGCAGAACATTTGAAGGTAAGTGAATGACGATTCACTAGTTTCCACCATGAAAAACGAAAAAGAAATTTAATTTTTAAATCTATGAAAACTCTTAGATCCTTTGAGATTCATTGAACATTTCAATAGCATGTTTAAATCTCGATATGCCCCTCTTGTTTGTGACTGGGATGCCGAGGATCACAAAGCGGGTGTGAATAACCATGCAAACTACATGGTGCCCTCACATGTTACAATCACCTATTCGATGTGCCGGTAAACCACACACGCTCCACCGAACTATGACAAACATTGAGTCACCCTTTGCTACCTTTGCTTAGAACCATTTAGTGTGCCGGTAAACCACACACGCTCCACTAACGTCTTTGCAAGGGCACAAAGTGTAATTTCATGGAATTGCATCAATTCACTTTTGCCTAAGTAACTAAGACTGGGAATTTGAAAAACATTTAGTTACTTTGTATTTCATTATACTTATAATGGAAGGTTTCGTCCTATCCTACCCGTTCGGCTAACGACCCTCCACTAGTCAAGAGTGCGGTGGGTAAGAGTGGATACCCATTCAATCGCCATTTTATAGGCAATTTCCTTAAACACCCCTTATAGACCAGCTTCGTGAACGAGGCCTACTAACGGTAAGACTGACTTTTACTCATGCATATATATAATGTTAGACTTTTAATGTTATATATAGTATAGGGTGTATTTTATACTTTTAAAATACTATATGGTTAACTTTAACAATTACACTTTTAATTCAATTAAAAGGTTAACCTAAACCTTTATGGATTTATTAAATCTCTTTTAATTATACTCCTTAATTAATTAATAAAACCATAAGGGTGTGATTTGAACTTTTCAAAACATTACTAGTGTTTTAGAATTTAACATTTCTAATTAAACCTTTAATCAACTTTTAAATTCCAAAACTTGAGGGCAAATTTAGAAACCTTTTTCAAAACATTAGGGTTTTAACTATTTAAATTTCAAAACTTCAAAACTTTTGGGTTCAAATTTAAACTATAAAACCTAAAGGGGAAAATATGAAACTTTTCATAACAACAAGGATCAAATAACAAATAATCTAAACTAACATTTAGTTACATAATTATCTATATTTGATTTGTTTAATGATTTCTTGCAAAACAATTTATCAATTTACTCAAAATAATTAATCAATTATCTTATAAGGAAACAATTATCTTGTTAATTGATAATTATCTTTAATTAGATCAAGAATATAGTCATATATATATCATAAAATCGGATTTATATTGATCTAACATAATAAGGTAACTATCCAAATGCAAAAACAGCAAGAAATCCCGAGATAAGCATTATCTGACGCTCGAACTCGCCGAGTACCACACTGTACTCGCCGAGTTGAGGTCTACTCGCCGAGTACACTGTGGTACTCGCCGAGTTCCTCAGCCATAAAGCCCAAAAAACGATTTTCCAGTTATACAATGCATCAATACAATTGAAACCAAGCTAGGCTCTGATACCACTGATGGGTTTTGGTCATAAGACATCCTATGTGCTCATACAAACCCTAATGCTTGGATCTAGGTTTCTCTATTGTACATGCTTTGAATCCAAGACTATAAACCCTAATTCTAGCATGCAAGTAATCATATTAACATGTAATTAGGTTTAAGAACATACCTTGATTGTTATGTAGCAATAACAATCCCAATTCCTCCTTGAATTGACTTTGGAAGGCTTAGAGTCACAAGTGTCACTCCTCTAATGGCTTACAAACACCATAAGCAAGTGGAGAAGGTATAAAGAGAGAGGTGAGAGGTTAGAATTCGTATCTAGGACCTCTTGGGAAGGGATACACGAATTCATGACCCTAGGGGTGTTTATATAGGTGTAGAGATAGGGTTTCAGTCATTATCCTTATCTAGTTGATTATCCATTAAGCAACCAATAAGATAATCCTTGAATCCTTATCATACTCGAATTCTAAGGCTTTCCAACCTTAAATTCGTCCACCACATAAATAAGATAATCCTTACCTTATTTTGTAACTATCACATAATTACAAATCAGCCCCTCTAGTTTAATTAATTACATTTGATCACAAAACTAATTCTTAATTAATTATTGACCAATATTAATTAAACAAATATGATTTCTCCTTTAATATATTATTCTTATAACATATTAATAAATCATATTATCATCTCTCTCTTTATTCATTTCTCCAATCAAGTTGCTTTGGTGAAGGCAACCCAAAAGGACCATGCACCATCGGGTCAAGTACATACCAAAATAGTTATGGACTTAGACACTAATCCAACAGTTCTAACAATTAACATATCAATATTATGCATATCACAAGTATGTGTATCATAGGGAATAACTTTCTCTTGAGTTCTAGCTGGCTATACACATCACATCCTCCTTTTAAAATTAAATTTTAGAAAACCGTTGTGAAAAATCTTTTGCAAATCCATAGTTTGAGTCAGGAATCAAACGGCTGTTCATCCAGATCCCTCAAACCAGGGCTCTAGTACCAACTTGTAATGTTCCAAAAACCATAGTGAAAATTTTCCAATTTTCAAAAGAAAATATACAATTTTTCCATAAAATATAAATCACAAAACATTGTTTCAAAGCCATATCATAAAATCAGAGAATCATAGTATCTCTTAAAACATAACGACCATTAGATGATGTTTACAGTCACAGCTTTTCTTTTTCCCGATCCGTATAAGTAGCTAAAATATTTAAATCCACAATTGTAATCGAAAGTATAATGAGTCCCCCAAAATACACCACATAACAATACAGATACAATACATGCACACCGGGCCTACAACACAAGGTTGGACCATATATTTAGCCTATAGTATCAACCGGACAACTATCCTAAGGTATCTTGGCCTACGACACAAAGTAGGACCACCTCAACCCAACCACAATATGTCAATATGTGCAAATACAATAATAAGAAAACAAAGGTAATTATAACATATCTACCAATCTAACAGATCACTACAACATATGAACATCCTAACACACAAAGGATACATACTGCAGTACAAAGTATAGTGAGAAAGCTCACCTCACAGATGACAGATAATCACCATCACCTCATAGATGACAGAATAATCACCATAACTCACACAGAGGTAAAGACTGACACTACGAACCACCTATACATAACTTAGGGGAAAACCCTCAATATATAGCCTAAAAACCTTATGTTGACCAAAAATTCATCATGGTAAAAAAGTCAACGGTCAAGTCACAATGTTGGGGCCAACATCATGGCCACATCGTGGTGGCTACATGCCAAAATAGTCGCAACGAAATTGGCCACCATGTTGTGGGAACTAGTTCCAACATATTAATGTATTAAGATCTTCATTAATATCCATAACTCAAAAGCTCAAATATGATCCTTCCAAAGGTCTTAATGGATAAAGTTTTTGACTTTACCCATTATGTCATCCTAATAAATCAAAATCTCTAAACCTAAGTTCTTAATGGATGAACCAAAAGCATTGACAATAAACTAAGTCATGCAAGCCATATTTCTAACCACTACCATGGTCTAGAAGCCGTACAATGCACTCAAGGGTCCTGGAGTTAATTCAAACTCTAGGAACAAGAAGATTTGGACTAAAAAGCACATAAAATGTCAATAGATCTAGAGAAGTAATGAGCAAGATAGCAACTTTATACCTCCAAATGGTCAGAAAGGTGATGAAGATGATATATATATATATATATATATATATATATATATATATATATATATATATATATATATATATATATATAAGTTGGGACCAAGCACACAAGTAACAAGAGATTATCCTTCTTCCTTCAACATTCATAAAATAAGCTCACACACTCAAAACACACACAAGGAAGCTAGGGTTTGGGTGTAATACGATCTCAAAGGTTGGAAACTACCAAATAAGGCAATATTAGGAGTTAGTGCCATTAAATAGGGCACGAATCTCAGGATTTAGGATTTGAACCCTAGTTACCACCATATCATGGCAAGCAGCTCACCATGTCGAGGTGTTTTGAAAATGCACATCCATTAAACTAGAAATGCCACATTGTGGTCCCTCCATCACCACGTCGTGGCCAAGCCAAAACCTTACAAAGTTAGATAAAAGGATTTAAACTCGAAAGCGGCATAACTGGAAAACGGATGTTATATATATATATATATATATATATATATATATATATATATATATATATATATATATATATATATATATATATATATATATATAAGTGAATATACCTTACAACCTTATATAAGCTTAGGTACCTAACCATATTATACTACATTGTTTTGCATTATATTTCCATTGCAATCGTCTCAAGTTCATAAACTTCAACCCTTAATTTGATTTACTTCCAAGATTTTCAGACATTCACCATTATATTCCTCCTACACCATTTGATTTGTAACGGTAGTATATGAAGTCCACCAAAGGGTCTCCGATAGAAAGACGTCATTTGAAGGAAGATAATGGTCAAAGTCCAAAGATTTTGGAAGCAATCAAGTTATGAGGTTGAATTTTAAGAACTTTGGGTGATTACAATGTAAATATGATACAAAATTACGTAGTATGATGTGGTTAGGTACCTAAGCTTATATAAGGTTGTTAGGTATATTCACTTTACCATATATATATATATATATATATATATATATATATATATATATATATATATATATATATATATCAAATTTTGAACAATTACCTTTTACAATTGATGCTCTTATAACTTTGCTTTGCTTATCAAAAGTTAAGGTTGTCGTTTTTCATTTTCACCATCTATAGATGCCGAATATAGCAAAGCATGTTTGATTTGATTTATCATATATTGGCTGACAAGCACGGTTAGTTCAATGTTGAATTGTATATCAGCTGCTCCAAAATTCGCAATCTATTGAAACTAGGTCAAGAATCGATCTTCCAACACCGCCTACTCTTCGAAAACGGGTTTTCCTTATGGTATCTGATATGTATTGTTTACAATTATATATATATATATATATATATATATATATATATATATATATATATATATATATATATATATATATATATATTAAGATGTAGTGTCTAAATCTAATATTAAGTACTCTCTAAAAGCTAATTAAAACTTTTTTCAAAATCGATTATTAAATTTCCTTATTTGGTTACAATGTTCATAACATCTTAATACGAAATATTGGTTAAACACAATAATGTTATAAAAGATGAAACATGTGTGGCTTGCTTTAATGCGCTCCAACCCAATTGAAACTTTATTTTGAAACAACTTTTTGAAAAATATTTAGGAGCCATGAATATAATGACATGATGAAATGATGACAGTAGTATTAATTATTATTTTTTTGAATTGGTAGTATGCTAGATGTGAAAACTATCGGCTACAAAATGAAAACAAAACATTATGTCCATAATAAGATTGAAAGAAGAATTTACTTATGTACAAGTTCAGTTCAGGGGGATATACACGTTTATTTACATATAACCTTATATTTACCTATATTTACCTATATACACGTTTACCTATATACACGTTTATTTACATATTTCTATCCTAAATATACTTCTGAAAATATTATGCATTTTTAATATCTTTTTAATGCTTATAATTTTCTACTAAATTTTTATTTTTAATAAATCCGTGCATACATAGTTTACAAATAAATAAATGAAGGACAAAACTTCAAAAATGGTCTCTGTGCTTTTCGAAAATATAAAGTTTAGTCCCTAAGTTCAAAAACCTCACAGATGGTCCATATGGTTTCAAAACTTTTAACAAATGGTCTTTTTCACTAACGTCGTTAGCTTTTGGCCGTTAAGTTTCGTCTTATTTTTTATTTAAAAAAAATAATTATTATTTAATATTAACTCTCTCTCTCTCTCTCTCTCTCTCTCTCTCTCTCTCTCTCTCTCTCTCTCTCTCTCTCTCTCTCTCTCTCTCTCTCTCTCTCTCTCTCTCTCTCTCTCCAGATTAATGAATCGGTGAACAATGAGGCTTTTTTCAGTGAACAATGAGGCTTTTTTCAAGTTTTCCAAATGAAAAGGGAAGAGAAGTGTGAGGCTTCGGTGGGTGCTTTGCTCCAGCCGATAGAAGATGAGAGGATAGGGACCGGGTAGCAGTAGTTGTCGGTCAGGAAGAGCATCACCAGTGCTCGATTAGAAGAAATAGGGAAAAACAGGAGCGACATCAGGGTTGTCGTCTATTGCTTTGTCGGGGATGGTTGTTCCTCTTTCGATTCTTGTAGTGTGTGCGAAGGGGGTTGTTTCGGTAGCTCCCTTGTTCTTTCGTCTTCAAAAAAAATGGATGCTTGGGTTTGATATTTGGCTGGGAAGATAGAAAGAATAACGGATGGGAAGCAGTCAGTGTTTGATCACGATTTTCCCTCGACACTTGGAGCTCGACAATGGCTGTTGACCGCCGGGAAAGATGACCACGACCTGTGGTAGTCGAAGGAGGATTTGAGGATCACCTGATAATGAGAAAGGAAGTAGAAGGGAGGTCGGTGATTCTCATCTTTCTTTCTTCTCTAGTGAACAAAACATATAGAGACCAATTTGATATCATAGAGTCCTTTAACTAGAAATGGTGGAGATTAGGGGTGTTTAGGTTTTGGTTATTTGACTGTAGGGAAGGAAGAAAGAAAGTGGGGCTGTTTATCTCAGTAAAACGAAATGTAAAAGAGCTAGAACTAAAGGTGGGTAACAGGTTCCTTTTTGGTCCTCTATTTTTGGCTTCAGATAGGAGGGAGAGAGGGAGAGAGAGAGAGAGAGAGAGAGAGAATATTAAATAATAATTATTTTTCTGTTCTTTTTTTAAAATAAAAAATAAGAGAAAACTTCATAAATGGTCCATGTGGTAGTGAAAAGATAGAAATGTCCTTCACCTAACGGTCAAAAGCTAACGGCGTTAGCGAAAATGACCATTTGTTAAAAGTTTTGAAACCACAGGAACCATCTGTGAGGTTTTTCAAAATTAAGGACTAAACTTGATATTTTCGAAAACCACAGGAACCATTTTTAAAGTTTTGTTTAAATGAAGTTATAGTATCCACCTGCCGTATCTATGCCATCCTAGCAAAACTAATCAGGTCAAAAAAAAAAATCCTATCTAAAAAATATTTATTTTTATTTTATTTTTTGTCATTTGTCAAATTATCAAAAGTTTTGCCACATGTAATTTTGTGAGAGTTTTAGAATTATTATTTTCCACTTGTCATTTTTTAGGAATTTCCATTTTTTAAAACAAAATTCCACAAAATTTATCATAAGGAAATATAATCATTCTGTTAATCTACCTACTTAATAAAAGCCTCCTAATTTTGGCAGATGTCTTCTTTTTATTCTCTGTTTTGCCACGCGGCTTCTTCCTATCGAACAATATTCTCTTTTTACCGCTCAAACTATCTTCTACGTCTGTGTAATCCTATTTTTAGACCTAATCACATTCCAACCGACAAGGGCTTCATAACTATAAAGAGAATTATATGAGGAGGAATTTAATCTTCCTTGAAATCTCGGCAACAATTATGCAATCAATTTCAAATGCTTCCCTGAATCTCATCTACATCCCAAATATTCAATAAATTTAGGTTTTTTATTTTATTCTACTTCACCGCTGCAACAATTTTTGAATTTGACATGATCGAATCCGATTACATATTGTTCTTCGCCCATGACCTTCTTTCTTAATGTTGGTATGAAGTTTTAGAATGATATTAACTAGGAATCTACGATGTAAATACATAGGGTTTTGACAACACTGTAAGTTTTTCTTACTTTCCTTAAATTCACATTTTCTCTTTTACATTTTGTCAATAATTTGGGTAGAACTTATGATTCTAATGATAAAAATATCATTAGTTTGTTATAACAAAATGTCGCAAATTCTTTAAACTTGCAAGCTTTGGATTGTGATGAGTGGATCTTTATGTTGCAAATAAAATTGTTTGACTCACTTGATAGATTCAGCCATGAAGCTTAAAGAGTTTGTCCAATATTTGTAGGCTAAAATCAATGAATTAAAGGTAAATGGTTTAAAACATGTTATTTTTTGATTCAACACCTTGAAAGCGTGTGATAGTCTACTTGGAAAAAAGAAAAAGCTCATAATTTTGCTGCTATTTTTTTTTTGGGTCAACATCAATTTTGACTATTTTGCAAATCTTCTTGCATTGGATCTAGAAAGTCTTGATCTTTTTTTTGTTGGAAACTATATCTGCAACTTACTCTATATTTTTTATTAGTATTTTGTTATTTGTTGATTCATAGGGTTTGTTAGTTGGGTGATCGCTAATTGTGTTCATGCTTAGTCAGCATATAGTAGCATATAGTCGCCTGAGATCATCTGTGGTATGTAATTTTTAATAATTATTTTTATTTCAATATAGTATGAAAGAGGGTATTTTGGTCCTTCATAAAGAAATGAATAACATAATTGAAATCCTTCCACCCACCCTAGGAATGGTGAAATGCCATGGAATGGAATCTTGGATTTCTATTCTGTTTTGCCATGGTTCATTCAATTGCAATGAAAAAAAAAAAAAAGTTTATCTTCCCTCATTTAATGGAATGGGTTACTCCTAAATGAACTGATTCCTTTTATTTTTCCAAATTCCATTTCTTAAGCAAATGGTCTTTTTTCCTGTTATGGAATAACAAGAGAAGCTCTAATTAAGCTCTTTTTATTTATAAAATTTTCAGTTACACAAATGTAATGCTTCTAACTAAATTATGATTTTATTTTCTAAAAATTGCTAGAATGTTATTGTTAGTATCTTATTTGATGTTACTCATTTTATTATGTTAAAGTTTTCAATAGGAATTATCTGCAACTCACTCATTTGATCTCCAGCAACGTGCATATCAATTCCACATTAGAAATCAATGGGAAGAAAATAAAGTAACCAGCCAAAGGTATTTATTTATGCCTTTTGTTACTTGCAAAGTTATTTTTTTATCCTAAAAATCAATTTGTGTTTAGAGATTCATCAACAATTTTGTGAGGTGATTTTGGAGCTGACTATGTTGTAGAAGTAATGAAGGCTTTTAATCCTGATCTTTAACTCTTTCATTCAAATTATATATTTGAAGATAACTTAAGTGACATAATTGTTTTATGTACCTCTATTTTTCTTCAACAAATGTGTTTTACTCAGCAGATCAGCCTCTGTTATGCACTAACTTATGTCACATATGCTAGATAAGGGCAATATGGGAAATTCAATAAATAAAGAGAATCTTATTTGTTCAAGGGCAATTTAGGTATTTTATATTATTTAGTTTGTTATCTCAAATAGTATAAGATGGTAGTGAGAATGGGGAGTGAGGTATGAATATTTTTGTGAAATCTAGAATTTATTCCTTGGGAGAGTAGCTATCTCGAATCAGCTAACCTATCATTTGTTCTTATAATCTTTTAGGTATATTTGAGGTCATCAGTCGATATTTGAAGCTGTTGGTTGCTTTTTAATGTTATTGAATATGTTCTTATAGGTCCAGTTCATAACAGCCTCTTCATGTAATACTTCAATTTGCAGCATATGTACAACATTTAATAGTGGTTTTCTTGGACAATGGTTGTTATAGCTCTATTTCCTTGGAAATGCAATCGGAGAATGCATTAGTTCATTTGTATGGCTATACATTATAAATGCAAGAATACACTTTATATATTTCTATGCATTGGTATGGAGTAATGTTATCAATTGCTCTATAGTTTGTCAACAGTTTCAGTGTATTAACAATTTAATATGTGGTATGGTCCGAAACAAACGGTGTATTAATAAAATTATGTGATATTTAATAACTAAATGTGCAAAACAAGAAAAAAGGACAATCATTTCGCAAATAATAGTATTTAAAAGGTTTTTTATTTTATTTTATTTTATTCTATACTAAAGACAACTTTTAATAAGTTTAAAATCTTAATCACAAAAAAATGAAAGACTATTTAGAAAAATATCACATTTTCAATATCTATGAAAAGATAACCTAAATCTTCAAGTCTTAAACCCTAGACTATACCTTAAATAAAATTGTTCACTGAGAACCGAAAATGTCTACACACCTTAAATGAAAACATTCACAAATAGAGTTCCGGTTGTTGTTTATCTTTATTCCCTTTTTAATGTATGCATGTCCTTATTTTCATTCCTGCTTTTTAATCATGTTTTAGAACAATGTAATGAGACGAGTCATATTTTGTTATTTGAATAACAATGGTTAACTATGCATTAAGCCAATATTATTATATTCTCTAACTAAAGACATCAGAATAAAAGATACTTAGATCGTTTCAATAAATACTTATTAAAGAAACTAATCGTCAACAGAAAAATATTCTCTAATGTATGTTCTTTGTAATATGACATGTTTACGAAAAACCTATTTATTGAAAGGAAACTTTAGTATAAATGAAGGTAAACTTAAGAAATAATAATAATGTTTTAATATGTAAAATTAAAATCGCATATTTGAAAAATATGTTTTAGTAATAAAATCAACAAGTGATTTTCATTTGGTTTGCAAAAAAACCAAAATTTGCAACATAAGTTTCTACTAAGCTTCGAACTTTGGTCAAATCCATTTTCGTACAAATGATCATCACTAGATTAGAGCTTAGTGACATGAACTTTGAATTAGAATAATTGTGGCATGGTTTATAAATTAGTCACATAAGATATTGCAGATGAAAATTGATAAATGACAAATAATTAACAACATAACATACGAACTGTTTATGATTGTTGTTCTTTTCATGAGTCTATCTAATTTTTATGTTAGATAGTTAAGTCTCTTGTTAGAATATCACTTTACAATCTGATTGTCATTTAGTTTTTGATTTCTTAGTTTTTATTTATAAACATAGATTTGATTTTGTTACATAGCAAGTAACTTATCATGTATAATTTATAATATTTTAAGTTGTCATCCCGTATACTACACAGGTTATAACCTACTTTGATAATAAAGTCTCATGCTCTAAAGAATAGTTGATTTCTTTTATAAATGTCCAAAAGATTACATTATGTTATATAAAATTATTATTGTATAAAATATTTAATGTTTAAATATTGATATTAAATTTTTATTTTAATAAATCCGTATAGTATACGAGTCTCACACCTAATAATAGCAATAATAAGCACTGTCAAATGGTAACCAAAAGTAGCTACAACTAATTAAATAATAATAATAATAATAATAATAATAATAATAATAACAACAATAACAATAACATTTTTCATGTTATTTATAACAATAAGCCCAAATAACAATTTACTTCATTTTACAAATATGATAACCTATTAATTGATAACTGATATACATAACTACACTTGCACAAAAAAACCGGTTCAGGATCCGAACCGCTCACTGAACCGGTTAAGTGGTTCACCATGAACCGGTGCACTATGAACCGAACTGATTTAAGAACCGATCCGCCGGTTTGCACCTGTTCGAGATTTTAGACATTGAAATCGGTTTAGAACCGGTTTAATAACCATGAACCCACTACAACAAACGGGACCTATATGGACGACAATTGTCGTTTCTATAGGTTTAAAAAGTCGTCCCTATAGCTGTCTGGGGCGATATGTCGTCCCCATAGCTCTCGTCTCCATAGCTCCATCACAATAGAGCTGCATTGTCGTCACTAAAAAACTCGTCGCAATAGCACACTTATAGAGATGACATATCGTCTCTAAAGGGTTCATCACTATACTTTTCCCATCACCATAGACAAAGCTATAGAGATGACATGTCTTCTCTATATATAAAGTTATATGATTTTTTCATGCCTCTTGCTTTTTTCTTCATCCTCTTTGGCAATTTCATCAATTATATCTAGTAAGCTGCATTATACATATTTAAAACCAAATCAAGTAAATATAATGAAAATAAAAATAGATATAAAACCAAATACATTTAAAAAAAAAAATACCTGTCAAGCTCTTTAGTGAACTCCTTTGTCTTCTTAGCTTCTGCTTACATTTTCAATTTTTCTTTATTCCTAATCCTCTTATTCAAAACACTCGTGTTACCCTTTATTCCTAATACCATGCCACAATTTGTTCTTTATACCTTTTTCAAGATCTGCATAGCTACATACTAATGACACTACAAAGTATTTTCTACAAAACTTGCTAATTATATTCCTCACACTTCATAAAATAATCTGCATACTTTTGCAACATAACAAGTCCTGAAAACATTAACTTATTACCTTTTAGTTTTTCACATGAGCACCGTTCAAACAGAAGAAAAAAGAAAAAGAAAAGCAAATTTACCAAAAAGGGCAAGTGAGGTTCTAAAAAAATTAATCCTCTTCCATGGGCACATCTGGAATATCAAATCGCTCTTCATCTATAGTTTTATTCATCACAGAAACAACGGAAGGTGATACAAGAGTTCAGGAGAATGAATTCAGATCACATAGAGATTTATAAGGGTCTGTTTCATTAGACGGAATGGAATGAGTAATTACATTCCATTCTTTCTCTGATTCCATCATTACCAAAATAAAATATGAGGAAAGAGTAAGTAAAACTTTAATTAAACAAAAGGAAGGATATATAGAGATATAAGATCATCCTCCTTCTCCCCACGGATTCGGCTATTATTCAGTTCTCTTAGAACTTCAGGTGTTACCTGAAAAAAATTTGTGTTACCCTTTTAGTTCATAATTTTCAGAGTATAATTTTAATATAAATCATACATAAACAATTTTTTCAAGGAGATGTGCATAGCTACATAGCTTTTTTCAAGATCTGCATCAACCATTTCATCAGCATCACCATCACACTCTTTGTCCGCATCAAGAAAATACATCTGTTAAAATTTCTAAATCATTAGGTACACACATAAGTATTTAAAGGGACAAAATTACAAAAGAATAAAGCTACACAAATCTTCATCATCAATGGCTTCTCCATGAACAGTTAGAGGAACTGCATGAGCTAATGAATCCTGAAAAAAGTTAAAAACATGAAGTAATCAAAATGGAAGTCATTATTCATCAATAGTTTCAACAAGCTATTGGGAAAAAATCATGATGTATGGGATCCAGGTGGCTCTACTTCCATAGCAAGAATCACAATTTCAGAGCACTAGGATGAATAATCAACGTCAAGCTTTTGTAATATTAATAACTTTGAATAAATATATAAATCATTCATACATATATAAATACCATTTCACTCTCTGAGATGAACACTGATGTGTAAAGACCAAGAGCATGGATGCCATATTTGTATACAACCAAATGCTTCCAACCCTTTGACTATTTTTTTTTTTTTGGAAAGGGAACTTCCCTAACGAGGGTTTCCGGGCCAGCTTTCGCGCACCGACTAATCCCCCGCTGCAAACATAAAGCTTTGCTTCATGCCCTGGAGTCACTGCAGGCGAACCTCCATGGCCACAAGGGCTGAGTGGTGCTAGGATTTGAACATGGGTTAATAGGTTATCCACCATATCTTCCACATGCCTTACCAAGTCACCACAACCCAAGTGGTTAACCCTTTGACTATTTATATCGACCATATTCTTTCTGCAATAATAAATATTTTCACATATAAAGTATAAACTTTTAAAATGCTACTAATGAAAGTAGCATACCCATGGAGCAAATTCTACAACATCTGGCCCTGCTTGATTAGTCTCACTGCCTAACGCTCCAATTACTAGATTAATCAATGATTTCTTAGTGATTTTGGACGTATAAACAGATTATGTTAGGTATATCTCTACAATTTCATTTCACTCACAGCAATCAGCTCCACTAATCCAAGTAAGATCTTATGAACTCCGAGAACAGAAAAATCAAATCATGATCATGTAACGACATGCAATACACAAATTAACAGCGATGAATCATAAAGGTACACTAATAGTTCCAAATTCTAATACCTTTTCCATTTGTGTTCTAATCGTCTCCATTTTGAGGAGACGGTGGCCTCCGAGGAGGAGAATCTCGGTTGGAACAATAACAGATCAGTGTCATAGGTTTATGATTTTCGCATTTGGATATTGTTGGAGAGTGAAGAAGCAGTCATTGTCACAGGGGAATTGAAGCATCACCGATAGTGAAGGTAGTTGAGTTGTGGAGTCGGGCTGGTAAAATGGCCATCAATTTTGTATCCGGAAAGCAACAAATCTTCGATCAAAGAAGAGGAAGAGTAAAGGGGAGACTACGATCATGAATTACCAAAGGAGCTCGGCAGTACCAATGCTAACAATGACAGTTGTTGCTGCTGAGGAGGCCGGAGCTGTATATTAGGCGATCATCTCATGTGTCATGTGGTGTTCGACATATACTGTAACAGCCCGGAATTTCCAGGTATTTATTATTGGTGTATTTTTGGAAAATTGTGAGTGGACTCGGCGAGTTGGAGCTCAAACTCGCCGAGTAGGATCGCGATTCTTGACGCGGGTTCGCGTCTGGACTCAGCAAGTCCACGCTGTGTAATGAAACCCTAATTTCCAGGGTTTGAGACCTATTTAAAGGGGATTATGGCCATCATTTGCGTCCACCAACCCCTAAAGAGAAACCCTAAAGATATTTGAGCGTTTTGGGAGAGAAAAGAGGCCATTATTGACCTTTGGAGCTTGGTTTGGCAAGGCAAAGGAGATTCTATCTAAGAAGAGGCAAAGGAAGTGGACATTCTGCGATTTTGGAGCTTAGAGCATCATCTTGGAGGTATATCTTGGCTTCCTTTTTCGTTTTTATGATGAACATGGGGGTTTAGGGTTTCTTGACCCCTTTGTTGGCTAGATTTGATGTCCATTTCGTCCCTAATCATGATAAGGCTTGAGATGAGATCCATAGAGGTCCAGAAGAGCTGTATTCCTTAAGCTTTATGAGTGTTCATGAGAGTATTGGCCTAGAGTTATGAGATATGGGGCTAAAATATCATTTATGAGCAAATAGTTGTTGTTTGATCCCCAAGGTCTGGACTTTACGTGATTATCAAGCTTGGGGAGGCTAGATCTATGAATGTATGGAATAGATCTGACCTCAGGAGTGAGTTTGAGTCATTGCATGGCATGGACTCGCCGAGTCCGAAGAACAGACTCGGCGAGTAGCATGAAGATTGCCCAGCACCACTCAGCGAGTGTTCTTGCCGAGTGAGGGATTGACTCAGTGAGTTAGGGAGAGTCAGAGTGGGTTGACAGGTGGACTGAGTAAAGTTGGGACTCACCGAGTTGTTCTTGAGACTCGGCGAGTTGAGTCGTGGAGGCCCCACAACTCATGCCAGGTGGAACTCGTCGAGCTAGGAGAATACTCGTCGTGTCAAGAGAGGATCCCAGGGAAATCAGTGTATGCGCATAGACTCACCGAGTCGCTATAGTGCACTCGTCGAGTCCGGTCAAAGTTGACCGTTGACCATTGTCCAGTGTTGACCTATGTTGACTTGTTATGGGATAGTCAACCTTAGTTGTGAAGTGCTATTTAGAGATGTATTGTGTTATAGGAGGACTATAGATTGGGAGATCGAGCACGAGTGATTTCAGGGACTTGCGAGTTACCGAGATACGCGAGGTGAGTCTTCTCACTATACTTTACCTTGAGTAGGTAAATAGAGTTATGTGATACAGTGCTTGTATGCTATATATATATATATATATATATATATATATATATATATATATATGTTATGTGTTGCGCTGCATTATTCCTTGTGATTTATGTTGTGCATGTTTACAGAGTTAGAACCTGAGGGTTCACAGAGTTTGGGTGCACGGACCCATAGAGTTATAGCATCGAGTGGCTAATATGTGTTATATGTGGTATTTTGGGGAACTCACTAAGCTTTGTGTTTACAGTGTTTGGTGTTAATTGTTTCAGGTACTAGTGACGACCGTGGGAAGGCGCCGGCTTGATCAGTACACACGCATGGGATTATGATTTTGAGATCTTGGGATTTTTGTATTACTTGGATTGAATTTCAATATGGTTGTTTTATGAATATTAAGTGAATTATATTTTATAAAATTTGAAATTTTTGTTTTGAAATTTTCGGTGTTACAAGTTGGTATCAGAGCCTTGGTTTGAGGGATTCGGGTACACCTTCGAGAGTAATTGAACTCAAAATGAGGATTTGGAAAATATTTTCAAAAGGAAAACCAAATTTTCTAAAAGTAAAAGATTTCTAGAGAAATTCGGAGGAGAAACGTGTGTACGATCAGTCAGCACCCGAACGGTGATTTCCCAAAATACCCTTATATTATATGTTTATGAGATTGTTATGATGTATTCTCTTGCTAAAGTAGGCTAGGTATTCCTATTAGGACTAGAGTGCCCTGAATTATGATGCCTTGGCCTAGGGAGAGGTGAGCTGCTATGAGATGCTTGAGAGTGAATAGGTAGCAGCAAGGAGCTTATGAGAGATCTATTAGAAAGTGATCGAGTACTTGGAAATTAGGATTCGAAGAGGAGGACTTGGGGTGTATACTGAAACGGTGTGGACAGTAATATTGGGTCCGTACTACTGAAAGCACCGGGGCGGTGTACGGTCCGAGTAAGAATCTTTGGAATGCCAAGGATCAAGGAGGTATGAGTTGTCGAGTGTGAGTATGCTCGAACGGATTCTACTTTATCACATGTTGTATTTCAGAGGTTGATCATGGTGAGGACATGTCATATGCCGGAGGGCGTCAGGGCTAGTGATGAGGAGATCCGTCAGATCATTCACGAGGAGGTGGCTGCGGTCATCAGGGCAGAGATACCAGAGATGTTCGGGTCTATTAAGACCGTGCTGATTGAGACTTTTAATGAGCGCTATGTTGCTCTTTCTGAGGCGGGTGTTGCGGCGGCTACCGCAGCTGTTGCTGCTGCGAGGCCGCAGGGTGGTGATGTGTTGCTGTTCCGGGAGTTCAGCAACATGAAACCACCAGAGTTTGATGGGACCCAGGACCCGGTGGCGGCTATGAGATGGATTTCTGACATGGAGGGGTGTTTCTTCACTTGCTCATCTCCTGAGCATTTGAGAGTACGGTTCGCACTAAACCAGCTTCACTTGGGAGCGAAGGACTTGTGGAAGTTTGTGACAGTGCACTTTTCGCCTACTGAGCTTGCGGCGGTGAATTGTGAGAGGTTCACTGCCATGTTCCGAGATGAGTACGTTCCTCAGGTGGAGAGGGAGCGTTTAGCCCAGGAGTTTTTGACCCTCAAGCAGGGCACTGAGTCTATTACGGTGATTACCAGGATGTTCCACGAGAGGGCGACGTTCTGCCCTGAGCACGTATCCACTGAACAGGCACGTATGAGTTGGTATTTCAGTATCTTGAGGCGAGACATTCGGGAGTTCGTGGCGAACTCCTCATACCGGAAATTTGCTGAGCTTTAGGCAAATGACCAGAAATAGGGAGATTGAGCTGGAGACTCAAGCTAGGGAAGAGGCTGAGTCTTAGGGGAGGGATCAGCGACCGACACAATTCCAGCTGGTAGCCAAGAGGGCCAAGCCTGTTGATCTAAAATCAGGGAGCCAGAAGGGCCGCACTTGTGGAAAGTGCGGTAAGGGTCACTATGGAGTATGTAGAGCTAGATCTTGCTACAAATGTGGCAAGGAGGGACATATAGCCAAGGACTGCCCCAAGGGGTTTGCAGTGTGTTTTCACTGCAACCAGACCAGACACCGGAAGGCGGAATGTTTGCAGTTGCGGGGATTAGCTCAGGGAGCACCTGAGGGATCTTCCCCTGCCGCTATCAGAGCTACCGAGAGTCGGCCAGTGAAGGCCGAGGCGCCGAGGGCACGTGGGAGAGCGTTTCAGTTGACCGCAGAGGAGGTCCGCGCAGCACCCGATGTCGTGGCTGGTATGTATTCTTTCATGTATTTATTGTAATGTTGAGATATTATGCTTATATTATGTTATGCGTAGGTACTTTTCTTGTGAATTCTGTACCTGCCTTGATATTATTTGACTCGGGTGCGAGTCGGTCTTTTGTGTCTTTGGCTTTTAGTCAACACATTAGTGTTAGTCGCGAGGCGCTGATTCGGCCTCTGAGAGTTTCCATAGCTGACGAGAAGGTGATATATGCCACGGAGGTGATCCGTGGGTGCGTACTCGAGATTTTTGGTGTTGAGTTCCCGATTGATTTGATTCCTATTGCCATGGGGGATATTTGTGTCATTGTGGGCATGGACTGGTTGAGCAGGTTCGGTGCGGTTATCGACTGCGAGCGACAGCTAGTGACCATACGAGACCCTAGTGGGGGAGTTCTTACAGTGTACGACGAGGGTACCCGTTCTGGATCAGCGTTTTGTTCGGCTGCTAGGGTGAGGCAGTGTCTACAGCAGGGCTGTAAGGGTTTTGTGGCGTACATGTCGGATACGCGGGTTGATTCCAAGAGGCCGAGGTCGGTGGAGGAGGTTCCTATAGTGCGTGAGTTCCCGGATGTCTTTCCAGAGGAGTTGTCGGGTGTGCCTCCCGTGAGGCAAGTAGAGTTCGGTATTGATTTGGTCCCGGGGGCCGCGCCTATCGCTAAGGTGCCTTATCGTCTTGCACCTCCGGAGATGCAAGAGTTATCCTCGCTGCTTCAGGAGCTACTGGGAAAAGGGTTTATTCGGCCGAGCAGCTCGTCGTGGGGAGCGCCTATTCTGTTTGTCAAGAAGAAGGATCGTTCACACCGGATGTGCATTGATTACCGGGAGTTGAACAAGCTAACGGTCAAGAACCGTTACCCGTTACCGAGGATCAATGATTTGTTCGACCAGTTGCAGGGAGCATATTGGTTCGCCAAGATCGATTTGAGGTCTGGATACCATCAGGTGAGGGTGCGAGATGAGGACGTCCAGAAGACAACGTTTAGGACGCGTTATGGGCATTATGAGTTTGTGGTGATGCCTTTCGGACTCACCAATGCCCCGGCAGTGTTCATGGACCTCATGAACCGGGTGTGCAGGCCAATGTTGGATCGTTCGGTGATTGTATTCATTGATGACATTTTGGTATATTCGAGATCTAGAGAGCAGCATGAGGAGCATTTGAGGGAGATCATCAGAGTTCTGAGATCGGAGAGGCTTTATGCCAAATTCTCCAAGTGTGATTTCTGGTTGCGAGAGGTCCAATTCCTAGGACATCTTGTTAACCAGGAAGGGATATTGGTCGATCCGGCCAAAGTTGAGGCGGTTATGAGTTGGGAGGTGCCGAGGTCACCCCCCGCGATCAGGAATTTTCTTGGGTTGACCGATTATTATCGAAGATTTATCAGGGATTTCTCTAAGATCGTAGTGCCACTCACTAGGATGACCCGGAAGGGTGTCGCTTTTTCATGGGGCCCCGAGCAGCAGGCCTCCTTTGAGACGCTTCGCCAAAGGTTATGCGAGTCCCTGGTGTTAGCCCTCCCGGAGGGAATGGAGGACTTTGTTGTATACTGTGATGCATCGATCTTGGGGTTGGGAGCGGTGCTGATGCAGAGAGGGCATGTGATAGCATATGCATCGAGGAAGTTGAAGCCTCATGAGACAAGGTATCCCACCCATGACCTAGAGTTGGTAGCAGTGGTGTTCGCCCTCAAGATTTGGCGCCACTATTTGTATGGAGTTCAGTGTACGATATACACAGACCATAAGAGTCTGAAGTATTTAATGGATCAGCCCAACCTAAATATGCAGCAGAGGAGGTGGTTGGATGTGGTTAAGGATTACGATTGTGAGATCCTGTACCATCCGGGCAAGGCTAATGTGGTAGCCGACGCACTGAGTCGTCGGGCAGAGAGCGCCCCGTTGAGAGATGTATGTTTGCGATTGACCGTGATGACTCCGGTGTTGGACACCATTCGAGGAGCACAGGCTGAGGCAGTGAGGTCGGAAAACCAGAAGAGAGAGCGAGTTGTTGGGTTGGTATCGGAGTTCGTTACCGATGGTCGGGGGCTTATGACTTTTCAGGAGCGTATTTGGGTACCGTTTGTGGGAGGAACGCGTACCATTTTGATGGAAGAGGCTCATCGGTCGAAATTCTCGATCCATCCTGGGGCCACTAAGATGTATTTGGATTTGAAGAGGGAGTATTGGTGGCCCTGTATGAAGAGGGATGTTGCGTGGTTTGTTGAGAGGTGCTTAACCTGCCGTAGGGTTAAGGCCGAACACCAGAGACCACATGGTAAGTTGCAGACGTTGGAGTTTCCTGAATGGAAGTGGGAACAGATCACCATGGATTTCATCACCAAATTGCCAAGGACTACTCGGGGAGTTGATGCAATTTGGGTGATTGTGAACAGGTTGACGAAGAGCGCTCACTTCCTTGCTATCAGCGAGAGTTCTTCCGCAGAGAAGTTAACAGAGATGTATGTGAGGGAAGTGGTATCTCGGCATGGGGTGCCGATCTCGATTGTCTCAGACCGGGATGTACGTTTCACTTCCAGATTCTGGAAGAAGTTTCATGAGGAGCTGGGTACTAGGCTTCATTTTAGTACCGCATATCACCCCCAGACAGACGGACAGAGTGAGCGGACGATTCAGACGCTCGAGGACATGCTCCGAGCATGTGTATTGGATTTCGGGGGAAATTGGGATACGTATTTGCCCTTGGCCGAGTTTTCTTACAACAACAGCCATCATTTGAGCATTAGTATGCCACCCTTTGAGTTGTTGTATGGGAGGAGGTGTCGGACCCCCATTTGTTGGGGAGAAGCCGGACAGCACGTTATGGGAAACACTGAGATCATACTTCAGATGACAGAGCAAATCCAGCAGGTTAGACAGAGGTACTCTGACTGCTCAGAGTCGATAGAAGAGTTATGCGGACAGCCGCCGGTCCGAACTTGAGTTCCAGGTCGGCGACTTTGTGCTCCTGAAGGTATCTCCTTGGAAAGGAGTGATTCGATTCAGGAGGAGGGGCAAGTTGGGGCCCCAATATATCGGACCATTTCGGGTAGTCGCGAGGGTAGGAAGGGTAGCCTATCATTTGGATTTGCCAGCAGAGTTGGAGCAGATTCACAACACTTTCCATGTGTCGCAATTGCGGAAGTGTATAGTCGATGAGTCGGCAGTGGTTCCATTAGAGGATATTCAGGTGGATGCGAGCCTAAATTATGCTGAGAGACCAGTGGCAATCAGAGATCGGAAAATCAAAGTTCTGAGGAACAAGGAGGTACCTTTGGTTTTGGTTCAGTGGCAGCATTGGAAGGGGTCCGAGATGACTTGGGAACCGGAGCGTGATATGCGCGAGCAGCATTTGGAGTTATTTACAGAGCGAGACTTCGAGGGCGAAGTCTAGTTCTAGTGGGGGAGAATTGTAACAGCCCGGAATTTCCAGGTATTTATTATTCGTGTATTTGTGGAAAATTGTGAGTGGACTCAGCGAGTTGGAGCTCAAACTCGCCGAGTAGGATCGCGATTCTTGACGCGGGTTCACATCTGGACTCGGTGAGTCCACGCTGTGTAATGAAACCCTAATTTCCAGGGTTTGAGACCTATTTAAAGGGGCTTATGGCCATCATTTGCGGCCACCAACCCCTAGAGAGAAACCCTAAAGAGATTTGAGCATTTTGGGAGAGAAAAGAGGCCATTATTGACCTTTGGAGCTTGGTTTGGCAAGGCAAAGGAGATTCTAGCTAAGAAGAGGCAAAGGAAGTGGACATTCTGCGATTTTGGAGCTCAGAGCATCATCTTGGAGGTATATCTTGGCTTCCTTTTTCGTTTTTATGATGAACATGGGGGTTTAGGGATTCTTGACCCCTTTGTTGGCTAGATTTGATGTCCATTTCGTCCCTAATCATGATAAGGCTTGAGATGAGATCCATAGAGGTCCAGAAGAGTTGTATTCCTTAAGCTTTATGAGTGTTCATGAGAGTATTGGCCTAGAGTTATGAGATATGGGGCTAAAACATCATTTATGAGCAAATAGTTGTTGTTTGAGCCCCTAGGTTTTGACTTTACATGATTATCATGCTTGGGGAGGCCAGATCTATGAATGTATGGAACAGATCTGACCTTAGGAGTGAGTTTGAGTCGTTGCATGGCATGGACTCGCCGAGTCCGAAGAACAGAATCGGCGAGTAGCATGAAGATTGCCCAGTACCACTCAGCAAGTGGTCTTGCCGAGTGAGGGATTGACTCAGTGAGTCAGGGAGAGTCAGAGTGGGTTGACAGGTGGACTGAGTCAAGCTGGGACTCGCCGAGTTGTTCTTGAGACTCGGCGAGTTGAGTCGTGGAGGCCCCACAACTCATGCCAGGTGGAACTCGTCGAGCTAGGAGAATACTCGTCGTGTCAAGAGAGGATCCCAGGGAAATCAGTGTATGCGCATAGACTCGCTGAGTCGCTATAGTGTACTCGCCGAGTCCGGTCAAAGTTGACCGTTGACCATTGTCCAGTGTTGACCTATGTTAACTTGTTAAGGGATATTCAACCTTAGTTGTGAAGTGTTATTTAGAGATGTATTGTGTTATAGGAGGACTATAGATCGGGAGATCGAGCACGAGTGATTTCAGGGACTTGCGAGTTACCGAGATACGCGAGGTGAGTCTTCTCACTATACTTTACCTTGAGTAGGTAACAGAGTTATGTGATACAGTGCTTGTATGCTATATATATATATATATATATATATATATATATATATATATATATATATATATATATATATATGTTATGTGTTGCGCTGCATTATTCCTTGTGATTTATGCTGTGCATGTTTACAGAGTTAGAACCTGAGGGTTCACAGAGTTTGGGTGCACGGACCCATAGAATTATAGCCTCGAGTGGCTAATATGTGTTATATGTGGTATTTTGGGGAACTCACTAAGCTTTGTGCTTACACTGTTTGGTGTTAATTGTTTCAGGTACTAGTGACGACCGTGGGAAGGCGCTGGCTTGATCAGTACACACAGTACACACGCATGGGATTATGATTTTGAGATCTTGGGATTTTTGTATTACTTGGATTGAATTTCAATATAGTTGTTTTATGAATATTAAGTGAATTATGTTTTATAAAATTTGAAAATTTTGTTTTGAAATTTACGGTGTTACATATACGAATCACCGATCGAGAGAGAGGAAAATGTGAAAACGGTTGCGATTGAATGAGAGAGGGGGATGATGTATTCTCGATTTAGATGTCGTCTCTATAGATGATCTCTAGAAACGCCTTTTATCGTCCAATGCTTATTCTTGTAATGACCGGTTTAGAACCGGTAGTCAAAATGATCAAACCGGTTTAGAACTGGTGTAACTGGTTTAGATAGGTTTGAGTTTTTCTATAATGGAGCCGTTTGATAAGGAAAATTTCCCATCATTAGGGGAGAAAAGAAGATCCAGGAAAAGGATGTGTCATGACATGAGCCTTCTTTATCATATCTTGACCCTCTCACAAAGCTGTGTGACATGGAAGTTCAAAATATAATGCATTTCCAAGAAATGGCAAATCAATTATCTGATGCATTTATTGACAAAAAAGGGTTACTAAATCATGTATATCAGATGTCAATATTCCAGCTCGAATTGAAATTCCACATGGACAACCTGAAGATAAAGTCACTCAAGAGTCTAAAACACGCCATAAGTGTGGAAGGACATTTGGTTCTAAGGATAAGAACCCACAAAAAAGAAGAGCAACAAAAAATGCACTAGATCATGAGGAAAGTTTTCCTAGAGAAACACAAATTATTCAATTCCCCCGGGAAAGGAGGATGATGCATAAAATTATGGTCAAACAAATAGAATATGTGACCAAAATGAAACTGAAAATATAGATGAAATATTATATTATTCAGTTTCATGTGATATTAAGAATGATGATCCCGAACCACAATCTGTCATTGAATATCAAAGAAGAAATGATTGGGCTAAATGGAAGGAAGTTGTGAAAGTTAAATTAAATTCTGTTAACAAGAGAAAGGTTTTTGGGACCATCATCCTCACACCTAAAGTTGTGAAACTATTAGGATATATATGGATCTTCATACGAAAAAGAAATGAGAATGACTAAATTGTAAGATACAAGGCTTGTTGCTCAAGGTTTCTCTCAAAGACCTGGAATTGATTACGAAGAAACTTATTCACCGGTAATGGATGCAACAACTTTCAGATATTTAATCAGCTTGGCAGTATCTAAAAATTTAGAGATGCATCTTATGGATGTTGTTACAACTTACTTGTATGGATCACTTGATAGTGATATCTATATGAAAATCCTTGAATGATTTAAAAGCCTGAAGCATTAAGTGTAAAACCCAAAGAAATGTATTCTATAGAATTACAAAGATATTTGTATGGGTTAAAGCAATTTGGGCACATGCGGTCAATCGTTTAATCGATTATTTGACAAGTAAAGGTTATAAAAATAACACTATTTGTCCATGCATATTTATTAAGAAATCAACATCCAGATATGTCATCATTGATGTTTATGTTCATTATCTAAACATTATTGGAACAAATAAAGAAATAATTGAAGTGATTGAAATTTTGAAGAAAGAATTTGAAATGAAAGACCTTGGAACAACCAAATATTGTCTTGGTTTATAGATTGAGCATATACGTAACAGAATACTTGTGTATCAATTAAATTACACAGAAAGAGTCTTGAGATGTTTCAATATGGACAATGCCAAACCTTTAAGCACTCCAATGGTTATTAGATCATTAAAAATTGACAAGGATCCATTTCGTCGATGTGAAGAAAATGAAGAAGTCCTTGGTCCATAAGTACCATACCTTAATGCAATTGGAGCTATTATATATCTTACGAATTGTACTAAACCTAACATTTCTTTCACTGTAAACATGATACCAAGATTTAGTTCAACCCAACAAAAAGACATTAGAATGAAATCAAATATATTTTTCGATATCTACGAGGAACAAGTGATTTTGGGTTATTTTATCCTAACAATTCAAAACAAGGCTTGATTGGTTATGCAGATGCAGGTTATTTGTCTGATCCTCATAAATCTAGATCACAAACTAGATATGTATTCATGAATGGAGGTACTGCAATTTCCTGGTGTTCTCAAAAGTAAATACTTGTTGCCACATCCTCAAATCATGTTGAAGTAATTGCACTAAATGAAGCTAGTAGAGAATGTACATGGTTAAGATCGATGACACAACTAGTTTTAACTTCATGTGGACTTGAAAAGGATATAGGTCTAACTTTAATTTATGAAGATAACTCAACATGTGTCACTCAAATGAAAGAAGGATATATCAAGAAAGACATGACAAAACATAGCCCTCCAAAGTTTTTTGAGTGCAGTCAAGAGATTATAAAGAACCATCAAATCGAAATCAAATATGTTCAATCCAGTAACAATGCAGAAGACCTTTTTATGAAGGCACTTCCTACTTCAATCTTCAAGAAACACGTCCATGGCATCGGAATGCCACATGTGCATAGAATATAATGTGATAGATGTCTAAATAAGGGGGAGTCAACTATACACTGCACTCTTTTTTCCCTTCGCTAAAGTTTTATCCCACTGGGTTTTCTTTAGCAAGGTTTTTAATGAGGAAGTACATCAAAGTTAAACACTAAAATGATGTCATCCAATGGGGAGTATTGTAAATAATTTGTGGTGATGTAAATAATTGGTGGATGATATAATAATTGGTGTATGGTAAATTTTTGAACATTTCTAATTAGTTACAACTATATGTTAGTAAAATTTGTAGTATAAATACCCCTCCATTGTAAAGGATGATACACATCCAAAGTGATGAGAGATATAACTTTCATATTCTCTTTAAATATTCTTTCTTCTCAATTGAAGTTCTTATAAACGTTTACTAGTTTGGTTTCGTTTAAAGTTATATTAATTATACTTAATATATATATATATATATATATATATATATATATATATATATATATATACACACACACACACACACTTAAGGATGTCTTAAAGGTGGTCCTAAGGACCGTGTAGTGTCGTCATGTATTATATAGGATGGTGACGTTTAAATAAAGTCATCCTTATTGATAATGCTAAAATATATGAAAAAATAACTGTTTCAAATATAAGTATGCATGTATACAAATTCCATTGAAAGAAATCTTAGCAAAGACAGCTAAATTTTGTACAACCATTCTTTTAAGATCGTTAGAAACAAAGGCTAGGCGTACTCGATAATGAATTATGTGTGCTTAATAAATACAACCATGGCCAGTCCAAGACGATGTGAGGCCCGAGGCAAAACACAAAAGTGGGGCTCTTTCCAATATATATATATATATATATATATATATATATATATATATATATATATATATATATATATATATATATATATATATATATAATAGCTTCAAACAAACAACGAAGTAAAGAAAACTCAGAAACAAACAACATATAAAAAGATATCTACACCTTTGTATTCAATAGTAAAAAAAAATGTGTCTAGTTGTTTCATCCAACACACCTTTATCACAAAGATATACATCACCAAAACTTACCCTTCAACTTATGGTTCATAGCTAAACTATACTATTGAAATTAAATTTCTATAAAAAAAAACAAAGAAATAAAAACCTAAAATGATTTATTTTTCCAAAAGATAGCATGATACAAAGTGTAGTATATCATTGAACATTGCATAAATTGCAACAAATACTAACAATCTACTTCTATCACATTTTTCCTTTTTCACTTAGATGGCTTTAAAAGACTCTTTTGCTATCATCTATAGCAACATCATCCTTAATTCATTAACTTGCATACCTATAATCATAACTAAAAATACAAAAAACTTGCCTAAAATGAAAATGCATCAGGTTCTTGTTCTTGGCTTGCACTTAAATTCAGCCAAAAGTGCAATACGATCTGAAGACCATCCACAATCAGAAAAGGTCGGATACTCCTCCAATTTTACACAACACAAAATTATGAAGTTAAAAAAAAGATTCATAAAAAAATCGAATTTCAACCAAGAATAAAAAATTTCAAGAATGTTATAAACTGAAAGTTACAAAGACTTATCAATTTCGTCTCAATGTCGAGTATTCTTGATTTTGTCGCAATTTCAAGAAGATTTTGAGTATGAGTTACTCTCGATTCTAGTCTTTGAGTCACCCACCGATGCTATTTTAGACAAAGAAAACTAGAAATCGAAAATAAGAAGGGTATGAATCGATTTCAATTTTCTAGAATCATGAAAATATGGAAAAGCAATTAGACTTTGGATGCTCTGATTCTCAGTTCTAGTATGGTACATGACAACGTGGTTTTTGTGGACAAACTCAGAAACTTAGAAAATCAGAAAAAGATGGAGATCGGAGAATCAGAGAAAAAACTATTCACTTGAAATCTTAAATAAGAAAAAAGAAATTAGAGAAGAAATTGATTCACTAACCATTGTTTCTAGATTCTGAAGAAGAGTTGTTTGGATTTTCCATAGGAATCGATTAATCTTGGAAGATCAATTGCGCCTTGGAACTTGGAAGTCGGATGTTGCACGTTTCCTACCAGTTTCTCTTCTGGATTGACGTAGTTATAGG
Source organism: Lactuca saligna (assembly GCF_052625555.1). Taxonomy (NCBI): domain Eukaryota; kingdom Viridiplantae; phylum Streptophyta; class Magnoliopsida; order Asterales; family Asteraceae; genus Lactuca; species Lactuca saligna. The sequence continues at coordinate 63,032,174 of NC_136420.1, read as the reverse complement.
TTAATTAGAGTATTGGGCTCTAAAAATCTAGCCCAATCGGCTTAAAACTGATGGATCAATACCATATAACCAATTGGGGGCCCTTTGGCATTTGGGGGTCTGGGGCGGTCGCCCAGCTTGCCCAAACCCATGGGTTGGCCCTGATTACAACAAAACTAAAAAAATCTAGATTCCAGACTATATTGAATCAAATAATCAAATCAAAAATGATTCTATATATCTAATTATTCATCAATATTTTAATTTCATATTAATATTTTTCAGCTTAACTAGATACTGCTACATTAATTCAAAGCAACATATTTAAAGGCTTAAGTAAAATCAGTAACTACAAATGTCAATACGTTAAAATTTTAACAGATTTTGTGTAACCAATCCTCGGATAGGGGACTTGTGAAAAAGCAAATATGAATAACTGCAACATAATTTCTATCTAAAACATAATTGTTCTCGTTGACATATATATATATATATATATATATATATATATATATATATATATATATATATATATATATATATATATATATATATATATATATATATATATATATATATATATATATATATATATATATATATATGAGGGTTCACTTGATAAAAAAAAGGTTGAAAATGAGAGAATCATTTTCAACACATATTTATTTTTCTGTAAAACACTTAGGCGTAACGATCGAATGTGTTACGAATATACATGTGTTTTCCAAACAAACATGTTTCGTTAAAGTATGTTAATCATTACCTTAATATATGCAAAAAAAACATTTTTTTTGTTTTTTTAAAATTTTTAGAATGCTATTTTTATCGAAAATTTATTTTGAATATACAAAAATTCATAATTTTTTATTATCTATAAATAGAAATCCATGTTAATATAGTTTTGAGATAAAATAAAAAAATTATTTATTAGAGTTTCAGCTATCATTATTTATAATGAATAAAAACGCATCAGTTTTTATTACAGTACATTCGTTATTTACTTATTAATAAAACACATGTTTAATTTTTTTACATCTTAAGTGTCGTTTATATATGTATATAACATTTTATAAAGTTTTCTTACCTAACATATATTTTTGGACATCATCTTTCGTCATATGTTATATTTATATATGAATAAAACGTATATTAGTTTTCTTCATATGTTATATTCATATATTGTAATAACTTGTATCAAAAAAACATAAATGTAATATATATAATTTGATTATATCAATTTAAAAGAAAGAGGATTAGTTCGCAATTAATGGGTTAATTATATACAAATTATGAGGCTTAATGATCAAAACCGTCACCTTGATTAGGCTAGTTAAATGCGAGCAAATGAAAGGGTTTCGCCGGTTATAGACTTAGGCATTATATATATATATATATATATATATATATATATATATATATATATATATATATATATATATATATATATATAGCATGAAAAATCAAGTGGAAACCCCACTAGAATTGTGAAAAAGACGAAGAATCAAGGGAGAAATCGGGTGTTGAATTTCTTGAAGATTTTCGGAGTGGTTCTTGAAATTGAGGTAATGTTACGTGATTTAAGTTTGATATTGTTGTTTGGATAGATTTACATGCATGATAGGTGTATTTTGGTTCCACATATTGTCTTGATTCGACCCACACTAATAGTAATTTGACAAAAATCTAAAAATAGAGTTTTTGAAAATAAAACCTGCAACTCGTATGTTTATAGAATTATTGCTAAATTTTTACGGGAATATGCCAACAGAAGGTGGAGATGCTTTGTGGTAATTTTAAAAAAATATTTTACATACTTTTTCGAAGATGCATTATATTCTAAAAATGGCAGTGGGTAAATTTGTTTGCGGGTAAAGAAGATGACTATCCGGGTATATTTTTTTTGGGTGGGCGGAATTGTTTTTCAGTGTTTTAAAATAAATTACTTACAATTTTAAAACCAAAATATAGTAGGAGCTTACTGGTCAATGAAGGTGATTGTACTCAAGGTCGTGTTATCAATCCTTGGGCACGTCTCCTTTTATTTCAGTTTTTTTTTGGGCAAAATGAATCGTGTTCCTTTACTTGCTTGAAAAGATATTTACACAAATGATCCTTACCTTTTGAAAGGTTTGCTGAATCTAACCTTGTGCTTAATAAGCACGCATTTGTTGAAAGAAAAATTAAGTTCATGAAACTTTAATTTTAGTCCCTGAAGTATTTTTTTATGAACTGGGGTCTTATTCAAAAGTTAAATACGGCAACTTCACATGGTCGTATTTTTGAACGCTGTGAAAGTTTATTTATTTATTTTTATTCACTTTGTTGGGCTGAAGATTATTTTGAAGATTGCGTCTTTTGGGCTCGATAGTATAAGTTACTTTGCATTCCGGTTTGGGCCTGTCCAACCGAGAACCTTTTATGTTTTGTATATAAGTTTACGCTTGCATGCTTATTAGGTTAACGATTTTAGAGATTAACGACATAGCGTTTCATCTAGAGTATAACAGGTTTCTTTAATCGTTCTTGTAACCTACCAATCCTCTACAGTTGATGTTCTTAATCGAGCTCTTCTGAGGATTTTGTTTAATCATTCGACACGTTTGATTCCATCTTGACTTGTTCTTATTATTGCGTTCATACAGTTTTATATTTACATACTTGTTCAAGATCTAATCGATCTTTGTAGATTAAAGGTTGGTTTAATCGCATCAATTGGTATCAGAGCAGGAGGCTGTGTAATTGATACACATCTTTTCTGTGAAAAAGATTTCCATTAGGGTTTTTCCGCAATTATCAATATTTATTGAGCCGTCATCTCTTTATTGACATATCTTGATATTTATTGTTTTGCCCTAATCTGCTTTATTACAAGTCTGATATTTGAACAGGTTTTTACGATCATAATGGACGCGATGCAATCAAACCCTATTAATATTTCCAACAGCATCGGTTCGACGACAAAGATTCCAATCTTATACACCCATGACTATGAAGTATGGGCGCATCACTTTGAAGACTACGTGATTGGATCGGAGGATAATGGGTACCTCATATGGGAAGCCATCATCAATGGACCATTTTCTCATTCTGCAACGTCCAGAATTATTAAGACTCAAAAGGAGTACAATGATCTGCTAAAGGACGTGAAGGATATTGCACAAGATGAAAAGGACAAATTCCAGTGCAATATTAAGGCGTTAAGGTTGATCAGATTCGCCCTTCAGTCCGACACATTCAGGTTGGTCAACTCATGCACGACGGCAAAGGAAGTTTGGGATAGACTTCGTGAACTGTATTCTACAGACGAGGATCTTGAACATTCTATTCAAACTTTGCTTTTATCTGAGTTTGGAGAATTCAGGCAAGGGGCCGAAGAAACGGTGACCCAGACGTTTGATCGCTTCAATCATCTTCTCAGCAAGATGATCAAACATGATATTGAAAGGAAGCTTATCGAACAGAAGGTTACTTTCTTGAATGGATTGAGGTTTGAATGGAGAGCAGTGGTTTCCACAGTCAAAGCCCATGAGCAGTTTAAATCATACTCTTTGGCGAAACTGGTGGGTATTCTCAAGTCCCAAGAGAAGATTGTGTTGCAAGAAAAGAACATCGTTTCTAGTCTTGGTTCGTTGGCCCTCCTATATAAAAGTAAAGCTGTGATGGAGGATGAAGACCTCAACTTGGAGGAATATGACCTCACGTCTGAGGATTATGCCTTGATGGTGTCCAATCCCAAGAGGTTCATAAAGAAGAGATTCCCCAGCAACAAAAACCGAAACTGGCAGGGGAGTTACAGCTCTAAAAAAGTGAACAATGAACCGAAGGTTGAGGAGCCCAAGAAGGAACCGAAGGTGGATGGCGATTCCGGAGTAAGCTGCTTCTACTGTGGTGGGAAAAACCACTATGCTAAGGACTGTGTCCTTAAGAAGATGGCTGAAAAGGATGATGGAAATGATGAGGAAGCCGTGTTACAGAAAAGATTGGACGAGTTGAGAAAGAAGAAGTCTACCGCTAACCCTTCTATTAATGCTCTCATTGTGCAGGGTTCGGTTAATGATGACGAGTTCGGTAGCACGGAAGTTTGGTCTACCGACTCAGAAGACGATGAAGTGAGGAAGCCTACCCATGGAAAGGCTTATGTGGCTAAGGAGGAAAGCAGTGGAGGAAGATGCTTCATGGTGACTGACATATCCCAAATGAGGGGATACAACACCGATGGAGGAAGTGATGGACCGAAGGTATAGGAGGACATGTGCTTTACGGCCAAACCACTCAGCCAGCAGTTCAATGAGCTCGATGAACTGATAAAGAAGTTACAATTTGTTTTTATTTCATCCAAAGTACCACCATCCTCATATGAGAAAGAAATAAAAAATGTTAATACACGAATTTCTCATCTAGATAGTAGCTTAACTCAAACTCGAGTCACCAATTCTAACCTAACTGATCAATTAAGCAGGGTGGCGTCGAAGAGTGAGGAGCGGAGAATGTGGATCGAGTTAAAGGAGTCGGAATTAGTTAGAGTTAAAGATGAAAACATTTATTTGCAAAGAGACAATTTAAAATTGTTAAAACAGCGGAATGTTTTTTGTTTAATTGCTAAACGTTTGTATTCTAATATTACTCAGCTTCACTTGGATTGTGAAATAGGCCATAAGATCCATCGCATGATTTTGCCCTTCCTAGAGTTTAAGGAGGATGAAATCGATGTCGAAGCCTACAATTGTGAGAGTGTGATATCGTCTGATGATGTCAATCCGACCTACATGTATGGACTGGACAAAATTGAGTCCTTCATTAAATCCAAGGACCACAAGGACATGCTTAAAAACCTTTTGGATGAAAATGACAGACTTAAACTGAGAACCGAAACCATGCAAAAATTTGACTCTTTAAACGCCAACGTAAGCTCAGAAAACAAAATTGATGTTGAAAATGCATCTGAGCTTAACGAGGACGAAAACATGAGTGAAATTTCTGTAGAGGACACGGTTGACTGCTCAGAATTTGTTAAAAACGAACCTGAAAACCACAAGAATCTTATTTCTGAAAATTCAGTGGAGTTCACTTGATTGTCCCATCAAAAGTCCCCAATATTAGTTGAGAAAGCAGTTGTGTATCAAAAGGTTAGGACCACTCCGAATCAAGTACACAAGGTGACAGGAGTAACCGAACATCAAACAGCTGAACTCACAGCTATTGTAAACGAAGACAATGCTGATGGTTGCGATGAGTACTTCTGGGAAGCTCCAATAGATAATGTAAACGAAACCGTTGGCTTATCTGAAAGAACCTCCTGGATGAGTAAAGGAAGATACATACCTGAACCCTTGAATAAGCCGGACAATTTCGATGAGCCAAGCACCAGTGGTACGAAAGATATTCCTTAGGAGGATGATCGTTCGGCAAAAGAAGATACTCCCTCTGCTCCTTCGGCTCAAAGTAAAACTCCTGCAATTCAAAAGGAACCAGCCAAGGAGACACCGAAAACGAAAGCGAATTTTCATCATCAACCTAAACAGATGAGAAATAGGAAGAGAGAAAGGAACCATAGATACAGGAAGAACTTTCTGAAAGGAAACAATTCTGGCATTCCCAGAATGCATACTTCTCACACCAAGACAAGAATCTGAAGTATGAAAACAATCCTGTAGGAAAGCCTGAAAGTCACAACAACCGAAAGCCAAGGTTCGGTTCACAAGAAAATATCAACCGAAGGCAAAGGTTCGGTTCTGAAAAAGACTCCAACCGAAACCAAAGGTTCGGTTCCAAGGACAGCTCAAACCGAACACAAAGGTTCGGTTCTGAAGTCAAAAGAAAACAAGACTCTAAGATCGGTCCCCCCAACGATCAAAAGCAAAAGGGTCATCTAGAGTCTCCAGCCAGGAAGTCCTCTCAATACAAACCCTCTCATTCTAATTCTTCTCGTTCTTCTAACTCGTCTACTTCCACCGATTCATCTCCATCTTGCTCTAAAGCCAATTCCCCTTTTTCTCAAAAATCTCATTCGTCAGCTGAACAAAAGGGAAAGCAGAAGGTCAGTGAATCCAAACCAAGCACACCCAATCCTAACAAAATAAAAGTTTTTACCATTAAAAGGAAAGATAAAACAACTCTTATAAAACGAACATATCTAGTTGACATCTCTCTTACTGTTCCCGTTCCCATGAAAAGCTCACGTGGACCCAAGAAACTTTGGGTTCCTAAATCTGCCTAATTTTTGCAGGTTATAAGTGACGAGCAGTTCGACGAAGAATGGTACATCGATAGTGGCTGCTCACGTCACATGACAGGGAGGAAAGAGGAGCTTAGGGAATACAGATCTCTTGCAAATGGTGGCAACGTCAAGTTTGGAAATAATTCTTTTGGCACCATAAAGGGATACGGGATGATAACAAATGGGGACTTTACTATAAGGAAGGTGGCTTATGTGGAAGGACTCCAACACAACCTCATTAGTGTATCTCAGCTTGTTGGAGGTAAAGGTCTCAAAGTCTCATTCGATGATGAAGGTTCTGAAATCATAGAGAAAAGGACAAAGAAAGTGATTCTCAAGTCAGAGCGAAAGGGTGAAATGTTTCCCTTAAACCTTAAACCCATCAAAGGAAACCCAACTATATGCTTGTTATCAAAAGCTCAATCCGACGAAAGCTGGTTGTGGCACCGAAGGCTCTCTCATCTCAATTTTAAAGATATCAACCGACTTGTCACTGGAGGTCATGTTAGGGGTCTTCCATTGCTCAAGTTCGACAGAGATCATTTGTGTGCTGCATGCGAAATGGGGAAGCAGAGTCGTCAAAGTCACCCATCTATAATCAACACAAAAGTTATTGAACCACTCGAATTACTTCATATTGATTTGTGTGGTCCTTCATCTATCGAAAGCATTGGTGGTAGCAAGTATATTCTTGTTATTATTGATGACTTTTCACGATTTACATGGGTATTCTTTCTAAAGCTTAAATCTGAAGCGACTCAAAAGCTGAAAGTGTTTATCAAGAAAATTGAAGTACAGCTCAAGAAGGTTGTTCGCAACATCAGGAGCGACAATGGTCTTGAATTCAAGAACAAGGAGTTTGAAGAGTTTTTTGCAGAAAAGGGAATTAGTCACAATTTCTCAGCTCCCTACACACCACAACAGAACGGAATAGTCGAAAGACGAAACCGATCTTTGTGTGAAGATGCCCGAACTATGCTAAGTTTCGCTTCCTTACCTCTTTATTTTTGGGCTGATGCTATTTCGGCTGCTTGTTTTACACAGAACAGGTCCTATCTCAACAAGCGATTCACGCTCACACCATATGAGATACTAAACAATAGAAAGCCCAATGTGAAATTTTTCCATGTGTTCGGCTCAAGGTGTTTCATCTTTAACTCTAAAGAACACCGCAACAAGTTTGATGTCAAAGCCGACGAGGGAATTTTTATGGATTATTCGCTCACATCCAAGGCATACAGGGTCCTAAACAAGCGTTCGAGAAGGATTGAAGAGACATACTATGTGACCTTTGACGATAGCTATGTCAAGAAGCTACAGGCCAAAGAAGACACCGCTGGGGAAATCTTTCCTCTAACTGGCCAGGTCACAGTCTCGGTCGCCAATTTATACGACAAATTTCTAGAGCTCTTTGACGAACCGGAGAAAGCTTCACTCTCCGAAGCAGGTGCAGCAGACAACAAAGTTGATAATATGAAGCAGATTGTCGAAGATGCTGCAAGAAAAATGCAGGAAGGAGAATCGACCACTAATGACTCTCCATCCAACAACGCTTCAGTCGAGGGGGAGCCAAGCTCTCATGTCGAGGGGGAGCCAAATTCTCATGTCGAGGGGAGCCAAGCTCACAAGTCCAGGGGGAGCCAAATTCTACAACATCAATCGAAGGTCCTTCATCAACCGAAGGTGCTTCTCCAACCGAAGATACCTCTCCAACCGAAGGTGCTTCAACGCCTGGAAGCTCAGCACCACAAGAAACACCTGAACCTCATGTTTCTCAAAGCTCATCAATTGAGGGGGAACATAATGATATGACGCTCGATTACGACAGCCAATCTGAGCCAGAAGAAATGATTAATGCTGAACTAGACCCAACCTTTGATCCGAATTACCCTCCTCTTGTCAAATGGACCAGAGATCATCCTATCTCTCAAGTAGTTGGTGATGTATCTGAAAAGGTTCTGACCCGATCACAACTGAAGGCAAAACAGACATCCTTATTTTCAAAGGTTGAGTTTTGTATGTTTAACTCATTCGTATCAAAAGTTGAACCGAAGACAGTTAACACTGCCCTAGATCACTCTGATTGGGTTCAAGCAATGCAAGACGAACTGAACGAATTTAAAAGGAACAAAGTCTGGCGCCTCATTCCAACTCCTCCAGATGCTTCGGTTTTTGGTCTCAAATGGGTTTTTAGGAACAAAATGGACAAGGAAGGTAATGTTATCAGGAACAAGGCTCGTCTGGTTGTAAAGGGATACTGTCAGGAGGAAGGGATAGACTATGAAGAGACTTTCGCTCCAGTAGCTAGGCTAGAATCTGTTAGAATATTTCTGGCTTATGCTGCTCACAAAAACTTTGAGGTTTTCCAAATGGACGTCAAGTGTGCATTTCTCAATGGAGAACTCGAAGAAACTGTGTATGTGGAGCAACCTCCTGTGTTCGTGAACAAAAAGCATCCAAATCATTGCTATATTCTGGATAAAGCTGTGTACGGCCTCAAACAAGCTCCGAGAGCCTGGTATGAAACGCTTACAAAATTTTTAAAGATGTCTAAATTTAAACAAGGTTCGGTTGACCCAACCTTCTTTCGCAAAAAGGAAGGTAACCACCTTATGATAGTTCAAATTTATGTCGATGACATCATCTTTGGCTCCACGAATCCCAGCTTAACAGCTGAATTCAGAAAGCTGATGGAGACTAAGTTTGAAATGAGCTCAATGGGTCCTATTAACTTTTTCCTTGGTTTAAACATAAGACAGGGACCCGAAGGCATCTTTATTAATCAGGAAGCTTACACGAAGACTCTCCTAGAAAAGTTTGGCATGATGGGAGACTCAAAAGTCAAAGTCCCAATGGCATTCGGCACCAAACTTACCCCATCTCTAGATAAACCGGCTGTCGATATCACGCTCTATCGTCAAATGATAGGCTCACTGATGTATCTAACTGCTAGCAGACCTGATATCATGTTTTCTGTGTGTTATTGTGCTCGATTTCAGGCAAACCCACGCGAACCTCACATGCTTGTAGTGAAGAACATCTTACGCTATCTCAAACGAACCACCTCCTTAGGTCTATGGTATCCATCCAACTCAGGCTTCTTCGTTCAAGCCTATTCTGATGCTGACCTTGGAGGATGTGGACTCGACCGTAAAAGCACAACTGGTGGCTGTCAATTCCTTGACGGGAAGTTGGTCAGCTGGCAATCCAAGAAACAAACGTGTGTGTCATTGTCTACTGCCGAAGCGGAATACATTGCCGCTGCATCCTGCACATCACAAGTGATTTGGATCCAGAGTCAACTTCGAGACTATGGACTCAATATGAAGAAGATCCCACTATATTGTGACTCTGAAAGTGCAATTAGGATCTGTCATAACCCAGTGCAACACTCTAAAACCAAACACATAGCACTGAGGTATCACTTCATCAAAGATCACGTGGAAGATGGAAACGTTGAAGTTCACTTCGTAAGAACCACTGATCAACTGGCTGACGTCTTTACCAAAGCTCTTCCTGAAGCATCATTCAATAAAATATTGCAAGGGCTAGGTATGATGGAATCAGAGTCAGTACCTCACACTACCTCTCAACCTCAAACGTAAGAAGCGAAACCAACTGAACGTTCGGGTTCAGTTCAACTATCTGACTCGCTCATTACTTCAAAGGTAGTCTTTCTCTGTTGTATATTTCTTGTACAATTTTGTTTTTCCTTGTGTTAAAAATATTTTTCCTTGTATGTCTAAATTCCTTGGTTTCTCAAAATTTCCTCAAAACCGAAACCTACCGAAGGTTCGGGTTAGGTTTTTCAAAATTTTGTTGAACCGAAACCAACCGAAGGTTCGGGTTCGGTTTTTCAAAATTTTCCTAAACCGAAACCAACCGAAGGTTCGGGTTCGGTTTTTCAAAATTTTCTTGAACCGAAACCAACCGAACGTTCGGGTTCAGTTTTTCATATTCTTTCCAAAGTTTTTTTTTAAGTTTTATTCTTTTTCTTTTTTTTTTTACTTATTTTTTTTTAATCTCAAAAACTCCAAAAATATATTTTTTTTAATTTCTTGTGTGTTCGTGTTCGTTTATGTTGATAAATTTGATGAATTACCTAAGTGTCCCTAGAAGCATGCTGTTGTATGTGTCTCAAGCCTCATAAGATTTTGAATAATGGCCTTCATGACCTGGTATACACAAACCTTGTCTTCCCAATAAGGCTAACTCATTTATTCTAATCGTGAGCTACCTCACTCTTTTCTCACATGAGTTAAGAGTTTCCTGCTTGGTCCTTATTTTCGCAGCAGAGGTACTACGTTCTCTTACACCATCTCCATTTTACTTCTCCACTACACTCGTTCCATCATAGTAACCCTTAAGACTCTCAGAAATTACCGCTGAGGTTTATGGTTACACAACATTTGTGTTTATGATCTTAGTCTCGTGTCACTACGAGCTGCGTGAAACCCAAAATTCAACACCTAATGAATTGACGGTGAACAATTAAGTTGCTCAAGTTTTCACTAAAGGATTGACGAATGTACCCTACTAAAATCTCAAATTCTATTTTGTGTGATTCCTATGAAATTGTTAAACACCATAACATTTCTTCCCTTGGGATCTAGTTTTTAATTTTCTTCTGAGATTTTATATTTTTCCAAGCCACCCTTATTTAGTCTAATTAAAAGAAGCCTTTCAACATTTCTTAATAAATGTTTGATCGTAATTTAACGGGAATCCACACTTAAACCTTAAGGTCTCTCTTGTCCTGTGGCATTAAATGCGCGTGTGGAAATGGTAACGGCTTTTCTCTCTGAAACGGAGCTAGTTGGGCGGCGTGATCCTAGGAACCTGACACTCTCTCTCCTACGTGATCATCGCATGCCTCAACTGTCATCCATCTGTCACTCAAGAACCCGGTTCATATTTCCATACGAGATTTGAAACGATTTTTCTCTCTCCTCTCACCCACTATAAAAAGCCCTCTACACCACCTTTTACCTCTTTACTGCCTCCAAAATTTCCAAAGAGCAAATACTCCCAAACAGTTTCCTGTTCATCCTCTTCTTCATACCTGCATAAATGGCTGACTCATCTTCCGTTCATGCTACCTCACAAATCCTTCCCATCCGCCCACAACAATGTCTGGTCATTGATCTTAACCCACTGGCGTACGACTCCTATATGTCGCCGGTCATAGAATGTTTGAAGTATTCCCAACTTGCTCCGGCTCTCTCAAAAATTGAATCTGTGTTAATGGTGGCCCTATCGCAGGTTTACGCGACTGCCTACTACGACAAGGTCGTCGACCGGGTGTTTTTCGAGCTTGCAAAACACAAGACCTCAGTCTCTCGCCAACGCTTCTGCACCTTGCTAGGGTTTGTTGTTGACCCTTCAAGAGTTCATCCGGAGTCGATTCAGATTGGTCATCTGTATAACATGTTTTACAACATGGGATACACAGAGGTTCTCACCTCTATCGCTAAGTTGATGTTCTTAATCGAGCTCTTCTGAGGATTTTGTTTAATCATTCGACACGTTTGATTCCATCTTGACTTGTTCTTATTATTACGTTCATACAGTTTTATATTTACATACTTGTTCAAGATCTAATCGATCTTTGTAGATTAAAGGTTGGTTTAATCGCATCACACTTATTTAGGTATCTATTTATTTTATATGTTCTTCTGAAAGTGAAATTCTATTAGTTTAGCAAATTAAATTAAAATATAACATCATATGTTTAGATATCCGATTTATGCAATGTTGGCATATATTTAAGTAAGATTTTACAAATGTCGTAAATATGTTAGTAAATAACTATTGGTGGGTCGAACAAGATATGTGGATATCGGAACCAAAATGATCGCATATGATGTTTTTCTAGGATTGTTGCCTTAGAAATATGTTGGTTAAATGTAGGGAGCGTGTAGCGTGACAAGCTTTGGTTAAGACCTAACGCCAACGAGGTGAGTTTCGTGTGAATTTTGTGGTTGTTTGCATGAAAAGTTGATTCTAAATTATTCGCAATTATATGTTACCGTTGTTACTGCTATGAATATTTGTGTGAAATTTTGTGAATTATTTCATATAAAATGGTGAAAATGGTGGGTGACATATAGGGAATATGTGTATTTACACGGTGTTATTATTAGTCGTCGTACAGGGTGTTAGTACGCGGCGGAGAGCTTACGCTCTGTTTATCTAGCCGTAAGCATATTTGTTGTGCCCGGCGGAGGGACTCGTTCCCTGGAAATGACAGTAGTTCCCTAATGTGTCATCAAGGGTGGAAAGAAATGAAAAGAATTATATTGATAAATTGTTGCATTATTTTTATTTTATTGACGTCAATATGCATGAAAACCACGAACTCACTAGGCCCTAGGCTTACCCATTAGAATCTTTAAATGCACGCAACCCAGGAAATAACGTAGCAAGTGGCAGCGGGAATGGAAAGGATAAAGTTCAGACTTGAAGAAGGCGACAAGTTTTGAGGAAGACGTAGCGCACCAAGTGTTTAATTAAATTTATATTTGCTTCCGTTATTATTATTAATAATTACATTAGTATTTGAATCTTGATTTTTGGAAGTTTTGGGACTATGTTAAGTTATAATTATATTTGAAATTTGGTGCGTTACAAGTTGGTATCAGAGAGTTGTTTAAGCAGATTAGGTGTTTCCGTAAACACTTAAGCTAAGACAGGAAGGGTATGTTACGGGTGTGGTTCCCCTAACCACATTAAGTTGGAATGTCCCCAGAGTAAGGGTAACAACAATCAAGTCAGGATAACAGACAATCGGTCGACGGATAAAAAGGCTGACACTGGTAGATCGAAAGCTAGAGCTTTTCGCATGACGGCTCAGGAGGCTCAGGAGACCCCAGATGTGGTGACAGGTACTTTCCTAGTAAACTCAATTCATGCTAGGGTGTTATTTGATTCTGGTGCAAATAGATCTTTTGTGTCTACTACTTTTTGCAAAAACCTGGGTAGAAATGCAAAGACTCTACAACATGCCTTAGAAATTGAAACTGCTGACGATCATTGGGTAGTAGTAAGAGAGGAATATGATGATTGCTCTATCGAAATAGAAGGTAGTGTGCTACCGTTAAAATTAATACCTATAGCCCTAGGTGATTTTGATATTGTTATAGGGATGGATTGGTTGTCGAAAAACCAAGCGATTATAGATTGTGAAAATAGGATTGTTCAAGTTTGGGTGCCAGAAAAAGGAATGGTAAAGATTTACGGTGATCGGCGAATTAAGGACTCTATTTTGATATCAGTGACTAAGGCAACTCGTTATCTAAACAAAGGGTGTCAAAGTTATTGGGCATATGTTCTCGATGCCAAGCAGGACAAGCCTGAAATAACACATATACCAGTTGTACGCGAGTTCCAAGATGTGTTCCCTGATGACCTAACTAGTTTTCCACCGGATAGGCAAGTGGAGTTTCGAATCGATCTTACCCTAGGAGTAGCACCGATAGCTCGTGCGCCCTATTGGTTAGCACAAACCGAAATGAAGGAGTTGATGGCTTAGTTGCAAGATTTGCTCGACAAGGGTTTTATTCGTCCAGTACCTCACCGTGGGGTGCACCAGTACTATTCGTCAAGAAGAAGGATGGGACAATGCGAATGTGCATTGACTACAGGGAGTTAAACAAGGTGAATATAAAGAACCAGTATCCATTACTGAGAATTGATGACCTATTCGATCAACTCCAGGGGGCAAGTTACTTCTCAAAGATCGATTTGCGGTCAGGGTATCACCAGCTGAAAGTCAGAGAAGAAGATGTGTCGAAGACATCCTTTCGAACTAGGTATGGTCATTATGAGTTTTTAGTAATGCCATTTGGTTTGAGCAATGCACCAGCTGCATTCATGGATCTGATGAACCAGGTGTGCAAGCCATACCTAGACAAGTTTGTAATTGTCTTTATCGATGACATATTGATATACTCTAAAAGTAAGGCAGACCATGAGCAACATCTGCGGCTAACACTTAGTCTATTGAGGAAAGAAAAATTATTTGCCACATTTTCAAAGTGCGAGTTTTGGCTTCGGGAAGTCCAGTTTTTGGGACATGTTGTAAACGAACATGGTATCAAGGTGGACCCAGCAAAGATTGAGGCGATTGAAAAATGGGAACCACCAAGAACCCCATCAGAAGTTCGAAGTTTTCTTGGGTTGGCAGGATATTATCGAAGGTTTATACAAGACTTCTTGCGCATAGCTGCACCACTAACTACCCTATCAAGGAAAAATGTGAAGTTCAAATGGAGGCCAGAGCAAGATAATGCCTTTAATGTCTTAAAGAAAAAGCTTAGCAGTGCACCAGTATTATCTTTACCAGAAGGAAATGATGGCTTTGTTGTTTATAATGATGCATATAAGTTAGGCTTGGGGTGTGTTTTGATGCAAAACGGTAAGGTGATTGCTTATGCCTCGCGACAGTTAAAGGTTGACGAGCGTAAATACCCAATGCATGATATGGAGTTGGCTGCAATAGTGTTCGCTTTAAAGATTTGGAGACACTATTTTTATGGGACAAGGTGTCAGATCTTCACTGATCACAAGAGTTTGAAATACTTGTTCGATCAGAAAGATCTGAAAATGAGACAGCAACGTTGGATGGAAGTATTAAAAGATTATGACTGTGAGATATTATACCATCCAGGGAAGGCAAATGTTGTAGCTGATGCACTAAGTCGTAAGGAAAGAAGAGAGTCACCGAAGACTCGGATGATGAAGATTAGCATAACCACCAGCTTATTAGATGATTTGAGAAAGAATCAAGAGGAGGCCTCGAAGGAAGAGAAATGGAAAAGTGAAAGGGTGGCGGGAGTAATACAATCATTGGAAAAGGATAGTCGTGGCTTGAAGTGTTTCCAAGGAAGGGTATGGGTACCACAAGTGGGTGAAGAGCGTAACTTACTTCTGAAGGAAGCGCACATGTCAAATTACTCAATCCATCCGGGAACAAACAAGATGTATCAAGACTTACGAAAATCTTACTGGTGGCCTGGTATGAAAAAGGATACAGCCTATTTTTTTGAAAGGTGTTTGACGTGCTTGAAGGTGAAGGCTGAACACCAAAGGCCATACGGTCAGTTACAGTCAATGGAGATTCTAGTGTGGAAATGGGAACACATCAAAATGGACTTTGTGACCAAGTTACCAAAGACACCGAAAGGATATGACGCGGTTTGGGTAGTTGTGGATAGATTAACTAAATCGGCGCACTTCCTTCCGATTAAGGAGACATACCCGTTGGAGAGGTTAGCTAAATTGTATGTTGACGAGATAGTGAAACTGCATGGAGTTCCACTGTCTATTATTTCGGATCGGGATAGTCGTTTTACGTCGACATTTTGGGGTAGTTTTCAACGAGAAATGGGTACTCGAGTAAAATTAAGCACGACATACCACCCGCAAACAGATGGGCAAAGTGAACAGACAATACAGAACTTGGAAGACATGTTAAGTTCTTGTGTTATTGATTTTGGAGGGTCGTGGGAAACTCATTTGCCATTAATTGAGTTTTCCTACAACAATAGCTATCATGCAAGTATAAAGTCGCACCATATGAGGCTCTATATGGTAGGAAATGTAGAACTCCATTATGTTGGAATGAGGTGGGAGAGAAACAGTTGGCTGGACTTGAACTTGTTCAGCAAACTACTGACAAAATCCAGGTGATTAGGGATAACATTAAGGTTGCTCAGGATCGGCAGAAAAGTTATGCGGATAAGCGGAGAAAGCCAATAGTGTTTCAGGTTGGTGATAAAGTTATGTTAAAAGTTTCCCCATGGAAGGGCGTTGTTCGTTTTGGTAAGCGGGGGAACTTAAGTCCTCGCTACGTTGGACCCTTTATAATTAAGGAACGTGTTGGAGAGGTGTCCTATCGATTGGAGCTACCAAGGTAAATGTAGGGCATTCATAGCACGTTCCATGTCTCTAATCTAAAGAAGTGTCTAGCGGACGCCGCCATGGAAGTGCCACTTCAAGAAATTAAGGTTGATGAGAAGCTATGATATACAGAAGAACCTGTTGCAATTGTAGATCGAAAGGTCATAAATTTAAGGAACGTGGAGATACCGCTAGTGAAAGTTCAGTGGAAGTATCATAAAGGTTCAGATGCAACATGGGAGACCGAACGAGATATGATGATTAAATACCCTCATTTATTTGATTAGTTCAAAATTCCGAGGACGAAATTTTTCTAAGGGGGGAATTTTGTAATAACTTGTATCAAAAAAACATATATGTAATATATATAATTTGATTATATCAATTTAAAAGAAAGAGGATTAGTTCGCAATTAATGGGTTAATTATATACAAATTATGAGGCTTAATGATCAAAACCGTCACCTTGATTAGGCTAGTTAAATGCGAGCAAATGAAGGGGTTCCGCCGGTTATAGACTTAGGCATTATATATAGCATGAAAAATCAAGTGGAAACCCCACTGGAATTGTGAAAAAGACGAAGAATCAAGGGAGAAATCGGGTGTTGAATTTCTTGAAGATTTTCGGAGTGGTTCTTGAAATTGAGGTAATGTTACGTGATTTAAGTTTGATATTGTTGTTTGGATAGATTTACATGCATGATAGGTGTATTTTGGTTCCACATGTTGTCTTGATTCGACCCACACTAATAGTAATTTGACAAAAATCTAAAAATAGAGTTTTTGAAAATAAAACCTGCAACTCGTATGTTTATAGAATTATTGCTAAATTTTTACGGGAATATGCCAACAGAAGGTGGAGATGCTTTTGTTGGATTAGTGTCTAAGTCCATAACTATTTTGGTATGTACTTGACCCGATGGTGCATGGTCCTTTTGGGTTGCCTTCACCAAAGCAACTTGATAGGATGATTTATGGAGAGTAAGGATTAAATACGATTTATTAATGTATTATGAGAATAATATATTAAAGGAGAAATCATATTGTTTAATTAATATTAGTCAATAATTAATTGATAATTAGTTTTGTGACTAAAAGAGATTAATTAAACTTAAGGGACTGGAATTGTAATTATAGGATAGTTGCAATTTGGGCCATGGATTGCCTTATATTAAGGGATGGACGAATTCTAATGGGAAACCCATAAGCAAATCGTCCATGGGCTTAATTAAAGGAGTCTATGGGTTGCTTAGGGCTTAAGCATCCAAATTAGGGTTTCCTTGTTAGATAACCCTAATAGCCCAACTATATAAAGACCCCTTATGGCTCAAAAACGTGGCTAATGTTCTTGTAAGGGTTTACACACGTTTTTGGCAGCCTCCAACCTCTCTCCTCTTCATCCTCTTGCTTATGGTGTTTGTGAACCATTAGAGGAGTTACACTTGTGACTCTAAGCCTTCCAAAGTCAATTCAAGGAGATTTGTGATTGTTATTGCTACATAACAATCAAGGTAACGTTATAAACCTATTCTCATGTTAATATGATTATTCGAATGCTAGAATTAGGGTTTATAGTCTTGGATAACTTGCATGTACAATAGAGAAACCTAGATCCAAGCATTAGGGTTTGTATGAGCACATAGGATGTCTTATGACTAAAACCCATCAGTGGTATCAGAGCCTTGATTGGTATCTATTGTATTGATGCATATTTGATCGTAATAAGCACTGAAAATCGATTTTTTTGAGTTTTGAAGGTTTGACTCGCCGAGCCACTTGGTGAACTCGCCGAGTCAGCTGAACTCGACGAGTCCAAGCCCAGACTCGACGAGTCAAAGTGTCTGACAGCTCGTTTTCACGATTTTCTTCCTGTTTTGGTTTTGGATAATTACCATAAACTCGTTTTTGAGATAAAATCCGAATTTTTTCATTATTATGTGATTATCCTTACCTAAATAGAAGATAATTGTCAAAATTTAGATAATCACTTGTTTTATTAGATAAAGTTTGATTATTTGTAATTTAGATTTGAATTATCTTGTGAAATAGTTTCAATTTATCCCTTTAGGTTTTATAGTTTAAATTTGAACCCCAAATGTTTTGTTGTTTTGAAATTTAAATAGTTAAAACCCTAATGTTTTGAAAAAGGTTTCAAAACTTGCCCTCAAGTTTTGGAATTTAAATTTTGATTGAATAGTTTAATTTTGATGCATATTTAACTTCTAAACCCTTATGGTTTGAAATGTTTCAAAATTTGCCCTCAAGTTTTGGAATTTAAAGTTGATTAAAAGGTTAATTAGAAATGTTAAATTCTAAAACTCTTGTATTGTTTTGAAAAAGTTCAAATCACACCCTTATGGTTTTATTAATTAATTAAGGTGTATAATTAAAAGAGATTTAATAAATCCATAAAAGTTTAGGTTAACCTTTTAATTGAATTAAAAGTGTAATTGTTAAAGTTAACCATATAGTATTTTAAAAGTATAAAATACACCCTATACTATATATAACATTAAAAGTCTAACATTATATATGTGTATGAGTAAAAGTCAGTCTTACCGTTAGTAGGCCTCATTCACGAAGCTGGTCTATAAGGGGTGTTTAAGGAAATTGCCTATAAAATGGCGATTGAATGGGTATCCACTCTTACCCACCGCACTCTTGACTAGTGGAGGGTCGTTAGCCGAACGGGTAGGATAGGACGAAACCTTCCATTACAAGTATAATGAAATACAAGTAACTAAATGTTTTTTCAAATTCCCAATCTTAGTTACTTAGGCAAAAGTGAATTGATGCAATTCCATGAAATTACACTTTGTGCCCTTGCGAAGACGTTAGTGGAGCGTGTGTGGTTTACCGGCACACTAAATGGTTCTAAGCAAAGGTAGCAAAGGGTGACTCAATGTTTGTCATAGTTCGGTGGAGCGTGTGTGGTTTACCGGCACATCGAATAGGTGATTGTAACATGTGAGGGCACCATGTAGTTTGCATGGTTATTCACACCCGCTTTGTGATCCTCGGCATCCCAGTCACAAACTAGAGGGGCATATCGAGATTTAAACATGCCATTGAAATGTTCAATGAATCTCAAAGGATCTATAAGCTTAGGTACCTAACCACCTAACAACCTTATATAAGCTTAGATAAGCAGAGCAAAGTTATAAGAGCATCAATTGTAAAAGGTAATTGTTCAAAATTTGATATATATATATATATATATATATATATATATATATGTATATATATATATATATATATATATATATATATATTTGGTAAAGTGAATATACCTAACAACCTTATATAAGCTTAGGTACCTAACCACATCATACTACGTAATTTTGTATCATATTTGCATTGTAATCACCCAAAGTTCTTAAAATTCAACCTCATAACTTGATTGCTTCCAAAATCTTTGGACTTTGACCATTATCTTCCTTCAAATGACGTCTTTCTATCGGAGACCCTTTGGTGGACTTCATATACTACCGTTACAAATCAAATGGTGTAGGAGGAATATAATGGTGAATTTCTGAAAATCTTGGAAGTAAATCAAATTAAGGGTTGAAGTTTATGAACTTTAGACGATTGCAATGGAAATATAATGCAAAACAATGTAGTATAATATGGTTAGGTACCTTAGCTTATATAAGGTTGTTAGGTATATTCACTTTACCCATATATATATATATATATATATATATATATATATATATATATATATATATATATATATATATACATATATATATATATATATATATATATATATATATATATATATATATAACATCCGTTTTCCAGTTATGCCGCTTTCGAGTTTAAATCCTTTTATCTAACTTTGTAAGGTTTTGGCTTGGCCACGACGTGGTGATGGAGGGACCACAATGTGGCATTTCTAGTTTAATGGATGTGCATTTTCAAAACACCTCGACATGGTGAGCTGCTTGCCATGATATGGTGGTAACTAGGGTTCAAATCCTAAATCCCGAGATTCGTGCCCTCTTTAATGGCACTAACTCCTAATATTGCCTTATTTGGTAGTTTCCAACCTTTGAGATCGTATTACACCCAAACCCTAGCTTCCTTGTGTGTGTTTTGAGTGTGTGAGCTTATTTTATGAATGTTGAAGGAAGAAGGATAATCTCTTGTTACTTGTGTGCTTGGTCCCAACTTATATATATATATATATATATATATATATATATATATATATATATATATATATATATATATATATATATATATATATCATCTTCATCACCTTTCTGACCATTTGGAGGTATAAAGTTGCTATCTTGCTCATTACTTCTCTAGATCTATTGACATTTTATGTGCTTTTTAGTCCAAATCTTCTTGTTCCTAGAGTTTGAATTAACTCCAGGACCCTTGAGTGCATTGTACGGCTTCTAGACCATGGTAGTGGTTAGAAATATGGCTTGCATGACTTAGTTTATTGTCAATGCTTTTGGTTCATCCATTAAGAACTTAGGTTTAGAGATTTTGATTTATTAGGATGACATAATGGGTAAAGTCAAAAACTTTATCCATTAAGACCTTTGGAAGGATCATATTTGAGGTTTTGAGTTATGGAGATTAATGAAGATCTTAATACATTAATATGTTGGAACTAGTTCCCACAACATGGTGGCCAATTTTGTTGCGACTATTTTGGCATGTAGCCACCACGATGTGGCCATGATGTTGGCCCCAACATTGTGACTTGACCGTTGACTTTTTTACCATGATGAATTTTTGGTCAACATAAGGTTTTTAGGCTATATATTGAGGGTTTTCCCCTAAGTTATGTATAGGCGGTTCGTAGTGTCAGTCTTTACCTCTGTGTGAGTTATGGTGATTATTCTGTCATCTATGAGGTGATGGTGATTATCTGTCATCTGTGAGGTGAGCTTTCTCACTATACTTTGTACTGTAGTATGTATCCTTTGTGTGTTAGGATGTTCATATGTTGTAGTGATCTGTTAGATTGGTAGATATGTTATAATTACCTTTGTTTTCTTATTATTGTATTTGCACATATTGACATATTGTGGTTGGGTTGAGGTGGTCCTACTTTGTGTCGTAGGCCAAGATACCTTAGGATAGTTGTCCAGTTGATACTATAGGCTAAATATATGGTCCAACCTTGTGTTGTAGGCCCGGTGTGCATGTATTGTATCTGTATTGTTATGTGGTGTATTTTGGGGGACTCATTATACTTTGGATTACAATTAAATATTTTAGCTACTTATACGGATCGGGAAAAAGAAAAGCTGTGACTGTAAACATCATCTAATGGTCGTTATGTTTTAAGAGATACTATGATTCTCTGATTTTATGATATGGCTTTGAAACAATGTTTTGTGATTTATATTTTATGGAAAAATTGTATATTTTCTTTTAAAAATTGGAAAATTTTCACTATGGTTTTTGGAACATTACAAGTTGGTACTAAAGCCCTGGTTTGAGGGATCTGGATGAACAGCCGTTTGATTCCTGACTCAAACTATGGATTTGCAAAAGATTTTTCACAACGGTTTTCTAAAATTTAATTTTAAAAGGAGGATGTGATGTGTATAGCCAGCTAGAACTCAAGAGAAAGTTATTCCCTATGATACACATACTTGTGATATGCATAATATTGATATGTTAATTGTTAGAACTGTTGGATTAGTGTCTAAGTCCATAACTATTTTGGTATGTACTTGACCCGATGGTGCATGGTCCTTTTGGGTTGCCTTCACCAAAGCAACTTGATTGGAGAAATGAATAAAGAGAGAGATGATAATATGATTTATTAATATGTTATAAGAATAATATATTAAAGGAGAAATCATATTTGTTTAATTAATATTTGTCAATAATTAATTAAGAATTAGTTTTGTGATCAAATGTAATTAATTAAACTAGAGGGGCTGATTTGTAATTATGTGATAGTTACAAATAAGGTAAGGATTATCTTATTTATGTGGTGGACGAATTTAAGGTTGGAAAGCCTTAGAATTCGAGTATGATAAGGATTCAAGGATTATCTTATTGGTTGCTTAATGGATAATCAACTAGATAAGGATAATGACTGAAACCCTATCTCTACACCTATATAAACACCCCTAGGGTCATGAATTCGTGTATCCCTTCCCAAGAGGTCCTAGATACGAATTCTAACCTCTCACCTCTCTCTTTATACCTTCTCCACTTGCTTATGGTGTTTGTAAGCCATTAGAGGAGTGACACTTGTGACTCTAAGCCTTCCAAAGTCAATTCAAGGAGGAATTGGGATTGTTATTGCTACATAACAATCAAGGTATGTTCTTAAACCTAATTACATGTTAATATGATTACTTGCATGCTAGAATTAGGGTTTATAGTCTTGGATTCAAAGCATGTACAATAGAGAAACCTAGATCCAAGCATTAGGGTTTGTATGAGCACATAGGATGTCTTATGACCAAAAACCCATCAGTGGTATCAGAGCCTAGCTTGGTTTCAATTGTATTGATGCATTGTATAACTGGAAAATCGTTTTTTGGGCTTTATGGCTGAGGAACTCGGCGAGTACCACAGTGTACTCGGCGAGTAGACCTCAACTCGGCGAGTTCGAGCGTCAGATAATGCTTATCTCGGGATTTCTTGCTGTTTTTGCATTTGGATAGTTACCTTATCATGTTAGATCAATATAAATCCGATTTTATGATATATATGACTATATTCTTGATCTAATTAAAGATAATTATCAATTAACAAGATAATTGTTTCCTTATAAGATAATTGATTAATTATTTTGAGTAAATTGATAAATTGTTTTGCAAGAAATCATTAAACAAATCAAATATAGATAATTATGTAACTAAATGTTAGTTTAGATTATTTGTTATTTGATCCTTGTTGTTATGAAAAGTTTCATATTTTCCCCTTTAGGTTTTATAGTTTAAATTTGAACCCAAAAGTTTTGAAGTTTTGAAATTTAAATAGTTAAAACCCTAATGTTTTGAAAAAGGTTTCAAATTTTGCCCTCAAGTTTTGGAATTTAAAAGTTGATTAAAGGTTTAATTAGAAATGTTAAATTCTAAAACCCTAGTAATGTTTTGAAAAGTTCAAATCACACCCTTATGGTTTTATTAATTAATTAAGGAGTATAATTAAAATAGATTTAATAAATCCATAAAGGTTTAGGTTAACCTTTTAATTGAATTAAAAGTGTAATTGTTAAAGTTAACCATATAGTATTTTAAAAGTATAAAATACACCCTATACTATATATAACATTAAAAGTCTAACATTATATATATGTATGAGTAAAATTCAGTCTTACCGTTAGTAGGCCTCATTCACGAAGCTGGTCTATAAGGGGTGTTTAAGGAAATTGCCTATAAAATGGCGATTGAATGGGTATCCACTCTTACCCACCGCACTCTTGACTAGTGGAGGGTCGTTAGCCGAACGGGTAGGATAGGACGAAACCTTCCATTATAAGTATAATGAAATACAAAGTAACTAAATGTTTTTCAAATTCCCAGTCTTAGTTACTTAGGCAAAAGTGAATTGATGCAATTCCATGAAATTACACTTTGTGCCCTTGCGAAGACGTTAGTGGAGCGTGTGTGGTTTACCGACACACTAAATGGTTCTAAGCAAAGGTAGCAAAGGGTGACTCAATGTTTGTCATAGTTCGGTGGAGCGTGTGTGGTTTACCGGCACATCGAATAGGTGATTGTAACATGTGAGGGCACCATGTAGTTTGCATGGTTATTCACACCCGCTTTGTGATCCTCGGCATCCCAGTCACAAACAAGAGGGGCATATCGAGATTTAAACATGCCATTGAAATGTTCAATGAATCTCAAAGGATCTAGGAGTTTTCATAGATTTAAAACTTAAATTTCTTTTTCGTTTTTCATGGTGGAAACTAGTGAAGCGTCATTCACTTACCTTCAAATGTTGTGCAATTTGGGTTACGGCATCCCTCTCCCGAGTTGTAGGATATTGTATTGGGTCCTAGCCTTGGAATTTCATTTGGGTGATTTACCAAGGACTCAATCAATCAACTAACTTGAATTCGTTATTCTCCCGATGTCAAAGTTCGACAACTATGGTCTTCTCAAATCCCGTGGAACAAGCATTCCACATGAAGATGATATTCCACGATTCGATCGAGGAACTTCACTTCCTCCTCCTCCTCCAATTATTCTCCCTAACCCACAAGATTGTAAAATTGAAAGGTTCAATATCACTCAAGCCCTTTTGGCAACTAAACATAAAGAGGGCAAGTCGGTGTGTGCACACGTCCTAGGGATGAAGTCACACATTGATAGATTAAGAATGATGGGATCCGTTGTCGGTGAAGCGATGGCTGTTGATTGGATTCTTCAGTCACTTCCTAACTCGTATATTGAGTTCGTAAGAGAATACTATATGATGAGCTGCGACGTGACCCTTATAGATCTCACCTACATGCTTATTGCTGCTGAATCAACAATGGTTTGGCGCAATAGAAAAGCAAAGTTGATTGGTGAATCTGCCTTCAAGACCTCTATGGATATAGACAATGGCAATGAAAGACATGCAATGATCGAAAAGTTTGATCATAAGTGAAAGACGATGTCTGAAGTAGTTCCATGTGTTGTTCCAAAGGAGTCAATTTGCTTTTATTGCCAAGAGATGGGGCATTGGAGACGAAGTTGCCCTATTTACCTAAGAGATCTAAGAGATGGGAGAGTCAAAAGTATGACTATGCTTTAGGTAAGAATCCACTATCTAACTCCATTAAGTTCCTATTCATTGATTCTTAATACATGATGTGATAAGATTGCATTTGAATGTTTTGAAGGATCGGTGAAAAGAAAGGAAGCTTGATAAGAGAGCAAGATGAATCTAATCACAAGAGATGGATCTCGATCTCATGGACTTGAAGATTGGATTTTGAGCTTAAATAGTTATGATAGAGTTGTTAGAAATTTTCTTTTTACATAGTTTTCAATAGATTTTGCATTGTAAGGAAAAATGATTTTCCGCTGCTTTTATAAATAAAACAAATTTTGACTTACTTATTTGTTTGTTTATTTCCTTGCAATGAAATCGTTATGAAAATTGATGTTTACATATTTCTACAACGAATGGATATGATTCTTAGTTATGTTATTTATGGAAACGTCGAGAATTTACCAAATAGGGAGAGTTTCTCATCGCCCAAAGTTTCAATTGGACAGAAATTTGGAATCATGCAACTTGGTTGCATGATGAATGAGAAATTTCGTATTTGGAAATTAGACTAATTCATTGACAAAGTGTCAAGTGAAGGATTAGGAGATCGAGTACACAAAGTTGTGTGTTGATCAAGTTCACCATAAGAGTAACAAATATATTCGTCATGACTTACTAAAGGCTTAGTAAATATGATTACACTTACAAGATTAAGTGTAATTTTAAATTGATTAAAGGGTTTAGATCAATAGCAAAACGAATAAGAAGAATCAAGTAGGCAGAAAGATAAGAGTTTCTCCATTATAAGAAGAAGGGAGAGTAGCTTTTATGCTTTATGATAGGTCTTAATGACTAAGAACCATATCTCAATTGATCCTCTAATGAGTCTTGGTACAATTGTATGTCCAAGAAGAGGAATCAAAGATTGAAGAAATGGTCAAATCAAGAAGTCAATCATACTTCGTTCCAAAACAAGTCTTAAAGTCAAGATTATGAAATTGAGTGAATAGTATTAAGAAGGTTTATAACATTCATCAATTGTGGAAAGTTGTGATGTCTTGGATAAGACAAAGACCAACTAAGACCAAAATTATGAAGTGTTTTGTTTTGATATAAGCTACACTAACTCTTGAATATTTGTTTATCAAAAAATGTTTTGATAAGAGAATCGTATATCTCAAGGAGTCAGTGGGAGTCTTAATAGTCTTGAAAAGTTTCAAGAACAAATCAAATAAGCCTTATCGATCATCACTAGCACACGAATTGAGGTTTACAACCTATCGTGAAGACATTATTTTGTTTCTGTTCCAATCCAATCGAGTTAATTATGCATGTGAGTCCTATGAGTTCTCATTTGAATGCATAAAAGGCAAGGACCTTGATCAATGGAAAGTACATTGATAGGAAAAGGTGAGCTACTTAACTACTTGGAAGACGTGGTGGGCAGCTGTGCTACCATAAGGCAAGAAATCAAGATTAAGAAAGTTCGTTCCATATGAGTTTGAATTTGTCGTAAACTTTGGTTTTTAACAAATTCACATGGATAGGAACACATACACCGTTTAAATCTAAGTGTCATAAGATTTCCTCCTTCATGAAAATGATTGTGAGAAAATGCTTTCACTAAGAAAGATTTTAAAGATAGTGATTGTAAAATTGCATTCTCGAATTTGATCATGGTTACGACATCCCTTTCCATAATTTGAATTGTGAGGTTTGGCAATTAGTCTTAATTGTTAAGACACACATATGAACTATCTAAGGCAAAAGTGTATAAGTTCAAGAAGTCTTGATAAAAGATTATCAAAGCACTAAGTATTAGAAACATGAACTTAAGAAATTCAATAAGTATTGTTTTTCTGAAAGTTAAGATGTTTATGAATACATGTCGAAGCTAGTGGGAGCATAAGTGTTATGTTTTATAGTAATCATCATGACAGTGGGAGCATAAAAGTTATGATTGTATGATTATTATGGAAAGTTTTGCAAGTTGGCAATATTAATTATAGAAAAACAAGAGTTATACCTTGCAAAGTCGTAAGGGTTGTATAGTTGTTTTGCTATAATTAAGGGAGAGAATATTATGCTTCATTTCAAATCTAAAGGATTAGGTTGTGGAATGTTAATAAATTTAGTCAAAGGTACATAGTGTGTTCTTAAAAATTTCGATTATGATTACGGCATTCCTCTTCACAATTCGAATTTTAAGAACATAGCAAATAAAAGATTATGCGCCGTGTCCCATACGCTTCGAGTATAGGATCGATTGCAAATGCTTTAATGTTTGACCATTCTAAAATTTTCCAAATGTCTAGCACATTTAGAGGGAAAAGGGACTAGAATCGGTTTTGACTAAAATAATTAAACAACCATCAAAGGACAATCCAAAGTTCGACGAGGATTGGTCGCTTGTGAGTAGTTGGAAGTATAGTATTGGAAATTATGGAAATGTTTCATATTGGATGGACAATATCGACATCATTACGAATAGATAAGATTCTATTAAGAATGAGTTGTCATATGGAAAATATGGAAGTGTGTCCATATTGGGAAGTAAATATTGAAAATCTATGTCTAGATTAGAAACTTTTATGCAAAAGGATGTTCAAAGGAATGTACTTTGAGAGAGAGACATCATATCTAAGGAATTGTCTTGTAACAATCTCCGATAGAGGACTTTGTAATATCATTGGCAATAGTCTTTGAGACTTTGGTGCAGTGACATTACAAAAGGATCGTTGCATAAAGTGTTAGAATCTAGTATATTCTATAAGTAACAAGAATTTGATATTCTTACACTTAAGAAAATGGATTTGGAGTTGTGAAATGAGAATGATTGGAAATGTGTTCAATTTGTCTATTTCACAAAAGTAAGAACCATAGGTAAACATTGTGTGCATGCTAGGAGCATGGGACAAGTGTAATAATTCAAGTAAGAAGTTGATTACCCGAAACGACAAATAATGAGTAATCGATATGGTGATAAATAAAACGTGTTTTGTTTATACTCAAAGGGTTGAGGCCATATGGGATTAGTATTATTTTTATGTTTCACCTTCATGTTTTGACTTCCAGAATAATTGAGTTTATTAAGAATAATCGAATTATTCAAACGGGCCACAATCGTTCATATGTTGGAAGTAGATATGAATGAAGATTGTCGTGAATTGGTGTGTGGATTGTCTAGAAGAGTATTAGACATAAGCAAATGTTTGCTGCAACGTTCATGAGTGCTTATGAATATGATTTGAGCATTGGATTAAACCCACGCTCACTTGGATCACTATCTCGAGTGATTAGTGAGACGATAACATCTTATATTCTTGAAACCGAGATGTGTGAGTTGTATCTTTCAAATCGGTTGCACATTGATAATATGTAAACGCACCAGTAACTTGGTGTTATAAAACATATTGTTGTGTGTAATTCGGTGAGTGAGTGCAAGCGAGCATTGTATCAAAGTTTATCTGTTCCTTTTATCCAAAGTAGGATAAAAGCGATATCTTTGGGCCCCTCGATGGTTTAGTGATGACATACGTAAATGCTCGGCCGGGCTAGGGCTAATTTGATTTGTTCAATTAGTCTGTCATCATAAATCGGAAATCGAGATATAGTACAAAGAGAATGATTAGAAATCATATCTCATACGATATCTAGAATGGAGGAATATATGATCCCTTATCTAAGGACACGCGTATCTGATATGATCAGAGTTGACAGCGGCTTTGGAAAGCTACGATTGCAGATCATGATCTGAAGACATACGCAGAATAGTTGTTAGACTTATCCAAGTGGGAGACTGTTGGATTAGTGTCTAAGTCCATAACTATTTTGGTATGTACTTGACCCGATGGTGCATGGTCCTTTTGGGTTGCCTTCACCAAAGCAACTTGATAGGATGATTTATGGAGAGTAAGGATTAAATATGATTTATTAATGTATTATGAGAATAATATATTAAAGGAGAAATCATATTGTTTAATTAATATTAGTCAATAATTAATTGATAATTAGTTTTGTGACTAACAGAGATTAATTAAACTTAAGGGACTGGAATTGTAATTATAGGATAATTGCAATTTGGGCCATGGATTGCCTTATATTAAGGGATGGACGAATTCTAATGGGAAACCCATAAGGAAATCGTCCATGGGCTTAATTAAAGGAGTCTATGGGTTGCTTAGGGCTTAAGCATCCAAATTAGGGTTTCCTTGTTAGATAACCCTAATAGCCCAACTATATAAAGACCCCTTATGGCTCAAAAACGTGGCTAATGTTCTTGTAAGGGTTTACACACGTTTTTGGCAGCCTCCAACCTCTCTCCTCTTCATCCTCTTGCTTATGGTGTTTGTGAACCATTAGAGGAGTGACACTTGTGACTCTAAGCCTTCCAAAGTCAATTCAAGGAGATTTGTGATTGTTATTGCTACATAGCAATCAAGGTAACGTTATAAACCTATTCTCATGTTAATATGATTATTCGAATGCTAGAATTAGGGTTTATAGTCTTGGATAACTTGCATGTACAATAGAGAAACCTAGATCCAAGCATTAGGGTTTGTATGAGCACATAGGATGTCTTATGACTAAAACCCATCAGCTTTGTGGTAATTTTAAAAAAATATTTTACATACTTTTTCGAAGATGCATTATATTCTAAAAATGGCAGTAGGTAAATTTGTTTGCGGGTAAAGAAGATGACTATCCGGGTATATTTCTTTTGGGTGGGCGGAATTGTTTTTTAGTGTTTTAAAATAAATTACTTACAATTTTAAAACCAAAATATAGTAGGAGCTTACTGGTCAATGAAGGTGATTGTACTCAAGGTCGTGTTATCAATCCTTGGGTACGTCTCCTTTTATTTCAGTTTTTTTTGGGCAAAATGAATCGTGTTCCTTTACTTGCTTGAAAAGATATTTACACAAATGATCCTTACCTTTTGAAAGGTTTGCTGAATCTAACCTTGTGCTTAATAAGCACACATTTGTTGAAAGAAAAGTTAAGTTCATGAAACTTTAATTTTAGTCCCTGAAGTATTTTTTTTATGAATTGGGGTCTTATTCAAAAGTTAAATACGGCAACTTCACATGGTCGTATTTTTGAACGCTGTGAAAGTTTATTTATTTATTTTTATTCACTTATTTATGTATCTATTTATTTTATATGTTCTTCTGAAAGTGAAATTCTATTAGTTTAGCAAATTAAATTAAAATATGACATCATATGTTTAGATATCCGATTTATGCAATGTTGGCATATATTTAAGTAAGATTTTACAAATGTCGTAAATATGTTAGTAAATAACTATTGGTGGGTCGAACAAGATATGTGGATATCGGAACCAAAATGATCGCATAGGATGTTTTTCTAGGATTGTTGCCTTAGAAATATGTTGGTTAAATGTAGGGAGCGTGTAGCGTGACAAGCTTTGGTTAAGACCTAACGCCAACGAGGTGAGTTTCGTGTGAATTTTGTGGTTGTTTGCATGAAAAGTTGATTCTAAATTATTCGCAATTATATGTTACCGTTGTTACTGCTATGAATATTTGTGTGAAATTTTGTGAATTATTTCATATAAAATGGTGAAAATGGTGGGTGACATATAGGGAATATGTGTATTTACACGGTGTTATTATTAGTCGTCGTACAGGGTGTTAGTATGCGGCGGAGAGCTTACGCTCTGTTTATCTAGCCGTAAGCATATTTGTTGTGCCCGGCGGAGGGACTCGTTCCCTGGAAATGACAGTAGTTCCCTAATGTATCATCAAGGGTGGAAAGAAATGAAAAGAATTATAATGATAAATTGTTTCATTATTTTTATTTTATTGATGTCAATATGCATGAAAACCACGAACTCACTAGGCCCTAGGCTTACCCATTAGAA
The DNA here is from genome assembly GCF_052625555.1 of Lactuca saligna. NCBI lineage: Eukaryota > Viridiplantae > Streptophyta > Magnoliopsida > Asterales > Asteraceae > Lactuca > Lactuca saligna. The sequence goes on along the minus strand of NC_136420.1, from coordinate 63,001,495 downwards.
TCTTTAAATACACGCAACCCAGGAAATAACGTAGCAAGTGGCAGCGGGAATGGAAAGGATAAAGTTCAGACTTGAAGAAGGCGACAAGTTTTGAGGAAGACGTAGCGCACCAAGTGTTTAATTAAATTTATATTTGCTTCCGTTATTATTATTAATAATTACATTAGTATTTGAATCTTGATTTTTGGAAGTTTTGGGACTATGTTAAGTTATAATTATATTTGAAATTTGGGGCGTTACATATATTAATAAAACATTTATAAGATTTTTGTTTTAGTTCATTTGTTATTCATATAAAAATAAATAGTATGTTAAAAAAGATGAAGTGTTTTGAAAATTTAAACTATTTATTCATATAAGAATAACAAATAAACTGTAACAAAATTATGATAAATGTGTTATCCGTATATAAATATAACTTATGAAGAAAATCAATACATGTTTTATTCATATGTGAATATAATATGTGACAAGAGTTTATGTAAACAGTCAAGAGTTTATTATATGTTATATTTATATATGAATGATACTTAATCTGTTAAAATGATTGATTATATTTTTTATTCATAACTAAATAACGAATGTACTGTACTAAATGAATAATGATAGCTGAAAATATTAAAAAAAATATTTTATGTTAAATGTATATCAATATGGATGTCTATTTGAAGAGTATTAAAAATCATGAATTTTGGTATATTTAAAATTATATTTCGATAAAAATAGTTTCTTAAAAATTAAGAAAACGAAAAAAAAAACTTTGTTTTTGTATATATTAAGGTAACGATTAGCATAGTTTAATAACACATGTTTTGTTGTAAAACACATGTGTATTCCTTTCTCATTTTCATTGGTACGACGGGGGCTTTTGCAGCAAAAATAAATGAGTGACTGAGAATGATTCTTTTATTCTCAACCTTATTTATTTTCTCAATTGAACTTATATATATATATATATATATATATATATATATATATATATATATATATATATATATATATATATATATACATACACACACACACACACACACACATATATATATATATATAGAGAGAGAGAGAGAGAGAGAGAGAGATGACAATGGGGCCTTGTTTACAATCCCCATCTTCAAGTCTGTAACCTTGTCCCCGTCTTCATCCCCATCCCCATCGGATGTGGAGAATTTAATCCCTTCCCCTTAAGATTTTGTGTTTATTCCTGGCCTATCTTCATTCTATCAATATAATAAATCAACTTACACAAAATTCAAGTTTAATAAGCTATCAAAACAAAACAACATAATTTGATTGTTTACATCAATCATAAAGTTTAACAACCATCAAAACGAGAACATGATTACACAAAAGAAATTTTAAAGTCTTTGGTTCTATTTGTTTGTTTCAAAAATTACTCAACATCATCAACATTTGCAATCGTCTAATCAAAAGCCTTTGGTTGTCTTTGTTTTTGACCTGAAATATATAAAACTTATTTTTAGAAAAAATAATATTTATACACATTTCTAATATAAAAATTGATATATTTATTAAAAATTTACTTTGAAGTTCCTTTGGTAACCAACTTTGGCTACACATTAATGCCCCGACTGTTTTACGTTTGAGTTGGTTACGTTGGTTTGTCAACTTATTCCCGCTCATGAAAAAAGTTGATTCTAAAGCAACTGTGGAAATTGGAATGGCTAAGATATCTCTAACAATCGTTTGTAATATAGGAAACTTAGAACCATTGCACTTCCACCACATTAATATGTCAAAAACTTCCACACTCGGTAACATCTTTGCTAAATTATCATCCAACTCATTTTTTTTCAAATTCATCATCCTTAGAAAGCATATTCTTGAAATCCAAATCCCATGTGGATTTACTTAAAGTAGAACCTCTCCCTCAAAGACACTTATTGCACATTGTCTTTTCCAACATGATCATCATTTGTCATCATGTTTCTTTTTATACTCTTCAAATAACTCAGTAATTGTGTTTCGTACTTGCATAATCTCACTTTTTGCTTCTTCCCCAAATAACTTTGGAAAGAAATGATTGATCAAGCTTAACTTATACATAGAATCCAAGACAACTGCTATACTTATACCTAAGAACAATGTAGTTGATTGTATAGACTTAATAAAATTATTATGAGATACGTTTCAACTCAGCAATGATAGTTTCTTGCCACAAATGAAAGGGAATAAAATTTTTGACGTGGGATATTTGGTACTAGAAAATTGTTTACTCACTTGAGAGAATAATTTCAATTTTTTACAAACCTATGATGCCATATTCCATTCATCTTCACTATGCAAGAAAACATAATGTTTATCTTTTTTCTCAAATGATTAAAGACGTATCTCTAATCCAAAGCAACACTCAACATCATATAAATGGAATTCCGTGTTGTTTTGCAATCAAGAAGTAACTCCTTTTAGCAATCAACACCTACTTACGGAGGAAAAGGTCTAAAATATTGTATTCTTTTAAGAGAACTTGTGTAATAGGAGACATTATTCCTAACATTCTCAATTGCTCTGGCAATCACAAAAAAATCCATCTTTCAAAATAAAATTAATTATGTGTGCACAACATCGCATATGAAATATTCTCCACTTCAAAATTAGCGATAAAGTAGTAAGCATACATAAAAGCATGTCAAAAATGGCATCATTTGTTGAACAATTGTTAAGTGTTAATGTTGACAACTTGTTATCAATGTTCCACTCGAAAAAGCGTTCCATCGTAGCTTGTGACAATGCATCAGCCATGGGTGGAGATGACACATGTATAAAGCTACATTAAACAAAATATAACAATGCAAACCTTCATCCAATATAAATTACAAATAATAACATTATTTATAGTAAATGCCTCTGATTTTGTAATTTCTAGTTGCCCTCGTCTTTGTATACCTTTATTATATCGCCCTTGATAATATTATGACAAGGCACCTTAAATAAAGGTTGAAGACTTCTAGTATACTTTTGAAAACCATATAGTTCAAGAATGGAGAGTGGGTAATCATGAATTATAATCATTTTTTCTAGTTTATCTCTAGATACTTTAGCATAAAATGAACATTTACTCATATAAGCTATAATATAAATACTTGTCTAATGTTTCTTGTATTTTTGCTAAGTCCTATACTGTAATGATTTTTCAAATGTGATATTCCATCATTATATCAACCAGTCAGTTGTTTCTTGTAATGTATGTACCTTGACCATCTACGAACACCATCAACATAAACTAGATCAAAATGGTTCCAAGTAGAAAATTTCATCCTTTTTTTAGGATGCTCAGTGATCATATTACTTTCTACAGGTTCTTATTAATTATCCTGGAGTTCATGTTCATCATTCATGGTTTTTTGTTTATCATTTTCTAAACATCCATCGAAACCTACAAAAAGAAAACACAATCTGTAACATCAAAACATAGTCTAAATATCATAACAGAGTCTACACTCTGCACAACAACATCAAGATGTGAAATTCTGTGAAGTCTTATTGAAGAATCATAAACACATATTTTGAATTATGTATTAAGAACAATCTGCACAACAACATTGATTATAACCATAATTTCAGCATCATCATCCAAATATATTTAATGCAAATAGCAAATAGCGTGGATTTCCCTTTTCGTGCCACATTTCTAGTTGTTGAAGAGTATGATCACTATAAAGTCGGAATGGAAAGGCTCTTACTTGGTTAGGAAAAAGGTGAAGAAATTTGGAGATTTGTGAAAGAAGGTCCACATGTTACGGTCAGATAAACCGTAAGAGATGCTGTTGCAACACTATTGCGCCAAGATGAACAGCTTCAGGCACCTCTCACTGTTGCCAACTTAGAGAAACTGCATGCATACCAAGTTGCATTTTTTAGAGATGGTGTTTGGTGTTCCTTCTTCACTCTTTGAGCACTTTAAGTTGTTTAAATCTGCTAAAACAATTTGGGACACTCTTCAAGACTTGTTTAAGGATCAGAAAATATGAATGATAACCGGTTTGACCTCGGTCGTGAAGAGTTCAATACTTTCAGTATAACTCCCAGTGAGTCAGTTGCCTCAGCCTCCAACAGATTTCGAGTCATTGTCAACAACATGGCATCTCATGGGATTGTCCGAACTCCGCTGGAATATAATCTTAAATTTATTAATAGTCCTGGTAAAGGATGGGGAAATGTGAAATCATGTATTGAGAATAATGGATCTCTGAAGAATCTAAAGCTTTGCCAACTATTTGATGAACTTGAAGGACATGAATCAAATGTTGCTCAAACACTGAGAGAACTCTTAGGAGGTCCACTTTATTTTGTTAGTTCTTTTGATCATCTTGTCTCGAACCCTTCTGTTTCGGACCCTTTCAAAACCATTATCCCACCTATCCCTCTTAACCCTCTCCATCTACTTTACCTGGTCCTACAAGCTCAAACTATCAATTTGATGGAGAACTCAACCCGAAAGCAATGGACTTTGAACTTCTCTTTCAACAAGAGTTTGCTTTGCTTTCCATGAAATATAAGCGTCCTTTCAAACCACTCACAAACCATATCACAACCGTTTCCAAGCTCCTTAAGAAAGTAATCCCCAACCATTTCCTAAACCTTTATAAAATCCACTTGCTTATAAACCCAAAATCTCTACACCAAATCATACATCGGAACCTTACGAGACTCCAAAGTCAGACAAACCAATGATTGTTTGTCACAAGTGTGGTCATGCAAATCACTTTGCCAAAGAATGTTTGACTAAAGCACCATAAAAACCCAAGATCAATGACTCTATTTACTATGCACATCGAGCCCAAGAGATGGGTGCTAGTGAGAAAACATATGTTACCACTGTGTCGAGATATGTGGAAGGATATTTGTTATATGGAGATGAAGATGATGTGAGTACTGATAGAAACATGTGTCTCATGGCTAGAAAAATAACTGAATGTGATAAAGGCTACTAGTCATCTGGATCTGAAGGAGATGATGAAGATGCTGAGCCAAATTACTGCTACATGGTTACCGACAATTCACCAGGACGAAGCATCATCCAACAGGTAAAATCTATGATTACTGATAATACTTTTGACTTATCTCTTTGTGAACCATATCTAATCCAGATCCAATAAGATATAAACATCATCTATAAAGCCTATGAGTTTCCCATAGACACCAATGAGAAGATGGAAAGTGAATTGAGTAGTTTTAAATTATGTTTTGAGGATAGGAAGCTTAAGATAGAGTCATTATAACGTCAACTTGTAATGTCACAAGATGAATATATCATTCTTAAAGACAAATGTGAAATCACTTATTGTGATATAAATGTTTTAATTTTGATAACAAACGTCTGAATGAAAAAATTGATGCTTTACATCATGCCATAGACATTCTTTAAGCCAATGAGCGGATGACTCATAATTTGCTTCATCCTTGGTCCAAAGCAACTGGTCTCAGAAGTGAGTTTCTAAAACCAATTACTTATCGCTCGAAGGAGTTACAAGATCTAAGTTTTATAGGAGACATTCCGAACCACACATATTCGTATACCCATGTCTCATCATTGTCACCCCTTCCTGAGACCTTAGACTAATTTTCGTCCCTAATTCCTAAGTTTCAACCAATAGTTGTACAGTGTCCTAATTCCATGCCTCTTCCGCCTCTGATACCCCTGGACCTGAATCAGACATCGAAGTCCCTCCCTAGCATCACCCATACTATAGTTCAATTTACAATGCATATTCCTCCTAACAATTGTGTCATCGAGGAAGTAATTCCGAAGACAACTAGACCTGAGTCAGATAATCAAGATTTTGTGTGGGCATTCTTTGTTAGTGATGTTGACGAAGAAATCATAGTAGAATACTCGTCTGATTCTTGTGTTTCTAATTATCAAGTGATTTCAAAAACCACCTTAGTGCCAATCAAGCCTAAGTTTAACAACCAATATGCTGGTCAAATGTAACACCCAAAGTTTTGAAGGCCAAGAAAGGAAAGAAAATCCCTAATTTTAAGGGTAGACTCGGCGAGTCCGAGCGGGATCCGGGTCGAGGAGTAAGCGACCGACTCGGCGAGTCGGCCAAGGTGACTCGGCGAGTCTGGTCTGAATGGGGAAAACCCTAATCCCGGGAGTTGTACCCTATTTAAAGGGTGTTATGTCCCTCCCTCAGCCCCCATATCACCCTAGAGAACCAGTGCACCCTTGATTTCGTAAGAGCTTCCATTATTTGAGAGATAAAGCTTAGAGGAAGGAACTTTGGGGAAAGGAACTGGAAGATCAAGTGGGTTGCTTCAAAGGAGGAGGTGTAGATCTGAGATCTACTTCAGTGGTATTCATCTTGGAGGTAACAAGCTGCTATTTTTCCCTTCTTTGCACCTAGATCTATGTGTGTATTTGGGCATTCTTGGCATTAGAGTGACCTTTCGAGCTAGGGGTTCAGATCTGAGGTTGTTACCTCAGATCCATGCTTATTTTGATCTAAAACCCCGTAAAGTATCAGCCCTTGAATTGATTTTGAAGCCCCTTGTCCTTAAACCCTAGCTTATGGCATATTTTGCCTAGATCTCCTTCTCTACACGTAAAGTTTGCAACTTTACGTGTGGAATAGGCTTGGGAAGGGTAGATCTACAGCTTGGAGTCCATGAATTACTCAAAAGTCCTCTGCATGTAAGGAGAACTGAAGGGACTCGGCAAGTCCTTTGAGTGGACTCGGCGAGTCCTTTAAGTGGACTCAGCGAGTAGCATGAAGTTGTGGAGAAACTCAACGAGTGGGAGGAACAACTCGTCGAGTCGTATGAAGATTGCCTTGTACTCGGCGAGTCTGCTCTTAGACTCGGTGAGTCAGGTCACGAAACCCTAAACCCTTCAATTTGAGACTCGAATCAGTGAGTCGGGTGGAGAGTCAGTGAGTTGGACAGGTCAGGACTCAGAAATCGGTAGACTCGGCGAGTCATGGACTGACTCGGTGAGTCGAGTCGTGAATTGAAGGAATCTGATCATTTTGAACTCGGCGAGTCAGTAGGGTGACTCGGCGAGTAGGGTTGACCTGGAAGGTTGACTTTGACTAGGATTTTGACCTTGGACCAGGGTTGACTTGGTTGTCTTTCGGGGGTCAGTTAGACTCAGTGTTGCATTGATATTGGTAGTTCGGGGAGCAAGGGGAGCAGGAGTTCCGTGAGTTGTTGGGCAGCAACTAGTGAGATCATCAGCAAGTTCAGCCAGTGCAGGTGAATTTCCCTTTGTGTGAATGGGTCTAAGGCCACAATGTCGGCCCATGTAGTTATGAGTAGAAGACCCGGGGGTTAGCCTTAGGCACAGTATGCTAGTATGATTTTCAGGATGAGGTCCAGTAATAGCGGGCAGGTGCCCAAAGAATTGTTTATATGATAGTTTATACTTGTTATCTGTGTGATACATGTATGTGCCTGGTAGGGAGGTGAGTGTGGGCGAGGTACCGTATCTCACCAATAGCAGAGTGTGGATGGGGTTCCATATCTCATTAGTAGCAGAATAAGGGCGACACCCAAACTAGAACAGGAGTGAGAGTGGGCTAGGCCCGTACCTCACTACCATTAGGAGTGTGGATGGGGTCCCATGACTCATCAGTAGCAGGACATGGGCGAGGCCCAGGATAGGCGAGGCCTTAGGATAGAACCAGTTGCATGTGTTAGTTATGTGTTGTGAAATGTTTATGTGTTATTATTTGTTGGCGGGTGAGGCCCCGTGACAGGCGAGGCCTAAGTAAAACAGACCTGTATCCGAGCAGGGCTCGAAGCCAGGTGGGGCCGTTGAGGCGGGCGAGGCCCAAGGTAGGGGGCGAGGCCCAAGACGGAGGGCGTGGCCCAGTATGTGTAGTATGTGGTAGGGTGGGGAACTCACTAAGCTTCGTGCTTACGGTTTTCAGTTTTGGTTTCAGGTACTTCTGGTAGTGGAGGGAAGAGCTCGGGGTGATCGCATGGCACACACCATAGATTAGACAGCCTGGGAGTGTTTACTCTGATAATAAACATGTGTTTTGAAAACTTATACTCATATTATGTTTTGGAAATGATGATTTTACTTTGAGTAGTGAATTACTAAAAGAAATTTTTGGTCTTAAATTTTGGGTCGTTACACCAAATTTCCAAGTCATCTTCTGAATCTAGGAAGAAACCTTCATTACATAGAAAAGATTTCATCAATCCTAAGATAGAAGCCAAAAATGCACTCAAAAAGGAAATTAGGTCAAGACATGATTCCATATTCATTGAGAATTCTAAGAAGAAAGTATCTCGTACTGTAAGCCCATTCACTAGGAACGGCAATACCTTTGTGCCTGTTAAGATTCTTAAAAGGCCTTCAAATCCTCCTAGTTTAGTAGCTCAAAACAAGGTCGACAAAATCATTCTAAAAAATTATGTTGATGCTAATCCTACCAATACTAACTCTTCTCCAACAGTTTCGAAAGTATTCATTGCTAAATCTGATGGTATGATTCTTAAACCACAAAACTTTCAAAATCAGATATGCCATCAAAAATAGCAACCAAAGATAGAGTTGCCAAATACAACTTACTTAAAAAGATTCAAATGATTCAAAACAAAAACTGAGTGGAAAGATAAAAAATATCAAAAAGGAAAAATTGCAACTCCAAGTAACACTGTGATTCCTATAGCCCCGAAAGTTGCTTAAATGAAACAACTTGTTATTGAATATGATTTCTAGATTAATGAAAAAACCATGAATTTATGTTTCTTTCCAAAAGGATCTCGGTACAATCCCTCCGAGACATCTGTTGCTCAATAGTCACTATATAAGTCCAAAGCCCGTGCACATGTCCCAAAACCTAACTCGGAGCCTAAAACTCCAAAATTCATTAATTTATGTAGGCACTCTGTGCTTCGAAACAAGATACAATATGGTATATTCATAGCGCTTGTTACATGAAAATGACGGGGTAGAAATATTTTTTGCGTGATCCCAAACTCCCAGAAAATGTTAGATATGTGACATATAGCAACAACTCCAACTCTTAGATCTGAGGTTATGACATCCTCACCAATGGAAACTTCTCTATCTCATACATGGCATATGTAACCGACCTGAAGCATAAGCTAATTAGTGTGGCTCAACTTACTGATGCAAATCATCGAGTTGAATTCTGCAAGAAACATAGATACGTTATGACAGAAGACCAAAAATAATGTCTCATCAAATCAAATCGAAGCAAGAATATGTATCCTTTAGACATCAACATGATCATTTCCAAACCTCAACTTTGTCTACTCTCAATATCCATTCCTGAAGTAAGTTGGTTATGGCATCGAAGGCTTGCTTACTTAAACTTCCGATACATGAATGATTTTGATTCCGTTGAAATGGTTAGAGGTCTACCACTCCTCAAGTTTGAAAATGATCATTTATGTGTTGCTTGTGAATATGGAAAGCAGTACAAAAAAGGTCATCCTGTCATAATAGAAAAATCTATTTTGGATCCTTTGGAAATCCTTCATATTGATCTTTAAGGACCTTCCACCGTAGAAAGTGTGCATCACAAAGTAGATTCTTGTGATTGTGGATGATTTTACAAGGTTCACTTGGGTTTTCTTCCTCAGGCTGAAATCTGAGACAACCTCAGAACTCATCAATTTTATCAAAAGAGTTGAAGTTCTTGTCAAACTGTCGGTTCGACAAATCCGAAGTGATAATGGTTCGGATTTCACCAATCTCACCATTGAGAAATTCCCCTCCAAGAAAGCTATTGAGCACAATTTTTCAGCTCCCTACACTCTACAACGAAGCAGTGTTGTCAAAAGACGTAACAGAACACTGTTTGAAGCTGCTCGATTGATGCTAAAATTTTCAAATCTTTCGATTTATCTTTAGGCTAAAGCCGAGTCCACTACCTACTTCACTCATAATCGAAGCTTCATTAACCGATGCCTCAACATGACACTGTATGAAGCAATAAATGATCATAAGCCGAGTATCTCATTATTACATGTGTTTGGTTTCCATTGCTTTATAAAAACTAATCTTGATTAGCTCACGAAATTTAAGCCTAAAGCTGATGAAGTATTTTTTCTTGGAAACTCAGCAAAATCAAAAGCTTACTGAATCCTTAATTGTTAGACTCGTGCTCTTGAAGAAAGTTTTGATGTCACCTTTGATGATAATTATGTTCGGAATTCTGTTCAAACTCATGTCACAAGCGACATCATGAAGTTCGATGCTCCAGCAACAGGATGTCCGAATAGTCAAGTCATTCATGAGGTTGACTTTGAAACCCTATTCGGACCATCAGAAACAACATTTGATTTGGAATCTCGATCAAGACCACCTTCAACCTCAGCTCAAGTTTTCCAAAATGTTTCCTAGACTACATATGTGGATAAAGGATAAAGGATATGTGGATAAAGGATCATCCTCCGAACCAAGTTATAGGAAATCTTAACACCAGTGTACAAACTCGCTCTCCCACTAGCATCCAAAATGAATGTCATTTCTTTTCAGTCATCTCAATGGTTGACTCAAAATTCATCAAGGAAGCATTAGAACATTATGACTAGATTACGTCCATGCAAGAAGAGTTGGCAGAATTCGACAGAAATGAAGTATGGACTCTCATCCCTCCTCCTAAGGATCACCCTATTATTGGCACAAGATGGGTTTTCCGAAACAAGTTAGATAATGTTGGAGTAATCATTTGAAACAAGGCAAGATTGGTTGCCAAAGGCTTCACTTAGATTGAAGAACTCGACTATGATGAGACTTTTGCTCTAGTTTCTCGCTTTGAAGCCATCATAATCTTTCTTGCCTATGCAGCTCTTAAAGGCTTCAAATTTTACCAAATAGGACGTCAAAATTGCCTTTCTTAATGGTGAACTGGATACTGAAGTGTATCTCTAACAGCCTCCTAGGTTTCTTAATCTATCTTATCCAAACTACTGCTACAAGCTCCGAAAACTTGTCTATGGCCTCAAGCAAGCTCCACGCGCCTGGTACTAGACTCTTATCAATTTTCTAAAACATTCCAGTTTTCAAAGAGGAATTCTTGATCCAACCCTGTTCTGAAGGTCAAATGGAAAAAATCCCATGTTTATCGAAATATATGTTGACAATATCATTTTTGGATCTAAGGATTCATCAATGGTTGCTGATTTTGTCAAACTTATGATTAGTCGATTCCAAATGGGTCTGAATCGTGAACTAAATTTCTTCCTTGGTCTCCAAATCAAACAAACCAATCGAGGAATCTTTATTCACCAAGAAAAGTACATTTCAGAGCTCCTCAATAAGTATTTAATGGACACATATGCCTTTGCCAAGGTACCTATGGGTTTCAGACACAAGATCTTTTCGGAGCCATTAGGTGTTGTTGTTGATGAAAAGAAGTACAGATGAATGATTGGATATCTACTCTACCTAGCAACAAGTTGTCCGAACATCATGTTTTCTACATGTTTGTGTGCTAGATTTCAAGTCAATCCAAAGATGTCTTATCTTTTGGTTGTGAAGCAAATATTCCAATACCTCAAAGGTACAAAGAGTTTCGGAATATGGTACCTAGCAAATGGGAGTTTCCTCCTACAATCTTACTCTGATTCAAACTATAGCGGTCTTCAGTTGTATAGAAAAGCACCTCTGGTGGCTATCAATTTTTTGGTGGAAGGTTGGTTAGCTGGTCGTCCAAGAAACATAACTACATTGCATTTTCAACAACCGAAGTGGAATACATTGCTGCAGCTAGCTGCACTTCTCAAGTTCTTTGGATGAAATCACAGCTTTTGGATTGTGGTTACTAGTTTCAACAGATTCCAATCTACTGTGACTCTCAAATTGCCATTGCGATTTCTCACAATCCAATTCAGCACTCCATGACAAAACACATTGATATTCGGTATCATTTCATTAAAGACCATGTTTTAAAAGGAAACATTGAACTTATTTTTGTTCCATCTGACAATAAAATTGCTAATATCTTTACTAAGGCATTAGAAGAAACTAAATTTAATGGTTTTCTGAACAAAATGGGTATGATGTTGCCTAATCCTCAATTCTTCCAAGAGGCTAGTACTCTGTAATTGAAAATTTGGAAAGTAAATGAATTCAAAAGTTAAAATCTTTTTCATCTCAGAATCAATTCCTCTCGGAGTATATAGTATCATTTTATCTATATTTTTTTCTCACCTCTTCTTCCAGTTTAAGTTGTGAAGCTCACCTCCTCTTTTGAAGTTTATTTGACAATATAGTCACATTGTTGTGTTGTTTAATCTCGCCTCGGAACCTAGCTCAAAAAGTGTGACACAAAGTTCGCCTTAGAATTCAAGTCTGCAATGGTGATGAGTCTTCACCTCTTACCTCTGTCTGAGACCTAACTCCTTTCATTTCGGAACCTCAAAACTATTTAAAATATATCCTCTAAGATCTTCTTAATTTTTACCTCTAATATTCAGTCTAAGTCTGTGCAATCTCAGACTCTATATCATGTACAGGTGCTTTCATTTTCACCTCGGAAGTATCTTATTACAATTGATATCAGAACTTCCTTGCTCCGAGATCACTTTCTTGAAAAGAAGTTCAAAAGGTTTTTCATTATTATTTTTTGAAAAGTTTTGTTTAATAACTCAAATGATTATTTTTTAATGATGATTATCCTTTAATCCTTGAAAATCACACTGTTTTGCACACGTCTCAATAAAGTAAACATCTTGTCAAATAAAATCACGGTTTCCATTTTCACACGTCTTTCCATTTTGAATTTCGTGTGTGCAGGTCAACTCATACCAAATGTGGCAAAACATTTAATGCGGTCTGTTTTCAAAATCAGGTTGAATCATTACACTTTATTTTTCAACCCGGTCCATTCCTTTCAAACTATAAAAGGCTTACAAAACCCACTTTATACCTTTTACGAGCCCCTCATCTTCTTCACTTTATCTCTTCAAAATTGTTCTTCATGATCTTAAAACCTGCAAATATGGCTTCCTCACAAATTGCCCCCAAAACCTCAGAATCTGCTCCGAAGAAGCAATCCTCCAAGGGTTCTGCTTCATTTTCTTCAACTGAACCATTCCTTCATGACACCACACAACTGTTTTCTATGGATCCCATGGACTATGATGAGTCCATCCGGGTTATGATTGAGTTCATATCCTTTCATCCCATCCCTGTTCCTCACACAAAAATATCCTATTCACCTATTCCACTTCGTCTCCTTCATACAACCTTTAATAGAATAAAGATTGAGGATGGAGTTCTCGAAATTAGAATCACTGGAGATCGCATTGTGCCTATCTCAAAACATACATTTCTTAGAGCTATAGGGATTCTAGAAAACCCTAAGGGTTTCACTATTCAAGATCGTCTGAAGAGTTTAAGACATTCCGTAATCTTATTAGGTATGCAGAAGAATTCAAGGCGAAAAAAGTTAAGGAAATCGGCAGTTCCTAAGCTGTGGACTGTACTTATGCACCTCATCTTTCGAGGTCTCTCTGGTAAACATGGAGGAACAGATACTATGAGAAAATATTTCCTCTACGTCATCTAGAGCATCTACTTTGGGAAGACAAATGATGTTGACCTAATAGAAGTCTTGTAGCAAGATTTTGCAAGTTCGATGTGAAGATAAAGCCTCAAGAGATTTCGAGTCCGAGATTCATGGCACTTACCATCTAACAACTCTAAAGAGAAAGGAAAGAACTAATTACAGTTGACAACATTCCGAATGAGGTATTTCCAAACTTTAAATCTATTAAAACTTATCTCCTTCCAAGCCAAGCATCTTTCAGACCTATACGTAGATTGACTGAACATATGTTGGCCTCACTACCATCTCAGTCCCTTTTCCTTAAACATCATTTAGAAACTTCAATTGTGTACAACCAACACAATCTACCTCGGTCCCCATTGAGTCCACCTCAGATGTGACCAAGCCAGTCTCTACTCGTGGAAAAAAAAAAGCAGCCAAGAGAAAGACTTCTCCCTCTAAAACAAAACTTAAAAAGAGAGCCAAAGTCGACACTTCCTCACAAAAAAAATATATCAAGGACATTCCGACTGACTCTAGTCATCCTCTCACCCCACTCGGCCACTCTTCTGAAGTACCCTTCAGAGTTTCAAAACCACTAACGCATACTCATGGGGAGTCTCCTCATAATCCACCCTCACATTCTCAACAAGGTAATACCGGTGTTGAACATAATTCCTTGCAACCACCTAGAACACACCCATGAGTCACCTTGGATATTCCTCATTCTTCTTCTACATAAGCATGATTCAAGGCCTCTACCTTAGATCCTAAGCATTCAGAAGTTAGAGTAGTCCCTTCAACATCGGATGCTGCAATTGGTTTGATACTTGGCTCAGATAAAGGATGACCAGGTACTGATGACCCCAATCGGCTACATTTTGTTAATAGGGCTCACTCAATGCATCCAGATCTTACACAATCACAAATCTAAGGTACTCTCATTTCAATGAGGAATAGAGCTATTCAGTGCAATCTTCTGTTTGTTGTTCCATCTGATGATGTTACCAATCATGAATTTGCATAAAGGGAAACTCTTCCAGAAACATCATCTCTGACGATCCTCCGAAGTCTACTTATTATGATGCATTCCATCCTGATCCTGATGAAAATCATTCAATTGATTTTATGTTCGATGATGACAGCGTCTCCATTGTTGTTCCTCCAGTTCTCTCATCTTTTCTTATTTTGTAGAAACCATCATCATCTTGGACCATCTATGACTTCGGTCTTTCATCATCTTCATCAGAACTTGTTAATGAATATATTCATGTTGATGATCAAGCTCACAACACAATTGGAGGTGAAATAAAAAATGAATCCTCCCAAGGAAGTTCAAATAGCCACTACAAAATATCCTGGTCCTTCCGAACCTCCAATCAATTAAAATAGTGATAAGGCCAAGTCTGAGAGTTCCACCTCTAATGCTGGATCATCAGATAGAAATTATGTTGATCCACTCGCCTAGTTGGATCTCCGAGACAATGTGTCTGCTACAGTCTCAAAAGTGGAATCTCTAGACATATAAGTTGCCCAGCTTGACTACAAAATTGATGCCAAAGTGTTTACCCTCGACATAAAGCTTGATGTCATTATCCTCTCCCTATCTGAAGTCAAGAAAGTAGGACCCTTGGATGCAGAAACGGCCAAACAGCTAGATCAACTCATCTCCCTCTGACTTAAGCACACTATCGAGGAGGTTGAGTAAAAGTATAACTCAAGTCTGGACCACTACCTTGACACAATCACTACAATGTGTCTACTACAGTCTCAAAAGTGGAATATCTAGACATGTCAGTTGCCCAGCTTGACTACAAAATTGATGCCAAAGTGTTTACCCTCGACACAAAGCTTGATGTCATTATCCTCTCCCTATCTGAAGTCAATAAACTAGGACCCTTGGATGCAGAAAGGGCCGAACAGTTGGATCAACTCATCTCCCTCCAACTTAAGCACACTATCGAGGAGGTTGAGCAAAAGTACAACTCAAGTCTGGACCACTACCTTGACACAATCACTACAATGCTCAAGGTTCATGAAGACATGATCAGATCCACCAATGAGCCAATCAAGCAAACCCACGTCAGGCATGAAAAGCAAATTTAGAGGATGGAGAATGGGATCAAGAAGAAAGACGAGATGCGTCTTATAATGCAGCAGGTCTTAATCAAACTCCTCCGAACCTACTAGAATATAGTGGAGGTTCTGAACAACAAGTTCAATGAAATGCTTTCAATTCTTGCCACTTTATTCGACCACTTGAAGGCTCACGCCCCAACCACCGAAGCTTATGATTCCCTAAATTTTCAAATGAATACAAGTTTTCAAAAGGTGTTTGATAGGGTCTCAAAATTTCAAAGCTCAGCTATGCTTGCCTCGGTTGCTGGGCCATCCGACGCAAGAAGGGGAGAAGGTCCCAACAAAAGAGATCATACCATCTCCTAGAAATCTGCCTTGAAATTTAAACTCTGAGATGAATCTAATGATGATGATGTTCAAATTTTGTCTATAGGTATTCCTATGGATGATGATGAAGAATTGGATTATATCACAAATGTTGTGATTGGAATTGAAGCTCCAAGGAAATTTCCAGTGAAAGTTCTCTCTGAGGAACAATGAAGGATATGGTCTCCAGTTACCTGGCCATCATTCTTAGTTGATGTTTTACAAAGAAGCCATGGCCAAGGCAAAGACTAAGCTCACAATAACGTATTCCGAGCCACCCAGTCAATGTTGACTCTGATTCCCTCTCTGAGAATAGTTCCAACTGATGAAGGTTCTCCACTCTCGAAGCCTGTCAACATCCCGTAATAGCCTCTCATTCCTCCACCTCTTGAGTTCAATGTTTCTGAGAACATTTAACAAGCCATTGATGACTTGAAGAAACAAGAAAAAGGCAAGAAGCCTATCTCAAAACTCCAAAGCTATGAGCCAACTGCAAAGAAGTACGAAGGGTGGTCCCAAGCACAAACAGATCAAGCTCTTAAAGAGAGTATTCAGATTCAAGCTCTCAAAGATAACCCGAATCCAATTTTAGGGCTTTCCTCACTCTGTCGTGAAGGAAAAATTCATGATTTGGATATTATGCCATTCATGTATTATGATCTACCAACCCAAGACTCGGACCAGATTGATCCCCCATCTCTCCCCATGGAAACTTCTACATCAAGTTCGCTCCTCTCCACCCTGAAGACGATCCTCAAATGATCATCACAACTGAAAGAGAAAGACCGAATACATTCTATTCCATGAATGCTAAACCACAAAAGGAAGTGTTGTCTCAGAAAAGAATTATAATTTTTTTTGGGTTTGGTCAAAAATTTCAAAGTAAATTCGATATGAACTGCATGCTGTACCTATATCACTTCTATCAAAACAAGTCAAAATAGGTCACATCTCAGACACCGACTTCCCCTCCATAAATAGAAACAACATCCTAACCATTGATGCACATTTCCAAACTCACTAAGACAACCAAATGAGCATTGCTGCCTACAGTGCTGCTATCAAATACTTGAAAGATTATGTGGATGAATTTTATCGATGTGACTTCGAAGTGACTCATTTTTTCGGAATTGAAGAACTCCTGACAAAGATTGACTACAAGCTGTCTGACGCTGAGATTTTAGCAGAAGGGCCAATTGATGAATCGGTATTGGGATTTATCTACCTACAAAAGAAGATAAACAAGAAAGACTTCTTTCAAGTCCTAGACAAGCATCTTGTCCCCTCCAAAGCTCTTCAAAAGTTCATCAAATGTGCAGCCAAATCAGAAGCCCCAAAGCATGTGAAGTCCAAGTTCATAAGTCAACTTCAATGGTATCTGGAAGTCCGAGATTGGATGTATAGAGCCTATGTTTTCATCAAAGAAGAATCCATCTAAGTTGAACTGATTGCTAAGTTCACTTGGGGGAGATTAGTAGAACCTGACAAGTGAACCTCTAGCAATCACAAGTAATGAAGATTCAAAGTTAGCTAAATATGAGGTTAGTGAAATCCGAGATAGAGATGGAGTATGATATGGAGATTATTCTGAGATAGAAGGCAATTCTGAGATCCACAATATGTTCTAGCATTTAGTATTTATTGTCTTATTGTTGATGTAACGTTTCATAGGACATTTACTTTATGTATCTCTAAGATAATCAGTTTTTCAGTGACTGATTATTAACT
The DNA here is from genome assembly GCF_052625555.1 of Lactuca saligna. Classification (NCBI taxonomy): domain Eukaryota; kingdom Viridiplantae; phylum Streptophyta; class Magnoliopsida; order Asterales; family Asteraceae; genus Lactuca; species Lactuca saligna. The sequence goes on along the minus strand of NC_136420.1, from coordinate 62,983,826 downwards.
AGTCCTAGGAATGTTTCCAAATATGTATGATGTTCCTCCTTAGCCTATTTAAGGAGCGATTTGAATGAAAAGAAAACTAAGCATTGTTACCCCAAAGATAGCAAAAATTCTCTTTGTTTTAATTTACTTTTCTCTCAAATGAAGATCTTTCACAAACATTCTTCTTGTTCATTAAATGTCTTTACATTGATTATACACCTAGTTTATTTCATTTAATATTGTGTACTTTGTTGAATATTTCATTCAAGTCCTAACTGGTTTTACCAGATTTGACTGGAACCATTTATTAAGAGCAGACATTGATCTTAAAGATTAACTCAAGGTTTGAGTTTTCAAATCTTGTCCTTGTGCATTGATTATGTGTATTTACATTATTGCCTATTTCACTCACAGAAAAGATAGTCCCATACACACCATCATAAGGATAAGCTTTGAAAATAAACACACCATTAAAATAAACTGAAATAGTACCATCATTATTAGCAAAATGATAACGATATCTTAGTCTAAATAAAGCATGAAAAGAAATAATTTTTCAAGCCATTTTTGGAAAATAGCAACAGTTATCCAAATCAACCCTAATACTATCAAACATAAGCTCATAAGTCCCAATCCTGGTAACAATAAATCTTCGCTTGTTCCCCATGATTAGGTTCAACGTCCCATGCTTGACCTCTTCACTTTCCTTTAGCCCTGCATATCAGAAAAACTGTCGAAACCACATCCTGTATCAAGAACCCAAGAATTTGAAAGGCATGTATTATTGACTTAAATAGATTATATGCTAAAAGAAGAGCCAGTTGCTATAGCCTTGGCATCATTCGATTCATATAAGTACTTGGGGAAACTTCTTGTCCAGTGGCCCTTTTGGTCGTAATGAAAGCACTCGACATCTATTGGATCAACAACAGGAGGAGTATTAAATTTTGGCTTTGTTTTGCATCCACTAGACTCTCCATGGTGGGCCTTCCCTTTCCATTTGGACTGGGAAGGAAACTTTCTCTTCTTTCCTCTACTTTGTTGGACAACTATGATAGGAGCACTTGTAGAACGACTGGAATGATACTTCTTCACTCCCGCCCCATCCGTTTGCAACATATTGTGAAGCTTAATAAACAAGGTATTTGTGTTGTTCAAATGATAGGTCAATATGAATTGATCATAAATACTATATAGAGAGTTGAGAACTATGTCAATAACCAGCTCCTTATCAAAGTGCATGTTGATATTTTCCAATCTTTTCATGTTCCTCTACATTTTTTGCACATGAGCACACACAAATTCCCATTCTTTCAGTTTGCATGCCATAAGGGATTTGACAACTTCATACCTCTCTTGTCTCGCCTTTTTATGAAACATTTGAGAAAAGGGCATGTTAAGCTCATAGGGCTAGTAATGCTTATAAGTCTTCTAGAGCTCAGGTGCCATAGTTGTAATCATAATGAAAAAGACCTTTATTGAATCATCCACGTGCTGATCATAATCAACAAGCTCATCAAGAGTAGCAGTTTCTTTGTAAATTTCTAGAATTGGAATAGTAAGACCATACTATTTGTATTCATAGCAAAGCATGATCTTCATGTTCCTCATCCAATCCATGTAGTTTGAACCAACAAGCTTGTGCTTAGCATGGACCGATAGGAAAGTGAAGTTGTGGTTTAATGGAGGAGGATGAGGATGAGGTAGTTCACCACTTGAAGACATCTCTGAAAAAGACACAATTTTAACTAGTTGATTTAATCCTTCATATTTCAACCCAATTAATATTCAAGGAAAGGATCCAACAATGCAATTCAAAATTAAGAAAATGGATGCCATAATCTAATCATGAATTCATTCAAGGTACGTATTGCACTTTACCAATTTCAATATATATGAAATTCCTAGATTATTTGAGATTCATTGAATCTTATTAGTGGGATGTTTAATCTTAGATTATGTTCTTCAATTTGTGAATGAGATACCAAGGATCACAAATAACCATGGAAACCCGCTTGGCAAACTTGATGTCTTGTATCATGAAAACAGTTTGTTTTCCCTTTTGTGGCATTTAAACCTCTGTTCCTCCTGGTGTTTCCTCCTTACCTTCTACTTTTCTCTCTTCGACTTCTTGTTTATAAGAAAACCCTTCCAACCCTGTCTTTATATTTCTCCATGGCTACTACTCATTCTTTGGGAAGGGATCTTACCACTGAAGAATGGGAGTCTTTCAAGTTCCAATTCGGGTTTGTTCATGAACACGGAGTGTAAATCCCCATAACTGATGCATCGCTTTACATTCCTCCCGAGGGCAAACTCATCACCCCAATCACCTTGTTCGAGGCGGGTATGTGCTTATCTACCGCATATTTCTTCAACTTGATTATCCAAGAATACGGGTTTCTGTGAGAGAGCTGACCTCTATCGCTATAAACAAGATATTGGGTTTTGAACTCCTCTGCCATACCCTAGGCCTCGTGCTGACTATTCTGGCTTTCAAGCACTTCTTTAATTCCTCTAAACAATCAAGGACTCGGACCCTTTCCCATCAACATGGAGTCCTTACTCTTAACCACGATAAGAAGTTTAAGAAGAACTGGCAGAAGAAGTGCTTATAGGTGAAAAACAATCTCGTGATGCTCAATTACCCGAGGGCCAAGGTGTTTGTCGACCATGCTCCGACACTTTTTGTGCTGACAAGGAACTGGATGATGTCTAAGAGAAGATCAACATCAACAATGAAGATTGGCTTGACTGCGTCTTGGCTCCTGGCGGAATGAGCGCCACTTGGAGGGCTCTTGGGAAAATGACTGAATTTTTCATTGAGAAACAGGTATTTCTCTTGCTCCTCTTACCCCCTCCCCTTTTTTTAATGAAAAAAATCAACAAGGCCCGTTTAAATCGGCATTTTGGTTAACCGTCATTGTTTTCTGTTTTGTTGCTAGGTGTAGAGGAGGTTTTTTTAGAGAACGCTCTTCAAGGTCTATTCGACGATGAGCTTTAATGTTGTGACGTCGATCTTGTGGAGGCTCTTCCACCTTCTGTTTCTCGGTGACGATACAGATCTACAGGACATTGTTGTCACTGGTGTTTCTCAGAAGGATCATACACCTTCAGGGTCCCCAAGGAGTCTTCGCCATGTCAAGAGACGTTTTGCTTTCTCAGAAACCTCTTCCGGTTGTCAAACTGAAATGGCTAGCACCAGGCCCCCTCTTTGTAAGAAATATAATTTGAGTTTCTTACTAGGGGGTACCAAGGATTCCAACTTTTCCCCCGATGAAAGTCCTCTGAAACTGCTAGAGGGGGCATAAATTAGGGTGACTGAACCGCCCTATCATACAGAAGAAGAAAACATCAACAAAACTAGCCTTGTTCACAAAACTGGAGAAGCTAAGGCGAAGACTGGATCTTCGTCTTCCCAAGGTCTCGCATCAACCTCTTTTGGTAAAACTGCAACCATCCCCCTTTTTGTAGGTTCTCATCCAGATACCTACATGCCAACTTGGAGGCTAACTTCCTAATACATTGTCTCCGACCATAACACCACTATTGAGTGGTGTTGACACGCTCTTCCTTCGGCTACAACTGAAGCCTTAACTGTCTTGTCTGACGAGCACATGGCTGACAACCTGCGTTATGTCACCGCCCAAGTGTCATCTTACTTGGTCGCACCTGTTGAACGTATCTCTAAGATGGAGACTATATAGTCTGATGCTGACAAGAAGAGAATTGAATGTGCAGAGCTGAAAACCCAGGTGGCCAAGATAGAAGTCGAAAAGCCTAACTGGGAGGCTAAGCAGGAGGTAGCACTGCTCGAAAAGGGAAGCTTAAAAGAGGAAGTGACAAAGTTGGAGGAAGAAGTGAGGCGCCTGAATGATCGCGTGGGAGCCTTGAGTTTGGAGAGCACCGGTCTGAGTGATTGGACGGCAGAACTAGAGATTTATCTGGTTGCTTAGAATGCTGCAACGGGAGCGCTGAAAAAGGATATTTCGTGGATCCTTAGCGACGGGCTCATCTGGATGGTGGACAGGGTTCGAGACCCCTCAGTTTTTTTAGGGTTTGGTTCAGGTGCGGGTAGCTTGTGTGGTGGCAGGGGTGGAGCAGGGAAAGAGAGCTGTTAAAGAGCTTGTGATCGTTAGGGAGTTTAATCCAGAGGCTGAGGTAGACATGGTCACCAAGACCCAAGAGATGGAAGATGCCCTGGCTGCTTTTAATGAGACAAATTTTGATGGCTATCTTCGCCTGGGTAATCTGGACATAGTTGGGCTTCACGATCTTTTCCAGGATGCTTAGAGCGACAAGGCGGGCCATGGACCAAGCTCTTCCCCTGGCGATGGTAACACCGCTGCCCCAAAATAGTGCTACTTGCTTGATTTGTTGTGATGTAATCTCACTGAACAATTTTTTTCAGCCCTTAGAGGCAGCCTGAAAGTTCGGGAGTTCGGCAATCTAATAATTTCTACTTTTGTTTATTGGGTGTGAATGTTTTTCTCTACCGCATATATTCTTGTTTTTTTGTTGCTTTTTGTATGATTTATGTTGGTCATAACGTAGTATTTACGCAGGGTTTGCTTGTACCCTTGGTTTGAGTTCTGTTACTGGTGAACTCTTTATACTTTAGTAATGTTGGTATTTGAGAAATTTGTTCTAATTTATTGCTTAAAGACCCTAGGTGTAGCCAAGATCGTCATCTTGAGGCTTACCCGATTTTGTTTTTCTCGTTAGTGGAAGGTTATGACCCTTCTACACTCATGTCACATGTTATTTCGTATGTTTTCTATAACGTTATTGATGTATATGTTTTGGGAGAAAGGTTATGAGCTATTTTTATGCAAATTCCCTGGCTGCCACCTTGTAACAAATTTGCTCGTGTAACGTTGGATGATCAGCCCTTATTGTGACACGGTAAATGTACACAGCCTCTTTGTTTTATTTTTCAAGCTTGAAAATAAGGAGCATCTGAATTTCCCTTTCTGTGTACTCTAGTTTTGTTTAGAGTCTAATAAGATTGAAAGTAGTAAAGTAATTTTGCTGATTACATTTACATGTTAAAACTAATACACAACGACATTGCTAGCATTGATTCTAGCTTTAACACTCGTTTTAAGAGTGAAAGTGTCACCGGCTCTGCGCATTACATTAACTATAGTTTTTTTTGATATCTCAGTTTGTCCATTGGCCTGAGGATGCACTACTGATGTGAATCGATGATGTATTTTCTTGTCTTCGCACCACTCCTTAAAGGGACTTCAAATTGCTTGCCGTTGTCATTTATGAGGATCCGAGGAGTTCCAAAACAGGCCAAGATTTTCTTGGTCATAAAATTTATCATCTGCTTGCCAGTGAAGATGGCCATTGGTTCTGCTTCTATCCATTCGGTAAAATAATCAACGACTACTAGCAAAAACTTCACGCCCCCGATGCTAGTAGGAAAGGTCCCATTATGTCGATCCCCCATTATTGGAAGTGCCAGGGGCTGGTGATGCTAGTCAATGGCATGGTTGGTTGATTTTTGAAAGGAGCGAATGTTTGGCACTCTTTTCATCTCTTGGTTAGGGCTGCAGCGTCGTTGTACACATCTGGCCAGTATACACCTATGCGGAGTATTTTGCCTGTGAGTGCGTGAGTGCCTTTGTGTGCCACTGCATCCTCGGAATGGCTTTCTTCGTGGAATGTCTGCAACTCTATTTTAGCGACGCACTTGAGCCATGAGCTTAAATACCCTATTTGGTATACTTGATTGTCCCTGATTGCAAAATGCGGTGCTCTGATTTTGACTTTTCTCGCCTCCTTTGGGTCGTCCAGGAGCACGCCACGATGCAGGTAGTTGACATAGGGTTTTCCATTCTGGAGGGGCTGATATTGTATTGACATTTTTGTTATCGATACTTCTTTCTGGGAGTACTTCAACTAACACTTTTTTTTCTAAGATGATCATATGAAGTAGAGGCCAATTTACTGAGGGCTTTTTCCCTTGCATTTTCCCCCGGGAGATTTGTTTTATTGAAAACTTTTGAATGTGTTGGCTAAGCTACAGACTGCATCTAGGTATTTCTGTATCTTGGGGTCCATTCCCTCATATGTTTTGTTTATTTGCGTTGTGATAAGTAACAAATCACTGAGAGCCGTTAGTTGTTTTGTGCCAACCTCCTTGGATAGCCTCAGTCCTCCTAAGATTGCTTCATACTCCGCCTCATTGTTTGATACATGGAAGTCCAATCATAACACGTTAGTGATATCTTCACCCTTGGGGCTTTGTAGGACCAGGCCTATGGTCGGACCTTTCATGCTTGCTGCGCCATTGGTGTATAGCTTCTAGAGTTCTTTGTTGGCTTCAGGCTCGATTGGGTCGACGGAGATCATCGTCGGCACTCCCTTAATTGTATCTAGAATTTCAACATGGAAGTCTACGAGGGCCTAGGCCTTGATTCTAGTTCGGTGGTGGTAAGAGATATCATTTTTGCCTAACTCTATGGCCCACTTGGCCAGGCGCCCAAACTTTTCCAGCTTTAGTAGCACTTGCTTTATTGGATAACGAGTTAGAGCATCCACCTTGTGGGATTGAAAATACCTCTGTATCCGTCTGACAGTGTATACCAAGGAAAGGACTAATTTTTCTAAGGCCGGGTAATTGACCTCTGGTCCTTGTAGGGCCCTGCTAACAAAATGGATGGGAACCTGCTGCCTTCTGTTTGGTTTGAGCATAACATCATTCCTATGGTGTAAATGCAACCCTAATTGCTTTGGATCTACGTGTCTCTAGTTTGAACATACAACTATGAATACCAAAGCAATAACCCTATGGACTAGCATATGAAAATTAAAATTGACATATAAACTAGGGTTTAGATCTTACCTCTCTTGTTATGTAGCAATAACAAGTTCACCTTGAATATCCTTGACCTTTGAAAGCTTAGTTCCTCAAATGTTGCACCTCTAATGGAGTCACAAACACCACTAGCAACATAAAAGAACAAGAGAGAGAGAGAGAGAGAGAGAGGAGGCTTCAAAAATGCCTAGGGTTCTCTTAGAACTCTTGGGCACGTTTTTGGGAGCTAATGGAGTCCTTTTATAGTTAGGCTTTTAGGGTTTTGAACATGAAACCATAATTCCCTTTGCTTAGGCCCTAATCAACATATGAACTCCCATTGGACAACCTTGGACAAAATCTTTATGGGCTCTGATATAGATTTCGTCCATCTTATACCAAAAATGTCCATGAGCCCAAACTTTAAATATTACTTATTTACATACTCAGTCTCTGCTAATTTAACCAATCTCTTTTCATCACCAATTTAATTCCATATTAATTTCTGATCAATACTAATTAAATAATATAATTTCTTAATTAATATATTATTCATATAATGTATTAGTAAATCATAATTAATCCTCTTTCTCCATAATTCATCCTATCAGTTGCTATGGTGAAGGAAACCCAAAAGGACCATCCTCATAATCAAATTAGGTACATACCAAAAATAGTTATGGGGTTAGATACCTAATCCAACGGTCTCTCACTTGGATAAGTCCAATAACTATTATTGCAAATACGCCTTTAGAATCTGATTAGTAATCATAGTTTTCAAAATCCGCTGTGGAACTCTAATCTTATTAGAAACACATCCTTTAGATAAGGGGTCATATATTCCTCCATTATAGATATCGTATGATCCGAGACATGTATTATAATCATTCTCTCTGTTCATGTGTTGTTTCCCGATTTCTGATTTATGACGACTGACAACAGACTACAATTGAACACATAAACTTAGTCCATGCTTAGCCAAGCGCTTAGGGTATCATCACGAAATCATCGAGGGGCCCACATATATCACTTTTATCCCACATTTGGTAAAAGGAACGACTTTGACTCATATGCTTGTTCTATTTACTCATCAAATCACACACAACAAGTAGTAGAACAAGCATATGAGTCGAAGTTTATCTGCTCCTTCTAGAAATAGAAGCGATATCTGGGCCCCTCGATGATTTTGTTGTGACCTATGTACCGGCCGGTCAGAACTAAATTGATGTGTTCGATTAAGTTCTTTGTCAAACAAATCGAAAATCGGGAAACAACTGTTGGATAATAAGTACGATGTTGTTCCATGTATTTGTCCGGCTGATATCATGAGAATAGAGGATTATATGATCACTTATCTAAAATGGTGCTTCTTAGTTCAACAGAGTTTTCGAGAGCTACGATTGCTGGTTGGTTCCTGAAGTAACATACGCAAATATAGTTATTAGACTTATCCAAGTGGGAGTCTGTTGGATAAGGTGCCTAAGTCCATAACTTATTTGGTATATACTTGACCCGACCCGGCATGGTCCATTTGGGTTGCATTTCATCCAAACTATTTATGGATAATTTTATGAGAGTTATACACATATGATTATTAATATATTATAAGTTATAATATATTAATATGAAGTCATGTTATTTAATTAGTCTTAGTTTTAAATTAATTATGAATTAATTTAGAGATTAAAAGGAAGACTAATTAGATTGTGGGCTATTGGTTTTATATGGTGTGGGCTAACACTCTTTTATTAATGGGCTAGGCTTATATGGAAGTCCATAGATGATCCATGGAGCTTTTAACCCATGGATCCTTGGAAAAGGAAAGGTCATGGGTTATTAGGGTTTCACCCTAACCATGCACACTATATAAGCATGCTTATGGAGCATGAAATGTGGACTAGTGAAACTAGTGTAACTAGAGTATGTGTGTTTGTGTGTGACCGATTTTATAAGTGTATATACACTCTCTCAAAGTTTTCCAAGAGTTTGTGGTGTTTTGTGCACTACTAGAAAAACAGCCTTTTACGACGCTCATTGCGCGTCATAAAAGGCTTAGACGACGCGCAAATGCGCGTCAAGGAAGGCCCTGTCATAAAGAGAGACGACGCGCTTTTGAGCGTCGTCTATAGACGACGCGCATTTACGACGCTCATTTACAACGTGCAATGACGACGCGCCTTTAAGACACGCAATGCGTATCAAGGAAGGCCATGTCATAAAGGAAGACGACACGCATTCGTGTGTCGTAACCTTACGACACGCATGTTAATGACACGCAATGCGTATCAAGAAAGTCCCTGTCAAGAAAGTCCATGTCATAAATGAAGACGACAAACATTTTTGCGTATCATAATTTTAAATGTTTTAAAAAAATATTATTTATAGATTTACTAATTTTCAAATTAAATAATACATTAAAAATCTCATAAAATAAAATACCATAAATAACAAAGATAATTCATTTCACTAATATGTCAAATACAAATAATTATTCCAAAAGTGAATAAATGTTATAAAAAAAAATGAACTCATTTATATACAATTGCATCATCTAGCTTACTATGTGCCAACAACTCTCTATGTGTTTACTTTTTCTTGAATCTCGTTTCCTCCAAAGCTTCTAGCCATGCCAAAATATGATATCTTGAGTCTCGTTTCAAGAACCAAAATCACCTTCAATCACCCAATTAAACTCTAATGTTGGTAGACTGAGAGTTCCAGAATCAAGTTTACATCCATCACCTTCAATCACCCATTTAAACTCTAGATCTTCTGTTGTTTGAAGGAAATTGGTGTTTGTAATCTATGAACAAAAAACGCAAAGACCAAGGTTAACATTTGGTGAACGAAATTTTAATTGGTTGATAGCAATACTTGACCTCTGAAAACAAATAAACAAAGGATCACATCATCCTTACCTCAATGGTTTAAGCTACCAAATTACCTGTGAGAACCAACAGGTGAAAACACTATGTGACCGGCTGCTCTTGTTGTTCATATTTATTCATGCCACTTTTATATTTGCAGCACCCTGATAAAGCATGAAAACTAATTTTAAATCCAATATAATCATAAATAAGAAGTAACAAAGTGTAAAGGGGACCGATTGTACAATGTTATTAAGAGGTTTTATCTAACTATATGTAACCTAAAATGTGTTATATTGTTATATTTATCTTACATAGTCCATGATTCCTATTGAATAACTTGACTTGTTATTGTATTAGTAAATTTATCACTCATTATAGCTTCCAAAACTTAGAATTTGCAAAGTTGTATTGTTGTGTATATCAAATACGTAAGAAACTATATCATTATTTATAACTATATGCAGTAGAAACCATCATCTAATAGGCAACATTGAACATAAATATATTACCAAAAGGAGGGCCCTTAGTGCAGCAGCAAAGGCATGGTTAACTAATCCAGACTTGAACTGTTATCTTGATTCCACAAATTGATTGATAATCAAATAGCTCTTGCATAAAGGGAATATTCTTTTCAATGATTCCTGCATTTTCTTGCAACATTTATTTCCCAAAAGTGAAAAGAGTTCCATGAAGTTATAGATACATACATATGTGCATCTATGTATGTATAATTGTATATGTGAAGATTCTTAACCTGGAGTGCCAAATCCATAGATCCGTCAACATTGAAGATAATGGAGTTATCATTCCCTCCAACTCTATTGATAGAAATATATGGTCCCTCAATTCCAACTAAAGCAGATAGAAGATCATCAATTACAGTCAGTTCCTGCATGTGTTGAAACATTATCACAAAATCTTCGCTTATCATTACTTTAAAATGATATTCTATAGTAACTTGTTTCTAGGTTTCAAAATTGACACTAGTTTAAAAGGCCAACAATTGCACAAGGAAGCATAAAAACAATTGTAGCTATACCTGAACAGAAGCATTGTAGCAACCTATCGGCTTCTCAGATTCCAATCTATACAAAACATACCACCAGACCTAGAAGGCTGACCTGGCACATAAGCACTGATTGAAATGAAATCTTTTTGTGCAACACATTCATACGCATTGATTATTGGATACCTGTTGATAAGATTAAGAGGAGAAAAGTTTTACTTGCCTCTTCACGTGCATACTGATCTGCCTAAGAGGTAGAGGAAGGGTCTGCATTATATTGATGTTGATATTCATTTTCCCAATCCCCATTTACATGCCTGGCCTCGTTATTATTTGCCAAACCAAATAAATAATATCCTGATTATAAAAAAATAAATAAATAAAAGACAATTTTAATTCAAAGTAAGTAAAGTAACCTGAAACTTTGGATTGGTGTTCTGAGCTAAAGTGTGTGCTAGCATTCGAGTCTGCTCCATAGCAGCCAAAGATGGAATGTTTGCACCTGCCATTCGGTCCACAGATGTCATCTGCGTTTTCTCCTGAAATCAAGAACATAATAATTAATAGTAAGTAAACATTCAATTATTATTTTAATTATTAAAGGGAAAGAGCTCACTGACATGCTAGAATTCAGATGCCCACATGAATCCTTTCCCAATTTTCTTCAACTGATTTATAGATGGGAACCTCATGATTGTGTGGACAAAGAGTTATCACTGCAGGCATGAGGCAACAAAGTCACTATTACAATCCTGCATAATAGGTGTGAGTAGAGAATAAAAGAAAAACATGTTGTGGCCATGTTATCATAAAAGTCTGATTACCAGGATGTTATGGTTTTTCAGGTATTTTTTATTTAAAATAATTTACTTACAGAAAGAGATGAATGTCAATATGAATAAATATTAGTATTTGTGTTCTGTTTGTTAGTTTCAGTCTACAACATATGTATACCTTTTGTGCTTCACTATCCACCCAGGCAAATGTGAGTCTTTTTTCCTTCAATGCTGACATGGCAGCTTGGTGTTGGTCAATTTGATTTACATTTTCACCAGCTGATAGTATCTCTTGGACCCTACGCATGTCTTTAACATTATAATATATATAATATTGTTCTTTAAAGAAAAGAAATAAAAGACTATTGTTTTATGAATTAAGATAAGAATCTTACTTAACGCATTTTAGGGAGTCTGTGGTTTGTCTTCCAATAAGAACAGCAAAATACCAAACTGTGGTGTTATTTCCAGCATGTGAATAGCCTTTTGGATCACAACCAAGCTCCATAGATGTAACACGTCTTAATTGGGGAAGCATTACTGAAAAAATAAATAATTAAATATCATATTAGGTGTGAAAAATGACAAAAATGATTTATGCATCTTCAAGTTTATTTTGTTCCATGACATCAATAAGTCTTGAATTGTTGATTGAGCCATGGTAGACTACCGGTTTGACGTCGGGGTCTCTTAGAATAACAATGATAGGAGCTTCTTCCACACCAAATCTGAAATTATTATTATATATAATTTAAATTAATTACTAATTTAAACCATTGTTAAGGAGAGAGTTTATGGAAATTACCAAAGCGTCCCTAGAGTAGTAGAAATACGAGGTAAGCTTAGTATGGTTTTTATTTTTTAATAACAATAATATGGTTATTAACTTATTATTATTATCCGCATAAAGTAAACTCACCTCACAATGCAATCTGAGAATTTACAGCCAGGTGGAAGAGCCAAAAGTGAAGGAACACCTGTATCGTATCAATAACTTGGAGAATGATTAAATCATCCAATATTTTAATAAAAAAATAACTTGGGTATTATTATTTAATTATTACCAACCATTTCGATAGAAATGGGCTCCTGTATAGTTCTTCTTAGATAAATATGTCGCAAGCTTAAGATCACTAAAAATATTATTAAACTTGAAGTTTAGAAGTTTACAACCAAAACATGAAAACAAAAAGAATTGAAGAGAAAAAAATGATGATTTATGATTCAAAGTTGCAGACATGCATGTATATCTTGATTATTTCACTACAACACTGCAAGTCAACTGATATATTGACTAAAGATAGTCCAATCTCATTAGAGCAGATTCTTGTCTCTTCCAATCAAATCTTTGAGCTACGATTCTTTAGTCCAGGTAGTTCCAGTAACCTATATCTTGGTATATGGTTCAAAAACGTCACTCCAAAAAAATTTATATGGATTGCAATCAGAAAAAATCCACTCTCAGTTTCTGACACTAATTCGACCCTAACAATTGACAACAATGGGAATCTAATCAGCATTTCCATTATATAAATTAACAAATTGTTAACAAAACAAATGGCTCAAAAAGTTTAAAAAATCACTTTTTTAAATTACCCATATCGGTTTTGTCTCATTGGCCAATTCCCAATCCTAGTAATCTTCAGTTTTCATTTTCTTCTTCTTCTCACCCTAGAAAACAAGCATTACTTTTTTTTATAAATAAATCATACAAAAGCACTGTAATTTGATGATCAACACTTTTCATTCTATCTGTGTATCTGAAAGACATTATAATCCCATGAGTTTAAAATATCATAATATATGAAAAAACAAATGCATAAGTTATAATACAAAATAAGAGTATAAGACAAACTATTTTTCACTTAATCCATAAAGAAGTTGATATAGAAAGTCAGGAAAATGAGGCTTTCCCTACTAAGTCCAACTTCTTAGTTCTTACAAATTTGCCCTGATTCAATTGTTCTGTTTTTGAGAAAAAATAAGTTTATTAAATGTTATTGAGTTAATAACTACGTTGCAATAAATTATGGTTTATATACCTATATATGAGCCGAAGAAAGCAATGACCAGCTGCACCATTTGCACCTACAGAGAAGAAAGGAACCTGAAGCTCAACATCGATGTGATCAGCTCCTAGCTCCATTGCTAAACACAGAGCATCCAATCGACTCTTTTCATCCCTATTGTATTGACCACCTTCCCATGTTGTTCTAGAAACTAACATAGAATCAGAAACCTTTTGAGGAAGATAAACTGTTAGAAGATCATTTAAGATGAAGGCTATTCTTATGATCTATGATAGAAAAAAAAAAAGAATTTCCTTTATCTTGAAGAAAGGTTCCAACTTGTGTTTGAATGCTACCTACTGCATAAAACAAGTGACTTTTGGAATGAACTAGCGTTTCCTGCTCAAACAGACAAACAAAATTACATCATATTAGCCCTATAAACATCATACATACACATATACTAGCTAGAGTACTTGTGTCTCTAGATTGAATGTATACTCATCTCCAAAATAGCTGACTGCAGGTGGTAATTCTGAATTTGAATTCTTACAACATGAGATGAATTAGTGATTACAATTCTTGCTTCCAACATCTACAACCTGAAAAGAAATATATATCATTATCATGACATAACTCAACAGTTGAGAGAAACATGGAATGGGCAGAAGGTCTTCTTTAGCACAATACACCCGGTGAAGCTCTTCTTTAGCACCAGCATCACTTGTCCCCATAAACTGCCACTTGCTTCTTCTTGAACGTGATTGAGCAGCTTGCTCAACTGCAACTTCCATTTGCTTAATTTTCCCATGTAATCACCACATTGCTAAATCCCCTACACAACAAACCAAACAAAACAAAAATCAACATCAAATATTAATTAGAAAAAACAAAAACAAAAAAAGTCGAAAATACCCTTTAGGTTAACAAGAGAGGTTGTCATTCCAAAAATAGATGGAGAAGAAGAGAACAGTTTGCGTACCTGATTTAGGGAATAAAAGAATCTTTAAAAAAGGAATGTAAGAGAAAGAAATCTAGGGAACATACATTAAGAAGAAGATAACAACTTTCGAACCTGATGCCTCCTCCGTTTTTTTTTTCTGCATTCGGATGCTTCCGATCGTACCTTGAACCTCTGACTTTCGATCCCAAATCCAACTTGCAACCTTCAATTTCTGATCTTCAACCTGTAATTCGAGTCATAGTTCCGAATCTCATAAAATTAACCTTGCTACCTCCTATTTCTGATGAAAGAGGAGTCTCAAATCTGAGAGAAAAATGAGGAGTCGCTGGCTCAAATTAGAAACCCTAAAAGATGGATGACATAGGGAAAATCAGAAAGGTATGAACATACCATTCGATAACCAGAAAATGGACTGAGAGGAGGGGGCTGTTAGGGCTAGAAACTAGCTTCCAATCTCCTTTATCAACATCATATCGATAAAGATCGCCAAAAACATATGTCTGTGTAATATATCAACCTTTTTCAAAGTAAATTCAAGCATAATTTTAGAGAAGGTCACATGAATTCATCTATAAGACATAATGTCCAATTGTTGATATCTTCCATCCCTAAAGTCACCAGCATGGAGTCTTTTTTTCTTTGGAACCATCGTTGTTGCCTCATAACTTCGGAGATGGCGTGCCTACTGTTGCCTTGATCGACGTTGACGACCGGGAATGGTACCTAACGATGGTCGAAGTGCGAGGGAAGAAGAAGGTGGCAGTCAATGTCGAGAGGGGGAAGGAAGGAGCCGATAATTAGGGCAAGAAGGAAAAAAGAAAATTGGAAGGCGGGGTTTTTAATTTTTTAGGATTTCATTTCCCCCTAATTATTAAAGGATGGAACGCGCCTTGTATTAAAATTTATAAAGCGACACTCTTAGACGACACGCGTTTTATTATAAGTGCCCTCCGTGTTTTTTTTGTTATTATTTAGACACTAATTTAAAGGCACGTAGTAATGCGCGACATAAATCCTTCAATTTTTTGAAGAGATGACAATTTTTTAATGTCACTCCCTTTTGCGTAACATAAATCAATGAGTGTCGTGGTTTGCGCATCGTAAAAGGGTATTTTTCTTGTAGTGGTGATTCCATTTGAGGCATTCACACTATTGGTGCTTGGCCCTCAAACTCCTCAAGAACCAAACTCATCAAAAAGGTATGTAATCTCTTCTAACTCTTTATGTTGAAATGTTCCCCATGCCATGTTAGATAGGTTATAAACCTTGGAAAAATTATTATTTTGCATGTATTTAGACAAACATAGATCCAAGGTTTATTAGGGTTGCATGCACACTTAAGAAGTGTTAGATTGCTCAAAACTCAACAGTGGTATCAGAGCCTAGGCTTGCTTGTTTGATACTTGATGCAAAATAGTTGAAAAATTCGAAAAACTTGTTGTCTGACTGATGAACTCGCCGAGTCCATGAGGGGACTCTCCGAGTCCATGTGTATCTTCAACCTACTCGCCGAGTAGGTTCATGCACTCGACGAGTAGGAGTGACAGAGTGCAGATTTTCGACTTTAGCTGCTGGAAATGGACTAGAAACATTACCCTAAACTGTTTTGGTGTTTTAAAACTTGTTTTAGTTGGTGTAATGGTTGTTCTAATCCATTTACAATAGCATATACCAAAATTCCATGATTTTATGTGTTCATATAATTCTTGAAATTTTGATGATCATGTTCATGTTCTTATGAATTTAGAAGATGATAGGAATTATTTGCTGAATTGTTTAGAATTAATTCTTGATCATTTATGTGTTTTAATGGAGTCCATAATTTGTCCTCAATTTATGGATATCTAAAGGTCACTTTCTTTAACACACACATTTAAACACATAAGTTACATGAAAATTAAGAGTATTCATTTTTATGAACCTTTAATTCATAAGTTATGAAATGAAAAGTTTTGGATAGTTACAAAACTTGCCCTCAAGTTTTGGAATTTGGAAAAGTTTCACACACTTTAATAAACTTTAATTCCAACACTTAGAATTTTAAAAGTTAAAATTCAACACCTATATTATTTATAACATTAATGGTTAATTATTATATATATGTATAAGAATAAGTCGTTTTACCGATAGTAGGCCTCATTCACGAAGCCGGTCTATAAGGTGGGTATAAGGTTGTTGCCTATAAAATGGTGACTTAATGGGTGTCCACTCTCACCCACCGCTTGCTTGATCGGTGGAGGGTCGTTAGCCGAACGGGTAGGATAATGACTTTAAATTCTCATTAAAAGTATAATGATTATTATAAAGTAACTAAATATTTTTATTTAAATCCCAATCTTAGTTAATTTAGGAAAAATGTGAATTTGGTGCTAGTCCATGGAATTCACACTTTGTACCTTACCAAGTCGTTGGTGGAGCGTGTGTGGGTAATCGGCACACTAACTTGGACTAGTAAGGATCATGAAGGGTGACTTAATTTTTGTCATAGATCAATGGAGTGTGTGTGGTTAACCGGCACATTGATTAGGTGATAATAATAAGGGTACCAAGTGAATTGGTATGGTTATTCACACCTTGTTTTGTGATCCTCGACATCCCAGTCACAAAATTTGAGAGGGCACACTCGAGATTGAAACATGCCATTGAAAAGTTCAATGAATCTCAAAAGATCTAGGAATTTCATTTCAATTAAAACCTAATAAATTATTTCATTTTTCATGGTGGAAATTGGTGAATCGTCATTCGCCTACCTTCAAATATTTTATAGCTTGGATTGCGGCATCCCTCTTCCAAATTATAAAATATTGTGTTGGGTCCTAGCCTTAATATTTCATATTGGGTGTTATATTAAGGATTTTGAATCAACTAACTTGATTTTCTCCCATTATAGATGTCTGGTTCAGACAACTATGATCTTCCCAAATCTCTTGAAGATGGTGTCCCTCAACATCATGCTTCACTTCCTCCACCTCCTCCAATTATTCTCCCTCACCCACAAGTTCTTGAAAATTTTAAAGTCACTCAATCCCTATTGGCAAGAATAGTTTATGTGTGCTCACATCTTGGAGATAAAGTCACATATTAACAAGCTGGGAGAGTTGGGTGTCAAAGTCTCGTGAAAGTTGGATGTTCAATCACTTTCTTAGTAAGATACTGAGTCTCTTTGGGACTACTATGAGATAGACTATGACATGACCCTTAATGATGTTATCTTTTTGCTTGGTGTTGTGGAATCAGCAATGATTTGGAACACCAATAAAGCAAATTTTGATCAACTTCCCAAACCTTAAATGGACATTGGCAATGGTAGCATTGGATATCTAGAAAAGCATTTCTCTTCCCAATGGAAAGGGATCGGCTATAGTCAACTCGGTTGACCAAATGGTAAAGAGAAAGGCTAAGTCTGAGATAGTATCATGTGCCATTACCAAAGGGTCTATATGTTTTATTGCCAAAGGGAGGGACACTGATTGCGAAGCTGCCATATTTACCTGAAAGATCATAAGATTGATCAAGTCAAAAAGTTTGACTCTACTTCAGTTAAAGTCCACTGACTAACTCTATTAAGTTCCTATTTGGAGATTCTTATTACATAATGTGAATGGGTCACATGTTGATGTTTTTAAGAATCAAAGAAAAGATAGGATGCTTAAAGTAAGCATATGTTGATTCTGATTGTGAAGGTGGGTTTCGATCGCATGGTTCGGTAATCAGAATTTTGAGTTGTTGCTTAAGAGTTATAATATATTGCTTATGAATAGATAACAAAGAGGTTTTCATGTGGATTGTAAGGATAAGTTTTTCCGCAAAGTTTTAAACTAAAAGAAAAAAAGGGGTTTTAATTTTATTTATTTTAAAAAAATATCCTTACAATGGCATCTATGGAAAATTGTTGCTTATATGTTTCCAGTAATAGCAATCTTGGAAAGTGGATTTCATTCTTTCATTTGTGGTAGTATCTGAATTTACCAAATGAAGAAAGTTTTTCATCACCCAAGTTTCAATTGGACAGAAACTTGGAATCATACAAGTTGTATTGTATGATGAATGAGAATTTTCATCTTTGAAAATTAAGACTAATTTTTGATCACATGTATATGTGAGTCAATTGAAGGACTAAGGAATTAGGTACACTGGGTGTGCGCTGGTCAAGGTCCACCACAAAGATTGATTTGTCATGATTTACTAAAGATAAGTAAATATGATTATACTTATGAGGTTAAGTATAATTCTGTAACATTGGAAAGGCTACAATGTATGACAAAACAATTGAGAATAATCAAATTAGGCTGAAAGATAAAAGTTTCTCAAATTTGAAAGGATGGGAGAGTACTTTAGTATCGTATTTCATGATCATCTTAATGATTATGAAACCATATCACACATTCATACTCTAAGGACATCTTAGTGCATTGTTATGGCTAAGAAGAGAGGTCATGAATTGTTGGATTGGTTAAAATCAAGAAGATGAGTCATACTTCGTTCCAAAACAATTCTTAGAGTCATACTCCAAGATTGTAACATTGAGTGACATAAAGGAAGATTTATTAACACTAGTCAAATGTAAGAGTAAAATGTTTTCGACTCTTGTACATTTGAGATTGGTAAGTTGTGATGTCTTGGATGAGACACAGACCAACTAAGACCAATTGTGTAAAGTGTTAGTCTTGATAAGAATCCGCACTATCCCTTGAATATTTGTTTTGTCAAGGAATGGTTCTTGGGAAACTTATATGTCAAGGGGACAGTGGGAGCCTTAAAGATCCTGAAAGAGTTTCAAGATTTAATCAAGAGTAAAACCTGTAACTTAACACTAGCACACGACTTAAGGTTTGCAACCTATCGTGTTGACATAATTCTTATTTTTGTACCTACTTCAAATAAGTTGAACTTGCATGTGAGTTATCAGAGTTCAACTTGGAAGCATTGGTGGGCCTTGTGTTACCAAGGTAACAAGAAACTAAGATTGAACAAGTTTAATCCATGTAAGGCTGAAGTTGTCACTAACCTAATCTTGTGATTATGGTTTTGACAAATTCACATGGATAGAAACTCATACACTATAAAATCTAAGTGTTATAAGGTTTCTCTCCGATTCATGAAAATGATGGTGAGGAAACGCTTTCACTAAGTAGATTTTACGTAGATATCAATTGTGTTATTTGCATTTTCAAAAGTCGTTAGTGAAGCGCGTGTGGTTAACCGACACACTAACATGGACTTGTGAAAAATGGCAAATGCCTAAGCAATTGAGACTATGATTACGACATCCCTTTTCATAGTTCTGAAAATTGTTTAGACACACATGTGAGCTATCTAAGAAAGGATGTATGAATCTAAATTTCAAACGTCCAGCAGATTTCTGGAAATATGTCAGAGCTAGTGGGAGCATAAGTGTTATGCTGATAATCATCATGTTAGTGGGAGCATGATTATTATGATTAGTATTGCAAGCTAGCAATGTTAATTATAGAAAACAAAGTTTCAATTCGTGAAGTTGCAAGGGCTGAAAAGTTATTTTGCTATAATTAAGGGAGAGGAAATTATACTTCATTTCAATTCTAGAAGCTTAGATTGAGATTTTAATCATCTTTAGTCAAGAATATATATGTATATATGAATTTTATGTTGGAATGGTTCAAACTTGAAGAAATTCTATATATATTGCGTTTTCAAAATTCGATTATGATTACGGCATCCCTCTTCATAGTTAAATTTTGAAAACATGGCAAATAAAAAATATTGTAGCAAAAGACTGGTCTAGTATCATGTCTTTATGTCAAACACCATGAATCGTGTCCCATATGCTTCGGGTATAGGATCGATTGCATGTGCTATAATATTCATCTTTTCTAAATTTTCCAAATGCTTAAGGCATTGAGAAGGGAAAAGTCTAGAACCGGATATGACTAAAGTGATTAAGTAATTGTCGAGGATAAATCTGAGGTTCGCCAAAGATTGGTTGCCCAGGGAAAGTTGGAAGTATGATGTAAGTTGTCGGAAAGGACCGTATTGACATGTTCTGAAAAGAAGTAACTCTTGTTCGGAAGTGATAGTCAAAATGGGGCTATGGAAATGTCTCCATAGGTGGAAGTTATTCAATCTATGTAAGATTAGAAAACCTTAATGCAAGAAGGATGTTCAAAGCAATGTACTTTGAATATGAGACTTCCGTTCCATAGAAGTTGACCTTCTTTGGAATACTCTGTAATGACTGGTGACAAGGTTTTGGTGACTTTGTGAATAATCATTACAAGAGGAACATTGCATAAAAGTTTAAAATCTAACAGATTTTTTTTTTTGTAAAGGATAGGAATTGGGGATTCTCACATTTACAATAAGGATTTGGGATTGTGAAATGAGTATCATTGGAATCATGTTCAATTGATCTACATCACAATGTAAGGATCATAGACAAACATAGTGTGCATACTTGAAGTATGGCATAACTATTGTTTAGAAAAACAAAGTGTACATGCTAGGAGCATGGGACGACTGTTGTTTTTTTTATTCAAGTCTTAAGTTGATTGTTTAAAACATTATACAATGAATAATGTGTAATCAATATGGTGATAAATAAAAGGTGGTTCTATTTATATTCAAAAGGGTTCTGAGACCATATTGGATTCGATTATTATTGTGTTTCACTTTGCATGTTTTGAATTCCAAAATAGCTAGGTTATTCTTTCCGAATGACTAAGTTATTTAAACACTCCTAGTTCATATGTTGGAAGTAGGTATGAATCAAGACTGTCATGAATCGGGTTTGTAGATGGCTAAATGGGTTTAGTCATAGCAATGGTTGCTACAACATTCATGAGTGCTCATAAGTTATGAGTATTGGAATAAACCCACGCTCACTTGTATCACTTCATGGAATTTATCTCGAGTGATCGTGAGATGGTAATATCATATAAATCTTCAAACCTAGAGATATGAGTTGTTACCTATGAGTTGGTTGTGCATTGATTGCACGTAAACGCATCAGTAACTTGATGTTATAAAACGTGCCTTTGTGTACAATTCAACAAGTAGTAGAACAAGCATATGAGTCGAAGTTTATCTGTTCCTTCTAGAAATAGAAGCAATATCTTGGCCCCTCGATGATTTTGTTGTGACCTATGTACCGGCCGGTCAGAACTAAATTGATGTGTTCGATTAAGTTCTTTGTCAAACAAATCGAAAATCGGGAAACAACTGTTGGATAATAAGTACGATGTTGTTCCATGTATTTGTCCGGCTGATATCATGAGAATAGAGGATTATATGATCACTTATCTAAAATGGTGCTTCTTAGTTCAACAGAGTTTTCGAGAGCTACGATTGCTGGTTGGTTCCTGAAGTAACATACGCAAATATAGTTATTAGACTTATCCAAGTGGGAGTCTGTTGGATAAGGTGCCTAAGTCCATAACTTATTTGGTATATACTTGACCCGACCCGGCATGGTCCATTTGGGTTGCATTTCATCCAAACTATTTATGGATAATTTTATGAGAGTTATACACATATGATTATTAATATATTATAAGTTATAATATATTAATATGAAGTCATGTTATTTAATTAGTCTTAGTTTTAAATTAATTATGAATTAATTTAGAGATTAAAAGGAAGACTAATTAGATTGTGGGCTATTGGTTTTATATGGTGTGGGCTAACACTCTTTTATTAATGGGCTAGGCTTATATGGAAGTCCATAGATGATCCATGGAGCTTTTAACCCATGGATCCTTGGAAAAGGAAAGGTCATGGGTTATTAGGGTTTCACCCTAACCATGCACACTATATAAGCATGCTTATGGAGCATGAAATGTGGACTAGTGAAACTAGTGTAACTAGAGTATGTGTGTTTGTGTGTGACCGATTTTATAAGTGTATATACACTCTCTCAAAGTTTTCCAAGAGTTTGTGGTGTTTTGTGATTCCATTTGAGGCATTCACACTATTGGTGCTTGGCCCTCAAACTCCTCAAGAACCAAACTCATCAAAAAGGTATGTAATCTCTTCTAACTCTTTATGTTGAAATGTTCCCCATGCCATGTTAGATAGGTTATAAACCTTGGAAAAATTATTATTTTGCATGTATTTAGACAAACATAGATCCAAGGTTTATTAGGGTTGCATGCACACTTAGGAAGTGTTAGATTGCTCAAAACCCAACAAGAATAACCTAGCTATTTAGGAAATCAAAACATGCAAAGTGAAACACAAGAATAATCGAATCCAATATGGCCTCAACACTTTGAGTCTAAATAAAACACCTTTTGTTTAATCACCATATCGATTACACATTATTCATTGTATAATGTTTCGGATAATCAACTTAATAATTGAATTGAAGCAATAGTCGTCGCATGCTCCAAGCATGCACACTATATTTACCTATGGTCCTTACTTTGTGAAATATGTCAATTGATACATTTCCAATGATGCCTATTTCACAATTCCCAATCCTTTTCACAAGTGTAAGAATACCAAATTCTTGCTATGTGTTAGATTGTAACATTTTACGCAATGATCATTTTGTAATGACATAACACCAAAGTCACAAAGACTTTGTCAATGATATTACAAAGCGCTCTAATGGATATTGTTGCAAGACAACTCCATAGATACGAAGTCTCAAATTCAAAGTACATTCCTTTCAACATCCTTCTTGCATAAAAGTTTCTAATCCACGTAGATTCTTAATATCAACTCCCGTTATGGAAACATTTCCATATTTGCCATATGAGAACTCATTCTTAATAGAATCATATCTATTCATAATGATGTCAATATGTTCCATTCATTACTATACTTCCAACTGCCCACCAGTGACCAATCCTTGGCGAACCTTAGATTGTACTTCACAATTGTTTAAGTTACTTTAGTCATATCCAATTCTTGTCCTTTTCCGTCATAATGCCCTATGCAATTAGAATAGACAGAACGGTCGAATATTACAGCATATGTAATCAATCCTATACCCAAAGCGTACATGATACGATACATATTGTCTTACATAAAGACGTGATACTTTACCAGTCTCTTGCTATAATATTGCTATATATAGAATTTCCTTATGTTGAATCTTTTCAACATAACATTTATATATGTCCTTTGACTAAATTTGATTAAAATTTCTCGATCTAAGCTTTTATATTTGAAATGAAGTATAAATTTCTCTCCTTTAATTACAGCAAAACAACTTTTCAACCTCTGCAACTTAGCGAATTGAAACTTTTTTTTTCTATAACTAATATTGCTAACTTGCAACACTTAACATAATAATCATGTTCCCACTATCATGATAATTATATCTTTACCAGCATAAAACTTATGCTCCCACTAGCTTTGACATTTACTCATAAAACAGTTGGACTTCTAGAAATCAATACTTATCGACTTTCTTACCAAAGTTCATAATTCTGATTCGGGATACTTCGATAAGACTTTATCTAAGCTCATACACCTTTTATTAGAAAGCTCATATGTGTATCTAAACGATTTCAAAACTTATATCAACAAGTGCCAAATGTTCAGACTTATTGCCAAATCTCACAATTTGAACTATGAAGAGGGATGTTGTAATCATAATTGAATTTGAGAATGCAATTTACATAATTGCTATCTCCTTAAAATCTTCCTAGTGAAAGTGTTTCCTCACAATCATTTTCATGAAGCGGAGAAAAACCTTACCACTTAAATTTTATGGTGTATGCGTTCCTATCCATATTATAACCATTATCACAGGACAAGGTTTGTGACAAGTCCAAACTCATATGGACTGAACTTGTTCAATATTTATTTCTTGCCATTTGGCAGCACAAGGGTCTACCATTTCTTTCAAGTATTTGAACAATTTACCCATACAGATCAATGAACTTTCATTAATTAAGGTGCTTTTTATTTATGCATTCAAATGAGAACTCATAGAACTCACATGCATAGTGAACTCAACTGAAATGGCATATAAACAATAATATGCCAACACAATAGCTTATAAACCTCAAATCGTGTGCTAGCGTAAAATAATAGGTTTATTCTTGATTAGTTCCCGATGCTAATCAAGACCATTAAGACTCTCGTTGACTTCTTGACATATAATATTCTCTTGTTAAGAAACGTTCCTTGACAAACAAATATTCAAGAGTTGGTGCGGGTTCTCATCAAGACAAACACTTCACACAATTAGTCCTAGTTCACAACTTACCAATTTCAAATGTTCAGGAATAAAATGACATTTTCTGGTCCACTTTTGATGAGTTTGTTATAAACCTTCTTAAGATGTGTTACTAAAGTCACAATCTTGGAGTTCAATTTTAAGACTTGATTTCAGAACAAAGTATGATTCACCTTTTTGATTTAACCATTTCAACAAATTCTGATTCCTCTTCTTAGCCATACTAGTGCACTAAGTTGTCCTTAGAGGATCAGTTGTGACACGGTTTCAGAATCAGTAAGTTAATCATAAAACCCGATACTTAAGTACTCTCCCATCTTTTTTGATTGGAGAAACTCTTATCTTTCTGCCTAATTGACTCTCCCTATTCGTTCTGCTTTACATTGAAACTTTTTTCAACGATTCAGAATTACACTTAATCTTGTAAGCATAACCATATTTACTAAACTTTTAGCAAATCATGACGAATATTCTTATCGTTGTTTGTGGTGGACTTGTCCAATGCACAACAATGTGTACTAGATCTCCTAGTCATTCATTTGACTCCCATACTTATGTGGACAAGGAATTAGTCTTAATTTCCCAAATATGAAGGTTCTCATTCATCATACAATACCAGTTGCATGATTCCAACTTTCTGTCCAATTGAAACTTGGGTGATGAGAATCATTCCTTATTTGGTAAATTTTTGACACTACCATAAATAACATAACTAAGAATCACATCCATTTTTCAATATTCCTAACAATAGAAACATATAAATGTTAATTTTCACAAAAGCCATTGAAAGGAAATATAAATAAGACAAAAAAACAAAATTTATAAAAATGTGGAAAAACTTGTCCTTACAATGCAATTAAAAATGAAAACTATGTTACTAATTGTTCCTAAGTATTCTATCAAAACTCCTATGCAGCAGCTCAAAAATTAGATCATCGAAACATGCAATCGAAATCCATCTCTTCACAATCAGACTCAACATACTCTTCATTTAAGCTTCCTTTCTCTTATTCGATCCTACAAAACATCAAAATGTAATCTTATGAAATCCTATATTAAGAATCTATAAATAGGAACTTAATAGAGTTAGATAGTGGATTTCACCTGAAGCAGAGTCATACATCTTGACTCTCTCAACCTTGTGACCTTTCAGGTAAATATGGAAGCTACGCATCCAATGCCCTTTCTCTTGGCAATAGAAACAAATGGACTCTTTTGGAATAGTACATGGGACAATCTCAGATTCATCCTTTCTCTTTACCATCCGGTGAAACGGTTTGAACATGGACAATCCCTTTCCATAAGGAAGAGAAGACTTTTCAGGACTTCTAAGGTTGCTATCATCAATGTCCATGGAAGTTTGGGAGGTTAAACTACTAGTAAAATTTTCTTTACCAGTGCGCCAAATCATTGCTAATTCAACAACAATTAGCAAATAGGTAAGATCAATGAGTGTGACATTGTGGTCCATCATATAGTAATCTTTAATGAACTCACTATATAATTCGAGAAGTGATTGAAGAACCAAGTCAACAACCAACTTCCTTGAGACATCGACACCCAACATTCCCAGCCTGTCAATATGTCACTTCATTCAGACACTACATTTCCCGGCATACCCTGGTGTGGTGCTAGTTTCACTTTCACACTTCATAAGGGTTACAACATATCGACTGGTAGGTGCCGGAGCAGTAGGTGTTGTAGTGGCGTACATAGTACTCGTTTGTTGCTCTTGTGGGGGTTTCTATGTTGTTCGCTTATTCTTCCTCTTGTTCCCCGACTTCCTATTATAGTCCTTTCCCTTTGATGGCTCAAGAACTAGGACTTCCACGCCATAGCAGACTCCATGGTTGATGTGTCGCTAGGCCAAGCGTTTGGCACTATCGAATGTGGATGGGTTAGAAGACAGCACTTCTCGGACGGATATAGTTGATCAGGCTACATCCTTCCCAGAACTGATTACACATGCTAAGGCGTACTAGTAATGTTCAACTCCTCCTCTTTCAATTTATGTTCTCCTTAGTTATGACACTACGCGAGTATATAATGCATGTAAGTATACTTTAAAACAAGGAACTATTTGTTTTCTAAAAGTACAACTCGTTAAAACGTTTTAAGAATCAGAGACTTTTAGTCCCAAATGTGTTTATAGTTTGTATATCTTATGTGGTTTGACATACTTAATTCACTATAAACCGTGCTCTGATACCAATCTGTCACACCCCCAAACCAAGGATGGTGGAAACGTCCGGGGGTGGAGGACTTCATGTATAGTATCATAACCACAATTTCAATAGTAATTTAAGCAAACACAACCAACATATATATATATATATATATATATATATATATATATATATATATATAATTGAAAAAGTTACATCACTTGTATGAATTACATGTTTCAAAATCAATTACAATATGTTGACAAAATATGAAAAGTTTGACGCCTTAACGTCCCATCCTCAAAAGCACTTGGTTACCTATTTAGCGATTTCCTGAGAATACAAGTTGTTTGAAAAAGTGTCAACACGAGGGTTGGTGAGTTCATAAGAGATTTCTTTAGAGAAGTAACCCGTTTTCCTTGTAAAAGCGATGAAAAATGTATTTCAAAGAAAATCCAATATTTTCTTTAATGTGTGTATGTAGTTCTATATCCTGAGTGATGTGTAATCATAAATACCTAGACCGAGAGTGTATGGTATTATCTGTATTTATTGATATAAAAGTAATTTTAAATCGACATAAAACCCCTTTTGTTTTATAAAAAAAATATATCCCGTAAACTTTATTGATTGTTAGCTCCCTATGTGAGTCGTTATAACCATACTATGACTAGAGGTAACCTGCACAACGTCTTTTAAACGCCCTGATCCTATGACTCTTGTCACCCGCGGACCTGCCGGTCCAGCTGTAGCTAGCAGCGAGGTGTGGGGTGTCAACCCCAATATAGATCTATACACAATTATCACGCTCTCCCTACAAGAGATTTTGGTTGTAACTTACAGGAATTTAGGGATCCCGTACTCGGACGTACGGGGAGAGATAGTCTCACATCCTGAGTTAACAAGTTTACGTGTAATGTGCATGAGTGTAGAACCTTTTTGTATGAATGTACCCTTTTTGTACGAGTGTGTTATGTGATGAATCTTAAACTATACATATTATAGTTTATCCAAAATGTTTGTAGTGTATAAAAACTCTTTTATGAAATTGCAATAGTGCTATGAATCCATAAACTATGCTTATTATAGCTTGATATATGTGATCTAAATAAATGAATAATCTTATAATGAGTGATTAAGTTTCAGTTTATGAAGATAAACTAACAAGGAAACACATTCAATATTCAGAACTTATTGCTATACACTTTGCTCAACATAATACAAAGTGTTATGAAATTTATATGCTGTTAACTAACTTTAACCTTTCTGCACTGTTTTGGAAAAATCATACAAAAATCAAACGAAGTAGAAAACTGAATCCACAAATTCTAATAGTTCCCAAAATGTGTCTAGTTTACTCATAATTTTTATCATGATTTTTAATGACCTCCAACTTGGGTGAAAAAGTCCATAATCACAGACTGGTCCGAATTGGTGTTTGAAATGATAGGCAGTTTTGTAAAAATCACCATAAATTGTAGAAACATCGTATGGAGATGTGCAAGTAGTCATTTTAAAGCTAAGAACTTGAAATATTTGCACCTTATACAGTTTTGAAAACAAAAATGTTTAAGTTGCCCAAAACAGTTCGTGAATGGAGTTGAACTTTTCTGATGAAGGCTGTTAGAAAAGTTTAGTTGTGTTCTTGGTGTTTTAACTTGTATTCCCCCCCCCCCCCCCCCTAAAAACTTGAGAAAACATGAAAATGTAGGGTTATGAACTCACTTGGAGTGATTTTAGTGGATGAATGTTGGGTTAGGGAAGTGTTCAACTCAAGAACACTTGAAGATGCCTTGAAGATTTTCGAGAATCTAACACCAAAATGATGTAATTTGTATAAGCAATCCATGATTGGAGTAGAGGGAAGTGAAATAATCATAGAGAGGATGTATTATACTTACCAAGAGTGTGAGAAAACTTGATAATCAGCCTTGAATCTTGAATTTGATAGAGAAAGTTTGAGAGAAAAGTGGAGTTGGATCCTTGGTGAAATGAGAGCAAATGAGAGAAGTGAGGAGAGAGGATGCTTTGTTACAGCTCTAAAAACGTGGGAATGGGTGGTAATTGAGTTTAAGGGACATTGAAGTGACCTAAGTAAGGTGGGGAGGTGTGGCTGGTCATAGAGTGGGTGTGGGGGTGGTTGCTTGTGACATAAGATAAGGCAAGGTCAACACTCCACCTTAAATAAATCACCCATTAGATTTTTATTATTTAAATAATGATTTTTATGAAAATATGATTAAATTATGAATATTTGGGGCTTATTTTGTTAAAATATGAGTTTGGGTGAAAATCTCGCATTAAAATCTCGAAAAACGGGCTTAAAATGTTAAAAATATCAAAATTGGGCGAAAAACGTCAATTTTCTGAAGTCTGGCCGAGGTTTCGGTCTTCTAATGCCAAAACCGAGAGAAGAGAGGGGAAGAACCGAGAGAGGCAAGGAACCGAGATGGGAGGGGCAGAGACCGAGAGGAGAGAGCAGGGACCGAGAGGAGAGAGCAGAGACCGAAAAGAGAGAGCAGAGGCCGAGAGGAGCGAGCAGAGACCAAGAGGAGAGAGCATAGACCAAGAGGAGCGAGCAGAGACCGAGACTCGGTTTCGGTCCTGGTTACTTTCGGTCCAAGGGGCTCGGCCCTAAGAGGCTTCGGCTCCTTGAGAAGCGTTTCGGTTCCTAAGGTCCATTTTTCTCATTTTTACCCCGTATTAAGCCATTTTTTACCCGGTTAAGGGTCGGGATGCCCCGAAAGACTATAAAAAGTCCAAGGAACTTTTGAGAGATATTTGAGAGAGATTTGGGAGAGATTTCACATACTTGGAGAGATTTGGGAGAGATTTGACATTCTAGGAGAGATTCCTCATACAAAGAGATATTTGAGAGAGATTTCACATACCTGGAGAGATTTGGGAGAGATTTGACATTGAGAGAGATAGAGTGAAAACGATTGAGAGAGGTTCCATGTGTGACAATTGCGAGTGTTTGGCTCCGCAACGCAAGGTTCTTGAGCCCCGTTAAGTCATGATTAAGGATCCTACACACTCCCGATGAGTATGCAACATGGCTTTATCAGTTTAGTTCATTGATTAGCACTAAGGCTCAGGAAATTTTAACACAAGAACTTTTCCCACGTGATGTTTTCCCATTAATATATCAAGTTATACAGTAATTACATAACGCAAATCCTAATACACAAGGTTTAATCGAGTTGACCGGTTTGACTTGATGACTTGACTTGACTCTAGATTGACGATTGTCACAAGTACGCGTTTCACTGGTCTACCATGAGGCATATTTTTCTAAGAATGTAAAGATGAGATGAGATAAGTCTATAGCAGTGGAGATAAGACGAAAGCTAAAAGACAAGGTTATCCTAGTTCTGAATGTATAGGGTCCTGATTTCCATAGGGTTCTGGAAATGATTCATAAAAGAGTTTATATCGAATAAACTTTATGAATGAGAAAGGCTATCCTCGAATGAATATCTGTTACCTGAATAACTGTTACCAGTTGTATGTAAAGGAAATAATCCTAACACATAGGTGAGCACTGTTCCCACTAACTCATTAAGTTAACCAAGATTATTAGTTATTAGTGTGACGTATATGACGTTCTGGTTACTTCGGCTGATCCCTCCTTGAGAACTTCTTTTGAACTTACTCTTGTTCCTTCTTGACTCTTTTGCCGACTACTATGAGGAAGTGGTTACATCTATCTGGGTTTTTGTGAAAGAATAGGAGTGTCTAAAGAGTCTACGAGATTAAAGGTAACTTTATGGGGTGATCCTTACAGAGTCCTTCTATAATCGTACAATGCATACAAGTTGTATATAATTTAAGATTAAATAGACCTTCGAATACGTGATCCTACTCCAAAACCACAACCAAACAAGGAACAAGTAGTGAAGTGTAGATTACAAATTCTAAGTCTATAAAATCTCAATTATATAAAATCTTGGAAGTATACATTGCAAGATTATAGACCTATCCATAAGGGTCTTTTAAGTTATTATATAGTGCCTAAAATACTCCTATAGTATTTTAATATAATGTACTTAGTATGTTTCGAACTTGTTACCGTGTTATAGTATCATAGAATACTCCTATATTATTCTAACTTTCATGTTCTGATCTAGAGATCCTTTGTATAGAGCTAGATAAGTTTTAACACCGTAGCAACACTACCTCACTCCCAAGCACATATCGGTCACATCTCAAATGAAAACAGTTGATCAGGCTGTATTGATCCCAGATACGATTACATAACTACCCAGGTTTGACCTCATTATTCAACCTTTAAATACTTATGTTCTATTCTTCTTGTGATACTTGTTCTAGAAAGTACATGTATAAGTAAGTAGGTATATTTTTATAACTTATTATTATATTCTAAAAATATATTATTATCCAGAGCACTTAAGTCGCATTGTATTTATAGTTGTATATCTTTTATCGGTTGATATACTTAGTTCTCTATAAACAATGCTCTGATACCAATCTGTCACACCCCAAAACCGGAACGGCAGAACATTCGGGGGTGGAGGACGTCATGTTTAGTATCACAAGACATGCATCATAGTAAGCAAAGTAATGAACAACCATTTCATTAGAAAGAAATTGTTTACAATGTGTGTGATCACAAAACATAGAGTACATAAGCAAATAACAAAACAAGACTCGAAGCTATACTACTCTATCTTCTGAATTCCCAGCACGAGTACTTGTCTACTAGTTCCCTGAGAATACAAGATATTTGAAAGAGTTTATCAGCAATTAAGCTGGTGAGTTCAAAAGATTTTAGGGATGTATATAAGTTGTAAACTGTTGTTGAAAAATGTAGTTAAGTTGTAAGTTATGTTTAGAAAAGCTCGTTGGTTCCTCCAAAAAGTCCTATATTTCCTGTTTTGATGAAAGATACGTAAAAATGACTCTACAATCCTTTGTATGAGAACTAAAGGGATACAAATTATATAAAACTCAGAGTAAATAAGCAATCAATTGTGCATATCTACCCTAAGCCCACAACCAAACAAGGAATAGGGAAGGAGGCGGATGACACACATCTCATTGGTTGTTAGATCCTTGTTGTATATAACCCTAGTGTATTCCCTTGGTACTCACGGAGTTAACTGTAATAGTCCCTTTATAATTTATGAAAGATTCCTTAAGAAAACCCTTATTTCTTATAATAATATAGTTACCACATTGGTCCCTTCTATAATCACTTAGTTTATACTAGCTATATATAATCTAATATCGAACAGATAGTTAATTGTGTGAATCTGCCCTAAACCTACAACCAAACAAGGAAGAGTAAATGAGGCAGAAGGCACACATCCAACTACCTATTGGATATTAATTATATATAACCTTTGATGTATAAACTAAAGTATTGTAGAGTTAACTACCTAAGGTCCTTTAAAATGATGGTTTAATAAAATAGATTAAACCCTTTACTACTAAGTTTCTAGTTTTGTATATCGAAGTTCTTTTTTGAAAAGTATGTTTTGTACTAGAAAATTGTGCATTAAATTAGTGTCATATGACCTGACCCATACCCCCTTATGATGACTTAATGTATACCGAACATATATAAAACTAGTATCGAATGGATAATAGGTTGGGTTAATCTGCTCTAAGCCCACAACCAAACAAGGAACAGGAAATGAAGCAGAAAACACACATCCTATTACCTATCAGGTATTATTAATATATATATATATATATATATATATATATATATGTGTGTGTGTGTGTGTGTGTGTGTGTCTTGATGCATACATTAGGTAATCATAAAGTTAGCATTATGGTCCCTTTCTACTGAATGTACTAGACCCGACTGTTCTGTTTGTCGTTTGAAAAGATGTAAGTTTTTCCCTAGTTTATAACTATCTTGACTCTAAAATAGTTTGCATTAACTTTCAAGTGGAACTTTTACTTTATGAAAGTAATGGGAAAATATAAGTACTCAGTTGTCTTATGAATTGACATTCTGACGTACTAATTACCTTAAAACATATTTGTTTTATTAAGGTCATAATGTGAAGGCTAGTTCCCATACTATACGCTATCCCTGTCAAAAGATTATGGGAACTAAACACGACTTCAGCACACGAGTTGCTAGGTCGTGTAACTTAACACTAAGGTTATATGATCATGTATACCCAATATAACTATCACCTTTTGTTTAGAACAATGCGTTAGTGATTCATTGGTATAATCAGATCCTGTAGTTGTCCCATGCTATAGCACCTTATTATGTTTGTTCTGTTATAGTATCTTAGTATGTTCTTTCTGTTATCGTGTATTGTATCTTCCTTCCTGTTTCTCTTTATTGTGTGTTCTCTTATATTATCGTGTATTGTATCTAGTATGAATTGAACCTCTAAACTATACTCATTATAGTTTACTAGTGTTTTACTTGAACTGTAATTGAAAAGACTCATTTTACTACTAAGTTATGCTTGTACTTTAAAATGGAGTTTTGTTAAACTAAAAAGTAACATAACTTTAAAAGAGTTTTTAAAATGTTTTGATCACTCATATATGATATAAGCAACCTTAGAAAGATGTTATAACAAACAATTACACAATTATCAATTGTGTTCAACTTGTATCCCCCCCCCCCTTAAAAGCATTTAAAACAGTTTAAAATATTGATTACAGGGTATGAACTCACCTGATGTGGGTGATTCAAACGAATACGCGTGTAAGGATGAGAAGCTCCACGAATGAACTCCTGAGACTTAACGAGTCCTAAATGACATATAATGGCATATATTGACATAAATATAGCGTTTAAAAGCAACCAAATGCAAGGAAACACTTCACATGACTAGGAAACACTTTGACCAAGTGTTGGAATCACGTGTGATTGAACTACGGGGACTGTATGGCCACTTTGAGGAGTGTGCGGCCATGGGTGTGCGGTCAGGGAGTGTGCGGCTGCACACTCATGGTAAAGAGTGCACAAAATCGTTTTCCAAGGGTAGGGAGGCTTGTAGGACAATTAATCTTCGAGTGGTGAAGCTGGAATGCACTTTGAAGGCCCCTTTAAGGGTGTTTTGAGGAGTATACGGCCACACATGGGTGTTCGGCCACACACACCATATGATCATGAATTTTGGGAATTTTTAAGGGCTAACTAGTGCTTTAACAAGTATTAAGCAAAAGGGAAAGAGTACTTACGTTCTTGAAGATCTGGGCTGAAAATCGAATGCTAGTTGAGAAAGAAATCGAGTTCTATACTTGGGAGGGTGAAAAGGAATGAAAGGAGGCTAAGATCTATACTTATACACGTGAGTGTGCTGCCAGGAGAGGGGTGTGCGGCCGCACACCCATGTGTGGCCGTACGCTCCTTGTGTTGGAGTGTAAGGCTCAGTTTTGGTGCTTTACGTGTACGTGATCCAATCCTTTACTCAATGCTTGAATGTACTGAGCTTTGAACCTTTGAACGGACTCTAAACAAGGCTAAATGATACCAGGAACGATTCTGACACTCAGTTGAGTTGACTGTTGGATTTATAAAGCTAAAAAATTTCGGGCTGTCATATTATAGGTTTGACATGATGACAAGTGTCCTAAAATATCGTTAGTTTTATCTAAATATGACACTTGTCACCATTTCATTTGGATAGGAAGATAAGTAGGAAGAACATGTAGGAAGATATTTAATTTCTCTATTAGAGCAATTAAATATCCTCCTGTTTTTCTTCCTAATTATCTTCCTACCCATCTGAAATGATGACAAGTGTCCTAAAATATCGTTAGTTTTATCTAAATATAACACTTGTCACCATTTCATTTGGATAGGAAGATAAGTAGGAAGAAAATGTATGAGGATATTTAATTTCTCTATTAGAGAAATTAAATATGCTCATATTTTTCTTCCTAATTATCTTCCTAGCCATTTGAAATGATGACAAGTGTCCTAAAATATCATTAGTTTTATCTAAATATGACACTTGTCACCATTTCATTTGAATAGGAAGATAAGTAGGAAGAAAATGTAGGAGGATATTTAATTTCTCACAATATTATCTTTGACGTCAAAGATACCAAACTAGAGGGATGGTAGAGTGCACAAAACACTACCATTCAATGATCAATTGTCTAAAATACCTTCAATCATGATTGAATTCAATCAGCCAAATAAAAACTTAACATGGAAGGAAAATTAGTGATGATCTCTCTTTATGTATGACTTTCTGCACATAAATGAAATTACGAAAGATATCTCCCGATTTTGATTTTAATAGTTGTCAATTGGAAGGGATGAGGTCGTATAAAGGGTAATTAGTTAAAAACAAACAAAAAGGGATCAGATTTTTACTTCACAATAATCAAATGTTTAAATTAGTAGAGGTAATATCCAAGCTCAATAATATTAGTTACACTAAAAGAATATCATTCTTAAAAAAATCATGTCAATGAAATATTGCTATGAACAAAACAATAATTCAAACATGAAATCGAAAGAAACAAGAATTGGCATAACAATAATAGGTTTGACCAACCGAGAATGACCTTTAGATGGGGACGACGAAGGCTTCGGATGGAGGAGGGAGGAGTCACGCAGATGATGCAAGTGGGATTTGCTTTGCAGATGTCGAAAGTGGGTAAGGAGAAGGAACGCTGGCAAGTATAGTAGAAGTCGGGAGGGGCAAATAAGGGCAACAGAGCTCTTATATATATATATATATATATATATATATATATATATATATATATATATATATATATATATATATATATATATATATATATATATATATATATGTGGTGAAGTTCAATAGAGAACTATAATTAAACAAGTAACCAATTTTTTTTCAACTTTTAGAGCTTATTGTTTATCAAATAAAAAAAACAAAAAATATAGAAATTCATAACTTTTTATCCTTTTTCCAATGATATAAAATTCGATTTTTTTTTTTTTGTTTTACGTCAAATTCATAATGTGAATCTTTGAAATTTCACAACGTGAATCCGGATTCACACGGTGAATCCGAAAAATATTTTTCACATTCACAATGTTAATATATGAATTTAGATATTTTTAAATTTTTTTTTCGATAAAAAATAAGTTCTAGAAATTGAAAAAAAGATTTGGTTCCTTGAAGAACCAATAATTATGGCTCTCTATTGAACTTATATATATATATATATATATATATATATATATATATATATATATATATATATATATATATATATATATATATATATATATATATATATATATATATATATATATGCGCAAAAATTGTTTGTTACACGTATTGTTAACTCACTTGGGTGTTATAACGCATCCAAATCACACTTCGACATATTTGCAACTGTTATACACTGAAACTATTAGATTAAGATGTTTGACAATGGTTTTATTAAATTATCTAATGTTTACATGCTATTTATATTTTACACCCACTAGCAATCTAATAATATTTATTTTTTCCTTAGGAGCTGTTATCAGTTTTTTGTAGATGTTTTCTTATTAGACTTATAATGTGAACTTACCCATTTTTCATACTTCCTATTGATCTGAAAGTCAAATTTTTGTCTTTTATATTTGTAATTCCGACAAGAACATGCTTAGCAATTATTATGGAATTGAATTCTGTTACTATTCTAATTTTGATCATGAAGTTGCTGATAGTGGTTTCTGAAACCTTTGTATTTTATTAATCATGCTAGCATATATATTTTATATTATATTATAAAACATATTAATCATATCTTGAATATTAAGAAGTATAAAATACAAAAGCTTTGTTTATAAATCAATTATGCATAACAAAATCATTAATATTTATCAAAAGTTTGAAGATTTGAAATAAGAAAGGTTATTAAGAAATTTAATTTGGAGCAAAATGACAATTTTAAAAATACTAAATTCATCTGTATAAATTAATTTATATTTATTAAACTAGACACCGAAAATAACTAACTATATCAAATGTATATACAGATAATATACATATAAGTGTTAAACATAAATATTTTAATTAAAAATGGTAATTTTATTATTATTACATAATAACTAATAATAAAATACAATATTTTCCCCTTAAAAAAACTATTTACCAAAGGAGTTAACTATCATTGTTACTTTGTGTGTGACACATCCAGTGTTTTAAAATAATGAATAGCAGTGGAATTACCGACTCCGAAGAGAATTAGAAGGTTTTGTCGCCGATGGAAACCTTGGTATTTGAGCCTTTTGTTGTTTGACATTCAATTGTTTTTCAATGTTATTTGTTAATCATGTTTCTAAATGTTAGTTGTTAACTTATAGCAACATATCAACTCCAATACAATTTCCATTGCTACAATTGATTAGAAAAAACCTAACAAAAAAATCGAACCGTACAACACAGGTCTCATCACTTTATTATTAAATATTGAATATGTTTTTTTAACCTTGATAAAAAAAAAAAAAAAAAAAAAAAAAAAAAAAAAAAAAAGAATAAACACAACTCTTAATTTATAATATAAAAAGTTGTTTAGATCTACATTGTTATCTTTGTTAAAAAGTCCAACTACTATTCACACATCTTTTTAACTTTTAGTTTATATGAATATATGATTTGCAATTCAATAGATTAATTTCTAGTCCAGCGGTTTCGGTGTTGCCTTCCCTCTTTGAAGCCGAGGATTCAAGTCTTGTGAGGGACATAAGTGGAGATTTAGGTGAATTGTAGGAGTAGAATAAAGTAGATTTACGGTTCAAAAAAAAAACTCCATTTATAATAAGAATATAAGAAGAGAATGTATAATTGTAAACAAAATATACTTTCGACAGGACTCGTCAATTTTTTCAAATAAAACTTAACTGATTAATACGAAATTAATAAAAAAAAAAATTGAGATGTTAAAAAGAAATCAAATAAAATTAAACAATATTCTATAAATTTAGTTGTATTGTCTAGATCTTCCTAATGTTAATAGTTGATAAATGCTGCGTATCTTTATTATGTATTAATGATTTATGATATATTTGTGATTTACAAAATAAATATATTAAACAAAAATATACAACTTTTTTTGTTTGAAATACACTATATAAATAGTAAGTATTATGTTACAAGTGAATTAAACGTTTCATTTTTCTAATAGACCACTTTTTGGAACATTGAAATTAGCCAACATAAACAATTATATAGACGAGACTTTAATTTCATATCTATTAACATAAACAATTTGTGAGCTCCAACTATCTCTTCAATGGCACGTCCTTCTTCATCATTTATTTCATTCTTCATCATTTTGCACCTCTTATTAAATTGTAATTTGAATGCAAATGGATGTTACACTTCAATCATCGGTTTTGGAGACTCTCTATTCGACACTGGCAACCTAAAACACCTAAGCCAATTTTCATTGCCTTTCTTTTATCTCCCTTATGGTGAAACCTTTTTTCATAAGTCCACTGGTCGTGCTTCTAATGGTCGCCTCATGATCGATTTCATTGGTAACCTCTCTTACATCTCACTTGGTTAATTCTTGTATGTGTGTGTCCGGCTGTCCGCATTTATAAAGACTTTTGACTCTCTCTCTCTCTCTCTCTCTCTCTCTCTCTATATATATATATATATATATATATATATATATATATATATATAGGGAAAAGTGAATATACCCTTAAGGGTATATAAGCTTAGGTACCCAAACTCACCATATTACGTCGTTTTATATCATATATATATACATTGTAATTGTTTAATGTTTTTATAATTCAACTTCTAACTTGATTTCATTCAAAGATTTTTATAAATTTTACATTTATTTTCCTCTTACTTAATTTTCATTTTGAACTATAATATATATAGCCAAATTGATGTTCGTCAAAAAGATGTGATTTAAGAGGAAGATAATAATGTAATTTTGAAAATTTTAAAAGTAAATTTAGTTAAGGATTGAAGTTGAAGAACATTATAATAAATATATCAAACAAAATGACGTATTATTGTGAGTTTGGGTACCTAAGCTTATATACCCTTAAGGGTATATTCACTTTTCCCATATATATATATATATATATATATATATATATATATATATATATATATATATATATATATATATATATATATATATATATATATAAGTCAATTTAAAAAGGATGTTAAATATAAAAATCAAAATATTTGAAAACTTTCAATTTATAAGAAAACAAGAAAAATAATTAATTATTATAATGGAAATGTTTTTTATCTTTTAAATTTAAACAAATAATTTAAATAAATAAAATAAACTAATGAACTTTAATTTTAGGAATTTTTAAATTAAAAGGTAAATTCATTAATGAAATTGATATACATTTTATTGTAATTATTTATTAAAATGTTTGTGAAATTTAATAAAATAGAAAACTCATAAAATGGCATTTGGAAAAAAAAAATTCAAAATAACCATAAAATGACATTTGTCAAATTGGATAAGAGTATGACAAGTAGCAAAAGAACATTAATTTATTAGAGAGGATGTGTGTCTTCATTGTATTTCCTTATCTATTCCAGAAATTTGTATAAAAACGTTCATTGTGAAGTATGTGTATATTTTTATATATTGTAATAAAGAAGACAACGAAATCAATACATACATATATATATATATATATATATATATATATATATATAATATGAAAATTAAAAAACAAAAAATAATAAAATAATAAAAAAACCTTATACCTAAGCCTTCGTGAAAAATTTACTGAGTTTAATGTCAAATAAGATTATTATTCTTTTTTTTTTTCTTTATGAAGCTGATAGCCTCAAGCTACCATTCGTACCACCTTTTTTCGATGATAATGGGAATGAGAAGATGGAATTGGGACAAGGAGTAAATTATGCGGTAATAGGTGCAACCGCAATGGATTATTCTATTCATAAAGCCACTGGGGTTCATAGTATATTGACAGATGGATCTTTACGAGTTCAGCTTGAGTGGTTCAAAGAATCAATATGTGCCAATGTTTCAGGTAAATAAGTTAAACTTAAATATGTTTATAGGAGTAAGAACTTAATGTCTAGGGGTGACAATATAATGATATATAATACAATAACAATATCTCTATCATTGTTATATTTATCAAATTTTTAGGATGATCCTAGAAACCATACATAATTTGTTCGTAATTCTATGATTTTTCACAAAAATTACTCACACCCATGTATTTTCTACCAAATGAAAACTAATTACTTTTCTAACAATTCTGACAGACATGACGAAAGCAAATCCATGGATAACCGTCACAAAAAAAGCTACGGATTTTCCTGTGAATTATCTGGATTTCAAAAAAATTTTAAAAAAATATAGGTAAAAGTGTAAAACTAATAATATATCTTAACCTTTTAGAAATAAAAGGTTTCATAGTTAATCCATGATTAATTATTTCTAACAATTTGTATTTATCATATAAATTATATTACTTAGATCATTAAAAGTTAAGAAGTTGTTGGTAATCCATGGAGAAATACATTATTAAGATATTTTGTATAATTTTATTATATATATATATATATATATATATATATATATATATATATATATATATATATATATATATATATAGGGCGAGAGAGAGAGGGCGAGAGAGAGGATCTACCGAGTACTCAAAAACATAATGAGAACTGCAATAACAAATTTTAGCAGTTTGTATTATCAATATAAATTACATTATTTAGATCATTAAAAGTTAAGGATATGTTGGTAATCCATAGAAAAATAAATAGTTAAGATATTTTGTATAATTTTGTTATATATATATATATATATATATATATATATATATATATATATATATATATATATATATATATATATATATATATATATATATATTCAGGTTCATTTGAGACGATTCTAATTTTGTGAGACCGTGAAACTAAATCTAAAACTAATTTTAAAATGCAAAATAAATGGAAAAATCAAAAAATTATTTTTTTAAATATTACTTTCGGAACTTGAATTAACTAAAAAAAATTTAAAAAAATTAAAAAAAAATCCCATTTTTTTTAAAAAAAAATACGTGAAATATTCTAATAGAATATTACACTGACATATTCTAAAAAATAATTTTAAAATGCAAAATAAATGGAAAAATCTAAAAATTCTTTTTTTTAAATATTATTTTCGGAACTTGAATTAACTAAAAAAATAAAAATAAATAAATAAATAAAAATAAAATCTCATTTTTTTTAAAAAAATACGTGAAATATTCTCATAGAATATTACAATGTACATATTATAAAAAATAATTTTAAAATGCAAAATAAATGGAAAAATCTATAAATTCTTTTTTTAAATATTATTTTCGGAACTTGAATTAACTAAAAAAATCCCATTTTTTTTTAAAATACGTGAAATATTCTAATAGAATATTACACTGTACATATTCTAAAAAATAATTTTAAAATGCAAAATATATATATATATATATATATATATATATATATATATATATATATATATATATATATATATATATATATATATATATATATATATATATATGGAGAGAGAGAGGAGGGATCTGCTGAGCACTGACTACTACAATAACAAATTTTAGCCGCTTATCAAATAAATTGAATGGTATAGATATAGTCTAAAACCCGAATGAATCTTAGATAAAGAAGGGTTATTATTGTAATTATCAAAAAAGTGAAAGGACACTTTTTGTAAGTTGAGAGGGTAGAAATGTAAATGGAAAAGTGAATTAGCTAAAAGTGGACTCGTCCTCGCCAAAAACGCTACTCTTTTAGAGGATGTGTTACACCGAAGGGTATAGGGTGGATGATGGTCCACACCACTCTTTAATATTTTTTTTTATTCAGTTAAAACCCAAAGAATTGAATAAAAAACTTTCCTTACTATTTTTTACTTTTGTGAAAAAATATATTTCATATATATTATACTCATGGTAAAAAATAAGAAATCATGAATTTTGATATATTTTTTAGTAGGTATATAATTTTATAAATATTAAAAAATATAATAAAAAAAAACTACCTAATAGCATGAATAGAGAGAGTGCGACACCACCTCCCCTCACCTCTTTCCCGTGGGTTGCTTCCCACACCCAAGGAATGGTTTTCCAGTGTGAGGAAAACTTCTCTCTCCCCTTTTCCACTATAATACAGTTCGGCCTTAAGAAGGGTCGCCAAGCATGTAGCGACAGGAGATAGGAGAGAAAAAATGTATTAGTGGCTTCTCATTGGTTTATAGTTATTGTTTTTCTTTTTTCTTTTTTTATTTAAAATAATGTCAATTAATTTAACACCTTACCAATACTTATGAAATGTTTAGAAAAACAGGTTAGTAAGTTGGCAACAAAAAAATGATGTGGCTGCACAAAAAATGATACGACGGTGTGCTAATGTTACCATTCTATTCAGCCTAACATCATCCAACAATGGATCTCATTCTTCTCCTTATTCACATGTGTCACCGCCTTATTAGGTGGTTTTTTTTATCAATAGATTTTAAGGAATAACTTTTTTTTAGAAAAAAAATGAAAAAAAAGTTCTCAAAATTTAATTTTCCACAAAATGAACAGAATCATAAAAAAATTTTAAAAAATATTTATTTATTTATTTTATTAAAAAACTCATAAAAATTTAAAGAATACTTTTACTCAATATACTATTGACTTTCTAAAAAGT
The DNA here is from genome assembly GCF_052625555.1 of Lactuca saligna. Classification (NCBI taxonomy): domain Eukaryota; kingdom Viridiplantae; phylum Streptophyta; class Magnoliopsida; order Asterales; family Asteraceae; genus Lactuca; species Lactuca saligna. The sequence goes on along the minus strand of NC_136420.1, from coordinate 62,941,425 downwards.
TTTTTTTTTAAATAAGATTTTGATGTCTTTATTTTTAATTTTAAGAAATATTAGCTTTTAAAAAATATTGAACATAATATAATCCAAAATATGATGATTAAAAATATTTACAATTAAAAAAAACCTTTTGATTCAACTTTTTTTATTATCCTTAATTGGTTATGATTTAAAAATATTTAGATTCAAATATTTTATAATCTTTAATTATATCTTTTATAATGTAAAATTAAATAATTTAAATATATATAATGATCCATAAAAGTCTTTTGAACAAATTAAGTATAATTATTCCAAAAAGATTGATGTTAAGAAAACTTTGGTTGGAATATTTGTCTGTAATACTAATTATTTATTTACTTATTTTAAATTTGTTTTTGGAAAACAAAGATGAGGAAAATTAATAACTTTTTTTTATCATTATTTTCATTATTCTAATTATCTTTTATTTTATAATCTCCAAAATAAATTACTATAATCACATTTCTAGTCTCATTAAATGGCTTCTAGTCTAGTGGTGTTAGGTATTGCTCCTTATTCTTTGAGGTTGAGAGTTCAAGTAATGTTGTGTGTGTGTGTGTGTGTGTGTGTGTGTGTGTGTGTATATATATATATATATATATATATATATATATATATTACTACTTTATAATGTATCCATAACAAATAACCAAAAGTTTTTAAGACTAAAATCTTAAAAACAATGGGATAAATTTTTGACCACTTGATCTAATTTGGATGGTGTAGATTATATATAGGTTAATCCAAGAGAACAATATTAAACCAATCAAAATAGAGCACTATGACTATAAAAGACACGTTATACATTCTTTCCTCAGAAAGCCTAACCAGTTCTCTCTCTTGAAACAACTACTCACCCTCTCATCCAAAAGTTAAAAACATAAACTTAATCTCGCTCCAGCCGCAAGCACCAAAAGTCTCCAGCACTCTTAACCTTCGGCGCCATCATTTACGACTACAAACTCATTTCGCCACCACTTACACACCACCTAACCTCGAAAGACCACTTGTAACGTCGTGATTTTCACCATATTTTTTTTTCTTTTTAAAACATTCATTTAACAGAATACATTAGCGGAAGATTTAGTTTTGATTCCAAAACATTTTCAAAACCACAACGTTACTCCGAAAACTCAAACGAAATTCCAAACCATTTAAAATGTAAACAAAAGTACTTTAAAGCAAATAATCAAAGTGTATCCAAGAGTGGTATCGTTACTAAAGACTACTACCCATAAGAACCCCTCTCACCAAGACCAATCTTCTAAACTGTCTGCACCAATCATAAGGCACAAAAGAGAAACGATACAAGTGTCAGCCCCTGCTGAGTGACTTCATAAAGTTGCATATAAAACATACAAACTCCAAATTAGTCAATCATTCATTTTACGATGAAGCATAAAAATGATAGACAAATACCACTTAGAGAACAACCGCATATCATAATTATTCAACCGCATACATGCATATATGTTTAATCACAATTCTACCACATAACATATATGATCAACCAAGTACCACATAAGTAACCGTATAACATAAAAATAATCACATTTCATATTTAAGCAACCTTTAATCGTTCAATCTTTTATTAATAAGTAACATTTGTTATATATATATTCAACCTTTTAATATGCAACCAACCTTTTGTTACATGTTCAACCTTTTATTAATAATCAACATTTGTTATATATTCAACCTTTTAATATGCAACCAACCATTTGTTACATGTTCAACCTTTTATTATATCTATCCAACCGATTGATAGAAAAGTGTCTCTTAGTGCTACCTAACCCAAGAGAAACACCCCGTTCACTACTTGTGTGCACGACCAACCGAATGCTCTAAGTGGCTCATGACTTCCACCTGAAACACCAACCCCTTGACTCCACTTTTGCTACTCCGACTTTGCAAAGTACAAATACCTCGCGGTGTCGTTCAGGATCGGTACAAACGGTGCCAATTCCACCGCTACACCTCCCAATTCCCACGTGATGTTTGCGTTGGCCGCGAATGAGGGACCAACATCACTCCAGCCTACGAACACCGAAGTGGCCGAAAACCATGTGTCACACGGTCATCTAGAAAGACCAGCAACTAACAACCGTTGTGGCTATAGCTCTTCCTATAGGTACTCTTTCAACCTAATAGACACCCTCAATGATCCTGATAAGGTTTTAGGTAAAGATCATGAACTACCCAAACCCTCTACGCATAACCCCGCAATGTTAATTATACATTAAGTAAAGCATGTAATTCATACAATATAAGTGTGTATTTAAACATGCATTATATTCATAACCAACACATCAAAACATAACCATACATCATATTTCAAGCAACTTAAGCTAGCATGTTATATACATAAAGTTCATCAAAGTGCAAGCAACATAGCAACTAAGTTATATCATGACATTAGCACAAAACATATATTAGCATCACAAATATCATATCATCATCAAGCACAAGTAATGACATAGTCATCCTAAAGTGAATCAAATCACCATCTACAGATTGCACGTTTCAATAATGCAACCTTAGTGAGTTAAAACTATGAACTCACCTTTAGCCTTGATGAAATCTTCCTTCTATTCCAAGTCTTGAAGTTATTTGAAGTTCTCAAGGCTCCCCCTAAACACCACACATAACATTCAATTAACAAATAAAATACATGTTTCGAAAATACAACTTTATTCTATCTTTTATATTATTTTTTATAATTTCCCAGCCCGACCTCCGTTCAGTGTTTTAAGCATAAAACAAAATCCGTAACTTCGATTGAGCTGGTTCTCAACTTTCTGAAAACTAGATTCGATTTCCTGCAACATTGATTTTTGGTGATTTCTCTATTTCGGAACAAAACCTTTAGAGACCTTGGAAGATAGGTAAACATTGTTGTGCAGATTTCCAATTTTTACCAAATAGCACCTTCCGTGTGAAGACAAAGGATTAAAGCCAACAAATTAACCAAATTATTAAATAAATTCCATATTCATAATCATATCTTCAATACGTTTTATGGGTTGTATGGCAAATAAACCCAATATTTAGTTTGGAATTTAAGTAATTAGCTAAAATTTAATTCCATTAACTAAGTTTTAATAGAACTTATATTAAATCAACCAGTTAGTTAATTGAGTAACTTCATTAACTTTTAGCTTATTAGTTAACCAATACATCACAAATTTCTTATAATTAACAATTTCATATGATTAATCAATTATAAAAATAAACAAGCTATACCCATTGATTTCCCATTCACTTTGATGTATAACCTATATCAAAAGTCTAAGGCTGCAATTTTCCTTTCATCTAACGTATTTTTGGGTTACCATTATTATTATTATTTTATTGGTCTAAGTCTATCAAGACTCCAAAGGAAATTGATTTCACATGGCAGGTTGTACAATGGAAGTGTGATTCAATTCACGTACGAATTCAAATGAGTCAACTGTATGTTTTATATTTTGTTCTAAAAGAGTAACAGTGAGAATGATTAATCGGACAAAAGAAACACATGAATTCTTTGGCAGAAGCAAACTCGTGAGTAGGGAAGAAAGAAGGGACCCCATTATCTCGTTCTTAACAACAATCATGCCCCCATGATGCAGCCGGAAAGAAAGAATTACAAGAACCATGTGGGAGGTAAAAACATACCAGCTTAGACTCGATTTCCTCCTGCTTCGATACATTCCAAGAACTCGTCGGCCTCCTCCTTGCTTCTCTCTCTCTCTCTCTCTCTCTCTCTCCCCGAAAATAATATTTAAAAAAAGAATTTTTGGATTTTTCCATTTATTCTGCATTTTAAAATTATTTTTAGATTTGGTCTAACGATCTCACAAAATTAGAATGATGTCAAATAAACCTGGATATATATATATATACATATATATATATATATATATATATATATATATATATATTCTCCGTATGTATTTAAAATATGATTTTTTTTTTTCACTTTTCGCAATAAAAAAAAGTCAGGTCACGTTATAAAACAATACGCAAAAGGTCAGGTCACGTTATAAAATCAAAATTATATACAAAACTTGATGTATGATATTAAAATTTAAGAAAATATTGTGATAGTACATTCATTCATAAAGTGAAGGGTAATTAAAAGGAGTAAAAGACTAATTATTTTTTGAAAATGACAGTATTAGTGCAAAATTCGATTATGATACTCACAGTTGTAGTGTATCGATGACTGTTTAAAGCAATGGTTTACAACTCATTAATGTCGGAAAATTAATAAATGCGAAGGGGTGTTTTTATTTGGCCTTTAAGCTTAATCATGATTTTTTTGTATTTCAATCTACTTTTTAGTTGTATTATGTATAATTTTTTATAAATTTATATTAACTTTACTTTAAAATTTGTCCGAAATCAAATTTTTGTTGTAAACAAATAATGTTAGTATTGTAAGCAAATAATTTTAGTTTGAAAGATAATGAATAACAATACTTAATTAGTGACAAACAAGCAATGTTTATGAGTTTAAAAAAATAAATTATACGAAACGTAGATTTCAAATGTATTTTTATAATATCATCATAACTTAAATTATATTATTATTATTATTATTATTATTATTATTATTATTATTATTATTATTATTAACCGCCTATTTAAAGTTTCTCTGATATTTTGGTTTTTAAAACACCTCGATTAATTAGAGGAGAAATTCATATATATCTCTTTTAAACTTCAAAATATTATATTTATTTGGTTTAATTTCTCAATATCATATTAATTATTCATAAACCTTCAAAATATCATATTTGCTCAAATCTTTTTTTATATTGTTTTTAATATTTTATAATTTTTTTTATACCTTAGAATTATTATAATAATTAATAAATGTAACTATATTATTCTTACGTCTATGATAATAGAATGTAAACTTCTAAATTGATGGAATGCCGGCCTCTTGATAGACAAAAAAATTCATCTTCAACATTTTTTATGGAATATATATTCTGATTGTTTAGTTTTTACTGCTCTTGATTATTATAATGTTGTAGATGGATGATATTTTAGATATTACCATTGATATTTTGATGTTTAAAAAATTAATATACGGTATTTTGATATTTAAGGACATATATGATATTTTGATGTTTAAAAAAACCATATATGATATCTTGAAATTTTATGAATGGTAAATATGATATTTAAAAATTTTATTAAGTGTAAATATGATATTTAGAAATTAAATTGGATAATATGATAATTTTTAATGTTTAAAAATGACATATATGAAATTCTCTCATTAATTGGATATGACTTTTTGTTATTTCAAGTACAATTTTTTTTTAATTATTATTATTTAGGGTTTATCTACAATTCATATCCATATAAAGACCATCTTCATATCATACATACTTATAAAGCTAGCATTTTTTCTTGAATCTCATGCATTTGAAATCCTCATTCTTTTTTCCTTTCACCACATTCATTTGAAACTACCATGACTTTTCAATTTCTTTATAATAATGATTATAATTTGGTAATTAGGTTAAATAAATATCAAATCTAAAGTGTATTCATGTATAAACTAAATTTTAATATTAAAATAATATCTTTAATTCTACTTAAAAAATTATGTTTTTTAACTTTTAACATATTATACTTAATTTATTAGTTTTAATATATTGTTGGATGTAAATCATTATCATTTTAAAGGTATAATTTTTTAACAATTCGTATAAAATACTTAAATTATTAATTAAAATATAACATTATAGGCTCAACTTAAAAATAATTTTTATTTAACTTAAACAACCCAAAGATTATTTTATAAATAGTTAAAAGTGATAAATTGTAGTGTCTTTCTAATAATGATTGTAAGTTGGTTAATAAGGTAAAATAAATATCAAACCTAAAGTGTAATCATAAATAGACTAAATTTAAATTTTAAAATAATATATTTATTTCTATTTATAAAGTTATGTCTTTAAATTTTAACATATTATACTTAATTATTTAGATTTAAAATGTGGCTGCATGTAAACCATTATCAGTTTAAAGCTACAATTTTTGAAGAGTTTTGACAAAATACTTAAATTGTTAAATTAAATATAACATTACAGTATCAACTTAAATATAAATTTCAGTTACACTAAAAAAAGCAAACAATATTTTGTAAATAGTTAAAAGTGATAAGTTATAGTGATAAATGCAAAAACTAAACTGTAATATCAGTTTAACTAAAATATTTCCTAAATATATTTATATAATCCTTCAAAATTTTAAAATAAGTAGCTTAAAATAACTTATAATAACAATAGTTAAAAACAACTATATATAAATGATTATATTGTTACCTTTGAAATCAAAAAATAATGTTTGATGTTTTAAATAATTATAATGATAGAAATTAAAACATTAAACAAATAAATTTTAAAAAATTAGTTAAAAATAACAACTATAAATAATATTAAACCATATATAATATTTAATTTTATTGATGTGTAACTCGCGAGTAAAAGTCATTCAAACGATTGAGATTATGACGTTATAATAGATTTATATATTATCATATAATTCAAAATAAACAATATATTTTATCAAATTAATATACAAATTATTATATCAAATTTAACAACAACGTTTTTGTTATATTTTAAAAAATATATATTTGTAAAGAATTCAACTATATAGGTGTTTCTACGCAATTACAATGTCAACTCAAATATAAATTTCAGTTTCATTTAAAAAAACTAAAGAATATTTTGTAAATAGTTAAAAGTGATAAATTGTAGTGATAAAAGCAAAAACTAAATTGTAATCTCAATTTAACTAAAATATTTCTTAAATATATATTTATAATCGTTAAAAGTTTCTAAATAAGTAGCTTAAAATAACTTACAATAACAATAATTAAAAACAACTCTATGTAAATGATTATATTGTTAGCTTTAAAATAAAAAAACAATGTTTGATGTTTTAAATAATTATAATGATAGAAATTAAAACATTAAGCAAATAAATTTTAAAAAACTAATTAACAATAAAAACAACTATAAATAACATCAAATCATATATTATATTTAATTTTATTCATGTGTAACTCGCGAGTAGAAGTCATTCAAACGATTGAGATTATGAAGTTATAATAAATGTATATATTATTATATAATTCAAAATAAACAATATATTATATCAATTTAGTATATACAAATTATTATATCAAATTTAACAACGTTATTGTTGTATTTAAAAAATCATATATTTGTAAAGACTTCAACTACATAGGTGTTTATGCGCAACGCGCGGGCATTCGCCTAGTTTAATATAATTTTGATTGCGTCTTGGATTCTTGATACAATCATCAACTCATCTCGAAAATTACAAAATATATGTTAGAAACTATGTTATATTTATTGTTTTAACATGATTTATATGAATTAATGTAAGGGCACTCACAAAACATCTTTAAATAATTAATTATAACTACAAAATAAAACCTTGGCATTATGATGATAAGTTTAACCGTCCATCAATATTTGTTTTTAATGTTTATAGTATATTCAAAAGACACACTTGATAAAATACAACTTTTACTTTTACCTATTTATGTTATCCTTTAACTTCCATAAAAAATTAAAATATAACTCCAATAATTTACAACTTTTACTTCAACCCCTAATAAATTTGTATAAAGATACAAATATTGATATTAGATTAACTAGACAAACTTCCATAAAAAATTAAAATATAACTCCAATAATTTACAACTTTTACTTCAACCCCTAATAAATTTGTATAAAGATACAAATATTGATATTAGATTAACTAGACAAATATTATGAAAGTGTTCAAATGAAATCACTATTCAATGTTAAAGAAGTTGATGTGTTTGTTTAATAAGTTAAGTTTACTATTTTTAATATTTTTAACAAACTATTTTTAAAAGACTTTTTAGATATATATTTTTTAAATAAAAAAATATAATCAAGATTTTGTTTATGACTTAATAACTTTTCTTATTAATTTTTCGAACGGTATCTTGTAACATTTTTTTTTTTTTGAAACTATGTATTGAAATATTTATAATAAATAAAAATTCAATGTGTTTTAAAAAATGAGTAATCAAATAATGGTTTTATAGAACATCTTATGTAGACATAATAACTTAGTTAAATTTTTATTAAAAAAAATATTAGAAATGATTAATCATTGAAATAGCTATTTACTTTAATATATTATATGAATTTTCTAATTGATTTAATATTCAAAGTTAAATATCCAAAATATTTTCTTGAAAAACAACACAACACTAAATAACTAAAATGATGTAAAGGAGTTTCGACATAATTTAATGTTTATTTTGTTACAAACAAAAATGTTCATTTGATCGGAAAACTTATTTTTTACTAAATATTCAAATCTAAACTCTACGTCCAAACCCCAAACCATAAGTGCAAAATAAACCATAAATGTAAATATGAAACTCAAAACTCTTAAAGGTAATTATTTTCCGGTATATTAGTGTATTCTTTTTAATATGATATGCTTCTAAATTCTAAAATGAGAATATTCATCGAAAATGTATTCTCGCTCAAAGAAAATTATTTAACATTCACCATAGATAAAACTAATAGCTGAAATAGATAAGTTGCCGAACATAAAGTCTCTACTACCCCTGGATTCAATGTCAGCCGCATTGCGCGGGTACGCTACTATATATATATATATATATATATATATATATATATATATATATATATATATATATATATATATATATATATATATATATATATATATATATATATATATATAGAGAGAGAGAGAGAGAGAGAGAGAGAGAATTAAGAAGTAGTTTATGAATAGATTAAATTTTACCATAAAAAAATCAAATAAACCTTATTCGAGAGAGAAAAATAAACTTTTCAAGATAAGAAAATGTTGAAGGGCAAGAAAACAAAAACATCTAAAATGATTGCATCATCCCAAAAGATTATGTATATCTACACAACTCCACACATTTTTGTTTTAATTAGCACAACCTATGTATATCCCTAAGACTAGTCACTAGAAGAAGTGGAGTACGGTAAAAACTTATGTATTATGTTTTACAGTAGTGAACACCGCCACTTCTATGTGATTTTGGGTGTACGGTTTGGGTTGTGCGGCAAAATGAGGGATCTCTCTCTCTCTCTCTCTCTTTCTCTCTCTCTCTCTCTCTCTCTCTCTCTCTTCATTGTGTATCTTTCATTGTGTGTGATACTAAAGTGTGGCAAAATGAATAAATGTTTCACTAGTCCCTTAAGACTAATAAAGTGAAGCATAAAAGAAACAAACAAGTTAAATTTTCAAGAAATCACACATGAGAAAATTAGGGCCAGAAGTTTGTAACCCAAAAATAACCATGTGGGGCATTTAGGTTCGTCAGGTGCCTAAGGATGAACGGAGTCGTGCGCCAAGCGACCCTTGCTATGGCTCGCTACAGTCGCTGTACACCACTCCCTGGCCCTCGCCAGGAGGCTCGTTAGGGGATTTTCGCTACCAGCTTAACAAGAAGGGAGAGAAAGAGCTGCAAATTTGATTGGCTATTGAGTTTTGACTTAGTTCACCTCATCTTCTTTCTTCTCCATCTACGTTTTTGCTACCATCATTAACATCTTCGGATACAAAAAATAGGACCTGTTCGGCCGAAAGCAAAATTGTGTTTGCTGAAACCCTACTTGTTGAAAAAGGGATTTAATTTGTTGAAAAATAGAATTTTACGCAAATGAGCCTCTATGAATTAATAAGGATAATAAATCTTAAAACTAATATAAAAAAAGAGAAAGGGAGCCTGAGAATCGAGAATGAACCAGTTAACTTTCAATCCCAATTCCACAATCGTTTCCAATGTTATTTTTCATTTTTTAAACTTTTTTTTTCTCTTTCTTTTAGAGTCTTTATGTTTTTTTTAAATGAAAATTGTTTAATATAAAATGTTTTTGTATTAAAAGATAAAATTTATTTATTTTTGAAAAAAAAAAATTTAAAAATGTTAGGAGTGTTACCCTCCCTATCAAATGCTAAGAAAAAAGTGTTAGTGTGTGGCAAACAAAAAAAATGATATGACAATCAAAAAAATAATGTAACAAAGTGTTATGAGTGCTAACACTCCTTATAGCCTAAGTAATCCATCCAAGCATTTTTTTTATCTCACATGAGGGACAGATCTATTTATACATTACAAATGCGTAAACGTCGTGTTAAAAATGATTAAAAGCCATTGAATGTAAATTTTTGCTATGGTAAGAAAGTGAATGTGTGTTATAGATCGTAAACACTAAAGTACATTAATTGGTTAAATTCAACATTGAAATAGCAATGTCATAAATAAACAAGTTTTTTTAATGTACAATGAAGCGAGAGTAAACGTTGCAATACAAAGAATTGAAAATAGGAAGCCATAAAAATGAAATTATTTTGATGTTCGTTGCATTTACCCTTTTTAAAAATACATAAAGTTTTATCAGGAATAAAAAATATACACAAAGTCTTTTTTTCAACATGGGGAGAGTTTGAAGCCTTTTGAGTATTTTTTCTATTCCAGCCTTAGCCTTTTCCTCCATACTTTTCCAAATCTTTTTCAATAATTGCATGGCCTTATTGTTCATTGCAATGTATTTCACCTCTATCAAGATATAATGCAATTTTCATACTTATAATTGGGTAAAGTTTTAAAAGTATAATATGCTAATAAGAAAAACTAATACAAATACAATCTACTATAATAATTGAAGGTTTTTTTTTACCACATGTCCTCTTCTCATTCATTTGGACACATGATATTTTCTAGAATTTTTAAATTTTCTATTTTCCACTTGTCATTTTATTGTATTTTTCATTTTATTAAATTAAAATTTCACATTTAATATGTAAGGTAATATATATGTAAAGTATTTATTAGAAATGGTTTATATATGTAATGTATTCAATACATTAAAGTCTCATTAATTTTAATAATTCAAAATTTTTTCTTATTTTTTTTATAAATTCCACCTATTCAAATTATTAAAATTTCATTTTTTTTAATTAAACCCATATAATACATAAGTCTCACACCTAGTGTCACCCCAAGCTTAAACCTAACTTGTCCTCAAGTTAGAACAAGACTAAAAATGAGCTCGGGATGAACTATCTAAAAAGGAAAAAGAAAGATATCATAGAACTTGATCAACATCAGTCAACATGGTCAGAATTAGTCCTTCAATGGACCCTACACATCTTCAAAATGTTCCCCGCTTTAGAGCCATAAACCACATTCTCAACCACTTGATGGGCGAATAGATCACGGATGGATGCGGTCGCGGTGTGCAAGACAAAGGAAACAGAGATGCGCCCAGTGGGGGCACTTTAAATCACCAATGTAGACCATAGTGCATGAAGGAAAGGCGCCTCTTCACACACTATGATTCCTACATTTGTCAGGCCAAAGTGTATAATAACGAAATAGGGTTTTGCAGCACGGCCTCCGGGCAAACATCCAGTTTCAGAGGCTTCTCCCTTGTACTGTCCTTTACAGTCTACTGTCTCATCATCGAGGCCTTTTATCACCAAAAATCAAAAATAAAATAAAATAAAAATAAAAATTATACTTAACCTAAATCTAAACCTAACAACCTAAATCTTCAATCTTGAACTTCTGTTATTGGGTCTTCAATCACATTCGCTGCTTGACATCCTTTTTTTTTTTTTTTTTGCAAACTAGATATATAACATAAGTCTTGAACTTGAAATCTTGTTCTTCTTTTTGTGTTGCTCTTTTTCTTCATTTTTTTTCTTTGTTTTTGTTGCTTTTCTTGAATCATCTTTAATAGGCTCTTATTTTCTTCACTTTTTCAAATTTCTTCATTCTTTGTGTTGCTTCTTGGAAGGTCTAAGGATTTTCACCAAGTAACATAGGACTCCAATAGTGAAAATTGAGTGATAGATGGAGGCTAATATGAACACCTAATGATCATTGACAATGTGCCAAGATCAACTAAAAAGGGTGGGAAATGACTCAAAAATGGGTGTTACCGAAAAGACTTGGTCCCAAAAGATGTGAATTGGGGGACCCACTTCAAAGTTCATCAAGCACCTCAATGCAAGGTGTGATAAACAAAATATATCTAACTATCTACTCTAGACCCCTAGAAAAATGATAACCTATCCTAAAAAGGCGGTGAGAATCTAACTAAACAAGGCTCGGATGAGACTCAGGAGTACTAAAGGGTACTCCCTCCAAAACCAAGATGCGAGTCTTCAATATCTTCAATGTCTTCAAAATACCTTACCGGGCTAGTCTTTGCTCGCACACATTGGCATGACCAACCACATCCCTCCGCACTTAGACCCAATCAAGCTACCTACATCTGACCCCCACACAAGCGGTCTCAAAGTGGTATGTGAGGCTCAAAACGTGCCCCATTCATCAAATACAAGGAATTCCATATCAAGAACCAGGACCAATCTATGATTCAATACTTATGACTTGGCGCTATGGTACCTGTAGGGATGAGAAGACAAAAGAGAACAAAAATGCATGAACTTAAACTAGAATGCATCTAAAAAGTATGAAAATTAGAAAAGAAAGAAAGAAAATATGCAATATTTTTGAATTTTTTATGCAATTTTTATGAATGCCCTAAATGACTAACTCTAAATGCAACTATATACAACCTAAATGCAATAAAAATAAAAGATTAGATTACCTCACCCCAAGCTTAAAATTAAACATTGTCCTTAATGCTTAGGATGAGAGTAAGGAAGGATCATACCGGAATCAAGATGGAGGAGGCCCGCGAGGATGGTATGGAAGCAACACATGGATCGCATAATGATGCTTGGATGGAGTTCTTGGCCGCCTAAATACACATGGATGAAAGCTTGGTCGCGCAAAGGACGCATATGAAATGGCTCAAAATTTTCTTATGAAATGACATATTTGCGCGGGTACCCTCGCAAACTTTACGCAGGTGGGGGGCAGCTGCGCGCACATGTCAGAATACATCCCATGTTGGGGTAATTTGGAACTCGGAATCTGCGCGGCTGGGGGTCGGTCGCGCAACGGCTGCGTGGGCACCCGCGCGCAACAATCAGAAAGCACCCCATGTTGGTGTAATTTGGAACTCGCGCGAAAGTCAAATTTTTGGAATTTTTCAAACTTCACCAAAATCACTGGAAGACTTATATATGCTTATTTTTAGGCCAACTTCAAGTGTAGAAACACCCAAAACTTCAAACGGACATTATTTATTTACATTGCATTTATTTAACGTCTTTGCCAAGACATAGTCCCACTTCCATCAACTTTCGTAATTTGGGATTTCCAATGTTATGTTGTCGAATTCTCCCGTATCAAAGCCTTCATAAAATGGTTTCAAGCGGTGCCCATTCACTTTGAATATTTGATTTGTTTCTAAACTCTTAATTTCAACCGCACCATGATCAAACACTTTTATGACAATAAAAGGTTCGTGCCATCGAGATCGCAACTTTCCCGGGAATAACTTTAAGCGTGAATGATAAAGAAGAACTTTTTGACCCGGAATAAAATGTTTTTGGGTTATATGCTTGTCATGAAATGCCTTTTTCTTCTCTTTGCACCTTTTGAACCTTTTAATTATCTTCTTCTTGACCACTTCCATCATTGGAGAATCCAATCTTCTTTGAGGTTCCCTCTTAGGATTACAATCATCTTCCATGATTATCTTGTCTGTGCATACATTAGGGCTTATCCTGTTTATTGGCTCAATCACATCAACCCGATACAATGGAGAAATGTTACTAAGGTACCTCATTCCTTCAAAGATGTTGAAGTGAATGGTTTCTCCATCAAACTCCATAGTTATCTTTCCTTTATGGACATCAATGATTGTGTGAGCGGTATGCATGAAAGGTCTTCCAAGGAGGATCATAGATGATTTGGAAGGAGTCTTCTCTTCAAGATCAATGACATAAAAATCCACCGGAAAAACAAGTTGATTAACTTGTACTAACACATCCTCCAACACTCCTCTTGGAGACACACTTGACTTGTCTGCTAATTGAATGATTACTCCAGTTTCTTCCAAAGGTCCAACATTGAGAGATTGAAAAACCGAATATGGCATCACATTGATCGAGGCTCCAAGATCTAACATAGCACTTTCGACATGCAAATCACCAATGGTACAAGGGATAACAAATATTCCCGGATCCTTGCATTTGGGAGGTAACTTCTTTTGGATAATCGCAGACACATTTGCATTGACTTGAATCATTTTATTTGCCTTGAATTTTCTCTTCTTGGTGCATAAATCCTTGAGGAATTTTGCATAACTTGGAATTTGCTTAATAGTATTCAATAGTGGAATGTTGATTTGGACCTTGCAGAAAGTTTCAAATAATTCATTTTCTTCCTCTATCTTCTTGGAAAAGGCTAACCGGGAAGGGAAGGGAGGTGGTATGACCAATGGTTTGACGGGTTTGTTGGAAGAGTCGGGTTGATCAACGTTTGGCACAACCGGTTCCTTTAGAGGAACTACAACTTTTGGAGATTCCACAATGATCACTTCATCTTCGTCTTCTCTTGAAACTCTTTTAGGTTGACTTTCTCCAAGTGTTTTCCCACTTCGCAAGGTGATGGTGCTCACATTGGGGTTCTTCTTGGTTTGTGATGGAAGTTTACCCCTTTGTTCTATCTTGTTGAGAGCGGTTGCCAAGTCTCCAATTTGTGCTTGAATGTTGGAGAAAGTATTATTGGTTTCTCGTTGAAATTGGGTTTGACTTTGAGCAAGAGAAGTAACAAGTTCTTGAAGGCTCATTTGATGGTTACCACTTGATTGACCTTGTTATGGAGGGTGTTGGTAATTTGGAGGGTTATAAGAATTTTGTGGACATGGAGGTTTTTGGGATTGGTATTGTGGATGTTGGGGTCTCATCAAAAGATTTGGTGGATTTTGTTTTGGTGGATAAGGGTTGTTTTGGGTATTCCTCCAATTTGGGTTGAAGTTATTTTGAAATCCATGGGTCTTGGTTGACCTTGATATCCTCCCATTGCATTCACATATTCCGGTTCACTTCCAAGTGTGGGACACTTATCCGTATAATGACCCGTCATTGCACAAATACCACATACCATCAATTGTTGACCACTTCCCACACCATTTGACTTAACACATTAGTCAAATCCAAGAGCTTTGATTCCAAATGTTGAGTGTTGCTAACTTCACCAACCACTTGTGTAGAATTTCTCTTCATGTCATTTCGAGTCCCAAAATTCCTTTGATTTTGAGAAATGGTACCAAAAAGTAATCGGATCTTGTGAGGGGTTTTGTTGAAGATGTCACCACCACTTGAAGCATCAATCATCCTCCGATCTTTTTCATTCATACCCTCATAAAATTGTTGAAGAAGTAGTTGTTCGGGTATATTGTGTTGAGGACAACTTGTACACAAATTATTGAAGCGCTCCCAAAAATCATGAAATGTTTCATTTTCCCCTTGACGAATCCCCAAAATGTCACTTCTTTGACTTGAAATGCGGGAGGTGGGATAGAATTTGCTATTGAAGGCCTTGAGTAACTCTTCCCATGTGTGAATAGATCCTGGTGGTAAGTTGAATAACCACTCTCTAGCTTTGTCTTCCAAGGTGAGTGGGAATGCGGTTAACTTGAAATCATCCAATGTCACATTGTCAGGAAACATGCTAACACATATCATATGAAAGGACTTCAAATGCTTTTGAGGATCTTCTCTATCCAACCCATGGAACTTGGTAAGTTGATGGATGAAACTTGACTTCAATTCAATCCCTCGGCGGTTTGCGGGATAAACAATAGCAAGAGGTGTATGAGTAATATCCGTTTCCATCATTTGTCTAAGTGTCAACTCTTGAGGAGGATTGGGTGGATTGGGGTTATTGGGATATTGTTGCAAGTAATTGGGTGGTTGTTGGTAAGGTGGATATGGGTATTGTTGGGGATTGTAGATTGGTGGTGGATAAGGTTGGTAGTTAGGGTATTGGTTGTAAGGAGGTTGTTGTTGTGGGTACATTAGGTTTTGGTACATTGGAGGGGGTTGGTAATTGGGTTGATTTGGGTAATGTACTTGTTGAACTTGAAAAGCATTGTTTTGGGGTTGGTTGTTTTGGTGGAAGTGTTGGTTTTGTAGTTGTGGTGGTGTTTGATAATTGGGTTGGTTTTGAGGAGGGGCTTGATTCCAAGGTGGCATATCAATGAGAGGTTCTTGTGGTTGTTGTCTTGGTTGATGGGGTGGGGTATTGGCATCTTGGTTGATTGGGTTTGGGTTGGGATTATGAGGTGGAGTGTGATTCATGGCTATGTGGTTTTCAAATGGAATGTCTTCAAAGGAATGACCAACAATTGGAGAACTCGGTTCGGTGTCGGTATCACTTGAAGTATGAACTTGATCTTCTATGTTGATTAGTGGAGAAGAGGAAGAAGCTTGAACTAGTTGTTGTTGCTTTGCTTGTTTGGCTAACTTTTTCAACCTTTTTGCTTCTCTTTCAATTTCCGGATTGTAGAGTAGTTCACCGGTTCTTGTAGACCTAGGCATAAACAATCAAATAACAAAAACAATCAAATAATAAACGTAATATAATGGTAAAAGGGGTATCGATCCTCGGGGAAATGGTTGTATTCAATCACCAATACAATTCAATAGAACTAGTGAAATTAAACTAACTAATTACAATTAAAATAAAAGGGGGGGGGGGTGTTTGATTACTTGATAACTAAAATACTTGAATAACTAAAAACCTTGCAATTAAGCAAGTTGATGAGATGCTCAAAGGTTGGGAATAATTAGTTAACTAAGACAATTCAACACAATGAACATTTGTGTGTTTATCATTAGGATCTAATACAAAGCTTATCCTTCATCCCAAATTGGTTATAGCAATCATGAAGCATGATATGCCAAGATTCCTCATAGGTAGTATGGAAGTTGGGGAAGCCCACAACACACCTTCTTAATTAAGATCAAGGGTCAATTGAAGCAATTAATCCCAAGAAATCAATTAGCTTTAAGAATGAAGGAATCCCCAATTCCTAGAGGATGTCAAATGCTTATACATCCATAAAGGAGATATGATTCATAAGCTAGAGATGATTTCTACCATCATAAAGCCTTTGTTCTAGAGAAATTCAATGATCCAATGCAAAATCAATGAAATAAATCAACTATTGCTCAATCAAATACTAAGCTCATGATCAAAGCATCAAATAAGCATAAGAATTGCAAACTAGAATCATAAACATGGAACAAATTGATAATCAACATAAATCCTTCAAAACCCACAAACATTCATTGGTTTTCAGCCAAAGTCAACCAAATAAGAGTATTAGCCACTCATGGCAACAAAGTAACAAGAACAATAATCTAATTGCATAAAGAAACTACCTAAGATTTGGAAAGATGAAAGGAAATGATCTCTAGCTCCCAAAATCGCCTCTTGCAGGTCTCTAATGGTGGAAAATCGTGAATGAGCCTCCAGATCTGATCCCCAAGGGTTATAGCAAGCCAAATGACCAAAATGCCCAAACTGGGCAGTTGCGCGGGTACCCGCGCGACGGAAATTCCACCCGCGCAAATGTTGTTGTAATGCTATTGGTCCACCAAACCACTCCACCCTTCCACTACCAAAGATTCCTTTGGTCCCCCCTTCTTGTCCATGTAATTTGAAATGCACCAATCATCATTTAGCCACCAAATTGATGCTCCAAGCCCAAAATTTGAATTTTATGATCCATCTTCACAAGCCCAAATAATCTAAGCCAATAACTTTCAAAGCCCAATTCTTCCTCTTTGATTCCGCCAAGCCTAATAATGCCTCGGGAGCCCACTAAGCCCGTCTCCAATCAACCCGCAACCGCAACAAGCACCGAAAAACCTACAAAATATCTTATGCAACATAACAAGCACCCGGTACGATCCATACTAAAGAAAAATAAATAAAATACAATGCATTAATGATAAAAAGATCTAAAAATCTAAAATAAACAAATAAAAATAAGGAAATAAAATAAGCTATCATAGTGTCTTAATTAGATAGACTTTTCAAGATAGAGTGATTTACAGAGGAAAAGTTGAACATACAATAATGTCATAAAAATAGTAAGATACAAAAACAAACAATTAAATGAAAATTCCTCTCGAAGCTGCACGTCATTTCTTGGATCGCTCTGTTTCTGAATTCTTTCTTGTCATATTCTTTAGAAGTACTCTTGGTTTTCTGTTTCTGAATTCTTTCTTGTTATATTCTTTAGAAGTACTCTTGGTTTTCTACTAGTCTGCTTGGTTAGAAGGAAAGGAACTTGATGGAGTAAGCTTTCATTATCGTGTTTGCCTTATCTATGAGTGAAATAATTTTTTATATAAATTTTAACTTTATTCTATACATTATTTTTATTATACTTTATATACTTTTATATTTTTAAATTTTAATTATTGTTAACGAACTTATATTTTGCTCTGCATCCCATAACTTTAACTTCATAAAATTAAAAACCATCTTAAAATTTCAACTGCGTCTTTTCCGGATTGTTATCAAATCCCATATAGGTTTCATGGAAATTTTTATGAATAGATAACAATTCGTTGATGGCTTTTATAGAATTAAGGAACTTAATATGGCTTTCATGGAAATATTTGAGGTAAATTATATGTTCTTTGGTAGCATTTAACGTAAAAAAAAAAATCAACATAATAAAATATCATTAAACCACAAATAAGCTAAAATATAACTAATAAATTTTCATTTTTACATAAAAAATAATAATAATAAAACAATATAAAAATTAAAATAATACAAAAATTAAAAAATGATCACTTAAAATTACATATAAACAATGGTTACATTGCAATTATTGGTTCCATTTAAGATAGAATAAACAAAGAAACCTTACTAAGTACTAAAGTTAACAAACGGTAAGGAATCATGAATAATTTATTATAAGTTATTCTTAAATTTCAAAATATCGTTCAATTTAATTTTTCAATATTATATTTATTTTTCTTAAACCTTTAAAATATCATTTTTACCAAAATTCTTTTTTATAATGTTTTTAATTTTTTATAATCATATTTTATACTTCAAAATTATCATAATAATTAAAAAACTTTCATCGGGTAGAAAATACAAAAAAAATTGTGCAACCCTTGTATATATCTACAAAAATAATGAAGAATTTTCACACATTTGACCTTGACGTGATATTTGTCATGATATCTTTATATGAGCTCACAAACTTTTATCATTTTTTAAACTTTTGTCCAAAATCTTTAAAATTAAACGAAATAAAGTTATTAGATCAAGTAAAAACAATTATTATTTTGAGATCTCCCTGTACTATTAAAAAGAGTAATTTTTTGTCATGTGTTATTCTATTAATCATTCTGATTAATGTCATACCACTTATCAAGCAATTGATTCTCTATTTCAAAATTCATAATTTAGATTTCTTACTTTAATTACATTAAATTAATAACATTAAAGTAAAAAATAAAATAAAATTAATACACCTTATAAGGATATAAAATTTTATGTATTTAATTGAATCAACGGTTATAATTTTATATAACTAAAAAATATCTCTTAATTAATAATTTATTTTAAATAATTAATTAATAAATTTGAGTTTTTACTATGAAAGCATAATTAATTTTTTTTTATTATAGCTCCTACATGTTATAAACTAAGATCCATAATTCTTCTCATCTAATTTTTAATCATAATGAAATTACAAAATTACCTCCAAATTAAAAAGAAAATCTATGACACATGGATGAAGCTCTTTTAAGCTTTGAAAGGCTTGCAAATGTCTTTTTAATATATTTAGTTAATAGTTTATTAGCTTTCATATATATATATATATATATATATATATATATATATATATATATATATATATATATATATATATATATATATATATATATATATATATATATATATATATATATATATATATATAACTGTGTAAATTATAAATAACAAGATATTTTTAGAAAATATAAAATTGTTGATGTGGTTGTGAGACCACTTTTAAAAGAGCTTTGACACTAGATTGGTATGAAATATATATAATTTCAAAGCTGATGTATGTATATTATTTGAAAGATGAATGGTATAGTAATGGTCTAAATACTTTATAATTGAGTGCTAGAATATATATATATATATATATATATATATATATATATATATATATATATATATATATATATATATATATATATATATATATATATATATATATATTAGATGTGTACCCGCTCGAAGCGGGGATGATAAATAGTTCGTTTGGCAATGGTTTCTTACGATGAAATAATTATTAAGTTTTATTATTAGTTATTATTTATTAAAAATTACCACTTTTAAATAGAATTATTTACAAAAGTAAAGCCACTTGCATAACCAAAACATCCAACAGTAGACCAAACAATTAAACCTCGACAATTTCGTTACATAATTAAATAATCATATTTTGTGTTTTGAGTGTAAGCAGGAAATTTTAAACTTTTGAAATGAAATTAATCCATCTCAAATATTATGCTAAAATGTAAACAATATCTTAAATTACTTAAAGGTAATTTAAATATAGGTTACATTTTAATATAATCCAATAACTTGGTTGTAAACATGTTGCTCATTAAAAGGACTATTACACAATTATTTAGAAAAAAAATAGAAATAAACCTTTATCTAAGTAAAATAATATCAGTAATGAAAAGTCATAAGCAACTATTCTTTGGTGCTTCAAACTTCCACTTAATAATTAAGGTGTCATGCAATGCAATGCATATCAACACATAATAAGATATGTGAGACAATTTAAGATCAGAAGTAAATTACATACTTGAATCGATGGAACAAAGCACCATTATTCTTGGATAAAAGATGACAATACAATGTTTAGTTTCTAATTACTCATCTCTTAATATATATTCAGATTGTAGCCACTTAATTGGAGATTCCTTGATTATCATGGGTGAGACTGGATTAAACGATTATCTTAAAGCATTCAGTGGTGCAAAATCCATAGATGAGATTAAAATATATGTTCCATTTGTTGTTGAAGCCATTATCTCAGTAATAAATGTAAGCACGTACACAAAACACACAGTTTTATTTTTCCTTTCTTTTGTACAAGCATAACTACAAGAACTTACTAAAACGTGGCGTAACTTCATATTCATAATGGAAACACAGGAAGTTCTTGAACTTGGGGCCAAAACAATACTTGTATCAGGAGAACTACCAGCGGGATGCTTCCCAACGATTTTAAAACTCAGCAATGAATCTGATAAGACCAATTATGATAATGTAACTGGATGTCTAATCAAGTCAAACAAGCTTGCTGAGTACCACAATGAACTTCTCGTGAAAGAATTAAATAAAATTCGAGAGCTGTATCCTGATGCAAATCTCATATACGCTGATATCTACAATGCTGCCATGCAATTTTATCGCTCTCCAAAAGAATATGGTACATAACATAAAAAAGATAACCCTATCTGGAATGAAATAGTTTACATATTGCCTCGATTGAAACTAACAAGAATTTGATATGTTACAGGATTCACAAGTGGAGCTTTAAAGGCATGTTTAGGTAATACACAGGAGCTCCGATACAACGATTCAGTACTAGGGTTGGACATATCATTAACTACATGTGATGATCCAGATACATATGTTTCCTGGGATGGGATGCACTTAACAGAAGCAGCATATAAAATTATCTCAAAGAGCTTATTGCAAGGGCCATACACGGTGCCCCAATTCAACTCCTCATGCGTTGATGGATTATCAAGTTTTATGTAAATCAGTGGCTGAAATTTTATTATGTACTATTCAAGCCCTGAATAAATGTAAGCAAAGAAAATTGTATTCTATAATAAATTAAAACAATATATGGTTCCTATTATATTGGTATAAACATCGTATCTCATGCGTATGTCTATATATTTCTTTAATAACTTAGTACCTAAATATCCAATAATTTAGCACCTAAAAATCCAACTAATTGTATTTTTTTTTTTCCAATTATTGTTCGGCTAAATATCAATATTTACAAAGAATGGTATTGGGCCTTGTTGTTAGAGTGCACTATTACCTAATTAATTTATGGACTCAAGGTAAATGTTAGCCCGCTTTCGTTTGGTTGAAATTGAAGATTTAAAGCCCAAACAATTATTAACCAAAATTTAGTTATTAAACAACTAAATGGTTTGTCCATATAATTAAAAATAAGGTACATCTATTTATATTTATAAATAGAGAGTACACAATTGTGGTATTTATAATTATGATGGCATTTTTGAATTTAGAGAATAAAAGAAAAAAAAAGCATTCATATTAGCATTTTCATCTAAAAGAAAAAAAAAAATCCATATTATCATTTTCATGTACAAGAAAAAATGGATAAAGAACTAAGGGATGGCAATTCAAAGGTTTTGACCAAGTCAAAATTCGCTTTTATGTGGGTTTTCTGTGGGTATTGATTAAATCGAAACGACACAGAAAGAAGGAAGAAAAATCCATGTGGTCGTCAGTTTGAGAGAGATTAAAAGGAAGCAAAGTAATCCTCTTGTGTTGTGCAATCTGAAATCAAGGGAGAGAATGATTAGCAAACTATATATATATATATATATATATATATATATATATATATATATATATATATATATATATATATATATATATATATATATATATATATATATATATATATATATATATATATATATATATATATATATATATATATATATATATATATATATCATGTGAGACGACCTAATTTTGTGAGACCGTGAGATGCATTTTTTTATTTTTTATTTTTTTTAAATATTTTTTTAGTTAAAATTAAAGTTCCGAAAATAATATTTTAAAAAAAGAATTTTTGAATTTTTCCATTTATTTTGCATTTTAAAACTATTTTTTAGAATATGTCAGTGTAATATTCTATTAGAATATTTCACGTATTTTTAAAAAAAATTCAATTTTTTTTTTAATTTTTTTTAATTTTTTTAGTTAACTCAAGTTCCAAAAATAATATTTAAAAAAAGAATTTTTAGATTTTTCCATTTATTCTGCATTTTAAAATTATTTTTTAGAATATGTCAGTGTAATATTCTATTTAAAATATTTCACTTATTTTTAAAAAAAAAACGGAATTTTTTTTAATTTTTTTAATTTTTTATATTTTATATTTTTTTATTTAATTCAAGTTCCGAAAATAATATTTAAAAAAAGAATTTTTGGATTTTTCCATTTATTTTGCATTTTAAAATTATTTTTAGATTTGGTCACACGGTTTTACAAAATTAGAATGGTGTCAAATGAACCTGAACCTATATATGTCGTCAATGATTGACTGATTGTGCATGTGCCTTTCGTTCGTGCGTGGGTGAAGCACGACTTAAATAATGAAATGCACAGGTGAAAACGATTAATTTTTGTTATTTTCCCACTTTTTACTTTTATTTCATTTTATTTTGTATTAGCTTGTTTCTTACTGAATTTTATCTTAAATGAATTGGATATTTAGGCTATTTAAATACTTAGGCCTTAAAAATCTTGATATATATATATATATATATATATATATATATATATATATATATATATATATATATATATATATATATATATATCACCCGAGTTTTAGTTTGGATCGATTTAGGGTTTCAATGAGTCAATGGCATGTTTTTTGGCTAAAACTAGGACTCACAACGTGACCATAGCGGGTCACGACGCAAGGTGTGAGTAAATGAAGATTCTGAATTATGTTGAGCTCACGACATAAGATGTGTTGCAGCCCAAGCTCATGATCTTTTAGGGTTCCCTTCGTATTTAAATCCCATAAAATTAATTTTAGGGTTCCGAAACAGTCTCCTTCATCCTTTAGTTCAGTAAAACCCTAACCCTAGTCTCTCATCATGATTCTGAACTTTTGGTGGAGTTTCGGTGGCTTGGAGAGGAAGAGGTCTTCAGCTTGGAAGTTTCATTTGCAACCCTTAGCTACACTTTTTGACCAATGTGAGTAATCAAGATCCAAGCTTTATGTTTCATCTTTGCTAGATCCAAGGTTTTATGCATATTTATCCAAGATCTTAGGAGTTAGAGTGTTGGGATTCCATAAAGTTGGCATCCTTATGGGTCCTTAGGGCCCCTTGATGCTTATATGTCATGGATCTGAAGTTTGGAGAATGTTTGAGTCCATGCTTGAGAAATTACTTCCTTTTCTTCATGAGTGACCTAGTTTGAGCTTAAGTCTCATATTCGACATGAAAGACCTGAAAGCATCGATTTTTATGATCCTAGGAGTATTAGGAAGCCTCCTGGAAAAGATGGAGTAGTGGCTTAATGGATTAAGAGGTTTTTGGATCGAATTAACACTCAGACGGATCTCACGACGTGAGAATTCTGTCTGTCACGTTGTGAGGAGTGAGAGACCCGACTAATTTGTCCTGTAGTAGCTCACAATGTGAGGCCATATCTGGTCGCGTCGGGAGGGCATGTCTGTTGACTTTCCTTGATCGTTGACTATGGACTTTTTGACCAAGTTTGACTTGAGTCAAACTTGTGGATTTTAGGCTATTAATTGAGATTCTATCTGGCTTTGGTGTTAGTGGATTCGCGGGAACATGAAGCACTAAAAAAGGGATTGTATCGCGGTGTTCAGAGTTCTTTGATTCAAGTGAGTTTTCCTCATTATACTTGTGGGTCGAAGGCACCGATGCCCTCCCACTAGATTGTGTATCCTGGTTCAGAAGACGTTCATATATTATAGTGATCTTTAGATCGTATCCTAATATATGGGATGTAGTATGCGGTAGTGGTATGTCAGTCTACTTGTTGTCTGATAACTAGTTATATGCTTATCTGTTGTTGGATATATGATATATCTTTTATATATATATATATATATATATATATATATATATATATATATATATATATATATATATATATATCGACATTGTATGGTTGGGTTAAGGTAGTAATGCTTTGTGCGGTAGCTAACAAAATTGGGAGCAAGCTAGACTTAAATTGTAGACCCTAAAGGCAAGCCATACTTATGATGTAGGCTCATGAGCAAGCCATACATAAGATGTGGGCCTGAGGGCAAACCAGACTTATGTTGTAGGATCGGGAGCAAGCCAAATATAATTTATGGGCCCGATAGGCAAGCTAGATGCATACTATGGGCTCAGGGTAATCCAATATATGTTGTTATATGTTTTGTGTGTTGGTGATTTATGGGAAACTCACTAAAATTCATGCTTATAGTTTTAGTTATTGTTCCAGGTACTTCAGGTGATAGTGGCAAGGCCAAGGTGTGATCGTGCACATCCTTTGGATTTTATGTTATTGGATTTTAGGATGTTATGATTTATGATATATACTTTCGAAACAATGATTTTGTAAACATTTATGGTTTGGGTTGTTTTTGAAAAGTTATAACTTATTGTGATTTTGGGATGTTACAAGTTGGTATCAAATCCCTGGTTTGAGCGAATTGGATGAACATTTGTGTGAATCCAAACTCAAACTATGGATCTGTGAAAGTTTTGAAATTATTTTCAAATTATTTTCAAAAGTAACCAAGAAAGGATGAGATGTATACGATCAGCTGGAGCAAGGAAGTTTACCCCAAGTTGCCACACTATTACTTGTTTATGATGATTATGGTAGAACTGCATGCTAGTGATAGGCTAGGGATCTTCATGAATTACATGATAGAATTGCCTAATGTATAATGCATGATAACCTAGGAGGACTTCTTATATGTTAGATGAAATTGACATCATTACTATAGTTGCTTAGTGTGTGCATCATAGTTATACATAACAAAGATTGTACAGTCTGAGAATGTTTGATTTAGCTTTATTTCCTATTGTTGTCTGATTTAGGGATTAGGATAGAGTCAAGTATTCGATTGTCTATGGGATCCAGTGTTATATATGATTAGCATACACGAGTGGCTGTAGGGTTGGTGGAAGTTTCATGAGTGGGTGCAGTTCATAGCATGTCAGTGTGAGGAATGTTTATCCACTCTTAATAGAGTAAGGACATGATGAACGTATATACTATATGCTTGGGCCTAGAGGTCGGGAATTTCGTATAAGGATTTGCCTTGTTTTTTTTATTGTATGTTAGTGCCAGTCGAGTCTACTGCTCGAATGTTGATTGTTTTGTGGTTTGTAGGACTCATATTGATGTGAGTTAACTATCAAATGAATACGTGAAAAATTAAATGCTACGAAGGTTAAATAATCTTAGAGTGAGGGATTTGGTCTTAGTGTGAAGCTCTTGTCTGAGTCTAACCGTTGTAAGGTTGGGTCTTTTAGTTGAAAGATTATTTAAGTTTTCTTGCATGCAATAGTATTCATGAAGTGGTTAGCTAACATTAATAGGGGTTCTTCAACAATTAATGGCATGGGAGATAGAGAATCCTAGGAGAGCCTAGGAAGTGCTTTAGTGCGGGTATTACGTTGTTGAGCATGTATTGGGTCTTATTCTGAGTAGATGACATAGAAGACTCGGGATGATTCTTGAGGAAAGTATGGATAGGTGTGGAAGGTAGTATTGGGCCCGTACTACCAGAAGCACATGATCCATACTCAAATTGAGGAAATTTGTGGGGATTCTAAGGAGTTGGTCGGGGAAGATAGCATTGTTGATACCATGATTCGTAGCAGTGGTTCCATATCTATCGATCTTTTGGTCATGGTTGTATGGCTCTAGTAATTGTTTTGGGCCTCAGTGGCGATTTCAGTTTGTATTTGAATGGTGCAGAACTAGGTGAGTTTGTCACTTTTGAGGTCTCTTAGGCCTTGCTCAAGGCCATGCATTTGAGTTGTCGGACTCAAGAAGGAAACAATTGTTATAATCGGCTTGAGGTTTGAAGTTGGAAGTTGAGTGGTTGACAGATGGATTGGGATGTCTCTATATAGGGCGAGGATTATGTCCTTCCAATTTTCCGAGTCCGGAGAAGGATTGAGCAAACTTGTGACTTCAGAGTTGGGATGTAAACCCAACATGGGGCAAATTGGCTGCGGTGTTTGGTGGAAGTATGACAGCATGTGAATGTCCAGGAGGATTGTTACGATATGGATCCCTCGTGATAGATCAAGAGTCTGACCTTTGGAAATAGACAGGTCAGGTACTGGTTTGACGGTTGGGGTTGTAGGCAAGGAGCGTATATTGTGGATACTAAGTTGGTGTTTTGCTTATGCACTAGCATAAAATCCATAATGTTAAAGGTGGTTATGATTGGAAAATTTCTGAGGTCTTCATCTAAGATTCAACATCTATTAGGGTTTGCTTGGTCCTTATCTAGAAGATCACATTGCATGTTTTATACATTCCAAGAGTCAGGGATGGTTTGTTTCTGGTTAACCCGGTTTGATATATGATTTGGTTGCAACACCAGTGGGTGGTAGTACGAACCCTAAGATTTGGTTAGTCGTGGGTGTGGAGCAAGTGGCTATTAGATGTATGTGTTCAGGGAATACATAAGTTTCCTCGCAGTAGGAAGTAGTTGGTCAAGGAGCTCATTGTATCCATTGGTTCCTTTGGGATGCCAATTAATAGATGAGGGGGTGCTAGGATCGCTCAAGTTGAGTATCGTTTGTTGAGGGATTTGTCAGTTTGTTGTATGGATTGTTATTTATAGTCTAGTTTGGGCAGTTGTCGATCGGTAAATTGGTTTCAAGGATGGGTATGTTCAGCTCCATGTGGTTTTTGGGTCATTGAATTAGTGTTCAATTCATCCTCGATCTTTGGTCATTTTGTTCATTATCAATAGTAGAAATTCTTAGGAAGTTTTGGGATGTATCAGTTAAGGCGCAATGGATGCGTCAACCTATCGTCACGTTTAGCTTGAGTTTGGGAAGATGTCCTTGGTTATTGGGAGTCTAGAAATTGGGACAGTACTATTCAGTTTTCTAACGGGACATAAGATTTGCATCGAATCTAATTTTTTGCATGTCGTGCTGACAGGCTTGGTGTCTGGATGAATCCGACCAAAGTTTTAGCAGCATTTTTGGATAACTTTAAAGGTCTTATCAAGATAATTACATATTGATGGGGTCTGTTCAGTCTCAATCAAGGTATGGGATCTTGTTTTGTTCGTTCATGAGAACGCTTTCTACTAATGATTGAGGTTTTTCATCTCTTTAGATCTTCTGGTACTTCAGCTTTGGGTAAAGTTGTGGTTTCCCTTAATGGTGTGTAATGTGATAAGTTCATTGAATATTATCATTAGGGGTGTGTGTGGGCTAGACAAGATAGCAATGGAGTACTTGGTTTGAATTATATGCATGGTGCATATTTGAGTTATAGCCTTTGAATCGGAACAAGAGTGCGACCATCTATCCTATTCTCGAGTGGTGTGCGACTGTGTTTTGGTTAAATTTTGCATTAGTGGAAGCCTATACTGTAACAGGAATTAAGCGTGGTAAAAGAGTACATAAGCTTTATTTTCGGTTAATGTTAAGAGGGTTATTGATTGGATTCCTACAATATGGTGGATCGAGGTTGAGTATCTTTAGGCTCGTGGTGCTTGCCATGAGTTTTTCAGGCGAGTAATGGAATGTTGGCAAGATCGGTGTAGCACCATAAGCTTATCATGTTAGTGGTTAGAAGGTGTCATGATGTATCGTGAACCAGTGGTTGTATGTTCCATGTGAGGAGAACCCGGTAGTCAATTGGATGAGAATCATAGGTCTCAAAATCATTAGTCACATTAGCCTGTTTGGGATTGGTAGTCAATTGGATGACCAAGATATCGGGAGCATTCTAGTCATCGGGTGAGGGTCGGGAATGTCATTCCAAACTCATGTTGTGGGTTCAATGGAAATCTAGACTTATGTTGGGGACCTTGTAGGGGTATTCCAGACATAGGCTGTGGGGCTAGTGATCCTGTTTGTTTATTTATGCATGTAATTCATTGGATATTAGTGCATTGTTGGAAGTCGGGAGACTCTAGGGCCAGCTAGTTTGGATCATGTGGTCAATAAAAGTTGTTTGGTTGATGTATTGGTTGTGCATCAGAAGTCGCTTGAAGAATGTTTGCATTGGTGGATCTTGTTTCCTTGTAGGTTGTTTATTAGAAGCTTGGTTACCAGTTTTAGTTTATGGTTCTAGAATCTTGACTTGGTGTTTTGGTTATGCACTAGCATAAAATCCTTAATGTTAAAGGTGGTTATGATTGGAAAATTTTTGAGGTCTTCATCTAAGATTCAAAATCTATTAGGGTTTTCTTGGTCCTTATCTGGAAGATCATATTGCATGTTTTATACATTCCAAGAGTCAGGGATGGTTTGTTCCTGGTTAAGTCGGTTTGAGATATGATTTGGTTGCAACACCAGTGGGTGGTAGTTCGAACCCTAAGTGGTGGAGAACTAGGTATTATGATGAGAGGATCATCGGTCTATTCGAGTTTGTGATGTCGGAAGAATGGTTCGCATGGATCTACGACATGGGTATGTGGGATCTCAGTCCATGATTTGGTTAGTCGAGGGTGTGGAGCAAGTGGCTATTAGATGTATGTGTTCAGGGAATTCATAAGTTTCCTCGCAGCAGGAAGTAGTTGGTCAAGGAGCTCATTCTAGCCATTGGTTCCTTTGGGATGCCAATTAATAGATGAGGGGGTGCTAGGATCGCTCAAGTTGAGTATCGATTGTTGAGGGATTTGTCAGTTTGTTGTATGGATTGCTATTTATAGTCTAGTTTGGGCAGTTGTCAATCGGTAAATTGGTTTCAAGGATGGGTATGTTCAGCTCCATGTGGTTTCTGGCATCACTATTTATATAGGGTACGGTGTATTATATACACGGACCACAAGAGTTTGAAGTACTTGATGGATCAGCCCAACCTGAATATGCTCCAGAGAAGGTGGTTGGATGTGGTAAAGGATTACGACTGCGAGATCCTGTACCACCCAAGCAAGGCTAATGTTGTAGCCGATGCCCTGGGTTGTAGGGTGGAGAGTGCCTCGATATGAGACATTTTCATGAGATTGACAGTGATGACTCCAGTGTTGGACACCATTTGAGAGGCCCAGGTTGAGGCCGGGAGACCAGAGAACCGCAAGAGAGAGTGGGTAGTCGGGCAGGTGACCGAGTTTTTTGGC
This sequence comes from Lactuca saligna, assembly GCF_052625555.1. Taxonomy (NCBI): domain Eukaryota; kingdom Viridiplantae; phylum Streptophyta; class Magnoliopsida; order Asterales; family Asteraceae; genus Lactuca; species Lactuca saligna. The sequence goes on along the minus strand of NC_136420.1, from coordinate 62,911,267 downwards.
GATAGTCGAGGGCTTTTGACCTTTCAGGGTTGGATTTGGGTGCCGTTTGAGGGTGGGTCACGCACCATTCTGATGGGGGAGGCGCATAGGTCGTGGTTCTCAATCCATCCCGGGGCCACTAAGATATACTTGTACCTGAAGAGAGAATATTGGTGGCCCTGTATGAAGAGGGATGTCGCATGGTTTGTAGAGAGGTGCTTAACCTGTCGCAGAGTCAAGGCTGAGCATCAGCGTCCGCATGGCAAGTTGCAGCCATTAGAGATTCCTGAGTTGAAGTGGGAACATATTTCCATGGATTTTATCACCAAATTTCCAAGGACTGCGAAAGGCATCGATGCAATTTGGGTGATCATTGATCGATTGACGAAGCGCGCTCACTTCCTTGCTATCAGTGAGAGTTCTTCTGCTGAGAGGCTGGCGGAGTTGTACGTAAGGGAGGTGGTATTGCGGCATGGAGTTCCGGTCTCAATTGTTTCAGATCGATATGTGCGTTTCACTTCCAAATTTTGGAAGAAATTCCATGAGGAGTTGGGTACGAGGCTGCATTTTAGTTCCGCATACCACCCACAGACGGACGGTCAGAGTGAGCGGACGATCCAGACACTCGAGGATATGCTTCGGGCATGTGTGTTGGACTTCGGGGGAAGTTGGGACACGTATCTGCCTTTGGCTGAGTTTTCATATAACAACAACCATCATTCGAGCATTGGTATGCCTCCCTTTGAGTTATTATATGGGAGGAGGTGTCGGAACCCTATTTGTTGGGGAAAGGTCGGGCAGTGTGTGATGGGCAACACAAAGATAGTGCTTCAGACGATTGAGCAGATTCAACAGGTCAGGCAGAGATTGCTGACAGCTCAGAGTCGTCAGAAGAGCTACGCGGATAGGCGTCGCTTGGAGCTTGAGTTTCTAGTTAGTGACTTCGTTCTCCTGAAGGTATCTCCTTGGAAAGGAGTGATCGGATTCAGGAAAAGGGGAAATTTAGGGCCCCAATATATTGGTCTATTTAGGGTGATCGCGAGAGTAGGCAGGGTAGCATACCGGTTGGAGCTACCTGCGAAGTTAGGTCAGATTCATGACACCTTCCACGTATCGCAGTTGTGGAAGTGTGTGACCGATGAGTCGGCGGTGGTACCGTTAGAGGATATCCAGGTGGATGCGAGCCTGAACTACGTTGAGAGACCGGTTGCAATTATGGATCGGAAGATCAAGGTTCTGAGGAACAAGGAAGTGCCCCTGGTGCAAGTCCAGTGGCAACATCGGAGAGGGTCCGAGCTGACTTGGGAGCCGGAACGAGAGATGCGTGAGCAGCATCCAGAGTTGTTTGCGGAGTGACACTTCGAAGACGAAGTCTGATTCTAGTGGGGGAGAATTGTAACATCCGGATTTCTAGGTATACTATTTTATTCTTTTAATTTGAGTTTGGGGAGGAACTCAGCGAGTTGATGCTTAGACTCACCGAGTAGGACCGCAGGTTCTTATCCGGATTGGTGACCGGACTCGGCGAGTCGACTCGTGGACTCGGCGAGTCCACGCTGTTAAGTGAAACCCTAATTTCTCGGGTTTGGGATCTATTTAAAGGCTCTTATAGCCTTCAGTTGCGGCTACCAGACCCTTGAGAGAAACCCTAAGAGAGCTAGAACGTTTGTGAGGGAGGAGAGGCCATTTTTAATCCGTGTGTTGGTGTTCTTGCAAGAAGAAGGTGACCAAGGTAAGAAGGAGCTGAAAAGGGTGCTATTCTATAGATTTCAGAGCCTAGGGACTTCATATTTGAGGTATAGATTCGATCCTTCTTTAGTTTTGGTGTTAACCTTTGGAGTTAGGGTTTTCTAGACCCTTTAGAGGCTTGATTTGATGAGCATTTGGTCCCTTCTCGTATTGAGGCTTTGGATATCCAAAGAGGTCCAGAGACCTTAACCCTTTGATCTTTATGATTGATATTAGGAGACATGAGCTTAGGATGTCATATTTGAGGTTATTTCTCCAAATAGAGCCTTTGGGCCATTACATGAGCATCAAGATCTGAACTTTACGTAATTATCATGCTTGGGAAGGTCAGATCTATGGATTAGAGGAACAGATCTGACCTCAGGAAGTCATTTGAGTTTGACAATGGCATGAACTCGCCGAGCCCAAGAACAGACTCGACGAATAGGATAGTTTTCCCCATGAATCACACAGTTGGTGACTCGCTGAGTTGGGGAAGTGCCTCGGTGAGTCATTGGGGATTTAGAGGACTTGATTCCATGACTGAACTCGCCTAGTCACAATTGTGCACTCGGCGAGGTTGGTCAAAGGGTTGACCGTTGACTTTTAGGGTTTGGTCAACAATTGGATTTATGGACTGTTTGAAGGGTAAAATGGTCTTTTAGCCTTCTTAGAGGACATGTGAGGATCTAGTCTAGCCTGGAGAGCGGTTATTGATTGAGATGATCGTTTATGTGTTTAGGCAGAGGCTAGATCAGTGTTTACACGAGCGAGATATTACCGAGACATCCAAGGTGAGTCTTCTCACTATACTTTACCTTGAGTAGGTAACCAGAGTTATGTGATAGAGTATCTTGTATGCTATCCATGTGATGTGTTGCACTGCATTATTTCTATCTGATTTATGCTGCGAGTATATCAGAGTTAGGACCGGAAGGTCCACAGAGCTAGGACCACGGGGTCCACAGAGTTAGGGCGCACAAGAGTTATAGCCTTGAGTGGCTAATATGTGTTATATGTGGTATTTTGGGGAACTCACTAAGCTTCGTGCTTACAATGTTTTGTGTTATGTGTTTCAGGTACTAGTGAGAATAGCGGGAAGGTGCCAGCATGATCAGTACACACGCATGCAGAGTTTTATTTATATGTTATGATCTTGGGATTTTTTACTTATGTTGAATATATGAAACAATGTGTTTTATAATATTGTGAATTAAATTGTTTTTAAAATGTGAAAATTTGTTTGAAATTTTACGGCGTTACACGGAATCTACACCCTACTCGAAGAGTTGGAAGGCCGACACGATGAGTAGGCGCTGTAATGATAAAACCCGAATTTTACGGTTTGCACCCTATATAATCTCCTTAAGAGCCTTGAGGCTGACCTCCCATCGGTCCCCAAACCCTAAGAATGTTTGTGCTAACCCTAATCCCCATTCTCTTCCATTTTGTGAGCTAGAGTAACCTTTGAAGCTTAAGAAGATGTTGATAGTGAGAAGATCCAACAAACCAAGCACCCATCCTTGAGCTTAATCATCTTGTGTACTGTTGTAAGTCTTTTAGACTCGATTTTTATCATAGAATATGGCTAGATCTTGATTTTACTCTTCATTTCCTCCCCTTCTTGTTGAATGCATGCTTGGGATTTATAAAGTTTGCAACTTTATGAATCTCCAGAGCAAAATGGTCTCAAGGTGGTCTAGATCTGGCCTTTGGTTGAGCAAGGACACCAGGCAAGGGTTTTAGAGCATATTTCCCTCTTTTTGGCCATTTTGACCTAGGGACATGCATTAGACATGCATGTCCATAAAGCCTCCATCTTTGGAATGTTTTAAGGCCTATAAACCTTTCTGGAAAGGAGAGATTTTAGATCCCTAGAGTTTTGGACCATATGGCAAGCCTTTGGAACTTTCTAACCTTTATTAAGGGCCTTAGAGCATTTGGAACGGTTCTAGAAGGTAAATTTGGAAACTTTATCCTTGTAGACACCTTAGGGCTTTAGATCTAAGCCCTAGAATCTCTGGATTCGGTGAATCATCACAACAAGCAAATAGGAAGGGGGACTCGACGAGTTGCTCTAGGAACTCAACGAGTCGGATCGGGTTTCCCAGCCTTCTAAATATTAAGTGAACTCTTCGAGTTGAGGAAACAACTCGACGAGTTGGCTAGGATTTGATCAGGTGCTCTGGAATTAATAGGAACTCGATGAGTCGCTAGGTGCACTCATCGAGTTGAGGTAAACATGGACTGTTGACTTTAACTTGGACCAAGGTTGACCAGGATTGACCTTGAGGGTAATTTTGGGATTTTGACAAGTCTATCTTATGATGCTTATAGGCAATTGATTCGGAGTAACACGTGGTACATATTTGGTTCTAGCATTGTCAGTCTCAACATTTGAGAGAGGTGAGTCTTCTCACCATACCAATAGGTCTAAGTCACCAAGGTTGGCCCATTTTATGTTATGTAGTACACTAGTGTTGTAGAGATATGTAGAAGGATAGTTAGCTTTGTGCTAAGTAGTATGCTAGTGATTGTATGTTATTACATGGAAGACCTTAGGGGATCTCGTGGCAGTTGGATATAAGACCATGTGGGGTAGCCCATGGCATTCCAAGATAAAGACCATGTGGGGTAGCCCATGACATGATGGTATAAGACCCTGGGGGAGCCACGACATCCTTACAAGTTTATATATATGTATGTAGTATGTTAGACACTTATGTGATATGATATGCTGTAACGCCCGCAGATCCGGGCTAGTCAATTTAGAGGCAATAGGGGTCGAAAATGACTTTTCGAAAAAAGATTATTTAGAATAAATAATCTTAACCAAGTTTTGGAATATGTCACAAGGTTTCCGTACATATAAACAACGCCGAAATCCGAGTTATAACGAAGAAGTTATTGCCCGTCGAAGTTTTACTGCAAAAACGGCGCGACACCGGGAAGCGTAAATAGTGAATTTACGATAGAGTGAGATTTATCCTTAGCAATCTAAATGAAAGTCGTAGAATATGTTAAACTAAGAGCGTCAATAAAAAGAACGCCCAAATCTGACTTCGTATGAGGAAGTTATGATTTTTCTAAGATTCAGCTTAGCAGTGCACGGCCCGAAACTCGAATTATAGTTTGAGCGGTTTTTGGCTTATGCAACCTAAATGAGAGTTGAAGGTCTCATTAATAGGAACTCAACGGTAAAAAGACAGACGAAAACGGAGTCCGTATGAAGGAATTATGAATTCTTCGCGGTCATTTAACAGTCTAAACGCCTCCTACTGTTAAATTTGAGATCGATCGAGATATAGCCGACGGAGTCTAAATTAAAGTTGTAGATCTTGATTTTACCTACGCGTGGATATAAAGAACGTCGAAAACGGAGCTCGTATGCGAAAGTTATGATTTTTCTAAGTTTGAGGGCTGATACGGGATAGGGGTGACGTGGCACCACCAGAATTGGACACGTGGCACCACCAGAAGGCCACCACATGGACCAACTCGGCGAGTAGGTCCCCCCTACTCGGCGAGTCCACCAGTCAGGCCTCCTATAAATAGAGGTGCCGGGCATTCACTTCTCTTCACACCTCTCCAACATTCTTTCTCTCTCTAGTTTCTCTCTCTAGCCTCCCAAACCCTCCCTAAAGCCTAGGTAAACCCCCTAGCACCCGAAGGAAGCCCCGAGGCTCCCAGAGTTCCGAGAAAAGAGCCTTTCAGCTCAGGAAACGCTGCTCCAACGAAGCCCGGTTTTGCGAAAAACCCGCTGTAAGTGAGCTACGCCTACGCTAGTTTTAATATAGCTTCTAATTAATTATAGTAACACTATTAGGACCTTAAAATAATTGTTTGGGCTATTATTATGAGTTATATTGAGTGTTATTTAACGCTTATATAATAATAATAATAGCTATACTATTAATTAGTCGCGGTTATCGTTAGACTAAACCCTAGTGGTGTTGATACTAGGTTTTATCGAAGGGAATTGTTTTGAGAGTATCGAAGCGCTGTCCGAGTGTTGAGTCACCACCTATCAGGTGAGTGCATAGTCTCTTTCATCTTACACATAGATATGAAGTATTTTAATATAAATTACGTGCTATGTGTGCATATTGTCTGAATACTTGCTGTCTATGCCGAGTGAAAGATTTTATACATGTTTTAAATGATTTAAACTATATATGTATTTTATATCTACAAAATGTTGGGGTAAAACATGGATAGATATAATAGATGAAATATGAGTTGGATGATGAGTTGAGAGGTGATATAGACTATAAGGTGTGGGTGAGAGGTGTACGATGTGAGAAGCCTTTTTCCCAAACGATGTCCCCGTCATTCAGCAGAGTATGGATGACAACCACAGACTATCCTAGATAGTCTAGTGGAACACTAGCAGGCTCGCAACCTGTAGGTGTTGTGAACGATGTGTTCACCCGGTGTACTCTAAACCTTGGTGATCATGTAGACTTGATACCTAGACCCTGGCGATCGTGCAGACTTGGTGCCAAAACCATGGCGACTATGCAGACTTAGTGCCTATTGTATAAATTATGGCGACTATGCAGACTTAGTGCCTAAACCCCGGTGACGATGGACTTCGTGCCGATTCCTTAGGAACGTATAAACGAGGAATAGTTGATTCTTAGGGTAGATCCTTAAGAATAAAACAGATAATAGGGATGGGTAATTGGGTTGATTGTTTGATTGTTTGAAAATAATAATTATATTATTGTGGGTTGAAAACCCTATGTACTCACCAGGTTTCCCAACCTGACCCACTCAGTTTGTTTACATCACAGGTGTTGAGACAAGGTCACTTTACACTGAGAGATTTAAAGAGATGTAGATCACTAGTGTAAATAAATGTAAGTTCTGTTTATGCTTATGTTTCTGTATTAACGATGACATCCCAAACGTTTTGAAATGAATAAAATACGTTTCTCCGAAAATGTTTTAATAACGTATTTATCATGTTTTTCTGGGAACAAATTCCGCAACATTTTTATGAAAAGAAGTACTCTGATTTTTATAAAGCATAAACAAAATCGGTCTTTTCTGGCCGTGAACATGGGGATGTCACAGTTGGTATCAGAGCATTAGTTTAAGCGAACTAGGAATATGGATTTATTTCTAGACTTAAACTTAGAATGCTAAGCAATGATTGTGAGACGTGTGTCAAATAGATTTAGGTAATGCACCTGAATAGACACAAGCACTAGCTTATTTAGGCAAAATTCCTAACATGCTTTTATGTGCTAAATGATTTATGATATGCATTATATGATCGGATCTATGGTCTGTTGCCGACCGGATCTGGAAATTTTATGTGCTCAGGTTTCTGAACGTTTAATTACAATATTAGAACTAGCATGTTACTTTTTGGAGTAATAAGGAGGAATACGTGTCTAATTCTTCCTCTATCTATATTCTCGTCTCGATACACCAAACGCTTGCTTTGGAGAATAGAATGTCATGATTAGGACTCAAAGAGAATTGAGTAAGTGGATGAAATGAAAAGGCTTACGATAGTGAATGACACCTATCGGAAGATATCATAAGAGTGGTATCTTGCCTTTAGAATATATCATGCTGTACGTTTAGAGGAGTACAATACGTCCGAAGTACACCTTCGATTGGCAGGATGATGGAATGATTGGCGTAATTCATGAAGTTGACCCATTGTATGGTATTTCCACCGAGCTGAAGCAGAATTGATGATTGAAGATACGCATAGAAGAAGTCCTAGTAGAGTCTAGGGTAAATTTTGTGATTGTTTGGACACATTTTTATGTGTTAAAAATTGTTTTGTGATAATAACTTTGGAAAACTGCGAGGCAATACTTGGGACGAGTATGAGTAGGTGTGAAAGGTAGTAGATGCATATACTACCGGAAGCACAGGACTCACACTTGGATCAGAGAAAGTCACAAGGTTACCAAGAAGCCAGTAATTGATTTCGATTTATTCAAGTGTGTTGTTACCATCGTTTCGGTAATGACTAAGACGATTGTTGAGATTCCGACCCTAGTGGTCATATCAAATTGAGTCCGACTACGACGAGTATGTTACGTGGTTCAGAGAACCAAGTTCTATGTAGCACCGAATTAAGCCAGAAGAATTAATCAAAGCGATCAGTAGAAGTATCACGGTGGTTGCTAGAGATGCTACCTTTTAAGATGTGACTAGAACATGTAGGAAGGTATAGACTGTTCTGGAATTCGACTCTAAGGGACCTGAGTCTGAGCATTGCAACATACGATGAGAGGTCATGACACATCGGTCCATTGTATTAATAAAAGAACTTATCTTAAGTTTGTATCCAGTGAGGATCGATATTGTGACTTGAAGGTCATAATTTGGAGTCTAACGTGAGATAGAGAGCGGTTGCAAGATCGAGCACCGCCTGTAGTCAAGGAGTCTAAGAGTTAGATACACGTTCGAAGAAACATCGAAGTTATGACTTAGGATGAATAGATAACAAATGGAGTCATCATGTGAGCCCTGTTTCGTTGATGATTCTGGGACGTAATCATCCTAAGGGGGAGATAATTGTAACGCCCGCAGATCCGGGCTAGTCAATTTAGAGGCAATAGGGGTCGAAAATGACTTTTAAAAAAAAAGATTATTTAGAATAAATAATCTTAACCAAGTTGTGGAATATGTCACAAGGTTTCCGTACATATAAAGAACGCCGAAATCCGAGTTATAACGAAGAAGTTATGGTCCGTCAAAGTTTTACGGCAAAACCGGCACGGCACCGGGAAGCGTAAATAGTGAATTTAGGATAGAGTGAGATTTATCCTTAGCAATCTAAATGAAAGTCGTAGAATATGTCAAACTAAGAGCGTCAATAAAAAGAACGCCCAAATCTGACTTCGTATGAGGAAGTTATGATTTTTCTAAGATTCGGCTTAACAGTGCACAGCCCGAAAGTCGAATTTTAGTTCGAGCGGTTTTTGGCTTATGCGACCTAAATGAGAGTTGAAGGTCTCATTAATAGGAACTGAACGGTAAAAAGACAGACGAAAACGGAGTCCGTATGAAGGAATTATGAATTCTTCGCGGTTATTTAACAGTCTAAACACCTCTTACTGTTAAATTTGAGATCGGTCGAGAATTAGCTGATGGAGTCTAAATGAAAGTTGTAGATCCTGATTTTACCTATGTGTGGATATAAAGAACGTTGAAAACGGAGCTCATATGCAAAAGTTATGATTTTCTAAGTTTGAGGGCTGATACGGGATAGGGGGTGACGTGGCACCACCAGAATTGGACACGTGGCACCACCAGAAGGCCACCACATGGACCAACTCGGCGAGTAGGTCCCCCCTACTCGGCGAGTCCACCAGTCAGGCCTCCTATAAATAGAGGTGCCGGGCATTCACTTCTCTTCACACCTTTCCAACATTCTTTCTCTCTCTAGTTTCTCTCTCTAGCCTCCCAAACCCTCCCTAAAGCCTAGGTAAACCCCCTAGCACCCGAAGGAAGCCCCGAGGCTCCCGGAGTTCCGAGAAAAGAGCCTTTCGGCTCTGGAAACGCTGCTCCAGCGAAGCCCGGTTTTGCGAAAAACCCGTTGTAAGTGAGCTACGCCTACGTTAGTTTTAATATAGCTTCTAATTAATTATAGTAACATTATTAGGACCTTAAAATAATTGTTTGGGCTATTATTATGAGTTATATTGAGTGTTATTTAACGCTTATATAATAATAATAATAGTTATACTATTAATTAGTGATATGAGCATATTTAGTTATAAACTTCATGCATTATCTTAATACTTTATGTTGTTTTTGTCTCATTTAATGAACAAAAGGTGCTTAATTATTTTAGAATTTATTTTTTCAGCAATGATGACATGCTCGGATGGAAAAAGAAGCGGAACTAGCGATTGGACGTTTGGATCGTGGATTTTGAAGAAAGAAGGATGTTGCTGGACAGCTTGACCCCTCGTCAGTGTTTTAGCCATATCTCATGAAACGTAACTCCGATTAATGAGATTCAAAATGTTCTGAAAAGTAGACACAATTTCGGACGACTTTCGTGTTTTGAGAAAATGCTGATTCGAAACGTACTCGGCAAGTAGGGTCGATTACTCGGAGAGTTGTATCGAACTTTCGCGATTCTGGACGCGCTGACTTGCCGTACACGGGTTTTAAGTGATGTACTCGGCGAGTAGGTCACTGGACTCGCCGAGTAGCCCCTGTTTTGTGAAAATCTATATAAAGGGACTTTCAGATCGATACCCTAGGATATAGATGAACCCTTGGAGGCCAATTGTCGACTAAAGGTGCTGCTAGAGCGTGGGAAGAAGGGAATCAGCCCTACATTCAATTTTAAGGAGAATTAAGTCAAAATCAAGTTTACTCTTACCTAATCTCTTGTTTGAACTATGTTTTTACCAATTGATTTCGTTTTTGAGCTTGTTTCTACTGTAATCATGAGCTAAAAACTCATAACTTCTGTTTAGGTAGATGAATTTGTGAACATGGATTGATTATTTGAGTAGGATTAATTTTAATTGGTGATTATGTTTTATTAAGCTTGTTAAAGAACCTTATGTGTTGACAATAACTATTCTTCTATTAATAAATCAGTAATTAAGTTGTATGAACATCTCTTAGTTGCTAATTTCATATGATTTACGTGACCACATAGTTGTATGTCTAGGAATAACGAATGTGAAACTAGAATTAACTTGAAGATAGGTAAGTTAATGTGTGAGCTTGTGTGATACACCATCAACAAGAGGTTAATTGAATCACCAATTTGATTAGCTAATTACAAGTCTTTCTAAACCCGAATCAATAACTAGGAAATCCGTTGATTTAGACAACTGGCCACTGCTTGAGTTAATTTGTTTCCTAAGGATTAGTAATAGCTAAAGTGGAACTAATCATCTTAGTCGGTAGCTAATGAAGAATTAATCTGATACATCGAAATCATCCATGGGAATAAATGAGTCGAACCTAAACAGAAGTCCTCTTTATTATTGAATTTAGTTGATTTTTATTTGCTTAGCTCTTAGTTTCTTAGTTTAAGTTTTAGTTAATTGTTTAAGTTTCTAGTCTTGCAAAAATAGAGAAAACCCCTTTCTATTACTTGTTTTATTTAGATAATATTAGCATGTATTTTAATTGTTTACCGTTCCTTGTGTTCGATACCCTACTTACCTGAACTAAACTGCTAATCGATCTGTACACTGCCTTTCGTGTGTTTGTCTTTGTGTTTAAGTAAGTAGGATTAAAACTAGTTGGTTTTACACACATCAATTAGTCGCGGTTATCGTTAGACTAAACCCTAGTTGTGTTGATACTAGGTTTTATCGAAGGGAATTGTTTTGAGAGTATCTAAGCGCTATCTGAGTGTTGAGTCACCACCTATCAGGTGAGTGCATAGTCTCTTTCATCTTACACATAGATATGAAGTATTTTAATATAAATTACGTGTTATGTGTGCATATTGTCTGAATACTTGCTGTCTATGCTGAGTGAAAGATTTTATACATGTTTTAAATGATTTAAACTATATATGTATTTTATATCTACAAAATGTTGGGGTAAAACATGGATAGATATAATAGATGAAATATGAGTTGGATGATGAGTTGAGAGGTGATATAGACTATAAGGTGTGGGTGAGAGGTGTACGATGTGAGAAGCCTTTTTCCCAAACGATGTCCCCGTCATTCAGCAGAGTATGGATGACAACCACGGACTATCCTAGATAGTCCAGTGGAACACTAGCAGGCTCGCAACCTGTAGGTGTTGTGAACGATGTGTTCATCCGGTGTACTCTAAACCTTGGTGATCATGCAGACTTGATACCTAGACCCTGGCGATCATGCAAACTTGGTGCCAAAACCAAGGCGACTATGCAGACTTAGTGCCTATTGTATAAATTCTGGCGACTATGCAGACTTAGTGCCTAAACCCCGGTGACTATGGACTTCGTGCCGATTCCTTAGGATGATCCTTAGGAACGTATGAACGAGGAATAGTTGATTCTTAGGGTAGATCTTTAAGAATAAAACAGATAATAGGGATGGGTAATTGGGTTGATTGTTTGATTGTTTGAAAATAATAATTATATTATTGTGGGTTGAAAACCCTATGTACTCACCGGGTTTCCCAACCTGACCCACTCAGTTTGTTTACATCACAGGTGTTGAGACAAGGTCACTTTACACTGAGAGATTTAAAGAGATGTAGATCACTAGTGTAAATAAATGTAAGTTCTGTTTATGCTTATGTTTCTGTATTAACGATGACATCCCAAACGTTTTGAAATGAATAAAATACGTTTCTCCAAAAATGTTTTAATAACGTATTTATCATGTTTTTCTGGGAACAAATTCCGCAACATTTTTATGAAAAGAAGTACTCTGATTTTTATAAAGCATAAACAAAATCGGTCTTTTCTGGCCGTGAACATGGGGATGTCACAGTTGGTATCAGAGCATTAGTTTAAGCGAACTAGGAATATGGATTTATTTCTAGACTTAAACTTAGAATGCTAAGCAATGATTGTGAGGAGTGTGTCAAATAGATTTAGGTAATGCACCTGAATAGACACAAGCACTAGCTTATTTAGGCAAAATTCCTAACATGCTTTTATGTGCTAAATGATTTATGATATGCATTATATGATTGGATCTATGGTCTGTTGCCGACTGGATCTGGAAATTTTATGTGCTCAGGTTTCTAAACGTTTAATTACAATATTAGAACTAGCATGTAACTTTTTGGAGTAATCAGGAGGAATACGTGTCTAATTCTTCCTCTATCTATATTCTCATCTTGATACACCAAACGCTTGCTTTGGAGAATAGAATGTCATGATAAGGACTCATAGAGAATTGAGTAAGTGGATGAAATGAAAAGGCTTACGATAGTGAATGACACCTATCGGAAGATATCATAAGAGTGGTATCTTGCCTTTAGAATATGTCATGTTGTACATTTAGAGGAGTACAGTACATCCGAAGTACACCTTCGATTGGCAGGATGATGGAATGATTGGCGTAATTCATGAAGTTGACCCATCGTATGGTATTTCCACCAAGCTGAAGCAGAATTGATGATTGAAGATACACATAGAAGAAGTCCTAGTAGAGTCTAGGGAAAATTTTGTGATTGTTTGGACACATTTTTATGTGTTAAAAATTGTTTTGTGATAATAACTTGGGAAAACTACGAGACAATACTTGGGACGAGTATGAGTAGGTGTGAAAGGTAGTAGATGCATATACTACCGGAAGCACAGGACTCACACTTGGATCAGGGAAAGTCACAAGGTTACCAAGAAGCCAGTAATTGATTTCGATTTATTCAAGTGTGTTGTTACCATCGTTTCGGTAATGACTAAGACGATTGTTGAGATTCCGACCCTAGTGGTCATATCAAATTGAGTCCGACTACGACGAGTATGTTACGTGGTTCAGAGAACCAAGTTCTATGTAGCACCGAATTAAGCCAGAAGAATTAATCAAAGCGATCAGTAGAAGTATCACGGTGGTTGCTAGAGATGCTACCTTTTAAGATGTGACTAGAACATGTAGGAAGGTATAGACTGTTCTGGAATTCGACTCTAAGGGACCTGAGTCTGAGCATTGCAACATACGATGAGAGGTCATGACACATCGGTCCATTGTATTAATAAAAGAACTTATCTTAAGTTTGTATCCAGTGAGGATCGATATTGTGACTTGAAGGTCATAATTTGGAGTCTAACGTGAGATAGAGAGCGGTTGCAAGATCGAGCACCGCCTGTAGTCAAGGAGTCTAAGAGTTAGATACACGTTCGAAGAAACATCGAAGTTATGACTTAGGATGAATAGATAACAAATGGAGTCATCATGTGAGCCCTGTTTCGTTGATGATTCTGGGACGTAATCATCCTAAGGGGGAGATAATTGTAACGCCCGCAGATCCGGGCTAGTCAATTTAGAGGCAATAGGGGTCGAAAATGACTTTTAAAAAAAAAGATTATTTAGAATAAATAATCTTAACCAAGTTGTGGAATATGTCACAAGGTTTCCGTACATATAAAGAACGCCGAAATCCGAGTTATAACGAAGAAGTTATGGTCCGTCAAAGTTTTACGGCAAAACCGGCACGGCACCGGGAAGCGTAAATAGTGAATTTAGGATAGAGTGAGATTTATCCTTAGCAATCTAAATGAAAGTCGTAGAATATGTCAAACTAAGAGCGTCAATAAAAAGAACGCCCAAATCTGACTTCGTATGAGGAAGTTATGATTTTTCTAAGATTCGGCTTAGCAGTGCACAGCCCGAAAGTCGAATTTTAGTTCGAGCGGTTTTTGGCTTATGCGACCTAAATGAGAGTTGAAGGTCTCATTAATAGGAACTGAACGGTAAAAAGACAGACGAAAACGGATTCCGTATGAAGGAATTATGAATTCTTCGCGGTTATTTAACAGTCTAAACACCTCTTACTGTTAAATTTGAGATCGGTCGAGAACTAGCTGATGGAGTCTAAATGAAAGTTGTAGATCCTGATTTTACCTATGTGTGGATATAAAGAACGTTGAAAACGGAGCTCATATGCAAAAGTTATGATTTTCTAAGTTTGAGGGCTGATACGGGATAGGGGGTGACGTGGCACCACCAGAATTGGACACGTGGCACCACCAGAAGGCCACCACATGGACCAACTCGGCGAGTAGGTCCCCCCTACTCGGCGAGTCCACCAGTCAGGCCTCCTATAAATAGAGGTGCCGGGCATTCACTTCTCTTCACACCTTTCCAACATTCTTTCTCTCTCTAGTTTCTCTCTCTAGCCTCCCAAACCCTCCCTAAAGCCTAGGTAAACCCCCTAGCACCCGAAGGAAGCCCCGAGGCTCCCAGAGTTCTGAGAAAAGAGCCTTTCAGCTCAGGAAACGGTGCTCCAGCGAAGCCCGGTTTTGCGAAAAACCCGCTGTAAGTGAGCTACGCCTACGCTAGTTTTAATATAGCTTCTAATTAATTATAGTAACATTATTAGGACCTTAAAATAATTGTTTGGGCTATTATTATGAGTTATATTGAGTGTTATTTAACGCTTATATAATAATAATAATAGCTATACTATTAATTAGCCGCGGTTATCGTTAGACTAAACCCTAGTGGTGTTGATACTAGGTTTTATCGAAGGGAATTGTTTTGAGAGTATCGAAGCGCTGTCCGAGTGTTGAGTCACCACCTATCAGGTGAGTGCATAGTCTCTTTCATCTTACACATAGATATGAAGTATTTTAATATAAATTACGTTCTATGTGTGCATATTGTCTGAATACTTGTTGTCTATGCCGAGTGAAAGATTTTATACATGTTTTAAATGATTTAAACTATATATGTATTTTATATCTACAAAATGTTAGGGTAAAACATGGATAGATATAATAGATGAAATATGAGTTGGATGATGAGTTGAGAGGTGATATAGACTATAAGGTGTGGGTGAGAGGTGTACGATGTGAGAAGCCTTTTTCCCAAACGATGTCCCCGTCATTCAGCAGAGTGTGGATGACAACCACAGACTATCCTAGATAGTCTAGTGGAACACTAGCAGGCTCGCAACCTGTAGGTGTTGTGAACGATGTGTTCACCCGGTGTACTCTAAACCTTGGTGATCATGCAGACTTGATACCTAGACCCTGGCGATCATGCAGACTTGGTGGCAAAACCATGGCGACTATGCAGACTTAGTGCCTATTGTATAAATTCTTGCAACTATGCAGACTTAGTGCCTAAACCCCGGTGATGATGGACTTCGTGCCGATTCCTTAGGATGATCCTTAGGAACGTATGAACGAGGAATAGTTGATTCTTAGGGTAGATCCTTAAGAATATAACAGATAATAGGGATGGGTAATTGGGTTGATTGTTTGATTGTTTGAAAATAATAATTATATTATTGTGGGTTGAAAACCCTATGTACTCACCAGGTTTCCCAACCTGACCCACTCAGTTTGTTTACATCACAGGTGTTGAGACAAGGTCACTTTACACTGAGAGATTTAAAGAGATGTAGATCACTAGTGTAAATAAATGTAAGTTCTGTTTATGCTTATGTTTCTGTATTAACGATGACATCCCAAACGTTTTGAAATGAATAAAATACGTTTCTCCGAAAATGTTTTAATAACGTATTTATCATATTTTTATGGGAACAAATTCCGCAACATTTTTATGAAAAGAAGTACTCTGATTTTTATAAAGCATAAACAAAATCGGTCTTTTCTGGCCGTGAAAATGGGGATGTCACATATGCTAAGTTGATTAAGTATGTTATTGCATGAAAGACCCCCCCCCCCCCCCCCCCCGGGGGGGGGGGGGATCCCGTGGAAGTTGGATGTAAGACCATGTGGGGTAACCCATGACATTCCCATATAAAGACCATGCGGGGTAGCCCATGACACGAAGGTGTAAGACCCTAGCGGGAGCCCACAGCATCCTCACAGGTTTATGTAAATCAACTTCTCTCTCCAAAGATCATCTTGTCTAATTGCTAGGTTTGAGGCAACCCAAAAGGAAATTATAGTTATGGACTTGGATACTTAATCCAACAAGTTTAATGGTAGTGGATAACAAGTCAAAGCCTTGGATTACCATATTTCGGGAAGACTAGTAATGGATGCCCTTAAAGGGTTAAAAAAATAGTGGGTTAAGGATTTATTATTAGCCAAGATATGTAATTCTTCTTAGAATAGATTCCGATTGTTGTATAGGTAGGTAGTAGCTTGTAGGAGTCGAATTCTTAGTTTAAATCGGGGTTGTGGAGGAATTGTCTAGATTTTTGGGAGTGTCTAGAGAGTAGCAAGGAGTGAATTCAAGAACGAAATATGATTTATGTGGGGGGGGGGGGGTGGGGGAGGGGGAATGTAACACCGGGTTTCTTGATTGGACCGATTTAGGGTTTCAAGGAGTCAAACACATGTTTATTTTGGGTAAAACCAGGACTCACGATGTGACCATAGCGGGCCACGACATGACGAGTGAGTAAATGAAGATTCTGAATTATGCAGGCCTCACAACTTGACAAAAAAGGGCTCACGACGTGAGATGTGCTTCAGCCCAAGTCCATAATCTTTTAAGGTTTCCTTCGTATTTAATCCCCATAAACTTCAATTTAGGGTTCCAAAACAACTTCCTTCACCCCTAAGCTCAGTAAAACCCTAACCATAGCCTCTCATTAGGATTCTTGAACTTTAGGGGGAGTTTCGGTCGCTTTGAGTGGAAGAGATCAACATGGAAGTATAGTTTCAGCTTGGAAGTTTCATTTACAACTCTCAGCTACACTTCTGGACCAATGTGAGTAAGCAAGATCCAAGCTTTATGTTTCCACTTTGCTAGATCTAAGGTTTTATTCGTATTTTCCATGATCTTAAGAGTTAAAGTGTTGGGACTCCATAATGTTTGGAACTTTATGGGTCCTTAGGGTCCCTTGATGCTTATATCTCTTGGATCTGAAGTTTAGAGGATGTTTGAGTCCATGCTTGAGAAATTACTTCCTTTTCTTCATGAATGACCTAGTTTTAGCTCAAGTCTTCTATTGGACATGCAAGACCTTAAAACATGTATTTTTATGATCCTAGGAGTCTTAGGAAGCCTCTTGGAATTGGCACTCAAACGAATCTTACGACGTGAGGATTATGCTTGTCATGTCGTGAGGAGTTAGAGACCCGACTAATTTATCAGGTATTAGCTCATGACTTGTGGCCATAGATAGTCGCACCGTGAGGTCCTGTCTGTTGACTTTTGTTGACCAAGTTTGACTTTGAGTAAAACTTGTGGATTTGGGGATATTGAGTGAGATTCTATCTAATTTTGGTGTCAGTGGATGCGCGAGAACAAGTAGCACTAAAAAAAAAGAATTGTATCATGGTGTTAAGAGTTCTTTGATTCAGGTGAGTTTTCCTTACTATACTTGTGGGTCAAAGGAAAGAATTTTGTAACACTTCGTTTATTTAATAAATAATTAGATAAATTAATAAATGAATAGTAGCCCTAAAAGCAGAATAATGTGGCAAGGAGCTAGTTTTGGGGGTTAAAAGTTATAATAGAGAGTTTTAGGGTTTAAAATGTAATTCCCGGATTAATTTGTGAAGAATTTAAAAGTGGGGGTATGTTTGGTAATTATTAGGACTTATTATGAAATGGAATTCATAAGGCAGGGTATAAATGGTAAATGATGGACTTATATTGAATAGATTTTTGGGGGCGGGCGCTAAAAGGTAACTTTTGGGGCTTAATTTAAAGAAGAACTAATAAGGAGGGGCTATATGTGAAAAAAGTGAATGGAAGTTTGTGTGGGAGCGGGATATACCCGGTGACCTTCCTTCCCGTCACCTTATTACTCCCAAACCCTAACCCTAGTGGGGAATCAGCCGCCACCGGATGCCTCTCTCGTTTTTCCGACCAGATGAAGCCTCGAACGCCGATGCCTGTCGCCTCACAATTGATATGCCATCATGGTCTTGCTGCCAGTGAAGACACACTCCCACTGTTCCATTGCAGCCGATGTAGGAGCTGAGGACCGCCAAGATGAGGGCCGACGAAGATGTGGGATGCGAAGCTCGAGCCATCGCTGTGAACGAGATCGACTGGTCGGACCGCAACCAACCTTCAAACGATGATGTTTAGAAGTGCAGAGGAAGTCTCCGAGGCTCAAAGCGACGATGATCGGTCGCTGCTTTCAGTTCTTTGCCTCCCTTTCTTCTTCTACTCCCAGCTCTTGCTGACGACGTCGTATGGAATCGGAAAACCACTGCGAGCCTCTACTGCCAGCGTGGATGAAGCACCTTGCACCAGTTGACAAGTTAAGAGAGGTTGAAGTGTTGTTGGGCAGTGGATCAATAGGAAACACCACCACCTCCGTGAGGTGGTGGCTGTCAAAGCAAAGTTGCCTCCATCTCGCGCCTTCAACGCCATGTACGCCACCAGGTGGGTGGTTGTGTTACTGTTCCCGGCAAAGAGTGCCTGTGTGTGTTCATTTCAGTGTAGTGGGGGTTTTTTTTAGCCGGATTTCTCAGGAAAAGCCACCACCACCACCGTAAGGTGGTGGCTGCCGCCTTGTACCGTCGTCGGCCATTACTAGAGTGGTTGTATGTGTGTTAGTGTAGTGTGTGTGTTTATTTGAGATTTTATTGTAAATTGTAAAATTGGATAGTGATTAGTTTGGGATGTTTGGATAAGGGACTAAAACCCTAATGGGCTTTGTAAGCTTCAATGGGCCCAATAAATCTTAATGGACATAAATGCTCAAGCATGTGAATGAAACCCTAAAGGGCCTAATAGAATCATAATGGGCCCAATGAACCCTAATTGGTTAAAGGACCTAGCTAATGGGCTTAATGGGCTAGTATTTGGGTTGGAAAAACCATAATGCCAATAAAACCCTAATTTGGAGAATTAATCGGGACACATGGGAATTATTTAATAATTGGAGAGATTAAATAATAATCATTGGGAAAAATTAATCTAAGAAATATTCAACTTAATGGATTAAGTCCTTAATGGGTTAAGTGAGAAACACTTAACCCTAATCATCATTTTATGTGAAAACCCTAATTTCACTTGGGTTTATTATCGGGCCTTTCAATTGGGCCTTAATGATTGGATTATTAATGGAACATCCAAGATCAAGCAAATTGATTAGAATAATTAATGGGCTTTGAGGTAAGGCCCATATGAGGAGTTGGGCCCAATTTGGAAGATTGGGTTATAGATGGGCCATAGTTTAGGCCTTTATGATTATATGATATTGGGCCATTAGAATGTTGAATATTGGACTAGACGAAATGGTTGGGCCTTATGGTAAGACCTTATAAAGGTTTACGCCCAATTTGGAAAATTGGGTCATATGTTAGGCTTTGATGTATAGTTGATTTTGGGCCTATGGATTGGGCCTTGGGGTTGAATAAAGCCAACATTGGGGTAATGTAGTAATTATCCAAGTATGTATTTATGGTTATGTGTTGGGATCCAATTATTAATTGGGTGTTATTTTGGTGTTGACATTTTGGGAATCTGTCATCCAGCATCTGGGTTTTAGTCTGCGGGACTTCAACAATGTGAGGTTATGTCTACGGGACTTCAGTAGTGTGAGGTGACTTTTCCTTCCAGTAGGAACAGGTCTATGGCCACAATGTCGGCCCATTTATATAGCAGTAGTTCCGGACTGTGGTCCGATGCAGTAGTTCAGTATGCTTGATGTCTCTGTGATACAAGCATGTTATGTGTTATGTGTTCCGGATGATGGTCCGATGCAGTATGCAGTATATATGCTTATGTTACATGCTATGATTATGTTATGCTATGTTCATTTAGTTCTGGACTTCGGTCCGATGCAGTGGGCGAGGCCCTAGTCAGTTTCGGACTTCGGTCTGATGCAGTTCCGGACTTCGGTCCGATGTAGTGGGCGAGGCCCTAGTCATTTCTGGACTCTAGTCCGATGCAGTTCCGGACTTCAGTCCGATGCAGTAGGCAAGGCCCTAGTCAGTTCCAGACTCCGGTCCGATGCAGTTCCGGACTTCGATCTCATGCAGTGGGCAAGGCCGTAGTCAATTCCGGACTTCGGTCTGATGTAGTGGCCAAGGCCCAGTATGTGCTTTATTTGTTATTGCATGGTATGTTGTAGTTGGGGGAGCTCACTAAGCTTCGTGCTTACAATTTTAGTTTTGGTTTTAGGTACTCAGTTTTCAAAAGAGGAACTCGGGAAGATTGCAGTGCACACACCATCTGTTCATCCTGGGGTGTTTATACTCTGATATACATGACAGCTGTTATAGTATTCTGAGATACGTTGTTTATGATTTTTCTATGACATATGGTGTTTATGGTTTTTATTATTAAATTAAAATGAAATTATTGGCTTGTATTTTTGGGATGTTACAAATGCTGACCCATTAGATTGTATATACTGGTTCAGAGGATGTGGATATATTATAGTGATATGTAAATCAACATCCTAGTATATAAGATGTAGTATACTGTAGTGGCATATCAGTCTGCCTATTGTCTGATAACTAGTTATATGCTTATCTGTTGCTGGATATATGTTATATCTTATGTATATGTCGACATAGCATGGTTGGGTTGTGCGACATCCCTAATTTCACGGCAAGAAAAGGCCGATTTTTTATGTTTTATTTGAAAATTAGAGTATCATTTTTAAAGAAATATGTTTCGGAATTTGTTTCCAAAAATATGATAAGCATTTCCGAAGAAATGTATTTTCGTTTTATTAAAATCTTAGGATGTCATTGTCAATACATATCAAAAGCATAAACAGAAACAACATAGGCCTACAACATCTATTTATTTCTACTGGCCTATAATCCATAATCCCTTATCAGATCATCACATGTATGCTCTTGTGCCACTACCTATATACAAGAAAATGAGTGGGTTAGGCATGGGATCCTGGTGAGCACATAGGGTTTTCAATCTACAATAATTGAGTTTATTAATTTCATCACATCAATCAATCTGATTACCCATTCCCATTATCATCACTTTGTGTCCGTAAAACATTTAAATTAAGGGACCTTGCTTAAGGATCATCACCGGGATGGCAATATTGCTTAGGGGATTCCACAACAATATATGTCAGTAAGGCAACCATGAGGGGGATGGAGTACACCAGTGAATACACCGTTCACAAACACCTACAGGTTGCGAGTCTGCTAGCATCCCACTGGAATGTTTAGAATAGTTCATGGTCGTCATCTATGCTCTGCTAGATGACTAAGTCAGCTTAAACATCGAGGCCTCTCATCATTTTATTTCATCGTACATCAACTATTTCATCTACCCATGTTCTATCCAACATATTCGTAGATATAAAATACATATACAGTTTAAATCATTTAAAACATGTATAAATCGTTCATCGAGCATATATATCAGGAACACAAATAATATGCACACATAGCACATAATTTATATTAAATACTTCATATATATGTGTAAGTGGAAAGTAACTATGCACTCAATTATTAAAGTGATGATTCTAAACTCGGACAGTGCTTCGCTTCTAACAATTCTATTTCCCTTCGAAGAAACATAATATTATTACCACTAGATTTTAGTCTAATATTTATCGTGACTATTTATGAGTGATATTGTCTTATAAGTGTTAAATAATACTTTTCAATCACTATGTATAGACAGGGGCCAGACATGTAACACTGGAGGGCAGGACCATTTTGGCATTATAGCATTTCTGAAATCCAATAACCCTATGCGACCCTTCAAACCAGATTCCCCTTACCAGGAATAGTTAAAAGATATTATAATAACACTTTGTATATTATATTTTATAATATACATTGTTTATAAGTTCATAATAACAATAATAAATTTAAACATAAGCTATACTTGAAGTAGGGTAAGCATAACTCACTTACCGAGAGGTTTGGCTAGGAACCGGGCTCTGCGGGGGCAGAACTTCCTAGCCAAAAAGCTCTTTTTCTCGGAGCCTTCTGGCACTATGCGACTTTCCTCTAGCACTTAGAAGTTACTAGAGGATGGGGGAGGATTAGATAGAGGTTGGAGAGATAGAGAGAGAGAGAGAGAGAGAGAGAGAGAGAGAGAAGGGTTATGATGTGAGAAATTGCAGTGAACCTCACATCCTTTATATAGGCAGCTGATCCTCGATACGTTAGGCGTACCCTCGGAGGTACGTTGGGCATACTTCATTACGCAGAGCATTCAAGTGTATGATACGTGGTACAAGGGACACATGGTGAACTTCGGATGGGGCGACGTGGAGTTTTTTGGGCCGTGCATGTGAGACCGCGGGGCGTACATCTTGGCTACGCAGGGCGTACTCACCCTCGCATTCAACACTTCCAACTTCTAAATTATGTAACTTTTGCATAAGACCTCAATTTTTGACGTTATTTATATCCATCCGTAGGTGGGGACGTTCTCTGCAACTTTCATTTAGACTCCATTGGCTAATTTTGAATTTATTTTTAAAGTTATATTTTAACAGGCCTGGATAAGTAAAGTCCGTTAAAAATTTATAACTTTGTCATCCGTCATTCATTTTTATTTGTCTTTTTATTGTTAATATCCTATTAACAAGATCCTTGATTCTCGTTTAGGCTGTGTCGGCTAAAACTCGGTCGATCTAAAATTCGAATTCTGGGTTGCATACATTATGTCAAATCTTAGAAAAATCATAACTTCCTCATACGAAGTCAGATTTGGATGTTCTTTTTACGCATGTTATCGGTTTAACGTATACTACGACTTTCGTTTAGATCGCTAGGGCTAAAAGGTATTTTATATTAAACTCACTTTTTATGCCACATACCGTCGTGTCGATTTTGTCGCGAAACTTCGAGCTGTCATAACTTCTTCGTTATAACTCGGATTTCAGCGTTCTTTATATCTCTGAAATCCTTGTCAAGACCACTACAAATTTATTCATAGATATTAGGTTTATCTATTATTTTATTTTTGACTCTTAATTTCATTCTTAATTTATTATATCATATAAATAAGTATAATGCACATAAAATCACATAACTCACATAATATTCAAGTAATTCCTCTTTATTACTTCAAATTAGGTTACAATTATTGACCCTAACTATTACATTATCATACTAATGATTTTCCTAGAAACATGGGCATTACAGGTTGAGGTAGCATTGCTTTGTACGGTATCCAACAAACCCGGGAGCAAGCCAGACATAATTTGTGGGCCCCAACGGCAAGCCAAACTTACGATTTGGGCTCGGGAGCAAGCCAGACATATATTGTGGGCTCCGAGGTCAAGCCAAACCTATGTTGTGGGCTCGGGAGCAATCTAGGTATGAGTTATGGGCCCGATAGGCGAGCGAGACTCATACTGTGGGCTCAAGGGTAATCCATCATTTTAGTTGTGGACCCAGAATATGTTGTTATATGTTGTGTGTTTCGGTACTTTGGGGGAAACTCACTAAGCTTCGTGCTTATATCTTTGATTATTGTTTCAGGAACTTTAGGTGATAATGGAAAGGCGAAGGTGTGATCACACACATCTTTTGGATTTTATGTTATTGGATTCTAGGATATTATGATTTATGAATTATACTTTCGAAACAATGGTTTTGTAAACATTTATGGTTTTGGGTTGTTTTTGAAAAGCTAAAATGTATTGTAATTTTAGGGATGTTACAATATATAAACGCAAGTTTTTTTGAGAACCAAAATATTTGTGAGAACTTGACAACTCCTAATCTCTTCGTTATTTTTCAAAACCAAGACCACTAGCGGACTCCTAAACTAGCCATTAAGACAGATCCATGGTCCAAAAAAAGATTTGACGAACTTTTTTTTTGTTTTTTTTGTTTTTTGGAAATATGAGTTTACGCACGATTAGTAGTTATATAAACTATGGATGTGCACAATCAACAGTTACATGGACTGCTAATGAGCACAATCAGTAGTTATGATTGCTAATTGTATACGTCCGCAATCCATATAACTATTACTTGTGCTCATCAACAGTCTATGTAATCGTTGATCGTGCATACATGCATATTTCCAAAATGAATAAAAAATGGTCATTTTTAGCTTGGATAAGGCTTAGATACACTATTTATAGAAGATTGGTGTTTTTGGTTTTGAAAAATGATGAGCGAAGTAGGAGTTCTCAAGTTCACGCAAATCTTTTGGTTCTCACAATAACTTAGCCATGTAGATATATATATATATATATATATATATATATATATATATATACACACACACACACACAGAGATAGAGATAGAGATAAAGAGAGAGAGAGAGAGAGAGAGAGGATCAATTGAGAAAACCTAAAAAGTTGAGAATGCGAGAATAGTTGTGGATCAATCAAATGGTAGAGGTATATTCGTAATTGGGGTTTTTAATAATTAATAAACAAATAATTGGTGAATATTTTATGCCTAAAATCATGGGATTGTAAAGATGTAGTTTCCATAAGTCTAGATATCACGTTCAATGGGAAAAAATCATTGGTATATTCAACGATCCATATTCAAGAAGCAAAATCTCCATTGAAGAATTATTCATGATTGAAAGATTGGAGAAATTATTGTAACCTCCTATTTCAAGAAGTTTCTTATTTCGGGATTATAAACAAGGGATAATGTCATAAAAACCTTTAAGTTTTTCAGGAATTTGCGGTTTTACCCTTTGACAAAAATTTTGTTCATTTATACTGCAAATTTGTAAAAAAAAAAATTCGTTTTTGCCCTTTTTACAAGTTGAGTCGGTAACCTGTGTAGCTAGCAAGCCAACTCGGTGACATAGCAAAGAGTTGCTGCATTACAATATTATAAATTTTATAAGGAAAATGAAGGTAACAGTTTCGAACCGATCACCTTTAACTCATAAAGCAAGGAACATACCACTGAACTACATAGCTTTTTGTGTTTTATATCTCGAAAATATAGTATATATCGTATACTACTGAAACAATTTAAAATTCAATAATAATAATAATAATAGTTATTGTTATTATTATTATTTTATTTTTTATAAGTGTATACATTTTAAATTACGTTTTTAAAAGTATAAATATTTTTATAAATAAAAAAATATGTTTTTAAAGGTTAAAATACATTTTTAAAGGTATTTATACACTTAAAAACGTATGTACATCTATAAAAACGTAGTTTTATGATGAAGTATGTATTTGTAGACTTAGAACATATTTTTTTAATATACAAATACCTTTCAAATTGTATTTCTTCTTTAAAATTACAAAAAATACATATTTGTATTAATAATACAAAAAAAAAAAGACCATATTTATATTGAAAACAGAAGAAAAAATCCATATTATTACCGAATATGTAATTTTATGTTTTTGGAAGTTTAAAAGATATGTACATATATACTATATACTTTCAAAATCGTAAAACGTATATTTATATATATTTAGAAATATGTTTTTAGCGTGAGAATAAACAAACTCCGCTTTAAAAAAATGTACATTTTTAAGTCTATAAATACGATTTCGATGTATTTGTATTAATAATACAAAAAACCATATTTATATTGAAAACAGAAAAAAAAAAAATCCATATTATTACCGAATATGTTATTTTATGTTTTTGAACTTTAAAAGACCAACCTATATACTATATACTTTCAAAATCGGAAAACGTATATTTATATATTTAAAAATATGTTTCTAAGCATTAAAATAATTGAATACTCTTTAAAAAAAATGTACGTTTTCAAGTCTATAAATACGATTTCAATGTAAAAATATATAGACTTAAAAACTTATATTTTTTAAAGCGAACGCTAAAAACATATTTTTAAATATATAAATATAATTAAAATTATATGTATACACTTGTAAAAAAAAAAATAATAATAATTATTATTCTTGTATATAAATTTTTTCGTTAATATACATTATATATAATATTTTAAGATTTAAATACCAAAATAGCTCCTAAGCTTAGTGGCATGCGTGTTTGTCTTTGTGTAGGAGGTGGAGGGTTCAAATCCCTCCCACTTCATTCTTCCTAGAAGCTTCAAAATTTTATTTTAATTGAATAAAACACAGTCAGCGAGATCAGCCCATTCAGTGCACAGGTGGCTCGCCACCTATGTAGGTAACCGGCTGAACCTGTTAAAAGGGTAAAACCAAAAAAAAAAATTGCAAGTTTGCGGTATAAATAAACCAAAATGCTGTCAAAGGGTAATACCGCAAATTTCAGAAAAACTTAAGGGTTTTTATGATATTATCCCTATAAACAATTATTATAGCAATTATTGTAACTCCCTAGCAAGCTATTGCACCTCTATCACAAGTGAAAACTCGGCTTTGAACCTAGCCAAAAAAATCACTCCAATTCGTAGCATCAAGAGTTGCATCATCAACAATGGCATGTCCGACCTCCTCCGACCAGTCACGTGCCCTATCCTTCAGAAGACAGGATGCAAGTCGGACTTTGTCTCCCCACGGGACATCTACTAGTATGGAAGGCGTTGGCAGCATCCACCAACCATCTAGTGCCCATATTGGGGTCCTGAGCCCCTTGGTAGTTGGGAGCTCCACAAGCTCTGCACTCCCTGAAAGTCAGTGTGTGTGACACCATCATGGCCACCACCTCGGTACGGAAAGCACTCAACCTCTCATCCAAAACTTCTAAAATACCCTCCTTGATCGTACCGAAGATCACATGAGTCTGATCTAGGATACCATGCGAGGTATCAGAGGAGATGAACTCCCTCATTTGGTCGTGTAGCTACCCGGCTCCTGAGCCTGAGCTTGATCCCTCACCTGCGCCTGAACCGCTGGTTGGTCTAGTGCGTAAAATCACCATTCTGAAAAACGTATTATAATAAACATTAGAATAGTAATCATATCTCAAGGAATCACATATACTACAAGTTCCTTGGACTCATCTCAGCCTTCCTTGACTTGATTATGCATCCTCTACTTTCAATAGTACGGTCCCATACTACCTTCCATATATATCCGTACTTATCTCAAGAACCTCCTTGACTTCACCAAGTACCTTCTACTATTAATGCTTCACGATTTACTCTCATCCTAGGCTTGCCCTACGGTAATCACCATCCCACTCTCCGCCATCAGCTGCATAAGAAGTCTCTAATATCTCCCCCAACTAGCTCGCGGATATCATTACATATCACTAAGACTAGATAATTTTTCAAATGAGAGATCCTACCCTACAATGATTGGACTCAAACAAGAGTTGCGAAATAGAGCTAGACCTAAAATTCTGAAATTATCTAGTCCTTGCAATATATAACTTAACATATTCGTTTACTAGTTAGTAGAAGACAACTAGAACTCCTAAAAGCACAAAGCAAGCAACATTCGAGCATTGAGTAACCATAATCAAGCATATACTAATAAGGCCATCATAATGACAAATTTGTACTAGCATGCAGTTCATAAAGTTGATACACATACAATAGGCACATAAGGTATCCTTCCTAGATCCTTAGCTCTAATCTAGCATGCATTTCTCATAAAATATCATAATATAAACTTCTATGGGTAAGTTGGGAGTACTTACTTAAGTTTGATTGATTGCATGCACCACACGCTTTTCTCTTTTTCAAGGTTCTTTATGCTTTATCTAAAATTTTTTCCTTTTTCTCAAAGTCCATTGTAAAAAATGGTTTTTCTTTTGAAAATTTTATACCAATTCCTTAGTTTGAGTTCATACACAACTGAAAGTGTGGCCGAATCCCTTAAACCAAGGCTTAGATAGCAATTTGTAACATCCCAAAAATATAGTCCAAAATTTTCATTTTAAATCAATTAAGAAAAACCCATAATTCATAAAACAACATAATAAAATCGCATGTCGTGTATCTCAAACGTCATATCAAAATACTGTATCAAAACCATATATCAAAATATCAGAGCCTAAAATATGCCAAGCTGAAAACTGTGATGTGTGCCATGCAGTCATCTCGAGCTTTTCCCTTTGCTACCGGAAGTACCTAAAACCAAAACTAAAAACTGTAAGCATGAAGCTTAGTTAGTCTCCCCAAACTACCACATACCATCCACATACACATGCAACTAGGAGATACGGGCCCCACCCATACTCATGGAGATACGGCCCCGCCCACACTCTGCTAACAGGGAGATACGATCCCGACCCACACTCGACTAGCTATGAGATACGTGCCCCGTCCACACTTAGCTACTATGAGACACGGGCCCCGCCCACACTCGGCTGCTATGAGATACGGGCCCCGCCTACACTCAACTACTAAACATACATACATGTATCACATAGACAATAAGTATAACCAAATTTATCAATCAGTCATATAAATCCATACTCAAATAAAGCTATGATATGCAGACCCCGCCCATAATCGGCTACTATGAGATATAGGCTCTGCCCACACTCGGCTACTAATCATACATATGCGGGCCAGCCTTGGTGCCTTCGACCCGTTCTACTGGAGGAAAACTCACCTCTCAAACTAGATGCTGAACTCTCACATGAGGAATATCTACTAGCTGCTCCCACTACTCCCCGACTATAAATCCCACGTGAGGAACTCTCACGTCAAAACTAAATCCTTCTAAGGGTAAATTGACCATTTACCCTTGGTCAAAGTCAAAGTCAAGGTCAACTTTAAGTTTAATCCAACTCATTGTGTTACCTCCTAAATCGTCGAGTTCCTAGGCTACTCAGACTCATGATAAACCGAGTCAACTCATTGAGTCCCTTCATAGACTCGTCAAATTCTACCTAGTATGGAATTGGGACAAACCAAATCAACTCGTCGAGTTCCCTTTTGGACTCACCGAGTTCCCTTATCTGTTTGGGCTATCTAGATGGATCAATCCCCTTACACCTCAAATCCAAGCTTCATACTTCACATAAACCCCTAAAATGCCCTTTTAAGGGTAAAGTTTCCAACTTTACCTGTTAATACCCCTCGTTAATGGGTTTAGCTCAAATCCTAACTCCTCGGGACCTAAATCTTGGTTCTTTAGCCATCCATACACCAAACTAGAACTTACAAACACAGATTTAATCCCCTAACACTACTTGGACACGTAAAACTCCTATTTTTCCCTTCACGCATGGCCTTTTTGGGCTAAAAAGGCCAAAATGACACTCTATGGCTTGCATGGGTACTCCTATGGCATAAAGTTTGAACCTTTATGCCATAATAGTCCTTCAAGACCCTAGATCCAGATTAATACCCACTTAGGTCGTCCATTCTTCACATGTTAGCTTACATGGACCAAAACCCTCATAAAGATGAAAAAAAGAGATCAAAGAAACCATTGAGCAAGGTTGGAACTTTCTTACCCAAAAATGTAGCAAATAGTGAGTAATTTCTAGATCTATCTTTCCCTCTTGATTCCTATAGCTTTCTCTTCTTCCACAAGCTTCAAAACACCCAAGGATCACTAAAAAAGGCTCACAATCTCAAGCAAAGCACCAGGGTTTCGTAGATTAGGGTTTTAGGACTTGGAGGCTGTAAATGAAGCTGAGGGGTGGGGATTAAGATGCTTAAATAGGGTGTAAAATCCCAAAATTAGGGTTTCATCCTGGCATTCCTACTCGTCGAGTAGGTAGTTTAAGATCCCACGTCAAATCTGATTTATACTCGATGAATTTGGGGCTTCCAACTCGTTGAGTAGCTCTACAAAAACAAATAAAATATAATTAAATGCATATTAGGAATCAGGTGTTACATTCTTTCTCCTTTGTTATTGACATGTTGAACTTGTTAGAAAGAATGTCCATGGTCATTAACTATTGGTAATATTTCTAATAATAATAGGGTCCTTTTAGGTTGCCTGTAACATCCCAAGTCCAGGAGTGCAAGTTCGGGGTTCAAAGTGTAAATTTGAAGGTCAACTCGGCGAGTCCATGGGTGGACTCGCGACTCAGGTCGCGTGTTAAGTGGCCAACTCGGCGAGTCTAAAGCTGGACTCAGCGAGTAGGCGCTGTGCGAAGAAAACCCTAATTTCAGGGGATGAGCCATATATAAAGGACATTATACCCTCTCCCTAGCCTCCTTACCTTCCCTTGAAGTCCAGAAAATCTTAGAAACGTGATTGTGAAGGATTTCAGTGCATTTGAGCCTTGGAGAAGAAAGTTGGAGGAAGATCTTGAGATTTAGGAGGCTTGGAGCAAGGGGCTTTGTTTAGATTCGGATTTCCTTGCTGTTGGGGGCTTCTCTTTGAGGTATTATCTCGTTTTTGGGCTGCTATTCATGTAGATTCATCATTTTTGGGTTGTATGGAAAGTTTGGCTTGTGGTATATAGAGTTTGAAGGTTAGATCGGAGGTTGCTACCTCAGATCTGGAATGGAGAAGGTCTAGAGTGCATTAAAGTCCCTGTTATTGAGTGATTGGTGAAGCCATCGTGTCCCAAACCCTAGCCCTAGAGTGTAAAATGCCTAGATCTCTTTGGATTCATGTAAAGTTTGCCACTTTACGTGATGGAAGGGTTGTAGAAGGGTAGATCTACATTTTGGATCAATTGCATGGCCTGAAAGGCTTCTGTATGGGTTAAGAACAAGTGGTACTTGGCGAGTCACAAGGGTGTACTCGGCGAGTTGCTTGAGGCGGGCAAGAACTCGACGAGTTTGAGGAACAACTCGGCGAGTTGGATGAAGATAGCCTTGGACTCGGCGAGTCTATTCTTAGACTCGGTGAGTCTGTTCTTGAGGTCTTAGCCTTTCCTAGTTATGCTAAGAATCAGTGAGTCAAGGGATGACTCAGTGAGTTGGAATGGGGTCCTTTCAGTATTAGGGGACTCGACGAGTCAGCAAGTTGACTCGGCGAGTAGAGTCAGCCAGAAGGTTGACTTTGACTTTGACTTTGACTTTGACCAAGAGTTGACCAGTTGACTTCTAAGGGCATTTTGGTAATTGTTGGCTTTTGTTTGAGTTCAGTGTTGGTGCTAGCCAGTGGTGGAGATCGTGCCAGTGGTCAGAGCAGCTCGATCTTATCTTTCCAGTTAGCAGTTGCGAGGTGAGTTATCCTCACTATATTAACAGGGTCTAAGGCACCAAGGTCGGCCCTTTATCGGATTGTAATCCGGGTATTGTTGTTATGTAGCTGTTTTACTATGTTTGCATCCTGATAGTTAGGATGATATTCATTAGAAACCTAGTTAAGGTCAGTATCCTGGTATATAGGGTGATGCTATGCTAGTGACCGGTTAGGTCGGTATCCTACTTAGGGTATGTTGTGTTACGTGATCTGCTAGATCGATTTGATCGAATATGAATTGTTATATGATTGTTTGTTTATGTGCACATGGTTGTTTGACTGGGGTTGGGATGAGGCGGGACCTGCTTTGTGCTGTAGGCCAACATACCCAGGGCGAACCGGTTATTCCGAAGGCCCAGCGAGCGGTCCGGATAGGTTGTTGGCCCCACGAGGGCGGACCAGACGTGCCGAGGCTCGGAGAGTGCACCAGGCCGACTAAAGGCCCGGTGCGGGCGGACCAGTCATACTGTAGACTCAGAGAGTAGACCTGGTGGATTGAAGGCCCGGTGCGGGCGGACCAACCACACTGCAGACTTGATGTATATGGCTAGACGCAGAGGATGGACTAGGTGGACTGTTGGCCGGTTTGGCGGACCAGTCACACAGTACACCCGATATGCATGGTTGTTCTGTGATTCGATATGATATAGCATGTTATGTTTGTGGTATATGTGGTTGGTATTTTGGGGGTATCTCACTAAGCTTTCAGGCTTATAGTCGTGGTTTAATGTTTTTCAGGTTCTTCAGGAGACCGTGGCAAGGCAAAGGCGTGATCGTACCGCTCCTCGTGTTTATGTTTTATGATATGGTCCTGGGAATACTCTAATAATAAATGTATTGAAAACCTTTTTGTAATAATATGATTAAAATGGGTTGTTTTTGAAAAGTTGAATTTTGTTGAAATTTTTGGTTGTTATAAGTTGGTATCAGAGCCTTGGTTTGAGTGAATTGGAGGAACATTCGTGTGAATCCAGTCTCAAATCAGGGAGAGTTTTTAAAAGAGAATTTAAAATGGTTTGCAAATTAAGTGAAAGGAGGACGCGGAGGTACAATCAGCCGGAGCCAGTAAGTAACCCCAAAATACGATGCATGATACTTGTTTTCGAGCTTTGATAGAACAACATGCTAGTACTAGGCTAGGGATCTTCAGGGTTTCATGATAATGTTGCCTGTTTTATGATGCCTGCTAGCCTAGGGTTTCCTTATGTATGAGATTTTCAGTGTTCCTCTAGGAGTGAAGATTGAGCGCTTGCTATGTATATTTGTCACTAGGGTGTTGTGGTAGTACTTCATACAAATATGGGTAGGTGTGGAAGGTAGTATGGGCCCGTACTACTAAAAGCATTGGACCCATATGCGTATTAGGGAAACCATGACCTCTAGGGTTGGGTTGGGAGTTGGTTCCCGGGTTGGTGGGAAGTATCTGAGATTTTGTGATGTTTTTCAGTATGGTGGTCACGAGGCATGCTGGGAGCGGATCCGGGTCGGGATCGGGAGCAGGAGAGGGAGGTTAGGGTGGGTCTGTACTGCTCAAGGTTGTTGGTCAGATGAGCACAGGCGAGTTGGATGCTAGGATTCGTGAGATCTTGCATGATGAGGTTGCTGCGTTGTTCCGGGCCGAGCTGCCAGAACTGTTTGGGTCGATCAAGACCACCATGGTGGAGTATTTTGATGAGCGTTATGCGGCTCTCGCAGAGACGGCTTCCGCGGCGGCTACAACGGCTGTAGCAGCGGCAGGGGGAGGAGCTGGTAGAGGTTTCCAGTATCGGGACTTCGATAATACGAAGCCCCCTACTTTTGATGGAGTTCAGGACCCGATTGTTGCTATGAGATGGTTGTCAGACGTGGAAGGGTGTTTCTTCACGTGTTCATGCCCTGCTGATCAGAGGGTGAGGTGTGTCCTGAACCTGTTGAGGCTTGGGGCAAAGGATTGGTGGAGATTGACCACGGGGTCATATTTGGATGCTCAGAGGGCTGCAGTTTCATGGGATCAGTTTCGAGAGATGTTTAGCACTCGTTATGTTCCGCGGGTTGAGAGGGAGAGATTGGCTCAGGAGTTCCTTGAGCTGAAGCAGGATTCGGAGTCGGTGAAGGAGACCACCAGGATGTTCACTGAGAGGGCGATGTTTTGCCCCGAGTTTGCTTCGGAGCAGGCTGAGATGTCCCGATATCTGAGTATGCTCAAGAGGGATATCAGACAGTTCGTGTCTATGCAGAGGTGCGAGACCTTGTTAGAGTTACAGGAGGCCACCAGACGGTGTGAGTTGGAGCTTGAGTTGCAGTTACGAGAGCAGAGGCAGGCTCCGATGCAGTCGCAGCCGGCACCGAAACGGTCTAAGACCATCGATTCTAGATTGGGAGATCAGAGCAGCCACACTTGTGGGAAGTGTGGGAAGGGTCACACTAGAGTTTGTCGGTCCTATGGTGCATGTCGCAAGTGCGGAAGGGAGGGGCACTATGCGAGGGATTGTCAGCAGGTAGTCCCGAGTTGGGATTTGAGGATTTGTTATCATTGTCATCAGGTTAGGAACTTGAGGTCCACTGTCTACAACTTACTGCAGGACCAGTGCAGGCTCCAGCACCGGCCACGTTGAGGATCACGGGTGGAGGTCAGGGTGGAGCGGAGCCCCCAAGGGCTCAGGGTTGTGCTTTTCAGCTTACAGCGGAGGAGGTCAGGGTAGTGCCGGATGTAGCTGCGGGTATGTTTCTTCTTGATGTCTTATTATTTTATGATTATTGTGGAGTATGGTTTATCTGCTAGTCTCGTTGCATGGTTTTCGGTATTGTATTCTTTGGTTTTGAGGGTTATGGCATGGTTATGGGCTTAGTGTTATAAATTTTGTTGGTTATCATTCATGAGGGTTGTTCGTGGGAATCGGGTGTTGGTCTGGATATCGGGTAGCATCTGCAGTCTGAGGAGTGGTTAGCTGAAGATCGAGTTTCTTTCGAGTCCGGGGTGATCAGTGTGGATGTGTGATTTGTGAAGGTTGCTCATGTTAGTGGGAATCGGTTCGCGTGTAAGTTTTTGTGGTGGGAAGGTTTGTTAAGGAAGGTCGGCAATGGTGACCGGTGGTTGATAGTCAGTGTTCTAAGTAGGGGAGAATTGGAGAATTCTCCGAAAAGATCGATGAGTATGAAGGGTCGTTAGCTGCATGGGATTCGGTAGTGTCTCGGTCAGCCAAATGCGTGAGCTGGTATGAGTAAGTGGCAGAAGTGCGAGGCGGGATACAGACCAAGAGCGATTGATTGTGGAAGGCCTAGGATCGGGCCGGGACTGAGTATATGGGATGGAGGTAGAGTTCGGAACCCCTAGAGGGCTAGAACAGTATGCATGGGAGGAGTTTCCCGAAGGAGTAACTCGGAATGTTCATTGCTAGACGAGCGTTCCGGATAGACTGAAGGCCGGTAGGCATACCAGTCAGGTCGAAGGCTCGGGGAGCGGTCCAACCAGACTGAAGGCCCTGGAGGGCGGTCTAGGTCTGCTGAAGGTTATGAGAGTGGTCCAGTTTGGCTGAAGGCCTGGCGGTCCAGTCATGCTGAAGACTCTGCATGTGTTGTTAGATTGGTGCGAGGAAATGGAATGAGTATGTCGCGATCTGTTATCGTTAGAAGGTCTGGCCTCGGATATTGATCAGGTTTAGTGGAGGCAGCGCATGGACTTGGAAGTCTTCGCAAATGGACTCAGAGTATGTGTGGTGCAGGGGATAACGGTTATGCTAAAGGAAATGGTGTAGTATTGGGTGAGCACCGTGGCACTTGTGGTAGTGTCAAGGCAGCCAAGTGGATCTCCTTGGTAAGGAAAAAGGAAAGGGACGTGGCTCCGAGAGGGAGTGTAAGTCACGGGAGTGAAGTCAGTAGTGTGAAGTTATGACTGAAGTGTTTCAATTATGGTTATTGTGCTGTGTGTGTGGCGGTGATATGGAATCACATCCGGTTTGGATGTCTGCCGAGGTCACGGAAGGAAATTCCGAGGGTGTAAAGTCAAGAGGCTCGTAAGGGATGCAGAGATGGAGTCTTGGATTCCCAGCTCGATTTCGGTTAAGAAATTGTGTATGTAGTGGTAATTCATCCTGGGGGATGTTTGGAGGAATTGTTAGTGTATCAGGTTTTCCCAACCCGAGGATGCTAGAGCCAGTTCAGCATGGGTATGAGATTGTGGAGGGGGAACTCATGAGAGTTGCTATAAGATTGAGGGGTGCAACATCCTGTCAGCATGGAGTGGGTAAAGTGAATTTAGACCGGGATGCTGGTGGTTTAAGGATTAATTCTAGCTCACATGAGTCAAATGATTGTTGTGAATTGTAGCGAGCGAAGTATCAGGGAGTGGTACTCGGTGGTTAGGTGTGGTTATCAAAGGATGAGGTCGGTGGCCGGCTTGAAGCGGTGGTCAGGACACCGTAAGAGAGAAAGTTGGGTTTTGGGTTTCGATGGCTGTGTTTTGAGGAATCTGGTCTGGTTAATGCCAGCAGGTGCGATGCAAGAGTAGTTCTGAAGTTGTGTTGCCGTAGGCTTCGAAGATGAAGCATAATTTAATTCGGGGTTCAAAGTGTAAATTTGAAGGTCAACTCGGCGAGTCCATGGGTGGACTCGGCAAGTCCAAAGTTGGACTCGGTGAGTAGGCGTTGTGCGAAGAAAACCCTAATTTCGGGGGATGAGCCCGATATAAAGGACATTATACCCTCTCCCCAGCCTCCTTACCTTCCCTTGAAGTCCAGAAAATCTTAGAAACGTGATTGTGAAGGATTTCAGTGCATTTGAGCCTTGGAGAAGAAAGTTGGAGGACGATCTTGGAGATTTAGGAGGCTTGGAGCAAGGGGCATTGCTTAGATTCAGATTTCCTTGCTGTTGGGGGCTTCTCTTTGAGGTATTATCTCGTTTTTGGGCTGCTATTCATGTAGATTCATCATTTTTGGGTTGTATGGAAAGTTTGGCTTGTGGTATATAGAGTTTGAAGGTTAGATATGAGGTTGCTACCTCAAATCTGGAATGGAGAAGGTCTAGAGTGCATTAAAGTCCCTGTTATTGAGTGATTGGTGAAGCCATCTTGTCCCAAACCCTAGCCCTAGAGTGTAAAATGCCTAGATCTCTTTGGATTCACGTAAAGTTTGCCACTTTACGTGATGGAAGGGTTGTAGAAGGATAGATCTACGTTTTGGATCAATTGCATGGCCTGAAAGACTTCTGTATGGGTTAAGAACAAGTGGTACTCGGTGAGTCACAAGGGTGTACTCGGCGAGTTGCTTGAAGGCGGGCAAGAACTCGACGAGTTTGAGGAACAACTCGACGAGTTGGTTGAAGATAGCCTTGGACTCGACGAGTCTGTTCTTGGACTCAGCGAGTCTGTTCTTTCAGTATTGGGGGACTCGACGAGTCAGCAGGCTGACTCGGCGAGTAGAGTCATCCAGAAGGTTGACTTTGACTTTGACTTTGACCAAGAGTTGACCAGTTGACTTATAAGGGCATTTTGGTAATTGTTGGCTTTTGTTTGAGTTCATTGTTGGTGCTAGCCAGTGGTGGAGATTGTGTCAGTGGTCGGAGCAGCTCGATCTTATCTTTCCAGTCAGCAGTTGCGAGGTGAGTTATCCTCACTATATCAACAGGGTCTAAGGCACCAAGGTCGGCCCTTTATCGGATTGTAATCCGGGTATTGTTGTTATGTTGCTATTTTACTATGTTTGCATCCTGGTAGTTAGGATGGTATTCATTAGAGACCTAGTTAAGGTCGATATCCTGGTATATAGGGTGATGCTATGCTAGTGACCGGTTAGGTCGGTATCCTGCTTAGGGTATGTTGTGTTACGTGATCTGCTAGATCAGTTTGATCGAATATGAATTATTATATGATTGTTTGTTTATATGCACATGGTTGTTTGACTGGGGTTGGGTTGAGGTGGGACCTGCGTTGTGCTGTAGGCCAACATACCCAGGGCGGACCGGTTATTCTGAAGGCCCAGTGAGCAGTCCGGATAGGTTGTAGGCCCCACGAGGGCAGACCAGACGTGCCGAGGCTCGGAGAGTGGACCAGGATGACTGAAGGCCCTGTGCGGTTGGACCAGTCATACTGTAGACTCAGAGAGTGGAGTAGGTGGATTGAAGGCCCGGTGTGGGCGGACCAACCACACTGCAGACTCGATGTATATGGCTAGACGCGGAGGGTGGACCAGGTGGACTGTTGGCCAGTGCGGCGGACCAGTCACACAGTAGACCCGATATGCATGGCTGTTCTGTGATTCGATATTATATAGCTGATGGGTTTTGGTCATAAGACATCCTATGTGCTCATACAAACCCTAATGCTTGGATCTAGGTTTCTCTATTGTACATGCTTTGAATCCAAGACTATAAACCCTAATTCTAGCATACAAATAATCATATTAACATAAGAATGAGTTTATAATGTTACCTTGATTGTTATGTAGCAATAACAATCCCAAATCTCCTTGATTTGACTTTGGAATGCTTAGAGTCACAAGTGTCACTCCTCTAATGGCTTACAAACACCAAGAGCAAATGGAGAAGATATAAAGAGAGAGGAGAGAGGTTAGAATTCGTCCTTAGAACTTCTTGGGAAGGGATACTCGAATTCATGAGCCTTAGGGCCTTTATATAGGTGTAGAGATAGGGTTTCAATCATTATCCTTATCTAGTTGCTTATCCACAAAGCAACCCATAAGACAATCCTTGAATCCTTATCATAGTCGAATTCTAAGGCCTTATCACCTTAAATTTGTCCAACCTAATAATATGATAATCCTTACCTTATTTTGTAACTATCACATAATTACAAATCAGCCCCTTTAGTTTAATTAATTACACTTGATCACAAAATTAATTCTTAATTACTTATTGACCAATATTAATTAGACAAATATGATTTCTCCTTTAATATATTATTCTTATAACATATTAATAAATCATATTATCCTCTCTCTCTCTATATTTCTCCAATCAAGTTGCTTTGGTGAAGGCAACCCAAAAGGACCATGCACCATCGGGTCAAGTACATACCAAAATAGTTATGGACTTAGACACTAATCCAACAGTCTCCCACTTGGATAAGTCTAATAACTATTATGCGTATGACTTCAGATCCTGATTTGCAATCGTAGCTTTCCAAAGCCGCTGTCAACTCTGATCCTATCAGATACGTGTGTCCTTAGATAAGGGATCATATATTCCTCCATTCTA
Organism: Lactuca saligna; assembly: GCF_052625555.1. NCBI lineage: Eukaryota > Viridiplantae > Streptophyta > Magnoliopsida > Asterales > Asteraceae > Lactuca > Lactuca saligna. The sequence continues at coordinate 62,872,860 of NC_136420.1, read as the reverse complement.
GATATCATATGAGATATGATTTCTAATCATTCTCTTTGTACTATATCTCGATTTCTGATTTATGACAACAAACTAATTGAACAAATCAAATTAGCCCTAGCCCGGTCGAGCATTTACGTTTGTCATCACTAAACCATCGAGGGGCCCAAAGATATCGCTTTTATCCTACCTTGGATAAAAGGAACGCATGAACTTTGATACAATGCTTGCTTGCACTCACTAACCAAATCGTACACAACAATATGTTTTATAACACCAAGTTACTAGTGCGTTTACATATTATCAATGTGCAACCGATTAGCAAGATACAACTCACACATCTTGGTTTCAAGAATATAAGATATTATCGTCTCACTAATCACTCGTGATACAATCCATGGAGTGATCCAAGTGAGCGTGGGTTTAATCCAATGCCCAAATCATATTCATAAGCACTCATGAACGTTGCAGCAAACATTTGCTTATGTCTAATACTCTTTTAGACAATCCACACACCAATTCACGACAGTCTTCATTCATATCTACTTCCAACATATGAACGATTGTGGCCCATTTGAATAATTCGATTATTCTTAATAAACTCAATTATTCTGGAAGTCAAAACATGCAAAGTGACACACAAGAATAATACTAATCCCATATGGCCTCAACCCTTTGAGCATAAATAAAACACCTTTTATTTGTCACCATATCGATTACTCATTATTTGTCGTTTCGGGTAATCAACTTCTTACTTGAATTATTACACTTGTCCCATGCTCCTAGCATGCACACAATGTTTACCTATGGTTCTTACTTTGTGAAATAGATCACATTGAACATGTTTCCAATCATTCTCATTTCACAACTCCAAATCCTTTTTCATAAGTGAAAGAATATCAAATTCTTGCTACTTATAGAATATGCTAGATTCTAACATTCTATGCAACAATCCTTTCGTAATATTATTGCACCAAAGTCACAAAGACTATTTCCAATGATATTACAAAGTCCTCTATCGGATATTGTTACAAGACAATTCCTTAGATATGATGTCTCTCACTCAAAGTACATTCTTTGAACATCCTTTTGCATAAAAGTTTCTAATCTAGACATAGATTTTCAATATTCAATTCCTAATATGGACACGCTTCCATATTTTCCATATGACAACTTATTCTGAATAGAATCTTATCTATTCGTAATGATGTCGATATGGTCCATTTAATACCATGCTTCCAACTACTCACAAGCAACCAATCCTCATCGAACTTTGGATTGTCCTTTGATGGTTGTTTAATTGCTTTAGTCAAAACCAATTCTAGTCCCTTTTTCCCTCTAAATGCGCTAGACATTTGGAAAATTTTAGAATGGTCAAATATTAAAGCATTTGCAATCGATCCTATACCCAAAGCGTATAGGACACGATGCACAATGTTTTATTTGCTATGTTCTAAAAATTCGAATTGTGAAAAGGAATTTCGTAATCATAATCGAAATTTTAAGAACACACTATGTACCTTTGACTAAATTTATTAACATTTCTCAACCTAAGCCTTTAGATTTGAAATGAAGCATAATATTCTCTCCCTTAATTATAGCAAAACAACTTTACAACCCTTACGACTTTGTAAGGTATAACTCTTGTTTTTCTATAATTAATATTGCCAACTTGCAATACTTTCCTTAATAATCATACAATCATAACATTTATGCTCCCACTATCATGATGATTATTATAAAACATAACACTTATGCACCCACTAGCTTCGACATGTATTCACAAACATCTTAACTTTCAGAAAACAATACCTATTGAATTTCTTAAGTCAATGTTTCTAATACTTAGTACTTTGATAATCCTTTATCAAAGCTCCATGAACCTATACACGTTTGCCTTAGATATTTCATATGTGTGTCTAAACTATTAAGACTAATTGCCAAAAACCTCAAATTCAAATCATGGAAAGGGATACTGTAACCATATGTGAATTCGAGATTGCAACTTTACAATCACTATCTTCTTAAAATCTTTCTTAGTGAAAGCATTTCCTCACAATCAATTTCATGAAGGAGGAAATCTTATGACACTTAGATTTAAATGGTGTATTTGTTCCTATCCATGTGAATTTGTTAAAACCAAAGTTTACGACAAATTCAAACTCATATGGACCGAGCCTTTTTTAATCTTGATTTCTTGCCTTATGGTAGCACAGCTGCCCACCACGTCTTCCAAGTAGTTAAGCAGCTCACCTTTTCTTATCAATGTACCTTTCATTGATCAATGTGCCTTGCATTTTATGCGTTCAAAATGAGAACTCATAGGACTCACATGCATAATTAACTCAATTGGAATAGCACATAAACAAAATAATTTCAACATGATAGGTTGTAAACCTCAACTCGTGTGCTAGTGATGATCGATAATGTTTATTTGATTTGTTCTTGAAACCTTTCAAGACCATTAAGACTCCCACTGACTCCTTGACATATAAGATTCTTTTGTCAATAAACATTTCTTGACAAACAAATTTTCAAGAGTTAGTGTAGCTTGTATCAAAACACTTCATAAATTGGTCCTAGTTGGTCTTTGTCTTATCCAATACATCACAACTTTCCACATTTGATGAATGTTATAAACCTTTAATACTTTTCACTCATTGTCACAATCTTAACTTTAAGACTTGTTATTGGAACGAAGTATGATAGACCTCTTGATTTAACCATTTCTTCAATCCTTGATTCCTCTTCTTAAACATACAATTGTACTAAGACTCACTTAGAGGATCAATTGGGATATGGTTCTTAATCATTAAGACTCATTATAAAGCATAAAAGCTACTCTCCCATCTTCTTAGAATGGAGAAACTTTTATCTTTCTGCCTACTTGATTCTTCTTATTCATTCTACTATTGATCTAAACCCTTTAATCAATTCAGAATTACACTTAATCTTGTAAGTATAATCATATTTACTAAATCTTTAGTAAATCATGACGAATATCTTTGTTACTCTTATGGTGAACTTGATCAACACACAACTTTTTGTACTCGATCTCCTAGTCCTTCACTTGACACTTTGTCAACTAATTAGTCTAATTATCAAATACGAAATTTCTCATTCATCATGCAAAAGTTGTGTGATTCCAAATTTCTGTCCAATTGAAACTTTGGGCGATGAGAAACTCTCCCTATTTGGTAAATTCTCGACATTTCCGTAAATAACATAACTAAGAATCATATCCATTCATTGTAGAAATATGCAAACATCAATTTTCATAACGATTTCATTGCAAGGAAGTAAAAAAAATAAGTCAAAATTTATTTTATTTATAAAAACAGCGGAAAAACATTTGTCCTTACAATGCAAAATCTATTGAAAACTATGTAAAAGGAAAATTTCTAATAACTCTATCATAACTATCTAAGCTCAAAATCCAATCTTCAAGTCCATGCGATCAAGATCCATCTCTTGTGATTAGATTCATCTTGCTCTCTTATCAAGCTTCCTTTCTTTTCACCGATCCTGTAAAACATTCAAATGCAATCTTGTCACATCATGTATTTGAATCAATGAATCCGAACTTAAACAAAGTTAGATAGTGGATTTTACCTGAAGCGCAGTCATACTTTTGACTCTCCCATCTCTTAGATCTCTTAGGTAAATAGGGCAACTTCGTCTCCAATGCCCCTTCTTTTGGCAGCAAGCGCAGGTCAGTTCTCCTAGAACATCCTCGGAAGCATGGTCGGTTGACTTTCCCAACAAATATGCTCCATTGCTTCGCCAAATCATTTCTGATTCAGCAGCAATGAGCATGTAAGTTAGGTCAATGAGGTTGTCATCATGATCCATCATATAATACTTTCTTTTGAACTCATTATATGATTCAGGGAGTGATTGCAGAACCCAGTTCACAGCCAACTCATCTGGAAATGACACACCCAACATAATCAACCTATCGATGTGTGATTTCATTCCTAGAATGTGGGCACACACGGATTTACCATCTTCATGTTTCATTTCCAATAGGGCCTTAGTGATATTGAACCTTTCAATTCTTCGATCTTGTGGGTTAGGGAGAACAATTGGAGGAGGTGGAGGAAGTGAAGCATGATTTCTTGTTCCTCGATCGAATCGTGGAATACCATCTTCATGTGGAATGCTTGTTCCACGGGATTTGGGAAGACCATAGTTGTCGAACTTTGACATCTACAAAATGGGAGAAACAAATTCAAGTTAGTTGATTGATTGAGTCCTTAGTAAATCACCCAAATGAGATACTAAGGCTAGGACCCAACACAATACGCTACAACCTAGAAAAGGGATGCCGTAATCTAGTTGCAGAATATTTGAAGGTAAGTGAATGACGATTCACTAATTTCCACCATGAAAAACGAAAAAATAAATTTTAAGTTTTAAATCTATGAAAACTCCTAGATCCTTTGAGATTCATTGAGCATTTCAATGGCATGTTTAAATCTCGATATGCCCCTCTTGTTTGTGACTGGGATGCCGAGGATCACAAAGCGGGTGTGAATAACCATGCAAACTTACATGGTGCCCTCACATGTTACGGTCATCTATTCGATGTGCCAGTAAACCACACACGCTCCACCGAACTATGACAAACATTGAGTCACCCTTTGCTACCTTTGCTTAGAACCATTTAGTGTGCCGGTAAACCACACACGCTCCACTAACGTCTTCGCAAGGGCACAAAGTGTAATTTCATGGAATTGCATCAATTCACTTTTGCATAAGTAACTAAGATTGGGAATTTGAAAAACATTTAGTTACTTTGTATTTCATTATACTTATAATGGAAGGTTTCGTCCTATCCTACCCGTTCGGCTAACGACCCTCCACTAGTCAAGAGTGCGGTGGGTAAGAGTGGATACCCATTCAATCGCCATTTTATAGGCAATTTCCTTAAACACCCCTTATAGACCAGCTTCGTGAATGAGGCCTACTAACGGTAAGACAGACTTTTACTCATACATATATATAATATTAGACTTTTAATGTTATATATATAGTACAAGGTGTATTTTACACTTTTAAAATACTAGGTGGTCAAATTTAATAATTATACTTTTAATTCAATTAAATTGCAAACCAAAACTTTTATGGATTTATTAAACCTCTTTTAATTATACACCTTAATTAATTAATAAAACCATAAGGGTGTGAATTGAACTTTTCAAAACATTACTAGAGTTTTAGAATTTACCATTCCTAATTAAACTTTTAATCAACTTTTAAATTCCAAAACATGAGGGCAAGTTTTGAAACATTTCAAAACATTAGGGCTAGAATGTAAATATACATCACAATTAAACTATTAATCAAAATTTAAATTCCAAAACTTTAGGACAAGTTTTGAAACCTTTTTCAAAACATTAGGGTTTTAACTATTTAAATTTTAAAACAACAAAACTTTTGGGTTCAAATTTAAACTATAAAACCTAAAGGGCAAAATATGAAACTTTTCATAACAACAAGGATCAAATAACAAATAATCTAAACTAACATTTAATTACATAATTATCCATATTTGATTTGTTTAATGATTTCTTGCAAAACAATTTATCAATTTACTCAAAATAATTAATCAATTATCTTATAAGGAAACAATTATCTTATTAATTGATAATTATCTTTAATTAGATCAAGAATATAGTCATATATATCATAAAATCGGATTTATATTGATCTAATATGATAAGGTAACTATCCTAATGCAAAAACAGCAAGAAATCCCGAGATACCCTCCATCTGACGAGCCGACTCGTCGAGTCAGGCATGGACTCGTCGAGTCACCTTGGACTCAGCGAGTTCATCTATGGACTCGGTGAGTCCAGCCTCTAGAACACCAAAAAAAACAATTTTTTTAGATATGCAATGCATCAATACAATTGAAACCAAGCTAGTCTCTAATACCACTGATGGGTTTTGGTCATAAGACATCCTATGTGCTCATACAAACCCTAATGCTTGGATCTAGGTTTCTCTATTGTACATGCTTTGAATCCAAGACTATAAACCCTAATTCTAGCATACAAATAATCATATTAACATAAGAATGAGTTTATAATGTTACCTTGATTGTTATGTAACAATAACAATCCCAAATCTCCTTAATTTGACTTTGGAATGCTTAGAGTCACAAGTGTCACTCCTCTAATGGCTTACAAACACCAAGAGTAAATGGAGAAGATATAAAGAGAGAGGAGAGAGGTTAGAATTCGTCCTTAGAAATTCTTGGGAAGGGATACTCGAATTCATGAGCCTTAGGGCCTTTATATAGGTGTAAAGATAGAGTTTCAGTCATTATCCTTATCTAGTTGCTTATCCACAAAGCAACCCATAAGATAATCCTTGAATCCTTATCATAGTCGAATTCTAAGGCCTTATCACCTTAAATTCGTCCAACCTAATAATATGATAATCCTTACCTTATTTTGTAACTATCACATAATTACAAATCAGCCCCTCTAGTTTAATTAATTACACTTGATGACAAAATTAATTCTTAATTAATTATTGACTAATATTAATTAGACAAATATGATTTCTCCTTTAATATATTATTCTTATAACATATTAATAAATCATATTATCCTCTCTCTCTCTCTCTCTCTATATATATATATATATATATATATATATATATATATATATATATATATATATATATATATATATATATATATATATTTCTCCAATCAAGTTGCTTTGGTGAAGGCAACCCAAAAGGACCTTGCACCATCGGGTCAAGTACATACCAAAATAGTTATGGACTAAGACACTAATCCAACAATAGCATGTTATGTGTCTGGTATATGTGGTTGGTATTTTAGGGGTATCTCACTAAGCTTTCGGGCTTACAGTCGTGGTTTAATGTTTTTTAGGTTCTTCAGGAGACCGTGGCAAGGCAAAGGCGTGATCGTACCGCTCATCGTATTTATGTTTTATGATATGGACCTAGGAATACTCTGATAATAAATGTATTGAAAACCTTTTTGTAATAATATGATTAAAATAGGTTGTTCTTGAAAAGTTGAATTTTGTTGAAAATTTTGGTTGTTACATTGCCCTTAAGACCCAAATTAAGTAGAATAAATAAAGGAGAAATTGGTTTATTAATTATTATGGTTAATAATTAATTACAAACTAATTAGGATTATATTTTGGTAATTAATCAACATATTAATTAATCCAAGGGTGGAATATTCATTAATCGATAGTTGGTTAATCAGGAATGTTCCAGAACCCTAAGTAGAAGGGTGTTAGACAAAAACTCCCATAGGATAATGGGATTTCGTTCTTAGGGTTATCCATCCCACATGAGCTTGAGGATAAAACCCTAGATGTTATCTAAGGCAATAAGTAGGGCCTTAGGGATTCATTCTGCCTTGCTCATTCTTTGGCTTGAAGTTTCCCATCATCTTCCTCTTCCCATATGGAAGATTTCTAATCCTCTTAGGGTTAGTAAAATTGACCCTTCCACTAGTTATTTTTATTCCATTCTTTGATATTATTGGGTGTTGTATCATTAGACGGGTTCTAGTTTGTGTCCTCTCAAGCATGAAGATCAAAGCAACCTCGTGGAGGATGAGATCTCAAGCATGAAGATCAAAGGATACATACGAGGTATGTTATTCTTCTTTATATTTTCGTGTTCTAGGGTATATGTAATTATCATGAAACCATAGATCCATATGTTTCATGTACACTTAGGTATATCGTAGTTTTGATTTTTCCGCTACCGAGTTTAGAATGTATTTGATGCGTAGAAATCCTAACAATGGTATCAGAGCCATTGGTTCATGATTACATTCACCCTAGATCCATATTTTCTACAAATGCTTGTTTGAAATTGAATGAAAGAAGAATGGTTGAAATTTTCAAAACAAAAAAACCGTTTGTCGCAGCTCACGACATGAGCAGCCTGGTTTAGGGTTTTCCCTTTTTTTTTTTTTTTTTTAAACATGAAGATTTATGATATGGATAATTACCAAATTTAAAATGTTTTTAAATCTACAAAATAATAAATATTATTTAATAGATATTTGAATTTGAATATTTATTTATTATTTAACTAGTGTATTTAAATATTTAATATTATTTATCATAGAGATTTATAAATTTCAATATTAACCCTTCATCATCTATTAATTGTTACATTGCGTCCCCACAGCTAATTAAAATTTATAATAGACAACTAAATTTAAAGAGTTTTAAATTTACCCCTTATATATATATATATATATATATATATATATATATATATATATATATATATATATATATATATATATATATATATTAGAGTTTTGTCTACTATATGTATAAGAAAGTTACAACATGCGCCATCGCATGTTTAAATATTGATATTTTCAGTATTACAATGACTAGGCTCACCCATTCCAATGTAGGGGTTTAAGGATTTCTCTATGATTCCTAGTGAGGTTGTTTTTTAATGTGCTTCACGCTTACCACCCTCACTACCCTATTACATTTTGAGAGTGGAATTACCGGAAGGTTTGATAGTGATAATTATCAATCTAAAAGTATTCTAAATACAAGTATAAAACAAAAAACCATTTTTTTGATAGAATGTGAAGTTCATATTATCCTTAAAAAAATACACATTCTCTTTATATTTTGTTGATGGAGCTCGTGTGGTTAACCGACACATCAATCTAGTGTATAGTTGAGAATGATATGAAACTCGCGAATCTCAAGCGTAACTTGAGATGGGGAACATGTGATTTTGCATGGTTAATTTGCAATCTATTTAATTTGAATCTTATTTTATCCATAAAAGTTTCACATTCTCTTTATAACTTGTTGATAGAGCTTGTGTGGTTAACCGGAACATCAATTTGAGAGTATACGTAGAGAATGATATGGATCCCACGAATCTGAAGCATAACTTGCGCCGAGGACCATGTGATTTTGTGTGGATGATTCACCATCTGTTCAGTGATCCATGACAAACCTATCATTGAATTTGATATGAAAATAATCTGAGATTAACATGTCATTGATAGTCAATGAATTCCAAAGGTCTAGGAATTTCGTGGTGATCGAAATTGGCAAAGGGATTTGCCTACCTAAATAAGTTTATGGTGTGTTTACGAGTCCCCATTACATGGCATGGATACAAATATGGATCCTAGCATTCCTAAATAATTTTAATTAGGGTGATTATTTTATAAGGATACATAAAACAAATTATAACAGAAATTGATATTGAATGATGTCTATAACCTTGTCCACTAAAATATACTTCTTGGTTTAGCTATAAGGATTTTCAATTTTGTCTAAATTCATAATTTGGGAATAGTTCTCATATACAAAAGGAAATATCATGCCTTTGATAAAGCTTTTCCTGGGTTACTCCAGACATTGCATTCTAATATATTAGGAAGAACAATTATCAAGTGGATGTTGTAAATTGACATATTGAAGTAAAATTGAAATATTTTGAGTTAGGAGTTGACTTTCGAGTTCATCATCTCCAAGGACCAATTCCTAAGCTTCTTGGTAATTACATGCCAAACTCAAGATGACTTACTTCAAGTTATATTAAGATCACTTTTCTTACAAGTGTCCCACCATGAACTCAAGCTAGGCTCAAAGTTTCTTATCCTTCTTCAATTACATCTCGAAAACCCTCAAGGTGAGCTTCATACCCCACTATTTTTCATTTTTTCATATTCTTTTTTTGTTTGGGGGGGGGGGGGGGGATGCAAGTCAAAGTTTCGGTTAACCTTTGGATAATTACATGGACCAATGTGTTATGTATTTAACTTTTGGGTATTTGCTTGAACATGAAGATTATCTCATGCATCTTCATAAAAACTATGAGAAAAATGTTGTACACACACACACACACATATATATATATATATACATACATATATATATATATATATATATATATATATATATATATTTCATGAAAACTGTACATATGGGGTTATACACTCCAAAAATAGCAAAAATGAGTGTTGGATTCAGATATGTATAACTTAAACTTAATTCTCAGCTTACCACAAAAAAGTTATAGTCCATTTACGGACTGTTTTGACCACCTTGAAAGTAATAATTTTAAAACTATTTTACAAGAAATTATTTCAGGTTTATACCTTTCTAATGACTACTCTCACGCATTCACATGATTTTTATACAATTTTTGGTGCTTTTTACAAAACTGTCTATCATTTCTGTGATAATTGCGCACCAGCCTGTGAAGATGAACATTTTCACACTGGTTTGAGAACATAAAAAATTATGAGAAAAATTGTGAACAAATTAGAATCAATTTACACACTCCCAGAGTTTACGGATCCAAATTTTGACTCACGATGATTTTTCTATAATTTTTCTAAAACCAGAGACTAGAAAAGTCAAAAACTAGAAAATTGTTTTAACATACTAAAAGTGCTTATACTTGTGTTTAGATGTAAGTTTAAAGGTTGTAATGTTTTGAAAACAACCAAACATGATAACTTGCATGTGTTTATATATTTGATTATATAAATAGTTCCAATTACACTAGATACACTCAAGTCGTTTTACAAGAAAGAGAAGTCATAGTTCACGTAAATCTGTTAATGCTCTAGCGAGACACTCCTTCACTCATACCTACCTAGCGTACACTGTAAGTCCTATAGTTATAACTAGTATCTCCTGGAGGGAGAGCGGGATATTGTGTATAGATCTATACGGGGTTAACACCCCACACCTGAGTTGTTCGCTATAGCTAGACATGTCAGTCTAGGGTGATAATTATCTTTAGAAACTGACGCCTGAAGAACGTCAAGACATGCGCTCTCTTCACATTAGTATGGTTGTAATGACTCACAAAGGGATTAAAAACACTATTTTGGTTTAAGGGAAGCTTTACTTCATTAGTTTTATTGAAAGAAGTGAAACTATATACTAATGTTTGTACACCATTGATTTTTATCATGGTCTTAAGGTTTAAGCCTACAGTTCTCTATTAAGAAAATATAGGATTTTCTGGATTATTCATTATTACTCTACAGGGAAAAGACATAAAGGGATTACTTACAATTTTACTTCACTCATTTAAAAGAAAATATAGCATTTTCTAGAAACGTACGTTTTATATTTACAAACATAGGAAAACAAAGAGCATGCATGCAATTATACACGGTTTTGGAACAAGACTCACTAACTACTTTTTATAGAAAATATTGAATTATCTGGAGTTTTACAACTTTTTATAAGAAAAGATATTGCAAAGTTATTCCTACAAACATGCTTATGAACTCACCAACATATGTTGACGCTTTTAAAAGTGACTTGTATTCTCAAGGACTCAGTGAACAGGTACTCGAGTCTTGGATCTGGATTATTTTACTACCTTTTGAGCAACCATACTTTATGTTATTTTTGTGTAATTGATAAACAAGTACAATTTGTAAAACAGTGAATGTTGGTATATTATAATGTATGATGTTTGGTTGCTATGTTTCATTCATATTCAATTGTTATGATACTACACAATGATGTCAACTGCCCCCGGACGTTTCTGCCGTCTTGGTTCGGGGTGTGAAAAAAATCATATGTAGCTCTTTACATTGAATTTTTTTCTAAACCAATTATCTCATATACATTCTCTTAGCTCTTCTTAAGTACTCTTATAATGTTCTCATAGTCATCTAGTAACTTAACCATGTATTCAATTTTGTATCTCATGATATGTCATAAATGATGGATTCATTTGCCAAGCAAATAGAATATAAATCATTTTATCTAGCTTAAACCTATGTGCTAGATCCATTTGAGACAAACTCAAAAATGGTGTCATGTGACAGTGTCAACAATCTTCCAAAGGAATCTTCTATCTTGACCTCTTTCAAGATATTGTAATTTCGTGTAAAAAGAATTTTAAAACCTTTAACATTCACCTTTATCTATCTCTTACAGATTTTACATTCCAAGAATGTATCTTGTCATTCCTAAGTCTTTCATTTTAAAAATACTTTCCGAGTCAAGGTGAAAACCACCTTGCATAGTCGGAATGTCATTTCAAATGACTAAGTATGTCTCTTTCATACAAGATTAGGAATATCACTATCCTCCCACTGGTTCTACAAAATGAGTGGTTAGGATTACGTCTAATGGTTTTACAAAATTAAGTCGTCTCACATCGAAACTACAAAACCTAACACGAAAATCCAATGCTTCAACATACTGCAATCCTTCAACGACGAACCTGCACAGAGACTACACCTTCACATGCAACTACAAACCATCGAACCGCCGCCACCTCGTAAGTTGACATCTTCTGGCAACTTATCATTGGGTAAACCAAAAACCAATATATATATATATATATAAAGTCCAATCTTTTGTGTCTTTTGTGTTATATAAAATCTTACATGTATGAAGGATTTGAAGATATTGTGATTCAAAAGTTTTCATATAATTCAAGCATTCATGATCCAAATATGATTATTTAAATAAATGGGTTATGTCGCATCGATGGTAATTGTAATATGATTTTTTCTTTAAACAAAAACAAATGAATATTTTATTCTTTCTTTATATTCAGTTTCTCATTTAATCTTTATATGTCATTTGTGTGTATTACTCAATCTTGAATGTTTTGCTTGAAATATCTTTCCGATTCTTCTTTTTCAAGGAAAATATTTGATTCCAGGTTAGTGAAGAATTGTCATCAAGTTTCTATGGTTAATGGTGTTAAATGAAGAAAGAAGATTCATAAAATGGATATAGGTTTTTTTGTTTGAGCAAAGTTGACGAATGTTAGTTTTTTCTTTTGATTTAAATGTATGCATATGTAACATCTTTATATTCAACCACCTAATGCTCTTATTTATGTGATTGTAGTTTTTCTATTTTGATTATGTTTATTTTCTATTTTTTTGTTGGGTTATCCTACACAACATATTTAAAAGACAATATTTAAAAGATAACATAATTTTGAACATTTGATATGTAATTATGATAGACTTATCATGATATGTTCTTTATATAAAAGTAATTTATTCATATTACTAAGACGAGAATTACATATGACATTTAAATATATATATATATATATATATATATATATATATATATATATATATATATATATATATATATATATATATATATATTATGTGATTTGTTTAACATGTATATACACCTATGTATGTTATAAATTTATAATCAAATAATTTTATGTTTAATAATTGAAAGGATTAAAATGATGAATCAAAATCAATTATTTAGACGAATATAATAATAATAATAATAATAATAATAATAATAATAATAACAATAATAATAATAATAATAATAATAATACAATTCAAGAGTTTCCTAATTTATGTATATTTATTAGTTACAACTCAAGAGTTTTTAACTTATGATTATTAATTAGTAATCACTAATAACTTTTTATTTTCCTTTATTTTATAAGGTTGTAAAGTTTTGCTTTCTAAAAACATTAATGTATTTGAAAAGATTTGTGATTTAAATATGAAGAGTTAATATAAATGTTATAATAGATGTTTTAGTGTTTTTATGTTATTAAAAGTTATAGTGTTTATTTTTCATATTTTTTATTATTCGCTGTATACATATCTTTTTTAATACAAATGTTATAATAAATATTTTTCTACTTTTATGTTACTAAAAGTTGCAGTTTATGTTTTTGTTCATACGTTTTGTTACCCATTATATTATCATTCTTTGATATATAATTTACAAAATTTTAAACGGTATATAAAATTATCAAATAATTGTATATATATCACAACGACTTAAAAATAAATTATAATGTTTAATAAAAGTAATATGTTAACTATATATTTGCTTTATTACTAAAAATTTATTTCAAAGTAGAAATATTAAATAATAATTTAGTAAAAGTTATTATTTTAACTATATAATTTTATTCTCGTGCAACGTGCGGAAATTCGCCTAGTATTCTAATAAAAGAATAGTTTTAACCTCTTTTGACATGTATCATCATATTAGGCCTCCTAATTAATAGACATTTTTTTTGTCATGTGTCACCCTACTAAACCTCTTAATTAATGCATATCATTTGTAAACCTATTAATTCTCTATTTTAAATTTTAATATTCACTTTAATTACAATAAATTAATAACAATGGAATAAAAACTAAAATAAAATTAATACAAATTATAAGATGATATAATTTCACATATTTATTTAAATTAACGATTATAATTGATTAATAATTTTTTGATCTAAACTACTATATATATATATATATATATATATATATATATATATATATATATATATATATATATATATATATATATATATATATATATATATAACATTAATTCTACTTAAATTTTTAACATGTTCACAACTAATTTACCGAAATAAATTTTGATTTCTACTACTAATCAAAAGCTGATGTGTTATTTTAAATAACATTAATTTCTTAATATTTTTAACTATATGATTCTATTAACGAGCAACACATGATCATGATTCTCCTAGTTTTATAATAAACTCAAGAAATATCGTTATTGTGTGATCCTCCTACTCCTATTTTTGATCATTTTACTAGAATGAATGTTACTTTACTAACTTTTTGCACACGTAATTGCACTTTTATTTATTTTGTCAATTGATGGTCATAAAATGAGTCCAAAAAGGACATGAAAGTTTTGTACGATACAACTTAAAAGCCATGGCTGTAATTATTGGCATCTAAGGAAAGCTACAAATAGTGAGTAATGGTTGGACGGTGACACCGAGTGAGCCAAAAAAAACACAAACACTTCACGGGAACTCCAACCGTCTGTTTCATGGATCCGCCCCATTCACGGACCCAAGTATCCGAAGCCAATTACACACCTCATCGGTCATCACTATACATATAGAGATTTTCCAGCAATATACATAATATCTAAACAAGTATCTAATAGCAATGCATACTCATATTTTAAATTTGTATTTATTATGGTTTTTATTTTATCTTATTAAAATATCCAATGATTTTGTTTCAGTCATTGTCTTTTATCTATTTATCCTTAATGGAAAATACCATCTAGGTGTATATATATATATATATATATATATATATATATATATATATATATATATATATATATATATATATATATATATATATATATATATATATATATATATATATATATATATATATATAAAAGACTGTTATGTTATGATGTGTACATAGACCTTCTTATCAATTCAGTCAGTCATTGTCTTTTTATCTATGAATCTAGATGAGAAAATTTTTAAATAAAGAAAAGTAAATCGTCTTAATTGTGGTTAGGTATTTATTTTGATAAAATGATTAATTTTTATTGAACTTTTATAATTATGAATGTCTTACTACTATATACTTGCTAATTTCTAATTTAAACATGTAACTGAAAATATGAAGCTGGAAAGTCTACTCTAATAAATAAAGAGTTTTTTCTCACATGTCTTCTTCTCCTTCATTTTGATACATGTTATTTTGTGGGAGTTTTAGAATTATTATTTTCCACTTGTTCATTTTTTGGGAATTTGTATTTTTTTTTAAATAAAATTCACTTTAAAAAGTTTTATAAGGAAAGAAAAATCATTCTATTAATTTGATAATAAAGTTTTATAAATGCTTCAAAGAATATTTGATTTCTTTTATAAATATTCCAAAAGATTAAATTATCTTATATAAAAGTATTAGTTTATAAAATATTTAATCTTTAAATATTTATATTAAATTTTTATTTTTAATAAACCTGTGTAATGCATGGTCTTATACATAGTTATTTACTATAAGAACATGAAGATCGATTGGGTATAAACAATAGTAAACTTAAACTTCAAGTAATAAAATTCAATGTTGAAAAAATTTATGGATCAAAAACATTGGTAATAAGTCTATTAGTCTATTAGTTATAGTCCTATACATTTTATCATTTTTATCTGTCAACTTGACACGACGATAATATCCTTTCATTATTCCCACTTACCTCTTCATCGAGGAAATAATATTTATTACATCCCATAAATTTTTTATTTCAAATTTTAAATAAATATTTAAATAAATTTAATTGATTGAAAAAACACAAAATTAATAAAAATCAAAATTTGGAATCCAAAGGCCGTTGTGTGAGATTTTGTAGTTTTTCAATCATTTTTTCTATTACTGCTAAGAAATCGAATTTTTGTGTTAATTGGGTAGGTATTGTTCATTGCAATCCCCTAGAGCCACGTGGGCTCAATGCGCTGACTACAACCCACAACCTATCTCTAATTTGAGCTACAAACACGTAGGGGTGTTTGGATAGGAAAAAAAGAGGTGATTATTGCTTATTCCCACAATAAGCTAATTTAAGTATTTGGATAAAATCCAACTTATTAGGCTAAATAAGCTAATTTTAATAAGCATCCATTCCTATGCTTATTGCTTATTGCTTATTCCCACCACAAATAAGCTATAAGCAATAAGCTAAAAATCTAATCCAAACACCCCCTTAATTTAAGAATAATGTTTAAAGAATAATTCACCCAATAACCATATTTTGTAAAAATATATTAGTAAAATACCTTTTTTTAATATTTTGCACAAATGACCACCAATTTGGAAATTTTGAAAATTTTTAAATGGACATTACTATATATATATATATATATATATATATATATATATATATATATATATATATATTAAATTTTCAGTAATCATTCACGAAATGAGACTATTAAGTGTATTTTTAGTTTTTGTGTATACACATGTATAATTTTGTCATGTATTTCAATCAATTTATAATTTTAACTTATGATTTTGATATATATAATTTCTCGAAAAATATTTTTACATGAATTACCAAATTCGAGTACTCCCCAAGTACTCCTGAGTACTCGCTACTCAGTAGTCGACCGCACAGGTACCGAGTAACAAGTTCTACAACTTTGGATATATACATTAAATGATATAATAGAAAGAAGATGAAAGGAAAAGAACCAACATTCTCCCCTAGTATTGAAGATTTCAGGATGATAGAGAATAATATTAGAGAGAAAGATATAGAGAGAGAAAAAAGTATTTAGATTATAAGCAAGATGTTAATGTTAGTTTTTATTTGGATATTGTAGTTGTTTATTCTTTTCGTATAGTTGAGGGTCTTTTATGTAATTTTCTTGTATATTGGTTGTACTATTTAAAGTAATAAGTAATGGAATATATTGAAACCCTAATCAGGATTTTCACAATCCAACATGATATCAAGTTAGAGACTCTTCCACTTATGATCGACACGGACATTCCCATGTCTTGTTTTTTTGGCTGACCATCACGCAATTCCGTCGATTACCTACAGTTAATAAAATTCAATTTTTAAAAATTCATGGTTATTTGCTAATAATTAAGAAAGTATGGTTATTTCTTAAAATCTCTTAGAAAAAATGTTATTAGTGTGAACATCCATTGTTTAAATATATCAAATATACACTAAACACTAAGGAAAATGAAAATAAAATATTAAAAATTTCAAATTATCATGAAGAAGCCACAACATATAAAATGACTATTTTAATTTAAAATTTAAACATCTCGGAAAGTTTTATATAAAAAATATTATCGATATGCTTCGAAAAAAAATAAAAAAGGACCACAAAGAAAACCACATTTATTCCTCGAGTTCATATGCTTTAATGGCACATTCCTTTCTTCCTCCCTGTCTTTACATTAATTGCAGATTCACCTTCTTTTGTTTGGAAAAACGTAAGAAAAAGAATTAACTCCATTTGGGTAAATTCCATGGTAGCTTTTAGTTAGCTTTTGAGCATGTGTTTTTAAAAGGATCATAAGATATTGAGATGATCCCCGTGGATAGCTTTCTATTTCTAATACAGCCTATTGTTTGAAAGTAATAGCTTCTATTTTATAGTCGAAGATTCAATAGAAGGTTGAAGCTGGTTTTGAATTTTCCGCTTATAGCAACTGTGTATAAATAATACTTAAGAGTACTTTGTTTCAATAGAGACCATATACGTTATATGGGCTGAGTCATCACGATTCAAAATAATTATATGTCAAATATTATTAAGTCAGAAAACTATATGCTTGTGAACTTGAGATAATGTCATCATGGAAGATTGAAATCTAGCAGTTACAAAACTTGAAGTCTTGTACGTGTTAGAAGAATGGAAATAGTAGTGGAGTATAGACTATAGAAGCCTGGAGATAGAAGTCAAGAAAATAGAAGCATGAAGAGTTGAATAATAGAAGCCACGTCATCAAAGTACAAATGAATAGAAAACAACAACCTCTGATGTGAATGTTAGGCTAGAGGTAACAGATGGTGAACTTAGCATGGAGATTTTATTTACACCCAAAAAATGGATGATTACCTATGACATTGTTGAAATATTAATATTTATATGTCAATCAAATATTTATATGTAAGGGTTTATTGTGTTACAAGTTGAACTTGAAGGGTGTTGTGTGAAATATGGTGTACAGGTTACACACGGATCTTGTTGTTGGATCTTTCTTATATCCGGGTAAAACCGGAGTATAAAAGTGAAGAAATATTTTCTGGATGAGAGATAGAGTCATTTTTCCGATTTTAGATCTGAGTATTAGGGTTTTGTAGCAGTTTGTCTCTCTCATTCATATCGAGTTCTTGTTTTTTGTTTACTGTAATCCGTTTGTAATAAACAGATTGTATAAGAAAAAGATGAGTAGATTAGGTTGAGTGTTTTCGTAGTTGAGAGTAAAATAGGTTTTTTGTAGTGAGTTTTCAGTTGTATGTACATAAAAACCTTCTGTTTCTTTCTCATAAAATGATATAAGAAATGAAGATGTTGGGAATGATTTGATTGTCGTTTTTTAACATGGTATCAGAGCGTAAGGTTGAAGGTTTTTGATCTCGTCATTCCGATCGTCTTTTTGGAGTTCTTATCAACCGATCAGTAAAAGGTATTCATCACTACTCTCTTTTTTGAACTCGTTTTTGTTTTTTTTGTGTTCTATTTGGTTAGGGTTTCTTCGTAATACCCGATTGATTGTTGAAACTGGTCATCAAGATCCTGGTACTACTAGCTGTTGTTTGGATTGTGCAGGCTCGTAAGGATCGATCTGGATTGGAAGCTCTACGATGATCTGTATCGAAACGTTGAAGCTAGATCGATTAATCCCTTATCTGAAATAACTCTCGTGGAGTCAGATTTCATCACTGATAAACCCTCGAAGAGAACAGATTTAGGGAGTCGATCTTATAAACAATCCAGACCAGTGCACTGTGAGGTTTCTTGTTCCTTTTTTTTATCTGATTCTTGGCTGTGGTTGTGAGATATTCCGGTGTCTTGTGTAAATCAGTTGTTTGTTTTGTCTTTATTTTTTGTGTTGATTTTAATCCTTTATCTTGGTTGAACTTGGTGTTGAGTGTCTTGGGCCCCGACACACTGTGGTGACCATTTGGACATTAAGTCAGCACTCTTGTTCCTTTGTGTGTTCTTGTTATTTTATTTGATCTATAATGGCTGATATACCAGAGGGTAGTGGGTCTACCAAAGAAAAAGATTCCACTACCCCAGGTACCCCAATTGATTTTGATGATCCATTGTATATCCACCCTTCTGATAATGTTGTAACCTCTATCATTACTATTAAACTCACTGGTAATGAGAACTATCGCCTATGGCGTAGTGCTATGACAAGAGGGCTTAAGGCTCGAAATAAGCTAGGGTTTGTAGATGGTACACTTACTCTTAATAACAATGAGTCATCAAAGTCCTCTAAATGGGAACGTGTCAATGCTGTTGTTTGCAATTGGATTTTAGGATCAATATTTGAGTCAATTTATGCTAGTCATGTGTATTCTGATAAAGCTGAGGATATTTGGAATGAATTGTTTGAAACCTATAACAAAGCTGATGGATCCATAATATTTAATATTCATCAGCAGATTAATACCTTAAAACAAAATGGCTCTTCTCTTTCAGATTACTATAATAAACTTGATTCGTTATGGAAAGAATTTGATGGTTTAACTAGCTTAACAGAGTGTGTAAGTGAGGCTGCTACCAAACTTAGTGATCATTCTAAACTAATGAAATTAATGCAGTTTCTTAATGGTCTTGATGATACTTATAATCAAGTTAAAAGTCATATTCTGCTAATGGAACCACTACCAAATGTTAAATCTGCTTTTTCTATTTTATCAAGAGAAGAGTCTCTTCAAAAACATGGTTCTTTAGGGGTTTCCAGTTCTTCTAAAACTCAAGTGTCAACTTTCAATAGTAAAACAAGTGAATTTAAGAGGTCACGAGATCAAAATAGGTCTAGAAATTAGTTGCAATGTAAAAATTGTGGTGTTAAAGGTCATTCTATTGACAGATGTTATAAATTGATTGGTTATCCAAAAGGTTTTAAATTCAGAAATGGAAATAATAATCAGAAAACTAGAACTTTTTATGTGAACTCTTCTACTGTTGAGCCTAATGATGTTAGTTCTAATGTTCACTCTAAGTCTGTTCATAATAGTGATGTTCACTATCTCACTAGTGAACACTATAATAAATTTCTTCGGTTGATAAATGAGAAGTCTTCCAGTGAGGATGTTACTGCAGCTGGTAATATGGCAGGTACATCTTTGTTTCACTGTTGTAACTCTTTTTCTAGTAATGATAGTTCTAAAAGTTGGATTATTGACTCAGGGGAAAATCAACATATGATTTCCTCTGAGTCCTAACTTAGAGATGCAGTGAATGTGTCAGGTCTTAATCTGTTTGTAAAACATCCGAATGGTCATCTACACCTATAAATAAAATAGGAAATCTTCAGTTGTCTTCATGTCTCACCTTGTTTGATGTCTTCGTTGTACCTGATTTTAATGTTAATCTTGTGTCTGTACATAAGTTGTGCAAATATAGTAGGTGTGAGGTTGTATTTTCTAAGAATAATTGCAAAATCCAGGATTCACTATCAAAGGAGATGGTGGAGAGTGGTAGGGAATCTGGGGGGCTGTACTATCTTGACTGTATCCCCTCAGGTAACTCTTCTGATTCTTCTAATACTAGATGTTATGTTTCTAAACTTACTTGGCACAGTAGACTTGGTCATCCAGCTGATCAAGTTCTAGGACATTTGAAAGAAAAATTAAAACTTGGTAATAAATCATTTCCACCCTGTGATGTTTGTCATAAGGCTAAACAAACCAGGGAATCATTTCCTCATAGTCAACATACTTCTACTATGATTGGTGAATTAGTTCATTTAGATGTTTGGGGACCATATAGACTTGCTTCAGTTGAAGGTTTTAAATATTTTTTGACTATTGTGGATGATTTTACTAGGGCAACTTGGGTTTTTCTTTTAAAATCAAAAAGGGAAGTTTTTTGTTGTTTTAAATCTTTTGTGAATATTCTTCAAACTCAGTTTGATGTAAAAGTTAAATTGATTCGATCTGATAATGGGACTGAGTTTGTTAATAATCAGATGAATTATGTTTGTATTGAAAATTGGATTTTACACCAAACTTCTTGTGCTTACACTCCACAACAAAATGGAGTTGTGGAGAGAAAGCATAGACACATTCTCAATGTGGCACGATCACTTCTTTTTCAATCAGGAGATCCTGTTAAATATTGGAGTGATCCTGTTAAATGTGGCACGATCACTTCTTTTGTTTTAAATGGGTTTTCTCCCTATGAGTTGGTTTTTAAAAGGGCACCTAATTTTGATCATCTTAGAGTTTCTGGCTGTTTATGTTTTGCTGTTAAACTTAATATAGGTGATAAATTTTCTGAACGTGCTGAGAAATGCGTTTTGTTAGGATATTCTGTTGATAAAAAGGCTTATAAGCTTCTTAGTCTTGATTTTAACTCATATTTTGTATCCAGGGATGTGAAATTTTATGAATCCGTCTTTCCATTTAAACTAAAATCAACTTCTGTTGATAAAGTGACAAGTCTTTCAGGCCCTAGTGATCCTTTTTCCTATGATGACTTTAACACTAATGATTATCAAAATGATTCTATTAATCCTGATGAGTTGAGAATTGAATCCCAGTTGGATGGTGCTGATGCAGCCATTGACTTGGATGATGTCAGTAATGAGACTATTAACCGAAGTGGCGAGGCAGTTGTGCCTCCTACTGGGTCCTCAGTTCCTTCTTCTTCTAGTGTGTCTGAGGAAGATAGTCAGTCTCATTTTTTGCCTTCAATTGAGCAATCTTTAGGTCCCTCTAGGTCTAGACGTGAGTCAAGAATGCCTGTTAAGTTTGTTGATTATGTGGTAGAAGGTAAATATAAGTATGGTATTGAAAGAACTATGAATTATTCTTGTGTTAATTCTGAAACTAAATGTTTTGTTTCAAATTTGAATAAAACAATTGAACCTAAAACTTTTAGTGAAGCTCTAATTGATCCAAATTGGGTCAAGGCTATGAATGAGGAAATGGAAGCTTTACATAGGAATAATACTTGTGAAATAACTAATCTACCAAAAAAACAGAAAAGCAATTGGATGTAAATGGGTGTATAAAATTAAATATAAATCTAATGGTGAGGTTGAGAGATATAAAGCTAGCTTAGTTGCAAAAGGTTATAATCAAAGAGCGGGAATTGATTTTGAGGAGACTTTCTCTCCTATTGCAAAAATAGTAACTGTTCGTATTGTTATTTCATTGTCTGTTCATTACTCATGGTCATTATATCAGTTAGACATAAATAATGCTTTCTTGTATGGGGACCTTTCAAAAGATGTATATATGTGTCTTCCACCTGGGTATTATTCTGAAAATGATCTTAGAGTCTGTAAATTGACTAAGTCTTTATATGGTCTTAAACAGGCACCTAGAAAATGGAATGAAAACCTTTGTGCTGCATTATTTGTGTTTGGTTTTCAACAAAGTGTTAATGACTATTCTTTGTTTATTAGAAAATGTGATAGTTCTATTACTGTTCTTTTGGTATATGTAGATGATATTATTTTGACTGGTTGTGATGAATTTGAACTTAAGAAAGTAAAAGATTTTATGAAAAGTCAATTCTTAATCAAAGATTTAGGAACACTCAAATACTTTCTAGGAATAGAAGTAGTAAATATTGAATGTGGGTTGTGTTTGAATCAAAGGAAATATTGTCTTGAACTTTTACATGAATATGGTATGCTTGGGTGTAAACCAGTAACTACACCACTAGAAACTAATTTTGTGATAAGTTCAGGAGATTTTGATAAAAAGGATGAATTGTTGAGTAATAAAACTGAATTTCAAAGACTTATAGGAAAGCTGATTTATCTTACTATCACAAGGCCTGATATTTCTTATGCAGTTCAAGTTCTTAGTCAGTACATGCATAAGCCAAGAAAATCTCATTTAAAAATTGCTTTCAGAATTTTGAGATACTTAAAAAACAGTCCTGGGAAAGGTATTGCTTTAACAAAACATGATGGATTTGAATTAAAAGGATTTGTAGATGCAGATTGGGCTAAATGTCTTACCACCAGAAAATATGTAACTGGTTATTTGGTTTATTTCAATAATTCTTTGATTTCTTGGAAAAGTAAAAAACAGTCTATAGTTTCGAGATCGTCAACTGAATCAGAATATAGAGCCTTAGGTTCTATTACATGTGAAATATTGTGGGTTTTGAAAGTTTTATTTGAATTAAATATTAAAGATGTTATTCCTGTTTCAGTATATTGTGATAATGATTCAACTATTAAGCTATCTCTTAATCCGGTTTTTCATGAAAGAACCAAGCATTTTGAAGTTGATCTTCATTGTATTAGGGAAAAATTTCAAGTGGTGTGTTGAAATTAGTAAAAATAAGTTCTTGTAATCAAAATGTTGATTGTCTTACAAAGTCATTAAGTGTTAAACAACATGAGTTTTTTATAAAAAGGTTGGGTCTTATTGATTTTTTTGTATAGAAAAATAATAAATATTTGATTGAGGGGGGATGTTGAAATATTAATGTTTATATGGCAATCAAATATTTATATGTAAGGGTTTATTGTGTTACAAGTTGAACTTGCAGGGTATTGTGTGAAATATGGTGTACAGGTTACACGCGGATCTTGTTGTTGGATCTTTCTTATATCTGGGTAAAACCGGAGCATAAAAGTGAAGAAATATTTTCTGGATGAGAGATAGAGTCATTCTTCCGATTTTAGATCTGAGTATTACGGTTTTGTAGCAGTTTGTCTCTCTCATTCATATCGAGTTCTTGTTCTTTGTTTACTGTAATCCATTTGTAATTAACAGATTGTATAAGAAAAAGATGAGTAGATTAGGTTGAGTGTTTTCGTAGTTGAGAGTAGAATAGGTTTTTTGTAGTGAGTTTTCAGTTGTATGTACATAAAAACCTTCTGTTTCTTTGTCATAAAACGATATAAGAAATGAAGATGTTGGGAATGATTTGATTGTCGTTTTTTAACAGACATGACTAGCTTTAACCAATTTATATAGTTTTTAATTTCATTTCAACTATTTTGAAAAATTCTATTTTATATTTACTGTTTATTTCCTTTAGTTTATATTATATTTACAATTTCATCACTATTAGTTTACTTAATTATAACTATAGAATAATATTAATGATTTTTTTTCATTGATTTTTTTTATTTTATTTTATTACATATAACAACTAGAATGTTTTATAATTTTAAACATAGAAGGATCAAATAATAAGTGTTATATTGGAAGGCCAAATGTTTAACACACAATTCAATCCAGTTCACAAATTTTAGCATAAACTTGATTGTAAAGTTGAGGATCTGATGTTTCACACACAATTCAAAAAAAAATCATGATTTTGTCATACTAAAGCACTTGGTTCACGATTGATATGGTTTAGACGCATCATTTCGAGACTAGTATTTGTCTAAATGTTGAGCGGATTAGGAGTTCAAAGGTTCTTGCAAATCTTTGAGTTCTCTTAATAAATAAACCTGCACATGACACTTTTGCGACGAATTATGGTAACAACTTTTGAACTTAAATAGACCGATAACTGCCTAATTGAATGTTAATATTGTTTTGTTTAACAGTTGGTTTGAAGAAAAACACCAGACCAAATAACACAAATCGTGTAACCCAAAAACCGCCTACTTGCCTGATGCTCACCCCTAAATAATTCTCCCGCTATTTTAAAAAGCCTAAAATCAGATAATGATACGTCTAAAAGTCCAAATGACTGTATGAAAGATGGCATCAAAAATCGCCCGTTTGATTTAATATTATTATAAGATTATATTATGTTTATAACTCTAAATATGTAATATATATTA
The DNA here is from genome assembly GCF_052625555.1 of Lactuca saligna. Classification (NCBI taxonomy): domain Eukaryota; kingdom Viridiplantae; phylum Streptophyta; class Magnoliopsida; order Asterales; family Asteraceae; genus Lactuca; species Lactuca saligna. The sequence goes on along the minus strand of NC_136420.1, from coordinate 62,847,586 downwards.
AAGATAATAGTATCTAAAATAAATGATCATATGTAGAAGTATTTATATTAAATATCATAAAAAGACTAAAATTGAATATATATATATATATATATATATATATATATATATATATATATATATATATATATATATATATATATATGATAACATAAATGTCAATTGAAAGGGTATTTTAGTCAATTTAACTAGATGTATAAAAGTTAATTTCCGGATTTTATGGATACTTTTTCTTATTTAAAAAAAATATTATTTTTAAGGATAATCATTCTGTTAATTCGAAAATCTGAAAAAATATGTTTGTAATTATGGTGTGCATTTTGACAGAATATATTTAAGAATATGAAATCAATTTGAAACATCCCAAAAATATCGTTCAAAAATTTCATTTTTAATTTATAAATAAAACCATACTAAACCAAATCATCTCAAAAACAATAGTGATAGTCTCTCAAACATCATATCAAAACACTATATCAAAAACACATGTCCAAACATCAGAGTATAAACATCCCAGGCTGAACAAATGGTGTATGTACTGCAATCATCCCGAGCTCTTCCCATTGCTACCGGAAGTACCTAAAACCAAAACTGAAAACAGTAAGCACGAAACTTAGTAAGTATCCCCAAACTACTATATACCGTACACATAATCACATATCAACATATAATGGGCCCCGCCCGACATCAAACTACATCCGACATCGGGTCCCGCCCGGCATTGAGCAAAGCTCGACGTACGTATGAGCATATCTACTAATACACATAAGCATAAGTATAAATCACCTAATCATAGACATATAAACATTCTTTAGGCCTCGCCCGGCATCGGACCGAGATCCAGAAAGTATAGAAACATTCCTCGGGAACCGCCCTAGTATCGGTCCGTAGTCTAGAACATACAGAAATAAACATATGCAGGAATCACAACGACATCAAGCATACAAACATTCATCGGGTAATGCCCCGACATTAGATCTAAATACGGAAAGTATATAAACCTACATCGAGCCCCGCCCGGCATCAGACCGTAGTTCGGAACATACTAACATACATAAACGGGCCGGCATTGGTACCTTTGACTTGTTCCTACAGGAGAAAACTCACCTCAAATGTCGGGTGAAATAGGTGTATGTCTCTACTCCTACAGTCGGCTCTACTCAACCCCTATACAAAAACAACCCCTTAAATACCCTTCCTCTCTCAAGACCCCTTCACGGATCAAAATTGGTCAAAGTCAAAGTCAGCGCTTGGTTAAAGTCAAAGGCAACACCCCGAGTTGACTCAACTCGTTGAGTTATTCTCCTGACTCGCTGATTCCCTTGCTAGTCATAGTCATGATAAAGCGAGTCAACTCGTCGAGTTCTACCCTTTTCAGAATCAGGACAAATCGACTCAACTCGTCGAGTTCCTCTATGGACTTGATGAGTTCCTCAATATGTGTGGGACATCTTAATGGATTAAGCCCCCACTCTTCAGATCTAAGCTTCATATGTCTCATATACATTGAAAATGTCCTTTCAAGGGTAAAGTTTCTAACATTACCTGTTATTAGCCTTACAAAATGGGTTTAGCTCAACCCTAATTCTTTAAGGCCTAGATCTTGATCAAAAATCCATAATACTACAAACTAAAGCATAAAAACCGAGATATGGACCCCAGACACTATATGAACACATAAAGTCCTTGAATTTCCTTTCATGTATGGCCTTTTAAGGCTTAAATGTCTAAAAGGACACCTTAAAGATTTCATTGGGCATCAAAGGACATAAAGTTTGCACCTTTATGCCCTGTAGGCACTCCATGGTTCCAGATATGATGATATACTCATTTGGGATGTCCATTTCCCAAGGGTCATGCTTCTTGGACCAAAAACTCAATAAAAGTGAAGATGAAGAGATATAAGCATACTATAGAAAATGTAGGAGCTTTATACCTCTAATGAACCCGAAATGAAACTAGACTTTTGGATTTAGTCTTCTCCAACACTTCCTTGCTCCTTCTTCAAGTTTCTTTCTCTTCAAAACCACAAGAATGCACCAAAATGACTCAAAGCTCTCAAAAGTGTATTAGGGTTTCGTGTCTAGGATTTGGGACGATGGAGGCTGCAAATGAGGCCAACCTTTGGAGGTTAAGGTGTTTAAATAGGGTGCTAAGCCTTGAAAATTAAGGTTTCATTGTGGCGGCCCTACTCGTCGAGTTTAGTCCCTCAACTCATCAAGTAGACTTTAAGTTCCGCGTCCAAATTCCATTCCTACTTGACGAGTTTCGGACCTCCAACACATCGAGTTCCTGTACAAAAATGAATAAATTGATTTAAAATACACACCAGGAACTTAGTGTTACAATTCTCACCCACTTGTCTTAGACTTCGTCCTCGATGTCTGATGCGTCGGGAAACAACTCTGGATAGTGCTCCCTCATCTCCTCATCAGGCTCGCAAGTCCACTCCGAGTCCTTGCGGTGCTACCACTGCACCTTTACCAGCTCAATTCTCTTGTTCCTCAGCTCTTTCGTCTTCCTGTCAAGAATGGCTACCAGTCTCTCGATGTAGTTCAAGTTGTCATCAACTTGTATATCCTCTAAAGACACTACTGCAAAGTCATCCACTAAGCACTTCCGCAGCTGAGAGACATGAATAGTGTTGTGGATTTGGCTGAGCTCTGCTGTAAGATCCAATCAATACACCACCTTGCCCATCCGAGCTATAACCCTGAAAGGACCTATGTATCTGGGGCCCAACTTGTCCCGCTTCCTAAACTGGATGACACCTTTCCAAGGTGACACCTTCTGGAGGACCATGTCACCCACTTAATACTCCAAGTCTGAACGACGCTTGTCAGAATAGTTTTCTGCTAACTATGAGAAGTCTAGAGCCTGCTCCGGACTTGTTGGATCCTCTCAGTGGTCTTGAGTACTACCTCAATACTCCCCATGACCCTCTGTATGACATCGCACCAACAGATTGGGGTCCTACACTTCTTCCCGTAGAGCATCTCGAAGGGAGGTCGATCTATGCTGGCATGGTAACTGTTGTTATACGAAAATTCTGCTAATGGAAGATACGTATCCCAACTGCCACCAAAATCCAAAACACATGTGTGCAGCATGTCCTCAAGATTCTGAATCGTCCTCTCGCTCTGCCCATCCGTCTAAGGATGGAAAGTGGTGTTGATGTGGAGCCGAGTACCCATCTCTTCGTGAAACCGCTTCCAAAATCTGGAAGTAAAATGGACGTCTCGGTCTAACACAACTGAAACTAGCACTCCATGACATGCCAACACCTCTCGAACGTAGATCTCGACTAGCTTCTCAGCCGATACACTCTCTTGGATCGAGATGAAATGAGAACTCTTGGTAAACTGATCCACGATGAACCATATTGAATGTACTCCATGCGCGGTCCTGGGAAGCTTGGTGATGAAATCAATGGTGATGTCTTCCCATTTCCACATGGGAATATCCAACAACTACATCTTGCCATGAGGTTGCTGGTGCTCGACCTTAACCTTCCTGCAGGTCAAGCACCGCTCCACATACCATGCTACGTTCCACTTCATGTAGGGCCACCAATAATCAGGGCGAAGACCCCAATACATCTTCGTCGCCCCGGGACAGATAGAGAACCTCGACTTGTGGGCCTCATCCATCAGAACCTTTCGTACCCCACTCCAGTACGAAACACAGACCCTCCCATGCAGGGTCAAGAACCCACGATTGTCATAGTCAAATGAGGCCACCTGGTCTATGATCCGCTCACACTTCTGGTGCTCCTCCTTGAGGCCCTCAACCTGCGCCTCCCGGATATGCTCTAGCAACGGAGTAACCTCTGTTATCCTCAAACATATGTGTCGAATCGGGGCCACCACTTCCTTGCAGTTCAGAGCATCGACCACCACATTGGTCTTGCTCGGGTGGTAAATGATCTCACAATCATAGTCCATCACCACATCTAACCACTGACGCTACCTCATGTTCAGATTTGGCTAATCCATGAGGTACCTCAAGCTCTTATGGTCCGTGTAAATGGTACAATGAACCCCATAGAGGTAATACCACCAAATCTTGAGGGCAAAAATAACAGTCCCCGACTCTAGATCATGTATCGGATAGTTCGCCTTGTGAGGCTTCAACTGCCTCGAAGCGTATGCTATCAGGTAACCATGTTGCATCAACACTGCACCCATACCCATGATCGAAGCATCACATTAAACCACGAAGTCGTCAATGCCCTCTGGAAAAGTCAGAATCAGTGCCTCACATAACTGTTGTCTGAGAGTCTTGAAGATTGCCTGCTGCTCAGGCCCCCAGCGGAATGTCACTGACTTCTTGGTCAGTCAGGTCAAAGGAACAACAATCTTGGAGAAATCCTGGATGAATCTTCTATAGTAACCCGTTATACTAACAAAACTCCAAATCTCAATTGGAGACCTCGGAACCTCCCACTACATCACGGGCTCTATCTTGGCTGGATCGACCAAAATACCCTTTTGGTTGACAAGGTGCCCAAGAAACTACACCTCACACAACCAGAACTCACACTTGGACAACTTTGTGAAATGTCTCTCCCTCCTCAGTGTCTCCAACACCTCCTTTAGGTGCTCCTCATGCTGCTCCTAAGTCTGTGAATAAACCAAGATATCATCGATGAAGACTATCACAGACCGATCATGCACAGGTATGTACACACGGTTCATGAGGTCCATGAACACAGCAGGAGCATTGGTGATCCCAAGCGACATCACCACGAACTCATAGTGACCATAGCGAGTCCAAAAAGTTGGCTTCTGCATATCGTCGTCTCTGACTCGCATCTGGTGATAACCCGATCAGAGATCAATCTTGGAGAACCAAGACGCACCCTGTAGTTGGTCAAACAAATCATCAATCCATGGGAGGGAATAATGGTTCTTCACCGTTACCTTATTCAACTCCCGATAGTCTATACACATGCGATGTGACTCATCCTTCTTCTTCACAAACAATACAGGGGATCCCCATGGTGAACTGCTCAGCATGGTAAATCCCTTGTCTAACAACTCTTGTAGCTGGGTAGAAAACTCCTACATCTCGGGAGGAGCCAACCGATATGGTGCCTTAGCTATCGGAGCTGCCCTAGGGACTAGGTCAATCCTGAACTCAACCTGCTTCTCCGGAGGTATCCTAGGAAAATCCTCTGGGAATATATCCGGGTACTCTCGCACGATCGGTACATCATCTATTATCGCCTTACCCTTATTCCGAGTATCCATAACATAGGTGACATATCCTGTGCAACCCTGCTGAAGATAGGGCCTAGCCCTCGCTGCTGAACATAAAGTTGGCCCACTCTGGGGCCTCTCGCCCTAAATCACTAACCCTCCCACACTAGGAGTCCGAACTCTCACTAGCTGCTGCTCGTAGTCGATCACCTCCCCATTGGGGCTCAATTGTCCATACCAACTATAACCTTATTCCCTCGCAGGGGAATAGGGACTAGATTCATAGAAAATTGCTCATCAAACAATTGCAGTGTACATCCTCAATGAACCCTCGCAACCTGAACGTTCTTGTTATCTGATATCTCTACATATAGTGGGCAGTCCAACGCTCCTGGAGCTCCCACAAATCATGTGCTAAGTGCGATCGATATAAAAGATCGGATAGCCCCCAAATCGAACAATCCTAGAGATGATATACCATTCACTAGGAATGATCCTATAATAAAACATGTAAACATAAGCGACAATCAATACAAATAAAGATATAAGGAGAGAGTACATACCCGTCACAACATCAGGAGCTGCACGTGCCTCCTTCATTGTAAGCTGAAAAGCCCTGCTCCTCGCCGTAGGTTCCTCAGCCCGACCTTGACGGCCATCTGTAATCCTTAGTGTCGCAGGAGTGGGTGCCACCACCTGTCCTGCTGCTGCTAAACTCGGACCTTGGGCCCTTTTTTGGCCAATCTGATTGTACTAAAAGTAACTCAAATCTGAAACTGCCATGGTGGTGGTGGTAACAGTACAATCCTTGCTCATGTGACCAGTCTCGCCGAATTTAAAGCAGCCCGAACACCCCCGCCATGTACGCCCCCTCATGCATCATGCTGCACTTGCCACACCGACTGCGACCCTGCTGGCTCCTCGATCTGTGATCTAATACCTTGGGATTTTTTTCCTAAACTACCTGTTTGAACCTTATTTGGTTTCCTCTTCCTCTCTATCTCCAAATCCAACTCCCTCTCTCGAGCCCTTGTAATCATATCTTCTAGCATCTTGTAGCTGGATCGGCTCACAAACTGGCAGATATCACTCCGCAACATCTCATGGTATCGGGCCGTTTTCATCTCCTCGTCCGCCACATACTGTGGAACAAGAAGGTCCCTCTCCCTGAACATAGCAGTGATGTCGGCCACTGTCTCCGTAGTCTGTTGGAGGTCCTGGAACTCCCTCGGAAGCTGTTGCACCTTAATCACAGGTGCAAACTCGGCCCTAAACCTGGCCGAGAAATCACTCTAAGTCATAGCGTCAATGCCAACATCACCAATATCATGACCAACCTCCTCTCGCTAGTCGTGTGCCCTATCCTTCATGAAACAGGAAGCAAGTCGGACCTTTTCCCCCTCGAGACGTTTGTTGGTACGGAAGGCGTTGGCTACATCCACCAACCACCTGCTGCTAGCAATGGGGTCTCGAGTCCTATGATAGTCAGGAGCTCCACAAACTATGAACTCCCTAAACGTCATCATTTGCAGCCCCATCATGGCCGCCACCTCGGTGCGGAATCCACTCAGTCTCTCATCCAAAAGCTCCAAGATACCCTCCTTGATTGTACCGAATATCACAGGAGTCTGGTTAATGATATTGCGCGTGACTTCAGATGAAATGAACTCTCTCACATGGTCATTTAGCTGTCCGACTCTAGAGTCCGAGCATGATCCCTTACAAGCGCCTGAAGTGTCAACTGGTCTAGTACGTAGCATCACCGTACTGAAAATACATCATAACAAACATCAGAATACTTATCTTAACTCGAGGGATCTCACATACTACAAGTTTCCTAGGTTCATCTCATCCTTCCTTGATTTGACTACGGATCCTCTGCTTTCAGTAGTACGGGCCCATACTACCTTCCACATATCCGTACTTTCCTCAATAACTGCCTTGACTCCACAAATCTCTTCTACTACTATCGCTTCACGCGCTAATCTCAGCCTAGGCTTGCCCTAGGGTAACCTTCGACCTACTCTCTGCCATCAATTGCATAAGAAGTCCTTGCCATCTCCCTTTAACTAGCTCGCGAATACCATTACATATCACTAAGACCAGATAATTCTTCGAATGAGAGGTCATACCCTACAATGGTTAGACTCAAACGAGAGCTACAAAATATAGCTAAACATATCCTTCTGAAATTATTTAGTCCTCGCAATATGTAACTTAAAGTATTCTTCTACTAGCTAGTTAAAGATAACTAGGACTCTTAAAAGCACAAAGCAAGCAACATTCAAGCATTAAGTAAACACAATCAAGCATACTCTACCCAGGCTATCATCTCACTGATTAATCATTACCAGTATACAGTTCAATAAGCTCATACAGCAGGCACATAAGGCATCCTTCCTAGATCCTTAGCCATAAACTAGCATTCAGTTCTCATACACATATAATAGGCATACAAGGCATCATTCCAAGATCCTTAGCCCTAATCTATCATGCAGTTCTCATAATCATATCATAACATAAACTTTTATGGGTAATATGTGAGTACTTACTTGAGCTCGGCCGATTGCACGCACCACGCCCTTTTTCTCTTTTCAAAATCCTTTTTTATAAAAATGGATGTATTTTTGAAAATCTTTATACCAAGTCCTTAGTTTGAGTCCAGACACACCCGCGAGTGTACCTGAATCCCTCAAACCAAGGCTCTGATACCAACTTGAAACATCCCAAAAATACGGCCAAAAAATTACATTTTTAATATATAAATAAAACCATAATAAACAAAATCATCTCAAAAACATAAGTGATAGTATATCAAACATCATATCAAAACACTGTATCAAAAACACATGTCCAAACAATAGAGTATAAACATCACAGGCTGAACAAATGGTGTGCGCACGGCAATCATCCCGAGATCTTCCCCTTCCTACCTGAAGTACCTGAAACCAAAACTGAAAATTGTAAGCACAAAACTTAGTGAGTCTCCACAAACTACCACATACCATACACATAATCACATATCAACATATCATGGGCCCCACCCTGCTACATAGGACCCTGACTGGCATCGGCCTTGCCCGACTTCGTTCATCGCCCGACATCAGACTACATCCAGCATCGGGGCCCACCCGACATCGAGCAAAACTCGACATACGCATGAGCATATCTACTAATACACATAAACATACACATAAATCACCTAGTCATAGACATATAAACATTCCTTAGGCCTCGCCTGGCATCAGAACGAGATCCGGAAAGCATACAAATATTCCTCGAGAACCGCCCCGGCATCAAACCATAGTCCGGAACATATAAAAATAAATACATGCAAAAATCGCAAAGACATAAAGCATAGAAACATTCATCGGGTACCGCCCCGCCGTCGGATCCAAACCCGGAAAACCTATAAACCTACATCAAGCCCCACTCGACATCAGGCAATAGTCCGGAACATACCAACATACATAAACGGGCCGACATTGGTGCCTTCGACCTGTTCCTACATGAGAAAACTCGCCTCAAATGTCGGGTTAAATAGCTATACGTCTCTGTTCCTGCAACCGACTCTACTCACGCCCTATAAAGAAACAACCCCTTAGATACCCTTCCTCTCTCAAGACCCCTTGACGGGTCAAATGTGGTCAAATTCAAAGTCAAATTTAGCGCTTGGTCAAATTGAAAGTCAACACCCCAAGTTGACTTAACTCGTCGAGTCATCCTCATGACTTGCCGAGTTCCCTTGCTACTCATAGTCGTGATATAGCGAGTCAACTTTTCGAGTCCCTCCTCAGACTCGTCGAGTTCTACCCTATTCAGAATCTGGACAAACAAACTCAACTTGTCGAGTTCCTCTATGGACTCAACGAGTTCCTCAGTGTGTTTGGACCATCTTAATGGATTAAGCCCTTACTCTTCAGATCTAAGCTTCATACGTCTGATATACACTGAAAATGTCCTCTTAAGGGTAAAGTTTCTAACTGTACCCATTATTAGCCTTACAAAATGGGTTTAGCTCAAACCCTAATTCTTTAAGACCCAGATCTTGATCAAAAATTTATAATACTACAAACTAAAGCATAAAAACTAAGATCTGGACTCCATACACTATATAAACACGTAAAGTCCTTGAATTTCCTTTCACGCATGGCCTCTCGGGGCTTAAAAGGCTAAATTGACACCTTAAAGCTTGCATGGGGCGTTAATGGCCATAAAGTTTCCACCTTTATGCCATGTAGGCCCTCCATGGTTCCAGATTTGATGATATACTCATTTGGGACGTCTATTTACCAAGGATCACACTTCTTGGACCAAAAACTCAATAAAAGTGAAGATGAAGAGATCTAAGCATACTATAGGAAAGACCGGAGACCTGCTACTCCCATGGACCTTTCGGACTGTCGTGTCCTCCTCCGCCTTCTTCTGCCACCGCACTGTTGCCGTAACAGCCATTTCGGGCAGCTATTGCGGCTGGTGTTTTCCATCTGCCTTGCGCCACCACGAGAGTGGCTGAAGTCGTGGTGCGCTTTGGTGTTGGGTTCACGACGAACATGTTTGGGTGGTCGTGTGTTGCTAGGCCGAGACTCAAGAAGCTCACCACCACGGTGAGGTGATGGCTGTCATTGCAAATCTCGCCGCCTGACACCATTCCTTCCAATTTCTGACGTCACTACCATCGTGAAGCAGCTGCTGCCGCTGCCATGAGCCACTAGGTGGGTGGCTGAACCCTTGAACAAATTGGAATCGATCGTGTATGTGTATTTTAGTGAGTGTGTGAAGTTGGTATTTTGCATTTTAACTTTGTAACCGGTGATTAGAATAATGAAAAGAAACCCTAACCACCACCGTGAGGTAGTGGTTGCCGCCTCCTGCCGTCACCGGCTGCCGTATCAGGTGGCGGTGTGCCTTGTTTGGATTGTGACTCATTTGGAATGTTTGGACAAAGGGACTAAAATCCTAATGGGCCTAATGAACCCTAATTGATCAAAAACCTAGCTATTGGGACTATTGGGCTAAGATGGGGTTGGAAACCCTCATACTGGATTTATAGGCTTCGACTTATTGGGACCCACATTTGGGCCATTGGAATTGGACATTGTATTAAGCCCAATCACACCATATGATTGTTGGGTTTTGAGCATTCTAACACTCCTAAGTGTACATGCAACCCTGAATACCTTGGATCTATATTTTCTCTATTATACATGCAAATATGAATATTCCAAGGTATTACCCTAACTAGCATACAATCTTTGATACTTGGGTAATAAAATAGATAGAATACATACCTTGTTGATGTAGCTTAACTCCATGATGCTCGAGAGCCTAGTGCCCAAGTGTGACACCTCAAATGGTTCACACAACATCATCAACACTTGTATTAACCATGAGAAGAAGATACTCCATGCTCAAATTGGCTAGCCCTCATATATGTCTCACTAGTGCCAATTTCTTGAGCTAAAGGGGTCTTTATATAGTGTGGCTATTAGGGTTACACCATGTAACTCATGACTTTACCCATTCCTTATGCTCCATGGGTTTTAACCTCCATGGAGTATCCATGGGTCACCACATGGGTTAAACCCAACATAAGGAATCTTGGATCATAAGCCCACATATATAAGAATTAATGATTTACACAATCAATCCTCATATATTTAATTAGTCTCTTTTGATCACTAAATTAAGTCCAAATTAATTCTTGATAAATACTAATTAAATAACATGATTTCATATTAATATATTAGAACTTATAATATATTAATATCTCACAAATGTCCTCTTCTCACAAACGGTCTATCCAAATGTTTTGATGTCATGCAACCCAAATGGACCATGCCGACTTGGTTCAAGTACATACCAATTATAGTTATGGACTTACATTAATCCAACAGTCTCCCACTTGGATAATTCTAAAACTGTTATTGATTATGACTTCAAAACCTAACTGGCAATCGTAGCTCTCAAAAGCCTTTATCGAAATCTGACCTTGTCTATGAACTCTGACCTTTGTCAATGACTTGTCCATTAGATAAGGGATCATATGTTCCTCCATTCTAGATATCATATGGACTGAGACATGGATTATAAATCATTCTCTCTGTCCATTTGTTGTTTTAAGATTTCCGATTCATAACGACTGACTGATTGAACATATCAAATCAGTCCTGGCTTGGCCAAGCACTCACATGTATCATCATTATATCATCGAGGGGCCCACAGATATCGCTTTTATCCTGAAGGTAAAAGGAATGGACAAAGTTCGACTCATATGGCTTATTCTACTACTTATTGAATCATACATAAAGGCACGTTTTATAACATTGAGTTACCAATGCGTTTTTGTGCAATAAATGTATAACCAACTCATAGTAACAACTCAAATCTCTAGGTTTCAAGAATATAAGATATTATCGTCTCATGATCACTCGTGATAAAATCCATGAAGTAATTCCAATAAGCGCGGGTTGAATCCAATACTCAGAACTTATGAGCACTCATGAGTGTTGTAGCACTACTTTGTCCAACATCTTAGACCTCTACAAGCCAACCCATGACAATCTTGATTCATACCTACTTCCAACATATGACCGACTGTGGATGGTTTGAATAACTTAGTCATTCGGGAAGAATGACCTAGTTTATTCTGGAAGTCAAAACATGCAAAATGAAACACAAGAATAATTGAATCTGACATGGTATCAAAACTTATGAATATAAATAAAACACCTTTTATTTATCACCATATTGATTACTCATGATTAATTGTTTCGGTTTTATCAACTTTATACTTGAATTAAAAACACTAGCTGTCCCATGCTCCAAGCATGTACACTATGTTTTTCTAAACAATAGCTTTTCCATACACTAAGTATGCACTCTATGCTTGACTATGATCCTTACTTTGTGAAATAAACCAATTGAACATAATTTCAATGATTCTAATTTCACACTCCTAAATCCTTATCGAAAATGTAAGAAATCCAAATTCCTATCATTTATCGAAATCTTTTAGATTTTAAGCTTATATGCACAGATCCTCTTGTAATAACTATGTACAAAGTCACAAAGACTTGTGAAAATATATTACAGAGTATTCCAATGGAGATCAATTCCATGGAAAACATCTTTCTTGCATTAAGTTTTCTAATCTTACATAGATTTAATAACTTCCACCTATGATACATTCCCATTTTGACTATCACTTCTGAATAATAGTTGCCTCTTTTCAGAATATGTCAATATGGTCCTTCCAAAAATTAACACTATACTTCCAACTGTCCCTGAGCAACCAATCTTTGGTAAACTTTAGATTGTCCTCGACAATTTCTTAATCATTTTAGTGATATCCAATTCTAGACCTTTTCCCTCTAAAAGCTCCAGGCATTTGGAAAATTTAGAAAGGATGAATATTATAGCACATGCAATCAATCCTATATCTGAAGCATATGGGACACGATTTATGATGTCTCACATAAAGACATGATACTAGACTAGTCCTTTTGCTACAATATTTCTATTTGCCAAGTTCTCATAATTTAGATTATGAAAAGGGATGTCGTAACCATAATCGAATTTTAGAACACAAATAATAGACCCGTGTATAGAATTTCCTTATGTTGAGCCATTCCAACACAAAATTCATATATATCCTTGACTAAATATGATTAAAACCTATATATAAGCTTTTACAATTGAAATGAAGTATAATTTCTTCTCCCTTAATTATAGCAAAACAACTTTTTCAACCCCTGCAACCTCACAAATTGAAACTTTTGTTTTCTATAATTAACATTGCTAACTTGAAATACTTATCATAATTATCATGCTCCCACTAACATGATGATTATTAGCATAACACATATGCTCCCACTAGCTTTGACATGTACTCAGAAATCAGCTCTAGAAGTCAATACTTTACTGACTTTCTTACCAAAGTTCAGATTTCTGAGATGAGATTGCTTTGATAAGACTTTATCAAAATCATACACCTTATCTCAGATAGCTCACTCTCTCTCTCTCTCTCTCTCTCTCCCAGACACACATACACACACAACAACAACAAGGCATTATAGGCGAGATTCCTAGTGAGATGGTAGGGGCGGTATTAGCAAATCCAACAAGGATGAGTCGATAGCAAAGACATACCTAATTCCATTAGTGGAACTGTATATGTAACAAAGAAAAGTGGGACTATAAATACTCTGTAACAAACACCATTGATCTTGGGTCTTGATATTTTTGAGTCATAACATGTTTGGTTTTGTGGGTCATTTTTGTTGTTGGTTTTTACTCAATTCTTGGTTTGTAATTATTTCCATTAGAGGATCATGGATTTATAAGATTTCATAAAGGAGTTATAGACAATGAAGCAATGAAAAGCAAGCCTTGAGCCTACTATATATCTGACTCCATTTGGGTATTCTAACTAATATTCAGTTTTTAGTAAATGCGAATTTTTTTTAAAGCAGTAAAACACATTTATTCCTAAAGTTCAAAATCTTGGAAACCTTTGGGTTGCATTTGAAATCTCTTGCAAATCACCAGATTTTGCAACAAAATCTTGACCTGAGGTTTAAATTTTTTATTTTTTACTTTTACCCTTTTAGGTACTAACTTAAGCATTAGAATATTTCAGCAATTTAAAAGTCGAAAGGATTGACAATCTGTCCTCTAGATTCATGGTTCGATCGTTAAGGGGCAAGTTGGACCAGTTTACCCTTGCTATAGGTTTGGTTAATTTCCAACAAAGTTTCATTGCTCACTGCATCTACTAACTGTTAAAAAAAAAGTTAAAAGTATAATCTTCAATGTTTTGGTTAGTTTCGAATATTCATCACCCAAGTTTAGTGGTTTTCCCCTCTTTTGTATGTTTTTACCCCTATCCCAAACTTCACATTTTATGGGTGAGCTCAAAATCTACCTTGGTGTAGCCCCTACTAATGAAATGATGATTTCATTTTTTTTGCAACTGATGTATACATACATACTCAAGACTTATGAATTGGCCTACTTTTTAAAGTACATCCTCAAGTCTTTTTTTGTTGGTTTACTAAAGAAAAATCAGAGATGGGGAAAACGGCTCAATTGATGCTTGATTTTGTCATGCTTTGTATTCAACCATGAAAGTAATTGGTTGTAGTGTTCATTTTGTTGCTTTGTATTCAATGAGGAAATCTTTTGTTTGGTTATTTTGATGATTATTTAACTGTTTTATTAGTTATAACTTTGCTTCAACGAACTCAATTGCAATGAAATAGACCGAAAAAACGGGATTGACTATATTGTTTGGTGTTAACAAGTGATTGACCTTATATTAAAGAACTTGATTTCTACTAGCAGGCCCGACCCAATACGGTGGGCAAGCTGGACAACGACCCCGGGCCTCATAACGGGTTGGGGCCCCAAATTAATTCGACTTTATATATATATATATATATATATATATATATATATATAAATTGTTTTGCAAAAATATTCAAAATACTCTCAAATTATCTGGTTAGGACTTGCATCTTGATATCAAGCGACCAGGGGGCCACTGTTCTACACGCCTTCCAATCTTTTTATGCATTTACTCGCCTTCCAATCTTTTTATGCATTTTTAACTTCCAAGTTTTAACCCAAAAATATACACAAAGGAAAATATGATGTTTAAAATATTGTTTTTCTTTTTTCATATACGGCCACATAGATAAATATTGTGGCCCACATTTCAAAATCTAAATTCGATTATGCTAATCGTTTTTCTTTTTCATATTTTCATTATTAACCATAGATATTATTTAAGTGCACAACTTATTTTCCATTTTCTACTAAGATACTTGATATTAATGTTGCCTTTCTTGTTAAAGCTTTTATCTTCTCACTGTAGTATTATCTATTTGTTAGTAAAAGATACTTTTATAGTTTGAAAATCAAGTATTGAATCCTAAATTTTTAGTAAGCGTTAATTAAAATACTGTAAAAACATATTAGTTATTTTATTTTTAATATATTTAATCAATCAAATTATATATGAAATAGTATCTTTTGAATATTCCTCTTTTCTATTTTTTCGGTTTTTATATGAATAAAAAGCTAACCGAAAAATTGGTTTTTTTTAAGACTTAAAAAACAAAACCGTTGTTTTTCAGTTTGTTCTGACTTTCGCTTTTGGTTCGTCATTTGTTTTTTTGCACATCTTTACAGTTGAATTGGTTTTTTATGTAGCTAACACCCCTAAAAACCAATATACTTTTGGCAATATAATTTTTTTAATAAATAATAAGAGGCCTCTTTTTTGTTTTCACCCCGGGCCCAAAATACGTTAGGACCGGCAGTAGAATTTTCTATGCCACAATATTTTTCTTATTATATTATTGATAAATGTGAAAAATATTATAAAAATGCCAATATTCTAACTATTTTTGTATTAATGTTATTAATCTATAATAGCATGTAGTAAAAAGAAATATGCATGTGTATGCCATATTACATGGAAAACTAAAACAAAGCTGATATAGTCTATTTACAAGGTGTTTTTGAGTAATAAATTATAATATTACATTATAATTGTTAAAGTTTTGAAAACAAGAATGCAAAACAAATAACCAAAATAACTTTTTGATTAATTGGAAAATCACTCAAAACCAATGTTTTTACAATCTGTTCTCATAATCATAAACTCGATTATAGATAGGTATATATATAGCCTAACAAACCAACTTGTATTAGACTAGTAAACTTATGACCAACTTGCCATAAACTAAACTTTCCATAAATTAGATTGCTTGGTCTCCAAGTCCTCATCGACTTAGGCTTCCAACAATCACCCCCGAATCTCTAAGTCCTTCTAGAGAATTCTTCAACCCGATCCGTATTTAAAAAACGGATTCGTCACTGTCGTCACATTCCGAAAAATCACCGTCTTTTAATTTTTGGAGTCGTTCCGGACATTCAGAAGCAAAGTGACCCGGTTTGTCACACCGAAAATAAATCACCTTAGATCGATCTTTTTCCCTATTTTTCCGATTCTTCCCACAACAACAATTACAATTTTTGCAATCAGAATTAGAATTGGACAGTTTATTGGGCCGACTGCTTTGAGAAACCCTATTATTCCCTTTGGGCCCGCCTGATCCGCCCGACCTGGATAACCCACTATATCCGGATCCACTTGACCCATTAGTCCCATTAAACTCATTTGCTTTATTAGACCCAATCGATCCTTTCCAATTTCCCTTCGTTCCCGATGAGTTACCCCCACCAGTCGACGACCCACCTCCATCTCCGGTCGATTTTTCGGCAAATAGAACCCTCGATTGTCCTTCTCCAGCATCGACTTCCCTTATTCTTTCTTCATATGCCTTCAATCGAACCACTACGTCTTCAAACCCTACCGATTTTAAATCTAGTACCTGTTCAAGAGATGCAACGATGTGAATGAAGTTTCTGGGTAATGATTTGAGGAATTTCTTCACTAATTTTGATTCCTCAATCGTTTCTCCTAATGCCGACGATGTAGACGCGATTCCGGACAGCTTTCCGGCAAAGTTATCGATTGTTTCTGACTCGAGCATCTTCAGGCGATCGAATTCCGACATCAAGGTTTGTAATCTCGCTTCTTTGACTCTATCTGCGCCCACATTACGTGCTCTAATCGCATCCCACAATTTCTTGGCTGAATCCTGATCTCCAATCTGCATTATGAGGTTTTCTGGTAGGGCTTGATATAGCAAACCCATGGCAAGGCAGTCCTTTTCTTCATTGACATCGGTTCCTGGATCAATCACAGTCCAGGCTTTGTGGATGCGTAAGACAACCTTCATACGCATTGCCCACACGGTGTAGTTAGTGGATGTGAGCATCGGACACAAAACTGAGGTTGTCCCAACCTCCTTCACTCTCACCGAAGCTTCTCCTTCTCCCCCTGTATCTGTCATGTTGACCTGACTCGTCAACAGGTACAAATCGATCTCACAGCTTCTCAACCTAAGCTCTGATACCAATTAAAGTTTTGAAAACAAGAATGCAAAACAAATAACCAAAATAACTCTTTGATTAATTGGAAAATCACTCAAAACCAATGTTTTTACAATCTGTTCTCATAATCATAAACTCGATTATAGATAGGTATATATATAGCCTAACAAACCAACTTGTATTAGACTAGGAAACTTATGACCAACTTGCTATAAACTAAACTTTCCATAAATTAGATTGTTTGGTCTCCAAATCCTCATTGACTTAGGATTCCAACAAAAAGTATATATAACAAAAGAAACTATATTGCACAATACCAAAATGAACTCAAAATTTTATTTTGTGAAGCATGACGTGTAATCGTGTATAATGTGAAAGACCAAATGTTTCTAAAAGAGAACAAATTGATGCAATGAATTATTCACCAAAAAAATTACATGTCATCCATCGAAAAAAATATAAACCTATGAAAAACGTTTCTGTAAAGTAAGAACATGAATTCATGAAACACGCTTAACTAAAGTACGAATATCTATAAAAAAAACGCTTCCATAAAAAACTAATGATATTTAACATTTATTCACTTAAAATATCATGAGCAAAAAAAGTAGTTATATCTTAAATAAGATAAATTTTAAAAATTATTCAATTGAATTACTAAAAAAACAAAAGTTATACAAGTTGATCACCTTATCAAATCATACAAATTATCCATGTTCCGAAAACCTCAAACCTTAAATACAATTTGATTTGTGGTTTTAACTATAAACTCCACCACAAACACACATAATAATAAAAATTTTAAAGGAAAAAAAAACAAACATGAAATAAAACTTACTTAACTAACGATTATTTTTTGAACAATTCTTACTGATTTTATATTTGTTAGTATGACCTTTACTTATAAGTGTTTAAACGTAGTAAATTATTTGTGCAAAATAACTAGTCAACTCTAGAAACTAATTTATGAAAAAATTATTAGCATCCGTCGTTTAGCGCAGGTAAATGGCTAGTCAGTGAATATATATAATCTATTTCCTGACAGTTAAAAAAAATGGCCCAATCACAGCAAGAGACAGGAGGTGGGGAAGCCTCCCTCACTCAGCTCCTACAGCCGGCTTCCTGCACCCTCGGTATTGTGTAGCAAGGTGCGGGTAAGCTTTCCGCTCGTTCTTCCGGTTGTATACCCTTGAGTCTTAGTATTTTGAATATCATAGTCACCAGTGGAATTATCGAGTAACAAAGTGGAATTATCGAGTAACAAGTTCACAAATAACGAGTATAATCCGCGAACTGGATGATCATTTAGGTGATAGATGAAGTAAATAGTCAAGCAGTTGAGATTTTATTAGTCATTTTATTGCATAGCTCTATCTAATTGGCATACCTTCATTTCCAAATTTTATTCTTTTCTTTCCTTTCCGTATATGCTAATTCCTTCACTCTTTGCACCATTCATAACCTATTGCTCTTATGGTGACAGGCAAGAAAGGGGGAAGCTGAAAATTTGAGTTTACAAGAAAAAGGGGGAAAACACCTTTATCTCCTTCCATTTGAAGGTGTCCGTTCACCATTCTTTATCGTAGGAAAGGACATAAGTCCATGAAATAAGACAAACACCCACATGCACGAACAAACCTGCATGCATGAAAGCTACGGCTCTCAAAAGTAATGTGTTGTGATGAAATTTTGTCAATAATTCATCCGCTTGTAGTAGCGAAAGCGATCCATCATCTCTTGTTTATGTAAAAGTTTCCAAAATATTAATCACATCCGCATTACGCCATTACTCCATCCATGTTCTTTCACCTTCCAATCATATCCTCACAATTATTTCAATTATTATATATTTATTACTGCTAGCATAATTTTATTATGACCACGTCCTATTTGTCTTTTCACTGAAAACAAAACATTATTCTTATAAAATACATACAAACATCCAATTATGAGGAGTTTGACTTATTTTGCAGCTAGTAAATATGGTCGGGTTACAAGGAAATTTTATGTAATTTTAAAAGTCGATCGATTGTTTTTTTTATACAAAAGCGATATGGGTGAAAGCTCCGATGACGTTGCATGATCATTAGGATGTTATTAGTTAGCGTTTTTATATGATAACAGAATAATATGCTTATATGCCTAACAATCATTGTGATGCAAGTAATGGATAGCGATAGATGTCGATGCACTATTACACCGAATTTCGGTTTCCTACAAGAGGAAATTGAAAAACATGTTTCTATTACATAAAGTAAAACACTATTTCACAATATTAATCGTGTTCGCAGAATGTATCTATAATATGATAAAGTAGGATTTAGATAATGACAATTAAGGAGAATTATAAAAGCCTCAGTAGCATTTAGATAATTTCTGTTAAGTATTGGGCCTATTCAAATCAAGTTGTTAGAAAGGTATTGAAATAAATGATATCCGTAAATCATCCGTTTCACATTTTCAAAAGTCTTTACATTAGTTGTTGAAATACTCGTGGCAAGTGTATGTTTTGACAACTCTTACGTCACTCTTGCACGAGGTCACATTATTTTTTCTTTCACCCGGTTAATAAATAGAAATTACTATCAATTTTCACTACCTCTCATCCCTTATTTTTTTAATATTCAAATATATGTAAATAAATAACTCTTAGGGTAATTAACTTTTGCGTTTGTACTCATTTGACCCCTTTCCTTTTTTTTTGTATTTAAGATACCATCGAACTGTTAACAATGATAACCAGAGAATAAGCAAGAAGATTGTATTTTTCTATGTTACAATTTGAACATATATGACACCTTTATTTATAGGTGTTATACAAGAATTAAAAAAAGGAAGTTATTAAAGTATTCTGCTATGTTACAGCCTGTAATTCCCAAGTAAATATTGAGCTGGGATATGAACAGAAGATTGGTCCCATGATTGGCTCACCCATTTGACTTTCCTTTCTAACACTCCCCTTCAAGTTGAGTAGTGGGATCTCCAATGCTTAACTTGGCTAGACATTCGTTGAATATTCTTCTGTTAACTGCCTTTGTCAAGATGTCAACTCGTTGATCTTTTGATTTGACAAATTTGAACTCTATTATTCTTGCCTCTAGTTTCTCTTTGATAAAGTGTCGATCCACCTCCACATGCTTAGTTCGATCATGTTGCACTGGATTTTCTGAGATTTGAATTGCTGCTTCATTGTCACATATGATCTTACTGGTTTTGGTTTGGAGAAGGCCCATTTCTTTTAGAAGCTTTCGTATCCACATAATTTCTGCCAGTCCTCGGGCTATTCCTCGAAACTCTGCTTCTGCACTGGACAAGGAAACAACCTTTTGTTTCTTGCTTCTCCATGTGACAAGGTTTCCACCAACCATAGTGAAATAACCTGATGTTGACCTTCTATTCCCTTTATCTCCTACCCAGTCTGCATCCGTATATCCTTGGACGTCAAGATGACCATTTGGTTTAAAAAGAACACCATGACCAACTGTCCCTTTTAGATACCTAATAATTCTCCATACAGCTTCCATGTGAGAGATATGAGGTTGATGCATGAATTGACTGACCACTCCTACGGCGTAAGCAATGTCTGGGTGAGTATATGAGAGATATATTAATTTTCCTACTATCTGTTGATATCTTTGTTTGTCTGCTAACTTTGCTCTTTCTTCCATATGAAGTTTTAGGTTAACTATCATAGGAGTATCTACCGGTTTACATTCCACCATTCCTGTTTCTGTCAATAAGTCGAGGATATATTTTTTCTGGCATATAAAGATGCCTTGCTTAGACCTTAGAACTTCTATTCCAAGAAAATACTTAAGTCTTCCCAAGTCTTTCATCTCGAACTTGGTGAACAAGTTTCTTTTTAACTTTATCATTTCTTCCTCATCGTCTCCGGTAATAATCATATCGTCAACATAAACGATCAAACACGTTAGGTGATCACCTCTCCTTTTTAGGAACAAAGTATGATCTGAGTTACTCTGTTTAGAACCATAACTCTTCATAGCAAGCGTAAACCTTCCAAACCAAGCCCGAGGAGATTGTTTAAGACCATAGAGTGATTTATTCAGCCGACATACTTCACCAGTTTTAAAAATTCTCTTTGAATCCAGGAGGGCTTCCATATAGACCCCTTCTCTTAATTCTCCATGAAGAAAAACATTTTTTACGTCTAATTGATGGAGAGGCCATCCTTTATTGGCAGCAATTGAGAAAAGAACTCTTATTGTGTCAATCTTTGCAACTGGGGAGAAAGTTTCAGAGTAATCAATCCCGTATGTTTGAGTATACCCTTTAGCAACTAGGCGGGCTTTATATCTTTCAATTGTCCCATCTGGTTTATGTTTAACTCTGAATACCCATCGACATCCCACCGGTTTTTTTCTTGTTGGAAGAGAACATTTCTTCCAAGTTTCATTCTTAACCAAGGCTTCCATCTCACTTTCCATTGCTTCTTTCCATTTCTTTGATGCCATGGCTTGTTCCACGAAGTTGGGAATTTCTTCCATGTACAAGGAGGATGTAAAAGCTTTAGCTTCCTTTGATAAATTCCCATTGGCTATGTTTTCCATAGGATACTTTACGTTTCTGTTTGGTTGCTTTTCTGGAGAGTATCGTTTTGGGGGAACTCCCATGTTTGCCCTAGGTGGAAGAGTGTATCTTCCGGTTGTTTCTTGATTATGACTCGAGGTTTCTTGATTATCTTGTTCTATTTACTGATCATTATGATTAGATATTTCTAACTCTCCCGAAGGATCATTAGATGGAAGATCTTGAGAGGAATTACTAGATGAAGGATCATGAGAAGCACTTACCTCGGATGACGTCAGGTTGGGAAGATTTTGTTCAGTGACAATGATCCTTGGTCCACCGGATTGTGAGGAGCTTGATGACTCATTTTGTACACTGTGATTGATTTCCCCTGATGACGGTATCCATTTTAGCCAGCTTAGTGTGTCAATTTTTTCTTTCTCCCCTTGACCACTTAATTGGGAATTGTAAAAGAATCCGGTTTCCAACAAATTACAGTTCATTGTAGTGAACATATGACGCCTTTTGGGTTATAACACCGATATCCTTTTTGGTTGATTCCATATCCCACAAAGACACATTTTTCGGCACACGAATCGAGTTTGCTTCGGTTATTTTTGGGTATGTGGACAAAAACTGAACAACTAAAGACCTTTGGTTCAAGAGTGAGGGGAGGAGGAAGTGTAGTGAATTCAGTTAGGGTTTGGATGGGAGTTTTAAGATTAAGGGCTTTGGTTGGAAGATGGTTAATGAGGTAGGTGGTTGTGGCTATGGCTTCAGGCCAAAAAGACTTTGGGACTTGAGATTCAATCAAAAGTGCACGTGTTATCTCAAGAAGGATACGATTTTTCCGTTCGGCTACCCCATTTTGTTCTGGGGTGTGAGGACATGAGGTTTGGTGGATTATTGCCTTTGTTTGACATAATTGTTTCATGGGTTCATTGACGAATTCTCCCCCATTGTCAGATCGAAGGATTTAAATACTCTTTTTGAATTGATTTTGAATTATGGTATAAAATATTGTGAATTTTTCAAACACCTCTGATTTCTGTTTTAAGAAGTAGATCCAGGTCATCCGAGTACAATCATCAACAAATATAACAAAGTATCGATAATTGTGCCCACCACATGCTTCTGCCGGTCCCCATACATCAGAGTGGAAAAGTGAAAACGGAAACTTAACCCTAGTATTGTTTGGTTTAAACGTATGTCTGTGATTTTTGGCCAAAACACATGTTTCACATTTAAACTCTTTATTGGAAGGGAATAGTTTTGGAAATAAAAGGTGTAAGTAACCAGTAGAGGGATGCCCCAATCTTCTATGCCATAACCAAGCTTCTCTATCAATACTTCCATGAGCTAACATCACAGTTCCTTATTGAGTCACCTCGTCCACATAGTACAATCCATGGCGCTCAGTGCCACGCCCAATGATCATTCCCGTCCTGATGTCCTGTAAGATACAAAAAGTGGGGTGCATTAGAACTGAACAATTTAACTCTTCTATAACATGGCTTAATGATAGAAGTTTATGTGATAGAGATGGTATATAAAGGCAATTTGATAATTTCATTGTTGGTGAAATTTCAATTGTTCCTCCTCCTTTCACATGTACAATACCCCCATCTGCAGTTTGAATGTGTGTTTTTATAGGTTTATATTTTGACACAAAATCTGAGGATTCAAATGTCATGGTGTCAGTGGCACCACAGTCAAGGATCCAAGAATTATCTCTTTTTTTTCACATTCTTTTGCAATATTTGCTTTCCCAATTAAATTTTCATTTTCTCCTCTAAAGGATAATAATGGATCCCTGCCATTTAGCAATTGTAGAATTTCAGGGGAGAAAAATTTTGGGTTTAAAAGGGATGAAGATGGAGTGTTAATTTTCAAACTATAAGGGTTAGAATTGGTAGGGTTTGAGTTAAAAAACTCAAACCCTTTACCTGCATCGTCACCTCCTTTCTTTTTTACACCGATTGCTAATCCCCCAAATCCCTAATCTCCTATGGTGCTTTTCTGGTAGTCACCATTGTTGTTTGCAGTGTTTGCATTACCCATGATGGTGGCTGCCCTCCCTTTTTCTTTGCTTCCCCGTTTGTGTCCATCATTCCACCATTTCGGGTATCCAACTATTTTAAAACATTGTTCTTTGGTATGTTTAGTCATACCACAATGTTCACGCTTGAGTTGGGATTTATCTGCCCGAAATGATGATCCATATCGTTGCCCTTCTGACCGGCGATGTCCTTTTGTTGCAAGCCCTAATCCTCCGATCTCGTTGGGTCTAGTAGCAACTAGACCAATGGCCACGCCTTGATGAGATGAAGAGTCCGCTGAAGTTGCTCCCAGAATATTCTGGTGAGCGGTTTCTTTTCTAACTACTGCATAGGCGCCTTCTGCTGATGGAAGAGGATCCCACCGTAGAATTTCTCTTTTGATTGGGTCATACTTGCGATCAAGAGCATTTAAGAAATGGAATAAATTTTGTTCGGTTCTTATCTTGTTATATGTGGTGATGTCTTTTGCACTGGTCATTGGATTGGGGTCTCTTCTTTCAATTTCTCCCCAAATTCCCTGCAATACTATCCAGAAATCTTCCAAAGGTACACCATTTTGCTTGAGTTCATTAGCTTTGACATAGAGATCGAAGGTCTGGAGTTTGTCCTTGACACTACTATACGTAACCACGAGTGCATCCCACAGCATTTTTGTCACAACTATAAATTTTGAGCCATGTAATCTATGCATTCAAGTACATGTGAATCAAAAACCTCAATCAAATACAAGATACAAGTACTATAAGTAGTCATCAAACAATTGGAGACCCTAGAAGTTCTTGTTAAGTCCATTTAGGACTAGGACTTCCTTATTGGATCCAAATGGACCAATGAATTTCCAAATTGGACTATCATGGGTTTAGGACCCTAATTGGGTTCTAATTGGACCCACATTCGTTTATTGCAATATTTTGGGCTAGGTAGAACCTAGAATGAAATAAAACACAAGTTTTGATCCATAATTTAACCTAACCTAGCTTAATAAAGCATAAAAATCACAATTTTATTTTATAAGGCCAATAAATACCCTAAACTACCTCTAATGTTGGGCTTAGGGGCAAAGAGCCCAATTTTTCCTTCTTCTCTCCCCATTCTCGGCCCAATGCATGAGCCCAAGAGGAAAGGAAGCATGTTGACTTGTGAGTGACACCTCACTATTATCTAATGGATTTCTAGGCACATATCACATACCTCCATGCATGTATCACTTCAAATATCACTTCCTCTCTTCTCTCTTCCCACTCTCGGCCGAATCCCCTCTCACACACACCAAAAATATCTCAAATTCTCTCTAGAACACTCAAGAACTCTCCTTCCTCCCCTCTCCAAAAATCTCGAAAATTAGGGACTTTCCAAGAGGATTTTGCAAGTAAATCATCATCTAAGGTAAGATTATGCATAGATCTATGGTTTAAATTCTTTTGTTATCAAAATCCTTTCCTAATCTATGCAAAAATCGTGATCTTGCACCCTAGAACCATCTCAAAACTCGAGATCTTCATCAAAGGGAGCCAAGGCCAAAAACACTTCATTTTTCCTTCCATTTTCCTTGCAAAACCGAATCAACACCCCAAGGTGAGCTTCATACCCCCTATTTTCTGTTTTTATGAGTTTTGTGGGGGGGGGGGAATACAAGTGAAAGTGTAGATCTATATGTGTTTGTATGCCTTGTATGATTTCCATGCTTATATGTATGCTTTTATGTGTTTTTATGTTGGATCTAGCCTCAAAACTCATCAAAACCGAGATATAACTTGTGCTACATGATTTTAACTTCAAATATATTTCTAAACACAAAGTGCTTCAAGAAAAATTGGCTAAGTAGTTTAGCAATAATTTCTTTGGGTTAAAAACACAAATTTTGGGCCTAAAATGTGAAAAATGCAAAAATAAGGGCCCAAATCGACATGTCACAGATTCTGATGGATGAAGTGTGCCAAAACAGTTTTCATAAATAAATTTCTGGAAATATACTCATTTAGGGGACTAAAAACATAAATTTTAAGCTTAATGGGTTAAAAAAATGTAACCTTCGGCCCAATAAGGCCCATTATGCGAATTTTTCTGTTTTGGAGGGCCAAAACTGTAACTTTCTGTAAAACAGTGGACTATAAGTGTTCCAACTCCTTTTCAAAGGTTTAAAATGCTTTTTAAATTTTAAAAGGACCAAAGTTGCAAAAATTTTCCAAATTGGGCCAAAATTGTAAAAATTGCGAAAAGAAGGGGTTAAAACCGTGAAAACTGCATTTTCAAGGACTTAAACTGTTTTTATGAAAAATATGTTGAAAAATATTAATTTCAATAATTTTTGGTGTTAAAATGTCAAGAAAAATAGTTTAAGGACCAAACCGGGAAGTATTTAATAAAAAGGGTTGAAAATGTAAATTTTACAAATGATGAGGGGCTGAAAACCGGAATATTTCAAGGCTAGTTCAATATACCCAATTTGATCAAATGATGGCACCACGACTATCAACGGAATACAATACATTACAATACCAAAAGTCGTTGTTAAACGAATTGGCTCGGTCTCGAGCCAATAGAAATCTACAACTACTAACACTACGACACTACAATTCATACAAGTAACGTTTGGTTATACATACACATGCGAGTGTGCACAGACGTCTATGCACCATCTTTGGGCCCCACAAGTGTAAAATCTTGTTCGTTGAGCCTAGCTAGCCCAATGACCTGATCTTAAGGCCCGAAGACATTTTTTTACGGAGTGTTGGGTTTTACCGATCCGACACAACGTAAATGGACTTTCAATGGCTTGTATACCACCGGTCCCCAAGGGTCCTTTGGTCTTGCTAGTAAGGTCTACATTTTATGCGAGGCGGGTCTGGGACCCCTCGTACATTTTATCCCCAACCGGCTAATGGAGTTACCGGGGTCTTCGTGACCTCTTTCTCTTCGGATGTGGGACTTCACCTAGTCAGGGCGATTGGATAACGCGATTAGTATTGACGACGCCTTCGGAGTCGTTAGTATAACTATAAACTGGGCGTTTGTGTAACGCGGGTTTGTAGTAAATAATCCTGCTCGAAAACCTTCCAACGTCGCCCGGGACTGACACTATACGCTATGCCATGGTTTCAATGTAACATCACGTAATTCAAGGAACTAGGAGAACATCGGGTTTTCCTAGGGTTTTCAATACTTACAAATTTGAAATGCATACATTCTAAACGAACATTTTTTTTACAAGTATAGAAACAAACAAGCATACCTATGGATCTTCACAAACGTTTTCGGAAACTTATCTTTTCAGAAAATATCGGATTTTCTGGTGGTTCTTCAAACAATATAAACATTCGATTTCAAACACTACTTATGAACTCACCAACATTTCATATGTTGACGTTTTTCAAAATACTTGTATTCTCAGGGAGCCAGTGAATCAAGGGAAATCATATCCAGTGACGGTTGCGGTTTATTTTTGTATGAATTAAACAACTTAATTTTTGGGGAATGTAATGTTTAAACAATGTATGTTATGTAAACACTACTGGTTGTACTATGTTGATGAATGGTGACGAATGTTGTTATGTTTCATATATATTCAATGTAATGGTATTCAATTGAGTCACGACAGCCCCCGGACGTTTCCGCCGTCTGGTTCGGGGGTGTGACAGGTTGGTATCAGAGCTTTGTTTATAGTGAACTAGCATGTCGAGCCATACATTGATATGCAACTATAAACCAAAAAGAGGGACTAACATAACTCTGAACAACACAAGTAAATAAAACACACTTGCTTGCATTAGGGATAAGAACCTAACGCTGAATCAAACACAATAATACAGGTATCTTGGTTAATTCGGGACTGTTCTTAGGGATACCAAGGAGTGAATGTAGCCTGATCAACTACGTTCTCTCCAAGGTAAAACTAACACACGTCTTGATGAGATCGGAATAGCCAGGGAACCTAAAACTATACCCTTTAGCACCCAAAAAGAGAATGTTTGCTTAGTCTGTACAATAGTCATAGCCTCCTAGGATAATGTTAGCGTATGTACGTACTCGCGCAGACAGCATGGCTGGCTTTCATCACCCGGGAGACCCCTACTTCCCTAATCAGGGAAACAACGGGTGGCTAGAGGAGGAGGGGGAGCAGCAGGGTATCCAGTATTACCAGGCCTTAGTAGCTCACGGGATGCTTGTGGATGAGCCAGGAGAGAATCCAGGTGAAGCACACGATGTCGGACCCGATGAATATGTAGACACTGACTACGAGTTTGGAGGAATCGACAGTGACGACGAGGAAGGTCAGGCTGGGGACCAGGACCCCATCCCGCCATATGAGGACGTAGCACAACACGATCACCCCGCTCCACCAGTGAACCCCCCAAGAGAGAACCGTTCCCTCGAAGCTGAGGTCGTCGCACTGCGACAACAGCTGTATGCTATGGAAGCTCGGGCGGTGCGAACAGAGCATGAGAGGGATGAGGTTATTGGAGACATGGCAGAGATGGCGCAGTTACTGGCGCAACATTTCGGCATGTGACTTCGGCACCACCTCCGGACACAGCTCATCGCGGTTAGGGGTAGACTTATCATAGTAGATCATTAGGAACTATGTTACGTACTCCGGCTCTATGTTTAAGTGACTACACTACTCATGGAGCCGTTATGCTGTCGGATTAGCATTACTTATGTATGCTCCTACGAGCAAATTTTCTTGTACTAAATGCGGATAATATTAATAAACTTTTGTGTGTTTTGCTATGATATTCTCAGTTGTTATGTGTTGAGACGTTATGATTGTATGCTTGATGATAGTAACGTTTAGGTTCGTACCATACACCTAGTTAGTAGAGTCGCCACCTCACGGAAACCACGAACACTCAACATCTTTCCGTTTCATGACAGAAAGATGCCTCGCCCAACTACTCGCGGAAACCCAGGACCAACCCCGCCCGAAGCTGACTCCACTGCTTTCCAGGCAGCCGTGTCGGCTGCAGTCACAGCAGCGATGGCACAACTTCACCGAGGAAACAACGGAGGAGGTAACGGGCAAGGATCTGGAAGTTCGAACAACGGGGCGAACCAAGGACTCACTAAAACGTGCACCTACAAGGATTTTGCGAACGCTAAACCCCGAACTTTCAACGGTACCGGAGGAGTGATCGCCCTAAAGCGATGGATCGAGAAGGTAGAGTCGGTATTCGAGATATGCGAGTGCCCCGAGCAGATGAAAGTGAAGTTCGCGGCCTGCACTTTGGTGGACCAAGCACTCACTTGGTGGAATGGTCATGTGGAAGCCATGACACTCCCGGTCGCCAACTCTATTCCCTGGGCAGAGATGAAAGAGATGTTGACGGCTGAGTACTGCCCCCGAGGCGAAATACAGAAGATGGAGCAGGAACTATGGAATCTCACGGTGCAGAATGGGAACATCGATGCTTACATATCGAGATTCAGCGAACTATCTCTGTTGTGCCCGGGTATGATCACTTCAGAGGGGAAGAAGATTGAACGATTCATTTGGGGACTGACATCCCCCATTCAAGGAAATGTGATAGCTGCGAACCCTGAAACTTTTGACAGTGCGAAGAGATTGGCAAAGAGGTTATACGATCATAACCACAAAAAGGGCGAGAAACCGGTAGAGACTGAGAAGAAGAAGGAGAGTGATGGTAAGAAAGGATGGAGCAACAAGAGGAAGGGGCGTCAGGGTCCCGAGACCTCTAAAAAGCAGCAAACGGTGGCAGTTCACGCTGTCACTGCACCGGTACCAGTCACATCACATGCTCCAACCTCAGCTGCTTCAAATACCTCAAAACCCTATTCCGGTACTCATCCCAAATGCAACAAGTGCGGTTTCCATCACCAAGGAGAATGTAGGGAGTTCCATTGCACCAGTTGCAACCGAAGGGGACACACTGCAAGGTTCTACAGGACTTATCCTTCTCAGAACCAGAGTCAGGGAAGCAACCAGAACAACAATAACAACCACCGCAATACCAACAACACCAATGCCGGCGGCAACAACGCAGGGCCTAGCCACACCTGTTTCGGGTGTGGAAGGACGGGACATTTCCGTCGAGACTGCCCTAACAACAACAACAACTCAGGAAACAGAGGAGCAGGAAGAATGCTGACTATGGGTCAGAGGGATGCAGTTCAGGACCCCGCAGTTGTGACCGGTACGTTCCTCCTAAACCACACTTATGCATGCATCTTATTTGATACCGGAGCGGAGCGAAGTTTCGTAAGCGAGAAGTTTAAACATTTATTAAAACAACAACCCCAGAAGCTAAATGAAACCTATACGGTGGAAATGGCCAATGGGAAGACCGAATCCACTAGAGAAATCTACACTGGATGTACCCTAACCCTTAACCAACACGTCTTACGAATAGATCTGATGCCAGTGTCAATTAGGAGTTTCGATGTGATTATCGGCATGGATTAGTTAAGCCCCCACCATGCTGAGGTTTTGTGCCATGAGAAGGCCGTTCGCCTTCGTCTCCCGAATCACGAAACCCTAGTAATTTACGGAGACAAGCCTAGCACGAATCTTCGTCTTATCTCGTGCATCAAAGCACAAAAACATCTGCGAAAGAACAACTTAGCGTTCTTGGCCCACATAATGGACAAGACTAAAGAAGAAATTAACATCCAAGACATTCCGGTAGCGTGTGAATTCCCGAACGTGTTTCCTGAAGATCTTCCAGGAGTACCCCCAGAGAGACAGGTTGAGTTCCGAATCGACCTCGTCCCAGGAGCAACTCCTCTCGCTAAATCACCATATCGATTGGCACCTGCTGAAATGCAGGAATTGTCCAGCCAACTCAGTGAGCTTCTGGACAAGGGATTTATCCGACCTAGCTACTCGCCATGGGGAGCTCCGGTGCTCTTTGTCAAGAAGAAGGACGGATCTTTCAGAATGTGCATCGATTACAGAGAGTTGAATAAACTCACTGTTAAAAACCGCTACCCACTCCCTCGGATCGATGATCTATTCGACCAGCTCCAAGGAGCTAGCTATTTTTCTAAAATTGATCTACGATCCGGATACCATCAACTCAAGGTCCGAGAAGAAGATATCCCTAAAACCGCTTTCCGAACCCGCTATGGACATTATGAATTCGTCGTAATGCCCTTCGGTCTAACAAATGCACCCGCCGCATTTATGGACCTAATGAACCGAATCTGTCGACCGTTCTTGGACAACTTCGTCATTGTGTTTATCGATGACATCCTCGTCTATTCTCGAAGCAAAGAGGAGCATGGCCAACATCTCCGACAAGTCCTAGAGACGCTGCGATCGGAAAGGCTTTACGCCAAACTCTCTAAGTGTGAGTTTTGGCTACGGAGCGTGAACTTTCTCGGTCACGTAGTTAGCCAAGATGGAATTCATGTGGATCCCTCTAAGGTCAAAGCTGTGGAAGGATGGGCAACTCCGACTACGCCCACAGAAATTCGTCAGTTCTTAGGCCTAGCAGGCTACTATAGGAGATTCATCCAAAACTTCTCTAAAATCTCCAAGCCACTTACCTTGCTTACGCAAAAGAGTGTGCCATTCAAGTGGACAGACCGACAAGAGATTGCGTTTCGAGCCTTGAAGCAAGCTCTTTGTAGCGCTCCTGTACTATCTCTACCCGAAGGGACGGAAGATTTTGTAGTTTACTGTGACGCGTCAAATCAAGGTTTAGGTTGCGTCCTCATGCAACGTGGAAGAGTGATAGCATATGCGTCCCGTCAACTAAAGACGCACGAAGTAAATTACACAACCCATGACCTAGAACTGGGAGCCGTGGTCTTCGCCCTAAAAATTTGGAGGCACTACCTGTACGGTACAAAGTGCACCATCTTCACAGACCACAAGAGCCTCCAGCACATCTTGAATCAGAAGGAGCTGAACATGAGACAACGAAGATGGGTGGAGTTGTTAAACGACTACGAATGCGAGATCAAGTACCATCCAGGCAAGGCCAACGTGGTAGCTGATGCATTAAGTCGGAAGGAGTACACAAATCGCCGTGCGAAAACGCACTCGATAACCATTCAGTCTCATCTGACCACTCAAATTGCATCAGTCCAGGCAGAGGCTATGAAAACGGAAAATAGAACTAGCGAGGCATTACGCGGAATGGAGAAGAACCTGGAAGTCAAAGAGAATGGGGTATACTACTTCATGAACCGTATTTGGGTTCCAAAGATCGGAGGATTCAGGGAGATCGTTATGAAGGAAGCCCACAAGACACGATACTCCATTCATCCTGGTTCGGACAAGATGTATTTGGACATTAAGCAGCACTATTGGTGGCCTAACATGAAGGCGGAAATCGCAACTTATGTTAGTAAGTGCCTTACGTGTGCCAAGGTAAAAGTGGAATACCAGAAACCTTCCGGATTGTTACAGCAACCGGCAATCCCTGAGTGGAAATGGGAGGGGATTTCTATGGACTTCGTGACCAAGCTGCCCAAGACGCCGGACGGTTTGGACACCATATGGGTAATCATCGATCGACTGACGAAATCTGCCCATTTCCTGCCCATCAAAGAGTCCTACAAGATGGAGAGGCTGACGCGTTTATACCTACGAGAGATTGTAAGACTTCATGGAGTGCCAAAATCTATCATCTCGGATAGGGACAGTAGGTTCACGTCACGCTTTTGGCAGTCGCTCCACAAGGCAATGGGAACTCATCTTGATATGAGCACAGCGTATCACCCACAAACGGACGGTCAAAGCGAACGAACCATTCAGACGCTTGAAGACATGCTTCGTGCATGTGTGATAGACTTCGGAAAGTCTTGGGATACCCACCTACCGTTGATCGAGTTTTCATATAACAATAGTTATCATTCGAGCATTAAGGTGGCCCCTTTCGAAGCACTGTACGGGCGTAAATGTAGATCACCGTTATGTTGGGCTGAAGTAGGTGACACCCAGCTAGCAAGAGCACATACGTCAAACAGGGCATTAACGGGACCGGAAATCATTCGCGAGACCACAGAAAAGATTGTCCAGATCAAAGCTCGACTACAGGCATCGCGTGACCGGCAAAAGAGCTACGCTGATAAACGGCGAAAGCCCTTAGAATTCCAGGTCGGTGATCGAGTAATGTTGAAGGTCTCACCCTGGAAAGGGGTTATACGTTTCGGAAAACGGGGAAAGCTGAACCCGCGATACGTTGGACCTTTCGAAATCGTCGCCCGAATAGGTCCAGTAGCATACAGACTACAACTACCCGCAGAGCTAAACGGTGTACACCCCGTGTTTCATGTTTCTAATCTGAAAAAGTGCCTATCAGATGAAACCCTTGTCATTCCTCTTGACGAAATCGAAATCAATGAGAATCTCCTGTTCGTCGAAGAACCAATCGAGATTATGGACAGGGAGGTGAAGCGTACTAAGCAGAGTCGCATCCCGATCGTGAAGGTACGGTGGAACGCAAAGCGTGGGCCAGAATTCACGTGGGAACGCGAAGATCAAATGAAGCAAAAGTACCCTCACCTATTCTAGTTTTCTCAAATCTAGCTTTCAAACAGAATTTCGGGACGAAATTCCCTCTAACGGGGGGATGATGTCACAACTATAAATTTTGAGCCATGTAATCTATGCATTCAAGTACATGTGAATCAAAAACTTCAATCAAATACAAGATACAAGTACTATAAGTAGTCATCAAACAATTGGAGACCCTAGAAGTTCTTGTTAAGTCCATTTAGGACTAGGACTTCCTTATTGGATCCAAATGGACCAATGAATTTCCAAATTGGACTATCATGGGTTTAGGACCCTAATTGGGTTCTAATTGGACCCACATTCGTTTATTGCAATATTTTGGGCTAGGTAGAACCTAGAATGAAATAAAACACAAGTTTTGATCCATAATTTAACCTAACCTAGCTTAATAAAGCATAAAAATCACAATTTTATTTTATAAGGCCAATAAATACCCTAAACTACCTCTAATGTTGGGCTTAGGGGCAAAGAGCCCAATTTTTCCTTCTTCTCTCCCCATTCTCGGCCCAATGCATGAGCCCAAGAGGAAAGGAAGCATGTTGACTTGTGAGTGACACCTCACTATTATCTAATGGATTTCTAGGCACATATCACATACCTCCATGCATGTATCACTTCAAATATCACTTCCTCTCTTCTCTCTTCCCACTCTCGGCCGAATCCCCTCTCACACACACCAAAAATATCTCAAATTCTCTCTAGAACACTCAAGAACTCTCCTTCCTCCCCTCTCCAAAAATCTCGAAAATTAGGGACTTTCCAAGAGGATTTTGCAAGTAAATCATCATCTAAGGTAAGATTATGCATAGATCTATGGTTTAAATTCTTTTGTTATCAAAATCCTTTCCTAATCTATGCAAAAATCGTGATCTTGCACCCTAGAACCATCTCAAAACTCGAGATCTTCATCAAAGGGAGCCAAGGCCAAAAACACTTCATTTTTCCTTCCATTTTCCTTGCAAAACCGAATCAACACCCCAAGGTGAGCTTCATACCCCCTATTTTCTGTTTTTATGAGTTTTGTGGGGGGGGGGGAATACAAGTGAAAGTGTAGATCTATATGTGTTTGTATGCCTTGTATGATTTCCATGCTTATATGTATGCTTTTATGTGTTTTAATGTTGGATCTAGCCTCAAAACTCATCAAAACCGAGATATAACTTGTGCTACATGATTTTAACTTCAAATATATTTCTAAACACAAAGTGCTTCAAGAAAAATTGGCTAAGTAGTTTAGCAATAATTTCTTTGGGTTAAAAACACAAATTTTGGGCCTAAAATGTGAAAAATGCAAAAATAAGGGCCCAAATCGACATGTCACAGATTCTGATGGATGAAGTGTGCCAAAACAGTTTTCATAAATAAATTTCTGGAAATATACTCATTTAGGGGACTAAAAACATAAATTTTAAGCTTAATGGGTTAAAAAAATGTAACCTTCGGCCCAATAAGGCGCATTATGCGAATTTTTCTGTTTTGGAGGGCCAAAACTGTAACTTTCTGTAAAACAGTGGACTATAAGTGTTCCAACTCCTTTTCAAAGGTTTAAATGCTTTTTAAATTTTAAAAGGACCAAAGTTGCAAAAAATTTCCAAATTGGGCCAAAATTGTAAAAATTGCGAAAAGAAGGGGTTAAAACCGTGAAAACTGCATTTTCAAGGACTTAAACTGTTTTTATGAAAAATATGTTGAAAAATATTAATTTCAATAATTTTTGGTGTTAAAATGTCAAGAAAAATAGTTTAAGGACCAAACCGGGAAGTATTTAATAAAAAGGGTTGAAAATGTAAATTTTACAAATGATGAGGGGCTGAAAACCGGAATATTTCAAGGCTAGTTCAATATACCCAATTTGATCAAATGATGGCACCACGACTATCAACGGAATACAATACATTACAATACCAAAAGTCGTTGTTAAACGAATTGGCTCGGTCTCGAGCCAATAGAAATCTACAACTACTAACACTACGACACTACAATTCATACAAGTAACGTTTGGTTATACATACACATGCGAGTGTGCACAGACGTCTATGCACCATCTTTGGGCCCCACAAGTGTAAAATCTTGTTCGTTGAGCCTAGCTAGCCCAATGACCTGATCTTAAGGCCCGAAGACATTTTTTTACGGAGTGTTGGGTTTTACCGATCCGACACAACGTAAATGGACTTTCAATGGCTTGTATACCACCGGTCCCCAAGGGTCCTTTGGTCTTGCTAGTAAGGTCTACATTTTATGCGAGGCGGGTCTGGGACCCCTCGTACATTTTATCCCCAACCGGCTAATGGAGTTACCGGGGTCTTCGTGACCTCTTTCTCTTCGGATGTGGGACTTCACCTAGTCAGGGCGATTGGATAACGCGATTAGTATTGACGACGCCTTCGGAGTCGTTAGTATAACTATAAACTGGGCGTTTGTGTAACGCGGGTTTGTAGTAAATAATCCTGCTCGAAAACCTTCCAACGTCGCCCGGGACTGACACTATACGCTATGCCATGGTTTCAATGTAACATCACGTAATTCAAGGAACTAGGAGAACATCGGGTTTTCCTAGGGTTTTCAATACTTACAAATTTGAAATGCATACATTCTAAACGAACATTTTTTTTTACAAGTATAGAAACAAACAAGCATACCTATGGATCTTCACAAACGTTTTCGGAAACTTATCTTTTCAGAAAATATCGGATTTTCTGGTGGTTCTTCAAACAATATAAACATTCGATTTCAAACACTACTTATGAACTCACCAACATTTCATATGTTGACGTTTTTCAAAATACTTGTATTCTCAGGGAGCCAGTGAATCAAGGGAAATCATATCCAGTGACGGTTGCGGTTTATTTTTGTATGAATTAAACAACTTAATTTTTGGGGAATGTAATGTTTAAACAATGTATGTTATGTAAACACTACTGGTTGTACTATGTTGATGAATGGTGACGAATGTTGTTATGTTTCATATATATTCAATGTTATGGTATTCAATTGAGTCACGACAGCCCCCGGACGTTTCCGCCGTCTGGTTCGGGGGTGTGACAATTTTTGCTGTAGGGAACGCAGTAAGATTGCTTGCAAGAGCCGGGTCAATATTCTGGATAAGCCAAGAGAAAACCACAAGATCATGTTGTTCCCACTGCTCGTATTTTTCATCAGTGGGTGCTGGTGGGTTTTTGGTAAGGTGGTTTAAAAGAACTTTCGATTTCCCCCCTATGGCAACTCGTATCATAGGAGCCCAAAAGGGATAGTTTTGGCTAGTGAGGTTAAGGCTGATTTTAAGGCTATCAGAGAGGTTCTGTTTGTGGCTTTGGGTTTGAGAATTGAGATCATTTTTTAGAAGATTGGCTATTTGCATAGTGAGGTTATCATGATTTACCTCTAAGCTACCGTCTGATTCAGACATAGCAACTTTTCTGATTGATATGGGTAGATGATGAGCAATATTGTTGTAAGGATTACCAACACTACTCTGATACCATGTTAACAATGATAACCAGAGAATTAGGGAGAATATTGTGTTTTTCTATGTTACAATTTGAACAGATATGACACCTTTATTTATAGGTGTTATACAAGAATTAAAAAGGAAGCTATTAAAGTATTCTGCTATGTTACAGCCTGTAATTCCCAAGTAAATATTGAGCTGGGATATGAACAGAATATTGATCCCATGATTGGCTCACGCATTTGACTTTCCTTTCTAACACGAACTTGTTGTTTGTGTTCACCATAACCCTTTTGACCGGCTTTTGACCTGTGATAGCCGGTCAAAGGGTTATGGTGAACACAAACAGCAAGTTCGATGGTATATTGAGTACAAAAAAAGGAACCAAATGAGAACAAATGCAACAGTTGGTTACCCTTCTGATTCATTTTCTCTTTACTCATTTACAGCAAATCCCACATCATCTCCTACTGATATTAATGACTTTATGAGATTCATTCTTGCTTCTCTTCAAAACATAACCCACGAAAGAACATTATTCATACATGTACAACTTTGTAATGCACTTGAATATTTATTAGGGGAATCTTGACTAAGAAGGCGCATTTCATGACTACATTTACATTTCCAATCAAATGATTTATCGTATCATGGATTCTAGACAAGTCTACAAACGAGTAGAATCACAAGTGCTGTGATTTTTTAGTTTACTTAGCTTTAAGATCGAATTCATGGGATAAGATACAATATCAATATGTACAATATCATGATGCTTTTGTAGACACATCACCAAAATATACCTTGAGGTAAACGTTTATGCTGATAAATATATCTCTCATACACAGTCATATCCTTTTGTAGAGAGGTGTTGACAGTTAACCACAATAAGCATAACATAGACCATGTTTTAACAAGGTTACCCCTTTGAAACGCTCTTCATATATGTTATAACCAAAGAAGGTTGCGGCCTTTGATAATTTTGCAACTTTAATTTCATTTAACTTTTCGGGAAAAATGTCTCAAGAGGGTAACAAACTGTTGAGTTCGTTCTCATTTGGTCCCTTTCCTTTTTTTGTACTCAATATACCATCGAACTTGTTGTTTGCGTTCACCATAACCCTTTTGACCGGCCAAAATCCGGTCAAAAGGGTTATGGTGAACGCAAACAACAAGTTCGATGGTATATTGAATACAAAAAAAAAGGAAAGTGACCAAATGAGTACAAACGCAAAAGTTAATTACCCTCAAAAGTCATTTTCCCAATATTTTATTGTATTTAAAACCATAAATTTTGATATATATATATATATATATATATATCAAAATTTATGGTTTTAAATACAATGAAATATTGATATATAAATATACCAAAAAGTCTTTGGTCTAGCAGTATCAAAGTATTTGAAAATGTGTTCCTCCCT
The DNA here is from genome assembly GCF_052625555.1 of Lactuca saligna. Lineage (NCBI taxonomy): Eukaryota > Viridiplantae > Streptophyta > Magnoliopsida > Asterales > Asteraceae > Lactuca > Lactuca saligna. Next base: position 62,809,475 of record NC_136420.1, on the reverse strand, counting down.
TAAAGGGTTAAGGATTCAACTCTCGTCGTGGACATAAAAGTAGTTAGGAGTAGAATTTAAATGGTGTTTGTGTTAGCCGTTTGTAACATTTTTCAGGTCCTCATCATTCTATCATTCTCCACTCATTTAAGTGAGAACAAAAATGTATTATTTTTTTGATCGGCTTGGGTATTGATCGATGTAATTAAAGCACATCGGGTATGACAAAAGTTCTGTTTTGTACTGTCTTTAATCAATCAACGTTTACTTAAAATAGACAGTTATTTGAATAAAATTTCCACTTTTTTGAAGAACAATCTAATAATTACTTGATTTATATGTTGCAGTTCTAGTAGTTGCCATGATTCCTCCGATGGTAATAGCTATAATGAATCGGAACACCCGACTATAAAGAAACATCAACATTTTTGTAGAGAGCACTACCTGTGACAACCCGAAAATTTTTCTGTCACGATAACCCGTTCCCGTCAGCGAAACTCGTCTATCTTTCACTTTTTCCGCTAACATTTTGGGTTAAGTCATTTAATTTATGACTTTTATTATGATCTAGTAAGTATTCAAACCCGTTAGAAACACATGAAAACACCCCAAATTATTATTTGGAAAAATTTTAGTTTTACTTCGTCGGGTTATAAACAATTAAATCGGGTACGACCAAAAGCCCCGTCTAACGTCGGTATCGGGTAGAATTCCACCGGGCCACAAACTCAAGTCTTATATAAAGGATGAGTGAACTTCAATTTAGCTTTTTACCGCCACCTCATAACTTTCTCTCACTACTCTCTCTCTAAAACTCAAAATTGAGCCAAAATCATCCCTTTCAAGCTTCAAATTGGTAAGTAATCTATCCTAGCATGTTTCTAAGCTTGTGTATCATTCAAATTCGTGTTTAAACTATCCAAATGCATCAAGAACATGTGTTTACGGTTTGGGAACCCTCCCAAAACCGTAAACTCCGTTAAAGAGGGTTTTGAAGCCCCAAAACCCCTCCAAATCACTTCTAGTGCTTAGTTAAGACCTTTGGACTTACAGGAATCGACTTAGAACACCAAAATCTTACCTTTTGGGGAGTACACTTGATTTTATGGTCCAAGAACATGCTTGGACCGTAAACCCTCATTCATGGACCATAAACATCATTTAAGGTGTTAGTTTGCCCCTAAACACCTCCAAAAAGCTTCCATCAGAGTATAGAACCTTATAATCCATCAAGAGATGCACCAAAACATACACAAATGGGTCAAACTTGAGTTTACGGCCCAAGAACATTCTTGGACTATAAACACCCCTTCTTAGACCATAAACTCCTCCAATGGGTGTTAAAGTGCCCTTAACACCTTGTATAGCTTAAAAATGGGTCTAGAACCTAGCATGCTTAACCTTCAACCACCAAATCACATGAATCATGGACAAACATGAGTTTACTGCCATAAACTCATGTGTTTAAGGTAGTAAACTCACCAAGAACATCTTCATAAACCGTAAACTCCGTTCCAAGGTCAATTCAAGTCCCAATCACTTCCTAAGCCATGGAATCAACCCTAGAACCTTCCTTTGTGCAGTGTAATCAACCTAGGACCACCAAAACACACCTTGAACGGGTATACAAGATTTTACTGCTATAAACTCCTAGTTTACTTCCATAAACTCCTCAAATGGTCCTTAGGATGTCCAAATTGCCTTCCAATGCCTTAAAACCAAGCCTAGCATTACTCCGCAAGAGTTGTAAGACCATTTGGCGTCCAAGAACACCCCCACCATGATTTTACGGCCATAAACTCATGGGGACATGGTCTTAGGTCCATAAACTCCCTTAGGAGTTTACTCTTGAAGAGCAAACTCCATATCTAGACCATACACACCCTTAGATGCTACCCGGGTCACTCCTAACACTTGGAACGAAGTGTTTTCGCGTTTCGAAGTGTATATTCTCAATTAATTAGTAGTACAAATCCTAATGAGATACAAATGTGTATCTTTTCATATTACATAGGAACCTCGCACGCGTTCAAGCCCCAAACTGACGTTTAACATCCAAACCGACACATTCCTCAACTGGTGAGTTCATACTCCTACTCTTTTCCGTGTTTTAAAATGTTTTCAGTGGGGAATACAAGCAAAAAGTACAAGGAAATCTTGTACTCAAACCCTTTTATTTTAGTTTAAATGTTTATATTTTGTACGCTTTTAATATCGAAAACCATATTAACCAATAGTTCGAATTGCAGAGTTAGCTTTCATACTAATTTTAGATTTCTTTATAAAATGTTATAATTTATGTTTCATTTTATAATCTTACGAAAGATTCATACTAATCATAAATTAGAATTAATGCTAATAAGATACGCCTCCAAGAAAGTAAAAGAATGACAAAAATAACAAAACGAATACGAAAGTAACAAAACGAATACGAAAGTACGCCTTTGGATGACACCAAGACTTCGGAAATAAAGCTAGTGTACGCCTTGAGTGTCACCAGAGTTTCAGAAATAATTCGAAAGTATACATTTAGATATTGACAGAGTTTCGAAAATATACGCCTTTGGATGTCGACAAAGCTTCGGAAATAAGACTAAAGTACGCCTTTGGAAGTCACCAGAACATCGAATATACAGCTAATGTACGTCTCTAAGTGTCTCCAAACATTCAAAAATATAGCTAAGTAAAGTAGATAATCGACATTAGAGTGTAGGATAATCGGGATATTAGAATACCTAACTAATATGACAAGTATGATAGATACTAGTACATAGCATTCTGAACCAAGAACTAACCACGACTTTTAGGAAAATAAGGGTTTTTCCTGGGATAATGAATTGTTCCTAACGAAACTGTAGAATAAACGAATAACTAATTCACATATAGAAAATAAGGGTTTTTCCTGAGATAACGAACTGTTCCTAATCAACCTGTAGAATAAACGAATAACTAATTCACATATAGGAAAATAAGGGCTTTTCCTGAGATAACAAATTGTTCCTAATCAAACTGTAGAATAAACGAATAACTAACTCACATATAAGAAAACGTGGGATTTTCTTGGATAACGACTTTTTCAGAAAAACCCAAGGAAACCTGTTCTTTTACAAAAATAAACCGCTTATGAACTCACCAGCTTAATGCTGATTTTCAAACTGCTTGTATTCTCAGGTCCACATTAGACAGGTACACAACGATCTTTTGGAGAAGACGGAGCGTATACAAGGCTCGTCTTAACTTTTGTTCATATGATATATATATATATATATATATAACTTTTGTAACACTTTGATTCAGACAATGTAAATATTTATATGTAATGTAATGTTTCATGTTCACTATGCTTACTATGCACATTGGTTGCGATACTACATGACGTCCACTGCCCCGGAACATTTCCGCCATCGGTTTCGGGGTGTGACACTACCCATTGATCCCTCTATAAAATCCATGTTGCTAATAAGTGGTTGTTTTGTGGTAAGTTTATGTTTCTAGCATTGCATCCTGATTTTTATTATTACTAATGTATGTGATAAAGTTAAAGGGATCGAACCCGAATGATATATTCAGTTAGATTTTTAATCCTTCTTTTATGATTGGCATGTAATTTTTATGCGTTATGATTCCTTATTACTTGAAATTACTACTTTGAATATTTCCATGTAACGTTTATTCGTTGTGATTCATTATTACTTAAAATTAATACTCTGAATAAATATATATTATTGTTTAGAGGAAAGCTACCAAAAAACAACAATGAAAATTAAGGTTTAGGAGCTTTTGGTCGTTATTAAGATTGAGGTATAGTCTTAGGTAAAATTTCTCATTTGCTATTATATACTATTTACCACATTCTAGGACCTGTTATTAAGATTGATGTATAGCCTTAGGTAAAATTTCTCATTTGCTATTATATACTATTTACCAAATTCTAGGACCTGCTTCCATTTATTTGTGTAACTTAAGTCGAATTTTTGACAAATGCAGATCATTGATGATGAGGATACATACAAGCTTTTATGTGTGTATGAGATACATTGCATGAAAAAGACACCTCAAGCCGGATTGTGTACAATACAGAATATACTTAAAAATACCCACATGTATTCCAATCTATGAGATGCTACCGGATCCTTATATTATTTTACATGAATTAAGGCATGCTACTTTTACTTCTTTTAATTTTTTTTTCAATTTTCAATGTTAATATCACAAGATATTTAACAAAAAAATTGTATTAAAGTAACGCATAAACCAAGTTATGATGTAGGCTAAAAGACATTGAATTAACATTCTACTTTCAATGTTCACTTTTGTTTAGTATACTTTACTCATGAGATAACATTCTACTTTCAAAGTACAATGCCTTAGTAAGAAAAAATAAAATAACAATAGAAATACAAATGAACATTAGTTTTAAAAACAAAAATAAAGTTGTTGCATTGTACTTCAAAGTAAAATGAGATAATAAGACTTTATTTATGTTGAAACAATAAAATGAAAATTGATAGATTCAAAACAGTTTAAATGAAACAAATGATAAGAACAGAAATTGAATGTGATTGAAAAGGTGTCGAATGCATAATTATCAATATCTTAGAAGAGTTCGATAGAACTTCTCTGTAAAGATACGTACGACTTACAAAAACATTCATCCTAAAACGATGCATGCATGCTATATTTATAGTTTAACCCTAGTTGCATAAATGCGAATGGACATGCCCAATCTGATAACAATAAAGAAATACACACCTAACAAATATTGAATCAACACCATAAATATCCCAACAATCACCCCCTTTATGTCAATATGGGCGGAAGATTCTTCATTGTTGAATAAGCTTCTGAACCTTGAAAAGTTTCGGCATTAGACCAAGCAAGGTTTTGCGAATCAAAATATACTATTTAATCATATCAACGAAGCACTTCTTATCAGCAACATCGTTCCCTTTGTAAGCTTCTGTTATTCCCAAAACATATTCTAGACACGAAGAGGAGTATAGATGCTTGTCAGGCAGAAAGAAACAACATATCTGAAATTTCTCACCAGCTCTATCTCATTTTTGGAACGCCAAGCTCTAGTTAGCTGTAAGAATCCTTCCCATATTCATCTTGTCAATGTCATCTGGAGCTTATTTAGGCAGCATTGTGGGTCTCTTTTGGAGAACGGTTGCAGTCTCCACATCCATTTTACCAACTTCTTGGATGTAGTAGATCAGCATCCTTTTTAGATGTGCCAAGATGGGTTCGGATTTATGTTCATGCTTTAATAAGAGATGGAAAAAGGAAATTAATCATATGGGTTAAGGCACAGTAAGTCTCCGACTGTAAACTCAAAGAATGAATTCTTGCTCCACAGAAAACTTTGAATTTAGCATTGATAAAGCTCTCTGTTTCGATTCGCCCAATGACTTTAACAGCTGTAATTTTCTTCGAACTCAAGGTTTGGTATTGAGGCTTTCCATGCTTCCGATAAAAAGAGATAAGCATCTAATGAACATCATTGTTCGAATCAGGTACACTCACAATCCTATCAAAGCTTCTAAACAGAATAGCTTTCAGAGTTATTGGTAGATCAAGCAGGGACTCCAAAGTATTCTCTAATTCAAACGAAGTAACCGGCTCAACCAAGTATACAATCGGATTGTCTATTGCTTCATTCAGAATCCTCTCCATGGACCAAGGAGGCAATAAAGACTTCTGAATTTTGAGACTGAGTTGGGCATCACGAGCTTCTCTTTCACGAGCTTCAGCTTCCTTTGCAACACATTGACCTTCATTAAGCTCTTGGTCACATTTCTTTCTTTTAAGTTGAGCTTAATTTGACAAATCTTCTTCTTCTTTATCTTCATCAATCAGCTTCACTTTGCCTTTCGATCCTGAAACTTCATTACCCTTCGGATCATTTTGGATTCGATTTTTGTTCATGCTCATCAGAGTCATCAATTGGTTTCTTGACTTCTCCCCCTTGTTTTGGAAGTGAGCTAGACTCTGAAAATCTTCTATACAATTGAGCATTGAGAAGACAGGTTTAAGTTTATCATCTAGATGTTGGCAAAGCGGGTTTCACATTCTCAGCATTCTTTGTCTTTCTCAGATCTTCTATCTTTTGAAGATAGTAAGCTTCATTCTTCTCTTCTTCCTTCTTCTCATTCCGCTTTCTTAGCATGCATTCTTAGGCAAAAACAGTTCTTGCCATGGCAATAGTTACAGTCATAACTAGAACTGCCAAGCAGCTTTTTCTCTTGGTTTTCCTTATCCCTTTGCAAGCCTTTGTAGCTCTCATCCCTAGACTTCTAGGAATTAAAGTTTCATGTCCTGTTTCTGCCTTTGAAACGATTGAATTTCTTTTTAATGAACCTTTTAGGATTATAAACCATCATAGCATATTCTTCCATAGTAGGTTCATAGTCTGATAGGTCGAATTCTAACTCTTCTTCTGAACCCTTTTTGCCCTTCGCAACAAGGGCCAACGAACCCAAACTTGAGACAAGTTTCGTATCTTTTGTCACTTCGTCTTCATAGGATCTCAAAATCCCTACCAGTTGTGCCAAAAAATAGTTCTTAAACTGCTCTTGAGCTTTCATAGTTGAGACTACTGCTTTCCATTCGAACCTCAAGTTGTTCATGAAAGTGACTTTCTGCTCTATCTTCTCACGCTTAAGATTGTGTTTAAGCATCCTACTCAAGAGATGATTAAACCGATTAAAAGTATGATCAAGTTTCTCTTCTGGATTCGGAGCAAAAGCACCAAACTCTAACAAAATTAAGGTTTTTACAGAGTGTTCCAGATCTGCATCACTGGAGTAAAGCTCCTTCAAATCTGTCCTATATTTCCTTTACAGTTTCACACGAACTTACTAGACGAAATGTGTCTGGAGAAAAAGCAAATCTGATTATTCTCATGGTCTTGATGTTACTCTTGAACTTGTCTTTTTCATCTTGAGCAACTTCCTTAACATTTAGAAGAACGTCATTGTATTCAGCTTGAATCGCAATGATTTTTCTTGTAGCGGTGTGCATGAAGGTCTCCTTCAACATTGCATCCCATATTAGAGTTGCATGCTCTTCAAGACTAAGAACGTAGTCTTCAAAGTGTAAAGCCTAAACTACATATTCTTGTGGGAAAAAAATTGGTATCCTGGTAGTCGATCCTATGCTGCTTGAAAGATTAAAACAAAGAGTATGTAGATCTTCCGGATTCATCTTTGTCAATATAATTAAAGCTGTAATGAATCAGAAATGTAAGATACTAATCGATTTTAGGGTAAACTAATAATCCAGATCTATTGTCTACAAACGATGAAGATGATGACGACAACTAGAACAGATCTGATAAAAAATCAAAAACTCTAGTAAGCTCGACAGAAGATATGTGTATGTATTACACAATTGCCTGCTCTGATGCCAATTTTTGAAACAATAAAATGAAGATTGATAGATTCAAAACAGTTTAGATGAAACAAACAATAAGAACAGAGATTGAATGTCATTGAAAAGGTTTCGAATGCTTAATTATAAATGTCTTAGAAGACTTTGATAGAACTTCTCTATAAAAATACGTAGGGCTTACAAAAACATTAAGCCTAAAACGATACATGCATGCTATATTTGTAGTCTAACCCTAACTTCATAAAATACGGATGCACATGCCCAATCCGATAAATATAAAGACGAAATACTGATGAGTTTTGAGCACTATAACATTCTTATGGTGAACATACAACCCTAGATGCTTTGGATCTAAGTTTTCTCAAGTTATACATGCAATTTCATTTTTCTAAATCATGAAGCCTAACTAGCATACAACTTTGATAATTGAAACATAAAAAAATAAGATGATTACCTCTTTGTTGTAGCTTGTAGAACTTGGCCTTACAAGAGCTTAGAACCTCGATTGTGATGTCTCAAATAAGTCACAAACACCAAGAACAATGGAAAACAATATCAGAGAGCTTAGAGGGACCAAAATCGGATAGCTTCTTCTTAGTACCCACTTGTATCCGACTTTAGGGCTTAATGGTTACATTTATAGTGTAGAATTCCAAGGGTCACTTGTAAACCCTAATTCATTCACTTAGGCTTTTAATCCACTAACTCATTTGGACTAACACTTCATGAACTCTCACATAAGCATAGTCCATTACAAATCAATCATGGATCAGTAGCCCAAACTATATGATCACTGATTTACATAATCAATCCATGTTAATTTAATTAGTCTCTTTTGATCATTAAATTAATTCCAAATTAATTCTTTATCAATACCAATTAAATAATATGATTTCTAAATTAATATATTATTCTTATAATATATTAATAAATCACAAATAACCTATTTATTAAATATCCATCCTATCAAATTGCTCCAGTGAAGGCAACCCAAATGGAGCATGCTACTATTGGGTCAAGTACTTACCAATTATAGTTATAGGCTTAGACACCTAATCCAACAGTCTCCCACTTGGATATGTCTAATAACTATAACTGCCAATACAACTTCAAAATCTGATTAGCAATCGTAGCTCTCAAAAGCCGTCGTCGAACTCTGACGCGTCCTTTATATAATGGATCATGTAATCCTCTATTCTTCAATATATCGTGTGGAAAAATACATAGAACATGGTCATACTTATTGTCTAGCAGTTTCTTTCTCGATTTCTGTTTTGTTTGACACAGAACTTAATTGAACAAATCAATTGAGTCCTGACCGGGCCAAACACATAAGTCAAAACAAAATCATAAAGGGGCCCAAGATATCGCTTTTAATCCTCTGAGGATAAAAGGAACAGATAAACTTCGACTTATATGCTTGTACTAGTTACTTGTTAAATTATAGACAACAACACATTTTATAACACCAATTTACTGATGTGTTTTCGTATTGTCAATGCACAACCAACCCGTAACAAACAACTCATATATCTTGGTTTGAAGACTATACGATATTATCGTCTCACAATCACTCGTGATAAATTTCATGAAGTGATTCATGTTAGCGTGGGTTTTATCCAATACTCAAATCTTATTTCAGGAGCACTCATGAACTTTGCAGCAAACGTTTGTTGTGTCTAAATGCTTTAGACAATCTACAAGTTAATTCATGACAATCTTGCCTCAGTACCTACTTCCAAAGTATGATTGATTGTGGAAAATTTGAATAATCTTATTATTCTGGAAGTCAAAACATGCAAAATGGACCAATAGTAAACGATTGACAAAAGATATAAACTTTACTCATAAATAAAACTTCTTTTATTTAATCATCAAATGTCAATTACATTTTATCTATTACAAGTTTCTAAATAGCTATCTAATCACTAAAACTAATTTCGTCCTTCAACCCATTACTCCCAGCATGCTGCAAGTGCTTAACCCTACTCAGTCTGTTTGCAATGGGATATGTTGGGTTCTCGTCTGACGATACCCTCTTTACTACGAGGAGTCCTTATTCTACTCGATGTCTTATGATGTTATATTTTCTATAGATGTGTCTGGATCTGCCATGATCCTTCGGTTCCTTGGTTAAGGAAACCGCACCCTCATTGTCATAGAAAATCTCCATAGGCTCCGTAACACCTGGTACAACTCCAAGGTCTCCGATGAAGTTCTTCAGCCATATTGCCTCCTTCGAAGCTTTTCTTGCTGCTATGTACTCTGATTCGCACGTTGAATTAGCTATAGTCTCATGTTTGGAACTTTTCCATGTTACTGCTCCTCCATTTAGGGTAAATACCCAGCCTGACTGAGAGTGGAAATTATCTCTGTTGGTCTGAAACTGGCGTCACCGTACCCTATCACTTTTAAGTCGTTACTCCCACTAAGGGTAAGGACCTAGTCCTTAGTCCTCTGCAGGTACTTAAGAATGTTCTTTACCGTAGTCCAGTGAGCTCTACCAGGATTACCCTGATATCTGTTGACCATGCTCAAAGCAAATGTCACATCAGCGCGAGTACATGTCATAGCATACATGATCGAGCCCACTACAGAAGCATATAGTACTCGGCTCATCTCTGCTATCTCGGCATCGGTACTCGTACTCTGAGTCTTACTCAATTTAGTATTGCTCTGCATAGGAAATTCTCCTTTCTTGGAATTCTCTATGATGAAACATTTCAACACCTTGTCCAATTAGGCACTTTGACTAAGTCCTATCAGTCTTTTACTCCTATTTCTCAATATCCTTATCCCTAGAATGTAAGCATCTTCCCCTAGGTACTTCATAGTGAAACACTTTCCAAGGCAGGACTTAACCTCCTGCAAAGTTAGGACATCGTTTCCTATGAGTAGTATATTATCCACATACAATACTAAAAAGCTAACTATACTCCTACTAGCCTTAACATACATACATGACTCGTCCTCGCTTCTCGAAAATCCAAACTCTTTGACTTTCTCATCGAAACAAAGATTCCATCTACGAGATGCTTGCTTTAATCCATAAATGGATTTATCAAGTTTACACACTCTATTAGGGTACTTCGCATCTACAAACCCCTTTGGCAGACTCATGTAAACATCTTCAGCTAACTTCCCATTAAGGAAAGCGGTTTTGACACCCATCTACCATATTTCATAATCATGAAGCGCAGCTATGGCTAGCATAACCCTTATAGATTTGAGCTTCACTACTGGTGAGAAGGTTTCGTCATAGTCAACTCCAAGAGTTTGAGTAAAGCCCTTTGCATCCAATTGTGTCTTATATGTGTATACTTTCCTATCCATGCCGGTCTTCTTCTTGAAGATCCACTTGCACCTGACTGTCTTGCAACCCGATACATTGTCAACCAAGTTCAAAACTTGATTATCATACATGGACTGAATCTCGTTGTCCGTAGCCTCCTTCTATTTTGTGAACTCAGGACCCACCATGGCTTCATTGTAGTTTTTCGGTTCATCCAAATTTATCAATGTACTATCACTGATAAACATATCACCTTCAGCTGTTATATGAAAACCATATAACACAGGTGGAACACTAACTCTAGTGGAACGTATCAGAGGTACGGACTCGTCAACAGGTTCAACATGACTTTCCTCCTTGGGTTGAGCGCTAGTGTTTGAGGTTCCTTCATCACTTAACTCTTGAATCTCTTCAAGGTCAATTTGCCTCCCACTATCCTCCTGGAACATGACTTCTCTTTCGTAGACCCCTCTCCTCACAACGAAGACAACATTGTCACTCGGTCTATAGAAGAGATATCCAAAGGATTTCTGTGGGTAGACAATGAAAATACAACACTCACTATGAGGTTCGAGCTTGTCATGAGTCTATCGTCTCACGAAAACCTCACAACCCCAAACCTTGATGTGTGCTAACAAGAAACCTTCCCCGTCCACATTTCGCCAAGTGTTTTGGCAACCTTCTTAGTTGGGACTAGATTAAGGATATGGGAGCAGTCTCTAATGCATACCCCCAGAATGAGATAGGTAACAAAGCTCGACTCATCATGGAACAAACCATCTCCAACAAGGTTCGATTGTGCTTCTCAGCCACACCATTAAATTCTTGTGTCCTAGGTGGCGTCAATTTGTGAAACAATTCCACATTCCTTAAGATAGTCATGGAACTCGATGCTAAGATACTCACCACCTCGATCGGATCGAAGCATCTTTATCTTCCTACCCAATTGATTTTCCACTTCTTGTTTAAACTCTTTGAACTTTTCAAATGTTTCTGACTTATGCTTGATTAAGTAGACATATCCATATCTGCTATAATCATCGGTAAAAGTCACATAGAAGTGGTTTGCATCCCTTGTGGCAGATCTGAAGGGCCCACATACATCGTTGTGTATGAGATCCAACAAACCTTCACCTCTTTCACAAGTACCAGTGAAATGTGACTTGGTCATCTTTCCAAGTAAACAAGATTCGCGTGTGTCATCCTACTTTATCTCAAATGACTCCAACACTTCATCCTTTTGGAGTTGGGTTATACGCCTCTTGTTGACCTGTCCAAGACGATAATGCCACAAGCATGCCTTGTCCAAACCATTTGACGAATCAATATATAATACATTATTTCCTAAGTTGTCTACAACCATCATAGTTTCATATATACCATTACAAGGTAATGCTTCTAAATAAAATTTACCATTATAAAAAGCATTAATAGAACCAATTTCATTATTAAATGAAAATCTAAAACCTTGTTTATACAAACCCTGAAAGGAAATAATGTTTCTCACCATATCTGACGAGTAGAAACAATTATTCAAATCTAATTCTAACCCACTACTAAGAAATAAAGAATAAACTCCAATCTTGATGACATAAGACACTTTCCTATTCCCCATGATCAGGTTCATCTTCCTGTGCTCCACATCCTTACTTCTTTTTAGACCCTGCAAATCAGAACAAATGTGAAAACCACATCCTGTATCCAAGACCCAAGAATTAGCATGTGATGAGTTATTAGACAGAATAGTATAAATACCTGCGAAGGTGGGCTTTATCTTTCCACCCTTGATGTCCTGCAAGTATTTGGGGCAGCTTCATTTCCAATGCCCTTTTTCATGACAGTAGAAGCATTCTGCTTCTTTTGGATTGGAAGAGGGTGTAGCATAACCACCTTTGGTCCCACTAAAAGAGGATCCATCATGGGACTTTCCCTTGTGGCTCTTATAATTATCCTTCCTTTTCTTCCCTTTCCCATTTCCGATTGCCAAGACTGAGGCAACAGCAGTACAAGTATGTACAACAGACTTGCCTTTTAAATTACTTTTAGGAGTTTTTAGTAGGCCTTGAAGTTTTCCTAGAGTGACTTCCTCCTTGTTCATATGATAAGTCATTCTAAACTGATCATAACAAGGAGGAAAAGAGTGTAGGATAATTTCAATAGCCAACTCTTTGTCGAAGTTTACATTCAGCTTCAGCAAGCGGTCCACAAACCTTTGCGTTTTTTGTAAGTGGGACATAATGGACTCTCCATCCTTCATTTTTATTGCTATCATGGAGAAAATGTTTTCATTCCTTTCCTGTCGAGCACTTCGATGGTACCTTTCCATCAAGTCTTGGTACATCTCGAAAGTATAGTAGTCCTCATAGGACTTTTGGAGCCCAACTGTCATAGTTACAAGCATGATGCACGGCACCTTTGTCGTGTGTTTCTCATGAGCCTATATTCAACAATTTCTTTAGGAGTAATATTTACTTCATCAACCTCTTTTAGCTCTTTATCGAGGACATGTTCCTTATCCTCGTAACGAGTGACCATTCGAATGTTTCGAATCCAGTCATTAAAATTTGACCCATCGAAGATCACCAACCTACATAAGTTCATGATGGAGAAAGAGTCGGAAGGGTTGGAGCCAGTAGCATTAGCGGTAGACATCTAAAAACAAAAGACAAGTTTGATTAGATAGAGATTCCTTAATATAACACCTAAATAAAATATTAAGGTTAGGACCCAAACACAATATTTCACAGTTCGGAAGAGGGATGTCGTAATCCAATTGCAAAATATTTGAAGGTAGGTAAATGAAGATTTACCAGTTTCCACCATGTAAAACGAAATTGAGGATTAAGTTTTAAATGAATTGAAATTCCTAGATTCTTTTGAGATTCATTGAACTTTTCAATTGCATGTTTAAATCATGACAATGCCCTTCAAGTTTGTGACTGGGATACCGAAGATCACAAACAAGGTGTGAATAACCATGCAAATTTGTTTGGTACTCTCGATGACATTTATTACCTAATCAATATGTCGGTTAACCACACACGCTCCATTGATCTATGATAAACAACAAGCTACCCTTTTCCACCCTTGCTAGTCCAAGTTAGTGTGTTAGTTAACCACAAATGCTCCACTAACGACTTGGCAATGTGCAAAGTGCAATTTCATGGAATAGCACCAATTACACACCTAAAGTAACTAAGATTGGGAATTTATAAAAACATTTAGTTACTTTTATAATTATCATTATACTTTTTAACGAGAATTAAGGTCTTATCCTACGCATTCAGCTAACGACCCTCCACCAGTCAAGGAAGCGGTGGGTGAGAGTGGACAACCATTCAATCACCATTTTTAGGCAATTTCTTTATACCCCCTTATAGACCAGCTTCGTGAATGAGGCCTACTAATGGTAAGACTGATTGTCTTATACATATATATATATATATATATATATATATATATATATATATATATATATATATATATATATATATATATATATGTGGGAAAAGTGAATATACCCTTAAGGGTATATAAGCTTACGTACCCAAACTCATAATAATACGTCGTTTTGTTTGATATATTCATTATAATATTGTTAAACTTCAATCCTTAACTTAATTTATATTTAATATTTTTAAATTTTCACTATTATCTGCTTTTTACATCACATCTTTTTGTCGAACACTTACTAGGCTATATATATTATTGTTGAAAATGACAATTATGTAAGAGGAAGATAAATATGAAATTTATAAAAATCTTTGAAGTAATTCAATTTAGAAGTTAAATTATAAGAACATTTTACAATTACAATGTCTATATATGATACAAAATGATGTAGTATGGTGAGTTTGGGTATCTAAACTTATATACCCTTAAGGGTATATTCACTTTTCCCTATATATATATATATATATATATATATATATATATATATGTATATATATATATATATATATATATATATATAAGTATTAATCCTTTAATATTATAATAGTATAAGGGTTGAATTTTAAAATTATAAAATTCTAGGGTTTAGAATTTAATATTTCATAAATGAGCATTTTCAAATACCAAAACTTGAGGGCAAGTTTTGAAACTCTTCAAAACCTCTTGAATTTCAGAATTTAATGTTTCATAAATGAGACTTTTCAAATTGTATAACTTGAGGGAAAGTTTTGAAACTCTTCAAAACCATTTAGATCAAATTTTAAACTAATAAAATAATCATATAATTTATCATTTACCAATATGACCTAATTTAACTCATATAGCAAAATAATTTCAAATCAAATAATACAAATAATTAGCTTATCATATCAACTAGAAATTGTCTTAAAAATTTGACAATTATCTTTTAATTGGATGAGGAGAATCACCACCATATCAGAAAAATCAGATTTTATGATACAAAATAGTTTGTGGTAATGATCATAATCCAATTCAGGCCAAGAAAACCCAAAAATCTGCCAAAGATTGTCCAACTCGTCGAGTCTAGCAATGGACTCGTCGAGTTCTTCGTAGAACTTGTCGAGTCCAACAGTCAGAGTGCGGTTTTCAATTTACTTCAACTTTGAACAATTAACCAATGCATCAATATAACAGAAAACACTCTATGATCTGAGACCACTGATCGGTTTTGAGCACTATAACATTCTTATGGTATACACACAACCCTAGATGCTTTGGATCTGAATTTTCTTAAGTTATACATGTAATTTTGTTTTTCCAAAGCATGAAGCCCGACTAGCATACAACTTTGATAATTGAAACATAAAAAAAATAATAAGATTATTACCTCTTTGTTGTAGCTTGTAGAGCTTGGCCTTACAAGTGCTTAGCACGTCAAATGTAACGCCTCAAATAAGTCACAAACACCAATAACAATGGAAGAAAATGAGAGAGAGCTTCGAGGGACCAAAATCGGCTAGCTTTTTCTCAAAACACACCTTTATCCGATTTGAGGTCTTAGGGTTTACATTTATATTGTAGAATTCCAATGGTCACTTGTAAACCCTAATTCATTCACTTAGGCTTTTAATACAATATCTCATTTGGACTAACACTTCATGAACTCTCACATAAGCTTATTCCATTACTAATCAATCATGGATCGTTAGCCCAAACTATATGTATCACTGATTTACATAATCAGTCCCCGTTAATTTAATTAGTCTCTTTTTATCACTAAATTAATTCTTTATCAATACCAATTAAATAATATGATTTCCCAATTAATATATTATTCTTATACTGTATTAATAAATCGAAAATATTCTATATCTCAAATATTCATCCTATCAAATTGCTCTGGTGAAAGCAACCCAAATGGACCATGCTACTATCGGGTTAAGTACATACCAATTATAGTTATGGGCTTAGACACCTAATCCAACAAATACATGCATAATGAATATTGACACAACACCATAAATATCCAAACAATTTAAAAACATCAAAAACTGAAGTAATATTCTATATTAGAAAAAAAAAATGAAAGTACATGGTCATTTCTTGCATTTAGCACATGATTAAGCTTAAGCCAAGAAATAACAATTCAGTTTCAATTTTTTTAATACAAAATCTTACTTCCATTTTACTTTTGTTATTTTAGTAATTAATTTTTTCTGATATGGTGACTTTCTATGAGTGTATATATGAAGCTTTCCAATTGTGTGAGGTCATGTATCTATTTGTATGTCTATGAGTGTATAGTTGATATATAAATATCAAAATTCAGTTGAAAAATCCTTAGTTTCGTTTGTTCCTTACAAGACGATATCTACAAATCACATCCCTTTGACTATGATTGACAAATTTGATTCAATAATAAGCAGAATTCTTTAAGTATATCAAGGCATGTTGGCAATAACTTTATACCAAAAGTTGTAATTCTTTTTAGTAGTTTATTTTTGTAACAGAAAGAAATTTTGGTTATAGTGGTGCTTCAATATGAGGTCAATAGGGGACAAGGGAAATTATGTATTTTACTAGGACATAATGGAAATGCAAGGCTTGTAGGAGATTAGCTTACAATGGGTATTTTTCTGTTGATTTTATTACATGTGATGTTTTACTATCATATTTGTCACATTTCTTTATTTTGTACATTTTAGGGATCCACTTTTGACCTCTTAAACCACATTGCTTATAGATGTAAATAGGTGTTTTGGTTAATTAGTTACACTTTATCCGGTATCCAGTTTGACTCATTGGATTTAGGTTTTACTTTGTCATTCATCATTATGCATTGTCACCCTCTATTCCTTTAAAACATAACCATATTATTCCTCATTTTTTAAAGATTTTAGGCTTATGGTGTTCCCCAAAAATGGATATTCTAATGTAAACATGCAATCGTATTGAACAAATACTTGATCTACGGGGTTGTTCATATATTTTTTTATTATGTGAGAAAGTAAATCACTTTGGTTATTTGCGAAATATTATTACAATGCTTGAATTCTTATTTCATAATTTAACAGTATTTTGTTTTTGTTGGTTTAATTATTGTATACATGTTTATATTCGTTTAATTTTTTTATACATGGTTACATTTGGTAGATTTTTTGAAACACAAATATACCTTTTAGGTACTCCCTAGGCATAAATTACATGTCATTTTTATTTCATATATAAATATCAAAACTCATAAATTTATACAAATAACATGATCGTCATTAATGTTCATTTCCAAATACTATCTTCACCAACTTTTATTTCATATTAGTGGTCCTATATATTTGGAAGATCTCTAATTTGTCAACAATGTTTCCATTTTGAGTTGGTGATCAAAGGAATGGGTATTAGTATGCTTTAAACCCTTGAGAAGTTGGGTTCTTGATTCAGTTGGAGTGGTTAAGGAATTTTGGGTAGTTCGGATATTCGGTTAGTGTTTTGGAATCAAATTGACATTTTGGTAATTTTCCAGCTCAAGTTTTATGGAAAGAGAATGTTCGTTTGGGACATCTTATGGTGAGTATGAATTGATATCAGGATTATATGGATATAAGGATCGCCGGAATCAAAGTTTTATTGAGAGTGTTATGGCCTTCTGAATAATTAGGGTTTAGGGAAAACCCTAATATGTGGCGCGTACCAGGGAGGTACGCAGGGTGTACTTAAGCGATGCTGGTTATGCAAAGCGTAGTATTGAGAACGCACAACGTAGGTGTGAGGTTGGGTCGGGGGTGCGAGTCCTCATACGCTAGGCGTACGAGGTGGTACGCGGGGAGTAGGAGGAGTAGATTGAAAACCCTAATCTTAAGGTGGTACTCTAATTAAGCATTATGTTATCCTCTTTATTCATTTCCAAGGTCAGCCCCCACCCTCTGAAACCATAGAATTCTTCCTTAAGTCTTCATAGTGGTATCTTGAGCTTAGGGTGTCCATTTTTGGTGTTTTTAGTCCATTTATATGACGATGGAGCTTGGTGCACGGATAGGAATCAAGGAAGACCTTATGGATCTTTCTTATGTGTCTCATTTCTAGCTTTTTAGAGGTATAAATCTTTGAACTTGATCATTGAAGTCTTAGATCTACCATTTATGAGTTTTGGTTCATTTTAGTCCCAAGTATGACATCTAGTGGTCTTGATTTCATTTTAGGAGCTTTGAGTTTCCCCTCTTAGTGTTACTGAGGTTCAAGGTCCAAAAAGTTGGCACCTTTAGAGTTTAAATCCATCCATACACGATTTAGAACCATTTCCTTGGTACTAGAGTGTTATATTTTGAGTTTATATTCATTTGGGGCATGCAAAGTCACCAAGTCAGTGGATTTATGAGTCTAGACGTTATTTGGGACTCAGATCTGTGGTTTGAACTTATGGGCTAAGCATTAAGTGCTTAATGGCAATAGTAGGATTAAGATGGGGGTATGTTCGGTGTACAAGCCAGTACGCGCAGCGTACAAGCCATTAAGTGAGTATGTGCAACATACTGTTGAGTACGCCTTGCATACTTAGGTGGTGTTTGTTTTTTGTTTACAGATCTATGCAGCCTCTTCTGTCTGCACTGTGCAGACCACGTGCAGACATTAGCCTTCGTAGATTGTTTATTTTTTTTTAAGACCGCAGATCTAAAAATGTTTGCGCCCTCTTTTTGGCACAGATGTGGACCAGAGTTTTCTAACATCTTCAAACATCTTCTAGCCTAAAAAACACATATATCTTTAATTTTTTAAAGTTTTTTTTAATTTATATTTTTTCCAACTTTATTAATGATAAACAACTTGAAAAAAAATTACTAAACTTAAAAAAAAAAAAAAAAAAAAAAAAAAAAAAAAAAAAAAAAAAAAAAAAAACATTTGACGATACAAACATGATATTTTAGAAAAATTTATAAATAAATATTTACTACAATAATATTCGTTGAAGGTATTTATATAAATATGAAAAAAAAAATCATAATATATATTCGTATATTCTTTTTGTCAAATTTTGTAAAACATTATTTAATACAGTATCGTCAATTTCTCAAGAAAATATTTATGGTACGTTTTTAATGGATTTAATTGAAAAAATCAAAGTTTATTTCCATCCATTTATGTATCAAAATCTTTGATCCCTAATTATAATGTTTAGCTATAACTTTGCAACAAAAGTTGTTGGTTTTTTTATCAAATATATACGTTAAGTCATACCATTTTTATTTTTATTTTTTATACAATTATACACAAAAGTTGATCTATATGTGTTAATTATTTATAACAAAGTTATAAAATATTAATAAAAATCACTTTGAAGTTAAAAAATCAGTTTATTTAGATTTCAATTTATTTTAGTAGCCTACAGATGTTAAAAAAAAACAGTCTTCTTTTTTCAAACTGCAGATGTTTAGTCCACATTTTCTACTGCAAATGTCTACAGATGTGGTCCGCAGACTGCACACATATTGCCTCATAAAAAAAGAGCACCTTAGTCAGAGTGGACTTCGCAATTATGGGCCTCGGGTTGGGCCATTTCTTGAACTAAGTTGTTGTGGGCCTTCGTGGACGTCTTGAAATTAGGTTTTGGACTAAGGAAATTATTGGGCTTTAGGATAAGTTCCATTGGAGAGGTTTGGGCCCAATTTGGAAAATTGGGCCATGAGGTGGCCATGTTTGGGTTTTGAATGGTTTTGGGCTAATGGGACATCGGAATGCCAAGTATTTTGGACTAGAAAGATGATTGGACCTTAAGGTAAGGCCATGTAGAGGTTTGGGGCCAATTCGTAACATTGGGTCATTGATTGGTTAATTGGCCTTTCGGGCATTTCAGATTTCAGTTTGGGCCATAGTTTTGGTTAAGGCTAGGTTAGGGGTAAAATTGTCTTATTACCCCAGGTTTTAAGTTTTGTTTGTGGATTAGAACCCAATTGTTAATGGGGTACTGTTTTGTTTTCTTATTAATAGTTCAGGATCTATTAACCAACAACCAAGGATGCTTCGGTATGATTCAACAGTGCGAGGTGAGTCTTCTCACTATGTTCATGGGTCAAAGGCACTAATGTTGGCCCATTACATGTTATGTGATATGCTAGTTGACTCTGTAATAATTGCATGGAAGCCCCCGGGTGAGCTCATGGCACTTGGATATCAGACCATGTTGGTGAGACCATGGCATTCCAGGTAAAAACCATGGGGGATCCCATGGCACTTGGATATCAGACCATGTGGGGGAGCCCATCTGTCACACCCCGAAAACCGAAGGCGGAAACGTTTCCGGGGTTGACTCCACGTTGAGTATCAAATCCAATGCACATAGTAAGTAAAGTAAAACAACCATCACATTACATAAAGAAAAGTTTTACAGTTGTTTCAAAAGTAAAGTTGTACAGTTGTGATACATAGTATATATATGAATAAAATGAAACGGGTCTTCTGAGTACTCCGTCTTCGGACAAAAAGGATCTTCGGGTACCTGTTCTAACGCTGACCTGAGAACACAACCGGTTTAAAAATCAGCATAACGCTGGTGAGTTCATAAGCGGTTTTTGTTTGTGAAATGTTCAAGTTTCCTTTCTGTTTCTGAAATGTTACGCACACCAAGAAAATCACATATTTTCTTAAAAAGGTTTGTTATCGTTTATCAACATGTAAAGTAAAGTTGTACACTGAAAACATGTTTTCTCTTGTATAAATGTACAGTTAGGTTATCTGATTTGGTATACTGGTTCTGGTTAGGTACCAATGAATTCCCAGGAAAGTCCCATACTTTCCTGATTGTATTTTACCAATTGCGAAAGATGTAAAGTTATCCGGTTCGTTACCCTTTCTGGTTATGTAAACGTTTCCCCAGGATAGTCCCATACTTTCCTGAATGTTGGTTATCACTGTAAAAGATGTATCTGTAAAATGTGGTTATGTTCAATGTTTCCCCAGGAAAGTCCCATACTTTCCTGAATGTTGGTTATCAATGTAAAAGATGTATTACGTTATTCATTATTACTATTGAGTAAATCTCTATTATCCTAATTGCAAGTTCCATAACCATACAATAGACTGGATATGGCAATAAGTAGTCCACATCACCTTATGACTTTCGTCACCATTGAACCATTTCTGTTCGGCTGTAGCTAGCAGCCAGGTGTGGGGTAGTCAGCCCCGTATAGATCTATACACTCAAGTCACGCTCTCTAAATCCCAGAGATTCTGGTTACGGGTGCACTCCTCCACTCGCGTATCTCTGTGGAGTGTTCGCCGAGGACGTGTCTCCAATCATACAGGATTAACAAATTTACTAATAATAATATGATAGTCCTCCACTCGCGTATTTCTATGGAGTGTTACCGAGGACAAAACAGTGCAGGTTTTATGTTCAAATGTTCTAATGTCATGCTTTTAACTGATAAAATGTGGAAAACCATTTGTGAAATATATATATAAAACATAACAGTTTAAAATCCATTTCACAAATATATGTTTACGTGATCTGCATGTTCAAACGGTTATCAGTTGTAGCAATCAGTGTTAAAAGCATATAAAATGTGAAACACACACATGAAAACATGTTTTGAGTACAAGTAATCCCTTGTACTTTTCTTGTGTTCCCCCCCCCCCCCCCTGAAAACAGTGAAAACAGTGAAAAAGGGTAGGGTATGAACTCACCCAACGAGAAAGCGCAACTGTTTCGGACACTAAACGTTGGTTCGGGGCTTATTAACACGCGAGGTTCCTATGTAATATGAAATGGTACCCAAAGGTATCTAATTAGACTTTAAACCACTAATTAGATAGGATAATACACTCCAATGAATTAAAACACTTCAAAACGAGTGTTTGGAGTGACCCGGGTGACATCTTCGGACGTGAAATGATGCGAGGGACTTGGGAAATGAGTTTACTCCTCAAGAGTAAACTCCCTAATGGAGTTTTCGGCCATATACCCTAACACACATGAGTTCACGACCGTGAACTCATGTTTGGGTAGTTTTGAGTGTTTTATGGCTTGAATAGACATGGGGATTGATAGAATGGATTCATCAAATGCCTTGGATTAATTTGTATGGACAGAAACACCATTTATGGGAGTTCACGGATGTAAACATGGAGTTTACGGTCGTAAACTCCCCCAAGCTCAAACCAAAATTCATTTGAGGTGCTTAGGACAATCACATGTGATTCTAGTTAATTTTCCAAGCCTTGGTATGAATTTAGGGCATTAAATGACATATAATTAGGAGTTTACGGCCTTGGAGCATGTTCTATGGCCGTAAACTCTCATATGTAAGGTTTTGTTATGTTTAAGGTCTCCAAACTATTTTTAGATGGTTCTAGGATTTACCACAAGGCTATTGGTTAAGTTACAAGGCATTCTAACATGTAAAAGTGAGTTTACTCCCAATGTTTGAGGTGTTTATGGCCCAAGCACATACCTTGGCCGTAAACTCTCATATGTCCTTCAAAATTCAAGTTTAAGGTGTTCCAACTCCAGGTTTGTCAGCCTCAAGGTCGTATCTAAGTCCCAATGTTGGTTTGGAAGGGTTAAATTGCTCAAAAACCCCAATATTATGTGTTTACGGCTCAAGCATGCTCCTTGGCCGTAAACCCATGTTCTAGGTCCAAAATCACAATTTAAACATGGATCTGAAGGCCTAAGAGGTTGAATAACAAGTTAGGAAGGTTACCTCTATGATTTGAAGCCTTAAATCTATGTTTTTGGACCTTAAATTTGGATAAGGAGAGAGGTTAGAGAGAGAGTAGTGAGATGAAGCCAAAAGCTTCAAATGAAGGCTTGGAACACTTTATATAGTGTCTAAGTTTTGGACACGGTGGAATTCTACCCGATACCGGCATTAGGCGTGGCTTTTGGTCGTACCCGATTAAGTTGTCGTAACCCGATATGGTAAATTCTAGAAATGTTCCGATTACTAGAATGGGATGTTAGAATGATTTCTAAACGTATTAGGACACCCATTAAGTCATATTAGATACGTACAATATAATGACTTAATTAAATAACGAAATCGGAATCGGATTTGAAAACGACGATTGGTTGATCGAATTGAACTACGAAAAGAGTTACAAGTAATGATACGGAAATTTCAGGTTGTTACATTATCCCATTCCGAGTCAAAACAATGGGGGAGCCCATGGAAAATGTATGTATGTTGCATGATATTATCTGGTTGTATGTTAATTGGTATTTTGAGAAACTCACTAAGCGTTGTTCTTATGGTTTTCAGTTTATGTTTCAGGTACTTTGGCTTTCAAATGGAAGAGCTAGGGATGATTACAGAGTACACACCGCATGTTTCCGCTTTCTGTGATTACCTTAGTTTAATGATGTTTTGCTAAATATTGGTTACTTTGGGTTTATGGAAACGATCTGTATTAACGATTTATTAATCTAAAAATGAAAATCTTTTTGGCGTGATTTTCGAGTCATTACACATTGGTGTAAGAGCCTTGGTTTGAGAGATTCGTACATACTCTCGGTTGTGTATAAACTCAAACTGAGGATAGGGAAACTTTTCAAAAAGAAAAGTATTTTCGAAGGAAAAAAAATTCTAGGATAGGAGAAGGGTGTGGTGCATGCAATCCGTCGAGCTCAAGTAAGTTTTCAAAAAATACCCATACATGTTATATGTTATGATTTGATTTAGGAATCGTTGAATCACATGTTAGTTAGGGCTAACGATTTTCTCAACTTTTGCATTATAGAATGCTAGGAGAGATGCCTTTGTATGTCTATTGTATGAGCTGGCAGACCTGCATGCTAGAGTTGATTAGTCAGTGATAGATGGGATGATATGTGTGATGCTTAGTAGTCTCGGGAGTATTGAATGCTATGTTGTAATGGAAATATCTATTGGTATCAATAAATACTAAGTGTATGCTTTAAAAACGGAATACAGTTAGGATATTATAGTCGTAGAATAATTGATTTGGTATTATTTCCTATTCCTTTTCTGGTTGTGGTACAAGGGTAAAGTCTATTATTCGACGGTCTATTTGATTGTGTTTTGTGTATAATTTGCATGCATAAGGAAGTTGGCAGTAAGGGTGGAAGTAGATAGCATGAGTTGTGGTATGTGGGTTGAATGTTCTATGATAGTCTTATGGATCAGAGAGTTACTACACGAATGCTGCTTGTTTTGTGCTTTCTAGAACTCTTGGATGATGGGAGTTAGCTACTAGGTGAATATGATGATATTCATGAGGTGGATGACTAGCATTATGAGGTGTTCTTCAGCAGCTGATGGCAGGGTGGGTTCGGAAACCTAGGGAGACTAGGAGGTGCTTCGATGGGTTTGGTGTTGTTGTTTAGCAAATATTTATGTAACATCCATAAAAATCATGCAAAATTTAAACTTTTTCGAAACATTTCAAAACCATTAATTATTATAAAAATTGTTTTCAAAATAGTATAATATCAAAGTATCTTAGAAACAAGTCATAAACATGAGGAGTTGTACAATCATGGCTTTGCCTTCCCACGATCATCTGATGCACCTGAAACAAAAACTGAAACTGTAAGCCCAAAGCTTAGTGAGTTCCCCCTAAATACTGTGACATAACAACAATACACATAACAAAAACATGAAATGGGTCTACAACTCTACAGACTAGATTACCCCCCTAAGCCCACAGTGTGAGTCTGGCTTGCCTTTCAGGCCCACAACTCACATCTGGCCTGCCTCCGAGCCCACAACATAACTTCGGTTAGCTTTCGAGCCGATAGCTTATGACTGGATTGCCCCTTGCAGTCCTAAGACTAACACCATAACTGATCTACCCTCAGTACGAGTCTGGCATACCACTTGGTCCTTAGCTCATATCTGGCAAGCTAATGAGTCCTCAGTATGAGTCTGGTATGCCTTCCCGACCCTCAGCTCATATCTATCATACTCGAAGGTTTGTTGGTCACTACACTAGACAGTGATACCTTAACCCTACCCACACAACATCTATATATATATATATATATATATATATATATATATATATATATATAGCTAATTACGCATACAAATAATCAAACGATAACACACGTACTCCTACAGATCTACCCAACTAGCATAGCAAACCAGCATGTATAATTCTCTCATACTCAACACATCATCAAACAACTGGGATATCAAATCCAATGGTCCGACCTTGGTGCCTTATATCCCTTAGTATAGTGAGGTTAACTCATCTCAAAATGTAGATTTGAACTGAAGAATCGGACTCACAAATCGCCGTCTCACCAAAAATCTCGAACTATCCAGATAATGAATATTAAGTCAATAAATGGGAATATCAATGTTGACCAAGAGTCCTACAACTATCCCTAGTCCATTTTTCTTTTCCCTAATTTGGGCTAAGGCCCAATGCTAAATCCATGATCCATAAGCCCACATATATAAGGCTCATCATTGGCCCAATTTTCCAAATTGGGCCCAACTCCCTAATTGGGCCTCTTTCAAAGACTCACTACCAAAACTAGCCCAAAATACCCTTATCTAGGGAGCCCATCAAGGCCCAAGTCCAACTATTCCAAAAACGGCCCAATCTCAAAGCCCAATTTGTTAAAAGCCCAATTGAGGGCGCACGCAGCGCGTACTCCCATGGTACGGTCTGTATGTATTTGACGAAGCTCCTCCGGAAGATACAGTCTGTATGCAACCTTGACAACCCTAGAAATATCACAAAATGGTCCAATGTATCGGGGACCCAACATTCCCCTCCTTCTGAAGCAAATCACAATCTTCTAGGGTGAAACCTTCAGTAATACCAGGTCACCCACTTGGGACTCTAACTTAGATCGGCATCTGTTGGTGCAACTCTTTTTCCGACTTTGGGCGGTTTGCAGCCGCCATCTAATATGTTGAATCTTCTCAATAGTTTGAAAAATTATCTCTGTCCGCCCCTATCACTCTGTGACCAACCTCACCCCAACAGATCGGGGTGTGGCTTCTCTGCTTGTACAACAACTCAAAAGGCGGAACACCAATACTGGAATGATAGTTGTTGTTGTAGGCGAACTCTGCAAGGGGTAAGTGGGAATCCCAGCTCCCCCCTCCCCCCTAAATTCGATGGCGCAAGACGTCAACATGTCCTCGAGGGTTTGTATATTCCGCTCAATATGACCGTCGGTCTGTGGATGATAAGTTGTGCTAAAATACAGTCGCGTGCCCAGCTCCTCGTGCAACTTCTGCCATAAGCGGGAGGTGAATCTAACATCTTGGTCAGAAACAATAGATACCGGAACTCTGTGGGGAGCAACAATCTCGCGGACATACACATCGACCAGCTTCCCGGCCGAGGAACTCTCCCATATGGCCAGGAAATGGGCACTCTTGGTCAATCGATCCACGATCACCCATATAGCATCATATCCCTTCGTCGTCCTCGACAACTTGGTAATGAAGTCCATCGTGGTCTGTTCCCATTTCCACATGGGAATCTCTAGAGGCTGCAGCTTGCCATGTGGCCTCTGATTCTCGGCCTTGACCATCCTACAATTCAAGCACCTATCGACGTACCAAGCGATTTCTCGCTTCATGCACGGCCACCAGTAGCTCAAACTCAAATCCTGGTACATCTTGGTGGCTCCCATGAATAGAGAAGTGAGACTTATGAGCCTCCTCCATAACTGTTTGCTTGACTCCACCAGACATCGGAACCCATACCCGACCGCATCGGGCAACAATCCGCAGCTATCCTGCATAAATCGGGTGTTCTCACCCCTGATCCTCTCCATTTTCCAGTTCTATGGTCACATGTCCTTAGCCTCAGCATCTCTAATCAAACTCACGGGTGGAGAATTCACCAATATCCTCATACATGTCGTTGGTATGGAGGACCCAGTTGACTTGCGGCTCAGAGCGTCCGCCACCACGTTCGCTTTACCTAGATGGTAAAGGATCTCACAATCGTAGTCCTTGACTACGTCTAGCCACTTGCGTTGTCTCATGTTCAGATTTGGCTGATCCATGATGTGTCTCAAGCTCTTGTGATCTGTGTATATGGTACAATGGACCCTATAAAGGCAATGTCTCCAAATCTTGAGAGCAAATACCACTGCTCCCAGCTACAGATCATGAGTAGTGTATCTCGTCTCATGCGGCTTCAGATGTCGCGATGCGTAGGCTATCTCCCGTCCTCTCTGCATAAGGAACGCCCCCAGTCCCGTGATGAATGCATCACAGAACACTACAAAATCCTCAACTCCCTCCAGGAGAGTCAAAACTAGAGCCTCGCATGGTCACTATCGGAGGCTCTCAAACGCCATCTGCTGCTCGGGGCCCTACTGGAAACCCACTCCTTGCTCATCAGAGGAGTAAGGGGTACTGTAATCTTGGGAAAATCTTGTATAAATCTCCGGTAGTACCCTGCCAATCCCAAAAATTCCTGATCTCCGAAGGAGATTTCGGAACCTCCCACTACATAACCGCCTTGATTTTGGTCGGATCGACCAAAATCCCCTCCTGGTTAACGAGATGTCTAAGGAACTAAAACTCTTGTAACCAAAACTCACACTTTGAGAACTTAGCGTAAAGCCGTTCCTGCCTCA
Source organism: Lactuca saligna (assembly GCF_052625555.1). NCBI lineage: Eukaryota > Viridiplantae > Streptophyta > Magnoliopsida > Asterales > Asteraceae > Lactuca > Lactuca saligna. Next base: position 62,781,831 of record NC_136420.1, on the reverse strand, counting down.
GAACTCCCAATAACTCCTGTAGGTGCTCCTCATGCTGCTCTCGGGAGTTACAATACACCATGATATTATCTATGAACACGATGACTGAGCGATCGAGCATCGGTCTGCAGACCCGATTCATCAGGTCCATGAATATTGTTGGTGCGTTGGTGAGCCCAAGCGTCATCACCACGAACTCATAGTGCCTGTAACGCATCTGAAACGTAGTCTTCTCCATATCCTCCTCTCTAAACCTGACCTGGTGGTACCCGGACCTCAGGTCTGTCGTGGAGAATCAACATGCTCCCTCCAACTGATCAAAGAGATCATCTATCCTCGGGAGTGGATAAAAGTTTTTCACCGTCAGTTTACTCAACTCCTAGTAAACAATGCACATCTGGTGTGAACCATCCTTCTTCCTGACGAAAAGGATCGGTGATCCCCATGGACAACTGCTAGGACGAATGAACTGCTTGCCCAATAATTCCTGCAGTTGTAATGACAGCTCTTGCATATGTGGTGGCGCCAATTGGTATGGCACCTTGGTGATAGGAGCCACACCTACCACCAAGTCGATTCGAAACTCGACCTGCCTCTCCAGAGGTATCCCTGGTAACTCCTCTGGGAACACGTCCGCAAACTCCCTGACCATAGGGACCTCTGAAACTGAAGTCTGATCTCTGTCTCGCATATCCACCACATACGCTAGATAACCCGCACACCCGTGTTGAATATATTGTCTAGCCCTGGTGGCTGAACAAAACCCTAATCCCACTCGGGTATCCTCGCTATAGACAATCAACTCTCCCCCACTTGGGGTTCGAACCACTACCCGCTGACCCTCGCAGTCGATCATGGCACCGAATCAACTAAGCAAGTCCGTCCCCACAATCACACATACATCCGCCATGGGGATTGGAATCAAGTTAATCGAAAAAGATACCCTGAAGATCTCCAACTCACATCCCCGGTAGACCAAAGAAGCAGAAACCTCGTGTTTGTTGGTGATAGACACTCGCAAGGGACACTCTAGCTCTCCTATTGGCACACTAAACTCCCTACAAAACGTCTGAGATACAAATGACTGACTCGCCCCTGAGTCAAACAAAACCAAAATAGGCAGAGAGTTCACTAAAAACGTACCTAATCACAGGTATAAATAGACAAGCATGAAAACATATACAATCAATAAGATAAAGGACAGAAACATACCAGCAACCACATCTGGTGTTGCCCTGGCCTCCTCTGTTGTGAGTTGGAAGGCGTGTCCCTAAGCCCTTGGGGGCTCTGCTCTATGATGTCTCTCTTCTGTAATCCTCAATGTGGCTGGCGCGGGAGCCAACGCCGGCGTAGCGGCGAGCAACGGGCAGTTGGCCTCGCAATGGCAATCTACTCACAGTGGTAACACAACCTCACACTCGGAACACGAGTGGGCTGGCAACAATTCTTCGCGTCCTAGTATCAACGGTCTTAGACCACTTCGATGCCGGCTGTAACTATTATGGGGCCCATCTCTCCTCCCGCAATCGTAACTCGATCTTCAGTTCACGTCGCGTGGCAACCTCCTGTTAATCTGGTAGTGTGTCACATCGTTGGGTAGCAACAAAATGACGGATGTCGGTCTTGAGCATGCTCAGATAACGTGTTATCTGAGCCGACTCAGAAGAAAACTCCAAGCAAAACATCTCCTTCTCTATGCACATACGGGTGATCTTAGTCACAGTCTCACCATCCTTTCTCAACTCCAAAAACTCCTGAGCCAGCCGCTCCCGCTCGACCCATGGAATATAGCGAGAGTGGAACATATCCCTAAGCTACTCCCAAGTAACCACAGCTGTCTGGTCATCCAAATAAGACCTATTCACCAATATCCACCATTCCTTTGCCCCGGACCTCAGCAAGTTCAGGGCACATCTGACCTTCTGGTCAGTAGGACATGAACATGTAAAGAAACAGCCCTCCACGTCGGACACCCATCTCATGGATTTGATGGGGTCCTGATTCCCATCAAAAAGTAAGGGGATTCGCGTTATCAAAGTCCCAGTACTGAAAGCTCGGTAAACTCCTCCCCTTGCTGCTATTACAGCCGATGTAGCTGTTGCGGCAGTCGTCTCAGCTAGGGCTGCATATCTGTCATCGAAATAATCCATCATAGCGGTCTTAATAGACCCAAACATCTCCGGAATCTGACCCCAGACAATCTCGGACACCTCATAGCGGATGATCTCCATGACATGATCCTCTGTCACTGCTATCCCATCCTGACCGATAATCTCGGGCTCTGTCAGAGCACCCTAATCACCCTGCCCGGATCCCGATCCGGATCCGCTCACAAAATACCTTGTAACCACCATTCTAAAATATACCAGAAAGATATTAGATAATCCACATAATAACAGGGAACCAACTGCCAACTAAACCCTAGGGGTTGTGACTTCCTTCCTACATGTATGGGTTCTGTGCTTTTAGTAGTATGGGCCCATACTACCTTCCACACCTACCCATATTTGTCTCAAGTATCATCAGAACACCCTAACACTATACATATGCATGGTGGTTGCTCATTCCTCACTCCTAGAGGAAAGCTAACAATCTCCTAACTAACCTGCTAGCCCCACACAACCCACCCTTGAAACTTCCACCAACCCTGCAACACTCGTGTATGCTAGCCATACATTACACTGGACCCTATAGACTTTCGAATACCCGATCCTACCCTAAACCATTCATCAAACAAGAATAGGAAATAAGGCCAAACCAAACATTCACAGGCTATAAGATCTTAATTATGTACAGCCGTGATGCATACACAAGCAACTACAATAATGATGCTAATTTCATGTAAGGTAAACCCTAGGATATCATGCATCATGTAATCAGGCAATTCTATCATACAATTCCTGAAGATCCCTAGCCTAGTACTAGCATGCTGTTCTAACTCATCACATAATCAAATAACTGCATGGTATTTTGGGGTTTACTTATTGGCTCTTGTTGATCGTACTCATTGCATCCTCCTTTACTTATTTTGATAACCATTTAAAAATCATTTTGAAAATATTTTCCTTGATTTGAGACTGGATTCACACGAGTGTTCCTCCATTTCACTCAAACCAAGGCTTTGATACCAACTTGTAACATCCATAAAAATCATGCAAGATTTAAACTTTTTCAAAACATTTCAAAACCATTAAATATTACAAAACTTTTTTTCAAAATAGTATAATATCAGAGTATCCAAGAAATAATTCATAAACATGAGGAGTTGTACGATCATGCATTTGCCTTCCCGTGATCATCTGATGTACCTGAAACAAAAACTGAAACTGTAAGCCTAAAGCTTAGTGAGTTCCCACACAATACTGATAAATAACTACAATAAACATAATAACAACATGTAATGGGTTTACAGCTCTACAGACTGGATTACCCCCTGAGCCCACAGTGAGAGTCTAGCTTGCCTTTCAGGCCCACAACTCACATATGGCTTACCTCCTAGCCCACAACATAACTTTGGTTTGCTTTCGAGCCCACATCTTATGACTGGCTTGCCCCCTGCAGTCCTAAGACTGAAACATAATTGATCTACTCTCATTACGATTCTGGCATACCACTTGGTCCTCAGTTCATATCTAGCATGCTAATGAGTCCTCAGCATGAGTTTGGTATGCCTTCCCGGCCCTCAGCTCATATCTGACATACTCCAAGGTTTTTTGCTCACTGCACGAGACAGAGCAACCTCAACCCTACCCACACAACATAGCAAACCAGCATGTATAATTATTAGATACTGGCATAGCAAACCAGCATGTATAATTATTAGATACTGACATAATCAAACGGTAACACAGGTAGTCCTATAGATCTACCAAACTGGCATAGCAAACCAGCATGTATAATTATCCGATACTGAATACATCATCAAACAACTAGGATATCAAATCCAATGGGTCGGGCTTGGTGCCTTAGATCCCTAAGTATAGTGAGGATAACTTTCCTCGAAATGTAGATCTGAACTGAAGAATCGAACTCCCAAATCGTTGTCTCACCAAAAATCTCGAACTATCCAAATAATGAATAATAAGTCAATAAATGGGAATATCAATTTTGACCAAGTGTCCTATAACTATTCCTAGTCTATTTTACCTTTTCCCTAATTTGGGCCAAGGCCCAATGCCAAATCCATAATCTATAAGCGCATATATATATATATATATATATATATATATATATATATATATATATATATATATATATATACATATATATATATATATATAAGGCCCATCATTGGCATAATTTTCCAAATTGGGCCTCTTTCAAACACTCACTACCAAAACTGGCCCAAATACCCTTCTTCAGGGATCCCATCAAGGCCCAAGTCCAACTAGTCCAAAAACGGCCCAATCCCGAAGCCCAATTTGTTAAAAGTCCAATAGAAGACGTACGTAGGGCATACTCCCCTGGTACGCTGAGCCTACACCTGCCTGATGTTGACCACCATTGGGGTAGTGGACCCAATACGTTGGGCGTACAGAATTTACGCGGGGCGTACGCGGGGTTTTGCCAAAACCCTAATAAGTGCTTAATGCCTTAAGCACTTAAGTCCAAACCTCATATTCATTGACCGAATATGCATAAGAAATAGAAAGTCTAAAACTTTAACACTTTTCACTTCCAAAAAGTTCTTAACGCATGGTCTTAATCCGTTAAGACCTTCCTATTCCATGAATGAGGTACATTTAGCTACTGGGAGATCATTTTTATCACTTATGACCTCTTCAAGGGTCTAAAAGGACAAGTTATCTCATCCAAATCACATCATGCACCAGCTTGGGACTTTTGGGACAAGAAATGGTTCCATAAAGCTATCATGGCAAGATCTATATCATAAAAGCATAATGTTTGAAGCTTTTTACCTTATGGAGCTTCTAGGGCACCAAACAACTTCATATCTACAAGCTTGTTCTTCTTCTCCGACTTCTTGATGAAACACTTTCTTTTCCAACTACTCAAAACACACTCTATAAGCTTACATACTCAAGGAAAGGATTAGGGTTTAGGGAAAACGGCTCTAAACTATGGAAGCTGAGGTAAGGGAGGATCATGAGCTCATAAGGATGTTTATATAGCACTCAAACCCTAAATATTAAGGTTTCCTCCTTACGTGAGTATGCTTAGCGTACACAATGTACACCCAGCGTACTAAGGCACACCTAGTACTCTTAGCATACCTTATATATGCTTAGCGTACTAGCCTTGTTTTCCAAAGTTGCAACTTTGGCCCTTAGGCTTCTCATGGGTCGACTCATCTAACCCCAGGAACTACAAATGACAAAATAATAATAGAAGAGAGGATTCGAAAATACCTACTAAATCTTGGGATGTTACAATTCTCCCCCACTTGACCAAGACTTCGTCCTCGAAGTCTGCGGTGGTAAACAAATCCGGTTAATGCTCCTGCATCTCATACTCTAGCTCCTATGTGCACTCAGATGCCCTCCGATGTCGCCACTGCACCTTTACCAGTGGTATCTCCTTGATGCACAGAATCTTTACCTTCCTTTCCAAAATAGCCACCGACTGCTCCACATAGTTCAGGCGCTCATCAACCTGAACGTCATCTAGTGACACTACTTCATCCTTGTCTAATATGCACTCCCACAACTGGGAAACATGGAAAATTTTGTGTATCTGACGGATATCCTACGGAAGATCCAGTCTGTATGCAACCTTGCCAACCCGGGCAATAACCCAAAATGGTCCAATGTATCAGGGACCCAACTTTCCCCTCTTTCTGAAGTGAATGACATCCTTCCAGTGTGAAACCTTTAGTAATACCATGTCACCCACCTGGAACTCCAACTCAGATCGGCGTCTGTCGGTGTAACTTTTCTGCCAATTCTAGGCGGTCTGTAATCGCTGTGTAATCTGGTGAATCTTCTCAATAGCTTGCAAAACTACCTCTGTCCACCCCATCACTCTGTGACCAACCTCACCCCAATAGACCAGGTGTGGCATCTCTGCCCATACAACAGCTCAAAAGGTGGGGCACCAATACAGGAACGATATTTTTTGTTATAGGCGAACACTGTAAGGGGTGAGTGGGAATCACAGCTCCCATCAAAGTCAATGGCGCAAGCTGTCAACATGTCCTCGAAGGTATGTATAGTCCTCTCACTCTGACCATCGGTCTGTGTATGATAAGTTGTGCTAAAATGCAGTCGTGTGCCCAGATCCTCATGGAACTTCTGCCAGAAGCGGGAGGTGAATCTAACATCTCGTTCGGAAACAATAGAGACCGGAACTCTGTGGTGAGCAATGATGTCGCAGACATACACGTCAGCCAGCCTCTTGGCTGACAAACTCTCTCGTATGGCTAGGAAATGGGCACTCTTGGTCAATCGATCCACGATGACCCATATAGCATCATATCCCTTTGTCTTCCTCGGTAACTTGGTAATGAAGTCCATCGTGATCTTTTCCCATTTCCACATGGGAATCTTTAAAGGATGTAGCTTTCCATACAGCATCTGATGCTCGGTCTTGAGCATCCTAAAGGTCAAGCACCTCTCGAAGTACCAAGCGATTTCTCGCTTCATACATGGCCGCCAGTAGCTCAAACTCAAATCTTGGTATATCTTGGTGGTTCCCGGTGAATAGAGAATTGAGATTTATGATGCTCCTCCGTAACCGTCTGTCTGACTCTACCAGAAATCCAAACCTATACCCGACTGCATCGGGTCAACAATCCGCACCTACCTGCACAAAACGGGTGTTCTCACCCCTGATCCTCTCAAGTTTCCAGTTCTCTGGTCGCATGCCCTCAGCTTGATTATTTCTAATGAAACTCACAATTGGCTCAGTACCCCTACTTGATCCAATTGGAGTCATTCGACTTATTTTTCGGATGACACTTGCGAATCTGTTTTACTTGGAAATATGACCAAGTCACCCTTCACTGGTACTTGTGAAAGGGGTGAGGGTTTTTTGGATCTCACATAAGGGATGCTAATCGTTTCTATGTGACTTTTACTGATGATTACAGTAGGTATGGCTATATCTACTTAAACAAGCATAAGTCAGAAATCTTTGAAAAGTTCAAAGAGTTTAAGCAATAAGTAGAGAATCAATTGGGTGGGAAGATAAATATGCTATGATCCGATCGAGGAGGAGAGTATGGTAGTATCGAGTTCCTTCACTATCCTAAGGAATATGGAACTGTTTCACAATTGACGCCACATAGGACACCACAGCTTAATGGTGTGGTTGAGAGGCACAATAAAACCTTGCTAGACATGGTTCGTCCCATGATGAGTCGAGCTTCGTTAGCCATCTCATTATTGGGATATTCCGTAGAGACTGCCATCCATATCCTTAATCTAGTCGCTACCAAAAAGGTTTCCAAAACACCTCACGAGATGTGGGCATGGAAGGTTCCCTCATTAGACCACATCAAAGTTTGGGGTTGTAAGGCTTTCGTGAGAAATGATACTAACGACAAGCTCGAACCTCGGATTAAGTGATGTGTTTTCATCAGCTACCCACAGAATTCCTTTGGATATCTCTTCTATAGACCGAGTGACAATGGTTTCTTCGTTACGAGGAGAGGAGTCTTTCAAGAGAGAGAACTCATATGACAAGAGGATAGTGGGAGACAAATTGACCTTGAACATCTTCAATAGATAAGCGATGAAGGAACCTCAAATACTAGCACTCAACTCGAGGAGGCAACTCTGGTTAAACCAATTGACAAGTCTGTACCTCCGAGGCGTTCCAATAGAGTTAGTGTTACACCTGTGTTATATGGTTTTCATATAACAGCTGAAGGTGATACTTTATCAGTGATAGCACACAAATAAATTTGGATGAACCTAACAACAACAAGGAAGCCATGGAAGGCACCAAGTCTGCTAAATGGAAAGAGGCTATGGACAGCGAGATTCAGTCCATGTATGATAATCAAGGTTGGAACTTGGTTGATAATGTAACAGGCCGTAAAATAGTTGGGTGAAAATGGATCTTCAAGAAGAATACTAACATGGATGGGAATGTACACATATATAATGCACGATTGGTTGCGAAAGGCTTTACTCAAACTCTGGGAGTTGACTATGATGAGACCTTCTCACCAGTAGCAAAGATTAATTCTATATGGGTTATGCTACCCATTTGTGCATTTCATGACTATGAAATATTGCAAATTGATGTCAAAACCACTTTCCTTAATGGAAAGTTGGTTGAAGATGTTTACATGAGTCAGCCTTAGGGTTTTGTCAATAAAGAGTACCCTAATAGAGTGTGTAAACTTGAGAAATCCATATATGGATTGAAACAAGCATCTCGCAGATGGAATCTTTGTTTCAATGAGAAAGTCAAAGAGTTTGGATTTTCGAGAAGCGAGGATGAGTCTTGTGTATATGTCAAAGCTAGTGGAAGTAGAGTTAGCTTTCTAGTATTGTATGTGGATGACGTACTAATCATAGGAAATAACATCCCAAACTTGCAGGAGGTCAATTCCTGGATTGGGAAGTGTTTTGATATGAAGGACCTCGGAGAAGCTGCCTATATCCTAGGGACAAGGATATTGAGAAATGGAAGTAAACGACTAATAGGACTTAGTCAAAGTACCTACTTGGACTAAGTGTTGAAACGTATCAGCATGGAGAACTCCAAGAAAGGTGACTTACCTATCCAAGGCAATACCAAACTGAGTAAGACTCAGAGTCCGGCTACAGAGGTTGAGATAGAAGAAATGAGACATATACCATATGCTTCCGCAGTTGGTTCAACCATGTATGTTATGACTTGTACTCACCCTGATGTAGCCTTTGCTTTGAGCATGGTCAGTAGATATCAAGGGAACCCTAGTAAAGCTTATTGTACTACGGTTAAGAACATTCTTAAGTACCTACGAAGGACTAAGGATTGGGTCCTTACCCTAGGTGAAAGTGATGACTTGAGAGTAGCAGGGTATACCGATGTGAGCTTTAAGACCGATAGAGATTGTTTCTGCTCTCAGTTGGGCTGGATATTTACCCTAAATGGAGGAGCAGTAACATGGAAAAGTTCCAAGCAGGAGACTATAGCATATTCGACGTGTGAATCAGAGTACATATCCGCAAGTGAAGCAGTGAAGGAGGTGATATGGTTGAAAAAACTTCATTGGAGTCATTCCATCCATAAAGGAGCCTATGGAAATTTTCTGCAATAATGAAGGGGCAGTTGCCTTAACTAAGGAACCGAGAGATCATGGAAGGTCCAGAGATATCGATAGAAAGTACCACTTCATAAGACATCAAGTAGAAGAAGGGCACCTCGTGGTGAAGAGGATATCGTCAAAGGACAACCCACCAGATCCCCTCACAAAGGGATTGACTAGGGTTAAGCAATTGCAGCATGCGAGGGCATTGGGCTATAGGACGATATTAGTTTTAGTGATTAGATAAAGCGAACCTTGTAATAGATAAATTGTAATTGACATTTGATGATGAATAAAAGGAGTTTTATTTAAGTAAATTTATTGTCTTGTGTCAATTATTTAATATTGTTTCACTTTGCATGTTATGATTTTCAGAATAATAAGATTTATTCAAACTATTCATAGTCGATCATACTTTGGAAGTAGGTATGAAAGAAAGTTGTCATGAGTTGGCTTGTAGGATTATCTAAGGAGTTAGGCAAAGAAACAGGTTTGCTACACCATTCATGACTACTTCTAAAATAAGATTTGAGTATTGGATCAACCCGCGCTCACTTGAATCACTTCATGGAATTTATCACGAGTGATAGTGAGATGATAATATCATATATATATATATATATATATATATATATATATATATATATATATATATATATATATGTGTGTCTTCAAACCTAGATATATGAGTTGTTGACTATGAGTTAGTCATGCATTGATGTCACGAAAATGTATCAGTAACATGATATTATAAAACGTGTCGTTGTGCATGATTTAATGAGTAGTTAGTACAAGAATATAATGTCGAAGTTTATCTGTTCCTTTTATCCTAAGAGGATTAAAAGCGATATATTGGGCCCCTCAATGATTATGTTTTGACTTATGTGTCAGGCCCGATCAGAACTAAATTGATGTGTTCAGTTATGTTCTATGTTAGACAAATCGTAAATCGGGAAACAAACTGCTGGACAGTAAGTATAACATTGTTCCATGTATTTGTCCACCTGATATCTTGAGAACATAGGATTATATGATTCCTTATCTAAAGGATGCGTCACTGACTGGGTCATAGTTGATAGCTGATTTTGGAAGCTTACGATTGCTAAGTCTGTTAGGGTTTGTATTGTAATATGTCGAAGTATTGTTTTTGTTACGAAGGGTTGTTAGTCTTCGTAAGTTGTGTCTTCGAATGTAACGTTATAATTACTAAGGCATTTTATCTAAGCTTTAATGTCTAGTCCTTAGTATTTTATTATGCTTTTGTACGCCTATAAATAGGAGTCTGTACAATGTGAAAAAGATAGACTTTTCACACACTTTAGTGAATTCTGTTATACTCTGTAAATCAGAAAGCATAATATGAGCTGATAAAAGATTATATTTACTCTCTTGTTCATCGTGATTCTTCTTTCTTAATTCTTACATAAATTGATCTTTAAACTCGATTACAAATCTCTTCAAAGTCGGATCATGAAGTCTCATAGGCAGCTATAGTTATTAGGCTTATCCAAGTAGGAGACTATTGGATTTGGTGTCTAAGCCCATAACTATAACTGATATGTACTTGATCTGATAGTAACATGGTGCTTTTGGGTTGTCTTCACCAGTGTAATTTGATAGGATGGTTTTTTTGAAAATAAGGTTATTTATGATTTATTAATATATTATAAGTATAATATATTAATATGGTTATTTAATTAGTATTGTCCAAGAATTAATTTGGAATTAATTTTATGGTCAAAAGAGACTAATTAAATATGGAGGGATTGATTGTGTAAATCAATGATTCTTATAGTATGGGCAAAGTGTTCCATGATTATGTAGATGGGCTAAACCAATAATATAACCTATGGATAGTCCATGGAGGTTACACCCATGGAGCATAGGAATGTAGAAAGTCAAGGGTCATTAGGGTTTACAAAGTGTAACCCTAGCACTTGCCACGACTATAAATAGAACCCTCCATACACCAAAATCGGTTGCACCTACAATTCATACAAGTAGCTTACTCTCTTAGAGCCTCCTTTTAAATATTGGTGTTTGTGAACCATTAGAGGCATCACACTTGAGGTGCTCAAGCTTTCAAAGGTCAAGAACTCTACCCTACTCAAGAGGTAATCATCTAAACTATGTTAATTATATACCTTTAACTGTATGCTAACTAGGGTGAATGCTTTGGAAAAAGATAAAGCATGTATAATTAGAGAAAGCATAAATCCAAAGCATATAGGGTTGCATGTGCACTTAGGAAGTGTTATAGTGCTCAAAACCCATCACATATATGCTTCCTACCTAATGAAGGCCAGGGTGTGGGATTGGTGGGGAGAGATTGGTCGTGAGGTGGGTAATAATGTTATTGATGGTATCTCAGGGGATGGTTTCTCGATCTAGACAAGTGCATTCAGTGGAGGGTCTCGGGAAGAGACCCAAGGCTTTTGATCAAGATTCAAGAGGCAAACAGTGACGGGTTCAGTGCAGCACGTGTAGGAGACTTTACGATGGAGTTGTCATTCTAAGCGTTTAAGTAGCTATACATGTAGCAGGATTAGTCATGTCAGTAGGGATTGTCCTCAGGGGCATGCCCGTTATGTTTTCCCTGCGACTTAGTGGGCCACAAGAGGGTCGTCTGGTAGAGGAGGAACAATTAGTGTTCCTGCTTCGACTATTGTGTGGATCCCTAATAGTCGTGAGTATAAGGAAAGAGCCTCGGCAGAGAAGTGTCAATCGTTGCAGTGTCACATAGGGGAGGTCCATGATTCGTTAGGTGATTTTGCGGGCATGTTATCTTTTGCATTCTCCTTAGTTATTATCGGTTTTCATGTTGCTTGGGATTTGATATTGACTTGGGTAAGCGTTATCTTCGGTTTATTGCTCTGTTATCATTGGAGTACATTTTCAAGAATTGAGTTATATCTCTTGCATGCCATGAATCATTATTGGGTTGTCGAAGGGGTTGTATCTTGTGTAGCGGGTTCCAATGTGTTTGGTTGATATTCTAGGTTCGATCAAGATCATTTAGGGAATTATATGAAAGGTATATGTTCAAGATTCAGCAAGTTAGTTCCTAGTAAACGCCAAGGTTCGGTGGTTATAGTATTTGTTTCGGTAGGAGCAAAGTTGCTTATGGAAGAACTTTTGGGTTCAAGCATTGTCGTTGCTAAGAAAGGAGTGGTAGCAGGGAGATAGTGGTGTCAGTTGTGTGAGTTATTTGGTTATCAGAAGGTTAAAGGAGCTTTATATTCGCATGGGTTTTGGTCAGTTAGAATCCAATAATTCTTTGGAATTGAAAGTAGGATAAGATCCGTCGGTTCAAGGCAATGGCTATAGTTATGGCCACCAGCATAAGAGATCGGGGAATTGGTATAGTATCGTGGGAGGTGATATGGATTATCAGGTAGGTTGAGATTTCAAGGGTACCTATCACGGTTTCAGCAACCGAACTTATGGTTGGTTGGAAATGTTGTAAGACTGTGATGGGATCGTAGCATTCATCAGCTCCGGGTAGACTATTAATAGGGATGGTAATAAGCATAGAAGAGGAATCAATTGTGCGTTGGGCACATCGGCCATGATTTTCGAGGGGTATTCTTTGTTTTGGGTTGAGGACCGTTCGGGTCCGGGTCGGAATCGGTCCTGTATATCTCTAGATGAGTATGACCCATGGGCGAGGCCCGTGTGATTATGATAGATCAGGAGAGTCCTGGTAGAGACCGTTGGGTCAAGGTGTTGGATCTTGAGTTGTAGGATCATGTGGAGGATTAGTGTGTGATACAGAGGAGTTTTAGGTTGGGTAGCCTTGCTGTTTGGATTCTTGGAATTTAGTGGTTGGACCAGCTGCAATATTGGTAGTCTCAGAAATGGTTTGGAGTTAACTATTTATCGATCAGGTAAGGGTTCATCATAAATTAGGAGATTGTGGTGTGGAATGCAAGTGTAGATTCGTGAATCTCGAGTTATGTGTGAAATATTAAATTTGTTTTGGATAAGAATTCAATTGGGTATCGCACGTGTTTTGCGCAGGATTTCGTTTCAGTGGAATAAAAATTAGGGTATCTAAATGAAGAGCATCAATTGTAGGGTTCAAGGGTAATGAATGAGTTTATTTTTGAAAGCAATTAAGCCGTTGTGTTGTGTCTTGGGGGGTTCTATCTACGAGAGGGCTTCAGTGTGTTTGGAATCAAGAGAAGGTAGGTCGTTGAAGATCGGGTATGTTATAAGATCGCAGTTGGTTCCATGGCAATCTTTTAGCAATAGGTTTGGTTTCTATATGGGTTGGGGTATCATCGCCAAATAGGTTTGCTCTTGGAAGTTGCATGGAGCTACTGTGTCTTTGTATGTACTTTAGCTCAGCAATCAGGTAGGATTTCGGTGATTTAGTTAATTAGCATACAAGTTAGGACTAGGGATGTCTCGGCTGCCCTTGGGAAGCAGCTCGGTGGCAGCAAGACTAGTTGGAGTGGTTTCATTGATTTGAGCTTCGTGTGAGGATTTGCCTGTATTTTGGGTTATATGTTGAGTTCCTTGCAGTTGGATTAAATAATCTTAGAGTGTTTGATTGAACCCTGTTGCGCAATTCGCGTATGAGTCTAACTGTTGCAGGGATGAATCCTTTACTCAAAGGATTATCTGACCCTTCTGTCAAGCGTAAATATTCTACAGCTGTATATGATCATTGGTTTTGTTCCAATGGAAGAATCAAAATAATCAGGGTTGGAAGAACTTTGTTTAGCATGGTATTCACGAGGAAATGGTATGATAGTGGTTCAGTGTGGGCGGTTTTGTCGGGAAGTTAGATCAATTTGAAGTTCAAGTTTTGGGAAAGATAAGAGGTGGTTTTCTGCAAGGGGTTTAAGGTTCACTCCTTTTCAGGTCTGTAAGTTCTACTAAGGTTGGTTTCGTTTGCCTTAGGAAGGTTGCATTATTCTCGAGTTGTGGTGGTGTTGGCCAGTTGGTTAGATGTACTAGGAAAGGTAAGGTCGGATTTCGAGGACAACATCTAACATAAGTGGCGGAGAATTATAACATCCTTTTTCACAATGTTCCCATTTTGAGTTGGTGATCAAAGGAATGGGTATTAGTACACTTCAGTCCTTGAAGAAGTTGGATTTTGGACTCAGTTGGAGTGGCTAAGGCATTTCAGGTAGTTCGGGTAATCGGTTAGTGTTTTGGAATCAAATGGATATTTTGGTACTTTCTCAGCTTGATCTTTTATGGATAGCGAATATTTGTTCGGGATATGTTATGGTGAGTATGAATTGATATCATGATGGAGCATCTCGTTACCTTTATATGGATATAAGGATCATCCGAATCGGAGTTGTATCGAGAGAGTTATGACCTTTGGAAGAATTAGGGTTTAGGGAAAACCCTAGTATGCAGGGCGTACCAGGGAAGTATGTTGGGCGTACTTATGCGAAGCCGGTTACGCAAGGCATAGTTTTGAGAACTCGCAGCGTAGCTACGAGGTTGGTCGTGGTTCGAGTCCACGTACGTTGGGCGTACGAGGTGGTACACAGGGCATACAAGGGGCACATTGAAAATCCTAATCTTAGTTTTATACACTATATAAGCATTATGTTAGCGTCTTTCTTCATTTCCTAGGTCAACCCCCACCTTCTAAAACCCTAAAATACGTCCTTAAGTCTTCATGGTGGTATCTTTAGTTTATGCTGTCAATTTCTGGTGTTTTTGGTCCATTTCTATGAAGATGGAGCTTGGTGCGCGGATGGGAATCAAGGAAGAGCTTATGGATTTTGCTTATGTGTTTCTTTTCCAACTTTTTGGAGGTATAAAACTATGAACTTGATCATTGATGTCTTAAATCTACCATTTATGAGTTTTGGTTCATTTTGGTCCCAAGTATGAGATCTAATGGTCTTGATTTCATTTCAGGACATTTGAATTGCCCCTCTTAGTGTTTTCGAGGTTCAAGGTCCATAAAGTTGGCACCTTTAGAGTTTAAATCCATCCATGCATAAGTTAAAACCATTTCCTTGGTCGTAGAGTGTTATATTTAGATTTTCGGTTCATTTAGGCATTCAAAGTCACCAAGTCAATTACTTTATGAGTCTAGACGTTATTTGGGACTTAGATATGTGGTTTAACCTTATGGGCTAAGAATTAAGTGATTAATGGCAAAAGTAGGATTATGAAGGGAGTACCCTGGGCATACAAGCCAGTACGCGCACCGTACAAGCTAGTACACGCATCGTACAAGCCATTAAGCGAGTACACACAACGTACTGCTGAATACGCCCTACATACTTAGTCAGAATGGACTTCGCAATTATGGGCCTCGATTTAGGACATTTCTTGGACTAAGTTGTTGTGGGCCTTCGTGGACATCTGGAAAACATGTTTTTGGACTAAGGAAATTGTTAGGCTTTAGGATAAGGTCCATTGGAGAGGTTTGGGCCAAATTTGGAAAATTAGGCTATAAGTGGGTCATGTATGGGTTTTGAATGGTTTTGGGCTAATGGGCCATCAGAATGCCAAGTGTTTTGGACTAGAAAGATGGTTAGACCTTAAGGTAAGGCCAGGTAGAGGTTTCGGCCTAATTTTGAAATTTGGGCCATTGATTGGTTATTGGCCTTTTGGGCATTTCAGATTTCAGTTTTGGTCAAGGCTAGGTTAGGGGTAAAATGGTCTTTTTACCCCAGGTTTTAAGTTATGTTTGTGGATTAGAACCCAATTGTTAATGGGGTATTGTTTTGTTTTCTTATTGGTAATTGAGGATCTGTCAGCCACCAGCCAAGGATGCTTCTGTATGATTCAACAGTGCGAGGTGAGTCTTCTCATTATATCCATGGGTCGAAGGCACCAATGTCATCCCATTACGTGTTATGTGGTATGCTAGTTGTCTCTGTGATACTTGCATGGAAGACCCCGGGGTGAGCCGTGACACTTGGATATCATACCATGAGGGGGAGCCCATAGCATTCCATGTAAAGACCACGGGGGAGCCCATGGCATTTGGATATCAGACCATGTAAGGAGCCCATGGCATTCCAGGTCAAGACAATGGGGGGAGCCCATGGAAATTGTATGTATGTTGCATAATATTTTGTGGTTGTATGTTAATTGGTATTTTGGGGAACTCACTAAGCTTTGTTTTTACGGGTTTTAGTTTATTTTTCAGGTACTTCGGCTTTCAAACGGAAGATCTCGGGATAATTGTAGATTACACATCGCATGTTTCCGCTTTCTGTGATTACACTGGTTTAATGATGTTTTACTAAATATTGGTTACTCTGGTTTTATGGAAACAATATATATTAACGATATATTAATCTAAAAACAAAATTTTTTATAGCGTGATATTCGGATCGTTACTATATATATATATATATATATATATATATATATATATATATATATATACATACATACTAGGCGATATTCCGTGCGTTGTGCAATTATAATTAAACTATTGATAATTATATGTTAGTAAAATAAATATATTATCGTTAGTAGCATTAAATTAATAATTCTTATACTAATTTATTATAAACATTCTAAGGATTTTAGATAAATGATAAACATTATCAAATATAGGTGTACAAAATTACTTTCGTCTAATGAATTTATGAGTATCAAATGATAGATCTCATATTATTTTATTTAAAGTCACATCATTTCAATAGTCGTTACTTTTGGAAATAAAAATAAATATAATTTAGATAAACATATTTTATGTGATATTATTTCAATGAAATATATCTATAAGTTGTGTCTGAACTTGTAATTAAGATCTAGGTTTTATATTTAACGGTTTATTTATATATTTATTATTTTTAATGAATTTTATAATGTCTTTTGATACATGTTTTATATTTAATATTATATTTAAAATTTTAATATTTTTAATTTATTTTAAACTATCTATTTTGAGAAAAAAAAATATATGTCATTATTAAACGTAATTTTTAATCAACTTTTTTTTTTAACTTGACATTTTTATTTAGATCTTATAATTAAATTATATTTAGAAAAAATACGTTTTTAATATATAAGAAAAATTATTTTTTGAATTTAACATCATATTTAGATTAACAAACTAACTATATTGTAGTGAGAATAAATAATTAATATTGAAATTATAATAATATTCAATTTAATGTATTAGTTTAATAAGAAGTTGAAAAATTGGTGGTTTCAAATGAATGTGATTGAAGAAAAAATATATCTATTATAAATATACTAGGTGTATTCTCAGGCGTTGCATAGTAAACAAATATATTGTTAAAATATGTTCACATTTATAATTTTATTTATGGGTTTTGATCATTTTTTATATATAAATCTATTAAAATTGAACCTATGGCCCTAAAATATTGGAACCGATCCTGAAACATGTTATGTCGGTTTTTAATATTTCAAAACCACTTCTAAAATTATCGTCATTGGGTTTCTAATTTTTTATTACGGAATAAATTGATAAACTATTATAACATATGAAAAAAAATAATTAACCCTATAAAGTATTGATAACGTAAATACAACGAATTAAAGGAAAAGTTAAAATTATAAATAAAAGATGTTTATAATTGATGTCAAAATATTCTACAATATATTATATCCGAACTAATAATAATTATAAAACCCAAAATGAGTTTTAGCCCTCATATGTTATTAGAAAACATAAGTTATAAAACAATTAAATGATTTGTATTTTGTGAGAGTCTTGTGACATTGTGTTTTCCATTAGAAAAACTTACAATTAGAGGTGCACATTAAAATGGGTAAATCTTATTTCACTTTTAATTACCTTACATTTAAATCATAAACATCTCGTTTAAAAAGATCATCAATGTGTAACGACCGTAAAATTCATGAAAATTTTAAACTTTTTAAAACCAACCGGAATCATATTTGTTTACAACACAGTTTTCAAAATATGTTTAATATCAGAGTTCTCCTAAAATCAAAACACAAAACACGAGGAGGTGCATGATCAAGCCTTCGCCTTCCCGCGACCATATGAGGTACCTGAAGAAAAACCCATAACTGTAAGACCAAAGCTAAGTGAGTTTTCCCCAAACCACCACTACACAAAACAAAGCATAAACACAAATACTCATACCTAGCCGAATCAACCTCGTTCTAGAATACCAGGCATGTCGGGACCAATCAACCATCAGGTTGGAATACATAGGGATTATTGGCCTACTGCCTCAACCCTACCTCTCCTCCCGAGCCTTCGTGCCCACGTCTTACAGTCGGCCTGCATCGGGTATCTTGGCCTATCGCACACAGCAGGACCGCCTCAACCCAACCAAACACAATATGTCGACATATAAAAAATCAGGATTAAGTAGCCACATAATACAAGCAAACAACAATCATACATCTCACTACTGCCTACTAATCTTCTCACAACATACAATCCCACTACCAAGTAACTCCCATAGAATGTGTAACCATAAGTAACCAGAGGTAAGATAGCTACCCGACAAGATGGTCATACTCTAGAGCCACAACCAAACAAGGAACATGCAAGAGAGCCTAGGCCAAAAGTTCTCAGGCTACCCTACATGACCACCGACAGTCCCTAAGGGCACTCCATAGATGATAACCAACAAGTACATATAACATACAGTTCTATGGGTTATTACCACAAAGCAACATACTCAATACTAGGAGACTAACTAACATATCACTATATCATAGCAGCATACTAAATATCACCAATCCAAGGAATGCATTGTCATATATACTCAGAGGTGAGATAGTCACCCGGACAGGTGATCCTACTCTAGAAAAAAACCAAACACAGAACAGGTAAGAGAGCTTATATCAAGAGTCACCAGTCTATCCTACATGACTATATACAGTCCCTAGGGCATCGCTCTACTAGCAAATAACCATAACTAGTGGACTAGAATTGGTGCCTTCGACCCACGGGTATAGTAAGGCGAAACTCACCGCGATATGTGTGTAGCTAACCACTGTAGCAACGAAGAACTCTACCAGCATCAACTCACTTCAAATCACCTACAGGAAGATACTTGAGTTAATATCCGATCACAAGTTATAGTCATTGCAGTCATTGCAACAGTGACTACCCAACATGAAATGATGATTAGGGTTTCACATAAAATGACAATTAGGGTTAAATAAGAACACTTAACCCATTAAGGACTTAATCACTTAAGGATATAACTGATTAAGGTTTGTCTTAGTCATTCTCAGGTGAAATAATAATCCAATTAATAGCCCAAATACGTGCTCGTTCATTGTCTAAAAGAGAGCTCCATGATTCTAGGGTTTTTAAAAAAATGATAACTAGGGTTAGTGTTCCACAGTTAAACCATTAAGGACTTAATCCATTAAGTCCAATATTGCCTCAAGTTCATTGTGGAGAATTATTAAGTACTATTTTAATTTTTAAGTTTAATTAATAGTTTTAATGCGGGTCCCGACTAACTCCAAAATTAGAGTTTCTTGATATTAGGGTTTTCTAAACCCTAATTACGGTTTCCAACTCCTAAATTTAAATGCTTATCTAATTAAACAAATATATAATAATTAAATTGGGCACCACCCCCTGCCACCTAGGGCAGTGGTGGTCGGCGGTGCTCCATGGCGGCAGGAGGCGACCGTCACCTGCACACGGCGGTGGTTCGAGTGATAATTCCAACACTCCAAACACCCATAAAAGTTCCTACAACACAGACACACACTAGCACCAAAAATAATAATATAAAGCCCAATACAACTACTGAAAACGTTTGCCAGCAGCGGCAGGAGGTGGCAGCCACCACCTCACGGTGGTGGTGGTGGGTCTTCTTTGGTTTTTCGGCCAAAAAAAGAACATACAAAATCATACCAATAAAATATGTTCACACACAGCCACCACACATAGTGGCTAGTGGTGGCAGAAAAGGTAGCAAATGGCCAGCAGCCACGATGGTTGGTTGCCGTGGTGGTCCTTTACGATTTCCATCCAACCCAAATAGCAAACACATGCCACACAAACTTGAAGTAGCAACACACACGTACTCATGTGAAACAAGAACACAATAGCCTATTTCGGGGTGGCAAACGATGACCGGAACAACAAATAAAATAGAGGAGTCGCATAGGGCCGACAGCGCACGTCGGTTTGCCTTTGACAGACCAGACGCAATAGGACATAATCGGGGAAGGAGAGGTGGCACGATTCGTCATCGAGAGCAGCAAAAACTACAACCACATGCCTTTGTTCTTCCGGCATCTCCACTGACACGACGTTGGGCTCACAACCTCGTCTTCATCGGTGACGAGAACAACGGTGGTGGTGCTCAGCGGCCCATGTGCGACTAATAGACGGTGGCTGGAGGATGTGGGAGTTCATGGGTGGCGACTGAAGAATAAGATTAGTGTTAGCGTTTGGAGTAGTGCACCGGTTAGCAAGAGGTTGAGGGGAACATGTTTTTAAGTCTCGTGTTCAAATGAAACCTTGATACATTTTTACAAGTTTGGACCCAGCGCCAAAAATTAGTTCAGATAAGGTCCAATATTTAAACTATATTCCCTGCTCTAATGCAAGTCCCAGTGTTACAATATAGACCCCAAATTCTGGAAATTATATCATTTAACTCCTTATGGATAACACTGATAATATGTTACGAATTTAGGGCTAAAATAAATAAAAATACAAAATATATCTTGGGGTTTTAGGGCTTATTAATTATTTATTTACCTATTTATTTATTTATTTATTTATTTATTTATTTTATTTTAAACAGAATGTTACAATTCACACACATTTAAATTAGATTTCGTCCTCGAAATCAGCTCCCACTTCTACTTCATGATGCACTCCCCCACAGTGACCAAGATGAACAAAAATCCACAAAACCAATCGGTCTCCGAGCTTGTCGGCCAAACATCGACACTCTAATCTCGCACCAAAAGGGCATCACCATAATGAAAAATAATTGACCTCCTATTAAACCAAGCAACACTTTTACACTGCTCCGACAGCCTAGTTGAGCTATCCACTATCAGCACTGGGGCTTACCCCTGATCAAACGATAACACTGATAATATGTTACGAATTTAGGGCTAAAATAAATAAAAATACAAAATATATCTTGGGGTTTTAGGGCTTATTAATTATTTATTTACCTATTTATTTATTTATTTATTTATTTATTTTATTTTAAACAGAATGTTACAATTCACACACATTTAAATTAGATTTCGTCCTCGAAATCAGCTCCCACTTCTACTTCATGATGCACTCCCCCACAGTGACCAAGATGAACAAAAATCCACAAAACCAATCGGTCTCCGAGCTTGTCGGCCAAACATCGACACTCTAATCTCGCACCAAAAGGGCATCACCATAATGAAAAATAATTGACCTCCTATTAAACCAAGCAACACTTTTACACTGCTCCGACAGCCTAGTTGAGCTATCTACTATCAGCACTGGGGCTTACCCCTGATCAAACGATAACAGTGAAGCAACCCTCAACCTAAACTCCTAACAACTTAGGGCCTAAGCACAAGCATGCCCTATAGACGCTATCACGACTAAGATAAATACAAATCGAAGGGAAAGTCCAACAACTAACAGTGATCTTGTTGCGAAACCCAAAGGTTTAGCAGTCGCGCAGAAGTCTGGAACTTAGAGAAATCTGACTGAAACCAAATCTTGGCACAAGGTCTTCTTGCTACGAGGTTCTGCTCTCCACCACTTGAAATATGCTAGAATCTGAAAGATTCATAGTCCTTCGATACTCATACTAACTCGGACTCTATTACTTGATCCCAACCACTGATATTTACATGCATAAGAGAATTTGAAGCCACACGACATTCACAACTTCCAATACCCATACAATCGAGGACAAAGATAATTAATCCATACATAACAAGAGATCTATTGAAACAAAGCTAAATAAGATAATTCCATTTAACTGATTATCCAAAACTACAACTGAACCTTGAAACACAACAGAATGACAGCTAAATACTAATATTACCACATTTGCTAAATAGAAGAACTGCCAACTCAAATCTCGATCCTCGAGACTCCAACGGTCCCCTGACGACCATCGGGTAACTGCCAAGCTAAAGGTGTAGGATCCATCATCTCGTTGAGAAAAGGATAGTGAGATTGAATGTGGCCTTCCTGACCACAATGAGAACCAACTCGCACACTCGACCTGCAGTCTCTACCATAATGGAACTCCTCACCACACCGGCGACATGGAACAGATCTATGCTTCCCTCCAACTGATCCTGAACTCTAGCCGATAGAGTTGAACCGCTTTGTTGTAGGATAGGACTGATCTGGAGCCTGACACTGCTCCCTCACCTGGATCTCTAACATGATCTCTCATCTCCTCGCGGCATCCTAAAGCTCAGGGAGATAACCATAGCGTTGGATGGATACGAACTGTAAAATATCTATCTTGAGCATGTCCAAATGCCGAGTCATCTGAGCCTGCTCTAAAGCAACGAACTCATGACTGAACTAGCCCTCTCAGTGAAGATCTTGGTGATCTTCGTCACTGACTCGGCCGTTTGTCTCAGATCCATGTACTCTTGGGCCAGTCTCTCCATCTCTACTAGGGGAACATACCTTGCACGGAACATCTTTGAGAACTGTTCCCAAGTCATCGCAGACCTCTGCTCATGAGTATAAGTACTAGTCACCAGTCTCCACCAATCCCTTGCCCCCAACCTAAGAAGGTTAGGGTGCACTTGACCTTCTGGTCATTTGGACAAGAACACGTGAAGAAACAACCCTCCACGTCAGACAGCCATCTCATCACCGTAATCAGGTCCGAGACCCCCCTCAAACCTTTATGGCTTCGTACGATCGAAGTCCCGATACTGGAAATCTATCTCCACGATCCCTAATGGTAGCAACGGTCGCAGTAGCTGCATAAACAACAACCTTGAGAAAGTATAGCATATCAATCATTAAAGTACTCCATCATAGCGGCCTTAACAGATTCAACCAGCTCCAGAATCTTCCCCCAAACAAAGTAAACAACTTCTAGATAAATGATCTCCCTGACATGGTTCTCAATCAATGCTGGCCCATCCTAGCCATCTGCTTCTGATCCTGATCCGGATCCGGCCTCAAATCGTCTCGTACTCACCATACTAAAAACAAACCATAGAGATATCAGAAAAAATGTATATAACACCAAAGGAACCAATTCCCAACAAACCCCTAGGGTTTGTGACTTCCCTGCTACACATACGGGTCATGTGCTTTCAGTAGTATGCGCCCATATATACTACCTTCCACACTTACCCGTAACTGTCTCATAGGATCATCTCAACAACCCTAACAATACATTGCACTCTAGCATACTCTTGCACTCTATCCTCACTTCCTAGAGGAAAGCTACCCATATCACAACTGGCCGGCTGACTCCATATAACTCAACCTACCATCAACTGCCACACGACCCTCCATTGGTTCCAGATAACTATCGCATGAACACTATCACATACTACACAACTTAAATAGTCTTAGGCTAAAAGATCCAATCCTACAACGGTTGGGCTCAAACAAGAGCTGTGCTACAAGACCAAATCCCCCACCCTAAGACCATTTAACCCATGCAGTATGTGACTTAACGCATTCTCTCAATAGGTAGTTCTTACACAAAAGAGTAATACAACAATCAATAAGGTATTCTACAAGAGATAAAGCATCAAATATCAGGCAATTCTATCATACGATTCCTGAGGATCTCTATCTTATCACTATCATGATGTTCTAACATAACATAATATAATCTCAAATAATTTTTTTGTAATTTGGGGTCTACTTACTGGCTCTGGCTGATCGTACACATCTCATCCTCCTTATTATTTTGAAAACCATTTGAAAATTGTTTTAAAAATCTTGTTCCTTAGTTGGAGACTGGATTCGCACGAGTGCTCCCCAAGTTCACTCAAACCAAGGCTTTGATACCAACTTGTAAAACCAACCGGAATCATATATGTTTACAACATAGTTTTCAAAATATGTTTAGTATCAGAGTTCTCCAAAAATCAAAACACAAAACAGGAGGAGGTGCACGATCAATCCTTCGCCTTCCCACGATCATCAGGTACCTGAAACATAACCCAAAACTATAACCCAATGCTTAGTGAGTTTCCCCCAAAATACCACTACACAAAACAAAGAATAAACACAAATAGTCATGCCTGGCCTAATCATCCTCGGGCTAGAATACCAGGCATGTCGGGTCCAATCAAATATCAGTTTGGAATACCCAGGGTTTGTTGGCCTAATGCCTCAACCTTACAGCTCCTCTCGAGCCTTCATGCCTACGGCTTACAGTCGGCCCGCACTGGATATCTTGACCTACCGCATAAAGCAGGACCGCCTCAACCCAACCAAACACAATATGTCGACATATAAATAATCAGGATCAAGTAGGCACATAATACAGGCAAACAACAATCATACAACTCACTACTTCCTACTAATCATCTCATAATATACAATCCCACTACAAGCTCACCCCTACACAATGTGTAACCATTAATAACCAGAGGAGAGATAGTCACCTAAACATATGGTCCTACTCTAGAGCCACAACCAAACAAGGAACAAGCAAGAAAGCCTAGACCAAGAGTTCTCAGGCTATCCTACATGACCACCGACAGTCCCTAAGGGCACTCCATAGATTATAACCAGCAAGCACATATAACATACAGGTCTACAGGTTATTACCATAAAGTAACATACTTAATACCAGGAGACAGATCTAACAGATCAATATGGCATAGCAACATACTAAATATCAACAATCCAAGGAATGCATGGACATATATACTTAAAGGTGAGATAGTCATCCGAACAGGTGATCCTACTATAGAACAAAAATCAAACAAGGAACAAGTAAGAGAGCTTAGATTAAGAGTCCTCGGTCTATCCTACATGACTATATACAGTCCCTAAGGCATCCCTCTACTAACAGATTACCAAAACTAGTGGACCAACATTGGTGCCTTCGACCCACTGGTACAATGAGGCTAAACTCACCTTGGTATGCGCGTAGCTAATAACTATGGCAATGGAGAACTCTACCACGTTCAACTCACTTCCAATCACCTACAGGAAGATACTTGAGTCAATAACCGATCACAAGTTATAGTCATTGCAACAGTAACTAGCCCACATGAAATGACGATTAGGGTTTCACATAAACTGAAGATTAGGGTTAAGTAACAACACTTAACCTCTTAAGGACTTAATCACTTAAGGGTATGATTGATTAAGGTTTGACTTATTCTTTCTAGGGTGAAATAACAATCCAATCAACAACTAAATACGTGCCCGATCATTGTCCAAAAGAAAGTTCCTCGATTCTAGGGTTTTTACATAAAATGATAACTAGGGTTAGTGTTCCACACTTAACCCATTAATGACTTAATCCATTAAGTCTAATATTGCATCAAGTTAATTGTGGAGAATTATTTAGTATTATTTCTTTTTTAATTAATAGTTTTAACGCGGGTCTCGACCAACTCCAAAATTAGGGTTTCTTGATATTAGGGTTTTCTAAACCCTAATTAGGGTTTCCAACTCCTAAATTTAAATGATTAACTAATTAAATAAATATATAATTAATAGATTGGGCACCACCCCTTGCCACCTCGGGCAGTGGTGGTCGGCGGTGGTCCATGGCGGCAGGAGGCGACTGTCACCCGCACACGGTGGTGGTTCGAGTGATAATCCCAACAGTCCAAACACCCATACAAGTTCCTACAACACAAACACTAGCACCAAAAATAATAAGAAAAAGCCCAATACAACCACCAAAAATGGCGGTCGACGGCGGCAGGAGGTAGAAGCCACCACCTCACGGTGGTGGTGGTGGTGGTGGTGGGTCTTTTTTGGTTTTCTGGCCAAACAAAGACCATACAACATCATACTAATAAAATACGTTCACACACAGCACCACATACGTTGGCTGGTGGTGGCATAAAAGGCAGCAAACGGGCAGCCACCATGGTTGGTTGTCGTTTACGATTTCCAGCCAACCCAAATAGAACACACATGCCACACAAACTTGAAGTAGCAACGCACACGTACTCATGCGAAACAAGAACACAACAGCCTCTTTCGGGGTGGCAAACGATGACTGGAACAACAAATAAAATAGAGGAGTCGCATAGGGCCGACAGCGTACATCGGTTTGCCTTTGACAGACTAGACGCAATAGGACATAATCGGGGAAGGAGAGGTTGCGCGATTCGTCACCGAGAGTAGCAAAAACTACAACCATATGCCTTTGCTCTTCCGGCATCTCCACTGATACGAAGTTGGGCTCACAACCTCGTCTTCATCGGTGATGAGAACAACGGTGGTGGTGCTCAGCGGTCCAAGTGCGACTAATAGATGGCGGGTGGAGGATGTGGGGGTTCAAGGGGGGCGGCTGAAGAATAAGATTAGTGTTAGCATTTGGAGTAGTGCACTGGTTAGCAAGAGGTGGAAGGGAACAGGTTTTGACGTCCCATGTTCAAATGAAACATTGATTCATTTTTACAAGTTTGGGCCCCGACTCCACAAATTAGTTTAGATAAGGTCCAATATTTATACTACAGTCCCTGCTCTACAAAATTCTTACAATACAAGTCCTAATGTTACAATATAGACCCCAAATTATGGAAATTATATCATTTATCTCCTTATGGATAACACTGGTAAAATATTACACATTTAGGGAAAAAATAAATAAAAGTATAAAATACATCTCGGGGTTTTAGGGCTTATTACTTATTTATTTACCTATTTATTTATTTATTTTAATTTATTTTATTTTAAACGAAATGTTGTAGAATGATTAAACAATTTATAATCAAATAATAGTCTGTAATGATATATCGACAACTCAAATTTACCATTTTTATAGAATATAACCAAATAAATTTTAATAAGCTTTATCAACTACATAATTGTTATTTATATGACAATTTCCATGTAAGCGATTGCGAACATCCAACACAACATGAAGACCTACAAAATTAAACGATGACACGCATTCCATTATATCATCTTAGAAATTACACCCAATGAATCTTTTTAAAAGTCTAGTTATACAATTTGGACTGGAATGAACATTAACATGCACCATCTTGCAAACTCCATTATCCGTTCTTGTTTTGTATTGTTGTGAAGGAGTCTTATTTCTCATATGAATCTAGAGGCAATGATTAGAGCATCTTTATATATAATATTTTTCATTCCAACCAATATCATAATTATACAATATAAATTTGGATAATAAGAAAGAAGAAAATGAAGCAATATTTCTTACCATAAATTTTCATATTTCCTTATCATCTTCATCTCCCTCTTTCTTATTACTTATGCTCTCCATCGACAATCTTTTTGTATGAATAATCTACCTCTCAACCACTCACATAATTATTTAAACCATTCTATTAAAAATATACCATTGTGAACTATATATATATATATATATATATATATATATATATATATATATATATATATATATATATATATATATATATATATATATCAATTTTAATCAGTTGATGTCATAAAAACTATTAAGTATCATAAGTTTTAAAAAAAAAAAAAAAAAAAAAAAAAAAAAAAAAAAAAAAAAAAAAAAAACTATTGAAAGGTAGTTGTTAATTAGATGCTAGTGAAAAGTTATGTAGGTTTAAACAGATATTATGAAATCATTATTATAAATAAATCTAAAAATACATAAAAGTTTCAAATGTTTATGGTGACAGAAAAAATGTCTACATTATCATATAATTCAAAACAACCAATGATTCTTGTATTAAATCTGTAAATTAAAGTTTATAGCTTCCACAATTTTTATAACTTTATTAAAATTAAAAAAAATTATTTTTTTAATTTTTAATTTATTTTTTTTGTGGTTTCTGTTAATAATATTTTCAGTTTTAGTTGCATTTTTTATAACATGTGTAGTTTTTTTACGAACTTTGTAGACATTGTTTGCAATATTTTCTTAATTTTTATTATTATTTATTTTAAATTAGTTTGTTTTAGAATAAAACTGATAGCTTCTTTTTAATTTTTTTAGAAATTTTATATTTTTATTTTTTACATGTTCTTTTTATTATTCTTTCAATGTTTGAAGATTAAAATTATTAAAAGTTCGGTGTTGAGAACTATTTTTAGTTTATAAAATTAGTTTATATAAATTCCAATTTACTGTAGCAGTCTACAGATGTTAAAAATAAACATGCTTCTTATTACAGGAGACAATCGTTTGGTCCACCTCTTCAGCTAAAGAGGGTACAGAGGTGGTCTAAAGAATTCATGAATTTTCATTTCGAAAAAACAAATAACACCTTACACTGAAATGTATACTCACCTTTCACCACTCACTTTTTATATGTCAAATCAGATTTTCACTTTCTCGTCTTTCACTTACAAAAAACGAGGAAATAGTCACCTTTAACTACCTCTTATTTTTTAGTTATATATATATATATATATATATATATATATATATATATATATATATATATATATATATATATATATATATATATATATATATATATATATATCGGTGTTATAAAAAATCAATCTAGGCGACCGATTAAACGAGGATTAATCGTTAGACGGTCTTCAACCGAATATGATTAAGGCTAATCAGTCGGCCTAATCGGTTTTGGTCAAAAGAGATCAAAGTCGGAGCTAGACGATTCTAATCGATCCTGGGCAGCCTAATCGGTGAAATTTTCAAAATTTTAAACAGTAAACTAAAAATTTTAAAATTTCAAAGGTTCATAGTATTTCAATGTTCAACTAATATATAAAAAAAATTAAAAAAATAAATTTTTAAAGTTTTTCTGCAAAAATTTTAAAATTTATGTGTTTTCAGATGTATAAATAGCCGAATTTACTTCTTTTCTTAAGATATATTAAAATTTGAATAACATTGCATGCTAATTAGATGATAAATTGTTGTGTTTGTTAAACTTATTATTAAACTTTTGTGCTTATTTATTTATATTCTTATGATTAAATTTAGATTTATAATTTTTTGAATAATTTTCTTAATAATTAATGATCCTTGATTAATTTCCGCCTAACCGATTAATCTTTAGACCTCAGTTCACCGACTACCTAACGTCTAACGTTTACTCCAACCTTGATATACATATATATATATATATATATATATATATATATATATATATATATATATATATATATATATATATATATATATATATATATATATATATATATAATGAACCATTAGTGGAGCAAAATGTTATATAGGTAATATAAAAATCCATATTAATTCGAATAAAATTATATATTTCTCGTAAAATATTTCAAATAGAAAGCAAAATAATACGGACAAAATAACAAATAATTAGTTACCGTTAATGTCAATTATATATATATATATATATATATATATATATATATATATATATATATATATATATATATATATATATATATATATATATATATATATATATATATAAAAGGTTAGGTTAATGTGAGACGGACTAATTTTGTGAGACCGTTAGACGCATTTTTTTATTTATTTTTATTTTTTTAGTTAATTCAAGCTTCGAAAATAATATTTAAAAAAAGAATTTTTTGATTTTTCAATTTATTTTGCATTTTAAAATTATTTTTTAGAATATGTACAGTGTAATATTTTATTAGAATATTTCACATATTTTAAAAAAAAAAACGAGATTTTTTTTTTATTTTTTTAGTTAATACAAGTTCCGAAAATAATATTTAAAAAAAGAATTTTTAGATTTTTCCATTTATTTTGCATTTTAAAATTATTTTTTAGAATATGTATAGTGTAATATTCTATTAAAATATTTCACGTATTTTTCAAAAAAAAACGAGATTTTTTTTTTAATTTTTTTAAAATTTCTTTTTAGTTTAATCTAGTTCCGAAAATAATATTTAAAAATATAATTTTTTTGATTTTTTCATTTATTTTGCATTTTAAAATTATTTTTAGATTTGGTCTTCAGTCTCACAAAATTAGAATGATATCAATTGAACCTGAACGTATACATACATACATACACACACACACACACACACACACACACACATATATATATATATATATATATATATATATATATATATATATATATACGGAAAATGAATATACATTACAGCTCCAACTAAGCTTAGGTACTAAACCTCATTAAAATACGTCATTTGACTATATAAAGATTGTGGTTAGAGAATCACGATTAACATTTGAAGATGTAGATTCAAGATCGACGCAATAGTTTTGACAAGGAAGCACAAATATTGATTATCTTCGACCTTTGTAACAGTAAAAAAGTAATGTTCACTAGGGTGATGTAATAAAAGATAATGGAGGAAAGAAATAAAGGATGATAAAACGATAACGGTGGAAAAAAAAAATATCATCGATGATGGTATATTTACCAAGTGAAAACCAAACCCACTTTACACTCACCCCATATATATATATATATATATATATATATATATATATATATATATATATATATATATATATATATATATATATATATATATATATATATATAGCTGTCATGTTTGTAATATTAGGTATAAAACTATCTAAATTAACTTCATTTTGATTTAAAGAACACAATTTTCTCTAAATGTTAGCTTCATTTTGAACACATATTATTTTTTATTTTCTAATTCATCCCCAACATCTATATATTTCGAATGTGTTTTTTATTAGACTCTAGTAAAAGCCTCATATCTGGAATACTCTAGGGTTTGTTGGCTACCGCACAGAGCAGTACAACCTCAACCCATCCCACATAACATATCACATGTAACAGATAATGCACATACAGGAAATCAATCAGTATCACAGGTAGTCCTACAGACCTACCCTCTAGCGTATCAACTAGCATGCATAACTAACTCATACTCAACATCATACAACTACTAGGATATCATATCCATTGGGCCGGCCTTCGTGCCTTAGACCCCGTAGTATAGTGAGGATAACTCACCTCGCAACTGTCGTCGGAAATAAGAAAGCTCAACTCCCGGGTCCAACACGAACTCCACCACCTATATGTACCACACAACCTTTTTCATAAATCTCCCAATCCCAGAAACCAACAGAATTCAACTGGTCAACCCTTGGTCCAAGTCAAAGTCCACAGTCAGAGTCAACAGTCGATGTTGACTCGATTCGTCGAGTGCAGGTCACCGACTCGCCGAGTTCTTCCTGAATTTGAGAAGTCATGGAATCCTTGATTTTCTCGTCGAGGCCCCCTTTTAACTCGTCGAGTTCATATGCGACCAAGATTTGGAAGAAGCCCTAGCCAACTCGCCGAGTTCAAGGCAATCTTCAACGAACTCGCCGACTTGTTCATCCAACTCGCCGAGTTCATGGCCATCTTCAACGGACTCGCCGAGTTCCTCATTCAACTCACCGAGTCCATGCAGCTCATAATCCATGCAGATGCTTTTTAAGCCATGGCAAGGCCCCAGATTACATATCCAAGCTCCTAAGGCATGTTTATCACGTAAAGTTGCAATCTTTACGTACATGCAAAGCTCTAAAGGTCCTAAATGATCAATCTAAGCTCTTTAATGGAGTTTTACACCTTGGTAGAGTCTCATCCTTGTACAAGCTGGGAACTTTATGGATCTAGAGGTCAAGGGAAGTCCAGATCTGAAGTTACAACTTCAGATCTTACCTTAAACATGGAGAGCCCTTCATAACACCCATCCAAGGGAGGTTCAAAGTGAAAAGAGCTTAAGGAATAGCCTAATACCTTCCAGAGAGTGATGACTAATGAAATCCCTTAGCTTCCCACGAGTTCCTGGCCTTGCTTTTCCTTGCTTCTTCAAGTGCTTCCTTCTCCAAGGTTACTCCTTCAAGCTTGGACACACCAAAGAACACACACACACGGTTTAGGGTTTGAGAGGGACAAGAAGCAGTAAGGGGAGGCTGGTGGAGGCCAATGATCTTTTAAATAGGGCGTAAAACCCCCAGAATTTATGGTTTCATTTGCCAACTCCTACTCGCCGAGTCCCTTAGTGGACTCGCCGAGTAGGTCACTAAACATGCGTTCCATTCCCACTGCTACTCGACGAGTAAGGCAACCAACTCGCCGAGTAGGACATAAGACCAATTATTCTTTAATTAAATTCATACATGGAATCGGGACGTTACAATTCTCCCCCACTTGAACTAGACTTCGTCCTCGAAGTTTGTTGCGGTGAACAGTCCCGAATAATGTTCTCGCATTTCTACCTCTGCCTCCAACGTCCATTCGGATCCCTTCCGATGCTCCCATTGTACCTTCACCAAAGGTATTTCCTTGTTCCTTAGTATCTTCACCTTTTTCTCCAGTACGGCCACGGGCCTCTCCACATAGTTCAGGCGCTCATCGACCTGAATATCATCCAACGACACCACCGCCTCCTGATCCATGACGCACTTTCGCAGCTGCGAAATGTGGAAAGTGTTGTGTATCCGACTAAGCTCCTCTGGTAGCTATAGCAGGTAAGCCACCTTGCCAACCCTGGCAATGATCCTGAACGGTCCGATATATCGGGGACCCAATTTTCCCCTCTTCCTGAAGCGGATCACGCCCTTCCAGGGCGAGACCTTCAGGAGTACCATGTCCCCCACCTGAAATTCCAACTCGGATCGAAGTTTGTCAGCATAACTCTTCTGTCGACTCTGAGCGGTCTGCAAGCACTGTCTAACTTGTTGGATCTTTTCGGTAGTCTAGAAGACTACCTCCGTACTACCCATCACCCTGTGTCCAACTTCACCCCAACAGACCGGGGTGCGACATCTCCGCCCGTACAACAGGTCGAATGGTGGGGCGCCAAGACTAGAATGATGGTTGTTGTTGTAGGTGAACTCTGCAAGCAGTAGGTGAGAGTCCCAGCTCCCACCGAAATCAATGACACATGCTCTCAACATTTACTCGAGGGTCTGAATAGTCCGCTCACTCTGGCCGTCGGTTTGCGGGTGGAATGTTGTGCTGAAGTGCAACCGCATGGCCAGATCCTCGTGAAACTTTTGCCAGAAGCGGGAGGTAAACCTGACATCCCAATCAGAGATAATGGAGACAGGAACCCCATGGCGAGACACGATCTCCCGAACATACAATTCAGCCAATTTGTCGGCCGATGAGCCCTCTTGTATAGCCAAGAAATGGGCGCTCTTGGTCAATCGATCCACGATGACCCATATAGCATCAAACCCCCTTGCCATCTTCGGAAATTTGGTAATAAAATCCATCGTGATTTGTTCCCATTTCTACATGGGAATCTCTAGGGACTGTAGCTTCCCATGCGGCCTCTAATGCTCGTCCTTGACCATCCTACAGGTCAAGCACCTCTAAACGTACCAAGCTATTTCCCGCTTCATGCACGACCACCAATAACTCAACCTCAAATCTCGATACATCTTGGTGGCCCCCGGGTGAGTAGAGAGATGAGACTTATGAGCCTCCTCCATAACCATCTACCTAACCCCACCCGTCATCGGGACCCAAACCCGACCGCATCAGGTTAATAGTCCCCGATTATCCTTCACAAACTGGGTGTTCTCGCCCTTGATCCTTTCCAGCTTCCAATTTTCCGAGCGGATCCCCTCAACATGGGCATCTCTGATCAAACTCACCAGCGGAGGATCCACTGTTATCCTCATACATACCGCTGGGGTCGAAGACCCCGCTGACTTGCGGCTCAAGGCGTCCGCCACTACCTTCGCTTTACCGGGATGGTAAAGGATCTCACAATCGTAGTCCTTGACTACGTCCAGCCACCTGCGCTGCCTCATGTTCAGGTTCGGCTGATCCACGATATGTCTCAAGCTCTTGTGATCCGTGTAAATGGTACAACGGACCTCGTAAAGGTAGTGTCTCCATATCTTGAGGGCAAACACCACCGCCCCCAATTCCAAGTCATGCGTAGGGTACCTCGTCTCATGCGGCTTCAGTTGCCGCGATGCGTAGGCTATCACTCGTCCTCTTTGCATGAGGACTGCCCCTAAACTTGTGATGGATGCATCACAGAACACCACAAAATCCTCGACTCCCTCCGGGAGTGTCAATACTGGAGCCTCGCACAATTGCTGACGGAGGGTCTCAAACGCCCTCTGATGCTCGGGACCCCATCAGAAATCCACTCCCTTCCTAATCAGACGAGTGAGTGGCGTTGCAATCTTGGAGAAGTCCCGTATAAACCTCCGGTAGTACCCTGCCAATCCCAGAAAGCTCCTAATATCCGAGGGAGATTTCGGAACCTCCCAGTGCATAACCACCTCGATTTTGGCTGGATCGACCAAAATCCCCCATGGTTAACGAGATTTCCGAGGAACTGGACCTCCCATAACCAAAACTCACACTTCGAGAACTTGGCATACAGCCGTTCCCATCTCAGAACTCCCAACAGCTCCCGCAGATGCTCCTCATGCTGCTCTCGGATCTTGGAATACACCAAGATATCATCTATAAATACTATGGCCTAGCGATCAAGCATCGGTCTACCGACCCGATTCATCAGGTCCATGAACACTGCAGGCGCGTTTGTGAGCCCAAACGTCATCACCACGAACTTGTAATGTCCATAACGAGTTCGGAACGCGGTCTTCTCCACGTCCTCCTCTCTGACCCTGACCTGATGATACCCAGACCTCAAGTCTATCTTGGAAAACCAAGATGCACCCTGCAACTGGTCGAAGAGATCGTCTATCCTTGGGAGTGGGAAACGGTTCTTCACCGTCAACTTATTCAACTCTCGGTAGTCGATACACATCCGGTGCGAACCATCCTTTTTCCGGACGAAAAGTATCGGTGCTCCCCATGGAGAACTGCTAGGTCGAATGAACTGCTTGCCCAGCAGTTCCTGTAGCTGCGATGACAGCTCCTACATCTCTGGCGGTGCCAATCGGTACGACGCCTTAGCAATAGGGGCTGCACCTAGCACCAGGTCGATCCTGAACTCGACCTGCCTTTCCGGAGGTATCCCTGGTAACTCCTCCGGGAATACATCTGCGAACTCCCTGACCACTGGTACGTCGAAAAACGAAATCTGGTCCCTGGCTCGCGTATCTATCACATACGCTAGATAACCTGTACACCCATGCTGAAGGTACTGCCGTGCCCTGGCAGTTGAACAAAACCCTGATCCCACTCTGGTGCCCTCGCCATATACAATCAGTTCTCCCCCACTTGGGGTTCGAACTACTACATGTTGCCCTTCACAGACGATCATGGCACCAAATCGACTGAGCCAATCCATGCTTACAATCACACATACCTCCCTCATGGGAATCGGAATCAAATCTGTCGGAAATGACACCCCGAAAATCTCCAAGTCACACCCTCGATAAACTGAAGAAGCAGAAACCCCGTGTTCGTTGGCGATAGACACCCGCAACAGACACTCTAACTCGCCCACTGGTGCACTGAACCCCCTACTAAATGGCTAAGATACGAAGGACTGACTCGCCCCCGAGTCAAATAAGACCAAAGCAGGTAAGGAGTTCACTAAAAACGTACCAGCAACCACATCTGGTGCTGCTCTGGCCTCCTCCGTTGTAAGCTGGAAGGCACGACCCTGAGCCTTTGGAGGCTCTGCCCTGACTGGTCTCCCATCCGTGATCCTCAAAGTAGCCGGCGCTGGAGCCTGCGCCGGCTTGGCGGCGAGTAACGGGCAGTTGGACTTCAAATGGCCAACCTGATCATAGTGGTAACATAACCTCATACTCTGAACTGGAGCGGCCTGGCGACAGTCCCTCGCGTAATGCCCCTCCTTGCCACACTTGTGGCATCTACTACCAGCTCGACACACACCAGAATGACTCTTGCCACACTTCCCACATGTGCGGCTCTGCTGACCCCCAGTCCTAGTATCAGCGGTCTTAGACCGCTTCGGCGCCGATTGAGAATGTGCTGGGGCCTGCCGATGTTCTCTCAATTGTTGCTCAATCTCCAACTCATACCGTCTGGCGGACTCCTGCAACTCTAGAAGAGTATCACATCGCTGGGTAGACACAAACTGGCGGATATCCGTCTTGAGCATGCTCAAATAACGGGTCATCTGAGCCTGCTCTGAAGCAAACTCCGGGCAAAACATCGCCCTCTCAGTGAACATTCGGGTGATCTCCGTCACCGATTCCCCATCCTGTCTCAAACTCAAAAACTCCTGTGACAATCGCTCCCGCTCAACCATTGGAATGTAACGGGCACGGAACATATCCCTGAACTGCTCCAAGTAACAGCAGCTCTCTGATCATCAGAGTATGACCCAGTCGCAAGTCTCCACCAGTCCTTGGCCCCAGACCTAAGCAGGTTCAGAGCACACCTGACCTTCTGGTCAGTAGGACACGAGCAGGTGAAGAAACACCCCTCCACATCTAAAATCCACCTCATAACCTTGATGGGATCCTGCGTCCCATCAAAAGTAGGGGGCTTCATGTTATCGAAGTCCCTGTACTGAAAACCTCTACCAACTCCTCCCCCCTAGTCGCTGATACAGCTGCTGTGGCAGCTGTCTCTGCAAGGGCTGCATAGCGCTCATCAAAATACTCCACCATGGCGGTCTTGATTGATCCAAACATCTCCGGTAACTGAGTCCGGAATGCAGCAGCGACCTCATCATGCAGGATTTCCCGAATCCTGGCATCTAACTCCACTGTACCCATCTGCACCACTAGCTTAGGTGCTGCCGACCCCTCCTGGCCTCCATCCCCTGATCCTGATCCCGAACCGGATCCAGCCACGAAGCATCTCCCCATCACCATTCTGAAACATATCACAAGATATTAGATAATTCATATAAATCTTTGGGAGCCAACTCCCTACTAACCCTAGGGATCGCGACTTACTTGGCACGCGTATAGGTTCTGTGCTTTC
This sequence comes from Lactuca saligna, assembly GCF_052625555.1. Classification (NCBI taxonomy): domain Eukaryota; kingdom Viridiplantae; phylum Streptophyta; class Magnoliopsida; order Asterales; family Asteraceae; genus Lactuca; species Lactuca saligna. The sequence goes on along the minus strand of NC_136420.1, from coordinate 62,744,771 downwards.
AGTAGCATGGGCGCCTACCCATATTCGTCCCAAGTATCCCCACAACACCTTAACAATATGCACAACATGGCGAGTGCTCAACCCTCACCCTTAGAGGAATGCTAAATATCTCATAACTGACCTCCCGGTCTCACTCAATCCCTCCTATCCATGAAACTTCCACCAAGCCTGTAGCACTAATGTATGCTAGCCATACATAACACTGGACCCTATAGACTTTCGAATATCTAATCCTACTCCAAGCTCCCAATCAAACAAGAACAGAACATAAGGCCAAATCAAACATTCTCAGCTATAAGATCTTAATTAGGCACAACTGTGATGCATACATTAGATAACTACAGTAATGATGTCAATCTCTCATAAGGAAACCCTAGGCTATCAGGCATCATATAATCAGGCAATTCTATCATGCAATTCCTGAAGATCCCTAGCCTAGTACTAGCATGTTGTTCTAACATATCACGATATCAAATAACTGTATGGTCTTTTGGGGTCTACTTACTGGCTCCGGCTGATCGTACACCCTACATCCTCCTTTACTTATTTTGAAAACCATTTAAAAAAAACCATTTTGAAAATCTTTCCTTGATTTGAGACTGGATTCACACGAATGTTCCTCCAATTCACTCAAACCAAGGCTCTGAAACCAACTTGTAACACTAAAAAATTTAAGCCAAATTTAAACTTTCAAAACACATCGAATTCATCAAAACATTACAACTTTGTTTTCAAAATACATTTATATCAGAGTTTTCCCAGAAACATAACATAATAGGAGGAGCTGTACGATCATGCCTTCGCCTTTCCGTGATCCCTTGAGGTACCTGAAACAATAAACTGAAATTGTAAGCCCGAGAGCTTAGTGAGTTACCCCCAAAATACCGATACACATACAGTCTATATAACCCTGTCACACCATAACATATCATAACAAACTGAGCAGAACAGCACATAACGGGTCCACAACTTTATAGACTGGAATACCCCTGGGCCCATAGTGTGAGTCTGGAATGCCTACCGGGCCCTTAGCTCACATCTGGGTTGCCACCGAGCCCTCAGTACGAGACTGGAATGCCTACCGGGCCCTCAGCTCATATCTGGAATGCTCCCAAGTCCTCAGTATGAGTCTGGAATGCCTACTAGGCCCTCAGCTCATATCTGGAATACTCTATGGTTTGTTGGCTACCGCACGGAGCAGTACAACCTCAACCCACCCCACATAACATATCACATGTAACAGATAATGCACATACAGGCTATCAATCAGTATCACAGGTAGTCCTACAGACCTACCCTCTAGCGTATCAACTAGCATGCATAACTAACTCATACTCAACATCATACAACTACTAGGATATCATATCCATTGGGCCGGCCTTGGTGCCTTATACCCTTTAGTATAGTGAGGATAACTCACCTCGCAACTGTCGTCAGAAATAAGAAAGCTCAACTCCCGGGTCCAACACGAACTCCACCACCTATATGTACCACACAACCTTTTTCATAAATCTCCCAATCTCAGAAACCAATAGAATTCAACTGGTCAACCCTTGGTCCAAGTCAAAGTCCACAGTCAGAGTCAACAGTCGATGTTGACTCGACTCGCTGAGTTCTTCCTGAATTCAAGAAGTCATGGAATCCTTGATTTTCTCGTCGAGGTCCCCTTTTAAATCGTCGAGTTCATATGCGGCCAAGATTTGGAAGAAGCCCTAGCCAACTCGCCGAGTTCAAGGCAATCTTCAACGAACAACAACTCGCCGATTTCATGGCCATCTTCAATGGACTCGCTGAGTTCCTCATTCAACTCGCCGAGTCCATGCAGTTCTTAATCCATGCAGATGCTTTTTAAGCCATGGCAAGGCCCCAGATTACAGATCCAAGCTCCTAATGCATGTTTATCACGTAAAGTTGCAATCTTTACGTATATGCAAAGCTCTAAAGGCGCTAAATGATCAATCTTAGCTCTTTAATGGAGTTTTACACCTTGGGAGAGTCTAATCCTTGTACAAGCTGGGAACTTTATGGATCTAGAGGTCAAGGGAAGTCCAGATCTGAAGTTACAACTTCAGATCTTAGCTTAAACATGGAGAGCCCTTCATAACACCCATCCAAGGGAGGTTCAAAGTGAAAAGAGCTTAAGGAACAGCCTAATACCTTCCAGTGAGTGATGACTAATGAAATCCCTTAGCTTCCCACGAGTTCCTGGCCTTGCTTTTCCTTGCTTCTTCAAGTGCTTCCTTCTCCAAGGTTACTCCTTCAAGCTTGGACACACCAAAGAACACACACACACGATTTAGGGTTTGAGAGGGACAAGAAGCAGTAAGGGGAGGCTGGTGGAGGCCAATGATCCTTTAAATAGGGTGTAAAACCCCCAGAATTTAGGGTTTCATCTGCCAGCTCCTACTCGCCGATTCCCTTAGTGGACTCGCCGAGTAGGTCACTAAACATGCGTTCCACTCCCACTGCTACTCGATGAGTAGGGCAACCAACTCGCCGAGTAGGACATAAGACCAATTATTCTTTAATTAAATTCATACCTAGAATCGGGACGTTACACTAAAAGTGTGAGAAGCATCAACATCTGGGAACGTCTAAGAGAGAGGAACAGTTCTGAAAAGTGTCACCATCAATACAAAGAGATCTGAAAATTTGAATACCCCTTGAATGAACAACACTCCCTCTTGAATCTTCAACACATGCTATGTACCCATACATTCGTATAAACAGAACAAGAACTGACTCCAAACCATTGGATAATAGATTTAACCAACGGGTAAAAGAACTGACTCTGAACCACAATGACCCACTACGATCAGTCGGAACACGTCGCAACAAAAGCATGTGTTTGGATCATAACACGTTTGGATCTGAATCATAATACATTTGGATCAGAATTAGAGCATATTCGGATGGGAATCGCAACACATCATCCATTAAGACTTACTACGATCCATTGTGATCCATTACGACCACTCAGAAGTTACATAGCAGACAAAAATATTTCATTGCAATCACTATCATTTCGATTACCTTCGTTCTGATTTACAAGAATTGTTTCGAGTACCTTCATTTAGATTTGTTATACTCATTTTGATCACATTTGTTACAATTTGCAAGAATCGATCCAATTACCTTCATTCCATTAATCGTAGTCGAATACTTCCACATCGGAACCATCTTCATATCGGAACATAAACTCGTTGCAACTTACTCCAATCCAATCTGATGCATTCCAATGCACTCCAATCATTCACAACAAATTAGGATTAAACAGTAATGTTGGTTGCAATTATGAAAAAGATTTTGGAATAGATTCCTTCTAATGCATTTTGATGCATTCTGATCAATGGCCACGAATCGGAATTAAACAATAACCTTCAAGAACAAAAACTAAAAAACATTATTTTTAGTTTTTTGGGGTTTTTCTGAGGCGTCAAAGAACAAAGAAAAAACGAAAATCTTTTTGTATTTTTCGATTTTCTTTAGAATCGGACCAAAAGAAAAGATAAGAAACAAAATAAGATGGAGGAAACGTTTCTTTGAGAAAGATTCACTATCAAAAGAGAAGGTCAGAGGCAAAGATTAAACGTTGCTATAAAAAACGAAGGTTTTTATGCCCTCCCATCCACATCTTCCCACCCTTCGTCATAGGTTCGATTTGCACTCTGATGTCGAAGACTTTGAAAATTATTCGATATGCAAACCCCATCCAAAACAAAGCTTGACAAAACATCAAAAACACTTTGTCAATAGGAAGCCTTTGATTTACACACCATTCATAAAGAAGTTTGAGCAAAAACCCAACTCATTCTCGTCCATGCCAAACTACATTGCACAATATCCAACCAACGTGAACATTCTTCCCAAAATCCTGCTTTCCAAGAAAACACATTTCGTAAAATGACTTTACAGTTATGCCTGGTCTACAAGAAAACGCAATCAAGATGACTGTCATCGAATTATTCAAAAGGCCAACAGATAAAGACCTTCTCCCTCTTGATATCCAACGGATAATGACTATATTAACGATGAATTGATATTTAAATTGAGATGAAAGAGAAACCGATGAATGGAATAGAACCATCTTTGACAAAACATATTCCCAAAATATGTATTTCGAAGTATAATGCTCCACCTCAAACATAGCTTCAATTTTAACAAGACTTTTTGGGAACCCACTTGAAATTGAGAATTGATGAAAATGCCTTGCAAATATGTTTCCCTTTTGAAAAATATAAATTGAATAACATAGTTCCAATACCACATTTCTGAGAACGAAATGAACATCTAGGCTCTTTGGTAGGCACGAAAAAATTATCAAACATCACATTGTACCATCTTTAAAAAAAAATCATTTTTCCAATATCAAACTTCATTATCATGTCGAATTTGAGAACCATCAACATTTTAGATTTGAAATTCGACACCGTAGTAACATTTGAAGTCTTTTTCTTAGGTACCCAAATTTTATTGACTTTACTCTTCTTATTCTTATTCTTCTTCTTCTTTTTCGACTTTCTTGACTTTGAATATTTGAAACCAAGAGACTCAACAAAATGCTTCATAACTTTGACATTACACTTTTTTATCATATCCTTTGGAGTTTGATACATTTGAACATATTGAATTGAAGGTTTTCTATAAGGCACCATTCCTTCAAATGATTTGCAAGAACATGAACAATCTTTCTTTCAAATTCCAATTAAACTAAACACTTCCACAACTTAAGGAGATTATCCTTGAAATTCTTCAGTTGGCACATCAGATTCGGAGAGTAAATCTTCTGAATCACAAGAGTTTCCCAAAACACTTAACTCCCCCTCAACATGAGCATTTGGTGTTATCTTCTTTTCTAAAACATCAAGAACATGAAGAACACTATGAACATCTTCAAGAACACGTTTAACAACTTCATGAACATCTGGATAATTTGCAAGTACATTGAAACCATATGTACATGCATCAAGATGAATTCCTTTTACGACTTCACTTTCTTTCTTATTCCTTCTCTCATGATAAGTCAATCAACCAAGAAAAACTTTATGATTTTCGTGATCAAGAGGATAACCGATTATTTCTCAATGCTTATCCTTTTCACCAGAAGAAATGAATGAATATTTTATATTGAATCCAATAGTAAAGGAATAAAGAACTTCTTCAAAGGTGTATGTATAAGAATAACCTTTTTCCAATGTAAACCATTCCTCGGTAATTGCTTCTTCAATTTCAGATCAGAAAACAAAAAGATCACAAGATCTTGGATACTTTAGGAGAGAGAAAACACATATGAAAGTGAGTTTTAGATAGAGAAAGTAGATCTGAAAAAAATTAAGAGATCTAGAATGAATCTATGAACAAAATATGAATCTCTTCAACAAAATTGTTTCTAAACACGAATCAATAACATATCCGAATGAATTTTCGAATAAGAAATAAGATCTGAATAATGTTCCAGTGAGAGTAAATCGAATCCGAATGAATCAAAGAGTAGAATTCAATTTCTAGAGCAATAACTCCTTCAAAAAAACAGAAAACTTACAACACTAAAGATCAATGTGAGATTCACGAGATTAAATTGTCATTTAGGATTGTTGTTCTTGAAATAGTTGCTTAAACCTCCAAGATTAAGCTTTGATACCACATATAGGGTCCCATGGAAATGACATTTGTAGCATTAAGAATAATCAAAATGAATCAAACGGTAATAGAAAGAACACAAGATGTAAGGAATTCTATTTGAACTCAATTGATGTCTAGAATGTAATCTCAAGTATACAAAATAAGTAATGTAAGAACTTCCTCTCCTAACACTTAAGACTACAATACTATTCTTAGTAGTGCCATCAACAGACTCAAAATACATAGAGTGACTAAGGCCTAAATTACAACCTCAATGTTCACACTAAAATAGATAGATATATCAAAGGTTCTTCACCTTCGATATAGACAACACAACTTCTTTATCTATTTTTCAATGCCTTCTCAATTAGAAATATCATAGCATCAGATTCAATATTTATTGACTCAACAACTCACCACCACATATAACTTATAAAACAAAGTAAAATTAAGAAAAAAAATAAGGAAAATTATGTAAAATTATGCCACCCACCCACCACCACCACCCTCAAATCACCGCGGCCACCCCCCAGCCACCACCTATGCCGTTATGATCATCTCCCGCCACCATCACCATCACCTACCACCACCGCTACCTACCACCATTGTCATAATGTTACTGCTACCATCCATCACCACCACTACCTCCACCACTACAACCACTGTCACTATTACCAACCACCACCATCATAACCACCTACTACTATCACCCATCATAACCACCACCATCACCATCTACTACCATCACCCACCACCATATGTAACTTATATAAACAAAGTAAAATTAAGCAAAAAAGGACAATTATTCCATTTTACATCATTCCAATTTCATTTACTTCCAACCAAACAAAATATAAAATTAGATTCCAATCCCATTTCCTATCAACCAAACAGACTATGGAAATGGATTATAACTCCTGACATATTCTAATTTCTTGATAAAATTCCAATCCTTCGTAAACACTCTACAAAGTGCAAACCAAATGCCAATTATTCTTTTATTGTGTAATGTTTTAATGCCTTGTTAATTTATTAAATATATATTATTGTCGTTAAAAAACTAGAAATATGATAATTTCAAAATCAAAGTAAACAAATTATATTGTAAATTTAAGGAAAATTGTCATAAAAATCATAGAAAAATGATACGTTTGCGAAGAGATTCAATCCCGTTACTAAACCTCAAATCAATCGACCACATAACGTTTTAATGAGAAATTAAATGTCATCCTACATTTTCTTCCTACCCATCCTCCTATGCGTATTAAATGGTGACAAGTGGATTAAAATATTAACATTTGACATGGACGATGAGTAGGAAGAAAATGTATGAAAATATTTAATTTCTCCCTTTTAAATCTTCTCCATGCTTAAATAATTTCCTAAGATACTACACCATATTATTAGCTAATCATATTTAGTATACGTTTTTGTATTATAGATATTTATATCCTGGCCCACTTTTGTATTGACCCTTTATCATGTATTTTGTATTTATACATTCGTTTAATGATAGATATAGGGAGAGGGAATTACCACAAATTACATGGTATTAGAGCGGTATTCTTATGTGTAATTCTTGTCCCTTCACATCTCACCAAAACGGTAAATTTGAACACATGCTTTGCACTCTTTTGTTTCAGGCTTGATTACCTCCTCACTATTGGGGTGAAGCTATTCATATGGTTGCTCATCTTCTTAACACTATCCCTTTACTACTCTTGAGAATGACACCCCTTACTTCAAACTATATAAAAAACAACCCACGGATAATCATTTATGTGTTTTCGGATGTCTTTTCTTTCCCAACATAGTTTCTCCTCATAAACTATCTCCTCATTCTGTGTCGTGCATTTTTCTTGGATATCCAACTAATCACAAGGACTATCGATGTCTCAATCTTGACACCAATCAAATCATTATATCTCGTCATGTGACACTTTTCTTGGATATCCCACTACTCTTGAGAATGACACCGCCAACATGACACCTTCCTACTTGATTCTTCACAAGGATCATATGCCTTCTCTCAACCTTCCTCCACCTCCTTTACCTCAAAACCATAGTGGTTCTCCTCATGATCGAATTCACTTTTTTATAGTTCCATCCTCTCGGGTCAATCTTCTCCATCAGTCTCCAACTCTTCGAACATTTCATTGTTAGAATATATCAACATCACGAGCTTTTCCTCTCTAATCAATCCTCACCTAGGAAGTACGAATACTCCCTTTACCATTCCTAATGACCCAACTACTCACTCTCAACATCCAATGCTCACCCGTGCTAAGCAAGGAATTTTCAAACCTATTCAAAAGCTTAGTCTTCATATTGACTATTTGTCTCCCACCCCCAAAACTTACTTATATGCTTTTAAAGATCCTAACTAGCTTAATATGATGCAAAATGAATACATTGCTCTTATATCTAACAAAACATGGGTGCTTGTACCAAGACCTCCTATTGCTAATGTTATTAATTGTATTTTGGTTGTTTAAAAAGAAACTTAATACATATGGCTAGTTATCTGGATACAAAGGTCGTCTTGTTGCGAATAGGATAAGTCAAAGACCTAGTATTTATTGTGATGAGACGCTTATCCTGGTTGTTAAACCTACCACCAGACATACCATTCTTAGCTTAGTTGTCACCTATCAGTGGACCATTAAACATCTTGATGTGGAGAATGCCTTTCTTCATGGACACTTATAGGAGACTGTTTATATGCAACAACCTCCTGGTTTTGGAGTCCCATCTCGTCCTGCTCATGTTTGCTTGCTTCAGTGGTACCTTTATAATCTCAAGCTTGGTTTCAACGGTTTGCGATGTTCATTTCTCGCATTCATTTTTTTCATAGCAGGTTTGATTCATCCCTATTTATCTACAACTAGGGATCTCATATGCAATATTTACTTCTATATATGGATAATATTATACTTACCGGTACCTCCCCTTAGTTTCTAACTCACATCACCTCTTTGCTAAGTGATGAGTTCTCCATGTCTAATCTCAATAATCTTCACTATTTTCTGGGCATCTTCGCTACTCGATCTTTAGCATGGATGTTTTTGTCTCAACAAAAATATGCAATTGAGGTCCTTAAGCGTGCTTCTATACTCAACTGCAAACCGGCCACCACACTACTGATCTGTCTCTAAGCTTGATGGTTTTGGTCCTCTCGTTGTTGATCCTACTATATATTGCAGTCTGGCTAGTGCTCTTCAGTACCACATTCTTACAAGGTTGGATATTGTTAGGTTTTGAGTACTATAACATCCCTATGGTGTACATACAACCCTAATGCTTTGGATATAGGGTTTCTCAAGTTATACATGCAATTTCATTTTATCCAAAGCATATACCCTGGCTAGTATACAACTAGAGATATAGATCATAAAAACTAGTTAAATAAATACCTCTTTGTTGTAACTTGTAATCCATGGTCTTTCAAGAGCTTAGTACCTCAAGTGTGATACCTCTAATGTGTCACAAACACCAAAATCAAGAGGATGCTTATGAGAGAGAGGTTAGGAAGCACCAAAATCAGCTAGGGTTTCACTTAGAACACCAGTGCTGACTTTTATATGCTAGGGGTTACTTTTATAGTGTGGAATTCCTAGGGTTTCTTACATGTAAACCCTAATTCACCATGAATCTTCATATTTCATAGGCCCTTTGGACTAAATCTTCATGGACTCTCATATAGGTCCAGCCCATCCTTAATCAACATGAATCTTTAGCCCAACCTATAAGTATTACTGATTTACCTAATCAGTTCCCGTAAATTTAATCAGTCTCTTTTGATCACTAAATTAATTACAAATTAATTATTGATCAATACCAATTAAATAATATGATTTCTTAATTAATATATTATTCATATAATATATTAATAAATCACAAATAACCTCTCTCTCAAGTATCCATCCTATCAAATTGCTCCGGTGAAGGCAACCTAAAAGGACCATGCTACTATCGAGTCAAGTACATAACAATTATAGCTATGGACTTCGACACATAATCCAACAGATATTACATATGTTGTTCAACAAATCTATTTATACATGTGTGACCCTCGTGAGCCTCATTTTACAACACTTAAGTGCATAATGTGTTATGTTCTTGGCACCATTACTCATGGTCTTCAACCATTTTCTTCCCCAGAGTCGTGATCTCATCGCATACTATGATGCTAATTGAGGTTGTCTAGTTACTCGTCGATCCACTTTTGGACATTATGTTTTTTTGGGACACACTCTTTTATCTTGGTCGTCCAAGCGTCAAAGCACTACTTCATGGTCGAGTGTAGAATCTGAATATAAGGTTGTGGCTAACACAGTGGCTGAAACATGTTGGATTCGTAATTTATTACTTGAAATTCATTACTCTCCACATCGAGCTACTATTGTCTACTGTGATAATGTCAGTGTTGTTTATATGACTTCTAATCCAATTCATCGCCAATGTACCAAACACATTGAGATTGATCTTCACTTCGTTCGAGATAAGGTTGCTACCGGCCATGTTTGAGTTCTTCATGTTCCATCATCTTCTCAATATGTCAGCATCTTCACGAAAAGTCAGTCATGCATTTGTTCCTAGACTTTCGATTCAACTTGAACGTTCGAGATTCTCTTCCCGTTCTCACTACAGAGGGTTGTTAGCTAGTTATATTTAGAACACGTTTTTGTATTATAGGTATCGATATCTAGGTCCACTTTTCGTATTGGCCCTTCATCATGTGTGTGTGTATATATATATATATATATATATATATATATATATATATATATATATATATATATATATATATATGAGAATGTTCAAATGAGAGCAATTATTAAATCGAGAACACGAGAACAAATCTGAACTTTTTTTTCCGCAAAACCCTCACGTGTACCAGCACGACGGAGGAACTTAATATTCATATGTGAGTATAAATGTAAGTATATTCTTGCGTATTACAAATATGCCGCTTAAGCGTTCTAGTGTACCAGGACGACGAAATAGATAAATGAATAACCACTTGAGAATTTACATATACTTGCGTCGGTACGCGGGAGGGTTTTCGGCAAAATGAAATATGTGGCTCAATAGTGGTTGTGTTAGTTGCGGTGGTGATGGTTTATATTCATGTATGAATATTAAGTTCCTTCGTCGCGCTGATAAGCGGGAGGGTTTTGTGGCAAATATATATATATATATATATATATATATATATATATATATATATATATATATATATATATATATATATATATATATATATATATATACACACACATATATATATGACCCAGATTTGTTCGCGCGTTCTCTATTGTATAATTGTTCTCATTTGAATATATATATATATATATATATATATATATATATATATGTGTGTGTGTGTGTATGTATATATAATTGTTCTCATTTGATCCTAAGTCTCTCTCTCTCTCTCTCTCTCTCTCTTTCTTTCTCTCTCTCTCTCTATATATATATATAACCATTAATTAATTATGGTAATTAAATATTAGATTATTAATACTTTTAATTTAGGCAAATTAATGGAAATTAGTTACGAAGCCCTACAAAACCGTCGACTCGTCAACACCATCCACACAACTCTGCCCTTTTTCCTTCCTCAGCACCAACGGGGCCAAGAATTATCCATCTTCGCCACATTATTTCACATAATCCATCATTTCTTCTTTCTCATCTTAGAACTCTGTCGCCAATTGTGACAGATCGTCTGAAAACTCACCATCGTCGGCGACCCAATTTCTTCCTCCTCGCTCTTCACTATTTTTGACTTCTACCTCCTTCATGTCACTGTCAAACGATGTTAACTAGTAAGTCCAAGGCTTTAATTATCAAAATCAAAGCTTGATCAAAGTAACAACTCAAATTTTGGGCATAGAGAAAATGGTGTTGAAATTATATGTTGATCGACTCTCTAGACATCTCGTTTTATTCTCATCTTATGCGGGTAAATTACATTCTTCATTTACCTTCTACTTTTAAATACATTTTATTTCATTGTCTGATTATAATTTTCCAACTAGATTACTAATACTGATTACTTTATTCTTCGTCTTCGATTGAGTAGTCGAATGTACGTATTGAATCTATTAGTTAATTGCTCAATCATACCCTTTTGGTGTTAATTCATTGTTTATATTGGGCTTTTTCGTTTTCTGTTCTAAATGGTTTCTTTTGTTATTTTCACAATTCAAATAGGTCTTTTTTTTAATCAATATGTAACTGATATTCTATCTTATGCTTGTGAAAAAAATGTGGTTCTCATGGCTTGCTTTTTTGGATGTTATTTGAAGGATAAATGGGATCAACTTATAGGAAATTCAAGTAGAGATCTTTGGAAATCAGTGACTCTCGCCCTGAATATAAGGGTTTGCTTGCTACCATATGTATTGATTTGTTCTAAGTTAATGGATTGATTTATTGTTTTCATTTTCCAATATTTCATCTTTTTTCCTTCTCAAAGTGATGTCTGCACAGGATGAAGTTACCCTTGTTGTTTAATGTTTGAGACTTGGAGTAGCTGATTATCTTGTGAAGCCTTTAAGAACAAATAAGCTCTTGAATTTATGGACAAACATGTGTAGCAGAAGGGGAATGATATGTATGTATGTTATTATCTTGTAAAGTGAGTGACCATTACATTTCCAACCTTTACTTTTCACAATTGGCAGTTTCATTGTAAAAATGCCTTGAAAGAGAATTTGATGTCTATGTTGCACGTCAGGTGTTTGTAGAAATCCCTAAAAGAGAACTTGATGTTCAAATTCTTGAAGAACACAAAAATATTTCTGACTTAGGTATTGTGTTACTTGGTTCTAACATGTTGTACAAATTCTCTTAGAATTACTAAAATTTATTTTATTTTTGTCGTATAAAAGCATTCTCACATAGTTTTAGTCTTACATAATTCAATATCATGACAATTATTCTCATAAAATGTGTGAAAGACATGATAATCAAGTTCCTGAAAGTTGGATTAATGTATATGTGATCGAGATAAACAATCATCAATCGTCATCGATCTTCCAAAAAAATACATTATTCATTGTCATATTCTGATAGAATAATCTATAATAAAATGATAAAAGTATATGTAATTGTATATTCCGATAGAATAATCTAGATATTGTATATGTTTTTTATTAGTGATTGTTATATTATCATAGAACAGTATATAAAGTATTTTTTTTTTTAGAATGCAAGGAAAAAAATTTAACTTGTATTTAAAATTTTGTTACTCTTTAAAAGTTCATTCAATTACATATATATTAATAATATTATATATATTATGGTAGAATAACATTCTACATAATATTATAACATAACTATCATTCTAACAAAATAAAAATCGGTATTGCTTACAAATTAAATTAGAATTTAAACTCGGATAATTAATAAAATTAGATTTTTTAAATGAAGAGAATTAATTATCTTCTAAAATCTATAAATTTTTTAAATTTTTTTTAACGTAATTGACTAAAATATCATTTTAATGTATTTAAACGATGATTTTCCATTATCTTTAGTTTACTAAAATTTGTTAATAACTTTCTTAAAATAACTAAAATAATTAACGTTTTAACAAAATAAAAACTAAATCCATCTTTTTAGGAAGAATTTCATATATGCCCCTCTTAAACTTCAAAATATCATATTTGCCCAACTTAATTTCTCAATATCATATTTACCCTTCATAAACCTTCAAAATATCATATTTGCCCAAATATTTTTTTATAATGTTTTTAGTATTTTATAATCATTTTTTATACATTAAAATTATTATAATAATTAAGACATTTAACCATATTATCATTACGTCTATGATAATGGAATGCGAACTTCTAAATTGTTAGAATGCCGACCTCTTGACAGACAAAAAGATTCATCTTCAACCATTTATATGGAATGTATATTTTGATTGTTTAGTTTTTGTTGTTGTTAATTATTATTATGTTCTAGATGGAGGATATTTTAGATATTACCATTGATATTTTGATATTTAAAAAATGCATATACGATATTTTGATATTTAAGGACATATATGATATTTTGATGTTTAAAAAGGATATATATGATATTTTGAAATTTTATAAAGGGTAAATATGATATTTAGAAATTTTATGAAGGGTAAATATGATATTTAGAAATTAAGTTGGGTAAATATGATATTTTGATGTTTAAGAATGATATATATGAAATTCTTTCTATTTTTTATTATGATTATCAACAAAACTCTTAGACAAATATATAAAATGAGATTAGCTAATTTAAAGAAAAAAAAAAACATTTGTAAAACATTTTGGCAATTTTTTTTGTTAAATTTTGACTATTAGTAATACCCATGTGAATATCAAAAACTCCAATTTTAAAATTATACATCCATTATTTTTCAATGAAACTTATACTGATTTTTCTTTTTCAACTTCAACTATAAATACTCAAACACTACTACAAATTTAGATATAATAGTTATAATTTACTTTTTTTGGAAACGGCAGGTTATAAAATACTGCCCTACATGAAAAGAAAACGATTAATGATTATTAATTAATACAAAAGTAATGTGGGTTTTAATATTCAGTTAGATTAGATTTTAGAATCGTTCCAATATTTTAGTTTTCCGTTGAAGTTGGTCTAATGCATTAAGAGGATAGGATTAGCAATGCGGACGTATTTATGGGGTCGCAAGCCGACCGTTGGAAGTCCCTCCAACCTTCATATTTATTAAATCCATTGATTTACACCCCTCATAAATATCACTCCCACTCTTACAAAAAAACGCGTGTTATTCACTCTCCCCATGACATTGAAGTATTGAACTATTGAAGATTATATAGTTTCTTGAATTAGATCCAAGAGTTAGATTACTTGATAAGTTCAATTTTTAAAATCTCGTTTCAATTAAATCAATAAAAATAAAAACTTATTGATTTAATATGTCATTGTCGTGTATTATTTAAAGAATATCAAATAGATTTGATTGTCATATCATCTCTTTCCTAATTTCAAAGATATTTACCAAATTAAATAAATTATTAATCACTATTTTTATTTGTGGCAAAATAAATAAGATAATACTTAATAAAATAATATTTTAAATTGTTAATTATAAATCTAGAAAAATTATAATTAATACAATAATATACTAATTTTGTGGATGGAAATTAATACTACATTATCCAACACTACATTGTTCATTTATCTCTAAATAAATACATATTAAACCGACAATTTAACAAAATCTATAACAATAAATGATTTTTTTTGGCCATTTGTCACTCTCTAATTTAATTTGTCAAATATTATTTTGTGGTTATTTTAAATTATTTTTTTTTACATGTTATTTTATGAGTTTTTTTTTAATAAATTCAACATAATACTTTAATGTAATAATTACAATAATATAGTAATAAATAAACATCAATTTCATTAATGAACTTACTTTCTTATTTTAAAATTCTCAAATTAAAATTCATTAGTTTATTTTGTTTATTTATTTAAATTTAAAAAATAAAAAAAATCAATTTTAATAATTCATTAATTTTCTTATTTTTTTTATAAATTCAAAGTTCTTAAATATTTAAACTCTTATATTTAATTTTTTTAATTAACCTATCTAATACATGAATCTTACACCTAGTTTATAATAATTAGTTTAAAATCTATAAGATATCTCCATTAATATAATAAACAAAATAAATATAGAAAAAACTCAACACTACTAATATAATACACTAATTAAAAGGTTATTAAATCAACTAAGTATCAATACAAGCATGTATATTTGCATTTATCCTACACAATTTATTCCCACGATGTGAATCCAACATTTGCGGTGTAAAATTTCCTACAGAAACTTCAAAGCTTAAACTATGACATGTTTAAAAATTTCGCTACTACTCTACGATTGATTTCATATGTTAGTGTTAAAACGAGTTACATGGGTTGATAAGATGACACGATTTATCATTTTTTATCCCGCATACTTATATATAATGTTTTAAAACTTGATTTTTAGTTAAACCGATCAAGTGACCTATACCCGGTCCGACTAAATCAACCGTCGTTTTTCATATTTTTTTTTATGTATCTTCTATTTTCCTACCCCCCCCCCCCCCCACATACACACCACACATACACACATACACACACACATACACATACACACACACACACACACACACACACATATATATATATATATATATATAATATTTGGCAATGGTGTGTATCGGCCTTCGAGTTGTGTACACTACAGTTAACATGACCGATCAAGCTTTTCAATTTGCTTTAAAATCGATCGTTTTTAACTGATTAAGTGAAATTCAACTATCCAAGTACAATAAACTAGTTTGAATGGTTTATTTTACCGATCCTATCAAACTAGTTTAACTTGATTTTTTTGAAGAAAAATCGTCTGGTTTGATTTTGTCTAGAAATTAACATAAAATCGGTTGCTATTGTGTAACATCTCAAAAATACTAAATAAAAAATTTGTTTTAAACACCCAGATCACATAAACATTTGTTCAAAAACTAGTCATAGTAAAATGTATCTCTCAAACATCAGAGTAAAATCGTAACAATCAATGCGGAAAAAGACTTCAAGGGATGCATTGTGATCAAGCCGACCCCTTCCATTTGGAACTGGAAGTACTCAAAAATATTTAAAACAAAAACCGTAAGCACGATGCTTAGTGAGCTCTCCAAAGTACCATATATCATACCTACATTCGCTATGGGCTACTCCTATAGTCTTTCCCTTAAATGTCATAGGCTACCTTTATGCTCTTTTCCTGAAATGTTATGAGCTACCTCCATGGTCTTACATCCAAGTACCACGGATTACCCTATGGTCTTCCCATGAAATGTTATGGGCCACTCCCATGGTCTTACATCCAAGTGTCATGGGTTAACCCATTGTCTTTACTTCAAATGTCATAGACTACCCACATGGTCTTATATCCAAGTCCCACGGGCTACCCACACATGGTCTTTCATATAGTTTTCATGGACTACCCTCATGATCTTCCATGCAAGTAACATAAGGAAAACTAGCATCCTACATAGTATAGTAAGAATACTCATCTCACTCATGAAGTTAGATAAAACCACAACTCAATGCCTCGAAACAGATGCTACATCCCACCTATCGAATCACATAAGGTCACACCTTAGTCTACCCTTTAGAACTAGCAATATAACAAAAAGTCAACAGGGTTAAAAAGACACTGGTCTAGGTCAAAGTAAACAATCAAAATCATCATTAGTTGGCTTTCATGTTGTGGCCAGTCTATGGTCACGTCGTGGCTAACGAACCCAACCTCGATCCAACACATCAGTTACAAACAACACAATCGTGAATATTCAGATATCTACGTCGTGCCAGACATGCAATTACGTCGTGGCTCACTCCAAACAAAACAGCTGCAGAGTCTTGATCCACCACTTCATGGTACCTAGGTGGCCACGTCATGGGTACTGGCTGAAGACAACTTATTTGCATAAGCTCTTCATCCGTTAAGCCCTTAGCTTAAACTTTTCAGGAGGCTTCTAATGACCCTAGTGGTTCATAAAAAATGTCAACTTTATGGATATGCATAACCCATGCATGTTCATCACTGAACTAGGTCATAATGAAGAGCAATGACCTAAAATCCTAAGCAAGATCCACAAATCTCAAACAAATCCTAGATTTGAAAGATATAAGGCTCGAGGGACCTAGGTGGGCTATAAAATTGCAAACTTTATCTCATTAGACCAATCAAAACTCATCAAAGGACCCAAACATGCAAAACAATCCTAGATATAGTAAGAAGGAACCAAAAAGATAAGATCTTATAACCTTAAGAAGGGTCAAGAAGGTGATCTCAAAGATGGAAAAATGTTGCTTGCTTGATTCTTGCACCGAATTCCCTTTTTCTTCCTTCAAAGAGTACCAATACACTGAGGATTAGCTAAAATATGGAGAAAAATGATTAGGGTTTCTTCAAGGCTCTTGGAGGTGATGGAGACCGAGGGTGAAGGAAACCCTAATCATCACTCCCTTTAAATATGTCTTTAAGGCCAAAACTTAGGGATTGCTAAAAAACAGTCGTCACGCCACATTGTGGCGGCCAATTAAGATGCATGATTTATTCAAACATGCCACATCGAGGTGATATATCCACCACGTCGTGGCCAACACAAAACTCATAAATTACTTTAATTTCAAACCTTAAAAATTCAGATGTTACATGTTGAACCGTTCTTGTTTCCAGTTTCTGGCTCAACCAGTTTTTAAAACATTGCTTATATATATATGAATGATGAATGATAATGAGAAGTTTTGTATTTTTGTTATACAATAATCTTTTTTCTTATTAAGAGATGATTAGTTTTTTAAAAGGTAAGAGAAAAAAAGTAAAAAGATAAGTAAGGCAATAATTTTTGCTTAAAGTTTAAGTTCAAACCGTGTTTGGCGCGTATAGCTAAAGCATCGGTTAATTGAATGAATTCTCATTATTAAACTTTCCCCAAATATTTCAAAAACAAAAACCACAGAAGACCGTTCCTCGTCTTTCGTGTCCTCTTTTTAACTTTAATTTTTTTTTTTACTTTGCACTACCTTCCAATCCTACCCAACACCTCTTCTCTCTCTTCTCTCCCTTTCTCTCCCGTTCTCACAGGTAACACTAACAACGACTTCTGTGGAGAATCATCCTCTTCTTCTCTCTTTCTCTCTCTTTCTCTATCGATTACCCTTTACCCAATACACAATGAAAGGATAATTGTGGTGGTTTAGTGTAGGTAAGGTATAGGTGTATCCGATAATGGTGGCTGGGAAGGTCAAATTAGCAATGGGTCTGCAAAAATCACCGGCGAATTCCAAAACGGAAGTACAACAGTATCCACAACAAAGGCAGCATCCGTCTCCGTCGCCTAGTTCCGGTGGAGGTGGGAAGGTGCCGCAGAAAGGGGCGGTGTTTTCACGGTCATTTGGGGTTTATTTCCCACGGTCCTCTGCTCAGGTTCAGCCGCGGCCGCCGGACGTTGCGGAGTTGTTGCATTTGGTGGAGGAGTTGAGGGAACGGGAGTCGCGGTTAAGGACGGAACTGTTGGAGCAAAAGTTACTGAAGGAGTCGGTTGCTATACTTCCGATTTTGGAGAATGAGATCTCGAGAAAGGATTCGGAAATCAGTCGATCCTCGAAGAAGATCGAGTGTCTTGAAGCGGAGAATGAGAGACTGAGGCAAGATGTTGAAATGCTGCATTTAAAGCTTACTGAACAAAAACAGGAGTTCGAGCAGAGAGTGAAGGATTTGGAGGTGGCTTCGGTTACATCTTCTTCGCAGAGATTTCAGCAGTTAATGGATATCTCAGGGAAGTCTAGTATGATCAAGAGCTTGAAACGAGGCCAAACGTTTGCGAATATTCCGGTGAATCGGAATCATAACGAAATCGACAGCAAGTGTTATACAGAATCGAGCTCAAAGGAGTCGATATTAGTAGAAATCGACAATTTGCCTAGGCTTTCTAGGTGTGATTCGTTGGACATGGCAACAGATTCCGTTATTGAAGTCCGTTCACGAGTTCCTCGGGTTCCAAAACCCCCTCCACGGCCGTCTACATCATCATGTTCATCATCGTCATCGTCTTCTTCTAATAGCTCACTGAGCAGCTCAGCAGAGAGGGCTTTAACAGAGCAACAACCTCCGGTCCCACCTCCTCCACCACCAGTAACAAAGCTAGCCCCTCCGCCACCACCACCGCCTCCAAGAACCAGCAAAGCTCCTGCTCCTCCCCCTCCACCACCTCCGCCCAAGGGTATAAAGCCTTTGCCGGCGAAGGTCAGAAGAATACCGGAAGTAGTCGAGTTCTACCACTCTCTCATGCGGAGAGAGTCTCGCCGGGACTCCTGCAACGGATCTTCGTCCGCCGACGTCCCGTCCACCGCCAATACACGTGACATGATCGGAGAAATCGAGAACCGGTCAACGCACTTGCTTGCTGTAAGTAGCCATAGTAGTAGTAGAGTATTGTCAATTACTATTCTGCCCCTGGACCATCCCCCATCGAACTTTTCCCCCACATTAAATAGATTGCTTCCAAAGACAAGACTATTCATAGATTCGTATCTACTGAGGGAAAACCCAAAGGGTAATTTCGACATTTGCATATTTTGAAAACTCATTCTGGCTTCTGGGTCCTCTAGGGTTCTAGTTCTTTTGGAATATGGGCATCATTTAATTCAAGATAAAATAAATTCAATAGTAAAATCCAGCTATAGCTACTTGTACTATGTGCTCTGAGAATAGTACATTCCAACTATAACTCTCTAAAAGGGCCAAACTTCGTTTTAATTTAAGACAATGTCAGTAGTCTGAGTCCAATACGAAAAAAAGTACAATTCTTTTATTATTAAATGCACAAAAATCTTATAGAGTTATGTAACTTTATGACTGATTTACTAAAAAAAATATAAATATAGAACAAGAATGTTTATATTTATAATTATATATTACGAATCATTTGCAGATAAAGACAGATGTGGAAACACAAGGTGATTTTATAAAGTTTTTGATCAAAGAAGTTGAGAATGCTTCGTTTACAGATATTGAAGATGTTGTTCCTTTTGTTAAATGGCTTGATGATGAGCTCTCTTACCTGGTAAACTTACCCTTATTTTTTTTTTTTTAAATATATTTCATATAATTCTTATTAGTTATAAATGCAAGAAATAGCAATTTATTTATTTTGTTATAGGATCTTACTTCCATTTTTTTTTCTACTACAACATTGTATTCCTTTTTAAAAAAAAAAATTCTTATTATGACATTGTATTCTAAAAAATGTACTCAGTTATATTATTGTACTTTCATTTTTTAGAAAAATAAATTTATTTAATTACAACGCTGAAAATTGCTTTGTATTTGAATGAAATCACTATAATCGGGTACGACTTTTTGTCTTTTTCAAGTACAATATCATAAAACAAAAAAATGTTACAATAAACAAATAAGCCAAAGTAAAATGCTATTTATCTTGCACTTAGCCTTGACATCAATTAATATAAATCTAATATTTTTTTTTTGAAAAAATTAAGGTTGACGAGAGGGCAGTTCTTAAACACTTCGAATGGCCAGAACGTAAAGCCGATGCATTAAGAGAAGCCGCATTTGGTTATTGTGATCTAAAAAAGCTCGAATCTGAAGCATCATCATTTCGTGATGATCCACGTCAGCATTGTGCTCCTGCTCTCAAGAAAATGCAAGGATTATTTGAAAAGTATAAATCATTTTTTTTTTTTTTCTTTGTTAAATAGTTACATTATCGGATTTTTATAATTCTTGGTAATTTGTTAACAGATTAGAGCATGGAGTGTATAATTTATCAAGAATGCGAGAATCCGCTTCCACACGATACAAAGTATTTCAAATCCCCATGGGTTGGATGGAAGAAACAGGATTTGCAACTCAGGTAACTGTTTTTAATTTAATTTAATAATAAATATGTGACAAACACAACATAAGATTATTTGATTTTTTTTGGTATGTCTAAGAAAAGGAAATGTGTGACCATGGACTCAGTCTACAAACAGGGATTAGACTATTAAAAGAATCAAAATAATTGATTTTTGCTACAAGATGCCAAAAGAGTCTTAAAAGATTTTGCACACTTTACAAAGTGTGGTCTACTACGCCCCTACGTGCATGCTCACATGGAAAGTGAAACCCTACTCTACACAAAACCCCATTTGCCTTGATTCTTCATCATCTTTTTAGGTATTTGTGAGTGTGAAATCAATCAATTCTCGCTTTCGACATCTAAAAGTCTAAAACACCAAATTCCAAACCAATGTTGCTTCGTCACTTGTACGTCGTGCTTCAAAACTTGTACACCGAAATTTTGTTTTAACATTTGCAATGTTCGACCACCTTTTTGCCACCTAAATTTGGTACAGAGATTCTAGGGTTAAAGAGTATGATCCGGACATGTATGTACGTTGTGCAAGAAAATTTGTACGTTGCTACAAGATTTTGTTTTTTTGCCCATTAAAAGGGCCTACCCTATAGTTGTGTGTTTTCATGCTGTTGGTGTCGTTGAGTCTTTTGTTTGAATGGGATTACATTTATTCACCTGTGTATCAGACAGCTAACCCCACCACCGATAGGCATTTATTCAACATGAGAAAAGATACTTGTGTTTTGATAAATTTGAAAATATTGAAAAAAAATGTTTGGAATTGAATTATTTGTAGATTAAGCTTGCTTCAGTGAAATTAGCACTCAAGTACATGAGAAGAGTATCAGCAGAACTTGAAATAGTAGGTGGGCCCGAAGAGGAAGAGTTGATAGTTCAAGGTGTACGATTTGCATTTCGTGTACATCAGGTAAAAACTCTCTTGTCCTTTTTTTCCTTGATAATAAGAAGAACAGAACAGAACAGGTTGTATTGCGTGTGAGATACTGTGTATGTGGAACGCAGTACAACGTGTTTTGTTATTGTAGTGTGAATTGGGGAGTTGGGAATTTAGTGATTTTATGGTGTGACAGTTTGCTGGGGGGTTTGATGTGGAAACGATGCGGGCGTTTGAAGAGCTTCGTGATAAAGCAAGATGGTGTCATGAACAGTGTCAAAACCAGCAACAGCAGCAGAAAGCGTTGTGTAGGTCGACTGCGTGCTAAAATATTCTTTATCTGTAGCAAACTCAGCTTCAGCATTTGTTACCGGGCTTTTTTTGCTGTAAAGATGGGACTCGTTTCGTGTGAATACGATGACCTTGCTTGTATTTTTATTTGTTATTGTTATTATTATTATTATTATTATTCAAGTTTCAATATCATAATTAAAGAGATTAGGAATATGGTTTGATCTGCGTTTCATTCTTCATTTTGTAAAGAAAAAGTTATTTTAGTTTTTTTTAATCTTCATTAGGTTTGGGGTCTTAAAATTGGATGATCATCTCTGGTGTGTGTTTCTTTTTCACTTAATTCATAGGTATCGTCTAAACGGGTTAAGTGAAGGGTCGGAGACCTTATGAGGAATCTAAAATATTCATTCAGTTTGTTAAACTGTATATATATTTGGTCTTTATGATTGGTTATTCCAATTAAGTGGGGAAAAATGATTCAATAGGGTAATATATTTCTAATTTTATATATATATATATATATATATATATATATATATATATATATATATATATATATATATATATATATTGTATACAACTAATTCTTAATATTTTTTTTTTGTTTCCAAATAAATCTTTTTATTTTTGTACTCATTCAATATACGATTTCTTTTGGTTTTACTCAAATCTTAAAAAACGACAAACACGATACGATAACAAAGATAAGGGATATCTCCAGAAAAGTTCCGATATTTTGGGCAAAATTTTAATAAAGTCCTAAATTTTATTTCAAAAAAGTCCTGATTTTTTCATCTTTTGAATAGAAAAACCCAAGAAACCGGCTAATTTATTCACTTTAATTTTTCGAAAATAAAGGGATTTTTTTTTTGCAGATTTCGTCAAAAATTTTATATAATGTATACATATTTTTTACATATCCATCTCTATTTTTACGTATTTTTGTATTTTTTATATTTTTATAAGTATATATTTACGTATTTTTATGTATTTTAAATGTATAAACGTATTTTTTTTTACTTATTTATATGTATTTTTAACCATTTAAGTAGATGGACAATAAATGCATATAGTCCAAAACTTTGAAACTAGATTTCCTCTCCCTCTTCCTTCTCTCATTCAATGGATTTAATTCCTTTAAAGATTAAGCTCTTATCTCTTCATCTCCTAGCTTTAGAGGTCAAATTCTTCCATTAAATCTTCATTACTCAACATCTAGGTTTTTATATGATATCATGTCCGATTTTCATGCTTCTTCTTGAGCTTTAATGGAGTTTCTAGTTACTATTCCTTTTTTAGAACATCACCTCATCAAGAACTCTCTTTATAGTTGCTTGATTGAAGCTTTGAGTAAGATTTTAGGGATTTCTAACCCTAACTTTAATGAAGTCGAATATAAGAAGTGAATCATTATTTAGATGTGTTTTGATTCTTGTGTTATACTCTAAAAATATTAAGGTATCACTATTTTATCCATATAATGGTTAATTCCATCTGCAATGATAGAATGTGGGGATTTGGAACCCTAGCATGATGTTAAAGTTACATAATAGCTTGTATGAGTTACGTTCAAGCTTCTAGATGTATTAATAGATTCAAGGACATGATATTAAAGTTAATTAATGTAGTTGTTAGTTCATAATTTATTCTAAAATGTGATTCTGCAAGCTCTACTGAAGTTATGTGGCAAATTGGTGATTCATTATCGGAAATATGATGGATTTGAATCAATTTAAGCTTCAAAATATTATATTGAAATTGAAAATGAATCATATGATGTAAATCTAGAATTTTTTTCTAAAAGATTAACAAGTGTGTTAAAGTTTAAAGGAATTTAGAACTTCATGAAGGATCGAAATCATCATAACTCCATAGTTATGCTTAGAACCATAATGTAAGGAATGCGATCAAGAATTGAGAATTGGAATTTAATTAGGATGATGTTAAGTTATAATTTGAATGTATTATAATGATCATTAAACAATATGGGAAAAGTCGTAAAACATTTGGAAATCATTGAGTACTTAAGACCTAAGATGAAGGATTGATGTCAACATGTGTATTCTCCTTGAATCCATGAAAATATAAAGATATTGTGTGTTAAGTAATGAAAAGCTTAAGACATATTTGAGAGTTTATAAATAATATTAGGACTTATTTTAGTCATTAGTGACTATTATTAATGATTAGGAAAAACTACAAACACTAGGAGAAAAGTACGATGTTTCTATGAGATTTTTGTGAGTGTGAAAAAGGAACACATGCGTGTGGAATTCATGTGTAAATCTACACGAATTATGTGTTAACATGTGATGACTTTACATATAAGTTGTATATTGAGTTTATCTCACTTGCTTGAAGTCTAATAACTTCCATAATTCTATATAAATTAAAAATGAGTATAGAAAGAATAAGATGATTTGAGTAACTAAGAGGTTTTTAGTCATTATGTAACCTACTATTGTGACACACCCGTCTTCCAGATGTGGTTGTTTCTAAGTAATAGGTTTTTGGTCATTATTAATGTAGATAGTTCCATAGGGTAATAAGAACTTCCCATGTTTGGAATTATTTCTTTTACCTAAGGCAACTGGGGTAGATGAATTAGAATTTGTGTTTGGAAGAGGAACTAATTTGAGATTCCCAACCTTGTTTATCATTAGGAAAATAATAAGCTTTAATTCTTGTGCATGAATGCCATTATGGTTCTTAATGATGCCCTGTATTTCTAGACACTCAGTGCATTTGTATTTTACAAGCTTGGATATCAGAATCCTTTTAGGGTATTCTCCCTTAGAATCTCTTCTAGTTAGGTGCACAATAAGTATATTCTCCTCTTTAGGTTTGGTGCACCTAACCTTAACAATAAAATTATGAGAGAATCTTCTTAAGAAAACATCATTATAAGTAGAACAATCAATTTTGTTGAGAATTTCATCAACTCTATTCTTCTTGTCAACTTCATCATTAAACTTTTTAAGAGCTTTATAGTACTCAGACAAACTTCCTTCAACAATAGCAAATTCTGGAATAACTTTAGTAGAATCATGTTGATAGATGACTCGATTGCGAGTTGCTATATGGTTTTAACAATAAAAGCTCTAGCTTCTTCAATAGATAGACCCCATTATTGATTGGCATCATATAACTTAAGGGAATTCCTTTGTTTAGGAGCAGAAAGGCTTGAGGCAGCAGAAGACTTCCCTTTTCTTAACAGGGGTTGATCATCATGAGAGTCTATGTCACTGTTGATATATTGCTCTCAGTGAGATTGAGATTGTCACTCAACTTGTGATCTAGTTGGAAAAAATGGTAGAGATGGGAAGTGGCATGGCATAAGCATGCATTGATCGATGTATAGTTTCCATAAAATCAATCTATCACCGAAAAATCACAGATCTATCACAGCGTGAAAATCGTAATAATATTGTATGCACCAAGGAAACTATCCATGTCTGTAGAGGATTCTTCTGTTGGCACATGCTCACAAAGTGAAAGGCAATATGTCACGTGGTGAAATACATTTTTATGCAAGAATCGATTATCTTCTTTTAACACTTGTTTCAGGTATGATTCAATTCGTTATATTTTAAGTTTTCATTCTTGGGTAGCTACGTCGTGGTGGAGCTTCACCATGGTGTCGCGATAATTGTATGACTGCGAAATTACATAACCCACCATAGTATGGCAACCGATTTTGGTGAAACCCTAGATTCTCAGGTGGGACCCTATTTAAATGGAGTGATGGCTAGGTATCCCCTCCACCCTTAGCCTCCATCACATCCAGAAAGCATACTTGTGAAACCCTAGCCTCCCTACTTGAAGTATTGAGATTTTATGGTGTTTGATTACATTTTAAAGGAAGAAGAAGGTGATATCCAAAGGATCAAGCAACAACTCCTATCTATCTTCGGAATCATTCTTTGGACCATTTATAAGTCCTCAAGTTTCTATCTTGATGATTCTTTGGTTGTAGATCTAGTTTCTTAGAATATTATGGTCCGTAAGAAATGTTTGGTTGGTTTGAAGTGATAAAGGTTGCAACTTTATGACTCTCTTGAGTCCCATGAATAATATATCTTGTAGATATAGACTTTGGTTGGGGTTCTTAACCTTGCATGAGTCTTTGGTCACTTTTAGCTCATTTTGACTTAAAATTGATTAATGAAAACCACAGTATGGCGGTTGACTAAAGTCAACATTGATTATTAAATTTTGACTTGAGTTGACTTATGGTGAAACTACTAGTTTTGGAAGAAGAGTAAGAGTTTACCTCGTGTAATGGTAATGATAGTGCATAACATCAGTATTTATGGCAGTGAGAGTAGTAGCAGCTGAGTATTGACTCAGAGGTGAGTCTTTTCATTGTACTTGTGGGTTGAAGGCACCAATGTCGGCCCATTGGATTATATATTCTGGATGCTAGCAGTCTTTGTGACTCTTATTGATACGATTGAATGCTTATGTATAGGGGTGAAATAGACTCAAGAAGAAATATACCAATTTATTATGTACTTGATGTGTTTGTGACTTTTGTTGATATGCATGTATGTTATCTGTATGCGGGGTGAAATAGACCCGTACGGTTAAAATATACCGATTAAGTTGAAATAGACTCAATGGTGTAATAGACTCAGGGGTGAAATAGACCTGTACGGTTGAAAAATTCCGGTTGAGTTGATATATACTCGGGGGTGAAATAGAACCTTATAGCTTCGAGCTGATATGTATGTATTTTATAGGGTATTTTGGGGAACTCACTAAGCTTTGTTCTTACAATTTATGTCTATGGTTTCAGGTACTTCAGGTTCCAAGGGGAAAAGCTCAACATGATTGTACCGAATCCACCAGTATTCTACATGATTTGATTTATTTGTACTCTGATGATTGTATGACATATTTTACACTATGATGGGTTTCCAAACTGAATGAATGGTTGTTTAATCGATTTAAAAGATTTTTTACTTAGAATTTTGGGATGTTACACGTTAGTATCAGAGCCTTAGTTTGAGGGATTCAGGCGTATTCTCGGGTGTGTCTGAACTCGAACTAAGTTGTAACACCCTTTGTTTAGGAAATTTCCATTTCTACCCTTAAGTATGAAATATAATTGCAAATTGGTCCCTTGGATTACTTAATGGGAAATGTGAGTTGAGTGAGTACGTTGGGCGTACATCGGGGATAGGTGATAGATGTCTAAACCCAAAATTTTAGGGTTTGAGGTCTATTTAAGCATCATTATCTCTTCAAGGTCTCTTCCCTCATCAACCTCCATATCCCAAATCGTTCCTAGAAAATCCTAATCCATTGTGTGTGCATTTTGAGTTTGAAATTGTGCTTTTGGTGATCTCGAAGGAAGAAGAAAGAAGTGGAATCAACTTGGAAGCTTAAGGAATCTTGGATCCAGAAGTATCTTTCCCTCAAGCTTCATTTAGAGGTATAAATCTTTGATCTTGATGTTTAATTTTCTTAGATCTTGTTATTCTCGAAGTTGTATGCAATTTGGTCCTATAGTATAGTTTAAGGGAGTATATGCTACTCCAGGTCGTTGAAATGTGGTTTCTTGTAGTTTTGAGCTTCTAGATTCATAAAAATGAGAGCTAGGACGCTCTCTTTAAGCCATGCAAGAGTTTGGGAGTTTTCGGTGACTTTTGGACCAAGGGTTTGAGTTTTTACCCTCTTAAATGCATGCAAATGGATAAAGTCAAAGACTTTATCCATTAAGACGCCCCTTTTTACGTGGATCTAAGGTTTGGTGCCTTTATTTAATGAAATTAGAGCTTAATGGAAAAGTTGAGGTTCAAATCTTGTATATTGGGCGTACTTGGAGGTACGGTGCCAATACCATGGTTTGAGCCTATGGATTGTGCTGACATCCTCTACGCTGGGTGTAGAGGGAAGTATGCTGGGCATATGCAGTCCAAAAGGCATCTTTGACTTTTTGACTTTGACTTTGACTAGGATTTAGACCAAGTGATATTGCCATATTTATACTTATTTTTAGGCAATATTTAAGTACATTTTTATTAAAAATGTCGGTAATTTGTTTAGAATAATGGTACTTATGAGCTTAAATGTTGTTTACAGCAAAAAAAGAAGACATTTTGAAGAAAAGGGGACTGAAAACGTTAAAGAAAGAAACTTTGGGAATTAGAAGAGTAAAAGTGAAGTAAATATGGAGAAAAGGTTATTCACGACGTGAGAATTAAAGGATTCACGACGTGAATTGATGGTTCTAGAAGATATGTACGCGGGTGAAGAAATCCTTGACGGGCACGGTTATCTACGACTCACGACGTGAATTTATGATTATTCACGATGTGAATTTATGGATAACAGCAATTATATAGATCCTTGACCTTTACGAATAGGGGGACTTTTGGTAGAAGAAAAGGAGTTCCAGGAGACGTTTCAGAGCAAAAGAAAGGTCCTGGAAGAGGGATTTCAACACCAAAAGAAGTAAAGTTTTATATTTTAGTTAATTATGAACATGTCTTTCATTAGTTTTAGCTATGTTAGTTTAATTACTATGATGAGCAGCTGAATCTAGCTACTCTTGCTTAGCTAGATGAAGCTTTGAACTTATGAATAGTTATATGTTTATGGATTAATTTGAGTTGGTAAAAATTGCTTGTGTTTGATTTGTATAACCTAGCATGTTATTATTTGTTTATCTAATTGCTTGATTGCATGTTCTGTGTAGCTTAGTGACCATGAAACTGCATGAACTTGTTTACCTAATAATTTAGTGAACATTGAATTGTTAGAGCTAGGATTGACCAATCTTAGTTAGTAATTAGACTGAATAAATCTTAGCTGTGCTAGAGAACGTGAATTGTGACCATAATTGCGTTTATACAACAAATCTTACATAGCATATTTACATTCATAATTAGTTCTGTGTTTAATTATGTGTGAACATACATGGTTTGACATGAATTAGTTACTTATTGGTAAGATAGAACTAAATTACTAATATAACTAAAAACCAACTTAATAACCCATGATCATTAGCTAGCCATAAGGGAGAAGTGGATTCAACTAAGCAAGAGTGTGTTTTTATCGAATTTGATTTAAGTTCATCTGATCTTGCAAAATCAGATAAAACCCCTTATTAAATTTGTTAATAAATTAGGTTAATTTAATAGTAAGTAGATTAATTAGTAACACCGTTCTCTGTGATCGACACCCGACTTACCTAAGCTATACTGTAATCTGACTAGGTACACTGCCTATAAGTGCATAGTCAGTCTAAGTTTGTTAGGTTATAAATATTAAAATTAGTGGGTACTTTTGTGCACATCACCAAGTTTGAACTAAGGGGATTTTAGGTATTTTAAGTAGTAGTTTGAGACTAGGTTATTGTTGATTCAATAGGTGACCTTTAGAGTCATCAGTTTGAGTTGTGGTTTATTCACCTATCTTTTCAGATTATGAGGTGAGTTTACCTCATTGTACTTGTGAATTGAATGCACCAATGTTGGCCCACTGGATTATGTATCCTAGTATATTGGATTGATGTTATGTTGAGTATATGTTAGATTGGTAGATATGTATAAGATTTGTGTTCACTGAGTATGCATTAGATTGGTAGATCGTATGATTACTTGTGTTCATTGAGTATGTGTTAGACTAGTAGATCTGTATCGTTACTTGTACTTGTTGGTTATCGGTTGTTATTGTATGTGTCGACATGTTATGGATTGTTAGGTTGAGGTGGTCCTATTTTGTGATAA
Organism: Lactuca saligna; assembly: GCF_052625555.1. Lineage (NCBI taxonomy): Eukaryota > Viridiplantae > Streptophyta > Magnoliopsida > Asterales > Asteraceae > Lactuca > Lactuca saligna. Next base: position 62,714,760 of record NC_136420.1, on the reverse strand, counting down.
AGGTCAAGATACTTGGGGCGATCCAGATTGATTGAAGGCCTGAGAGGTGGTCCTGTTAGTTCGAAGGCCTGGAGAGTTAGTCCAGATAGGTTATAGGCCCTGCGAGGCGGTCCATTCATGCTGAAGGATCATATATTAACATTGGTATCTATATTAGTTGTTTGTTTGTGTGTGTGTGTGTGTTACTTTAGGGGAACTTACTAAATTATGGATTACCGTTTTAGTTTTATGTTTCAGGTACTTTAGATGACCAGGGCAAGGCGGAGGCTTGATCGTGCACATCCTCCACTTTTATGAGATTTGATATTGGGATACTCTGATTTTGTGATCTTGACTTTTGGAAATTAAGTTTGTAAATATTTATGGTTTGTGGTGTGGTTTTGAAAAATGAAAATTTTTACCTTGATTGTTGGGATGTAACAAGTTTGTATCAGAGATCTCGTTTAAGTGAATTGGATGAGTATTCATATGAATCCATACTCAAACTAAGAATTTGTAAAAGTTTTCAATTTTTTTTTGAAAACTAACCAAATAAGGATGAGATGTGTACAATCAGTCAAAGTAAGAAAGTTTACCCCAAGATACCCACACTGTTATTTACGTATGACGATTATGATATAAATGCATGCTAGTTGTAGGCTAGGGATCTTCAAGAATTGCATGATAGAATTACCTCATGTATGACGCTTGATAGCCTAGGAGAATTTCTTGTATGCTAGATGGAATTGTTATCATTACTGTAGTTATTTAGTGTGTGCATCATAGTTGTACACAACTAAGATTGTATAGCCTGAGAATGTTTGATTTAGCCGTGTTTCCTGTTCCTCATCTGGTTGTGAGCTTAGGATAGAATCAAGTATCCGATTGTCTATGGAATCTAATGTTATGTATGATTAGCATACACGAACAGCTAGAGGGTTGTTGGAAGTTCCATGAGTGGGTGTGGTGATAGCAGGACAACTTGGAGGAATTGTTAGTTACTCGAGAGAGAGTGAATATAGGATGTATGTGTATCTTGGATGTTTGGGACTATTTTTTAGGAATTATGTGTAAGGATCTTCCTGGTTGTTATAATGTCTCAGTGTCAGTCGGCTCCACTACTTGAATGTTGCTTGCTTTGTGCTTTGTTGGACCCATATTGATGCGAGTTAACGATTAAATGAATATTTTAAGTTACATGCTAAAAAGGTTAAATAATTTTAGAATGATTGATTCAGCCCGATTATGCAGCTCTCGTCCGAGTCTAACCGTTGTAGGGTTGGGTCTTTTAGTCGAAAGATTATTTAAGTTTTTTTACATGTAATTGTATTCATGAATTAGTCAGCTGAAATTAATAGGGGTTGTTTAGAAGCTGATGGCAGGGTGAGGTGGGATCCTAGGAGAGCCTAGGAAGTACTTTAGTGCTTGAGCTATGCTTTCTAGCAGACATTGGAAGTATGATGCTGAGTATGTGGCTTAGAGGACCCATGATGATTCTTGAGGAAAGTATGGATATGTGTGGAAGGTAGTATTGGGCCCGTACTACTGAAATCATGGGATCCATACTCGAATTGAAGGAAGTCACGAGGATTCTAAGGAGCGGTTTGAGTGTAGATAGTATGGTTTGATAACCATGATTCATGGTAGTATTCTTGTATCTTTCGATCTTTCGATTATAACTGTTTAGGATAAGGATTAGTCACTTGATTGTTTGGGCCTCAATAGCCAGGCTCGGTTGGTTTTGAATGGTGCAAACCTCGGTGAGTTAGTGGATTTTGAGGTCTCGAGGGCCTTACTTGAGGTAGTTCTAGTAGAGTTGTAGGATTCAAGAAGGAAGCGGTTGTTGTGATCGGCTCGAGGATTGCAGTCAGAAGCTGAGCGATTGGAAAATGGATTGGGATGTTGCTATCTATGGCGGGGTTATGTCCTTTTCAATTATTCGTGTTTGGAGGAATGAGTGAGCAGGCATGTGACTTTCAAAGTGGAGATGTAAACCCAACATGAGGCTAGATGGCTGCAGTCTTAGGCGTCCGTATGAAAATGTGGGACGATACAAGAGGATTTTTATGGTGTGGATGCCTTGAGATGAGTTCAAGGGTCTGATTTCTTGTGATATAGGTTGGTCAGGTGCTATCTGATGGTTTTGGGTGATCAAGGAAGTGAATCGATAGCGACAACTTTGTTTTCTCTTATATATCCCGACTATGAGAATGATGCCTTTTGTATTTTTGAATGATTCTCGTGATGAATTGAAGAATTGGGATTTGCAGGTAAGGAGTGTGGTAATTCATTTGTTTCTGGACAGGAAGTTGGTGTGATAAATGGACTATCAGAATTGTTGCTTATGTATCCTCATGGGATTCTTGATGTTAGAGGCAGTTATGATTGGGGAGTTTCCAAAGTCTCTATCTGAGACTCGAAATCTCTTTGAGTTTGTTTGGTCTTTATCTATAAGATCATCTTGCATTGTATTATACCTTTCAAGGGTCAGAGATGTTATGCATCTGGTTGAGTTGGTTTGAATTTTGGTATGTTCTCAATGCCAATTTGGGGTAGTTTGAACCCTAAGTGGGGGATAACTGGGTACTCTACTTGGAGGATCATTGACATGTTCGAAATTATGGTTTCAGAAGAATAAGTTATAGGGATTTACGGTTATGGTATGCAAAACTTTGGTTCAACATTTGGTCAAGATGGAGTTACAGAGAAAGATGTCATCAGATGTATGCGTTTAGGAATGCAAGAGACATCCGCACGAAAAGAAGTTGTTGGACAAGTAGCTCGTTGTAGCCAGTGGTTCCTTTCAAAAGCATTGTGGAATAAGTCAAGAGGTGTTTGATTCGTTCAGGTTAAGTATCAATTTTTGAGGGTTTTGTTCGCTTGTTGTATAGATCGATATCTACAGTCTAGGATGGGTAGTTACTGATTGGTCAATCAGTTTAGACTTGGTATGTTTAGTCCCTAATGGGCTTTGTCTAGTAGTGTATTAGATCAATATATTAGTTGTCAATGCATCCTCAATCGTTGGTCTTTTCGTTCATCATCAATAGCAGAGGTTCTTTGGAAGTTTAGAGTTGTATCAGTGGAGTTCAATGGATGTGTTAACCTATTGTCAAGGTCTGTACATTGTACATTTTGGTTTCTTGGAATAAGTACCCTCAATGGTTGGTTGTGAAATTATTGTTCATAGCAGCCTCGAGTTTGGCAGACGTCCTTGGTTATTGGAAATTCAGATGTTGGGATTACAAAGATTCCATCTGTGAGATGCTTGTTTCATTCCATAAATGGACTTCTCAAGCTTACACACTCTATTGGGGTGCTTCGCATCGACAAACCCCTCTGGTTGATTCATGTAAACATCCTCACCCAACTTTCTATTAAGGAAATCGGTTTTGACATCCATCTTCCATATCTCATAGTCATGAAATGCAGCAATGACAAGCATTACCCTAATAGACTTTATCTTCACAACCGGTGAGAAGGTCTCATCATAGTCAACTCTGGGAGTTTAACTAAATCTCTTCGCAACCAATCGCGCCTTATAAGTGTGTACCTTCCCATCTATGTCGGTCTTCTTCTTAAAGATTTACTTGCACCCGACCATCTTACGACCTGGCACATTGTCAACCAAATTCCAGACTTAGTTGTCATACATGGACTGAATCTCGCTGTCCATAGTCTCTTTCCATTTTGCAGACTCTGGGCCTATGATGGCTTCCTTGTAGCTAATAGGTTCATCCAAATTTATTAGTGTACTATCACTAATAAACGTATCACCCTCACTTGTTATATGAAAACCATACAACACGGATGGAACATTAACTCTACTGGAACGTCTAAGAGGTAAGGATTTGACAATCGGTTCAACCGGAGTTTCCTCCTCGGGTTGAGTGCTAGCGTTAGAGGTTACTTCATTGCTCGACTCTTGAATCTCTTCAAGATCGATTTGCCTCCCACTATCCCCTTGGCTTATGAGTTCTCGTTCTCGGAAACCCCTTCTCCTCGTAACGAAGACAGCATTGTCACTCGGTCTATAGAAGAGATATCCAAAGGACTTCTGTAGGTAGCCGATGAAAATACACCGTGCACTATGAGGTTCGAGCTTGTCATGAGTCTCTCATCTTACGAAAGCATCGCAACCCCAAACCTTGATATGTGTCAACAAGGGAGCTTTCCATGTCCATATCTCGTGAGGTATTTTGGCAACCTTCTTGGTAGGGACTAAGTTAAGGATATGGGTGGCAGTCTCTAAGGCATACCCCCAGAATGAGATAGGTAGCAAAGCACAACTTATCATGGAACGAACAACGTCTAGCAAGGTTTGATTACATCTCTCAGCCATACCATTCAACTGCGGTGTACTAGGTGGTGTCAATTGCGAAACGATTCTGCATTCCTTGAGGTAGTCGTGGAATTCAAGACTTACGTACTTTCCACCTCGATTGGATATAAGCATCTTGATTTTCCTGCCCAACTGATTCTCCACTTCCTGCTTAAACTCTTTGAACTTTTCAAAGGTTTCCAACTTGTGCTTGATTAAGTAAATATATCCATATATGCTATAATCATCGATGAAAGTCACATAGAAGCGGTTCGCATCCCTTGTGGTGGATCTAAAGGGCTCACACACATCGGTGTGTATGAGATCCAATAAACCCCCAACCCTTTCATAAGTGCCAGTGAAAGGTGGCTTGGTCATCTTTTCAAGTAAACAAAACTCGCACACGTCATCGTCCCTAAGGTCAAATGACTCCAACACTCCATCCTTTTGGAGTTGGGCTATGCATTTCTTGTTGACATGTCCAAGACAACAATGCCACAAGCATGCTTTATCCAAACTATTGGAAGAATCGATACACAACACATCATTTCCTAAGTTATCTACAACCATCATGGTTTCATATATTCCATTACAAGGCAATGCTTCAAAATAGAAAACACCATTAAGATAAGCATTAATGAAACCCTTTTCATTATCAAATGAATATCTAAATCCTTATCTATACAAACCATGAAAAGAAATGATGTTTCTTGCCATATATGGCGAATAGAAACAATTATTTAAATCTATTCCTAATACATTACTAGGCACTAAAGAGTAAACTCCAATCTTGGTGATAGGCGATGATCTTCTATTCTCCATGATCAAGTTTATCTTCCCATGCTCCATATCCCTATTTCTTCTTAGGCTATGCAAATCAGAACAAATTTGAAAACCACATCCTGTATCAAGAACCCAAGAAATAGCATGTGATGAATCATTATATTGAATAGTGTAAATACCTCCGAAAGACGTCTTGATATTTCCATCCTTGATATCTTGCAGATACTTTGGGTAGCTTCGTTTCTAATGACCTATTTCGTGGCAGTGATGACACTCTGCATCCTTGGGGTTGGAGTTGGGTTTAGCAGAACTAGCCTTGGTTCCACTAGAAGAGGTACCATTATGGGACTTTCCCTTATGGTGGTCCTTTGAGGGAGTCTTTCTCTTCTTACCATTTCCTTGCCCAATTGCCAAGACTGGGGCAATAATAAGAGTAGGAGTTTGCACAACGGACTTGTCCTTGAGGTTATTCTCGGCAGTCCTCAATAGACCTTGCAACTTGCTCAATGTGACCTCCTCTTTTTTCATGTGGTAGGTCATGCAATACTGGTTGAAGCAGGGTGGCAGCGAATGAAGGATGATGTCAATCGTCAGCTCTTCATCGCAGTTAACATTTAACTTCAGCAAGCGGTCAACATACCTTTTCATCTTCTGTAGATAACCGGTGACAAAATCTTCGTCTCTCATCTTGTCGCGATCATCAAAGTGATGATCCCGTACCTCTCCTGCGTCGCACTTTGGTGATACCTTTCAAATAAGTCCTGATGAATTTTATAGGGATAGAAGTCCTCGTAGGAATTTTGCAGTTCAGTAGTCATTGTCGCTAGCATGATGCAATGGACTTTCGTGGCATCACACTCACGGGCCTCAAAGGCAGCGATCCCTTCGGGAATGGCAGTGTTCACGTCCACCTCTTTTAGATCCTTATCCAGGACATATTCCTTGTACTCGTAGCGGGTGACCATTCTTATTTTATGGATCCAATCATTGAAATTGTTTCCATCAAACATCACACTCCCACACAAGTTCATGAGTGAGAATGAGTCAGAGGCGTTTAAGCCGGAAGCGTTGTTGTTCAAGTTCGACATCTGAAAAAGAAAAGAGACAAAGATTAATTAGATAAGAATCCCCAATTAAACTTCCAAAATGAGAAACTAGGGCTAGGATCCAACAACATTATTTGCAATTTAGAAGAGAGATGTCGTAATCTAAACAACAAATAATTTGAAGGTAAGTGAATGACGATTCACTAATTTCCACCATGAAAAACAAAAGAGAAGTAAGTTTTAAATGTATTGAAAACTCCTAAAGCTTTTGAGATTCATTGAACTTTTCAATGGCATGTTTAAATCTTGATATGCCCCTCGAGTTTGTGACTGGGATGCCGAGGATCACAAAACAAGGTGTGAATAACCATGAAAATATACATGGTGCCCCCAATGTTTACAGTCACTTAATCGACGTGCCGGTTAGCCACACACACTCCATCGATCTATGACAGACATCAAGTCACCCTTTACCACCTTTTCTTATAGCCCAATTAGTGTGTGGGTTAACCACACACGCTCCAACAACGTCTTAGCAAGGGTACACAGTGTAATTTCATGGAATTGCATCCAATTCACTTTTTCCTAACGTAACTAAGATTAAGAATTTTTGAAAAACATTTAGTTACTTTATAAATTCATTATAGTTTTAACGAGGAAAGGTTTGCCCTATCCTACCCGTTCGGCTAACGACCCTCCACCAATCTAGGAAGCGATGGGTGAGAGTGGACACCCATTAAACGACCATTATATATGCCTTAACCTTATACCCCCTTATAGATTAGCTTCGTGAATGAGACCTACTAACGGTAAGACCAGGAGTTTAATTTATACATATATATTAATTATTCTTATAATATTATAATAGTATGGGGTGAATTTTAAACTTGTAAAATTCTAGGGTTTGGAATTTAAAATTTTAAAAATTAAACTTTTAATCCAAAAAATTTAAATTCAAAACTTGAGGGAAAGTTTTGAAACATTTCAAAACTATCTAGATCAAAATTCAAATAAATAATTAAACAATTAATTATGGTGATTATCTAATTTTGACCTAATCCAATCTCATGCAAGATAATGACCAAATAATCCAAATAATTAACATTTATCATATAAGGAAGTAATTATTTAATTAATTTGAAATTATCTTTTATTTTGGAAATGATAATCATGTAATATCAATAAAATTCATGTTTTATTAATAAAAAACGATATGGTAATTATCCCACAACAAAATAGGCATGAAATCCCGAAATACCCTCTATCTGACAGCCTGACTTGTCGCGTCCCCATATGGACTCGTTGAGTTCATCCTACTCGTCGAGCCCACATTGGGACTTGACGAGTCCGTCAGTTAGATGGCCAAAAAATGATTTTTTTTCAAGCATGAATGAAACACAAAGCATCAAATACAATAGAAACCAATCAAGGCTCTTATACCACTGATGGGTTTTATACAAAAGAACATTCCTATGTGCTCATACAAAACCCTAAATGCTTGGATCTAGGTTTCTCTATTGTACATGCAATCCATCCAAGACTTGAAACCCTAATCTATCGTACATAGAAATCGAAATCTATAATAAACTAGTTTAGATGATACCTTTTAATGGTTGCAAGAATCCGTTGATATTCAAGAAGCTTAGTGTCACAAGTGTAACACCTCTAATGGCTCACAAACACCACAAGCAAGAGAATGATGTAGAGGAGAGCGAATGAGAGGCAAAAATTGGCTCTAGGGTTCCAATGGATCAAGTGGCCAATTTTCTAAGCCTTAGGGGTCTTTATATACTTGAGGTTCTAGGGTTTCAGTCAAAACCCTAATTGGATGACTTAGGCCCTAAGTAACTTGAGAAACTTTTGGAATAAGGCCTCTATGGCCGAAATTAAGATGGAATCCTCTTAATTTCATCCATGCCCTAATCCTTATGGATTCTTAGCCCAATATTCAACTATCACACAATTCACAATTCTAATCCCCTTTATTTAATTAATGTCTTTTAGCCATAAAACTAATTCTTAATTAATTCTTGTCTAATATTAATTAAACTATATGATTTATCTTTAAATATATTATTCATATAATATATTAATAAACCATAATAACCTCTCTCTTCATAAATCATCCTATCAAGTTGCTTTAGTGAAGGCAACCCAAAAGGACCATCCACAACCGGGTCAAGTACATACCAAATATAGTTACGGGCTTAGACACTAATCCAACATAAAAGTGACATCTTTATGAAGTAAATAGTCTCATGCAAGCATTAAGTCATGTATTAAGCCCTTTTTGAGCTATAGAGCCTTGTTTAGCCTTACATGAATGTAAAGTTAGAAACTTTATGTGTTTTCTCAACTCAATAAGGTCATATCTTTGTTTTGGGGTGTTATCTTAAGGTATTAAGAACTTAAGGGGAGATTGGGCTTAGCAGAGGAGTATGTTGGGTGTACCAACTAGTACGCATAGCGTACAAGCCTCATAGCGTGTACGCCAAGCGTACAGCTGGGTACACCTTGGCGTACTCAGTCTGCGGGCTTGCGGTTTGGGCTTTTCGAGTGGGTTGCAATTTTAGGCTTAGATACTTGGATTCTCGTTGGGCTTCTGGATATGAGTGTTTTAGGTTGATTGGAAAATTAGACCTTAGGATAAGGCCTAATAAGGAGTTGGGCCCAATTTGTAAAATTGGGCCAATTAAGGGTCTTGAAGTAAGTTGGGCCTTTTTGGATCAAAGACTTGGACATGGGCCTTAGGCCAATTAGGAAAAGGGTAAAATGGACAATTATCCTATGTTTGGGCCCTTAGTCAAGAATGGTATCCCAATGGTTAATTAAGTGTTTGTTTATTGTGATAGTTCAGGATTTTCCGTGAGTCGGTAGTCAGGGATTTCAGTGCAACATGACATTAGAAAGGGGAGTCTTCCTCACTATACTTTCGGGTCGAAGGCACCACAGGCGGCCCCTTTGGATCGTTATGTTGATTATCGTATGATGGAGTATTGTAGCGATCTGTTAGACCTAAATCCTGGTAGTTAGGATGTTGCTATGCTTATTGATCTGAATGATTTGTGTTTGACTGTTGATTGAGTGTATGTTATGCGTTATGTATATGTCGACATGAGTGTGTGGTTAGGTTGAGGCGGTCCTGCTTTGTGTTGAAGGCCAAAATACCCTCGGCGGCCCGAATAGACTTAAGGCCTGCGAGGCAGACCATTCAGTCCGAAGGCCTGGAGAACGGTCCGGACAGGCCGAAGGCCCGGTGTGGCGGTCCAGACATGTTGAAGGTTCTGTATACATGTTGTTGCTGTAATATTTTTGAGTATGTATTGTTGTGGTATTTTGGGGGAACTCACTAAGCTTTGGGCTTACAGTTTGGAGAATGTTTCAGGTACCTCAGTGGATTGCGGGAAGGCGAAGGCGTGATCGTGCACTTCCTCATGTTCTTGTTTTACGATTTTGGTATTTTTCTTATGTGAAACTTATTTTGAAAACAATTTGTAAACAATAATGATTTTTAGTTGTTTAAAATTTTTAAAATTTTCAAGAATTTTATTAATTTTACATCTATCAAGTAAGGAATAGCCATGTAGGATCATATCAGAGGTAGGGTTGGTTTGGTATACGAAGTATACTATTCGGAAAGCCCATTTGAAACACGTCACTAAATCATAGCCAAGACATAATCCCCGTAAGTAGATCAACTAGTATAACAACTTTCAATCACTGATAAATCTTGTTTATAGGTTCATAATAATGATAATGAACTTAAACATACGTTATACTTACAATAGGGTAAGCATAACTCACTTACAAATGGGTTTAGCGAGGAACCGAACTCTGCGTGGGCAGAACTTCTGAGCTGAAAGCTCTTCTTCTCCGGCCTTCTGGCACTCGATTCTAAAACTTAGGAAGTGTTAGGGAAAATTTTAGAAGGGTTGGGGTGTTTGGGAGCGAAGTGGATGAGAATTGTGTGAGAAATGGAGTGATTTGCACCTCTATTTATAGGCTGAGAAATTGGGTTATGCGGGGCGTAATTGAGACGTACATTCGACGTACTCGGTATGCGGGGCGTCATAGACTATGTGCGGCATACCGGCCCCACGTGTCGCAATCCGGTGCGAAGCCGTGGGGAGGAAGTAGTGGCTGAGATTGTGCCATGTATCACCTCCGGAACTTAATAGAAAATAAATTATCTTTTAAAATCCATAACTTTTGCAAACAAGCTTTGTTTTTTATGTTCTATATAACCGCATGTACGTAGCGACATGATCTACAACTTTCGTTTAGTATTCTTCATCGTTTAGATAGTTAAAGTCCGTTAAAAATTCATAATTTTTTCATTCAACATCCGTTTTCTTCTATCTTTATATCGTCGAGCTCCTATTAATGGGATCTTCAATTCTCATCTAGGTTGTGTTGGGTAAAAATCGATTGACTGAAAATTCAATTTTCGGGCTGTATACAAATATGCCAAATCTTAGAAAAATCATAACTTCCTCTAACGAAGTCATATTTGGACATTCTCTATATGTACCCTCTCAGTTTAACGTATACTACGACTTTCGTTTAAATCGCTAAGGCTAAAAAGTAGCTTATCAAATATTCACTTCTTATGATTTGCGACACCGTTTTGGTTTAGTCGCGAAACTTCGACGTGTTATAACTTCTTTGTTATAAGTCGGATATCAAGGTTCTTTATATTCGCAAAATCCTTTTTACGACCACTTTAACTTTTTTTAAAGGTATTGGGTCAAATCTTCATTCTATTTTTGACGCATATTATTATTATTATTTATTATATCGTTATAAGCACGTATATTGCACATATATCATATAAATCACATAATATTCAAATAACTTTTCTTAATTACTTCAAAATAGGTTACAATTGTTGATCCTAACTATTACATCATTATATTAATGCTTAGCCAGAAATGCGGGAGTTATACAAACCCTTTCGGTAACTCCATTCTCAAAATGCAATAGGACGGTGAGAGTGGTAAATACGAAACATATTAAAAACCGACCTCATTAGGATTCAAAGAGACGTCGTTAAAGCCCTACATCCGAATAGGTGAGCCTATTCATGGTGAGACTGACAATGTCAATATTTAAAACATGCGAGGATGCAAATTGTAATTTTCTGATACATATAGTAGATACAATTCTAATATATATATATATATATATATATATATATATATATATATATATATATATATATATATATATATATATATATATATAAAAGGGGTAAATTTAAAACTCTTTAAATTTAGTTGTCTAATATTAATTCCAATTAATTAAGAGGACACAATGTAATAATTAATAAAACATGAGGGGTTAATATTCAAATTCATAAATCTCTATTATAAACAATATTAAACATATAAATTCATTATTTAAATAACAAATAAATATTCAATTTCAAATAATCATATTTAAATAATATCTATTAATTTTCTAGATTTAAAACATTTTAAATTTGATATTTATCCACATTTAATAAATCTTCAAGTTTGAAAAATGGAAAATTAGGGAAACCCTAATTCGGCAAGCTCACATCGTGAGTAGCAAACTCTCACATCGTGAGCTGCGATTACTAGTTTTAGCAAATTACGAAGTTTTCAATCATCCTTCTTTCATTCAATTTCAAACAAGTGTTTATAAAAAATATGGATCTAGGGTGAATGTAATCACGAACTCGGCTCTGATACCATTGTTAGGTTTTCTACGCATCAAATACACTCTAGACTAGGTAGCAGAAAAATCGAAACTATGATATACCTACGTGTACATGAAACCTAAGTATGTATGGTTTCATACTAATTACATCTACCATATAAAACCGAAATACAAAGGAATCATATACCTCTTTTGCAGCTAAAGATCTTTGCGCTTGACTCCTCATGCGTGCCACCTTGTTTGGATGATAAGGACCCATACCAGAATCCCTTTCTTGGTTCATACCCGATGAACTTAAAATAGTAGAATCAAAATAACTAGAAAGGGATGAACTATAAGGAGACTTCTTCCACAAAAAGGGAGAAAGAAGTTGCAAACATTCAAGCCAAAGAATAAGCAAGGAAGAATGAATCTCTAAGGCCCTATTTATAGCCTTGGATACTGTCCAGGGTTTTATCCTCAAGCTTATGTGGGATGGGATAATCCTATGAATGAAATTTCTCTTATCCTAAGGGAATTTTTGTCCCTTACCCTTCTTCCTAGGGTTCTGGAATATTTCTTATTAACCAACTATTGATTAATTGATATTCAACCCTTCTATTAATTAAACTGTTAGTTAATTTCCAAATTGTTTTCCAATAAGTTTCTAATTAATTATTAAACCATAATAATTAATAAACTAATTCCTCCTTTATTAATTCTACTTACTTTGAGTCTTAAAGGCAACCCAAGAGGACCCTGTTATTATTAGAAATATTATCAATAGTTAATGATCTTTGACGCACTTTCCAACAAAGATATGACCGGTAAATATCCTATAGAGATAGTAGATTAGGATCGGTAATATCAAAAAAGATAACAATATAGGATCGATAAATATCTTACAAAGATAGTAAATAGGATCTATAAGTATCCTAAAAAGATAGTAAGTTACGATCGGTAAAACATTCTAAAAAGATAAATGTCCTAAAATATAAAGATAATAAGACAAGAGACAACGTAATAAAGCATAAGAAACCAGGAACTTAAGAAAAATGATCGTAATTATTGTAAGAATTTCTAAAAGGTTTTCAAAAGAGTTTATTATGTTTATCTCAAAATCTGTGAACTCAACAACATCAAGTTGACATTTCCAAAAATTATATGTGCTCTAAGGCTGGATTAAGGATCAAGTTAAATAAGGACTATTAGCTCAAATGTAGATAGGTTTTGTTTAATAGAAAGTTATGGTTTGCGCTCTGTGATTTGAGTAATCTATGTAAATACCATCAGCACTCGGCATTTCCGCCATCGACCGGGGAAGGTGTGAAACTAGATGTTACAGAACTGAAGGTTTTGAGTTGTAGACTGAGGTTTGACCTTTGATTGGTTTAGGTGATTCCTATAGTTGTTTCTGTGATACTTTGAGTAGTTTTGATTTTGGCTCTTCGATTCAAGTGAGTCTTCTCACTATGTTAGATGGGACACTACGTGTAATGGTACATTATATTGTCTTTTTGACCTTCTACATGAAAGACTGTAGGGGCCATAACACTTGTATGAAAAGAATATAAGGGCCATAACACTTGTATGGAAGACTATGAGGGACATAGTATTTGCATGAAGACTATGATGGGATTATATAAGGAAAGCCTGCATCGAGACTTTAGCAACGAAATTGATTGTAAGATGATGGCAGGATTATAGTTTTCACATGGGTATGTAGTATTTTGGGGAACTTACTAAGCTATATGCTTATCGGTGTAAGTTTAAATGTTTCAAGTTGTTCCGAAAGTAAGGGGAAGAGCAAGACTTGATTGCATTGAAAGATTTTGTAGGCTCAAGAGTCATATAAAAATGATATTGCTAATTAAAATATGTTACTAATGGGTCACACTAACAACAACTTGATACAATTGATTATTTATTAGAAATTGATTTTAATAAATATTCAATAAAATCTTATATTTATTTAGAAATTATGTATTTCTTGGAAATAATAATTTTCATTAGCAAGTAACATAATATATATCATATGGTATGATTTATTAAGTCATGTACATTATTTTGGACTAGAAATACTTTTTTCTTTTTGCCAAAAGCCAAAGTTTATATTTTATAAAAGAGTTTACAAAATTTATAAATTTATGTCTTTTTTTTGGTAGAATATGAGAGGGAACACACGACATGGTCTTTCAGTTTGTTTAAACGAAAGTAATACATGACTTGCAGACGTAGGGGACAATAGGTCTTAGGTGCATGGTTTGAATAAAAAGCTTAAAACCCTTTGTGTAAAGATTACACTTTATGAAGTTTGTGCTTTCCTTCTCTCTTTGACACTCTAAAACCGTAACATGTATAAAGAAAGGAGCTCTGTCTCATTTGTTCATCTTTTTGGAGTTTACTTGCATTTTATTTGCTCTCTTGAAGTTCATATTTGGAATATGAATTTTATGCTTAAAAGTATAAGAGTTTGAAGACTAGTATCTTAAATCAGGTTGGATTATTATTGGTGTCTCAAAGGTTCTTACATTCTTGTACAACATCCGAGCCTCAGGATTCAAAGATTACAAATGTTGTCTTCTTCTCTTTCTTCTTTGGTTGTTGTTTTCTTTCCAGACTTTACAAGAAGATCCATGGTTGGTTATAAACTTGTTTTATCTTGTTCAAAATATCAAAGTATTTCGTTGCTAGATCTCTTGTTTTTTAAATTAATTTTTCAATAAAACCCAACATGCATTGCCTCCATGGATATATTTTGGAGACTTATGTACATTTGATTTCACTATCTTTTATTACTATGATTTTGATTATGATTTGTCAAACTTGAACAAATGGTTATTAATCTATCTTTTGATAATGAATTTGTCAAACTTGAACAAATGGTTATTAATCTACATGGATAGTGTAGAGTGGAGTTTAGCTCAGTGGTACGCGCAGGCGCGTAGGAGTCGTTGAATGAATTTACTGGAAAAGAAAAAGGTATGTAGCTCCGGAAGGAGCGTGGGTCCTCCGTTAGGGGAGGAAGTGGAGTAAATGGATGACCGTCGTGCCTCAGTCACTAGTAGGAGGTACTGGATTGTATCGGATATACGGAAGCACCTGCGGGTTGTCTGCTCATTGAGGTAGTGGCAATTTTGAGTGATGCACGGGTATAATTTTCGTCTCCTTGGAAAAGGAGGAGGTTAGTGGCTCCGGAGTGGAGATTTGGAACAGAGGAAGGTGAGACAGCAGGTTAACAAAACTCGGGAGTAGTTTGGGCCGGTGCTGAGGACGGTATAAAAGATTTCGGTCGGAGGCAAAAGGACCTAGAGACTATGATGGAGAAGATGCAGTAGTAAGGTTGCAAGAACCTGAGTTGAATGAGTAATCGGTGTCTGCAGTGCATGGGTTGTTCTATAGTGTATCTTGCAGTACGCTTAGAGGATGAAGCCTAATTTAAGTGGGGGAGAATTGTAACAACTCGTTCTTAAAATATCTATTGATGGGTTCCCTAGATCAAGAGTAAGGGCGTTTCGGTCTTTCATGAGCGATAGGTTATTATTCGGGAAGGTTTCAGATCGGGGTGTGCTGCTAGAAGCGAAGATCTTCTCGCCACCTTTCCGTGGATATAAAGCTCACCAGAATCAGATCTAGAATGAAGGAGTTATGACACTTTGAAGATATTGACATTTATGGCCCATAATGGAAAAAGTGATGAAAAAGACCATGCATGCGTTTGGGGATACGCGTGGGTACGTCTAGCGTAAGCTAGGTTACGCCCAACGTACTAGGGTGAGTGATCGCGGGTATCAGGACGCGTACGCCCAGAGTCATTAAACCCTAATTTTTGGGGCATCCACTATAAAAGGAACATTATGGTTCCAACCCTAGCCTCCATAAACACTCTCTTATCCTCAGAAACCTTAGATAGCCGTCCCACCTCCATTATTGGGTGTGTTTGACCTTGGAGAACCCATTTTGGTGGATTAAAGCTTGGAAGCAAAGAGAAGAAGGTTGGCAAGGAGGAACCTTTGAAGCTAGAGCTTGTAGATCTGGGATAAGTGCCTCATTTCGGACCTCTGCAAGGTAAAAAGTCTTGAGCTTGATGTTTAATCTCTTAGATCTCCTCTAGTACAATTTTATGGACCTTTTGGTCCCAAGTTTGGGTCTTGGTGGGTTAAGCTTGTTTCTAAGACCAGGGTTGCCTCCCTTAGAGTCATATGAGTCGCATAAGCAGTAAAGTTCCAACCTTTGGGGTTCTATTAAGCCCATGCATGAGATCTAGTCCTCTTCTTGGATGTAAAAGATCATTTTGGAAGTTTGAGTTGGTTTGAGCCATATTAAGTCACCAAGTCAGTAACTTCATGGTTTACGTCGAGAAATAAGACCTGGATCTGAGTTTGTAGCCCTTGGAATGGAGTAGTAAGCACTTAATGAGGAAATGACTTAACAGAGCACTACGCTGGGCGTACGTGCAGGTACGCCCAACGTACTCGTCATGGAGCTGGTACGCTAAGCGTACGTTGAGTTACACCCCGCGTAACGCTGCTAGTTGGGCCTTGAGTAATTGGGCCTCGGTGTGGGCTGCGCCTTAGACTTTGGGTCTTTGGGCCTTAGTGGGCCATCAAAAATCATATTATATGGACCAAGGAATATATTGTGGGCTTAGGATGAGGCCCATTAAGGGATTGGGCCCAATGTAGCAAATTGGGCCATTAGTGGGTCACTATTGGGCTTGAGAAGCTTACCTAGTGTTGGGCCCTTCATATCTGGTGTTGGGCCTTAGTCATGGACCAGTTCGGGTTATGGGTAAAATGGTCAATTTACGCTTGGAAGGATATTATGCTTGGACTAATGATTGTTTTGCTGCTTCGAATAGTTCGGGATTTTCGGTGATTCGGTGATTCGGGAATCTGCTTCTTCAGTTTAGAGTTTCGTCAGTTGCGAGGTGAGTTGTGACATCCCCATTTTTACGGCCAGAAAAGACCGATTTTGTTTATACTTTATAAAAATCAGAGTATCTCTTTTAATAAAAAATATTGCGGAATTTGTTCCTAGAAAAACATGATAATCGCGTTATCCAAGCATTTCTAAAGAAATATATTTTTTATTCACTTTTAAAACATTTGGGATGTCATCGTCAATACAGAAACATAAGCATAAACAGAACTTATATTCATTTCTACTAGTGATCTACATCTCTTTTAAATCTCTCAGTGTAATGTGACTTCATATCAACACCTGTGATATAAATAAACTGAGTGGGTCAGGTTGGGAAACCTGGTGAGTACATAGGGTTTTCAACCCACAATAATATAATTATTATGTTTAAACAATCAAACAATCAGCCCAATGACCCATCCCCATTATCTTCTTTATTCTTAAGGATCTACCCTAAGAATCAACTATTTCTCATTCATTCATTCCTAAGGATCATCCTGAGGAAACAACATGAAGTACATTGTTGCCAATGACACATTGGTCAAGCACATCTTCTAATATTATCACTTAAGCGTAGCTGCCAGAGTTGGGACATTTTCTATGAGGCGCTTCTGCCGGTATTGACCTTTAAACGCTACTATCATGATCATAAGGCTCCCTATTAGGCGCAGCTGCCGATACTGTCCTTAGAGCGCAGCTGCTAGGACGTTTTCCGTAGATCTAAATCATCTACGGGTTGTGGCGCAACTGCCAGTGCTCATCTATAGGGTACTAGGTCCACTGCTGCCAATGTATACCTATATGGCACTGGGTCCGTACTACTAATGTTCCTCTATTTCAGATTTTATCCCTCATCATTCATCTACCCATGTTTTACCCAACATATTTTGTAGATAGAAAATACTTTATACAACTTACTGTTGGATTAATGTCTAAGTCAGCAACCATATTTGGTATATACTTGACCCGAGTGTGGATGGTCCTTTTGGGTTGCCTTCACCAAAGCAACTTGACAAGGTAATTTGATATGAGAGAGGAGATATTATGATTTATTAATATATTATAAGAATAATATATTAAAGGAGAAATCATATTTATTTAATTAGTATTAGTCATAAATTAATTAGGAATTAATTTGGTGACTAAAAGAGATTAATTAAATAAAGGGGTATAAACTGTCAAATGTGTGATAGTTGAGTTTTGGGCTAGGAAACCTAATGGACTAAGGGGGAACGAAATTATGATGAAGGATCATCATATTTTCGTCCAAGGCCTCATTCCATAAGGTTTCTTGGGCTGCTTGGTGGCTAAGCTGTCCATTAGGGTTTAGACTAAAACCCTAGCACCCTATAGTATAAATACATGCCCTATGCTTCAATTTGAGGCCACTTGATTCCAAGGGAACCCTAGGTCCGAAATTAGCATCATTCCCTTCTCTCTCTTAGTTGCCTTCTTGCTTCAAGGTGTTTGTGAGCCATTAGAGGCACTACAATTGTGGTGCTTGCTTTCAAGAGTTCAAGAGAGTTCAAGAGATCAAGGAAACTAGTTGTTATTGCTATATAACAACAAAGGTATGTCTACTACACTTCTATGTAATTTTCGAAAATTATACAAGCATGCCAGGGTTTATTTTGTGTTCATAAAGTTGTATGTCTTATAGTGAAAACATAGATCCAACTAGGGTTGCATGCACACATAGGATTTTTTGTATTAAACCTATCAGTGGTATCAGAGCCATTGGTTTTTTGTTTTCAATTGGATTTGATACATATTATGAATTTGACAAATTAGGGTTTATGGCAAGTAAACCCTAAGGCTTGGTGATTTTTGCAAATTAGGGTTGCAAAACCCTAGTTGGCGATTTTTGATAGGGTTCTTAAAACCTTTTTGCCTAGCCTCCAAATTTCGAAATTAGGGTTAAGAAACCCTAGGGATTTCGAAAATCCCTTGCCCCCAAGATAAGATCCCAAGATTTTAGGGATTTGGATATTGCTATCTTTGTGATTATCAATTTAATTGTTTAAACTAGATAATTGAAGATCTTGTATTATCCTTTCCATATATTTAAAAATCTAGGGGATAAAAGGATTAAATAAATTAATAGTTTGATTTTATGATAAACCTTAAAGATTTAATAGTTCAAATTAATTGCTTGATTTTGATAATTATTAAATCAAAGTATTTTTTTTGGTGTTTAAAATTTTAAATTAAATAGCCTTAATTTTCGAAAATTTTAATACACATTAAGATACTAGTATTTTGAAATGCTTTAAAATACACCCTTATACAATTATGATATTATAAGATTAATTATTATATATGTATAAGAATAAGCTAGTCTTATCGCTAGTAGGCCTCATTCACGAAGCCGGTCTATAAGGTGGGTATAAGGTTGCTGCCTATAAAATGACGCTTAATGGATGTACACTCACATCTACCGCTTGCTTGACTGGTGGAGGGTCGTTAGCCGAACGGATAGGATAGGGAACTTAATTCCTCATTAAAAGTATAATGAAAATATTAAAGTAACTACATTGTTTTACAAATTCCCACTCTTAGTTACTTTAGGGTAAAATGTGAAAATGATGCTAATCCATGGAATTACACTTCGTACCCATGTCAAACATTGATGGAGCGCGTGTGGTTAACCGGCACATCAATTTGGGGATGACATTGGTAGCGAAGGGTGACTCGATGTTTGTCATAGATCAATGGAGCGTGTGTGGTTCACCGGCACATTGATTAGGTGATAAAGACATTGAGTGCACCGCGTTGATTCGCATGGTTATTCACAAATTTGTTTGCGATCCTCGGCATCCCAGTCGCAAATTTGAAATGCATATCGAGATTTAAACATGCCATTGAAAAGTTCAATGAATCTCAAAGATCTAGGAGTTTTCAATACATTTAAAACCTAAATTGCCGTTTCGTTTGTCATGATGAGAATTAGTGAATCGTCATTCACTTACCTTCAAATTATTTACTTTTAGAGTACGGCATCCCTTTCTAAGTTGTAAATAATGTTGTTGGATCCTAGCCCTAATTACTCATTTGGGTGTTTAATTAGGGATTCATTTCTAATCAAACTTTGTTCCTTTTCAGATGTCTACAAACAACAACAACAACGCTTCTGGGTCATTCTCGTTAATGAACTTGTGTCAGAAAGTGACATTTGATGGTTCAAACTTCAACGAGTGGATGAGGTATATCCGCATGATCACACGCTATGAGGATAAAGAATATGTCCTCGATGAAAAGCTTGAAAAGATCATCCCAGATGTTGCTACTCCTGAGGAATTGGCCGCCTTTGAGGCCCACGAGCGTGATGCCACGAAAGTTCACTGCATCATGCTGGCTACCATGAACCCCGAACTCCAAAAGTCCTATGAGGACATGTATCCATATGAAATGCATCAGGATTTGCTGGAAAGGTATCACCAGAGCGCGAGGCAAGAGCGCTATGAGATCATTACTACCATGATCACCGCTAAGATGGGGAGTGGAGAATCCCTAACCTCTCATTTGCAGACAATGCAGAGGTATGTTGATCGTCTTCTCAAACTTAATGTTAAGTTTGATGAGGATTTGGCTATCGACATAATCCTCCACTCCTTGCCCTCCTGCTACAATTAGTTTAGGATGACCTACCATATGAACAAAGAGGAGGTCTCCTTGAGCAAGCTCCAAGGACTCTTGAGGACTGCTGAGAGCAACCTCAAAGACAAATCCGTTGCACCGTCCCCTGCTGTGGCCGCTCCTGTGATGGCGATAGGTCAAGGAAAGGGTAAAAAGAGGAAGGATCCATGTAAGAGCCACCATAAAGGGAAACCCCGTGATGGTTCGTCCTCAAGTGGGACCAAAGTAGGCCCCGCTAAACCCTCTTCCGATCCTAAAGAAGCAGAGTGCTTCTATTGCCACCAAAAGGGCCACTGGAAGCGAAGCTGCCCACAATATCTGCAGGACATAAGAGATGGGAAGATCAAGCCCACATTTGCAGGTATGTATTCTATTAAATCTAATAACTCATCATTTGCTACTTCATGGGTTCTTGATACAGGATGTGGTTACCACATTTGTTCTGATTTGCAGGGCCTAAAAAGAAGTAGGGAAATGGAGCATGGGAAGATGAACCTGATTATGGGAAACAGAAGATCGTCGCCTGTGACCAAAGTCGGTGCTTATTCTTTAGTGTTGAGTAATGGGTTAGGAATAGATTTAGAGAATTGCTGTTATTCGCCAGATATGGCAAGAAACATTATTTCTTTTCACGGGTTGTTTAGACAAGGTTTCAGATATTCTTTTGATAATAGTAATGGTTCTATTAATGTTTATTTGAATGGTGTCTTTTATTTCAATGCATTACCTTGTAATGGGATTTATGAATCTGTGATGATTGTTGATAATTTCGGAAATAATGTTTTGAATATTGATTCGTCTACTAGTCTAGACAAAGCATGCTTGTGGCACTGTCGCCTTGGCCATGTCAACAAGAAACGCATAGCCCAACTCCAAAAGGATGGAGTGTTGGAGTCGTTCGACCTTAGGGACGATGATATGTGTGAATCTTGTTTACTTGGGAAGATGACCAAGTCACCCTTTACTGGCACTTGTGAAAGGGGTGAGGGTTTATTGGATCTCATACACACTGATGTGTGTGGGCCCTTTAGATCCACCACAAGGGATGCTTGCCGCTTCTACGTGACTTTTACAGATGATTATAGCAGATATGCATATATCTACTTGATCAAGCAAAAGTCGGAAACCTTTGAAAAGTTCAAAGAGTTTAAGAATGAAGTGGAGAATCAGTTGGGCAGGAAAATCAAGATGCTTCGGTCAGACCGAGGAGGAGAGTACCTAAGTCTTGAGTTTCACGACTATCTAAAAGAATGTGGAATCGTTTCGCAATTGACGCCTCCGAGGACGCCACAATTGAATGGTGTGGCTGAGAGACGTAATCGGACCTTGTTGGACATGGTTCGTTCTATGATGAGTCGGACTTCGTTACCAATAGCTTTCTGGGGGTATGCCTTAGAGACTGCCGCCCATATACTTAACTTAGTTCCCACTAAGAAGGTTTCCAAGACTCCTCACGAGATGTGGACAGGGAAGGCTCCCTCGTTGGCACATATCAAGGTTTGGGGTTGTGAGGCTTTCGTAAGACGAGAGACTCACGACAAACTAGAACCTCGTAGTGAGAAGTGTTATTTCATCAGCTATCCACAAAAGTATTTTGGCTACCTTTTCTATAGACCGAGTAACAATGTTGTCTTCGTTGCTAGAAGAGGAGTTTTCTGAGAAAAGGAATTGATAGGCCAAGAAGACAGTGGGAGGCAAATTGAACTTGAAGAAATTCAAGATCAAAGCGATGAAGGAACCTCTGACACTGACACTCAACTTGAGGAGGAAACTCCTGTTGAACCTGTTGACGTGTCCTTACCTCTTCGACGTTCCTCTAGGGCTAGTGTTCCACCCCAGTTTTATGGTTTTCATATTACTACTGAAGGGTATACATTTATTAGTGATAGTACACTAGTAAGTTTGGATGAACCTAGTAGCTATAAGGAAGCCATGGCAGGCCCAGAGTCTGCAAAATGGAAAGAGGCTATGGACAGCGAGATTCAATCCATGTACGACAACCAAGTTTGGAATTTGGTTGATAATGTACCGGGTCGTAAGACAGTCGGATGCAAGTGGATCTTCAAGAAGAAGACGGACATGGATGGGAAAGTGCATACTTATAAAGCGCGATTGGTTGTGAAGGGTTTTACTCAAACTCCTGGAGTTGACTATGATGAGACTTTCTCACCAGTTGCGAAGATAAAGTCTATTAGGGTGATGCTTGCCATAGCTGCGTTTCATGATTATGAAATATGGCAGATGGACGTGAAGACCGCTTTCCTTAATGGAAAGTTGGCTGAGGATGTCTACATGAATCAGCCAGAGGGTTTTGTCGATGTGAAGCATCCGAATAGAGTATGCAAGCTTGAGAAATCTATTTATGGATTGAAACAAGCATCTCGCAGATGGAATCTTTGTTTTGATGAGAAGGTTAAAGAGTTTGGCTTTCTGTGAAGCGAAGATGAATCTTGTGTGTATGTCAAAGCCAGTGGGAGTATAATAAGCTTCCTCGTATTGTATGTCGACGACATATTACTCATAGGAAACGATGTCCCAACCTTGCAGGAGGTCAAGTCCTGGCTTGGGAAATGTTTCGCTATGAAGGACCTCGGAGAAGCTGCTTATATTCTGGGAATAAGAATAGTAAGAAACAGGGAAAAGAGACTGATAGGACTCAGTCAGGATACATACTTGGAAAAGGTGCTAAAGCGTTTTAGTATGGAAAATTCCAAGAAAGGGGAGTTGCCAATCCAAAGCAATACCAAGCTGAGTAAGACTCAGAGCCCGAGTACAGAGACAGAGATAGCTGATATGATTCGAGTACCTTACGCTTCCGCAGTAGGCTCTATCATGTACGCTATGACTTGTACTCGCCCTGATGTGGCCTTCGCTTTAAGCATGGTCAGCAGATATCAGGGGAATCCTGGTAGAGCACATTGGATTGCAGTTAAGAATATTCTTAAGTACCTTCGGAGGACCAAGGAATGGTTTCTAGTCCTCGGTGGGGTGATGACTTAAGGGTACGAGGGTACAGTGATGCTAGTTTTCAGACGGATCGGGATAACTTCCGATCGCAGTCGGGCTGGGTCTTTACCCTAAATGGAGGAGCAGTGACTTGGAAAAGTTCCAAGCAAGAGACCGTAGCTAAATCAACGTGCGAATCAGAGTATATTGTGGCGAGCGAAGCGTCAAAGGAGGCTATATGGTTGAAGAACTTCATTGGAGACCTTGGAGTTGTGCCATCCATAAAGGAGCCCATGGAAATTTTCTGTGATAATGAAGGAGCGGTTGCCTTAACCAAGGAACCAAGGGATCATGGCAGATCTCGACATATCGACAGGAAATACCATTTTATTAGACATCGGGTAGAAGAGGGACTCCTCGTTGTGAAGAGGGTATCGTCAGAAGACAACCCAGCAGATCCCCTTACGAAGGGACTGAGTAGGGTCAAGCATTTTCAGCACGCTAGGAGCGTAGGGCTGAAGGACGATATTAGTTTAGATAGGTAGGAAACTTGTAATAGATGATGTCATATTCAACAATTGATGATTAAATGAAAGTGTGTTATTTATAAGAAAGTTTCTATCTTGTGTTGATTATTTATCTATTTTTCCGTTTTTTGCATGTTTTGACTTCCTGAATAATGAGATTATTCGAACAGTCCACAATCGCTCATATGTTGGAAGTAGATATGAAGAAAGATTGTCATAAATTTGTTTGTAGATTGTCTGAAAAGTTTTAGACATAGCAAAGGTTTGCTGCAAAGTTTATGAGTGCTTATGAAATTAGTATTGAGCATTGGAACAGACCCACACTTGCTGGTATTACTTCATGAATGTCATCACAAGTGATCGCAAGATGATAATATCATATAATCTTTAAACCTAGAGATATGGTTATTGTTTGCTAGTTGATTATACATTGATAATGCGAAAATGCATCAGTAACTTGATGTTATAAAACGTATTATTGTGTATGGTTTAACTAGTAAATGATAAAGGCATATTAGTCAACGTTTTTCTGTTCCTTTTATTCTGTGAATAAAAGCGATATCTTGGCCACTTGATGATTTGTTTTGACTTATGTGCCGGGCCCGGTCAAAATGAAGTTGATGTGTTCAACAGAGTTCTATGTCGAACGAATCAGAGATCAAGAAACAAAATGCTATACGATAAGTATTGTTAGCATGATATCTAGAACAGAGGATTATACGATCCCTTATCTAAAGGACAGGTTATTGGTCAGAGTTGACAGCGGCTATTGAAAGCTACGATTGCTATCGGGTACGGAAGTAATACGTGAGATATAGTTACTAGACTTATCCAAGTGGGAGACTGTTGGATTAATGTCTAAGTCAGTAACCATATTTGGTATATACTTGACCCGAGTGTGCATGGTCCTTTTGGGTTGCCTTCACCAAAGCAACTTGACAAGGTAATTTGATATGAGAGAGGAGATATTATGATTTATTAATATATTATAAGAATAATATATTAAAGGAGAAATCATATTTATTTAATTAGTATTAGTCATAAATTAATTAGGAATTAATTTGGTGACTAAAAGAGATTAATTAAATAAAGGGGTATAAACTGTCAAATGTGTGATAGTTGAGTTTTGGGCTAGGAAACCTAATGGACTAAGGGGGAACGAAATTATGATGAAGGATCATCATATTTTCGTCCAAGGCCTCATTCCATAAGGTTTCTTGGGCTGCTTGGTGGCTAAGCTGTCCATTAGGGTTTAGACTAAAACCCTAGCACCCTATAGTATAAATACATGTCCTATGCTTCAATTTGAGGCCACTTGATTCCAAGGGAACCCTAGGGCCGAAATTAGCATCATTCCCTTCTCTCTCTTAGTTGCCTTCTTGCTTCAAGGTGTTTGTGAGCCATTAGAGGCACTACAATTGTGGTGCTTGCTTTCAAGAGTTCAAGAGAGTTCAAGAGATCAAGGAAACTAGTTGTTATTGCTATATAACAACAAAGGTATGTCTACTACACTTCTATGTAATTTTCGAAAATTATACAAGCATGCCAGGGTTTATTTTGTGTTCATAAAGTTGTATGTCTTATAGTGAAAACATAGATCCAACTAGGGTTGCATGCACACATAGGATTGTTTGTATTAAACCTATCACTTACATCATTTAAAACATGTATAAAAATCTTTCATCAGTATAGACAGCAAGTATTAAGACAATATGCACCCATAGCACGTAATTATATTAAAATACTTCATATCTATGTGTAAGATGAAAGGGACCATGCACTCACCTAATAAGGTGATGACTTGGTACTCAGACATCACTTCGTTACTGTTAAAACAATTTTCCTTGGACAAAACCTAGTATCATTACCACTAGAGTTTAGTCTAACGTTAACCGCGACTAATTAATAGTCTATATATTATTACTATTATATATGCGTTATGAAACAATCTTATATAACTCATAATAATATCCCAAATACTCATTTTAATTTCCTAATAACGTTACTATATTAAAACATAAGCTATACAAAAGATAGGGTAGACATAGCTCACTTACAGCGGGTTTTTCGCAAAACCGGGCTTCGTTGGAACAGTGTTTCTGAGCTGAAAGGCTCCTCTTCTCGGAGCTTCCCGATACTCCGGGACTTGCTTCTAACACCTTGGAGGTGCTATGGAAAAACCTTGAAGGTTTGGGGGTACTTGGGAAGAAAGAAGTGGAGAGTTGTGAAGAAAATGAGAGATTTTTGCCTCTATTTATAGGTTGCCAACACCGAGTACGCCGAGCGTACTCAAAAATTACGCTAAGAGTAATGGTTACGCTGAGCATACTCAAAATTACGCTGGGCATAATGTGCCACGTGTCACCATCTGGTGGCTAGCCTTGGGGAGGAAGCAACGGCTGTGATCGCGCCACGTTACCCAAACTCGCACAACACCCTCCCGACTTAGAAAAATCATAACTTTCGCATACGAGCTCCGTTTTTGACATTCTTTATATCCACGCAAAGGCGGGAATGTACTCTACAACTTTTTTTTAGATTCTGTCGGCTAATTTTGACTTTATTTTAAATTTTATATTTTTAACAGGCCAAGACAGGATTGGTCCGTTAAAAATTCATAACTTCTTCATCCGACGTCCGTTTTCGTCTTTCTTTTTATCGTTACGCTACAAATAATGAGATCTTCAATTCTCATTTAGGTTGTATCGGCTAAAAACCGTTCAGTCTATTATTCGAATTTCGGGCTGTACACTGCTAATTCGAAACTTCGAAAATCATAACTTCCTCATACGAAGTCAGATTTGAGAGTTCTTTTTATGGACACTCCCGGTTTAACATATTCTACAACTTTATTTTATATCTCTAAGGCTAAATCTCGTTCTACCGTAAATTCACTATTTACGCTTCCCAGTGCTGTACCGGTTCTATCGCGAAACTTCGACGGGTCATAACTTCTTCGTTATAACTCGGATTTCGGAGTTCTTTATATGTAAGGAAACCTTGTGACATATTCTACAACTTGGTTAAGAATATTTATTCTAAATAATATTTTGTCAAAAATTCGTTTTCGACCCCTATTGACTCTAAATTGACTAGCCCGGATCTACGGGCGTTACGTGAGTTATTCTCAGTATATCGACTGGGTCTATGGCACCAAGGCCGACCCTTTATCGGATTGTAATCCGAGTATCGTTGTTATGTTATTGATTTGCTATGTTTGCATCCTGGTAGTTAGGGTGGTATATGTTAGAGATCCGGTTAGGTCGGTATCCTGGTTAGGATGACGTTATGTTATGTGATCTGGTCGATCGGTTTGTTTGGATATGAATTGTTATATGATTGTATGTTTATGTGCACATGGTTGTTGGACTAGGGTTGGGTTGAGGCGGGTCCTGCTTTGTGCTGTATGCCAACATACCTAGGGCGGACCGGTTATCCCGAAGGCCCAACGAGCGGTCCAGATAGGTTGTAGGCCCCACGAGGGCGGACCAGACGTGCCGAGGCTCAGAGAGTGGACCAGGCCGACTGAAGGCTCGGTGCGGGCGGACAAGTCATACTATAGACTCAGAGGGTGGACCAGGTGGGTTGAAGGCCTGGTGCGGGCGGACCAACCACACTGCAGAATCGATGGATATGGCTAGACTCGGAGGGTGGAACAGGTGGGCTGAAGGCCCGGTGCAGCGAACCAGTCACACAATAGACCCGAAGTGCATGGCTGTTCCGTGTTCTATTATGATATGGCATGTTATGTGTATGTTATATGTGATTGGTATTTTGGGGGTATCTCACTAAGCTTTCGGGCTTACAGTTGTGGTTTAAATGTTTCAGGTACTTCAGGAGACCGTGGCAAGACAAATGCGTGATCGTACTGCTCCTCATGTTTTATGTGTTTATGATATGGTTCTGGGAAAATACTCTTATAATAAATGTATTGAAAACCTTTTTGTAATAACTTTATGAAATTGGGTTGTTTTTGAATAGTTTAAATTGGTTGGAATTTTAGAGCGTTACAAGATGTATGTATATTGACTAATGGAGATTTTTATAAAATGAAATATGACTATAATGTTCACAAAACTTGTTTGATATGTGGAATATTATATGTACTTTTTGCATTCATGAAAGTGATATTTTCAAAAGGTATTTATTTATGATTAAATGGCTATGATGATTTACACATGAATTTCCTTATGAAATTGTTGTTATGATGTGAATGAATTGAGTTGTCAAACTAAAAATCCATGGTAAAGATGACAATGATGATGAATGACTAAAAATGTCAAATTACAAATGTTAGGATGGCAAGGACGACAATTAAAATATCTAATGGACTTGTTCCTTTAAAAATTCTATGTTTTACTAAAGGGTTACTTTGATGAGATTATAGGTTTCTGAAACTAAAAGAACTAGAGGTATCAGAATTCAATCCTCTATGTGCCGGTTGTGTTATGTAGGGGTGAAATTGATACGGTACCAAGTTTTTTTTTTCTCCAAACCGTGTACCGTACCAACTATAATTAGTATAAGATTTTAGCTACCAGTACCGTACCAAGTGTACTTGGTACCAATTAATTTGGCTAACAACAAATTTGGTTGGTATATATTGGTATTTGGTATATACCAAAATTTTTAACTAATATGTACTATATATGAATATAAGTTGATTTGTGGATATTTGGCCGTTGCCTCACTTGCTTCTGGTAGTATTTTTTTTTTTTTTTGGAAACCACTAAAAGGATTAAAAGATGTACACCCCTAGCAAGTTGCTAAAGGAAACAAATGGTAACAGTACAAGTACAAGGAATGATAAGTTAGTATTCCTTTTTAAGTTTTAGTGTATGTATCACCGATCTCATGCACATCAAGCAATAAGTATCAAGAAAATTTTCGATCAATGTGTTAGTTTAGTAATTCTAAGACTTGTTAGTTGTTATTCTAATTAAAACATGAAGATATGAGAACTCATATTTCTTTGTATTTATGAATTGATATATATATATATATATATATATATATATATATATATATATATATATATTGGTTGGTACGGTACAACCGTGGTATTCAAAATTTCATACCGTTACCGCACGAAGACTACTTAATTGGCATGGTATTACCTGCCAAACATATTGGCTACCAAACAACTTGGCTATCGATTTAATTAGTTCGATTGGTAACATGTTGGATGGTTCTTTGTGATACATATTTGTCAGCCCTAGTGTTATGGTGCATTTGAACCATTTGATCATGCTAATGTAGGTTGTAACTTTGCAAGTGTTACTAGATAATGAATTTTCAAGTAGTGTGGTATCCGTCTACATCAATTTTCTAGTGTGACGAATTTCATAGATTTCATTGGGAAGTGTACGAAGTGGAGAAAGAACTTCATATCAAGTTATTATTATTTATTATGATACATTTGGAAAACGATGAATAACAAGGTGTTGAACAATATTAGTTGTTCCCATACTTTGACCGCGGATAATACAATATCTTTATCTTTCATTCGGATTAAACATATGGATAAAATGGAAAATAGTAGTTGGATTGATTGGGGTTGGTTTGGAGAATCTATGTTTCTTTGTTTCTAATTATTTGTATTGTTTTGTTATCCGTATTCTAGTTACTTGCTATAATATTTTGCCTCTTTTTTTTTTTTTTGAGATGGTTCAAGGGGAAAAGCTACCTTATGGATGGTATGCTCAGGCGCAGTAGTTCAAGGGGAAAGAATGATATATCTTTTAATTTTGTGGTTTTTGGTTATCTACTTTATAAAAATTAGGTTCTTACGTGTACTAACCAAGTGGATGTTTGAAATAACTTTTGAAAATAGTTTATTAGATTTTTAGCTTTTCAAAAAGCTAATATTAAAAATCTAATAAGTTAAAAAAATGTTTGTATATTTAAAAAACATTTTTTAAAATAGTTTTTTTAGATAGGAAAAAATGAAACTTTAAAAAAAACTGAAAAATCTCAAATTTTTAGTTTTCTAATTAATTTATTTTTAAAAATCAGTTTTTTTTATCCAAATACTTTTTAAAATCTGATTTTCCTAAAAACCATAAACTAATAAACATTTTTTTAAAAATCACTTTTGTAATAAAAAAAAACTAACATAAACACACCTAACTATATGAACATCGTTGCAATAATCAAGTATTGTGGTAAAATATATTGTGTTTACTTTTTAGCAACTAAATAGATTTCATTTATTCGTAAAATTTAAAATATGATGCTAAAAATAATGTTAATTTAAATATATTGTTTTAATTATTGTTACTAATTTTTTTTTAGATGAAATGCGATTAGTACAATTGATGATGTTATTATTGCTTAAATGGAAAACATCGAGTGTATCGATATTTTGGCCAATGCAAAATTGCAAATGGAGGTGACGAAGGGTTTTTTCCATTGGGGCAAAGAATGATGATTAGCACCAGTTCATTCCTCACAATCAAATTCCCATTTTCTCTTCAAACAACTTCCAAATATCCTCCACGATATCTTCCTCAATTTACAGTGTTAGCGTCCTCAACACCGCCGATTTCCATGGCAACTGCCGGCGCCGGGGAATCCACGTCACGGACTTCCACCACAATCCAATCCGCTGTTCCGAATTCTTCTATTACACTATTGTTTGTTGAAATGGGAGTTGGTTACGATCAGCATGGGTCAGTCAATTCAATCTCTCTGATACACAAAGTACTAACATATAATATTCAATGTAGAGTAAATTTTAGAAATTGGGGATTTCCTTAATCATACGAAATTGAAACAGGCAAGATGTCACGAAAGCAGCAATGAAGGCTTGTAGGGACGCTATCTCTTCCAATTCAATTCCTGCCTTCCGTAGAGGTACTGATTGCGTGCATATGTGTCTTTCATCCCCTCATCTTGTTATTCGAGTTTCATTACATTGTGTGTGCATTATCATCATTTAGATATTTGACAGATAATCAATCAGTTTATATAGACCTTTAGCCAATCAAATGATGCAGAGTAATTTTATCTTCCTTACTCATTTAGGATCGATAATACGACTAATTTGAGCATTCAAGTGGACTTATTTTTCTTTAAGTTTCGTAGAATATCCTGCTATGTTGATAAATGAATTTCTGGAACTTGTCTTGTAATGGAAGCACTTTCTCTTTCTCAAAATCTAGTAGGGATAAAATGAAATACCAGCCCCTACCATGACAGATACTACACGGATAAATGATTTGAAGTGACCCATGTGTCTTGAAGTTGAATTAATTGCACATTTCAATTTGGTCCCAAAAATAATGGATAAAATTGCTGTTCCTTTAACCTTCTTTAAAATAACATCTTCAACCTATGAAATTAAACGAATAAAGGCTTTTGAGTGAGTCATTCACAACCAGAATTAATGATTCTGAGAAAACCCTTTTGATAAAAGACAACAGAGTTCTCATTTACCCTCTAGTAAAGAAGTTCAAAATTCTTTCAAATTCAGTATCCTGAGACATTTCTTTACCTAACAATATATCAACAGTATCTTATGATTTCCAATTCAAAGTGGCAAAAGGATCTTTTAGTCTTTTCAGCCCTGTAGAAAATTGATTGCTAGCAACTACTTATGAGGGTAGTCTCTTTCAAAATAAGTTGGCATTGTTAATTATATTGCTTACATTTTAAAGATTACAGTGTCCTTATTTATGTGATGTAACATAGCATGTGCTATGCATATCCTATTTCAAGAGTATCACTGTCATATTCTTTAAACATATCATTGTTCATCAGGTTCAATAGTAGTTAACTTCAATTGATTCGTTACTGTTTATATGATCCTTACATTATCCTAATGTGATAGTTACCTTATCTTCATCTGCTTTAGATTAAGAACCTTATACAACTTTTGGGATAATAGTGGAATTTGAATAATGAAATTGAGTAAGATTATAAATTAAAGTTAAAGGTCCACTGGAAGTATCATGAAGAATCTTTTATATTCTACAATATGTTTCGCAAGTTGAATTGATAAAAGGTTGTTTTAGTCTTTTTGGCCTTATGGAAACTTGCTTGCTAGCAACTAGTTGTAAAGAAAGTCTTTTTCAACATAAATTGGCATGCATAGCATAAGTATAGTGCTTACATTTAGAAATTTGTCTTTATTTATGTGATGTAAACTTGCATGTGGTTTGTAAATCCTATTTCTGGAGTATCACTTTCATATTCTTTAAACAAGTCACTGTTCATCAGATTGAATAGTAGTTGTTAGTTAATCATTCATTTGAGTTGTTACTTGTGATATGATATGCTTTTTTCATCTTGATGTGATAGTTAACTACTTAACTTGTCTTCTTTGTATGTACATTTATAAGTTTAGACAATCTTACCCTTGGCATAATTTTTGAGGTGCTGGAAAGTTTAGTGTTTTCAGCTCTGATCACTAACTGATATAAAATTTACTATTTTGCCCTTATCTTTAATTGCTTTATTAATTTTTATGTTTGTCAGGGATCGAAACTGAAAGTGAAAACTACAATAGGGATGAAATATGTAGTTTTGGCTTAAATACTGGGATGGAAGTTGTAGGTTACCTTAAAAAAGTATTAAGTTTTAAATTTGCTCAAAGAATAAAAGTTGAATTTAATATATATCATAATTTAATATACAATAGAATAGTAGTAGTAGTTCATATTAGGATGTTATAGTTACAGTATTTATTGTATACAATAAATAAACTAAATATACGAGTAACATTCAAACTTGAAGGACCAAATTGTTAAAAAAAAAGAGTAAATTACACGAATGGTCCCTATGGTTTATGGTAATTTGCGTGTTTGGTCCCTAACTTATTTTTTT
Organism: Lactuca saligna; assembly: GCF_052625555.1. NCBI lineage: Eukaryota > Viridiplantae > Streptophyta > Magnoliopsida > Asterales > Asteraceae > Lactuca > Lactuca saligna. The sequence continues at coordinate 62,682,112 of NC_136420.1, read as the reverse complement.
AACTCAGAAGGTTCTTACTGTTTGTTTTTGTTACGCGTTTGGTCCCTGTCTTACCTAAAAATACTATTATTTAAATAGGGAAAAATGATGGGGTAGGTAAGGTAAGGAGAGGGGGTGGGGTTGGGGGTGTGTTTATTTAAATAAATGAAAAAATCAAGGGCAGAATAGTCTTTTTAAGTAAGACAGGGACCAAGAGCGTAACAAAAACAAACAATATGGACCTTCCGAGTTAAAAAAATAAGTTTGGGACCAAATGCGCAAATTACCCTAAACCATAGGGACCATTCGTGTTGTTCACTCTAAAAAAAAGTTCATACCAAATATGGTGCAAATGATTATTTTTGATCCTCGAGTATATTTGATTTTAGCAATTTTGGTCCCAAAAATATAGCCATTAGCCATTTACTTGAAACTAGGACCAGAAATGTTACAAAAACCTTAGATAAGGACCAAAGTTGCAACATAAAACTTTTTGGGGACCAAAAATGTAATTTAGACTTATTGTTTTAAAGCATTATAATAACATTGGATCTGTGGGTCTATTCTTGCAGGGTCCATACCTGGTGTTTCATTTGACCGAATGAAATTACAGATAAAATTGGGAGTTCCTCAATCTCTTCAATCTAGCTTGGATATTGAGAAAGTCAAATCTGTTTTCCCCTAGTAAATCTCTATCTTTATATTTGGTTTATTAGGATATTATAAACCACATATCATGTAGTAATTAATAAAAAGGTGTTTTTGTTTTTGGTTTTTGATTTGTTAGTGGGAAAATTGAGAATGTTGAAGTGGTGGATGGTGGATTGATATGCTCAAGTGGTGTCCATGTTGAAGAAATGGGAGATAAGGATGATAACTGTTACATAGTTAATGCAGCTGTTTATGTTGGTTATTGAGCTCAGTTTTTTTTCTTCTTCTTAGTTTCTTCAAAATAACTTGTTTTTATAGATTATAATCTTTTTTTATTTTTCTTGTAGTAAAGATTGTCTGTCTGTAATAAATAAACAAATATGGTGGTTCATAAAGCACAATGCTATTAAACAAACAAAAGTTAGAAAATTCATTGCTAAAAGAAGTTAAAAGAAAGAAGGAAAGGTACAATGCTATTTCTTGATGAGTGATGAGTGAAGACTTGATGAGTCACACTTGCAAAAATTGCTAATAAAACTAAAGTCCATTGCTTTGCTCTTTCTTAAAAGTCAGAGACCAAAAGTCAACATTCAGTTGAATAGTTAGACTTGGGGCTAAAAGTTGAAAAATTGAAACAAGAATGATTAACGTGGAATGCATATTTCGGAAACCAAAACTCAGAAACAGAAAAATTCAGACTTGATTTTTAAATTTCTTAAAGGTCAAGACTTGGAAAAATTGCTATTTCTTAAAAGTCATCATTCACTTAAAAGTCAGACTTTGACTAAAGTCCATTGGTATTACTTAAAAGGCAGACACGGGAAATTTCTCTTTCTTAAAAATCCATTGCTGTTTGTTAATACTACATTGTTTTGCATTATATTTCCATTACAATCGTCTAAGGTTCTTAAACTTCAACCCTTAACTTGATTTACTTCCAAGATTTTTAGACATTCACCATTATATTCCTCCTACACCATTTGATTTGTAACGGTAGTATACGAAGCCCACCAGGGGGTCTCCGATAGAAAGACATCATTTGAAAGAAGATAATGGTGAAAGTCCAAAGATTTTGGAAGCAATCAAATTATGAGGTTGAATTTTAAGAACTTTGGGTGATTACAATGCAAATATGATACAAAATTACATAGTATAATGTGGTTAGGTACCTAAGCTTATATAAGGTTGTTAGGTATATTCACTTTACCCTATATATATATATATATATATATATATATATATATATATATATATATATATATATATATATATATATATATATATATATATATATATATATAGGAAGAGCTTGACTGGTAGAGAATCAAATCATACGTACCCACTAGGCAATCTTTTGTGCTGACTTTACAGATATAGATAAACGTTTTATATTTTCATATATGAATATCGGTTTGATTAAAAGTGGGCCAGTTTGTAATGAAAACCAAAACCGAATCATCTTTATTTGATTAATAAAAATTAAAACTACACTAACTTTTTTAAATAATGGTTGGGCTATATCAGTAAAATTCGGGTTTGTTACCTTGCGATAAGGGGGCAAAGGAATATTAGAACCTTTTGGGACAACTCAAGCAGCCAGTAGCCCAAGCTGCTCACAACCCAAGGTGCCTGGATAGCCATGTTTGATGTTTCTTTTCTAACGGCTACAAAAGTTACAAAACCATTATTTTGTCAATCTTAGCCACTTTTCAAATATAATAAGTATATATACTCGTATTTCCATGGGGGATTATAATTTGTGCCTAAATAAGAAAGTTTCCATTGGGGATTATCCTATATTGACGTAATGTCAAAATATTAATTATACTAGGTGTTAGCCCATGTATTATATGGGTGTATTTAAAACAATTAAATATGTATAAACATTTGAAAATTTTAAATTTATAAGAAAAATGAGCAAAATATTGAATTATTAAAATTAAAATGTTTTTTTTTCTCTTTTAAATTTAAACAAATCATTTAGATAAAATAATCAAAACAAATTAATGAGATTTTATTTAAAATTTTTGAAATTATAAGGAAAGTTAATTAATGAAATTGATATGCATTAATTATTAAATTTAAATACCATATGAAATTTAATAAAATAGGAAAACCATAAAATTACATATGTAATAAAAATTAATTCAAAATAACCACAAAATGACATGTGGCAAAATGAATGAGAATGTGACAAGTAGCAAAAAAAACATTCATTTATTAGAGAAGATATGAAAAATGAACTTTACAAATAATTATCTTTATACTTCTAAACAATATATTAATATTTCGAAAAAATACCTTTTATTTTATTAAATAAAATTAGTGATAATTACTGTTTTTTTAAATAAACTAACAATTTTAGTTCTCATTTATATAGATTGGTTCAATACCTTTATATTTTAAAAAATATAAAATGCATATTTATATTTTTAAAAACATATTTACATGATGTTTAGTTAATTACTACGTGTGAAACTTATGTATTATATGAATTTATTTAAAAAAAAATAAATATATAATTTTAACAGTTTGAAAATTTTAAATTTATAAAAAAATGTGAAAAATTTTGAATTATTAAAATTAATGAGACTTTAATGTAATGAATATATTATACATATAAATCATTTCTAATAAATAACTTATTAACATACATATTAAATGTGAAATTTTAATTTAATAAAATGAAAAATACAATAAAATGATAGGTGAAAAATAGAAAGTTCAAAAATTATAGAAAATATCATGTGTCCAAATGAAAAAGAAGAAAACATGTAACAAAAAGTTTTTTATTTATTAGGGACAATCGTATTATTTATGTATGAATACATTTTTTCTGCATGAATATTACATAATAGGGAAAAAATATATTTAAAATAAAAACATAAAATATTTGTAAACTTAGGTTTTTATTTATTTATAAATTGGTTTCGTGGTAACCTTGAAACGAAACCTATTATTACAGATAATAAAAACAAAAATGAAAAAACTTGATAGACTTTGAGTATTAAGTATTAACAAATAGAAAGTCATCATAAGAATAATAAACAAACTTAGAGACTTGTATGTTAAACTTTTCAAAATTCATGACTGACTTTTCAAAATTCATGACGAAAGCAAGGCCGAACCATTGGGTAAGAAAAAAAATAAAAATAAAATAAAATTATTGTGATAACTTGTCCTTTGAAAAATAATTTTTATATTAATAATATACTATTATCTTCTCAAAAACTTGAATCCACCTGTTTTCCAGAACATGTGTCTTTTGTTCATGCATCTTCACATGGGTCGTCTAACCTACCACCTGCCTTCTCAACTTACAACCCTAAACCCTAACCAAAAATAAGAACGAGGTGGGCCACTCTACTCATTTGTTAGCCTGTCATGTTTTGATTACAACCAATATGGAACATCTATAGAAAAAAAAAAAAATAGAATTTAAAATTATATTTCATCATAAATAAATGAGTAGCAAATAAGATTGACATGCTTTTAGCTTTGAAACTACCTATTATTACACATGATAAAAAGTGCAAAAAAAAAAAAGAAAAGAAAAGAAAGTTTGCTTCAAATAAAATCAATCGCCCCCTCCTTTTGCTTTATTGCATTTCATTGCAAATGTATTCATTGTGTATACAAATAAATCATATATGGCCCAAATTCACCTATTGATCATGTGAGGAAAGATGCATACATAAGTTGGTTCCAAGTATCGGGTAACCCGGGAACACACCAATGACTGCAATCCACACCCGAGTCACTATAAGATGAAGGATGTGCGTCTTTCCTTAATTGAGACAATGTTGTGATATCGAGCAAAATAACTGGTTTTTTTACATTACTTAGGACTTTGTTTAGAACAATCTGAGCTTCGGGTAAGCCTGTTGGGTATGATGATCCTTCTATCGGTTGTAATTCCCCATAACAATTTCTTGATGATGATCCCCATTCTTTTCCCCTATAGATTTTATCAAATAAACACCTTTTAATATATATATATCATGTCAATTTGGTAATATGTTACAAGAATTTAATCAAATTTCTTGTAAATGACAGTTGCATTGTCGTAAATGTGCATACAATGTTGAGAGAATTTGTATTGGTAAAAATCTTATGATCTTTAGGATTTTATGATTAAAGCCATGATTTATGTAAATGATTATATCAGTTAAGTACTGCTGTTTCTTTTGAACTTAATGGACTTAATATATATATATATATATATATATATATATATATATATATATATATATATATATATATATATATATATATATATATATATATATATATATATATATATATATATATAATTTTTTATGACATATGTCAAAATATATGACTCAGCAAAGAAGATATCCTGAACATGAGGGCATGTTTGGATCACAAAAATTAGAATTTAAGATTCATTCCGTGACGTGTTTGATTGTCAATGGCACATAATTCAATTGGGTCGTATTTTTTCAAATATCATTTTTGATGGATTTATCGTTCCCTTGGATTGGGTTAAATGTATTTTATTCAATATTAAAAAAAAAAATATATATATATATATATATATATATATATACCGTAATTATACATATATTAAAATAAATAAACTACAAAAATCTAACTGTAAATGAAAATATAGAAATTAAACAATTTTTATTGATAAGCCTCATTCCATTTTTGTGAATTCCGTCATATACCAATTTGTTTGACAGATTATATTGTCTCCAAAAACTTTTTATGAACAAAAATGTTTGGTTAAGTCCTGACTCTTTAAAAATTCGACCTTATATGTACATATTTTCCTTTTTCAAAATGAACATTATTTATGAGGAAAAACGAAGCCTTAATGTCGGATGTACTTACATGTAATGTGTAGGAGAGATTCCTTGAAAGAATACTTTAGTTTTCGATGGGTCAACGTTAAGGTCAACCCATCTTCCCCATGTCGACATGCCCTTATAATATGCTGCTAAACGATCCATATCTTTGGTGATAGTTGACCCATCTTGTATGTAGTCAAATCTATAACGAGAATGCCCAAAAAATATCATATATCACATACTCAATATACGATACATAGATAAAAAAAAAAATAATTACATAAAAATCATACGGTTGTAAATCTCCGGTGTGGGTCCACCAATGCCAGGAGTTGAACACGAGCACATCCATCCCTTTCCATGTATCACCTCCTTGAATCGAATTTAAATTCAAAACATTCCCTATACTTTGTCTCTGAATGTCTACCAAATACGGTGTGCGATACAGATATATCGTCACACCATAATCCTGTGTATAAAATGAGGTTGAAAATATGATTGTTTTAAAATCTGTGTAAAATTTAGGAAAAATGACTTGCAAGACCAATTAAGTTTTCAAATCATTCAAAAAACCCCAATCATATTTTGTTTGTTAAAAAAAACCAATGAACTCAACATTTGTCTAGAAAACCAGAAAACCCAACGATGTTTTCAAACTGTTCAAAAAATCTCAATAACTTTTTGTCTGTTCAAAATGTTATATTTATTGAGTTTTTTTGAACAGATAAAACATGATTGAAGTTTTTTGAATTGTTTTACAAGTTATTTTTCCAATATGGTAACTTCCATATAATTAAATAAAAATGTAACATAGTTGAGTTTTTTTTAGATAAATGTTAAGTTTGTTGGGTTTTTAAACAGATAAAACATAATTAAGATTTTTTGAATGGTTTGAAAACTTCATTAGGCTAATAAGTCATTTTCCTTAAAATTTAAATATAATTGGTTTTAATTTAATTATATTTAAATAAGTTATCAAAATGTAGTAGGAATTCTATTTATGAGGTTTGTTTTTATGATTGATGTTTTGTGCACGTTATGACAATCTTTGAGATTGGTCACATGCCACGTTATTGACTACAAAAATCCAAAAATGGACCTCATGATATATCACAAGAACCACTGTCAAATTCAAGGGAATCACTCGCTTTTTGATGCTGTTTCTTTACACCTTCCACATTGGGAACATGCTTCTGAAACCCTTTTATCTTTTCTTTCGAATTATTTGATTTTTGGTAGATTTATTTCAAAAAAAAGTCGTAAAGCACAAAACCATGCTTTTGGAATTAAATAATTTTCAAAGACATCAAATATATGCATTAAAGATTCGTAAATTTTTTAAAACGAAAACTTGTAGAAAACCCATTTAACGTAGATATTTTAAGAAACAATATTTAAATAGTTGATTATGGAAAGAATTTGTAATAAAGTTTTAATGTGGATGTGACATGAAAGAGACATATCCAAACACAAACAAACATAAGCAAAATTGTCTCTATAGTTGACAATTAGACATCTACCGGAACCACCACTTCTCCCACTACCCATGCTTTTTGCAGCCGTCGGTGCGGCTTTTGGGCCCGCCGGAGAAGTGTGCTCCATCCATTAGTTAAATACGATTATTTTCAAATACGCAAACAACACTCATAATCACATATAATTATAAAATAACTACAAGACATCATTAGAAAAAATAATTAATATTTTATCAATTCATTTAGCTTTTTACCATGCACTATCATGTTATATTCGCAAATATATATATATATATATATATATATATATATATATATATATATATATATATATATATATATATATATATATATATATATATATATATATATATTCTAAAAAGAATAAAAAAGAAGGGAGAGAGACCTGAAAAGCGAGGGAAGTAAGGCCGTCTCTACGGAGAAAAGTGGCCTTGGAATTGGGCACCGACGCATGAAGCAAACATGCCAACGATTCCCACTGATTCAGACTCAGTGAGTCACCCACAAACATCACCTCCTTACCTCTCCATTTGTTCAACAAATTCACCCCATTAAACCTACATCCATTTAATTTCATCACAATTCAGTTATTATATACAAATATAAAACCATTTCGAGAGTTTTTCACGTATGGATATGGTGTATATATGTACATAAATATATAAGCTAAAAGTCTTGAATGGTAAACGAAGAATGGTATATATGTTAGTCATCGTCTTGATCTACGAGTCAAACATGAAACAAACGACAGAGGTCATGTGTACAGAATATTCAAACAGAACAAGTAGATGGAATTGTAGTTGATTTGAAATAATGTTGTCGTGTAAATGAAAACGAAAGATAAAGAGAGAATAATAACGAGTTGTATATTTATTGCAAAAGTGTTACTCCTTTTCATTGTTTTTGTTTCTTCTTTTAATGTGCAATAATTACGCATAAGGGAAACTTGTGTTAGTTTAAAGACAAGAAATAAATGTAATATTTATTACAAAAAGTAGCTGAAGATAATGGTTCTAGTGAGAGAGAAAGAGAGAGAATCACCTGGGGAGGTCGCAAGTATCTGGTTTCCAGGCATACTTGAGATACTGAGTGTCTGAACGACCATGTTTAAGACAATCGAACTCTGAATCAATGTAAGGACAACTTGAAGCTACATAAACAGGATATGAATTGTCTACAATCCATCTTCCTTTGTATAAATCACACCCTAGCAACCCTCTTCTTCCCACGGTTTTTCTCTTAACCACTCTTCTTCCCCTCAAGGAACTACTAACACTAAAATTGCTACTGTATGTTGATAATGAGAGTACTTGTGTTTCAGCAACCAACACCTGCACTTGAAGAACAAGAAGAAGAAGAAGAAGAAAGATCTTACTTTGGTACCCAAAATCCATATCTTTATTGGATTTTGGTGAGGAGGTTGATCAAGAAATTGTGCCTACATAAAGCTGTCCTTATGCAGCTCTTTGGTCTCTAGGACTCGGACCCTTCTCATTTTTATATGTGTAAAGCGCCATGCTTTATAATTATCCGAAATTGTTTTACTTTATGTAATAATTGCTTTAACAATATTCTAAAACATGGATTTGTTTTAATAATCTCTACATTTCATGTGATTTGAAGCACCATTGTGAACACAGTTAAATATTGATAATTTATAGCCTCTTAATAACTTTTGTTTGTTCTTTAAATATTAATTTAAATTGTTATTTGATTAGTTTGCTGAAACACTCCGGGGTGGGGGGCGCCTATAACAAACTTTTCACCACGTAGGATCTTTTTAGTAAAAACATACAAGGGTTATCATGATATAACATAAGAAACAAATTTTAAATACATAATCTAATCATTTCAATATAAACTCTAAAACTGAAAGCTTCTCCATTTCCCCCAATAAGGCTTTATCTAACCTTTTCCTCCTATTCTGAACACATGTCAAGAGTTGCTCGTTATGTATGAAATAGCCTAGGGGGACATTTAGTATGACAATCAAAATAACTATATATCATGATCTCATAATCACTCACAAGTGAAAGTCATTACTCAACATGCAAGTCGTGGAAACTCAACATGTAGCATTTGACATTGACGAGTCTAGAATAGAAACCTAGGTGACTCATCAACATGCGCCACTTGACATTAATGACGATTGTATAATAGAAACCTAGGTGAGTCACTAGTTAAGTGAACCTGATATAAATGAAATAGCTAAAAAAATATTAGTAGTGGTTAGGTCATATAAGCAAAGTTATAAAGTTATTACAATTATGCTACAGAGGTCTAACATATTGATATATGTCCACAATCGTATCACTATTAATACTATCTAAAACATTTTTTTCTTTAATATGTGACACTAAACTATCAATTGATTTGAGAAGCAAAAACGATTAAATAAAAGAGCAACACGCAATAAAGTCACTAACTTTATCGAAAAATTGATTTTAAAACTGTGTTTTTTTTTTCTCAATTATATCATTACATTTATAATTTTGTTGCAATATTAATCAAATGATATGTTCTCTCTGTTCTTTTGATTATCAATTTGTCCAAATTGCAATAAAGTCATTTAGTTTTTTGAAAATTTCTATTTTGACACAATGTTTTTTGTCTCAATTATGTCATTACATTTACAATTTTATTACAATGCAATCATAGACATCTAGAAGGTTTTTTTTTTACTTGAACTTTTTTTTGGGATTTCCTAGAGTTAAAAAACCGATCTCCATCACTATAATCACATTGACAACCTTAATCAACCATAAACTGGATCTTAAACATTCTTCATGTCCATACCAACCTCTCCACAAACCACTAACCATCACTAAACCAAAACTACCACTATCATTAGCCTCTTCCATCCTTATTCCTCATTTTTATTTACAACAAAACCACCATAACCAACCACCCTTACCACTGAATCAACCATTCATCCATTATTATCACCATTTGCAGAACCATAACCCTTCTTCAACTCCAACCCATTAGTCACGGAACATAAAAAAATGCCAACATCAAGACGTCATCACCTTAAACCCTTCCAACATTAATTATTGTTCATTGCACTATTCATGGCATAGGTAAGGTAGATGCAATCTATGATTTTTGGTACAAGTTTAGTTCACTTGAGAAGAGGTACTTGTACCTTAGCAAGGGAACCTCCACACTTTCATCCTTTTGTAAAAGGGTAATATTAATGGGTTTTACATGTATTAATGCGGATAAATTCTTAACATTTAAGTGTACATGCAACCTAAAGATATAAGTCATACCATTATTGATGTAACATTCTATTGAACAACAAAACCCTAAAAAAACCCTAGGAATTTTGAAAATCAGAATAAAGTTTATGGTTTACATACCTTGTTGATTGTTGTAGTAAACAATCAAGAATCTTTTTTTCTTTGATTTGAAAGTTAGCACGACAAGTGTCGTACATCTGACAGTTCACACCCATCCCTAGTAACACGAAGCTTTTGAGAGAGGAGAGGGGATATGAAATTTTTGGCTATCTCTTGAAAAAGAGGAGTGACCGAAAATTTAAGCCTAAGGGATCCTTTTATAGTGTAACTTGGAAACCCTCGATAACCATAATTTGAATAAAATACTATTAATTCAAATTGGTAATTATAAAACTTTTTATTTATCTGCAAGGAATATTCCAGATGCTCTGAAATGCCCTAATTTCATCCAACCCTTCCAAAGAATGTTTTGGAACCTCTCTTGTGCAAGTATTGAACACTTAAACTTTAACCATTGTACTTTTAATTAATACAATTAATCCTAAAATTAATTTCAATTGGTTTCTGATTAATTATTAATTAATATTACTATTTATAATTAATATATTATTTTCATAACATATTAATATGTAACGACCTGAATTTACTACCGTCGGTGATGTTAGCTTCCATTAAACAAATATTTATTTCGTAGGATTGTTTCAGTTTATGATTATATAATGAAATAAATTAAATAAAAAAAATTGATGATAACTAACACTTAAAATAATTAATCAAAATTAAAAAGGTATGTAATTTAATTAATTTATGAAATTATTGGGGTAAATATAATTCATTTTAATGGGGTAATTGAGGTTGAGGGACTCAAATGTCATAAAAGGAAACTTTAATTGTTAACTAATTAGGGTTAGGAGTGTTTGAAAACTTATCATGATTCTTGAGGGACCAATTAGTAAAATATGGTATAACTCCCAAGAAGAAGGACCAATCCTTCTCCTACATCCGTTCCTACCGTCGTTCATAAAAAAGGAAGTCGTCTTCCTTGTTGCGTTGACAGGAGATAAAACAAAAAAAACGAATGTATTCCATTTTGTTCCTTGTGCGTTGATATTTGCATATTTAGTCTTATATTAAGCATAGATTTTTATCATTTAATAGCTAATTTATTGCATATCATGGACAACAGATACTTAAAAGTGTTTGAATTGTGTTTTCAGACCAAAAGCAAAGCTTTGGAGCCAAAGGAAGCAGGAGAAGCGGTGGGGAGCTTGAGAGTTGAACAAGTGAGAAGAAATATTAAAAAAATAAGGGACTCGACGAGTAGGGTCGACTACTCGGCGAGTCGTGTCGAAGGATCGAGAAGATGAGGAGAAGATAAGGACTCTAAGACTTACCGTGCACGGGAATCAAGTGAAGGACTCGGCGAGTCGGACATGTACTCGGCGAGTTGGTTCGAATATATATATATATATATATATATATATATATATATATATATATATATATATATAGCTTTCAAGATCGACATAAAGATCTCTGGAACCCTTGGGGAGAAGCAAGCTGCGAATCAGAGTCAGGAGAGAGCTGAAGAACGAAGATACAACCCTAAAACCAATTCCAAAGGAGACTTGAGGCAAATCTACATCATTCTTACTTTAATCTATTGTTCATCATTATGTTTAGACTTTTAGATTTCGTTTTTATGCTGTTAATCACCTCAATCATGAGCTAAAACCTTTAAACTTATGTTTGGGGAGACAAAGTTGATACTATGGATTGATTATTTATGGTAGGATTGATTTAATATTGGTGATTTTGTTGATTCTAGCTTGTTAAAGAACCTCATGTGTGATTGAGAACGATTTTTCTATTATTAGGAAGTTAATTAAGTTGTATGAACATCTCTTAATTGCTGCCACATATAATTTATGTGACCACTTTGTTATATGACTAGGATTAGCGACTATGAAACTAGAATTAATATAAAAATAGGTAAATTCATGTGTGAGCTTGTGTGATGACCATCAACAAGAGGTTAACTAAAGGATTAAATTAGTTAGCTATTACAAGTCTAAATTAACCCGAATAAATAACCTAGTGAATTAAATTAAATCAGACAACTTATCACTGTTTGATGTAGTTTGTTCTCTAAGGATTAGTGCAGCGAACGCGAAGCTAATCACTTGAATCGGTAGCCAATAGAAGAATTAATCCATTGCACTATTACCATAATATCAACCATAGGGTCAATTGAGTTGAACTAAACAGAAGTCTCCTTCGTCCTTGAATTTAGCTGAATCTTTGCTTTTCTAGTTCTTAGTTTAAGTAATAGTTAGTAAGTTTCTAGTCTTGTAAAACTAGAGAAAACCCCTTTTTATTATTTAGATTTAGATAAAATTAGTTTTTAGTTTTAATTTACCGTTCACTATGTTCGATACCCTACTTATTTAACTTTACCACAATTGATAGGTCCACTGCCTTTATGTGTTTATTTTATAATTAAAAGTAGGTTTAAAACTAGTTGAGTTCACACACATCAATTTCTATTTTTATCGATCCTTTGTGTGGGATTTATCTCACACAAAGTTAATTGTTAGGTAATTTGGTAGTTAGTAAAGGTTTTAATAAATAAGTTAATTAGAAAAAAAAATTATGTTTTTGCCTTGAACTTGCCGAGTGCACTCGTAACAACTCGACGAGTCCATTGCTGTTCACAGTTTTAATTTTTATTTTATTTTTGTTCTTTTTACGCGTTTTTCTTGTTTTGATTGCAGTTGTTTCATGACCCGAGGATCTGAAACACCGCTGGTCCCTCCTCTAGAAGACCCAGAATCCGCACTAAGGAGGAACAAAGGAAAAGCCATTGGAGAATTTGTTTCTTCAAAGAACTCGCCACTAAAGAACCTCAAGTCCGTTTTCAGCAAGAAGAAGAGCAGCAAATCAGGAGCATCCAACGCCTCTTTAGCAATCGAAGACCCGATTAAAGAATACACCGAGTACGAGACCGAGGGAGAAGAAGATCTTACTTTCGGGCGCGAATCTGACTTTGAAGACTAATTAGCCATTGTCATGGCTAACATCGATGAAATCCCCATAGGGGAATGGAAGAAGAGGATGTGTGACGACACTGGACCGGGACTTGTGCAACCCGCAATTCCCGCTACTGCTACTTTCTAACTAAAGGGCGACATACTCGCTCAACTTAAGAAGATTCCTTTCTATGGAAAAGACCACGAAGATGCTTACAATCATTTGGATGAAGTCAATGATGTAGCGGATTACTTCAATGTTCCTAATGTACCTCGTGAGACCCAGCTACTTCGCATGCTCCTAGTTACATTCAAAGGTGCTGCAAAAGACTGGCTCAAGTCACTCCCTCCCGGGTCAGTCACCAGATGGGCCAAGATGAAAGAAGAATTTATAGATCACTTTTGCCCACCTTCTAAAATAGCCAAGTTGAAGAAGGCCATTGCTAACTTTAAACAAGCTGGAGAGTCACTATATGAAGCTTGGGAAAGGTACAAGAGCCTGCTAAGGAATTGACCACACCATGACCTTAATAGCCAACAAGAAGTCTCCATCTTCTATGACGGAGTCAATGTCACCACAAGGCAGTTACTTGATTCGCAAGGCCCGCTCACAAGGAAGACACCCCCGGAAATCAAAGAATTAATTGAAGAATTCTCTAAACATTTTAGAGAATACCACAACCCACGAAATAAAGTAAGCAGGGGGTGGTGAACACGGTCAACGATAGCATGGCGGCAATGATGGCCAAACTAGACAGTTTAGATAGAAGAATGATGAAAATGGATCAAACAATCCATGCTATCTGGGTGAGATTTGAAAATTGTAGGGGACCGCACCTAACTAAAGACTGTGATTTGGATGAGAATGGAAACAAAAAGGCGCAAGTTTTCTATTCAAGTGGGGACAGATACGACGAGAATTGGCGGAAACCAAAGAAGGAATGGCTCCCGTACGAAGAATATAAAAAGGCAAAGGAAGATAAATACAAGCAAAAAGAGAGGGGTTTCTATCAAAAGGAAGAACCGGTTATGGAAAAAAGAACCGATTTAGAAGAAATGCTCACAAGATTCATAACCGCGTCCGAGAAAAGGCACAATGATCATGATGCTGCAATACATGAGACCAGAAATATACTTCGGAATCAGCAAGCATCTATTCTTAACATTGAGAAACAACTAGGTCAACTTGCACATCAAGTGAACGGGAGAAGACCGGGTGAACTTCCGAGTAAAACCGAGAATAATCCAAGAATGGAGAATGTGAGTGTTATAACCTCTAGCTATGGAAAAATTTTCACTCCTATGACCACTGTGTATGTAGAAAAGACAGAAGGGTCGAGTTCAGTTAAATCCGACCAGACTCGCCGAGTCCCTCTAATGGACTCGACGAGTCCATGCCCTGATCACAAATCCGCTGTTTCCTTAAAGCCTTACAACCCTCCTTTGCCATTCCCAATCCAAGCCATACCTGATGAGAAGGTCAAGGCATACAGAGCTTTCATGGAACACGTTAAAGCCCTTTAAATCAACGTGCCATTTATGGAACAATGCTTCAAACACCTAAATACTTGAACTTGCTAAAGGGTCTCTTTGCTGCTAGAAAAGATTTGGCTGAAGTCGCGGAGATAGTAGTGAGTGAGCTACCAAAAAAGAAGGGCGATCCAGGAAACATCACAATTCCTTGTCAATTTGGAAATACACTTGCTACTAAAGCGTTGACCGATTTGGGTGCAAGTATTAACTTAATGCCTTTTTCTTTCTTCAAGAAGCTGAATTTACCGGAGCCGGGGCCTGTGAATATGAAGATCCATTTGGCGGATAAGACGATTATTAGTCCAAGAGGTGTTTGTGAAGATCTCCTCATCAAGGTGGATAAATTTATATTCCCCGTGGACTTTGTAGTGCTCGATATGGAAGAAGACCCCAAAATTCCAATTATTTTGGGGAGACCATTCTTGAATACCGCAGGTGCATCAATAGATGTATGCGATTCCACAGTAACATTGAGGGTAGGAGATGAGTCAGCAGTGTTTAAAGCTCTACCAGAAATTAAGCAAGAAGAAGGAAGAAAAGAAGAAGTTTCCTTCATTGATTTGGATGATGAAATACTGCAAAAAGAACTTGCACTCTTACAAGAAGAAGATCCAAGTAAGTTTTTGCTATCTTCTGGGGGAAATGATGATGTTGAAAAATACTTGGAGGAGATAGAAAAGCTGCTGGAAGGAGCCGATTCAGGAAACACAGTGGGATGTGAGGAATACGCTATGACTCGTCGAGTCGCTTTCATGGACTCGATGATTCCATTCAAAAACCACAGTACCTAGATGATTTTGATCTACTTGTTACCAGCTCCTTGCATGCTCTGGACATGAAGATTTTCTCTAAATCTTTAGAAGATCAAGCAGCAGAAAGCCAAATTGTTAAAGCATATGGTGATTTTCAACACGTCCAAGTGGCGTGCCTCGATATAATAATGCAAGAAGATGAAGACATTCCACTTGAAGAGGAGGCAAGCTTTGGAGAAGAAGAAAATGCAGCGGTTATGAAAGATGATGCTGATGACCCATTCATTGAGTCACGTATTACCAAACCTCGAGCCCAAATTTTCACCAACTATGAAGTAATGAAGTTTAAAGAAAACGGGGTAAAGAAGAAGAAGGTGAGGAAAAGGGAAATTCATGCAGTTGAAGATGATGCTACAAGGAAAAGGAGAGAAGAATTGATACGGTCTTACAGGAAGAAGATACACGCTTACAAAACAAAGTATAAACCACAAAAGATTAGGCGTACATTCCCGATGCAAGGAAATGAAGAAACATAGATGAGAAGGAGTCCAACTAACGACTCCTTAAAAAGAAGCACTTGGCGGGAGGCAACCCGTTATTAGAGTTTGCTTTCTTTTATCTTTCTCGTTTTAGTTTGATTTTCGTTTTTTTTAGGATTTTATTTTCGTCTTCTAAATCATCAGACATGACTGCTTGAGAGTGCGTATGGGCTAAGCGTGGGGTGGAATTTTTATAAATAAATGACGAATTGCTATAATTTTTGAATTATTTGAAGTTGACTCGCCGAGTCTGACCCTGACTCGACGAGTCGTTTTTAAAGAAGAAAAAGATTAATTAAAAAATCATTTTTACATCTGGTAAAATTAGGGTTTTTAACACTAATGAGATCATTTTTCCTCCTTACTCGACGTGCGCCCCTTGCTATTTCTCTCTCAAGCACTCATCAAACTTATTCACTTTTTCTTCAAAATTCTCGAATTCTATCAACAAAGGTACTTAATTTCTTCCATAATTCTGTTAAAGCCATGGATGTTTTAAGGTGTCAATTTCATGGAATACCCGATTTTAAAGTTTAGTGAAGTTTTATGGTTTTGATTTAGTATTATTTGTGTTGTTTTGGATGGTTATTCTTGCTCTAATACATCTTAGGAATGTCCATGGACAAAACCATTGAAAAAATTTCAAGTTTTTATGGTCGAATTTTGCTCGACCCGTCAACTGACTCGCACAGTTCATACGACTCATCGAATTGTTCATGGACTCGACGAGTCCATTCGGGGACCCAGACGAATTCTGTTTTAATGTTTTTCTGTATTTTATGGGTTGTTTGTTCTTTGTTTTGCAGGGATCATGTTTTCAAGAGGACAGAGCTCAAGAGGAAACCAAGGAGATTTTCCTTGGTTGAATTTCCCTCCGATTGAATCTGCTTCAACAATGACAAGATGGAAGAATAAGCTGGATGATGTCAGGAAAAAGGAGGTTTATGTACCTAATAGGGTTGACTGGGATTGGTTAAATAGTGTCCGGTATGAAGAAGAGTTGGCGCCTTACCTTTTGAAGGAATTTACTTACGAAGGGGAGACAATTATATGTGATGGATGGAGCTGGGTTTTCAGAATTCAAGAGCCGTTGTTTCGAGAACTCTGCTGGGAATTTTTCTTCACGGTATCTTTCCGAGGAGGAGAAATTGCTACCACACCACGAGTTTTAGTTTTTGTCTTGGGGGCGAGTTCCATCAATGTTCTGTCATTGATCTTGCATGCTGGTTGGGGATTTACGACCGACCATTGGTTACTACTGCTATCTTCCACGCCTTCTTGGAACAATCTCATAAGGTGTTTCCCGACGGTGTTACAAGTACTAGTTGGTGGAACACAATCGCCAACAAAGTATATATTCCGAAATCGGCTCAAGAAGGGAGCATTAGGTCACCCACACACCGCCTTATATCCACTACAATCAATCAAAGGAAGGATGATGACAAGGTGTCCAAACTTGACGTATTTTATCTTTGGAGTATCATCACGCCCGACACTTTCTGCAACATTCCATGGTGTTTGGCATCTTACTTGTCGGAGGGTGCGGTCAAGGATCGCAATACCTCCAAAATAAACGGTGGCATGTTCGTGACCCGCCTACCCAACTCATATGGGTTGATGACCCACGGTGCATGGAATTGGATGACAATAATTCCTGCCCCTCCGTTTAATCCCATTCTTTTTCGGAGGGCAAGAATTATTGAAGACTTTGGCGGTGGTCATTATGCTATCCTACGTGACGATCCGATGATCGGGCCCGAGGCACCGGGAAGGAGGGTTAGATCGAGACGTGAGCGGGAATTAGAGGAGGAACCGCCAGTGATTCCGGTGGACAATGATGAAGTACCAATGGATTGGTACAATGTCGAGATGAGGAGGCTCCAAGATCAAATGGTAAGGGGTATTAATTTTAGCAACGAATCCCACGTGCAGCTTTTTGACCATTTCCATATTCCACACATTGATGGGGGTCACTTTCCCTACATTCATTCGTGGGACGAGATCATTAATACAAGGCGAAGTGGAGCTGGTGGGAGCGGGGCTGCACATGGAAATGATGAGGAAGAGGATGATTAGTTTTTTTTATGTCTTATGGAACAATTTTCAATTTATGTTTGTTTTTGTTTTGTTTGGTGTGTTTTGAATTCTTGGTTGAGACTTTAAGTTATGTGTTTGATGTTTTATTTGCCTTGGTGACTTTCAGATTTTGGATTAGGAATGCTTGCATAAAGGGTTTAGAGTTTGAGAGAAAGAAAAAAAAAAGTGGAAGAGATTCAAGAAAGGGCGACGTTCAAAGCTAAGGTGTCGAGTCCGGCCCGAAGGGAATTGAGTAAATAATTCTAGAAGTTATGGGAAGTTCTTGAGATTTATCAACAGCTGGAAAAAGTGCAGAAAGTTATTTTTGTTTCACCCAGCAATGACTCGTTGAGTGCAACTAACCCACTCGACGAGTCGCACTTTATACTTACACTTTCGAGGCTTTTCGCGACTATACTCGATGAGTTGTTTATATGACTCGACGAGTCACTTATTTGTATACCAAGAAGACTGCTGATTCGATGCTGGTGGCTACACTACTTGACCATTTATTCTATGCAATCAATTCCTGGAGATTTTATACTATTTTTCCTGCACATTTGAAGCTACCCGCATGTGATTTGATGTTCGAGACATGGATGCGCTGTTTCCATGGATAAAGTTGATTGAAGATGGAGTTGAAGAGAAGAGATATCGACCTAGAGACTGCTACCCCAGGGGAGTTTGTTCAAATTCTCTCTGTATTACATGTTTTTATTTTTCATGCATAACATGCAATGAGGACATTACATAAATTAAGTGTGGGGTAGGGGGTTGTATGTCATCTTAGTAAATTTAGAATCCTAATATCCTAAATTAGGTTTGTTTTAAAAATTTTGCACTCTTGCATACCTACAATGTTACTTAGGACTTAATTTAGAAAATTTTGGTAAAAAGTAATTAGGATTATATGTTAAAATTATGTTGATGATTGCATGAAAACTCAAATGTTTAGTTGAGCCTATATACGTTCTAGTGCATTTGTGGCTTCCTTATTCCAGTGAAATCATGGGACAAAAACACGACCTCTCTTAGTTTGAAGGATGCAATATGTTTAGCATTATGTACCAGAAATGTATCCAGGAAAATTTTATCTTTAACCAATAAAGGTTGAAGTTGAGCGTCCCTACTTAAGCATGTAGGGTTTTGAGTGAAAAAAAAGTGAGTTACATGTTAAAAAAAAGAGAGAATTACAAGAAAAAGTTTGAAGAATTTTTAGAGCATCAAAGTTAAAGTACGAAGCTCAAACATCAAAAAAAATTCTGAAGAAATTCAAAAGTTGAAGATACCAAAAATCAAACAACAAAGTGGTGAATTCAAAGAAATCAAAGATTAAATGTCAAAGAAGTGAAGAATTCCAAAGATCTCCATAGTGGTATCATAAATTGTAATTGTCTAGATTATGTATGCTTGGGTTGCTCAACCAAAAATACCGTGAGGTTAAGAGGTTTTCTGAGGATGGATGAGTATTTGGAGTATGGGGGTTCTTAGGAAAAATTTTAGACACAAATGCATGTGTTGCGGTCTTGGCATAATGGCTGGGTTCGAATGGAGTTGTCCTATATGATTCTAATGTGTAAAATTCAGTTTTGCTTGGGGACAAGCAAAAGTCAAGTGTGGAGTATTTTGATATTTGCATATTTAGTCTTATATTAAGCATAGATTTTTATCATTTATTAGCTAATTTACTGCATATCATGGACAAAAGATACTTAAAAGTGTTTGAATTGTGTTTTCAGACCAAAAGTAAAGCTTTGGAGCCAAAGGAAGCAAGAGAAGCGGTTGGGAGCTCGGGATTTGAACAAGTGAGAAGAAATGTTAAAATCATAAGGGACTTGATGAGTAGGGTCGACTACTCGGCGAGTCGCGTCGAAGGATCGAGAAGATAAGGACTCTAACACTTACCGTGCACGAGAATCAAGTGATGGACTCAACGATTCAGTTCGAATATATATATATATATATATATATATATATATATATATATATATATAGCTTTCCAGATCGACATAAAAATCTCTGGAATCCTTGGGGAGAAGCAAGCTGCGAATCAGTGTCAGGAGAGAGCTGAAGAACGAAGATACAACCCTAAAACTCCAAAGGAGACTTGAGGCAAATCTACATCATTCTTACTTTAATCTATTGTTCATCATTATGTTTAGACTTTTAGATTTCGTTTTTATGCTGTTAATCACCTCAATCATGAGCTAAAACCTTTAAACTTCTGTTTGGGGAGACAAAGTTGATACTATGAATTGATTATTTATGGTGGGATTGATTTAATATTGGTGATTTTGTTGATTCTAGCTTGTTAAAGAACCTCATGTGTGATTGAGAACAATTTTTCTGTTATTAGGAAGTTAATTAAGTTGTATGAACATCTCTTAATTGTTACCTCATATAATTTATGTGACCACTTTGTTATATGACTAGGATTAGCGACTGTGAAACTAGAATTAATAGAAAAATAGGTAAATTCATGTGTGAGCTTGTGTGATGACCATCAATAAGAGGTTAACTAAAGGACCAAATTAGTTAGCTATTACAAGTCTAAATTAACCCGAATAAATAACCTAGTGAGTTAAATTAAATTAGACAACTGATCACTGTTTGATGCAGTTTATTCTCTAAGGATTAGTGCATCGAACGATAAGCTAATCACTTGAATCGGTAGCCAATAAAAGAATTAATCCATTGCACTATTACCATAATATCAACCATAGGGTCAATTGAGTTGAACTAAACAGAAGTCTCCTTCGTCATTGAATTTAGCTGAATCTTTGCTTTTCTAGTTCTTAGTTTAAGTAATAGTTAGTAAGTTTCTAGTGTTGTAAAACTAGAGAAAACCCCTTTTTATTATTTAGATTTAGATAAAATTAGTTTTTAGTTTTAATTTATCATTCACTGTGTTCGATACCCTACTTATTAAGCTTTACCACAATTGATAGGTCCACTGCCTTTGTGTGTTTATTTTATAATTAAAAGTAGGTTTAAAACTAGTTAAGTTCACACACATCATGCGTCGATCGTGATTAAGAAGGAGAAGAAAAAAACAAGAAGCAAGTATCGTGAGAACGTATTTCATTTTGTTCCTTGTGCATCAATCGTGGTTAATAGCATTGTCAAATTCTCTATTTTTTATTTTTATTGATCATCCCTTCTTGCTCTGTACAATCCCTCAATGTTCTTATGGATAAATTCCATTCTTATTGAGTGTGTTATGATGTTTATTTATGTCCAAATCATGTTATGAACACTCTCAAGAATGATATTCATATGTCCTCGAATTACTCCAAGTTTTGGGGACACTGCTTCCTTTGTTGATTGTTTTTATTTCTATCTTATATTCAAGTGAGTAATTTTGGTGAGAGATTATGTTTTGAACTCTCCAAAAGGGCTTCAAAATAGGTTTTAAAATGTATTCAAATATGGTTAATTGGTAGGAGAAATTCAAACCCAAGTTGGTATTTCTCTTTTTAACGATGTATTTTGTCTTTCCTTTAAAGACATTGTTTTTTTCATCTGTATTTTTGGGATGTTACAAGTTGGTATAGGTGCTGGGGCATGGGTCGATGTGTTCGACGGGGACATCGAAACCTATAATGGGGGTGAAGGTGGGTTGCACCTGATCCTACATCGTCTTGGAAGGAGAACGAAAGATTTCCTTATAAGGGTGTAGATACCTTCCTTGTCACAATGTGTTTTAAAGTCGCGAGGGCAGCAGATCCCATAAGATCTCTGCAGTTAAGCGTGCCCGGGCGAGAGCAATCCAGGGATGGGTAACCCCTAGAAAAGTTTTCGCTCCGGGAGCCTAAAGCGGACAATATTGTGATACGTGCCATATAGGGATGCTACAATACAAGTCCGAAGGAAGGATAGTTGCGAAAATGGCACATGTAGTTGGTGGCGGTGTCTAGTAGTTAGTAATGATGATAGAGTTTGGGTTTGACTTATTTGAATTTATGAATTAGTGTATAATAGATTGTATTATGTTGTGAGTTTATATATAAGCTAAAAATGAATTGTATCAAGTTGTATACATTATATAAATTTTGTGTTAAAATCTGAATGAATGTTTGCATTAAAAAATTAAACTATGTATTAGTGAATTAATATGTTTACTAAACTATGAATATGGTATTTGAACTGTGAATATATGTTATACACCATATATTTTATAAAGAAATCTACAATTCATAAAAAAATTATAATTTTTTTATTAAAATTATACACACACAGATATATATATATATGGCTGCAAAAATAAATTGGTATGTATTAAAAAGTAGAGTAAATTACTGAAATTGTCCCTATGGTTTGGTCAAAATTGCACGTTTGGTCCTTAACTTTTTTTTTTTTTGCACTCGGATCCTCCATATGGTTTGATTTTGTTGCGTTTTTTGTCCCTTACATACATAAAGTTAGGGACCAAACATGCATTTTTTTTTACCAAACCATAGGGACGAAAAACGCAACAAAATCAAACCACAGGGACGATCCGAGTGCAAAAAAAAGTTAGGGACCAAAAGTGCAATTTTAACCAAACCATAGGGACAATGTTAGTAATTTACTCTAAAAAGTTTTATCAAAGAAATGAAACGTACAATGGTTGTTCTATTAAGATGTGAATACGATCAGAAAATGTCATTGAATTTGGTGTTAGTCTGCGTGACATCCCCAAATTCACGGTTAGTTTAAAAATTTTATTTATGCTTATTTTAAAATCAAAGTAATCTTTTAAAGAAAAGTGTTGCGGAATTTGTTCGTAGAAAAACATGATAAATATGTTATCAAAGCATTTCCAAAAAAATATATTTTATTCATTTTAACACTTTGGGATGTCATCATCAATACATAAACATAAACATAAACATAAACAAAACTTACATTCATTTACACGAGTGATCTACACCTCTTTAATATCTTAGTGTAGTGTAGCTTTATATCGATACCTGTGATACAAATAAACTGAGTGGGTCAGGTTGGGAAATCTGGTGAGTACATAGCGTTTCAACCCATAATAATATAATTATGTTTAATCATTAAACAATCAACCCAATTACCCATCCCCATTATCTTCTTTATTTCTTAAGGATCTACCCTAAGAATAATTTATCATTCACTTATTCAGTCCTAAGGAGTAGGCACGAAGTCCATCGTTGCCAATGACACAACTATCAATATTAGGCGCAACTGCCAGGGTTATGATGTTCTCTATTAGGCGCAGCTGGCAGGGTTATGATGTTCTCTATTAGGCGTAACTGTTGATAATATCCTTAGAGCGCAACTGCTAGGATGTTTAGAGTACAATGTAGATCAAAAAAATCTACAGGATTATGACGTAGCTGCCAATGCTCATCTATAGGGTATTAGGTCAATTGTTGCCAATGTTCACTTATAGGGCACTATGTCCATACTGCCAATGTTCCTCTATATCAACTTTCATCCCTCATCATTCATCTACCCATGTTTTATCCAACATATTTTGTAGATATAAAATACATATAAAGTTTAAATCATTTAAAACATATATAAAATCATTCATCCAATATATATGGCAAGTATAAAGATAATATGCACATATAGCACGTAATTTATATAAAATATTTCATATCTATGAGTAAGATGAAAGTAACTATGCACTCACTTGTTAAAGTGATGATTCCAAACTCGGACAACGCTTTGCTTCTTAACAATATAATTTTCTTTGATGAAACCTAGTATTATTACCACTAGATTTTAGTCTAATATTTACCGTGACTAATTATTAGTCTAAGCATTATTATTATTATTTAAGCATTTAAAATATTTTCCAAGCACCACGTACAGACAGGGGCCAGATGTAACAGCCCGGAATTTCCAGGTATTTATTATTGGTGTATTTTGGAGAATTGTGAGTGGACTCGGCGAGGTGGAGCTCAAACTCGCCGAGTAGGATCGCGATTTTTGATGCGGGTTCGCGTCTGGACTCGGCGAGTCCACGCTGTGTAATGAAACCCTAATTTCCAGGGTTTGAGACCTATTTAAAGGGGCTTATGGCCATCATTTGCAGCCACCAACCCCTAGAGAGAAACCCTAAAGAGATTTGAGCATTTTGGGAGAGAAAAGAGGCCATTATTGATCTTTGGAGCTTGGTTTGGCAAGGCAAAGAAGATTCTAGCTAAGAAGAGGCAAGGGAAGTGGACATTCTACGATTTTGGAGCTCAGAGCATCATCTTGGAGGTATATCTAGGCTTCCTTTTTCGTTTTTATGATGAACATGGGGGTTTAGGGTTTCTTGACCCCTTTGTTGGCTAGATTTGATGTCCATTTCGTCCCTAATCATGATAAGGCTTGAGATGAGATCCATAGAGGTCCAGAAGAGCTATATTCCTTAAGCTTTATGGGTGTTCATGAGAGTATTGGCCTAGAGTTATGAGATATGGGGCTAAAACATCATTTATGAGCAAATAGTTGTTGTTTGAGCCCCAAGGTTTGGACTTTACGTGATTATCATGCTTGGGGAGGCCATATCTATGAATGTATGGAACAGATCTGACCTCAGAAGTGAGTTTGAGTTGTTGCATGGCATGGACTCGCCGAGTCCGAAGAACAGACTCGACGAGTAGCATGAAGATTGCCCAGCACCACTCAGCGAGTGGTCTTGCCGAGTTAAGGGATTGACTCACTGAGTCAGGGAGAGTTAGAGTGGGTTGACAGGTGGACTGAGTCAAGCTGGGACTCGCCGAGTTGTTCTTGAGACTCGGCGAGTTGAGTCGTGGAGGCCCCACAACTCATGCCAGGTGGGACTCGTCGAGCTAGGAGAATACTCATCGTGTCAAGTGAGGATCGCAGGGAAATCAGTGTATGCGCATAGACTCGCCGAGTCGCTATAGTGCACTCGCCGAGTCCGGTCAAAGTTGACCGTTGACCATTGACCAGTGTTGACCTATGTTGATTTGTTAAGGGATAGTCAACCTTAGTTGTGAAGTGTTATTTAGAGATGTATTGTATTATAGGAGGACTATAGATCGGGAGATCGAGAACGAGTGATTTCAGGGACTTGCGAGTTACCGAGATACGCGAGGTGAGTCTTCTCACTATACTTTACCTTGAGTAGGTAAATAGAGTTATGTGATACAGTGCTTGTATGCTATATATATGTTATGTGTTGTGCTGCATTATTCTTTGTGATTTATGCTGTGCATGTTTACAGAGTTAGAACCTGAGGGTTCACAGAGTTTGGGTGCACGGATCCACAGAATTATAGCCTCGAGTGGCTAATATGTGTTATATGTGGTATTTTGGGGAACTCACTAAGCTTTGTGCTTACAGTGTTTGGTGTTATTTGTTTTAGGTACTAGTGACGACTGTGGGAAGGCGCCGACTTGATCAGTACACACGCATGGGATTTATGATTTTGAGATCTTGGGATTTTTGTATTACTTGGATTGAATTTCAAATATGGTTGTTTTATGAATATTAAGTGAATTATGTTTTTTAATATTTGAAAATTTTGTTTTGAAATTTACGGTGTTACAAGTTGGTATGAGAGCCTTGGTTTGAGGGATTCGGGTACACCTTTGGGAGTATTTGAACTCAAACTGAGGATTTGGAAAATATTTTCAAAAAGAAAACCAAATTTTCTAAAAGTAAAAGATTTCTAGAGAAATTCAGAGGAGAAACGTGTGTACGATCAGTCAGCGCCCGAACGGTGATTTCCCAAAATACCCTTATTTTATATGTTTATGAGATTGTTATGATGTATTCTCTTGCTAAAGTAGGCTAGGTATTCCTATTAGGACTAAAGTGCCCTGATTTGTGATGCCTTAGCCTAGGGAGAGGTGAGCTGCTATGAGATGCTTGAGAGAGAATAGGTAGCAGCAAGGAGGAGGATTTTGGGTGTATACTGAAACAATGTGGACAGTAGTATTGGGCCC
Source organism: Lactuca saligna (assembly GCF_052625555.1). Taxonomy (NCBI): domain Eukaryota; kingdom Viridiplantae; phylum Streptophyta; class Magnoliopsida; order Asterales; family Asteraceae; genus Lactuca; species Lactuca saligna. The sequence goes on along the minus strand of NC_136420.1, from coordinate 62,656,082 downwards.
GTACTACTGAAAGCACCGGGGCGGTGTACGGTCCAAGTAAGAATCTTCGGAATACCAAGGATCAAGGAGGGATGAGTGTCGAGTGTGAGTATACTCGAATGGATTCTAATTTATCGTATGTTGTATTTCAGAGATTGGTCATGGTGAGGACACGTCATATGCCGGAGGGAGTTGGGGCTAGTGATGAGGAGATCCGTCAGATCATCCACAAGGAGGTGGCTACGGCCATCAGGGAAGAGATACCATAGATGTTCGAGTCTATTAAGACCACTCTGATTGAGACTTTCGACGAGCGTTATGCTGCTCTTTCTGAGGCTGCTGTTGCGGCGGCTACCGCAGCTGTTGCTGCTGCGAGGCTGCAGGGTGGTGATGCGTTGCTGTTTCGGGAGTTCAGCAACACGAAACCACCAGAGTTTGATGGGACCCAGGACCCGGTGGCGGCTATGAGATGGATTTCTGACATGGAGGGGTGTTTCTTTACTTGCTCATCTCCTGAGCATTTGAGAGTACGGTTTGCATTGAACCAGCTTCGCTTGGGAGCGAAGGACTGGTGGAAGTTTGTGACAGTGCACTTTTCGCCTGCTGAGCTTACGACGGTGAACTGGGAGAGGTTCACTGCCATGTTCCGAGATGAGTATGTTCCCCAGGTGGAGAGGGAGCGTTTGGCCCAGGAGTTTCTGACCCTCAAGCAGGGCACTGAGTCTGTTACGGTGATTACCAGGATGTTCCACGAGAGGGTGATGTTTTGCCCTGAGCACGTGTCCACTGAACAGGCACGTATGAGCCGGTATTTGAGTATCTTGAGGCGAGACATTCGGGAGTTCGTGGCGAATTCCTCTTACCAGACATTTGCTGAGCTTCAAGCAAATACCCGGAAGAGGGAGATCGAGCTGGAGACTCAAGCTAGAGAGGAGGTTGAGTCTCAGGGGAGGGATCGGCGACCGGCATAATTCCAGCCGGCAGCCAAGCGGGCCAAGCCCGCTGATCCCAAATCAGGGAGCCAGAAGGGCCGCACTTGTGGAAAATGCGGCAAGGGTCATGATGGAGTATGTAGAGCTAGATCTTGCTACAAATGTGGCAAGGAGGGGCATATGGCCAAGGACCGCCAAAAGGGGTTTGCAGTATGTTTTCACTGCAACCAGACCGGACACCGGAAGGCGGAATGTCCGAAGTTGCGGGGATCAGCTCAGGGAGCACCTCAGGGATCTGCCCCTGCCGCTATCAGAGCTACCGAGTGTCGGCCAGTGAAGGCCGAGGCGCCTAGGGCACGCGGGAGAGCCTTTTAGTTGACCGCGGAGGAGGTCCGCGCAGTGCCCGATGTCGTGGCTAGTATGTATTCTTTCATGTATTTATTGTAATGTTGAGATATTATGCTTATATTATGTGATGTGTAGGTACTTTTCTTGTGAATTCTGTACCTACCTTGGTATTATTTGACTCGGGTGCGAGTCGGTCTTTTTTATCTTTGGCTTTTAGTCAGCACATCAGTGTTAGTTGCGAGGCACTGAGTCGGCCTCTGAGAGTTTCCATAGCTGACGAAAAGGTGATATATGCCACGGAGGTGATCCATGGGTGCGTACTCGAGATTTTTGGTGTTGAGTTCCCGATTGATTTGGTTCCTATTGCCATGGGGATGTTTGTGTTATTGTGGGCATGGACTGGTTGAGCAGGTTCGGTGCGGTTATCGACTGTGAGCGACAGCTAGTGACCATACGAGACCCTAGTGGGGGAGTTCTTACAGTGTACGGTGAGGGTACCTGTTCTGGATCAGCGTTTTGTTCGCCCGCTAGGGTGAGGCAGTGTCTACAACAAGGCTGTAAGGGTTTTGTGGCGTACATGTCAGATACGCGAGTTGATTCCAAGAGGCCGAGGTCGGTGAAAGAGGTTCCTATAGTGCGTGAGTTCCCGAATGTCTTTCCAGAGGAGTTTCCGGGTGTGCCTCCCGTGAGGCAAGTAGAGTTCGGTATCGATTTCGTCCTGGGGGCCGCGCCTATCGCTAAGGTGCCTTATCTTCTTGCACCTCCAGAGATGCAAGAGTTATCCTCGCAGCTTTAGGAGCTGCTGGGGAAAGGGTTTATTCAGCCGAGCAGCTCGCCGTGGGGAGCGTCTATTCTGTTTGTCAAGAAGAAGGATGGTTCACACTGGATGTGCATTGATTACCGGGAGTTGAACAAGCTGACGGTCAAGAACCGTTACCCGTTACCGAGGATCGATGATTTGTTCGACCAGTTGCAGGGAGCATCTTGGATCTCCAAGATCGATTTGAGGTCTGGATACCATCAGTTGAGGGTGCGAGATGAGGACGTCCAGAAGACAATGTTTAGGACGTGTTATGGGCATTATGAGTTTGTGGTGATGCCTTTCGGACTCACCAATGCCCCGACAGTGTTCATGGATCTCTTGAACCAGGTGTGCAGGCCGATGTTGGATCGGTCGGTGATTGTATTCATTGATGACATTTTGGTATATTCGAGATCTAGAGAGCAACATGAGGCGCATTTGAGGGAGATCCTCGGAGTTCTGAGATCGGAGAGGCTTTATGCCAAATTCTCCAAGTGTGATTTCTAGTTGCGAGAGGTCCAGTTCCTAGGACATCTTGTTAACTAGGAAGGGATATTGGTCGACCCGGCCAAAGTTGAGGCGGTGATGAGTTGGGAGGTGCTGAGGTCATCCTTCGAGATCAAGAATTTTCTAGGGCTGGCCGGTTATTATTGGAGATTTATCAGGGATTTCTCTAAGATCGCAGTGCCACTCACTAGGTTGAACCGGAAGGGTGTCACTTTTTCATGGGGCCCCGAGCAGCAGGCCTCCTTTGAGACGCTTCGCCGAAGGTTATGCGAGGCCCCGGTTTAGCCCTCCCGGAGGGAATGGAGGACTTTGTTGTATACTGTGATGCATCGATCTTGGGGTTGGGAGCAGTGCTGATGCAGAGAGGGCATGTGATAGCATATGCATCGAGGCAGTTGAAGCCTCATGAGACGAGGTATCCCACCCATGACTTAGAGTTGGGGGCAGTGGTGTTCGCCCTCAAGATTTGGCGCCACTATTTGTATGGGGTTCGGTATACGATATACACGGAACATAAGAGTCTGAAGTATTTAATGGATCGGCCCAACCTAAATATGCGACAGAGGAGGTGGTTGGATGTGGTTAAGGATTACGATTGTGAGATACTGTACCATCCGGACAAGGCTAATGTGGTAGCCGACGCCCTGAGTCGCAGGGCGGAGAGCACCCCGTTGCGAGATGTATGTTTGCGATTGACCGTTATGACTCCGGTGTTGGACACCATTCGAGGAGCACAGGCTGAGGCAGTGAGGTCGGAGAACCAGAAGAGAGAGCGAGTTGTTGGGTTGGTATCAGAGTTCGTTACCGATGGTCGGAGGCTTATAACTTTTCAGGGGCGTATTTGGGTACTGTTTGTGGGAGGAACGCGTACCATTTTGATGGAAGAGGCTCATCGGTCGAAATTCTCGATCCATCCGGGGGCCACTAAGATGTATTTGGATTTGAGGAGGGAGTATTGGTGGCCCTGTATGAAGAGGGATGTTGCGTGTTTTGTTGAGAGGTGCTTAACCTGCCGTAGGGTTAAGGCCGAACACCAGAGATCGCATGGTAAGTTGCAGCCGTTGGAGGTTCCTGAATGGAAGTGGGAACAGATCACCATGGATTTCATCCCCAGATTGCCAAGGACTACTCGGGGAGTTGATGCAATTTGGGTGATTGTGGACAGGTTGACGAAGAGCGCTCACTTCCTTGCTATCAGCGAGAGTTCTTCTGCAGAGAAGTTAGCAGAGATGTATGTGAGGGAAGTGGTATCTCGGCATGGGGTGCCGATCTCGATTGTCTCAGACCGGGATGTACGTTTCACTTCGAGATTATGGAAGAAGTTTCATGACGAGTTGGGTACTAGGCTGCATTTTAGTACCACATATCCCCCCAGACAGACGGACAGAGTGAGCGGACGATTCAGATGCTCGAGGACATGCTTCGAGCATGTGTATTGGATTTCGGGGGAAGTTGGGATACGTATTTTCCCTTGGCCGAGTTTTCTTACAACAACAACCATCATTCGAGCATCGGTATGCCACCCTTTGAGCTGTTGTATGGGAGGAGGTGTCGGACCCCCATTTGCTGGGGAGAAGTCGGACAACGCGTTATGGGCAACACTGAGATCGTACTTTAGATGACAGAGCAGATCCAGCAGGTCAGATAGAGAATACTGACTGCTCAGAGTCGACAGAAGAGTTATGCGGACAGACGCCGGTCCAAACCTGAGTTCCAGGTCGGCGACTTTGTGCTCCTGAAGGTCTCTCCTTGGAAAGGACTGATTCGATTCAGGAAGAGGGGCAAGTTGGGGCCCCGATATATCGGACCATTTCGGTTAGTCGCAAGGGTAGGCAGGGGAGCCTATCGTTTGGATTTGCCAGCAGAGTTGGGGCAGATTCACGACACTTTCCATGTGTCTAAATTGCGGAAGTGTATAGCCGATGAGTCGGTAATGGTTCCATTAGAGGATATTCAGGTGGATGCGAGCCTGAATTATGCTGAGAGGCCAGTGGCAATCAGAGATCGGAAAATCAAAGTTCTGAGGAACAAGGAGGTACCTTTGGTTTTGGTTCAGTGGCAGCATCAGAAGGGGTCTGAGATGACTTGGGAACCGGAGCGTGAGATGCACGAGCAGCATCCGGAGTTATTTGTAGAGCGAGACTTTGAGGGCGAAGTCTAGTTCTAGTGGGGGAGAGGTGTAACAGCCCGGAATTTCCAGGTATTTATTATTGGTGTATTTTGGAGAATTGTGAGTGGACTCGGCGAGGTGGAGCTCAAACTCGCCGAGTAGGATCGCGATTTTTGATGCAGGTTCGCGTCTGGACTCGGCGAGTCCAAGAGTGGACTCGACGAGTCCACGCTGTGTAATGAAACCCTAATTTCCAGGGTTTGAGACCTATTTAAAGGGGCTTATGGCCATCATTTGCGGCCACCAACCCCTAGAGAGAAACCCTAAAGAGATTTGAGCGTTTTGGGAGAGAAAATAGGCCATTATTGATCTTTGGAGCTTGGTTTGGCAAGGCAAAGAAGATTCTAGCTAAGAAGAGGCAAGGGAAGCGGACATTCTACGATTTTGGAGCTCAGAGCATCATCTTGGAGGTATATCTTGGCTTCCTTTTTCGTTTTTATGATGAACATGGGGGTTTAGGGTTTCTTGACCCCTTTGTTGGCTAGATTTGATGTCCATTTCGTCCCTAATCATGATAAGGCATGAGATAAGATCCATAGAGGTCCAGAAGAGCTGTATTCCTTAAGCTTTATGAGTGTTCATGAGAGTATTGGCCTAGAGTTATGAGATATGGGGCTAAAACATCATCTATGAGCAAATATTGTTGTTTGAGCCCCAAGGTTTGGTCTTTATGTGATTATCATTCTTGGGGAGGCCAGATCTATGAATGTATGGAACAGATCTGACCTCAGAAGTGAGTTTGAGTTGTTGCATGGCATGGACTCGCCGAGTCCGAAGAACAGACTCGACGAGTAGCATGAAGATTGCCCAGCACCACTCAGCGAGTGGTCTTGCCGAGTTAAGGGATTGACTCAGTGAGTCAGGGAGAGTCAGAGTGGGTTGACAGGTGAACTGAGTCAAGCTGGGACTCGCCGAGTTGTTCTTGAGACTTGACGAGTTGAGTCGTGGAGGCCCCACAACTCATGCCAGGTGGGACTCGTCGAGCTAGGAGAATACTCGTCGTGTCAAGTGAGGATCCCAGGGAAATCAGTGTATGCGCATAGACTCGCCGAGTCGCTATAGTGCACTCGCCGAGTCCGGTCAAAGTTGACCGTTGACCATTGACCAGTGTTGACCTATGTTGACTTGTTAACGGATAGTCAACCTTAGTTGTGAAGTGTTATTTAGAGATGTATTGTATTATAGGAGGACTGTAGATCGGGAGATCAAACACGAGTGATTTCAGGGACTTGCGAGTTACCGAGATACGCAAGGTGAATCTTCTCACTATACTTTACCTTGAGTAGGTAAATAGAGTTATGTGATACAGTACTTGTATGCTATATATATATATATATATATATATATATATATATATATATATATATATATATATATATATATATATGTTATGTGTTGCGCTGCATTATTCTTTGTGATTTATGTTGTGCATGTTACAGAGTTAGAACTTGAGGGTTCACAGAGTTTGGGTGCACGGACCCACATAGTTATAGCCTCGAGTGGCTAATATGTGTTATATGTGGTATTTTGGGGAAATCACTAAGTTTTGTGCTTACAGTGTTTGGTGTTATTTGTTTCAGGTACTAGTGACGACCGTGGGAAGGCGCCGGCTTGATCAGTACACACGGGTGGGATTTATGATTTTGTGATCTTGGGATTTTTGTATTACTTGGATTGAATTTCAAATATGGTTGTTTTATGAATATTAAGTGAATTATGTTTTATAAAATTTGAAAAATTTGTTTTGAAATTTACGGTGTTACACCAGACATAAAACACCGGAGGGCAGGACCATTTTAGCATATAGTACTTCTGAAATCCAACAACCCTATACGGCTCTTTAAAGCAGATTCCCCGTACCGCGAGTAGTTACAAAGATATTATAACAACACTTATATAAGTCATGATAACAGCCCAAATATTTATTATAAGTTCATAATAACAATACTAATTTTAAATATAAACTATATTTAAAATATGGTAAATATAACTTACTTACAAGGAGGTTTTAGTTAGGAGTCGAACTCTGCAGGGGCTGAACTTCGTCGTTGAATCTTGCTAAGAAAGATTCGTGCAACGCTTCAGCGCTCACCTTACTATACTAAAAACTACAGAAAAGAAGTCGAATCACAACGGACCAAAATGCTCGTGGGATAAGAAGAGAAAAACTCTTGAATCAAGAGATTGGTACAAGAAATATGAGAGCCTAGAGACTCTTATTTATAGCAATTGAATTTTCAAAAACCACCATATATATTTACTTAAATGAATAAACACTCATTTATAATACGATTTTAAATAGATCTAATGATATTTGTACTAAACTAATGTCGAAAGTACTTAACAATAGTCTTATAACGGCCACATCGTCTATTCATTTCTAGTGATATATACATATTTATATATAGATAGTCGTATATATGATTTACACTTTATTTTAATACGTAAATGTGCTATTAAAAATTATAATTCGTTCATACGAAATCCGTTTTTGACGTTCTTTATATCCACACGTAGCTATCGACGAGATCTACAACTTTCGTTTAGACTCCATCGCTAATTTTGAATTTATATTTTTGTCCATATTTTTATAAAATTAAATAATTTTGCTAAAATCACAACTCTCTCGTACGGACTCCGTTTTTGACATTCTTTTTCTCATAATTCCTATTTTAAGGAGTACTACGATTTTCATTTTGGTCGCATTAGCTAAAAGTCAACAATTCTCTTTATAGTTTTTTACGTTATACATTCGTTGTTCGCAGCTAACTTTTATATCTTATAAAAATCATATCTAATTCTTACGGATTCGGATTTCGACGAAATTTATATTTTCGGGATCGGAACGACGTGTACTTCCTAAATATATAATATTATATATGTTTTGGAACACTTATTTTACGATTTACGGACGATTCGACTGATTTTTCCTATTTTATTATATTCTAATAATCATGAAACATATAATATTCAAATAATTATTCTTTATTACATCAAATAGGTTAAAGTTGTTAAACCTAACTATTTCTTTGGTTAAGATTATTTATCCTAGATAATAAAAAAATCATTTTTAATGCTTATTATATCTCAATTGACTAGCCCGAATCTGCGGGTGTTACAGTCCACCAACAGTCCAAATGTGGTATCCCGACTGCCTAACGACAAGTGATAACTAGTTGTAAACTAGGATGTGTAAAAATTTGCTTAGAATAATATTAATGTTTGATTTATCTAAAAACCCTTTAATGAAAATATTGACAAAAACGGCTATTAGATATTTTTGTGTTCTTATTTGAATCAATCACTGTGTGTCTATATATATATATATATATATATATATATATATATATATATATATATATATATATATATATATATATATATATATATATATATATATATATATATGATCAAGTATGAACTAAAAAAAATAAGAACCGCGAGAACAATTATTGGTCTGAAGATTGAAAAAATATATTGTTAGGATTTGATTTTATTTATCATCAAATTTTTGTGAGATGCTACGACATTTTCGTAATTAGTTACGAGATTTTGATATTTTCCGGGGAACGTTAATTATTTTGAAGATAAAAGTGACAAAATCAAAAAAATTAAAAGAAAAAAAGAAAAAAATTAAAGGAAAATTCGGCCATGTGACTCTCCAGGAGCTGACACTTGCCCCCCATCCAGGATGACAAGTGTCCAACCGTTATTGGGTGGTTGGTTTTTTTTCTACTCATTTAATTTTTCAGCCATAACTTTTTTTTCTTTGAAATTTTTTTTGAAAAAGCAAAGTTCTTAAAATTTATTTTTCTACAAAATGAGCACAATCATGATAATTTTTAAAAAATATATATTTTTATTTTTTATATTTATGAAAAACCCTAGAAAAAAATTCTCAACAAATTATAAAAAGTTATGGAATACTTATACTCAATATTTTAACGACTTTGTAAAAAGAATTTTTTAAATGTAAGGTGTTTTAGATACCAAACTTTCTTTTAAAATTTAAAAGTTTTTTTAGAAAAAATATTGAACATATAATGATGCAAATAGAAATGATTCAAAATAATTACGATTCAAAAATATTAGGATTCAATATGTTTATGAATTATGATCCTTAAGTTGTTATGATATAAATATATTTTGATTTAAGTATTTAATTATTATATTTTTTATGATTTAAAATTAAATGATTCAAAAATTATGATGATCCAAATGTTTTATTGAACAAAAAATTTTATTTGATTAAATATATTATGATCCAAGTAAAAATAATCAAAATTAATATGATTCAAAAATGTAATATGCATAATATCGTTATAATTTAAAATACTAAGATTCAAAATTTTATGATCCAAAAAGAATATGATCCTAAAACAATATGATTCAAAATATATATATATGAATGAAAAATATTATGATCCTTAATATATTTTTTTATTTAAAGTTTTATAATTGTTAAACATTAAAAAACTCAAACCGATATTTAGTTTAATAATTCAAAAAAAATCAAAAATTGTTAAAAGAAAAAAAAACTCTACTATCTTCAAGTGTGTAGTAAAGATATTAAAAAAAATGAAAAAAAAAAGAAAGTTATTACTTAAAAAAAACAGAAAAAATACAAGAAAACAAAAAAAAATATATTAAAACCTTAAAACTGAGCATATATCTATTTAAGAAAAAAATTGAATATTTTTTAATGAAAAATAAAAAATAAAAAATAAAAAAACCAAAATAAATGAAAAAGAAAAGGAAAACTCATTAAAATAACGTTCCATGGATGTTCGTTGCGCATGATTATTCCCTCGAGTCTGTATTACATTACACGCACATGCAAACGCATCTGGACCAAGTAAATGAGTTCGCCGTTTGTGTTATTGACGAAATGATTAGTGGAAAATAGTACTCGCAGTTCTTACAAATTTTTGGGTTACTATGGTATCTGAACCATATATATAATTTTAAAATACAAATAAAAAGAAAAATCCAAAATTTTTTTTTTAATTATTATTTTCAGAACTTTAGTTACCTAAAAAAATGAAAAAATAAAAAAAATTATCGTTTTTTTTTTTAAAACTACGTGAAATATTATAATACTATATATTCTAATGTGATTTTTAATATGTTAGAATATTCTAATATTTTACTAGAATACGTAATAAATGTATTTATTTTATTATTTTTTTTTTTGGTATTTTTTGGAAAATATAAATTCCAGAAAAAATATTTGAAACTTTTTTTTCGAAAATTTTCATTTATTTTGTATCTGAAAAATGTTTTTTTATCTACTAAATGAGTAGCCGGGATTTCGTTTCACGGTCTCACAAAATTAAGCCGTTTCACATAAACTTATATATATATATATATATATATATATATATATATATATATATATATATATATATATATATATATATATATATATATATATATATATATATATATATATATATATATATATATATATAGGGTGGAGATCGGTTGAAACTCAAAGTTTCCCGAGAACCGGAGACCTAAATGTGGAGCATTGGATCAAAAATAATTCGTTAAGAAGATGATCAACATCTTACCAATCTCATTTAATGTTTAATTTTTTTTTTGTGTTATTTAATATATTAATATAAATGTCTAAAAATTAACAAAATAACTCAAAATTTCGGATTTAATTTTTTTTAATGATTTTCGAATTTTTAAAAAAATGGAGATTTTTTAATTTTTTTTGAAAAAACATGAATTTTTCAAAAAAATGAAAATAAAATATTTTTTAAAAATCTGCATCTTTTTCTAAAAAAACTACATTTTTTTTTTCAAAAAAACTGCATTCTTTCTAGAAAGAAGCTTTTAAAAAAAACAACATTTTTTTTTAAAAAACAACATTTAAATAAAAAATTGCGATTTTTATAAAAAAAATACAATTTTTTTCAAAACTGCATTTAAAAAAAAAAATCAACGTTTTAAGTGTATATATGCATATTTTTTCAAACGCATGTATACATATTTCTTATACTATAATATTCGTAAGTAAATTATAAAAAATCTCATTTTATTAATCAATATAGAAACATAATACAATTATTTTATTCAATACAAAATAAAATATAAAAACCTACAAAGATTCACAATGTTATCATTTCTTCATATCAAAATTTTCATATTTTCTTCAATTTATCACTCTTCACCTCTTCAATATTTTCCAAAAAAATTTCAAAATCTACAGGAAAAAAATTTGATTAATGCAAGAACACACATGTAGCACCTGGTTTTTGGTATGTAAATATTAATTGAGTATTTTCCTTTTTAAGCCTTGGACTCGGCGAGTCATAGGTACGACTCGTCGAGTAGGGACAGGACCCCGGGACGCGTTTAAGTTGGCGACTCGGCGAGTCCATATCCTGGACTCGGCGAATCACCGCTGTTGGATGAAACCCTAAGTTTCTGGGGTTTGCACCCTATTTAATCCCCCTTTCCGCCCCAGGCCAGCCCCCATTCACCCCTAGAGCTACCAACCCTCGTTTAAGCTTGTTCTTTGAAGAGTTGAAGCAATTGTTGTGTGTTCTTGAAGGTTTTGAAGAAAAAGGGAAGTAGATCCAGAAGAAGGGAAGCCATCCAAGCACCATTGTGTTCTCTCAGCAGTTCCTGTGAGGTATATCCCATTTTCCCCATATTTCTATGCTTAAGGCTTCATTTAAGACATTCTTGGCTCATTTCCAAGCTTGTATGTGCATGATAATTCGAAATAAGTTGATTGGTCTCTAGATCCAAGCATAGTTGAGCTCCAGGAGCTCAGATCCACTACCTTTATGAGCCCATATTGCGTATAAACCTTAAATCTACTCTTTTGGTGCATTTTGAACCCTAAAAACCCCATAGATGGATATCTACACGTAAAGTTGGAAACTTTACGTGTTATTCATGCTCTAGGAGCCCAGATCTACGAATGACATGGATTGGATTCGAGCAAAATCGCATTTTTAGCTCTTGCATGGAGTGGACTCGGCGAGTCTAGTCGCGAGTCTCTGGGTTTGTCCCCTTTTTGTTATGTCGAGTCGTGTGGTGAGTCCAGGAGGGACTCGGTGAGTTGGAAGCCAAAACTCACCCATAGTGGAACTCAGCGAGTCGATGCCCAGACTCGTCAAGTTCAAGGCAATCTCCTTAGATCAAGATCAGACTCGGCGATTTGTTCATACAACTCGGCGAGTCATAGTATAACTTGTTCATGGGATGAAGATGAACTCGGCGAGTTGTTCATACAACTCGGCGAATGGGATGAAGGACTTGAACATCAGTTTGGAAGGAGAACTCGTCGAGTAGACGCCTAACTCGACGAGTAAAAACAGAATTCAGGTCAGTCGTTTGGACATGGACTCGGCGAGTTGGCGAGCCAACTCGGCGAGTCGGGTCAACTGGAAGTTGACTCTGACTTTGACTTAGGGCATGATTAGGGGTAAAATGGTCATTTTACCCAAAGGTCAGTTAGCAGTTTTTGACTAAGTGATTGGTGGGAATACAGTCAGAGGATTTCCGGAACAGCAGCAGCAGCAGTCAGACTATTCCCACGAAGATTAGCAGCTACTCCGAGGTGAGTTACCTTCCAGTAGCGGTGGGTCTAAGGCCACAATGCCGGCCCACCAGTAGGAGATGTATGATTAGATGATTGTCTCTGTGATATTCATCTAGGGTTGCTACTACCTGTGTTATGTTTATGTGGTTGTATGATATGTGATATATGTGCTATGTGTTAGTAGTAGGGGGTGAAATAGTCCCCGGTACCCGGTTGAGAGGACCGAAAGGGGGGCCAGCACCCAGATATGCTAGGTGGTATCCGGTCGAGAGGACCGAATGGGAGGCCAACACCCAGATATGTTAGGCAGTATCCGGTCGAGAGGACCGAAGGGGTAGGTCGGGCACCCAGACATGCCTGACAATTTATGTATGTTATGTGATTGTATGGTTTGTCGTACAATGGGGGAACTCACTAAGCTTTGTGCTTACAGTTTACAGTTTGGTTTCAGGTACCTCTTCATCGAAGGGGAAGGAGCTGGCTCGGTAGCAACACATCATGCACACACATTGGGTTCCGCATTTATTAGATTTCCTTGGGATTTATACTCTGATGTTTCGATTGGTTGTATGACTTGACTTTTGAACATGGTTATGTTGTGATGTAGTCTGGTCAAACAATGTTTTTATCTATTAACATTTTCTAAAGTAATGTTTTAAAAAAAAATTGGACGTGAAAATTGGGTCGTTACAAGTTGGTACTAGAGCCCTGGTTTGAGGGATTCGGACACAACTTCGGGGGTGCTCGAACTCAAATCGAGGGATTAAAATATTTTGGAAAGAGAAAATGTTTTCAAAAAAAGGGTTTTAAGAAATAATAATGTGTGTGATGTGCGCAACCGGCCAAGCTCAAGTAAGTATTCCCCAATGTACCCATGCAAGTTATTTATGTTTATCAGTTTCCGTAGAACAGCATGATAGAATAGTACTAAGGATCTAGGAGTGATGCCTTATGTGCCTGCTTTATGTGCTTCTGTATATGAAAGAGCTGCATGCTAGAGCTGAGTAGACAGCAGTAGGGTAACCTGTTTAGGGTATTCCTGATAGTACGAGTTTAGCATTGTATGCTAGTTCAGTTCTCTCTTCGAGGATAGAGTTGCTTGAGGTCATTTTCTTACGTCCAAATGCTGCTTACTTTATGCTATGTGGGCCTTGAAGTGATGGGAGTTAACTGTTAGGTGAATACGTTTAAGTCACATGTGATCAGGGTTGAGTAATCTCAGAGTGTTGGATTTGACTCTATTGCGTAGCTCTTGTTTGAGTCTTAATCGTGGTAGAGATGAGTCCCCTACTCGAAGGATTATCCGAGCCTCAGCGCATGTGATTGTATTCAGGTAATAGTTAATTGGCATCACCAAGACGCCTTCAGCAGCTGAGGGCTGGGATGGATGGAGTTAGAGGTTTCCTAGGGTAAGCCTAGGATAATGAGTAGCGGTGATCAGCAGTAGGGGAAAGGACCTGGTCGAGTCGAGGTAGTCTTTGGGGAAGGTACGGATAGATGTGGAAGGTAGTATGGGCCCGTACTACTGAAAGCAGAGGATCCGTACCCGAACCAAGGAAGGCTAAGATAAGACTAGGGAACTAGTAGTGGGTGGGATCCCTCCAGGGGTATCAGTATCGCTAACAGTTGTTATTTCTTTGTATTTCAGAATGGTGGTACTACGCCCGAGACCAGCAGTTGGCAGTTCAGGAGAGGGATCGGGTTCGGGATCAGGTTCCGAGCCAGTAGATGAGAGGCTACGCGAGTTTATTGCGTCAGAGATCACCAGAGGTATCCTTGAGTCGACCCCCATTATATTCGGGTCGATCAAGGAAAGGATCATCGAGATGATGGAGGATCTCCTCAGGGCGTTCAGGAGCGACATGGCATCTGGCCAGTCGGGATCTCACACGCTGTCCTTTAAGGACTTCAGGGGCAGCGGTGCGCCGGACTTCCACGGGGTGAAGGACCCCATTGTTGCCAGGCGGTGGATTGCAAACATCGAGTCTGCGCATTTGACTAGCTTCTGCCATGAGGGGTCGAAGGTGAGGTATGCAGCAGGGTGTTTACGAGACCGAGCTCGAGATTGGTGGGAGTCAGTGGGTGATTCTTTGGGAGCCTCAGCTATTGAGGCTATGACCTGGTCGAAGTTTGTGACCAGGTTTCGGGCAGAGTTTGCGCCGACTGTCGAGCTTCAGCAGCTGTCCAGGGAGTTTTTGGATATGAGGCAGACGACTGAGACTAGGGCGGAAATCACCGCCAAATTCCGGGAGAAGGCTTTGTTGGTGCCCCAGTATGCAGGTGATGAGTATATGAGGAGGACCCGTTATCATGATATGCTTCGGGCTGACATCCGAGAGCATGTTAGTTTTTCAGCTTGCCCCACCTTGGACTCCATGATTGCCAGGGCAAGGGAGAGGGAGATAGATTTGGAGCACATCCGGAAACGGAAAGCGGAGGAGGGGCAGCCAGGAGGGGCTTCAGGGAAGAAGCCCAAGGGATCAGATGTGGGGCCAAAAGGCCAACAGGAACGGGGCCGCTGCAGGAAATGCGGCAAGACGCACGAGGGGGCGTGCAGGTTGGGATCATCAGGCTGCTACAAGTGCGGCAAGTTTGGGAACTTTAGCAGGGATTGGACTGCTCTGGCAGCAGTTATTCAGACATCAGAGTTGTTGTGTTTCCACTGCAACCAGAGGGGCCACAAGAAGGTCAATGGCCCCCAGTTGACAGGTTCAGTGCAGGTAAAGGCGCCAGCTCCAGCGACCCTGCGGATCACTGATGGCCGACAGGGCAAGGCATAGGCTCCAGTGGTGAGGAGCCAAGCATTCCAGCTGACCACCGAGGAGGCACGCGCAACACCCGATGTGGTGACGGGTATGATTCTTTTCTCTCTCGTTTATTTATATGATGTTATGATATTGATATGTGCCCGGCATATGTGTATGTGTTAGGATCGTTCCATGTGAACGGTATCCCAGTCCAAGTGTTGTTCGACTCGGGTGCATCCCGATTGTTTGTGTCCCTTACGCTTAGCAAGAAGTTGTTGGATTAGTGTCTAAGTCCATAACTATTTTGGTATGTACTTGACCCGATGGTGCATGGTCCTTTTGGGTTGCCTTCACCAAAGCAACTTGATTGGAGAAATAAATAAAGAGAGAAAGGTTATTATGATTTATTAATATGTTATAAGAATAATATATTAAAGGAGAAATCATATTTGTTTAATTAATATTGGTCAATAATTAATTAGGAATTAATTTTGTGATCAAGTGTAATTAATTAAACTAGAGGGGCTGAATTGTAATTATGTGATAGTTACAAAATATGGTAATGGTTATCCTAAATATGGGTTGAACGAATTCAAGGAGATAAGGATCCTTGAAATCGTCCAAAGGATAAAGGATAAGGGTTTTCAAGGCTTATCTTATGGTTGCTTTGTGGGTAAGCAACTAGATAAGGATAATGACTAAAATCCTATCTCTACACCTATATAAAGACCCTAAGGCCTTAGAATTCGTGTACTTGTTCCCAAGAAGTCCTAAGGACGAATTCTAACCTCTCTCCTCTCTCTTTATACTTCTCCATTTGCTCTTGGTGTTTGTAATCCATTAGAGGAGTGACACTTGTGACTCTAAGCATTCCAAAGTCAATTCAAGGTGGAATTAGGATTGTTATTACTATATAACAATCAAGGTATGTTCTTGAACCCATTCATATGTTAATATCGATTTCATATACTAGAATTAGGGTTTATAGTCTTGGATTCAAAGCATGTACAATAGAGAAACCTAGATTCAAGCATTAGGGTTTGTATGAGCACATAGGATGTCTTATGACCAAAAACCCATCAGTGGTATCAGAGCCATTGGTTTGGTTTCAATTGTATGAACTTGATATATTAGGGTTTATTGCCAATAAACCCTAAGAGGCTAGGGTTTTTCGAGATTAGGGTTTGCAAACCCTAATTTGCAAGAGTTTGAATAAGATCTTCAAATCCTTTCCTTAAACCCTTGAATTTCGAAATCTAGGGTTTGTTATAATCCCTTGATTTTCGAAATTTGCCTCCTCCCCAAGATAAGGTCCTAATTTTTAGGGATTTGGATTATCCCATATCTTGTAATTATCCTCTAATTGTTATATATGGTAATTCAAGATCTTGCATTATCCATCCATATTTTCGAAATCTATATAGATATTTAAGGGATTAGGATAACTTAAATGTCTAAATGGTAATTATCCTCATTATTTAGATAATCCCTTATGATTTAATAATTAAATTAATAGTCTAATTCAAGATAATTATTAAATCAAGAGTTTTAATATTTAAAATTTTAATTTAAATGTCATAAATTCGAAATTTTAAGATAGATTAAAACTAAATTGTTTTAAAATGTTTCAAAACTTGTCCTCAAGTTTTGGAATTTAAAAGTGGATTAAAAAGGTTTAATTAGGAGTGTTAAATTCTAAAACCCTAGTATTGTTTTGAAAAGTTCAAATCACACCCTTATGGTTTTATTAATTAATTAAGGTGTATAATTAAAAGAGATTTATTAAATCCATAAAAGTTTTGGTTTGCAATTTAATTGAATTAAAGGTATAATTATTAAATTTGACCACATAGTATTTTAAAAGTATGAAATGCACCCTATATTATATATATAACATTAAAAGTCTAACATTATATATATATATATATATATATATATATATATATGTATGAGTAAAAGTCAGTCTTACCGTTAGTAGGCCTTATTCACGAAGCTGGTCTATAAGGGGTGTTTAAGGAAATTGCCTATAAAATGGCGATTGAATGGGTATCCACTCTTACCCACCGCACTCTTGACTAGTGGAGGGTCGTTAGCCGAACGGGTAGGATAGGACGAAACCTTCCATTATAAGTATAATGAAATACAAAGTAACTAAATGTTTTTCTAATTCCCAATCTTAGTTACTTAGGCAAAAGTGAATTGATGCAATTCCATGAAATTACACTTTGTGCCCTTGAGAAGACGTTAGTGGAGCGTGTGTGGTTTACCGGCACACTAAATGGTTCTAAGAAAAGGTTGCAAAGGGTGACTCAATGTTTGTCATAGTTCGGTGGAGCGTGTGTGGTTTACCGGCACATCGAATGGGTGATTGTAACATGTGAGGGCACCATGTAAGTTTGCATGGTTATTCACACCCGCTTTGTGATCCTCGGCATCCCAGTCACAAACTAGAGGGGCATATCGAGATTTAAACATTCCATTGAAAGTTCAATGAATCTCAAAGGATCTAGGAGTTTTCATAGATTTAAAACTTAAATTTCTTTTTCGTTTTTCGTGGTGGAAATTAGTGAATCGTCATTCACTTACCTTCAAATATTCTGCAATTAGGGTTACGACATCCCTCTCCCGAGTTGTAGAATATTGTGTTGGGTCCTAGCCTTAGTATTTCATTTGGGTGATTTACTAAGGACTCAATCTATCAACTAACTTGAATTCGTTTTTCTCCCGTTTTGTAGATGTCAAAGTTCGACAACTATGGTCTTCCCAAATCCCATGGAACAAGCATTCCACATGAAGATGATATTCCACGATTCGATCGAGGAACAAGAGATCATGCTTCACTTCCTCCTCCTCCTCCAATTATTCTCCCTAACCCACAAGTTCAAAGGCTTGAAAAGTTCAAGATCACTCAAGCCCTTTTGGCAAGTAAACATAAAGAAGGAAAGTTGGTATGTGCACACATCTTAGGGATGAAGTCACACATTGATATATTAAGAATGATGGGATCCGTTGTTGGTGAAGAGATGGCTGTTGATTGGGTTCTTCAGTCACTTCCTAACTCGTATAGTGAGATCGTAAGAGAGTACTATATGATGAACAACGACGTGACCCTTATTGATCTCACCTATATGCTTATTGCTGCTGAATCAGCAATGGTTTGGCGCAATAGAAAAGCAAAGTTGATTGGTGAATCTGCCTTCAAGACCTCTATGGATATAGACAATGGCATTGAAAGACATGCAATGATCGAAAAGTTTGATCATAAGAGAAAGGCGATGTCTGAAGTAGTTCCATGTGTTGTTCTAAAAGAGTCAATTTGCTTTTATTGCCAAGAGAAGGGGCATTGGAGACGAAGTTGCCCTATTTACCTAAGAGATGGGAGAGTCAAAAGTATGACTACGCTTCAGGTAAAATCCACTATCTAACTCCGTTAAGTTCCTATTCATTGATTCTTAATGCATGATGTGATAGGATTGCATTTGAATGTTTTGAAGGATCGGTGAAAAGAAAGGAAGCTTGATAAGAGAGCAAGATGAATCTAATCATAAGAGATGGATCTTGATCGCATGGACTTGAAGATTGGATTTTGAGCTTAGATAGTTATGATAGAGTTGTTAGAAATTTTCCTTTTACATAGTTTTCAATAGATTTTGCATTGTAAGGACAAATGTTTTTCCGCTGCTTTTATAAATAAAATAAATTTTGTTTGACTTATTTATTTATTTATTTACTTCCTTGCAATGAAATCGTTATGAAAATTGATGTTTGCATATTTCTACAACGAATGGATATGATTCTTAGTTATGTTATTTATGGGAATGTCGAATTTACCAAATAGGGAGAGTTTCTCATCGCCCAAAGTTTCAATTGGACTGAAATTTGGAATCACGCAACTTGGTTGCATGATGAATGAGAAATTTCATATTTGGAAATTAGACAAATTCGTTGACAAAGCGTCAAGTGAAGGACTAGGAGATCGAGTACACAAAGTTGTGTGTTGATCAAGTTCACCATAAGAGTAACAAAGATATTCGTCATGATTTACTAAAGGCTTAGTAAATATGATTACACTTACAAGATTAAGTGTAATTCTAAATTGATTAAAGGGTTTAGATCAATAGTAAAACGAATAAGAAGAATCAAGTAGGCAGAAAGATAAAAGTTTCTCCATTCTAAGAAGAATGGAGAGTAGCTTTTATGCTTTATGATAGGTCTTAATGATTAAGAACCATGTCTCAATTGATCCTGTAAGTAAGTCTTAGTACAATTGTATGTTTAAGAAGAGGAATCAAGGATTGAAGAAATAGTTAGATCAAGAAGTCTATCATACTTCGTTCCAATAACAAGTCTTAAAGTTAAGATTGTGACAATGAGTGAAAAGTATTAAAGGTTTATAACATTCATCAAATGTGGAAAGTTGTGATGTCTTGGATAAGACAAAGACCAACTAGGACCAATTTATGAAGTGTTTTGATAAAATCTACACTAACTCTTGAATATTTGGTTGTCAACAAATGTTTATTGACAAGAGAATCTTATATGTCAAGGAGTCAGTGGGAGTCTTAATGGTCTTGAAAAGTTTCAAGAACAAATCAAATAAACCTTATCGATCATCACTAGCACAAGAGTTGAGTTTTACAACCTATCGTGTTGACATTATTTTGATTATGTGTTGTTCCAATTGAGTTAATTATGCATGTGAGTCCTATGAGTACTCATTTTGAACGCATAAAAGGCAAAGCACCTTGATCAATGAAAGGTACATTGATAGGAAAAGGGTGAGATGCTTAACTACTTGGAAGACGTGGTGGGCAGCTGTGCTACCATAAGGCAAGAAATCAAGATTAAAAAGGCTCGGTCCATATGAGTTTGAATTTGTCGTAAACTTTGGTTTTAACAAATTCACATGGATAGGAACAAATACACCATTTAAATCTAAGTGTCATAAGATTTCCTCCTTTATGAAAATGATTGTGAGAAAATGCTTTCACTAAGAAAGATTTTAAGAAGATAGTGATTGTAAAATTGCATTCTCGAATTCGATCATGGTTACGGTATCCCTTTCCATAATTTGAATTGTGAGGTTTGGCAATTAGTCTTAATTGTTAAGACACACATATGAACTATCTAAGGCAAAGGTGTATAAGTTCAAGAAGCCTTGATAAAAGATTATCAAAGCACTAAGTATTAGAAACATGGACTTAAGAAATTCAATAGGTATTGTCTTTCTGAAAGTTAAGATGTTTATGAATACATGTCGAAGCTAGTGGGAGCATAAGGGTTATGATTTATAGTAATCATCATGATAGTGGGAGCATAAAAGTTATGATTGTATGATTATTAAGGCACGTATTGCAAAGTTGGCAATATTAATTATAGAAAACAAGAGTTAAACCTTGCAAAATAGTAAGGGTTATAAAGTTGTTTTGCTATAATTAAGGGAGAGAATATTATGCTTCATTTCAAATCTAAAGGATTAGGTTGTGGAATGTTAATAAATTTAGTCAAAGGTACATTGTGTGTTCTTAAAATTTCGATTATGATCACGGAATTCCTTTACACAATTCGAATTTTGAGAACATAGCAAATAAAACATTATGCATCGTGTCCCATACGCTTCGGGTATAGGATCGATTGCAAATGCTTTAATGTTTGAACATTCTAAAATTTTCCAAATGTCTAGCGCATTTAGAGGGAAAAGGGACTAGAATTCGTTTTGACTAAAATAATTAAACAACTATCAAAGGACAATCCAAAGTTCAATGAGGATTGGTCGCTTGTGAGTAGTTGGAAGTATAGTATTGGAAAATATGGAAATTTTTCCATATTGGATGGACCATATCGACATCATTACAAATAGAAAAGATTCTATTAAGAATGAGTTATCATGATGAAAATATGGAAGCGTGTTCATATTGGGAAGTAAATATTGAAAAATCTATGACTAGATTAGAAACTTTTATGCAAAACGATGTTCAAAGGAATGTACTTTGAGAGAGAGACATCATATCTAAGGAATTGTCTTGTAACAATCTCTTATAGAGGACTTTGTAATATCATTGGCAATAGTCTTTGTGACTTTGGTGCAGTGACATTACGAAAGGATCGTTGCATAAAGTGTTAGAATCTAGCATATTCTATAAGTAGCAAGAATTTGATATTCTTACACTTATGAAAAAGGATTTGGAGTTGTAAAATGAGAATGATTGGAAATGTGCTCAATTTGTCTATTTCACAAAAGTAAGAACCATAGGTAAACATTGTGTGCATGCTAGGAGCATGGGACAAGTGTTGGAATTCAAGTAAGAAGTTGATTACCCGAAACGACAAATAATGAGTAATCGATATGGTGATAAATAAAAGGAGTTTTATTTATACTCAAAGGGTTGAGGCCATATGGGATTAGTATTATTCTTGTGTTTCACTTTGCATGTTTTGACTTCCAGAATAATTGAGTTTATTAAGAATAATCGAATTATGCGAACGGGCCACAGTCGTTCATATGTTGGAAGTAGATATGAATGAAGACTGTCGTGAATTGGTGTGTGGATTGTCTAAAAGAGTATTAGACATAAGCAAATGTTTACTGCAACGTTCATGAGTGCTTATGAATATGATTTGAGCATTTGATTAAACCCACGCTCACTTGGATCACTCCATGAATTGTATTACGAGTAATTGGTGAGACGATAACATCTTATATTCTTGAAACCGAGATGTGTGAGTTGTATCTTGCTAATCGGTTGCACATTGATAATATGAAAACGCACTAGTAACTTGGTGTTATAAAACATATTGTTGTGTGTGATTTGGTTAGTGAGTGCAAGCAAGCATTGTATCAAAGTTTATCCGTTCCTTTTATCCAAAGAAGGATAAAACTGATATCTTTTGGGCCCCTCGATGGTTTAGTGATGACAAATGTAAATGCTCGGCCGGGCTAGGGCTAATTTGATTTGTTCAATTAGTCAGTCGTCATAAATAGGAAATCGAGAAATAGTACAAAGAGAATGATTAGAAATCATGTCTTACGATACCTAGAATGGAGGAATATATGATCCTTTATCTAAGGAAACACGTATCTGATAGGATCAGAGTTGACAGCAGCTTTGGAAAGCTACGATTGCAGATCAGGATCTGAAGTCATACGCATAATAGTTATTAGACTTATCCAAGTAGGAGACTGTTGGATTAGTGTCTAAGTCCATAACTATTTTGGTATGTACTTGACCCGATGGTGCATGGTCTTTTTGGGTTATTATGATTTATTAATATGTTATAAGAATAATATATTAAAGGAGAAATCATATTTGTTTAATTAATATTGGTCAATAATTAATTAGGAATTAATTTTGTGATCAAGTGTAATTAATTAAACTAGAGGGGCTGAATTGTAATTATGTGATAGTTACAAAATATGGTAATGGTTATCCTAAAATGGGTTGAACGAATTCAAGGAGATAAGGATCCTTGAAATCGTCCAAAGGATAAAGGATAAGGGTTTTCAAGGCTTATCTTATGGTTGCTTTGTGGATAAGCAACTAGATAAGGATAATGACTGAAATCCTATCTCTACACCTATATAAAGACCCTAAGGCCTTAGAATTCGTGTACTTGTTCCCAAGAAGTCCTAAGGATGAATTCTAACCTCTCTCCTCTCTCTTTATACCTTCTCCATTTGCTCTTGGTGTTTGTAATCCATTAGAGGAGTGACACTTGTGACTCTAAGCATTCCAAAGTCAATTCAAGGTGGAATTAGGATTGTTATTGCTATATAACAATCAAGGTATGTTCTTGAACCCATTCATATGTTAATATCGATTTCATATACTAGAATTAGGGTTTATAGTCTTGGATTCAAAGCATGTACAATAGAGAAACCTAGATCCAAGCATTAGGGTTTGTATGAGCACATAGGATGTCATATGACCAAAAACCCATCAGAAGTTTCCTGAGTCTTCAGGCATGCTGGATTGTCCTTTGGAAGTAAAGATTGCTGATGATCGATCGGTGCGAGCATTGATGGTATTTCGGGATTGCGTATTACGTTTGTTCGAGGAGCGCTACTTGGTGGATTTGGTTCCCATTCCGTTGCGTGGGAAGAAGGTGATCATAGGCATGGACTGGTTGAGCCCTAATGGGGCGGTGATAGATTGCGCGCAGCAACTAGTGCGAGTCAGGACCCCAGGTGGGGGAGAGTTAGTGATCCACGGCGAGAGGCCATAGCGCGGACCCGCTGTATGTTCAGCAGCGAGGGCTAGACGTTACCTTCAGCAGGGATGCGCAGGATATGTCGCGTACGTGATGGATACCCGGGAGGCGGGTAATGCGACCGTGAGCGAGGTTCCAATGGTGCAAGATTTCGCAGATGTTTTCCCAGAGGAGCTTCCTGGGATACTTCCTGAGCAACAGGTGGAGTTCAGAATTGACCTCGTTACTAGTGCGACCCCGATAGCCAAGGAACCATATCGGCTTGCTCCTCCCGAGATGCAGGAATTGTCTACGTAGCTGCAGGAGCTGCTAGACAAGGGATTCATTAGACCGAGCAGTTCACCCTGGGGAGCCCCGATTCTATTTGTGAAGAAGAAGGACGGGTCACACCGGATGTGTATAGACTATTGGGAGTTGAATAAGGTAACGGTGAAGAACCGTTACCCATTCCCGAGGATTGATGATCTCTTTGATCAGCTCTAGGGAGCATCTTGGTTCTCCAAGATTGATTTGCATTCGGGTTATCATCAGATGAGGGTCAGGGAAGAGGATACGCAGAAGACCACTTTTCGGACGCGCTATGGCCACTATGAGTTCGTGGTGATGCCGTTTGGGCTCACCAATGCTCCTGCCGTGTTCATGGACCTCATGAACCGCGTATGCAGACCGATGTTGGATCGGTCTGTGATAGTCTTTATCGATGACATCTTGGTTTTTTCCAAGACACAGGAGGAGCATGAGGAGCATCTGAGAGAGGTTTTGGAGACCCTGAGGAGGGAGAGCTTGTATGCCAAGTTCTCCAAGTGTGAGTTTTGGATGCGCGAGGTGCAATTTCTCGGACACCTTGTCAACCAGAACGGGATTCTGGTCGATCTGGCCAAGGTCGAGGCCGTGATGAGATGGGAGGTTCCGAAGTCTCCATCTGAGATTCGGAGTTTCCTAGGATTGGCAGGCTATTATCGAAGGTTCATTCAGGATTTCTCCAAGATAGTTGTACCCCTGACTCGGTTGACGAAGAAAGTCGTGGTCTTTTGGTGGGGACCCGAGCAGCAAGCAGCATTTGAGACGCTGAGACAGAGATTGTGCGAGGCGCCGATCTTAGCCTTGCCAAAGGGCGTAGAGGATTTTGTGGTTTATTGTGACGCGTCTATTTCAGGGTTGGGCGCGGTATTGATGCAGATAGGGCATGTCATTGCCTACGCTTCGAGGCAGCTCAAGCCTCACGAGGCGAACTACCCGACGCATGATTTGGAGTTGGGGGCGGTGGTTTTCGCCCTCAAGATTTGGCGGCATTACCTCTAGGGGTTTGGTGTACCATTTTCACGGACCACAAGAGTTTGAGGTACCTCATGGATTAGCCCAATCTGAACATGAGGCAGCGTCGATGGTTGGACGTGGTGAAGGATTATGATTGTGAGATCCTTTACCACCCGGGAAAGGCCAACATGGTGGCCGATACGCTTAGCCGCAAGGCGGCGCCGATCAGGGATATTTGCATGAGGATGACTGTGGTGACTCCCCTGTTGGAGCAGATTCGGGAGGCTCAACAGGAGGCTATCAAGGAGGAACATCGGAAGATCGAACGTGTGGTGGGTCAAGTTTCCTCCTTCGATTATGATAGTCGAGGACTATTAACACTACACCGCAGGGTGTGGATACCGTATCACGGAGGCGTGCGTTAGATCTTGATGGAGGAGGCGCACAAGTCCCGATTCTCTATTCATCCCGGGGCGACAAAGATGTATAGGGATCTTCGACTAGATTATTGGTGGCCCTGCATGAAACGGGATGTGGCATGGTACGTCGAGCGGTGCTTGACCTGCAGGAAGGTCAAGGCCGAACATCAGAGACCGCATGGGAAGATGCAGCCATTGGACATCCCGTTGTGGAAATGGGAAGACATCACGATGGATTTTATCACAAAGCTTCCCAGGACTACACGCGGAGTAGATTCGATTTGGGTCATCGTGGATCGATTGACCAAGAGCGCCCATTTTATTCCGATCCAGGAGAGCATCTCGGCCGAGAAGTTGGCCGATATCTACATCAGGGAGATAGTAGCGCGGCACGGGGTGCCAGTGTCAGTGATATCAGACCGAGATGTGCGATTCACTTCCAGATTTTGGAAGAAGTTTCATGACGAGTTGGGCACTCGTTTGCATTTTAGCACCGCCTTTCACCCGCAGATGGATGGTCAGAGCGAGCGGACCATCCAGACTTTGGAGGATATGTTACGGGCATGCGTGTTAGATTTCGGTGGTAGCTGGGATACCTACCTTCCCTTGGCTGAGTTCTCATACAACAACAGCTACCACGCGAGTATCGACCGTCCCCCATTCGAGATGTTGTACAGATGGAGGTGCAGGACCCCGATATGCTAGGGTGAAGTTGGCCAGAGGGTCATGGGGAGCACCGATGTGGTGCTCGAGACGACCGAGAGGATCCAGCAGGTTCGGAGCAGGCTTCATACTGCTCAGAGTCGACAGAAAAGTTACGCTGACAAGCGTCGATCCGACTTGGAGTTCCAAGTCGGGGATATGTTCTCCTGAAGGTGTCGCCTTGGAAGGCGTCATTCGATTCAGGAAGCGGGGAAAATTGGGCCCGAGATTTATCGGACCGTTCAGGTTTGTAGCCCGGGTGGGCAAGGTGGCGTATAGGTTGGATCTGCCGGACGAGCTCAACCAGATCCACAACACTTTCCATGTCTCTCAGCTGCGGAAGTGCTTAGTGGATGATTCAGCAGTAGTGCCGTTGGAAGATATTCAAGTTGATGACAGCCTGAATTACATTGAGCACCCAGTTGCAATCCTCGACAGGAAGTCGAAGGATTTGAGAAACAAAAGGGTGGAGTTAGTGAAGGTGCAATGGCAGCACCACAAGGGTTCAGAGTGGACTTGGGAGCCGGTGGATGAGATGATGGAGCACTAACCCGACCTGTTCCCGGATTGAGCAGCAGACTTCGAGGACGAAGTCTAAAATAAGTGGGGGAGATTTGTAGCACCTGGTTTCTGGTATGTAAATCTTAATTGAGTATTTTCCTTTTTAAGCCTTGGACTCGGCGAATCATAGGTCTGACTCGCCGAGTAGGGGCGGGACCCCGGGACGCGTTTAAGTTGGCGACTCGGCGAGTCCAAATCCAGGACTCGGTGAGTCACCGTTGTTGGATGAAACCCTAAGTTTCTGGGGTTTGCACCCTATTTAATCCCCCTTTCCGCCCCAGGCCAGCCCCCATTCACCCCCTAGAGCTCCCAACCCTCGTTTAAGCTTGTTCTTTGAAGAGTTGAAGCAATTGTTGTGTGTTCTTGAAGGTTTTCAAGAAAAAGGGAAGTAGATCCAGAAAAAGGGAAGCCATCCAAGCACCATTGTGTTCTCTCAACAGTTCCTGTGAGGTATATCCCATTTTCCCCATGTTTCTATGCTTAAGGCTTCATTTAAGACATTCTTGGCTCATTTCCAAGCTTGTATGTGCATGATAATTCGAAATAAGTTGATTGGTCTCTAGATTCAAGCATAGTTGAGCTCCAGGAGCTCAGATCCACTACCTTTATGAACCCATATTGCATATAAACCTTAGATCTACTCTTTTGGTGCATTTTGAACCCTAAAAACCCCATAGATGGATATCTACACGTAAAATTGGAAACTTTACGTGTTATTCATGCTCTAGGATCCCAGATCTACGAATGACAAGGATTGGATTCGAGCAAAATCGCATTTTTAGCTCTTGCATGGAGCGGACTCGGCGAGTCGCTCATCTGACTCGGCGAGTCCAGTGGCAAGTCTCCGGGTTTGTCCCCTTTTTGTTATGTCGAGTCGTGTGGTGAGTCCAGGAGGGACTCGGTGAGTTGGAAGCCAAAACTCACCCATAGTGGAACTCGGCGAGTCGATGCCCAGACTCGGCGAGTTCAAGGCAATCTCCTTAGATCAAGATCAGACTCGGCGAGTTGTTCATACAACTCGGCGAGTCACAGTATAACTTGTTCATGGGATGAAGATGAACTCGGCGAGTGGGATGAAGCACTTGAACATCAGTTTGGAAGGAGAACTCGTCGAGTAGACGCCTAACTCGACGAGTAAAAATAGAATTCAGGTCAGTCGTTTGGACATGGACTCGGCGAGTTAGCGAGCCAACTCGGCGAGTCGGGTCAACTGGAAGTTGACTCTGACTTTGACTTAGGGCATGATTAGCGGTAAAATGGTCATTTTACCCAAAGGTCAGTTAGCAGTTTTTGACTAAGTGATTGGTGGGAATACAGTCGGAGGATTTCTGGAACAGCAGTAGCAGCAGTCAGACTATTCCCACGAAGATCAGCAGCTACTCTGAGGTGAGTTACCTTCCAGTAGCGGTGGGTCTAAGGCCACAACGCACATGTATATATCATGTAAGATTCACATGTGATTATATAATGTGATATTCACATGTGATTGTATGTTTTAAGATTTAAATGTGAAATTCACAAGAAAATTTTAAAAAATAATTAACGAAGAACACTTACACAAAATGCATGTGTGCATATAGATGCAATTCATATGTGATTCACTTGTGATTTACATGTGAATCACATGTAATTCACTTGTGATTTACATGTGAATCATATATAATTGATATGTGATTCACCTGTGAATTACATGTGATTAATATGTGATTTACATGTGAATCACATATAATTCATATGTGATTAATTTGTGAATCACATATAATTCATAGGTAATTCACTTGTAATTTACATGTGAATCACAAATTAATCAAATGTGAATTACATGTGAATCACATGTAATTCATATGTGACATGTAATTACATGTTATTTACATGTGAATCACATGTAATTCATATGTGATTCACTTGTGATTTACATGTGAATCACATGTAATTCATATTTACATGTAAATCACAAGTGAGTCATATGTGAATTACATGTGATTAAAATGTGAGTCACATGTGAATCATATGTGAATTACATGTAATTTACATTTGAATCACATGTAACTCATATGTGATTCACTTGTGATTTACATCACATATAAATTACATGTGAATCACATGAAATTTATATGTGATTCACTTGTGATTTACATGTGAATCATATGTAAATTACATGTGATTTACATGCGAATCACATGTAATTCATATGTAAAGTTTGCAACCAAAATACTTCAATGAAATTATATTTTCATTTATATATGATACTAATGGATTAGTTTATTGGTCACCGAATCAAAAATCAATGATGGAACAGAAAATATCCCAAAGACTAATTAAAATATATCTCTTTCCTCAATGTAAAATGACCAAAATCCAAACGAAAATGATTGTTATACTTTGATGAGGCATTTAATCTTATAGGAATTTTAATTTTTGGAGCATCAAGGTCAATATCAAGAGCAAATCTTCAAATGCAAGAAGAAATACAGGAAATTAGCAAACTTTTATTTTGTAATAGTTTTATCAAAGAGCAAGATATTAGTTTCTCATATATATAGTTGAATTTAGTAAAATTCATCCAACTATACCTGCAAAGTAGTTGCTGTTTCATAAGCAACTTTAGGGCTAACAAAATTGTTACTCTTCATAAATTCCAGAAAATGGAAGGAATTACATTCATTCAAGAATCGTCCATTCAAATGGAATGATACATTTTGCAAGAAGAAATACAGGAAATTAGTAATTTTTTTTTTTTGTTTTGTAATAGTTTTATCAAAGAGCAAGATATTAGTTTTTCATATATATATATATATATATATATATATATATATATATATATATATATATATATATATAGTTAAATTTATTAAAATCCATCTAACTATACCTGCAAAGCAGTTGTTGTTTCATAAGCAACTTTAGGGCTAACGAAATTGTTCCTCTTCATAAATTCCATAAAATGGAAGGAATTACATTCATTCAGGAATCGTCCATTCCAATGGAATGATACATTCCATTCCTTCTCCATCATACCAAGGTTGAGCTCTTTCAGGGTTACATAGATCTTACATGACATTTTCCTTACAATCTTCGTGATCATGTAGTATACACCCAAACAAGACCCTACTGCAACCATTGCTAAATGGGTGTCTTTCGTGCTCTGAAACAGATAACACAAGCCTCAGATATAAGCAAGTAAAACATAGAATTCATTAAATCATGAACCACTTTTGGAAATATTTCCCTAATTTGGCATTGTAGCATCATCTTTAGTGATTAGCTGGTCAGCAAAATCTTGCCAATCATTTGGTTTGGAAATATCCTGAAGTGGCAGGTCACAAGAACCATAGTTAATGGGATGAAATTACTAATGCAGAAGCACAATTAACAAAAGTAAAGGGTGAAAACATTCTTTGAAGCATTTCAACAAACACGTTGTGTGCTAAAAACAAAAAAAAGATATTTTCCAACTCTGAGCAGTTGAAAATCCATCAAGTGGACTTACTATACATAGAAAGCAAAGGCAGTAGGTCAGATCGAAGCCAACACGATTGAATCAAAAAAACCAGAAATCGATATTGATATGCAGGCATTTACCAAATCAGATCGGTGTAGGAGAATCATATCTGGTGATGAAGGCGCAACGACAGAGGAAGAAGAGAGATCTTGATTGTAGTGGAGTAGTCCAATGATGATAGAGAAACAAGGGAGAACGGATGTGCAATAATGGCAGACAAACCGATTCAAAATCAAAGCATCTTTAGTGGAGTTCTTTTATTTATTTATTTATTTATTTATGAACAACGTGAGATCAAGGAGTGTGGCAGTCGACAGAGGTAAAGGTGGCCGGTGAAGGGAGGAGGGAGGCGATCGATTCCGAATGATTGAGGATGTTGGAGGCTATTTGACGGAGTTGAGTCATCGGAGGATGGATCATACGTTTGAGCAAGAGAGGAAAGCGAGGAGGAGAGAGAGAGAGATGGAAATTTATTTTATTAGATATTAGATTTAAGAAATCATTTAATTATACTTTTATTCCTATAATACCCCTGATTGAATTAATTAAGATACCCCTCCTTCTTTTGTCTACCTATTTACAAAAACCCCATCTTGCATCTCGACTCTTCCTTTTTTTTTTTATCCAACGTTCCACCTTTAGTTCTCGGAAAACTTTGAGTTCTCAAATGATCATTCCTATATATATATATATATATATATATATATATGTGTGTGTGTGTGTGTGTGTGTGTGTATATATATATATATATATATATATATATATATATATATATATATATATGGTTATGATTAAATGTGAATCACAAATATAGTGTGAATGTGTGACTAAATTATAACCATTAGATTGAAAAAAGTGAAAGGATGTTATCATAAGGTACATGGTATTAACATAGAGTATAATTTACTATATAACAACACTTAATTACTTATAAATGAATTTTATTATGAGAGAGAAATGAGAAATATATGTATCTTGGGCAACAAAACCAAATAAATTTATAATAATCAAATTTTAAAAATACATATTAAAATTTTTATACATTTGAGAATTCAATTCCATTTTGATCATTATAATTCTTAGACGATATGTTTTTATTGGAGATTGCTTTGAATATTACAAAGAATATAAATCAAATTTCATTCTTATCATTTTAATTCTTGAATAATAAGTTTTTATTGGAAATTGTTTTGAACGTTTCTGAAATATGATTCTATTTCAATTCTTATCCTTCTCATTCTTAAAGAATATTTCATAAATTACAAGTTCATATATAATATTTTTTAAGAATAATAGTTACACTCTTGAAAAAATAAAATACATTCTTAAAGAATAAGAAATTATA
This sequence comes from Lactuca saligna, assembly GCF_052625555.1. Taxonomy (NCBI): domain Eukaryota; kingdom Viridiplantae; phylum Streptophyta; class Magnoliopsida; order Asterales; family Asteraceae; genus Lactuca; species Lactuca saligna. The sequence goes on along the minus strand of NC_136420.1, from coordinate 62,625,039 downwards.
TACACTTAGATAACTAACATTCTGGCAGAATAATATAACATTTTTGAAAAAATAAAATACATTCTTTAAGAATAATACATGAAAGAAATAAAATAAATTCTTAAGGAATAATATAACATTCCTCAAACAAACATGCACATGATGTATTGTTCTTGCACTAACATCAAGTGGGATTTTTGATCACTTAGGTGGTACAGGTTCATAACTTGTTTGTAGAAAACATCATTTTTTTTAATCCTGCAACAACAATGTAGCATATTTAATTGGTATAAAACGTCATACAAAATTCATATCGGCAAAGTAGTAAGCCTAAGTAATAAGTTTTATATAATATTTGAAGAATACACAAACTTCTATACTACATTACTTAAAAATTTATTTCTAATATATACTACATTCTTTGTATAATATGCAAAAAAAAAAAAAACTACATTCTTTAAGAATATGTATTTCAAAAGGCTAAATTGAAATACGAAAACCTTACATTCTTCTCTATTGTTCATCATTTTTTATCACCTTTATTCATCTTTAACCAACCAACACTGCCTGCAACTTTATTGAAATCATCAAGGACAAAAACAAAATGTTCGTACTATACTTCTACATTCTTAAATAATACATGAAGATGCTTACCAATGTTATCATATTTGTAACAAACAATATCATAGTAATTTTTAGAGAACATGTCCAAAATAAGTTTCATAGTACATTAATCCATGTTAATTCTTATTTAATAAGTTTGACATAACACTAATTTCTTAAGAATATTAGTAAATTCTGGTACTCCTATACCCCTAGTATGAAATTAAGATCATAACCAAAATGATTAAGAAAACTGTATTTTTAATTAGATAAGTACTATAACTCATTCCTTACAAACATTAGAGATTATAATTAACCTCAAATATATCATTACTTTATTTAATCATTATGATGTAATTATAAGCTTGCCTAGAGTGCTTGGAATAAATCCATTTTTGTAAATCTTTAGCTATAGTCATCAAAACTATATAAAATTGCATCTGTCAATAATTAATAGTTGTAAAAAGCACATGAATACCTGGAAAAAAAAATATGCCATCTTCAAGCAACAAAATCATGGATAAAACCACTTGGAGAATCAAAATTGGTTAGACCATAGCATAAAAACTACAATTAAATATATCTTGAAGCAAGTGGATACATAGTATGTATTTTTATACCTAATTTTGTTGATCAATCTCAATGGGCATTTCAACTAACACCTTATATGCTTCTAAATCAAATGCTAACTATAAAATCAAAAAACCAATAAAATATTTCCATCACACAAACAAAATAATCAATGACACATGAGAACTAATAGTATATAATAACAATCACAGTTGTTCATGAAAATAAAAATAATAATCTAATATACTGAAAAGAGATGGCAGTCGATTTCGGGAAGAAAAGTAGCAAAAACACGAAGAATTAAAAGAGAAAATCATCAACTTACATTGAAAATGGTTAAGAACGACAGATGTTGTGCAAATAATCAAGGAAGATATCAATCGTTTGTTCTTTGGGGACCAGCAAAACACAATATGAAATCTGGTTCAACAACACCATAAAATTTCAAAACCTATACTAAAGACATCCAATCGTATTTTGATAAGCTGCTCTTGGTGAACTGTTTTAACTTCTAGATGATCGGAAAAATTAGTGTTTTGGGTCGGATGATGGTTGATGTATTGTTACAGGTTATGAAACTGATATTCCAATTTTATAGGAATGTTAATTAATATATTTGTCTTACCATATTTATGTATAGTTATTATTGCTATTATAACTTATCAAATGATTGGTTTAGAAATGATTATACATTCACACAATACTTAATGTGTATATATGATCATAACTCTTTCTCTCTCTCTCTCTATATATATATATATATATATATATATATATATATATATATATATATATAGAGAGAGAGAGAGAGAGAGAGAAAGAGAGGTAGGTTCAATTGAGAAAATAAAAAAAGGTTGAGAATGGGAGAATCATTCTCAGCCACTCATTTAATTAGTCTCTAAACATAAAGGACACGGTGACAAACTTGTAAATATGATATAATAACCTTTAATCACAAATACGAACAGTTGAAATTCATTCGTTTTTTTGCTCTTTCAATCCAACCTTCAATTATGTTTGAATACGAACATATCTTCAATATCTACGATTAATTATACTCCCAACATCATTAGAACAACATCATCAACAATCAACAAAAAATTCAATTCGTATCATTCATTCAACATCGTTCATCAAATAAAACATCGAAATTAAGGTTAGAAAAAGATCAAATCATTTTTTGTTTGAAATTTTCATATATTTCTCCACCAATCTACTATTTTGTAAGATTTAAGTAGTCAAAGTATCATATTTATCACATTTTTCAAAAAGTTAAGTTGTATGCATTCCAACTGTTTGATGAAATGTATAAACTAAATTACCACGTCATATTCACATATGAATATGTTTTCTCACATGAATCAATATGTGATTATTAAAACACAAAACAAATATGCAAGTCTGTATGTTATTCATATGTGAATAACATATAAAAATTATATATATTTCTGACAACACATTGTAATATTCATATATGAATATACCGTGCAAGATTCACATATGAATATACCAACTATTATTCATAAGTGAATATACGATCTAATATTCACAAGTGAATATACTATGTACTATTCTCATGTGATATACCATGTAATACTATATAATATTCACATATGAAAATATCATATAATATTTATAAGTGAATATACCATCTAACATTAACAAGTGAATATACTATGTAATATTCACAAGTGAATGCATGGTCTAATATATAAATATGAGTATACTATGTTTAGTATATGCTATATTCATATATGAATGATTCTTAAATTGTAAAAAAATTAATCATAGTTTTTATTCATAAGTGAATAACGAATGTACTGTAGTAAAAACCAGGTTCATTTTTATTCACTTATGAATAACGATAGCTGAAAATATAAAAAAAAATAATTTTTTTATTTTATCTTAAAACTATATCAATATGAATGTCAATTTGTAGAGAATAAAAAATTATTAATTTTGGTATATTTAAAATCATTTTCGATAAAAATAGCTTTTTAAAAATTAAAAAAAAAACCGAAAAAACTATGTTTTTGTATATATTAAAGTAATGCTTAGCATAGTTTAAGGAAACATGTTTTGTTGGAAAACATATGTGCATTCTTTTCAATTTCCGCAGGTACTTAGAGATTTTTACGGCAAAAATAAATGATTGGTTGAAAATGATTCCTCTATTCTTAACATTTTTCTTTTTATCAATTGAACCCCCCTCTCTCTCTTTCTCTCTCATATATATATATATATATATATATATATATATATATATATATATATATATATATATATATATATATATATATATATATATATATATAATTGGGTTTTCACATGGTTAGAGCCACCAAACTTAATTTATAAGTGATACATCTTGGCTGGCTTCTATTATTGTGTTTGTAACATTTATAGTGAGTGGTGGTGTTTTTATGGAAATATTTTACTCGAAAAAGTGCTTTATACGGGAAAAGTAATGTTCGCAAGCGTGTAAGATAAATAAAAATGATAGGAATTATTTGCCAATTCAAGATCCTTCTAAAATATATATAAGATAATAAAAATGATAGGAATTATTTGTCAATTCACGATCCTTCTAAAATATATATAAAAAATTGTTTAGGTCGTAAAAATCGTTCCACAGATCGGGTTAAATGAGAATTATTCTTGACTCTAAATTATTAATACATTATTCGAAATTCTAATATTTCATAAGAAATTAAGTATTTAAAAATTTCAAATTTTAAAAATCTTGGTATAATATTTTAAAAATTAAAAACTTAAAAAGTTCAAAATTTAAAATTTTGATGTAATATTTGAAAATTAAAAAATTTGAATTTTTTAAATATTTTCCGACTATGATCCTTGAGGACATTCAAAGACCACCAAGTCCCAGTTTGACAGATTTTGATTAATTTCCACCGAACATCATAATTGTAATCGGTTCAAAGTCGTTAATCGATTAATTGGCCCCTAATTCCGATTTACAACCCTGAAAAATCCTAAAAGATAAAAATGGAGGAATCCATCTCTCAAACCCACTTTGGATCTGTCACTACTGGTAAACAGATGTGTGACTATAAATGATAAAAAATTAATATAGCCTTGTAAACGTGAAGACATATAGACTAACAACTGCGTTTGAGTTTGTGTTGCGTCGTTTGAATTATTTAAGGTAGCCTCATGCATCGAGTTTGGCTCAAGTCATATTTGGGGTCGTCGTGTGCTTGAATATCAATCTAATACTAATTTCTTTAAATTATATTCGAAATTTTGTTTTACTGAAAAGTTAAATAAATCTGTTATTTGTCAAAATGTATATTTATCTTTTCTCCCGTGACTAATTGCATATGATTTGATTATTGCAACCGTGACTTATTCCATGTGATCTATATTATTTCGGTTATTGATATTAATTGTTAATCTAATAGCTAGTTTGACTATTATTAGTTTGTTTATTGGATTAGGTTATCAATAATATAATTTACGAAAGGGAAATTAAGTAATTTAACTATTTTTAATGTGAATTTCAAAAAATAACCATTTTTTTTTTCAAAAACAGCCACTCAAAACGAGACATTTCAGATCAATAAAAAATATTTTTTTGACTAACTACGGAATAACGTTTTGTATTCCGGATTAAAACTCCGGAATATGAACAGTACTCTGAAATGCCTAATTGCAGATTATTGTTCATATTTCATACTAAAATTTTGGATTTAGGGAAAAAAAACTCCGGAGTTTCAAGATAAAAATTTCATTTTTTTTCTTAATTTAACAAAAAATTAGATAAACATAATAATATGAACTATATACAATATGAATGCATAAAATTAGACACTTTTTGAAAAACAAAGACATTAAACATTACAAAATGTAGCATCGGAAATCCAGAAAAAAAATTCAAAAAAAAAAAATTCAAAAAAAAAAAAAAAACAAAAAAATGAACAGGACTCAAAAGTTAAACATTCCGAACAAGTGGTTATTTTTGAAAAACTGAAAAAATATAGTGATTTTCTATGAAAACCTCCTTTATAATGATTAGTTTACTCAATTTCTTTTTATGATAACTATAGTATTAACTTTAATAGCAAAGATCAAACTTAATTTTAAAAAATACCAATCAATATATGTCAGATAATCGTTCAAGATGAATTTATGTATTTGGCAAAACAATAGGGTGACTGGAGGGAGTGGTGCCAAGTTTGTCTCGGTCCATAGAGGCATCATTTAGAATTTGTCGGTCTCATTTAAATTTTTTCCATTTACATGGCATAGGTTGTTATATTTATCTTGCTATTTTTTTTAAATTAATCAATTTAAAAAAAATAAACATTTCAAACATACTATTTAAATTAAAAAATTTCATTAAACAAGAAAATTAAATTACAACAAAAAAAAAATTCAAATTACGAAGCATAGAAATTTAAATAATGAAACCACAACCCTAAAATAATGAAACCTAAATGTTGTATTTTTTTACGACCACTTCTTTTTCTTTTATCATCATTTCTTTTTCACGTCTGGGAAGAACGCTAATGTCTCTCGTTAAGATCGTCATAACATGGTTTGTAACGTCCCAAAAATAAGACCCAAAATTTTCATTTTTAATTTAAATAAAACATCATTTCAAAACATTGTCATACAACCCAAATAGACCAAATTATGTGACTACATATCATCTCAGAGTAAATCTCAAAATGTGAAAAAAGGTGGTGTGCTTATGTAATCATCCTGGTTTCTTCCCATTTGATCCTGAAGTACCTGAAACATAAACTAAAAACCGCTAGTCCAAAACTTAGTGAGTTCCCCGAAATACCACATACTATACATCAAGAGAAATTAAATTGATTCCTACTTTTTATGCCTACAAATGTTCCTACCCAATAAAATTGTGACAAGTGTCATCATTCCATATTTATTTAACTAACTCATTAAGGTTATATTAGGAATATATCAAATACAATTAAATTGAATGATGATTTATCATAACTTTAGTGGGTAGGAATAATTGTAGGTATAAAAGGTAGGATGTAATTTAATTTCTCATACATAAATAAGAACATACTGGGCCCCCGCCCCATATTGGGCCTCTCCCGACATCGAGTCCCACTCGGCGTCGGGCCCCGCCTAACATCGAGCCCCGCTCGGATTCCAAATTTGTCATTAATTAGGCATCGCCTGACATCAGGTCCCGCCCGACACACATATAAACATATGAACATATAATCATGCTAACACATAAGATAATAACAAAGCAATATCATACAACACAGTTATGGTGCCTCGCCAAGCATTGAGCCCCACTCAGTATACATACCAACACATAACACGTGCAAAAGTCACACATACTTCTAGCATTCTAACATAATAATCATGGGCCGACATTGGTTTCCTTCGACCTACTAAACCCAGTGAGGAAAATCACCTCATACTACTGAATCTCACAGACAAATCTCTAACTGTTGGCCCGCTATAATCACAAAATAACATCTAATTAATAATTGGATCCCGACTCACACCATGAGTCCAAACTAGGGTAAAAGACCTTTTACCCTTTCCCTAACTTGGCCCAAGGCCAAGGCTCAAACCAACTGCCCAAAAGGCCTAAATTCCAAAATCATCACCCAAGGCCCACATATGGCCCAATTTTACAAATTGGGCCCAAATCCCTTGATGGGCCTTCAATCAAAAGAGTCCAATAAAAGAGAATAAGCCCAAAAGTAGAATTTTGATGGCACAACAAGGCTCAAGAATACTAAGGTCCAACATGGGCCCAATACTAAAAAACCCAAAATTCTAAAGCTCACCATTGAGTATGTAGGGCGTACTCAGCTCGTACGCTTAGTGTACTCGCTCTAGGGCTTGTATGTGCAGCGTACCATCTTGTACGCCCAACGTACCCCTAGTTTGGCTAATTTCCAACATTAAGCTCTTATTTGATTAAGACTTCAACCCAACACCCAGATTGACTTCCTTAAGGTGGTTTTTCACGTCAAAATTGGCAACTTTACGTGCATGCATGGCGTAATGGGGATCTATAGCTCAAAAGAACTTAATAAAGAGTCTTAACTCATGTAAGAGTCCATAAACACCCCGAAGCTTGTATTTTTATGGACAAAGGGACCAAAAGAACCCTAGATTTACCATCAGTCACTTCTGGAGTGAATCAAGAGGCTCAACAATCATTCCATGGACTCAAAAAGAACAAAATGGTACCAAAACTAGATCTAACATCATAGATTAAGAAGATGGGAGCTTTTTACCTCACAAGAATAACAAAGGATGAACTAATCCCATATCTCCAAACTCCAAGCACAACTCCAAATGGTTCACTTCTTATTCTCCTTCACCAAGCACCAACAAACACACTTTATGGCTCAAAACTCTCAAGAACTCACTGGGGTTTTGATTTCTGGACAAGAGGGGATGGAGTTTGTCAGAACATGACCAAATGAGGCTATGACAAGGCTTAAATTGGGTGCAATACCCTAAAAGTTAGGGTTTCATTAACCACATGTACGCCATGCGTACATAATGTACGCCCAACGTACGTGGTCCAAAGGCATGATCATCCTCGAGATAGTACGCTAAGTGTACGCCCCACGTACTAGCTTGAAGGCCAAAAAGAAAGGAATTTTCACTTAGGGTTTAGAAGAGACATACCCGAAAATGAATGTTACAATTCTCCCCGCTTGAATCAGACTTCGTCCCTCATCTCATCTTCCGACTCCCATGTCCATTTCGAACCCTTTGGATGCTGCCATTGCACCTTTACCAACCCAACAACCTTGTTCCATAAGGCTTTTGTCTTCCGATCAAGAATCCCCACCGGTCTCTCAATATAATTCAGGGGTTCATCCACCTGAATATTATCCAATGGTATCACTGCTGAATCATCAACTAAGCACTTCCGCAACTGAGAGACCTGGAACGTGCTATTAATATGGATGAGCTCATCTAAAAGATCCAAGCGGTATGCTACCCGGGCCAAAACCCTGAAAGGAACGATATATCGGGGGGCCCATCTTGCTCCTCTTTCTGAATTGGATGATACCTTTCCAAGGTGACACCTTCAGAAGAACCATATCCCCACTTAGAACTCTAGATCTGACCGGCGTCTGTCAATATTGATGGGTTTTGAGCACTATAACATCCCTATGGTGGACATACAACCCTAATGCTTTGGATCTAAGTTTTGTTAAGTTATACATGAAATTTCATTTTATCCAAAGCATATACCCTAGCTAGCATGCAATTGGAGATATACAACATAAAAACTAGTTAGATGAATACCTTTTAGTTGTAGCTTGTAATCATTGGCCTTTCAAGAGCTTAGTACCTCAAGTGTGATACCTCTGATGTGTTACAAACACAAAAGCAAGAGGAGGCTTATGAGAGAGATGTTAGGAAGCACCAAAATCAGCTAGGGTTTCACTATGGAATAGAGTGGTCGATTTTAAGGAGCTAGGGGCTCAATTTATAGTGTGGAATCATTAGGGTTTCATACATAAAACCGTAAAACCTTTGGTATTCCAATGATCCATATGATACGCCCTTTGGACTAACTTCTTCATGGACTATCTCGTAGATTTAGCCCATACCTAATCAAAATGGATCATTAGCCCAAACTATAAATATTATTGATTTACCTAATCAGTCCCTATAAATTTAATCAGTCTCTTTTGATCACTAAATTAATTCCAAATTAATTCTTGATCAATACTAATTAAATAATATGATTTCTCAATTAATATATTATTCTTATAATATATTAATAAATCACAAATAACCTCTTTCTCAAATATCTATCCTATCAAATTGCTCCGGTGAAGGCAACCCAAAAGGACCTTGTTACTATCGGGTCAAGTACATACCAATTATAGTTATGGGCTTAGACACCTAATCCAACAGTCTCCCACTTGGATAAGTCTAATAACTATTCAACAACTCATATATGTTGTTTTAAAGAGCATATGATATTATCGTCCCACAATCACTCGTGATAAATTCCATGAAGTGATTCATGTGAGTGTGGGTTTAATCCAATACCATAATCTTATTTCAGGAGCACTCATGAACGTTGTAGCAAACCTTTACTATGTCTAAACACCATAGACAATATACAATCCATTTCATGACAATCTAGCTTCATAACCTACTTCCATAGTATGATCGACTGTGGATAATTTGAATAATGATATTATTCTGGAAGTCAAAACATGCAAAATGAAACAATAGTAAACAATTGACACAAGATAGTAACTTTATTCATAAATAAAACTCCTTTATTCAATCATCAAATGTTAATTACATTTAAACTATTACAAGTTTTTAACTACCTATCTAATCACTAAAACTAATATCATCTCTTAGGCCAATGCTCTTAGCATGCTGCAAATGCTTAACCCTACTTAGTCCCTTCGTAAGGGGATCTGCTCGGTTATCCTCTGATAATAACCTCTTCACTATGGGGAGTTCCTCTTCCACTCGATGTCTTATGAAGTGATATTATTTGTCAATGTGTTTGGATCTACCATGATGTAACACCGGAATTTAAAAGCCAAATTTTTTTTTTTTTTTTTTTTTTTTTTAAAACATGATTCCATTAATATTTATAAAACAACCCTTTTTGTTTCTCATAAAAACAACCATTTAACTGTTCAACACATTAGTACAAAATCCCCAAGATCAACATGTAAAAATCTCCAAACGTGTGTGTGTACGGATCAAGCCGGCGCCTTCCCGCGGTCGTCACTAGTACCTGAAACAATAACATCAACACTGTAAGCACAAAGCTTAGTGAGTTCCCCAAAATACCACATACAACACATATTAGCCACTCGAGGCTATAACTCTATGGGTCCGTGCACCCAAACTCCTTGAACCCTCAGGTTCTAGCTCTGAATAACATGCACTACATAAATCACATAGAAATCATGCAGTACAACACATAACATACACAGCATACAATTACTCAATCACATAACTCTGGTTACCTACTCAAGGTAAAGTATAGAGAGGAGACTCACCTCGGGTGTGTCTCGGTAACTCGTAACCCTGAAATCACTAAACACTCGACCCGCCGAGCTGAAGTCCACCTCAATACAGTCTCTATGAACGCAAAGACCTCAAAAGTCGCACCTTCTTCAGCCTCCTCTTGCCTTGAACACTTCCTCCTTGCAACAACACACACAAAAGCTCAAGATTGGCCTCTCCTTCCTCACAAACGCTCTAGATCTCTTTAGGGTCTCTCTCTGGGGTTGGGTGTGCACAAAGTCGGCCATAAGGCCCTTTAAATAGGCCACAAACCCGGGGTTTTAGGGTTTCTCAACACAGCGCAGACTCGCCGAGTCCATGCCCTGGACTCGCCGAGTCCAAGCGCGCATCCTTGCTCAAACCCGCGCCTCTACTCGGCGAGTCTGAGCTCTGACTCGCCGAGTCCCTCTCACAAATAACAAAAATTTAAACTTTCAAGATACCTGGTAAAAATCCGGATGTTACAACTCTCCCCCACTAGAACTGGACTTCGCCCCCGAAGTCCTATTCTAGAACAGCTCCGGATGCTGCTCCCGCATCATACTCTCCGGCTCCCAGGTCATCTCTGATCCCTTCCGATGTTGCCACTGAACCAACACCAGAGATACCTCCTTGTTCCTCAAAACCTTGATCTTCCGATCCCTAATAGCCACTGGTCGCTCCGCATAATTCAGGCTCGCATCGACCTGGATATCCTCAAGTGGAACCACTGCCGACTCATCGGCTATACATTTTCTCAACTGCGACACATGAAACGTGTTGTGAATCTGTCCCAACTCCGCTGGCAACTCCAGTCGATAGGCTACCCGACCTACCCTGGCAATCACACGAAACGGGCCTATAAACCGGGGCCCCAATTTGCCCCTCTTCCTGAACCGGATCACCCCTTTCCAAGGGGAGACCTTCAGGAGAACAAAGTCACCGACCTGAAATTCCAGCTCAGATCGACGCCTATCCGCGTAACTCTTCTGTCGACTCTGAGCGGTCAATAATCTCTGCCTGACCAGCTGTATCTGCTCTGTCGTCTGATTCACGATCTCTGTACTGCCCATCACTCTTTGCCCAACCTCTCCCCAACATATGGGAGTCCGACACCTCCTACCATACAGCAGCTCAAAAGGTGGCATACCGATGCTCGAATGATGGCTGTTGTTGTAGGAAAACTCCGCCAGAGGCAAGTACGTGTCCCAACTACCCCCGAAGTCCAAAACACAGGCCCGAAGCATGTCCTCGAGTGTCTGTATCGTCCGCTCACTCTGACCGTCGGTCTGGGGGTGGTATGTGGTACTAAAATGCAGCTTAGTACCCAACTCCTCATGAAATTTCTTCCAAAAACGGGAAGTGAACCGCACATCGCGGTCTGAAACAATCGAGATCGGCACCCCATGCCGAGATACAACCTCCCTCACGTAAATCTCCGCCAACTTCTCCGCCGAAGAACTCTCACTGATGGCAAGAAAGTGAGCGCTCTTGGTCAATCTATCTACGATCACCCAGATCGTATCAAATCCTCTGGCAGTCCTCGGCAATTTGGTGATAAAGTCCATGGTGACCTGTTCCCACTTCCACTCGGGAACCTCCAATGGCTGCAACTTGCCATGCGGTCTCTGGTGTTCGGCCTTTACCCTTCGACAGGTCAAACACCTTTCGACAAACCACGCTACATCCCTCTTCATACAGGGCCACCAATACTCCTTCCTTAGGTCCAAATACATCTTTGTGGCCCCGGGGTGGATCGAAAACTTTGATTTATGAGCCTCTTCCATCAATGTAGCACGTGTACCGCCCACAAACGGTACCCAGATCCTGCCCTGATAAGTCATAAGACCTCGACTATCTGATACAAACTCAGAAACCAGTCCAACAACCCGCTCTTTCTTCTGCATCTCCGGACGCACGGCCTCAGCCTGAGCCCCACGAATGGCATCTAGAACTGGAGCTATCACGGTCAATCTCAAACATACATCTCGCAGGGGAGTGCTCTCCGCCCTGCGGCTCAACGCGTCGGCTACCACATTAGCCTTGCCCGGGTGGTACAAGATCTCGCAATCATAGTCCTTGACCACATCTAACCATCTCCTCTGCCGCATATTTAGGTTAGGCTGATCCATCAAGTACTTCAAACTCTTATGGTCCGTGTAAATCGTACAACGAACCCCATACAAATAGTGCCGCCAAATCTTGAGAGCGAACACCACTGCCCCCAATTCCAAATCGTGTGTGGGGTACCTCGTTTCGTGAGGCTTTAACTGCCTTGAAGCATACGCTATCACATGACCCCTCTGCATCAATACCGCTCCCAGCCCTAGGATCGATGCATCACAGAATACCACAAAACCTTCCATCCCTTCCGGAAGGGCTAATACTGGAGCTTCACACAACCTCTGGCGAAGCGTCTCAAAGGAAGCCTGCTGCTCAGGACCCCATGCAAATGCCACACCCTTCCGGGTCAATCTGGTGAGGGGAACCGCAATCTTGGAGAAATCCTTAATAAATCTCCGATAATACCCTGCCAACCCGAGAAAACTCCGGATCTCAGAAGGTGACCTCGGCGCCTCCCACCTCATCACTGCGTCAACCTTGGCCGGGTCGACTAATATCCCCTTCTGGTTAACGAGATGTCCCAGAAACTGGACCTCCCGTAACCAGAAATCGCATTTGGAGAACTTTGCGAAAAGCTTCTCCGCTCTCAAAACCCCAAGCACCTCCCTCAGATGCTCCTCGTGCTGCTCTCTGGATCTAGAATATACCAGAATATCATCAATGAAAACAATCACCGACCGATCCAACATCGGCCGACATACCCTGTTCATGAGGTCCATGAACACGGCTGGGGCATTGGTGAGTCCAAAAGGCATCACCACAAACTCATAATGCCCATAACGCGTCCTGAATGCTGTCTTCTGGACGTCCTCGTCCCGCACTCTTACCTGATGATAGCCCGACCTCAAATCTATCTTGGAAAACCAAGATGCCCCCTGAAGCTGATCGAATAAATCGTCGATCCTCGGTAGCGGGTAACGATTCTTGACCGTCAACTTATTCAATTCCCGATAATCTATACACATGCGATGCGAGCCATCCTTCTTTTTCACAAACAGGATGGGTGCTCCCCACGGCGAACTACTTGGCCGAATAAACCCCTTCCCCAGCAACTCCTGAAGTTGCGAGGATAATTCCTGCATCTCTGGAGGCGCAAGGCGATACGGCACCTTAGCAATAGGCGCAGCTCCAGGAACCAAATCGATGCCAAACTCTACTTGCCTCATAGGAGGCACACCTGGTAACTCTTCGGGAAATACATCTGGAAACTCCCGCACCACCGGAACTTCATCCACAGAGCTCGGTCTCTCCGAAATCACCCGCGTATCCATCACATACGCTACATAACCCTTACAGCCCTGCTGTAAACACTGCCTTGCTCTAGCAGCCGAGCAAAAGGCCGATCCAGAACGTGTACCCTCGCCGTATACCGAAAGAACTCCCCCACTAGGATCTCGAATAGTCACCAGCTGTCGCTCGCAATCGATAACCGCACCGAAACGGCTCAACCAATCCATACCTACTATAACACAAACATCACCCATCGCAATCGGAATCAGATCGATCGGAAACTCGACCCCGAATATCTCCAATACACATCCCCGGAAAACCTCTGTAGCACAAATCACCCTGTCGGCGGCTATGGAAACCCGCAGAGGCCGACTCAACACTCCACGACTAACACTGATATGCTGACTAAATGCCAAGGATACAAAAGATCGACTCGCACCCGAGTCAAATAACACTAAAGCGGGTATAGAATTCACAAGGAAGGTACCTAAGCATAGCATGATATAAGCATGATATCTCAACACCGAAAATAAATAATGAAAAGGAACATACCAGCCACGACGTCGGGTGCAGCGCGGACCTCTTCCGCAGTCAGCTGGAAGGCTCTCCCCCGAGCCCTCGGTGCCTCGGTCTTCACAGGCCGACTCTCTGTAGTAGCAGCTCTGATGGCGGCGGGAGCAGTCCCCTGAGATGCCCCTCGTAGCAGCGGACACTCCGCCTTCCGGTGTCCAGTCTGATTACAGTGGAAACACACTGCGAATCCCTTGGGGCAGTCCTTGGCCATGTGCCCCTCCTTGCCACATTTGTAGCAAGACCCTGCCCGACAGGCGCCATCGTGACCCTTGCCGCACTTCCCACATGTGCGGCCCTTCTGACTCCCGGGTCTGGGATCAGCGAGCTTGGCCCGCTTGGCTGCCGGCTGGAACTGTGCCGGTCGCCGATCCCTCCCCATAGACTCCGCCTCCTCCCTAGCCTGGGTCTCCAGCTCAATCTCCCTCTTCCGAGCATTTGCCTGAAGCTCGGCAAATGTCCGGTACGAGGAGTTCGCAGCGAACTCCCGAATATCCCGCCTCAAAATACTCAGATAACGGCTCATACGTGCCTGCTCGGAGGACACGTGCTCAGGGCAGAACATCGCCCTCTCCTGGAACATCCTCGTAATCGCTGTAACCGACTCAGTACCCTGCTTGAGGGTCAAAAACTCCTGCGCCAGACGTTCCCTCTCCACCTGAGGAACGTACTCATCCCGGAACATGGAAGTGAACCTCTCCCAGGTCACTGCCGCAAGCTCAGTCGGTGAGAAATGTGCAGACACAAACTTCCACCAGTCCTTCGCTCCCAAGCGAAGCTGGTTCAGTGCGAACCGGACCTTCAAATGCTCAGGGGTCGAGCAAGTGAAGAAGCATCCATCCATATCGGATATCCATCTCATAGCTGCCACCGGGTCCTGCGTACCATCAAACTCTGGTGGCTTGGTGTTGCTGAACTCCCTGAATAACGTCGCATCACCTCCCTGGGGTCTCGCCGCAACAATCGCTGCGGTAGCTGCTGCGACCGCGGCCTCAGAAAGAGCGGCATAGCGCTCATCAAATGTCTCAATCAGGGCGGTCTTAATAGACCCGAACATCTCTGGTATCTCAGCTCTGATGACCGCAGCCACCTCCTCGTGAATGATCTGCCGAATGTCCTCATCACTAGACCCGGCATCCTCCGGCATGTGTCGCGTCCTCACCATGATCAACCTCTGAAATACAACATGCGATAATCAGAATTTACTCGAATACTCTTACATTCAACAATCCTCCCCTCCTTGACTCCTGGCATCCTCAGATTCTTATTTGAACTGTGTACCGCTCCGGTGCTTTCAGTAGTACGGGCCCAATACTACTGTCCACACCGTCTCCGTACACACCCCAAATCGTCCTCTTCGGATCCCAGTCCCCAAGTACTCTATTATACGTAATTCGCTCTGGAACAATTCTCACACACAGCCCTAGCTGCTACTTAATTACTCTCAGCATCTCATAGCAGCTCACCATACCCTAAGCTACGGCATCACAAAACAGGCCACCCTAGTCCTATCAGCAATACCTAGCTCGCTCTAGCATGCAAACACATCATAGTAATAGTTATTTCATAATAAAAGGTATTTTTTTGGGAATTCACCGTTCGGGCGCTGACTGATCGTACACACGTTTCTTCCTGGAAAACCTTTTACTCTTAGTATTTTGAAAATATCTCTTCATTTCCTCAGTTTGAGTTCAAATACCCCCGAAGGTGTACCCGAATCCCTCAAACCAAGGCTCTGATACCAATTTGTAACACCGGAATTTAAAAGCCAAATTTTTTTTTTTTTTTTTTTTTTTTTTTAAAACATGATTCCATTAATATTTATAAAACAACCCTTTTTGTTTCTCATAAAAACAACCATTTAACTGTTCAACACATTAGTACAAAATCCCCAAGATCAACATGTAAAAATCTCCAAACGTGTGTGTGTACGGATCAAGCCGGCGCCTTCCCGCGGTCGTCACTAGTACCTGAAACAATAACATCAACACTGTAAGCACAAAGCTTAGTGAGTTCCCCAAAATACCACATACAACACATATTAGCCACTCGAGGCTATAACTCTATGGGTCCGTGCACCCAAACTCCTTGAACCCTCAGGTTCTAGCTCTGAATAACATGCACTACATAAATCACATAGAAATCATGCAGTACAACACATAACATACACAGCATACAATTACTCAATCACATAACTCTGGTTACCTACTCAAGGTAAAGTATAGAGAGGAGACTCACCTCGGGTGTGTCTCGGTAACTCGTAACCCTGAAATCACTAAACACTCGACCCGCCGAGCTGAAGTCCACCTCAATACAGTCTCTATGAACGCAAAGACCTCAAAAGTCGCACCTTCTTCAGCCTCCTCTTGCCTTGAACACTTCCTCCTTGCAACAACACACACAAAAGCTCAAGATTGGCCTCTCCTTCCTCACAAACGCTCTAGATCTCTTTAGGGTCTCTCTCTGGGGTTGGGTGTGCACAAAGTCGGCCATAAGGCCCTTTAAATAGGCCACAAACCCGGGGTTTTAGGGTTTCTCAACACAGCGCAGACTCGCCGAGTCCATGCCCTGGACTCGCCGAGTCCAAGCGCGCATCCTTGCTCAAACCCGCGCCTCTACTCGGCGAGTCTGAGCTCTGACTCGCCGAGTCCCTCTCACAAATAACAAAAATTTAAACTTTCAAGATACCTGGTAAAAATCCGGATGTTACACATGATCCCTTGGTTCCTTGGTTAAGGCGACTGCACCCTCGTTGTCACAGAAAATCTCCATAGGCTCCTTTACGGATGGTACAACTCCAAGGTCTCCAATGAAGTTCTCTAGCCATATTTCCTTCTCCGATTCTTCGCTTGTTGCTATGTACTCTGATTCGCACGTTGAATCAGCTAAAGTCTCATGTTTGGAATTTTTCCATGTTACTGCTCCATTTAGGGTAAATACCCAGCCCGACTGAGAACGTAAATAATCTGTCAGTCTAAAAGCTGGCGTCACTATACCATGTCACTCTGAATTCATCACTCCCACCGAGGGTAAGAACCTAGTCCTTAGTCCTCCATAGGTACTTAAGAATGTTGTTTACTGCAATCCAGTGTGCTCTACCAGGATTCCCTTGATATTGACTAACTAAGCTCAAAGAAAAAACCACATCAGGATGAGTACATGTCATAGCATACATGATCGAGCCAATGGCAAAAGCATATGGTACTCGACTCATCTCTGCCATCTCGGCATCGGTACTTGGACTCTAAGTCTTACTCAGTTTGGTATTGCTCTGGATAGTCAACTCTCCTTTCTTGGAATTCTCCATGTCGAAACGTTTCAACACATTGTCTAAGTAGGTACTTTGACTAAGTCCTATTAGTCTTTTACTCCTATTTCTCAATATCCTTATCCATAGAATGTAATTAGCTTCCCCGAGGTCCTTCATGGAGAAAAACTTCCCAAGCTAGGACATAACCTCCTGCAAGGTTGGAACATCATTTCCTATGAGAAGTATGATATCCACATACAACACTAGAAAGCTAACTATACCCCCACTAGCCTTGACATATACACAGGACTCATCCTTGCTTCTCAAAAAATCAAACTCATTGACTTTCTCATTGAAACAAAGATTTTGTCTGCGAGATGCTTGCTTTAATCCATAAATGGACTTATCAAGCTTACACACTCTATTAGGGTACTTCTCATCTACAAAACCATCTGGCTGAATCATGTAAACATCTTCAGCCAACTTCCCATTAAGGAAAGCGGTTTTGACATCCATCGGCCATATTTCATAATCATAAAATGCAGATATGGCTAGAATAACCCTTATAGACTTAATTTTTGCTACTGGTGAGAAGGTCTTGTCATAGTTAACTTAATGAGTTTGAGTAAAGCCCTCCACAACCAATCGCTATTTATATGTGTGTACTTTCTCATCCATCTCGGTCTTCTTCTTGAAGATCCACTTGCACCTGACCATCTTACGACCTGGTACATTTTCAACCAAGTTACAAACTTGATTGTCATACATGGAATGAATCGTGCTGTCCATTGCCTCTTTCCATTTAGCAAACTCAGGGCTCGTCATGATTTCCATGAAGTTATATGGCTCATCCTAATTTACCAGCGTACTATCACTGATAAACGTATCACCTTCTGTAGTAATATGAAAACCATAAAACTCCGGTGCCATCCTTACTCGAGAGGAACGTCGAAGAGGTAATGACTCGTCAATTGGTTCAACAGGAGTTTCCTGCTCGGGTTGAGCGCTAGTATTAGAGGTTCCTTCATCGCTTAACTCTTGAAGCTCTTCAAGGTCAATTTGCCTCCCACTGTCCTCTTGGAATATGAGCTCTCTCTCGTGAAAGACTCATCTCCTCGCAATGAAGACAAAATTGTCACTCGGTCTATAGAAGAGATATCCAAAGGACTTTTGTGGGTAGCCGATGAAAATACAACGCTCACTACGAGGTTCGAGCTTGTTGTGAGTCTCTCGTCTTACAAAAGCCTCGCAACCCCAAACCTTGATATGTTCTAACGAGTAAACCTTCCATGTCCACATTCCGTGAGGTGTTTTGGCAACCTTCTTAGTTGGGACTAGATTAAGGATATGGGAAGCAGTCTCTAAGGCATACCCCTAGAATGAGATAGATAACGGAGATCGACTCATCATGGAACGAACCATGTCCAAAAAGGTTCGATTATGCCTCTCAGCCACACCATTAAGTTGTGGTGTCCTAGGTGACGTCAATTGTGAAACAATTCCACATTTCTTAAGATAGTCGTGGAACTCAATACTAAGATACTCATCACCTCGATCGGATCAGAGCATCTTTATCTTCATGCCCAATTGATTCTCCACTTCTTGCTTAAACTCTTTGAACTTTTCAAAGGTTTCCGACTTGTGCTTGATTAAGTAGACATATCCATATATGCTATAATCGCCGGTAAAGGTCACGTAAAAGCGGTTAGCATCCCTTGTGGTGGATCTGAGGGTCCACACACATCGGTGTGTATGATATCCTACAAACCCTCACCTCTTTCACAAGTACCAGTGAAAGGTGACTTGGTCATCTTTCCAATCAAACAAGATTCGCACATGTCATCTGACTCTAAGTCAAATGACTCCAACACTCCATCCTTTTGAAGTCGGGCTATGCGCTTCTTGTTAACATGTCCAAGACAACAATGCCATAAGCATGCTTTGTCCAAACCATTGGACGAATGAATATGCAACACAGTATTTCCTAAGTTGTTTACAACCATCACACTTTCATATATACCATTACAAGGAAATGTTTCGAAATAAAATTTACCATTATAAAAAGCATTAAAAGATTTCATTGTTAAATGAAAATCTAAAACCTTGTTTATACAAACCATGAAAAGAAATAATGTTTCTTGCCATATCTGACGAGTAGCAACAATTATTCAAATCTAACTCTAACCCATTACTAAGCAAAAAAGAATAAACTCCAATCTTGGTGACAGGCGAAGCTTTCCTATTACCCATGATCAAGTTTATATTCCCGTGCTCCACATCCCTACTTCTTCTCAGACCTTGCAAATCAGAGAAATGTGAAAACCACATTCTGTATCAAGGATCCAAGAACTAGTGTGTGATGAGTTATTAGACATAATAGTATAAATACCTACAAAGGAGGCCTTTATCTTCCCATCCTTAATGTCCTGTAAGTATTTAGGGCAACTGCGTTTCTAGTGCCCTTTATCGTGACAGTGGAAGCACTCTGCAGCCTTTAGATTTTAACAAGGGGCAGTAGAACCACCTTTGGTCCCACTAGAAGAGGATCTATCATGGGACTTTACCTTGTAGCTCTTACAAGGAGCCTTCCTCTTCTTTCCTTTCCCTTGTCCAATTGCCAAGACAGGGGCAGTGGTAGGAGTGGGTGCAACAGACTTTCCTTTTAAACTACTCTCAGCAGTTCTTAGTGGGCCTTGAAACTTGCTCATAGTGACTTCTTCCTTGTTCATATGATAAGTCATTCTGAACAGATCATAACATGGAGGCAAAGAGTGTAGGATAATATCAATAGCCAAATTTTCATCAAAGTTGACATTCAACTTCAGCAAGCGGTCCACAAACCTTTGCATCTTTTGCAAGTGGGTCGTGATGGACTCTCCATCCTTCATCTTTGTTGTTATCATGAAGGCAATGATCGCGTACCTTTCTTGTCGATCACTTTGATCGTAGTAGTCCTCATAAGACTTTTGGAGTTCAACAGTCATAGTAGCAAGCATGATACATGACACCTTTGTCGTGTCCTTCTCATGTGCCCTATACTCGGTGATTTCCTGAGGAGTAGCAGTTTCTTCATTAATCTCCTTTAGCTCTTTGTTGAGGACATAATCCTTGTCCTCGTAGAGAGTGACCATGCGAATGTTACGAATCTAATCGTTGAAATTGGATCCATCGAAGATCACTCTCCCACATAAGTCCATGAGGGAAAAGGAGCCAGAAGCATTTGGGTTTGAAGCGTTGTTTGAAGCAAACATCTGAAAAGAAAGACAATTTTCATTAGATAGAAAATCCTTAATATTACACCCAAATGAAATATTAAGGCTAGGACCCAACACAATATTTCACAATTCGGAAGAGATATGCCGTAATCCAATTGAAAAATATTTAAAGGTAGGTAAATGACGATTTACCAATTTCACCACCCAAAACTAAAATTTTAAAGAATTAAGTTTTATGAAATTTCTAGATCTTTGAGATTCATTGAACTTTTCAATGGCATGTTTAAACCTCGATTATGGCCTTTAACTTTGCGACTGGGATACCGAGGATCACAAATAAGGTGTGAATAACCATGCAAATGTG
The DNA here is from genome assembly GCF_052625555.1 of Lactuca saligna. Taxonomy (NCBI): domain Eukaryota; kingdom Viridiplantae; phylum Streptophyta; class Magnoliopsida; order Asterales; family Asteraceae; genus Lactuca; species Lactuca saligna. Next base: position 62,604,125 of record NC_136420.1, on the reverse strand, counting down.
TTCGGTACTCTTAATGTCATTTATCACCTAATCAATGTGCCGGTTAACCACACACACTCCATTGATCTATGATAAACATCGAGCTACCCTTTTCCACCCTTGTTTGTCCAAGTTAATGTGCCGGTTAACCCCACACACTCCACTAACGAGTTGGCAAGGTGAAAAGTGCAGTTTCATGGAATAACATCATTTTCACATTTTTTTCTAAAGTAACTAAGATTGGGAAATTAGAAAAAAATTGAGTTACTTTTATAATTATCATTATACTTTTTAATGAGAATTAATGTCCTATCCTACCCGTTCGGCTAATGGCCCTCCACCAATTAAGGAAGCGGTGGGTGAGAGTGGACAACCATTCAACCGCCATTTTATAGGAGGTTTCCTTATACCCCCTTATAGGTCGGCTTTGTGAATGAGGCCTACTAACGGTAAGACTGACCGTCTTATATATATATATATATATATATATATATATATATATATATATATATATATATATAAGTATTAATATTTTAATATTATAATAGTATAAGGGTTGAATTTTAGACATTTAAATTCTAGACTTTAGACTTTAATGTTTCATAATTAAGACTTTTCAAATTCCAAAACTTGAGGACAAGTTTTAAAAACCTTTCAAAGACCTCTTGAATCAATTTGATAACTATTAAATTAATCATATAATTAAATATATCACAAAATTGACCTATTCTAATTCCATATGGCAAGATGATTCAAATCAAATTCTATAAATAATTAATTTTTCACAAAATCAAGTAATTATCTTAAAATTTGACAATCATCATTCAATTGGATGAGGATAATCATTACCTTATTAGAAAAATCAAAATTTATCAATAAAAAAAGTTTGTGGTAATGATCCTAATCCAAAACTGGCAAAAAACTCGAAAAACTACAAACAAATGATCCAACTCGTCGAGCTAGGCAATGGACTCGTCGAGTTGGCTCAACTCAGGATCAACTAGTAGAGTTCCTTCACAGGACTTGACGATCCTAGCAATCAGTGGCCAAAAATGAAATTTTCCCAGCTTTGAAAATAACACAAATGCATCAATAATACAGAAAACACCCTAAGCTCTGATACCACTGATGGGTTTTGAGCACTATAACATCTTTATCGTACACATACAACCCTAATGCTTTGGATCTAGGATTTCTCAAGTTATACATGCAATTTCATTTTATCCAAATCATATACCCTAGCTAGCATGCAATTAAAGATATACAACATAAAAACTAGTTAGATGAATACCTATTAGTTGTAGCTTGTAGTCCTTGGACTTTCAAGAGCTTAGTACCTCAAGTGTGATACCTCTAATGTGCTACAAACACCAAAAGAAAGAGGAGGCCTATGAGAGAGAGGTTAGGAAGCACCAAAATTATCTAGGGTTTCGCTATGAAATAGAGTGGCTGATTTTAGGGAGCTAGGGGCTCAATTTATAGTGTGGAGTCATTAGGGTTTCATACATAAAACCCTAAAACCTTTGGTATTCCAATGATCCATATGATAGGCCCTTTAGAATAACTTCTTCATGGACTCTCTCATAGATTTAGCCCATCCCTAATCAACATGGATCATTAGCCCAAACTATAAATATTACTAATTTACCTAATCAGTCCCTATAAATTTAATTAGTCTCTTTTGATCACTAAATTAATTCCAAATTACTTCTTGATCAATACTAGTTAATAGTTATATAATATGATTTCTCAATTAATATATTATTCTTATAATATATTTATAAATAAAAAATAACCTCTTTCTCAAATATCCATCTCATCAAATTGCTCCGGTGAAGGCAACCCAAAAGGGCCATGCTACTATTAGGTCAAGTACATACCAATTATAGTTATGAGCTTAGAAACCTAATCCAATAGGTATAACTCTTCTTCCGACTCTGAGCTGTCTGGAGCCTACTCCAAACCTGCTGTATCAACTCAGTGGTCTTGAGTACCACTTTAGTACTCCCCGTAACCCACTGACCGACCTCGACCTAACATATCGGGTTCCTGTATTTCCTCCCGTAGAGCATCTCAAAAAAAGGTCAATCGATGATGGAGTGATAGATGTTGTTATACGAAAATTCTGCTAATGGAAGATACGTATCCCAACTCTCACCAAAGTCTAAAACAAATGCCAGAAACATATCCTCTAGAGTCTGAATAGTCCGCTCGCTCTGATTATTATTCTGCGGATGGAATGTTGTGCTGAAATGGAGACATGTACGCAACTCGTCATGAAACCTCTTCCAAAACCTGGAAGTAAACCGAACATCTCTATCTGAAACCACGGAAACCGACACCCAATAACGTGCCACCACCTCCCTGATATAAATCTCACTCAATTTCTCTGCAGAAATACTCCTAAATCGGAATGAAGTGTGCGCTCCTGGTCAACCGATCCATGATGACCCAATTCAAATCCACTCCATGCACAGTCCGAGGTAACTTTGTGATGAAATCCATGGTAATATCCTCCCATTTCCACACGGGAATATCCAATGGCTGTATCTTAACGTGAGGTTGTTGATGCTCGGTCTTGACTTTCCTGCAAGTCAAGCACCTGTCCACATACCATGCCACATCCCGCTTCATGCAGAGCCACCAATAATCAGGATGAAGATCCATATACATCTTCGTCTCCCTAGGATGAATGGAGAACCTAGACTTGTGCGCCTCCTCCATCAGAACCTGATGCACACTGCCCCAATTCGGAACCCAAACCCATCGATGAAGAGTTAACAACCCACATCTATCATAATCGAAGGAAGCCACATGACCCATAATTCATTCACTTTTCAGGTGCTCTTCCTTTATAGCCTCAACCTGAGGCTCACGAATCCGCTCCAATAGTGGAGTAATCAATGTCATCCTCAAACATAAATCCCTAATCGGATCCACAAACACCTTGAGGTTGAGAGCATTGACCACTACATTGGCCTTCCTTGGGTGATAAAGGATATCACAATCATAATCCTTTACCACATCCAACCACCAACGCTGCCTCATGTTCAGATTTTGCTGATTCATTAGATACCTCAGGCTCTAGTGATCTGTGTAAATAGTATAATGGACCCCATAGAGGTAATTGCGACAAATCTTGAGGTCGAAAACCACACCCCCAACTCTAAATCATGTGTCGGATAATTTGCCTTATGAGGCTTCAGCTACCTCGAAGTGTAAGCGATCATGCGACCCCTCTGCATCAACACTGCCCCAAACCCGTGATCGATGCATCACAATAAACCACAAAATCCTCAAAACCCTCCGGAAGGGTCAAAATCGATTCCTCACACAACTGTTTTCTCAAGGTCTCAAAAACTGCATGTTGCTCAGGTCCCCAACAAAATGTATCCATCTTCTTTGTCAAGCAAGTCAAGGGAACAACTATCTTCGATCACCAACAACATCATAAAATAGTTTGTCCCCCTCAAATTCAGCACCTTCAACTTCCAACTCTTCTTGTTTTTCTGTATAGGCCGCCTACAAAATAAAAATAATATAAGTTAAAAGATCTCAGAGTTATGAACGATCTTATGGACTAGCTAAAATATAACAGTTTAACATTGAAATGAATATTACATGAATTTGATTATCTTTTTCATTTGTGAAAGTGACTCCATCGTGATTCTTCGTGTGTGTATACAGGAACAGTTCACTATAGGGTGGATCACGTCCTAATTTCCTCTTCTGTATAAATACCATAAAATGTAAAATATACAGATAAACATATATAAACATTGATATGATGTACCATAAAAAGAATTACCAAATCAGAAGCTATCTTCAAATGAGTTGCACATCCAATCTTATGTGTAGGTTTTACTACTCCATCAGCCACATCGTTACACTTATTTTTCTTGTTTTGCTCATATTTTATCTTGTATTCATCTGTATTCCGTTTTAATCGCTAGGAGTTCCAGACTTCCTGTGGAATATAAGCTGGTTTAAATCCATGTTTGTTTCTTTTTGGGCTTTGCATGTTGAAGAGATATTGACCATAACTTTGTGCCGCTTTCCTTGCCCAAGCTTGCCTTACTAGCGAGTCTATTGTTTCATCCCAACAACATTTTTTCTACACATTAACAATATAAACACAAATTTAAATGTAAATGTTTACCAAACAACAATTTATCACATATAGTTAATTACCTGAAACTCCTCCCAATATAACTCGTGTATTTCTTTGGTTACTTTTCCCCAAGCATACCCTTATGGATCTACTCTTTGTAAAAAGGACCAACTAATAAAGTGTGCACAAGGGCCTGGTGGCATGAGCCTGCAAGAAATCATGTTATGTGTTAAGTTTTGAATTGATATGTACGTGTAAACCAAAAGGTTATACATAGAAAAAGTTGTAAGATATGATTGGTAACTCATGTTTTTTCTAAACATGAACAACTAAACGTCCATTTGGTCCACAATCTTAAGAGGAATTATTTTCACCTTGTACATTTTCCAGTACAGATCCATTCATGGTTGGTTGTGTTGGTGATGGGGTAGATTCTTGGATAAGTGTTGTTGATGGGGTATATTCTAGGACAATTGTTGGGATAAATGTAGATGTGGTAGTTCCTTTACTTAAGGAGGATGTGGTAGTTATTGTAGTGGTAGATGAAGGTTTTGAGGTTGTGGTAGTAGATATATGTGTTGATGATGTGGTAGTGGGTGTCGGTGTTGAGGATGGTTTAGATGATGTAGGTGTTGAAGTTTTGGTTATTGATGAAAGTGTTGAGGATTGTATTGTTCTAGTTTCGGAGGTTTTAGATGTATTTGCTAAGGATGGTGTGGATGTTGTAAGTGATGCCAACGATGTGGTAGTCATGGTTGGTGTTAATGATTTAGGTTTATGGGTTTTGTTGGTAGATGTTATAGGTGTATTGCATGGTACATTGTTGGATTAGTGTCTAAGTCCATAACTATTTTGGTATGTACTTGACCCGATGGTGCATGGTCCTTTTGGGTTGCCTTCACCAAAGCAACTTGATTGGAGAAATAAATAAAGAGAGAGAGATTATTATGATTTATTAATATGTTATAAGAATAATATATTAAAGGAGAAATCATATTTGTTTAATTAATATTGGTCAATAATTAATTAGGAATTAATTTTGTGATCAAGTGTAATTAATTAAACTAGAGGGGTTGATTTGTAATTATGTGATAGTTACAAAATAAGGTAAGGATTATCTTATTATTAGGTTGGACGAATTTAAGGTGATAAGTCCTTAGAATTTGACTATGATAAGGATTCAAGGATTATCTTATTGGTTGCTTTGTGGATAAGCAACTAGATAAGGATAATGACTGAAACCCTATCTCTACACCTATATAAAGACCCTAAGGCTCATGAATTCGTGTAGCCCTTCCCAAGAAGTCCTAAGGACGAATTCTAACCTCTCTCCTCTCTCTTTATACCTTCTCCATTTGCTTATGGTGTTTGTGAACCATTAGAGGAGTGACACTTGTGACTCTAAGCATTCCAAAGTCAATACAAGGAGATTTGGGATTGTTACATAACAATCAAGTTAACATTATAAACTCATTCTTATGTTAATATGATTACTTGCATGCTCGAATTAGGGTTTATAGTCTTGGATTCAAAGCATGTACAATAGAGAAACCTAGATCCAAGCTTTAGGGTTTGTATGAGCACATAGGATGTCTTATGACCAAAACCCATCAGTGGTATCAGAGCCTAGATTGGTTTCCATTATATTGATGCATTATATGTTTGAAAAATTCGATTTTTTGGCTTATGGAGGCTGGACTCGCCGAGTCCATAGATGCACCCGCCGAGTCCATGCAGACTCGACGAGTCAACTCGTCAGATAATGCTTATCTCGGGATTTCTTGTTGTTTTTGCATATGGATAGTTACCTTATCATGTTAGATCAATATTAATCCGATTATATGATATATTTGACTATATTTTTGATCTAAATGAAGATATTTATCAATTAATAAGATAATTGTTTCCTTATAAGATAATTGATTAATTATTTTGAGTAAATTGATAAATTGTTTTGCAAGAAATCATTAAATAAATCAAATATGGATAATTATGTGATTAAATGTTAATTTAAAATTATTTGTTATTTGATCCTTATTGTTATGAAAAGTTTCATATTCTCCCCTTTAGGTTTTATAGTTTAAATTTGAACCCAAAAGTTTTGAAGTTTTGAAATTTAAATAGTTAAAACCCTAATGTTTTGAAAAAGGTTTCAAAACTTGCCATCAAGTTTTGGAATTTAAAAGTTGATTAAAAGTTAATTAGGAATGTTAAATTCTAAAACCCTAGTATTGTTTTTGAAAAAGTTCAAATAACACCCTTATGGTTTTATTGATTAATTAAGGAGTATAATTAAAAGAGGTTTAATAAATCCATAAAAGTTTAGGTTAACCAATTAATTGAATTAAAAGTGTAATTGTTAAAGTTAACCACATAGTATTTTAAAGGTTATAAAATACACCCTATACTATATATAACATTAAAAGTCTAACATTATATATATGTATAACTAAAAGTCAGTCTTACCGTTAGTAGACCTCATTCACGAAGCTGGTCTATAAGGGGTGTTTAAGGAAATTACCTATAATATGGCGATTGAATGGGTATCCACTCTTACCCACCGCACTCTTAACTAGTGGAGGGTCGTTAGCCAAACGGGTAGGATAGGACGAAACCTTCCATTATAAGTATAATGAAATACAAAGTAACTAAATGTTTTACAAATTCCCAATCTTAGTTACATAGGCAAAGTGAATTGATGCAATTCCATGGAATTACACTTTGTGCCCTTGCGAAGACGTTAGTGGAGCGTGTGTGGTTTACCGACACACTAAATGGATCTAAGCAAAGGTAGCAAAGGGTGACTCAATGTTTGTCATAGTTCAGTGGAGCGTGTGTGGTTTACCGTCACATCGAATAGGTGATTTTAACATGTGAGGGCACCATGTAGTTTGCATGGTTATTCACACCCGCTTTGTGATCCTCGGCATCCCAGTCACAAACAAGAGGGGAATATCGAGATTTAAACATGCCATTGAAATGTTCAATGAATCTCAAAGGATCTAGGAGTTTTCATAGATTTAAAACTTAAAATTATTTTTCGTTTTTCATGGTGGAAATTAGTGAATCGTCATTCACTTACCTTCAAATGTTTTGCAATTTGGGTTATGACATCCCTCTCCCGGGTTGTAGAATATTGTGTTGGGTCCTAGCCTTGGAATTTCATTTGGGTGATTTACCAAGGACTCAATCAATCAACTAACTTGAATTCGTTTTTCTCCCGTTTTGTAGATGTCAAAGTTCGACAACTATGGTCTTCTCAAATCCCGTGGAACAAGCATTCCACATGAAGATGATATTCCACGATTCGATCGAGGAACAAGAATTCATGCTTCACTTCCTCCTCCTCCTCCAATTATTCTCCCTAACCCACAAGATTGTAAAATTGAAAGGTTCAATATCACTCAAGCCCTTTTGGCAAGTAAACATAAAGAAGGAAAGTCGGTGTGTGCACACGTCTTAAGGATGAAGTCACACATTGATAGGATCCGTTGTCGGTTAAGAGATGGTTGTTGATTGGGTTCTTCAATCACTTCCTAACTCGTATAGTGAGTTCGTAAGAGAGTACTATATGATGAACCATGACGTGACCCTTATTGATCTCACCTATATGCTTATTGTTGCTGAATCAACAATGGTTTGGCGCAATAGAAAAAGCAAAGTTGATTGGTGAATCTGCCTTCAAGACCTCTATGGATATAGACAATGGCAATGAAAGACATGCAATGATCGAAAAGTTAGATCATAAGAAAAAGGCGATGTCTGAAGTAGTTCCATGTGTTGTTCCAAAAGAGTCAATTTGCTTTTATTGCCAAGAGAAGGGGCATTGGAGACGAAGTTGCCCTATTTACCTAAGAGATCTAAGAGATGGGAGAGTCAAAAGTATGACTATGATTCAGGTAAAATCTACTATCTAACTCCGTTAAGTTCCTATTCATTTATTGTTAATACATGATGTGCTAAGATTGCATTTGAATGTTTTGAAGGATCGGTGAAAAGAAAGGAAGCTTGATAAGAGAGCAAGATGAATCTAATCACAAGAGATGGATCTTGATCGCATGGACTTGAAGATTGGATTTTGAGATTAGATAGTTATGATAGAGTTGTTAGAAATTTTCCTTTTACATAGTTTTCAATAGATTTTGCATTGTAAGGACAAATGTTTTTCCGCTGTTTTTATAAATAAAATAAATTTTGTTTGACTTATTTATTTATTTGTTTACTTCATTGCAATGAAATCGTTATGAAAATTGATGTTTGCATATTTCTACAACGAATGGATATGATTCTTAGTTATGTTATTTATGGAAATGTCGAGAATTTACCAAATAGGGAGAGTTTCTCATCGCCCAAATTTCAATTGGACTGAAATTTGGAATCACGCAACTTGGTTGCATGATGAATGAGAAATTTCATATTTGGAAATTAGACAAATTCGTTGACAAAGTGTCAAGTGAAGAACTAGGAGATCGAGTACACAAAGTTGTGTGTTGATCAAGTACACCATAAGAGTAACAAAGACATTCGTCATGATTTACTAAAGGCTTAGTAAATATGATTATACTTACAGGATTAAGTGTAATTCTGAATTGATTAAAGGGTTTAGATCAATAGTAGAGCGAATAAGAAGAATCAAGTAAGTAGAAAAATAAAAGTTTCTCCATTCTAAGAAGAAGGGAGAGTAGCTTTAATGCTTTATGATAGATCATAATGATTAAGAACCATATCTCAATTGATCCTCTAAGTGAGTCTTAGTACAATTGTATGTTTAAGAAGAGGAATCAAGGATTGAAGAAATGGTTAAATCAAGAAGTCTATCATACTTCGTTCCAATAACAAGTCTCAAAGTTAAGATTGTGACAATGAGTGAAAAGTATTAAAGGTTTATAACATTCATCAAATGTGGAAAGTTGTAATGTCTTGGATAAGACAAAGGCCAACTAGGACCAATTTATGAAGTGTTTTGATAAAAACTACACTAACTCTTGAATATTTGTTTGTCAAGAATTGTTTATTGACAAGAGAATCTTATATGTCAAGGAGTCAGTGAGAGTCTTATTGGTCTTGAAAGGTTTCAAGAACAAATCAAATAAACCTTATTGATCATCACTAGCACACGAATTGAGGTTTTGCAACCTATCGTGTTGACATTATTTTGTTTCTGTGGTATTCCAATTAAGTTAATTATGCATGTGAGCTCTTTGAGTTCTCATTTTGAACGCATAAAAGGCAAGGCACCTTGATCAATGAAAGGTATATTGATAGGAAAAGGTGAGTTGCTTAACTACTTGGAAGACGTGGTGGGCCGCTGTGCTACCATAAGGCAAGAAATCAAGATTAAGAAAGTTCGATCCATATGAGTTTGAATTTGTCGTAAACTTTGGTTTTAACAAATTCACATGGATAGGAACAAATACACCGCTTTAAATCTAAGTGTCATAAGATTTCCTCCTTCATGGAAATGATTGAGAGGAAATGCTTTCACTAAGAAAGATTTTAAGAAGATAGTGATTGTAAAGTTGCATTCTCGAATTCAATTATGGTTACGGTATCCCTTTCCATGATTTGAATTGTGAAGTTTGGCAATTAGTCTTAATTGTTTAAGACACACATATGAACTATCTAAGGCAAAGGTGTATAAGTTCAAGAAGCCTTGATAAAAGATTATCAAAGCACTAAGTATTAGAAACATGGACTTAAGAAATTCAATAGGTATTGTCTTTCTGAAAGTTAAGATGTTTATGAATACATGTCGAAGCTAGTGGGTGCATAAGTGTTATGTTTTTATAGTAATCATCATGATAGTGGGAGCATAAAAGTTATGATTGTATGATTATTATGGAAAGTTTTGCAAGTTGGCAATATTAATTATAGAAAACAAGAGTTATACCTTGCAAATTCGTAAGGGTTGTATAGTTGTTTTGCTATAATTAAGGGAGAGAATATTATGCTTCATTTCAAATCTAAAGGCTTAGGTTGAGAAATGTTAATAAATTTAGTCAAATGTACATAGTGTGTTCTTAAAATTTCGATTATGATTACGGCATTCCTTTTCACAATTCAAATTTTGAGAACATAGCAAATAAAACATTGTGCATCGTGTCCCATACGCTTCAGGTATAGGATCGATTGCAAATGCTTTAATGTTTGACCATTCTAAAATTTTCCAAATGTCTAGCGCATTTAGAGGGAAAAGGGACTATAATTGGTTTTGACTAAAATAATTAAACAACTATCAAAGGACAATCCAAAGTTCGACGAGGATTGGTTGCTTGTGAGTAGTTGGAAGCATGGTATTAATGGACCATATTGACATTATTATGAATAGATAAGATTCTATTAAAAAATGAGTTGGCATATGGAACATATGAAAGCGTGTCCATACTGGGAAGTAAATATTGAAAATTTATGACTAGATTAGAAACCTTTATGCAAAAGGATGTTCAAAGGAATGTACTTTGAGTGAGAGACATCATATATAAGGAATTGTCTTGTAACAATCTCCGATAGAGAACTTTGTAATATCATTGGCAATAGTCTTTGTGACTTTGGTGCAGTGACATTACGAAAGAATCATTGCATAGGATGTTAGAATCTAGCATATTCTATAAGTAGCAAGAATTTGATATTCTTTCACTTATGAAAGAGGATTTGGAGTTGTGAAATGAGAATGATTGGAAACGTGTTCAATGTGATCTATTTCACAAAGTAAGAACCATAGGTAAACATTGTGTGCATGCTAGGTGCATGGGACAAGTGTAATAATTCAAGTAAGAAGTTGATTACCCGAAACGACAAATAATGAGTAATCGATATGGTGATAAATAAAACGTGTTTTATTTATGCTCAAAGTGTTGAGGCCATATGGGATTAGTATTATTCTTGTGTTTCACTTTGCATGTTTTGACTTCCAGAATAATTGAGTTTATTAAGAATAATCGAATTATTCAAACAGGCCACAGTCGTTCATATGTTGGAAGTAGATATGAATGAAGACTGTCGTGAATTGGTGTTTGGATTGTCTAGAAGAGTATTAGACATAAGCAAACGTTTGCTGCAACGTTCATGAGTGCTTATGAATATGAATTTGAGCATTGGATTAAACCCACTCTCACTTGGATCACTCCATGAATTGTATCAAGAGTTATTGGTGAGACGAGAACATCTTATATTCTTGAAACAGAAATGTGTGAATTGTATCTTGCTAATTGGTTGCACATTGATAATATGTAAACACACTAGTAACTTGGTGTTATAAAACATATTATTGTGTGTGATTCGGTGAGTGAGTGCAAGCAAGCATTGTATCAAATTTTATCCGTTCCTTTTATCCCGAGTAGGATAAAAGCGATATCTTTGGTCCCCTCGATGGTTTAGTGATGACAAACGTAAATGCTCGGCCGGGCTAGGGCTAATTTGATTTGTTCAATTAGTCAGTCGTCATAAATCGGGAATTGAGATATAGTACAAAGAGAATGATTTGAAATCATACCTCATACGATATCTAGAATGGAGGAATATATAATCCCTTATCTAAGGACATGCGTATCTGATAGGATCAGAGTTGACAGCGGCTTTGGAAAGCTACGATTGCAGATCAGGATCTGAAGTCATACGCAAAATAGTTATTAGACTTATCCAAGTGGGAGACTGTTGGATTAGTGTCTAAGTCCATAACTATTTTGGTATGTACTTGACCCGATGGTGCATGGTCCTTTTGGGTTGCCTTCACCAAAGCAACTTGATTGGAGAAATAAATAAAGAGAGAGAGATTATTATGATTTATTAATATGTTAGAAGAATAATATATTAAAGGAGAAATCATATTTGTTTAATTAATATTGGTCAATAATTAATTAGGAATTAATTTTGTGATCAAGTGTAATTAATTAAACTAGAGGGGTTGATTTGTAATTATGTGATAGTTACAAAATAAGGTAAGGATTATCTTATTATTAGGTTGGACGAATTTAAGGTGATAAGTCCTTAGAATTCGACTATGATAAGGATTCAAGGATTATGGTGTCATGGTAACACCCATGGATGAATTTAAGGTGATAAGTCCTTAGAATTCGACTATGATAAGTCATCGCAACACCCATGGATGACATACGGGTCATTGGTCAAAATATGAATTGATTATGGTGTCATGGTAACACCCATGGATGACATATAGGTCATTGGTCAACATGGTAATTGATTATGGTATCATGGTATCACCCATGGATGACATATGGGTTATTGGTCAACATGGTAGTTGATTATTGTGTCATTGTAACACCCATGGATGATATATAGGTCATTGGTCAACATGGTAGTTGATTATGGTGTCATAGTATCGCCCATGGATGTCATATGCGTCATTGGTCAACATGGTAGTGGATTATCATGTCATCGTAACACCCATGGATGACATATGGGTCTTTGGTCAAAATAGGAGTTGATTATGGTGCCATGGTAACACCCATGGATGACATATGAGTCATTGGTCAACATGGTAGTTGATTATGGTGTCTTGGTATCACCCATGGATGATATATGGGTCATTGGTCAACCTGGTAGTTGATTATGGTGTCATGGTAACACCCATGGATGACATATGGGCCATTGGTCTAAATGGTAGTTGATTATGGTGTCATGGTAACACCTATGGATGACATATGGGTCATTGGTCAACATGGTAGTTGTTTATGGTGTCATGGTATCACCCATAGATGACATATGGGTCATTGGCCAAAATGGGAGTAGATTATGGTGTCATGGTAACACCCATGGAAGACATATGGGTCATTGGTCAACATGATAGTTGATTATGGTGTCATGGTATCACCCATGGATGTCGATTATCGTGTCATTGTAACACCCATGGATGGCATATGGGTCATTGGTCAAAATAGTAGTTGATTATGGTGTCATGGTAACACCCATGGATGATATATGGGTCATTGGTCAATATCGTAGTTGCTTATGGTGTCATGGTATCACCCATGGATGACATATGGGTCATTGGTCAACATGGTAGTTGATTATGGTGTCATGGTAACACTCATGGATGACATATAGGTCATTGGTCAACATAGTATTTGATTATGGTGTCATGGTATCACCTATTGATGACATATGGATCATTGGTTAACATGATAGTTGATTATCGTGTCATCGTAACACCCATGGATGGTATATGGGTCATTGGTCAACATGGTAGTTCCTTATGGTGTCATGGTATCACCCATGGATGACATATGGGTCATTGGTCAACATGGTAGTTGATTATGGTGTCATGGTATCACCCATGGATGTCATATGGGTCATTGGTCAACATGGTAGTGGATTATCATGTCATCGTAAGACCCATGGATGACATATGGGTCTTTGGTCAAAATAGGAGTTTATTATGGTGTCATGGTAACACCCATGGATGATATATGGGTCATTGGACAACATGGTAGTTGATTATGGTGTCATGGTATCCCCCATGGATGACATATGGGTCATTGGTCAACATGGTAGTTGATTATGGTGTCATGGTAACACCATGGATGATATATGGGTAATTGGTCTAAATGGTAGTTGATTATGGTGTCATGGTAACAACTATGGATGACATATGGGTCATTGGTCAACATGGTAGTTGTTTATGGTGCCATGGTATCACCCATGGATGACATATGGGTCCTTGGTCAAAATTTGAGTAGATTATGGTGTCATGGTAACACCCATGGAAAACATATGGGTCATTGGTCAACATGATAGTTTATTATGGTGTCATGATATCACCCATGGATGTTGATTATCGTGTCATCGTAACACCCATGTATGGCATATGGGTCATCGTTCAAAAAGGTAGTTGATTATGGTGTCATGGTAACACCCATGGATGACATATGGGTCATTGGTCAATATGGTAGTTGCTTATGGTGTCAAGATATCACCCATTGATGACATATGGGTCATTGGTCAACATGGTAGTGGATTATGGTGTCATGGTAACACTCATGGATGACATATAGGTCATTGGTCAACATAGTAGTTGATTATGGTGTCATGGTATCACCCATGGATGATATATGGATCATTGGTCAACATAGTAGTTGATTATCGTGTCATCGTAATACCCATGGATGACATATGGGTCATTGGTCAACATGGTAGTTGCTTATGGTGTCATGGTATCACCTGTGGATGACATATGGGTCATTAGTCAACATTGTACTTGTTTATGGTGTCATAGTAACACCCATGGATGACATATCGGTCATGGTTGTGATGGTAAAATGTGGTAGTTGGTAGATTAAAAAGGCATATATCAATTGTATTGGCTATGTATTAAAATAGAAATTTAACTTTCTTTTAATTATGATTTTTGACAAAACTACCCTTACTAATTAAATATGAGTCATTGTATGTATGAGGACAATCTGATCATTTTATAATAGAATATCTTATAGGCGCCATAATGTTTTCCGACGAAACACGTCGTTTCAGTTCTTCAGTCTTATTTCATTACTAGCAAACAACCCCAATTTCAAAATTCCGACAGTCTAAAAACACTAAAATCGTTTTCGCAGAATTGTTGTCTTATTAAAGGTTTGTTATTATGGAAGCCAGTACTTCTTTGAAGAAGCAATCAAGAAATCAAAGGAAATCGCTAACAGACATGCCATTGGAAGTGATGGAGAAGGTAATAGTCGACTTGGGAAAAATTTCAACTATCGAGAGTTTCAAGATGAAGAGTGTGTAAGTTTTGTCTTCGACCATTCTATTTCACGAGTGTATTTGCGTTGTCTTTACATTTTGGAGCGAATATTGTGTTTCGTTTGCGGTTGCAGATTCTTCAGCAAGGCAGGAAAAACAGATGAATTATATAAATATATGGAGCTAGATGGATTACGTTTTCGTGGTTGGTCTGACCAGAAACATTCAGTTGCCAACAAACGCATAGAGCTGAGAAACCCAAATATTCTGTTCAGGAATGGATTGATACGTTGTTATATATATATATATATATATATATATATATATATATATATATATATATATATATATATGCATAGTATTAATTAATTTGTTTCTTGTTTTGCATTACTTTAAATAGAAATTATGTGTTTAATGTTTTTTTTTTCAGATGAAGTTATTTTTCTTAGAAGCTGATCATGAAGGGAAAACGATGCTTGAAGAAGCATCTACATTGGGACATTTGGATTCAACATTTGTCATGGGGATGATGCTGACGGCTTAAGGGAGACATAGGAAGCAGGAAGCTTTGGATATGTTGAACAATGTTTACTGTAGAGCACAAGGTAAGTGGAATCTTAGAGAAACTTATTCTATGGTTCATCTCCACTTAAATAGGGAGGGGGGGGGGGGGGGGGGGAACATGTACACTTCCATGGCTTCCATAGAACTTGTAAAATGCATAAGTCTTTGATTAGTGTGTCAGACGCTTTTGTGAATGGATACAAATAAGTGTTTAGGTGTGAAACTTGTTTGTGGGATGCTTGTTTCGTTAGGTTTTCTAGGGAGTTGGGATAATTTATGAATAGTTTGTTGATATGTACTTTCATATTATGACAATAAATTCTATGTACATTCTTTTGGTTTAATATACGAATATATAGTAATTTACTTGATAAGTAATTACTTGATTAATAAATATGTTGTATTGTTAGTAAGGGACTAAAAGAGTAAAAGTTTGGAAAGTCATGTGGCAAAATGAAAGTCAACAAAAGTTTACTACTCCTAACTTGGTCAAGTTTTAATATATATATATATATATATATATATATATATATATATATATATATATATATATATATATATATATATATATATATATCACATATTTGGAATGATGTTTGAATTATGTTTGAATAATGTGTTTTGGACTTTCAATATCAGTGTTTATATTGTATTGCGATTATAGTTGTATGTAGCAAATGTTTGTTCTTTCCTAATATTAAATACAATAAAAAAACAAATATATTACCAATTCAAAGAACATATCATTCAAACCATTTCTTACCAATTTGGTTTAATATTAATACATGAATACATACTTGTAATTTGATTTAATGTTAATATGTATTAATTTGTAGTTTGGTTTAATATCAATACATAAATGTATTTTATTTTGGATTTCGTAATTTGGTTTAATATCAATACATGAATATATACTAGTAATTTGGTGGAATTTTAATATAAATGTATTACATTATGGATGATGATATATATGTTATTTTTGTCTTTTTCATTTCAACAATCAAAAATCCACTATTACCTATTAAATGTTATAATATTTGAATATTGTGTTTTGACACACATACCCTTAGTATTCACATATTTGGAATGATTTCAAGGGCAGTTTGGTCTTTTTGCACTGTAAATCGTTAAGGCGCCATCATATCGTTGACGTCACACCGACGTTTTAGTTCTTCAACCATTCATAACGTCTCAACTTTTTCGGACGATAAATCTGCATACAAAGACTAAAAACCCCAAAATAGTCGAAGGATAATCGTTCTTAAAATCAATTTTCTCCGATAATAGAGACCCATGTACTCCTCGCGATCAAATCATCATAAAGTAAGTTTTTTGTTTTGTTTTGTTTTTTTTGTTTTTTTTGTTTTTTTTTCAAACCCTGTTACAATGTCTTTCATAGTTACGCTTAATTTTTATTTTTTTTTAAAATCAACTACTCCAATGTGTATTTTGTAAGTAGAATATCAAATACTAGAAGTCACCGTTCGTTAGATGATCTCCCATTAGAGATTTTGAGTCGAACATTTGTAGTATTAAGTTCAGAATCTGCAAAAAACATTGTCTCTGCAAGACTTTGGTAATTCTCAATAAACATCAACTAGTGAATGTATATTTGAAGAAATACAACTTTATTTATTTTTTACTTAATGTGTATTTAAAATTTTGAATTTCAAAGAAGATGTATGAAGCGGGGGGTGATCCTCAAGTGTTCAAAACAGCATGCATTGACATGATTGAAGGAATGGGTCCCAAAAATCTGAATGCTGATTTATTTATACACATATGTGCATTGCATAATAACATTGAAGCCATGTTCAGATAAGGAATTATATGTGTAATTTTAGTAGTTATATGTAATCTATACCATTTATTAGTATTTAGTGTGATTGATGTTATATATTGATATTGCTATTCTGTCAACAAGATGAGTGCTTTTATTATGACAATTTTGATTTAGGATTGACTTTGTTGAGACAAGTAGCATATGAAGATCATCTTGAGGCAATTTATTTGCTTGGAATGATCTACATTTCAAGAGGGCCTCATCAATGTGATGAAGGTATGTATGGTATATATGTAAATTAAGATTTACATATAGTTAATTAATGCACGTTTGTAGTTTAGGGTTAGTATATAGTTGTGTTGTGTTGTATAATATTTACTGTTGTGTTGAAAAGGATACATTGAATTAATTGATGTTTATTTTAATGTGTAAGTTTACAATGACTTGATTCCTATTTTGGTTGGGCAGTTCCGGACGACGGGGAGTACACGGGTGTTGTTGATAGTGCCAACGAGTTGTTGCGGGCTATTGATGTTGTTTATAGACTTACAATGAATAACATCACATTCCAATGTGAATACCCATGTCATTCTGTTAAAGGGGCATTTGCAATGGTTTGTCGTTGGTATGTAGAGTATGGTAGGTTTTGTATATTTCTTAAAAATATAAATGGTTGATAATTGATTGGAATTTGAATATTAGTGTTCATATTGTATTGTATATGAAGTTGTGTATAATTTTATTTTGGGTTTATGTATACATCATTCTGTTAAAAAGTTATTTTAGTCATTTTTGCTTGCTATGTTGTTTGAGTAGGATGAAGAATAGTTAAAACCCATGTTATTTTGGTAATGAAGTATAGTTAAGTGTTTTACCATTTTTCATATAGGCACATAAGATCCGGAGAAACAACAAATATATATCTGACATTTCCAAAATGTCATTCAAAAAAGTGAAATTATATAGTGTATAATTTGTCAATGGTTACAAGTATATACGCCTTATCAACGTTGCTATTGAATATAATTTCGTAACAAATGTCGTCACAAATTAGCTACGTTTTTTTTTGCATAGCAAAACAAGCAAACAAAATCAAATTCCATAGCAGAATTCCCTACCAAATACCTACAAAAGGTACTTCCATAGCAAGTCAACTATGTAATTGGTTTCTGTCACAAACTCCGTTGCATACTAACAATGACAATTAATTCCATAGCATTAGTACAACGGAAAGTAATTTTGTAACAAATATCGTTGGAAAATTGCTACGAAATTTTGTTCCATAGAAATATCGGTAGCATAATTCCAACAGATATGGAGTCGGTAGCATTTTCCCTAGGAAATCCCATTCTCATAACCAAAAATAAAATCTGTAGACAATGTGGTAGCAACATTTCAATGGAACGACATTCCATAGAATTATCCATTGCAGATTAACAACGAAAATACGTTCCATAGCGACCTTCCCTAGGAAAATCGTGTTTTTCTTGTAGTGAAAATATATCGAGGGATCACAAACTCTACAAGCTTCCTAGTTTCATCACAACTCTCCTTGATTCGAGTACGGATCCTCTGCTTACAGTAGTACGGGCCCATACTACCTTTCACATGTATCTGTACTGTCCTCAAGGAGTGCATTGAATCCGCCAATTCACTTTATATCGACACAGTTAACCCTCAACAAGATAAGGCTCCTAGCACTACATTTCTTCCTAGGTTTTCCTAGGGCACACTCCACCCACTCTCCAACATCACCTGCAGAAGAAACTCCTGCTAACTTCCTCTAACTGGCTTATGAATACCATCACATATCACCAAAACCAGATAATTCCTCAAATGAGAGGTCTCACACTATAACGGTTGGACTCAAACAAGAGCTGCACAATGGAGTGAAAACCTAACCTTCTAAAATTATCTAGTCTTAGTAATATGTAACTTAATATATTCTCTTACTAGTTAGCTAAAACTAATGAGAACTCATAAAAGCACAAAGCAAGCAGCATTTGAGCATCCTATAACTGACAGATAAGTACTAGCATGGAAGTCTACAAGATCATACAATAGGCATATAAAGGCATCTCTCCTAGCATTCTATCATGCAAATATTGAGCAGATCCTTAGCCCTAACTAGCATGCGATTCACAGATTTACAAATCAAATCATATCAGATAACATGTATGGGTATCTTGGGAAAACTTACTTGAGCTCGGTCAATTTCATGTACCACACCATTTCTTGCATTAGAAAACCCTTTTCTTTAAAAACATTTCATTTGGAAAAACTTTACCAAATCCCTAGTTTGAGTTCAGACACACCTGAGAGTATGTCCGAATTCCCCAGACCAAGGTTCCGATACCAACTTGTAACGTCCCAAAAATAAGACCAAAAAATTTCATATTTAATTTAAATAAAACGTTATTTCAAAACATTGTCATACAACCCAAATAGACTAGAGTATGTCACTATATCATATCATCTCAAAGTAAATCTCAAAAGGCGGAAAAATGTGGTGTGTACTCTACAATCATCCCGAGCTCTTCTCATTCGATCATGAAGTTTGAAACATAAACTAAAAATCGTAAGCCCAAAGCTTATTGAGCTCCCCAAAATACGACATAACATAGATAAATAAAAACATATTGGTCCCTTGTCCTACGTTGGGCCTTGCCCGACATCGAGTCCCACTCGGCCTCGCCCACCGCCCGACATGGAGCCCTGCTCCGATTACAGATCTGTCATTCATTAGGCCTAACCTAACATCAGGCCCCGTCTGGCTCATATATAAACATATAATCATGAAAAAATATAAGATAATCACAAAGTAATAGCATACAACACATTCATCAGGCCTCTCCCGACATCGAACTCCGCTCGGTATACATACGAGCACATAACACATGTAAGAGTCACACAGACTTCTAGCATCCTAACATAATAATCATGGGTCAGCATTGGTGCCTTTGAATAACTAAACACAGTGAGGAAACTCACATCAGATGTTGAATCTTACAGATAAATCTCTGACTACTGGCCCGCTAAAATCCTCGCGTTATAATCACAAAATAACATCCAATTATTAATTGGATCCTGACTCACACTAAGAGTCCAAACTAGGGTAAAAGTCCTTTTTACCCTTTCCCTAATTTTGCCCAAGGCCAAGGCTGAAACCAACTGTCAAAAAGGTCAAAATTCCAAAATAATCTATGAAGGCCCAAATATGGCCCAATTTTCCAAATTGGACCCAAATCCCTTCATGGGCCTTCAACCAAAAGAGTCTAATAAAATAGCATCAACCCAAAAATAGAATTATGATGGCCTAAATAAGGCCCAAGACTACTAAGCTCCAACATGGGCCCAATACCGAAAAACCGACAATTCTGAATCCCACTGTTAAGTACACAGGGTGTACTTAGTTCATATGCTTAGCATATGAGTTCTAGGGCTTGTACGTGCAACGTACCATCTTGTATGCCCAACGTACCCCCAGTTTGGCCAACTTTCATCATTAAGCTCATATTTGGTTAATACTTCAATCCAACACTCAGATCTAACTTCCTTAAGGTGCTTTTTCACATAAAGTTAGCAAATTTACGTGCATGCATGGCTTATTGGGGATTTATAGCTCAAAACAATGTTTTAAAAACCGGTTTGAACTGGCCGGTCGAACCGGTTGGACCGGGAACCAGGGGAAGGAGCGGTTCAACTATCACCGGTTTTACATTGATTTCTGAACCAGATTGAACCGGCCGGTTTTTAGAAAAAAAACCGGTTGACCCGGTCAAAATAAACCGGTTGAACCGGATAAATGGAATAAAAACAAATGAAAAAGAAGAATTTACATAATAAAGTTTGGTAATTATTTTTTCATATCTATTTAGTTTTCTCTAAATAAAAACATATGATAAATGTTATAAAGTTTTTTTTTTATGTGTTTGTATTCATTTAAAACTATATTTCGTTACGGTATTATACTTTATTTTCTTTTTGACATATATGGATTGATGTAAAGTATTAAACCTTATGGTTATGTATTATTTTAATGTATTTGGATTCTTCTACAACTTATTTTTATGTATATTTTTAATGTTTGAATTTGAAAACATCAAATTCATGGTTTATATATGTATGTATGTGTAGGCAAATAGGGAAAAACATGAAAACTATAGAAACCGGTTGACCCAGCGGTCGAACCGGGAACCGGTCACCATACCGGTTCAACTAAAAATCCGGTTTTTAAAACATTGGCTCAAAAGAACTTAATAAAGAGTCTTAAATCATGGAAGAGTCCATAAACACCTCCAAGCTTGCATTTTTATGAACAAAGGGACCAAAAGAACCCTAGATCTACAATCAATCATTTATGGAGTGAATCAAGAGGCTCAACAATCATTCTATGGACTCAAAAAGCACACAATGGCACCAAAACTAGATCTAACATCATAGATTTGCAAGATGGGAGCTTTTTACCTCAGAAGGATAGCAAATGATGAACTAATCCCAGATCTCCAAGCTCCAAGGACAACTCCGAATGGTTCACTTCTTCTTCTCCTTCACAAAGCACCAACAAACACACTTTATGGCTCAAAACTCTCAAGAACTCATTAGGATTTCGCTTTCTGGACAAAAGGGGATGCATGATTTCTAAACACGACCAAATAAGGCTATGATAAGGCTTAAATATGGTGCAATACCCTAAAAATTAGGGTTTCATTAACCACATGTACGCCATGCGTACATAACATATGCACAACATATGTGGTCCAAAGGCACGATCATCCTCAAGCTAGTACGCTATGTGTACCACCTGGTACTCCCCGCATAATAGCTTGAAGAACAAAAAGAAAGGAATTTGCACTAAGGGTTTAGAAGAGACATACCCGAAAATGAATGTTACATGGTTTCTTTTCTTTCTCTTGTGCGACGGCCAAATATTGTTCCAGAGACGACTTCAAGTTGTCCATTTTTGTTGTTAGTTGGTCGATGTCACCCGAACCACTTGTCGTCACTTTTCCCTTTCTTTTGGGTCGGTCTCTTTGTAACGACCCAAATTCTCATCTATCATCAAGGTTGGTTTCCATTACTTGAATGTTAATTTCCGTTATGGATTTCGATGTTTGATTTCATAAATTCAGTACATTAAAAAAATTTATTTTATACCCAAAAGTTTATTGTGTGGGTGTATAAGTTAATTCTAATAAAAAAGGCTTAATATTATTGGAGGGACTAAGGTTTCATAAAAGGAAACTTTAACTAATAACTAATTAGGGTTTGGAGTGTTTGAAAATTTCTCATGATTCTTGAGGGGCCAATTAGTAAAATAGGGTATAACTCCCAAGGAGAAGGGTCAATCCTTCTCCTCATCTGTTCCTACCACCGTTCATGATAAAAAGAAAAAAAGTCGAGCCCCCTTGTTGCATCGATAGAAGGCAAGAACGAATAAAAAAAGATCGGTTTTATGGAGAGAGGGGCAACAACGTACCGAGAAGAGCAGGTGGGGGGGGGGGGGGGGAACATTATCTAATTGAACCTAGAGGCTTAATATTATTGGAGGGACTAAGGTTTCATAAAAGGAAACTTTAACTAATAACTAATTTGGGTTAGGAGTGTTTGAAAATTTCTCATGATTCTTGAGGGGCCAATTAGTAAAATAGGTTATAACTCCCAAGGAGAAGGATCAATCCTTCTCCTCATCTATTCCTACCATCGTTCATGATAAAAAGAAAAAAAAAAGTCGATCCCCTTGTTGCATCGATAGAAGGCAAGAACGAATAAGAAAAAGATCGGTTTTACGGAGAGAGGGGAAACAACATACCTAGAAGAGCGGGTTGGGGGGGGGGGGGGGGGGAAGATTGTCTAATCAAACCTAAAGGGATGAAGTGGGCTACAAAAATCAATCCATTAGTGGGTAAAATCTTTTACTCTTCTTCTTGTCAAGTTTATACCTCAATTGCTTATCGATTGGGTGAGCTTTAGTGTCAAACTCCTTCTTATTTGATGTTAATTATTATATCTTCTTCTTCCATGCAATTCATCAATGTTCTTATTGTTGTAATGCCCGCAGATCCGGGCTAGTCAATTTAGAGGCAATAAGTGTCAAAAATGACTTTTCGGCCAAAGATTAATTATAATAAATAGTCTTAAACAAGTTATAGAATATGTCTCACGGTTTCAGTACATATAAAGAACGCCGAAATCCGAGTTATAACGAAGAAGTTATGGCCCGTCGAAGTTTTACGGCAAAACCGACACGACACCGTGAAGCGTAAATAGTAAATTTACGATTGGGCGACTTTTAGCCTTAGTAATCTAAACTAAAGTTGTAGTATATGTTAAATCAAGAACATACAAAAAAAAGAACGCCCAAATCTAACTTCGTATGAGGAAGTTATGAATTTTCTAAGATTTGGCTTAGTAGTGCACGACCTGAAACTCGATTTTTTGTTTGAGTGGTTTTTGGCTTACGCGACCTAAATGAGAGTTGAAGATCTCATTAATAGGAACTCAACTGTAAAAATACAGATGAAAACGGAGTCTGTATGAAGGAGTTACAAATTCTTCGCGGTCATTTGACAGTCTAAACGCCTCCTACTGTTAAATTTGAGATCGGTCAAGAATTAGCCGATCGAGTCTAAATGAAAGTTGTAGATCTTGATTTTACCTACGCGTTGAGAAAAAGAACGTCAAAAATGAAGCTCGCATGCGAGAGTTATGATTTTTCTAAGCTTGAAGGCTGATACGCGATAGGGGGTGACGTGGCACCACCAGAATTGGACACGTGGCACCACCAGAAGGCTGCCACATGCCCCAACTCGGCGAGTAGGTACTCCTACTCGGTGATTCCATCATTCAGCACCCCTATAAATAGAGGTTCCGGGTTCCCTCACTTTCTCACACCTTGATAGCTTATTTTATTTCCTTATTTTATTAGTTTATTTTTAGATTTTTAGATCTTTTTATCATTAATGCATTGTAATTTATTTATTTTTCTTTAGTACGGATCATACTGGGTGCTTGTTATGTTGCATGAGATATTTTGTAGGTTTTTCGGTGCTTGTTGCGGTTGCGGGTTGATTGGAGACGGGCTTAGTGGGCTTCCGAGGCATTATTGGGCTTTGCGGAATCAAAGAGGAAGAATTGGGCTTTGAAAGTTATTGGCTTGAATCATTTGGGCTTGTGAAGATGGATCATAAAATTCAAATTTTGGGCTTGGAGCATCCATTTGGTGGCTAAATGATGATTGGTGCATTTCAGATTATATGGACAAGGAGGGGGACCAAAGGAATCTTTGGTAGTGGAAGGGTGGAGTGGCTTGGTGGACCAATAGTATTACGGCAACATTTACGCGGGTGGAATTTTCATCGCGCGGGTACCCGCGCAACTGCCCAGTTTGGGCATTTTGGTCATTTGGCACACCATAACTCTTAGGGATCAGATCTAGAAGCGGATTCACGTTTTTCCACCATTGGAGACCTGCAAGAGGCGATTTTGGGAGCTAGAAATCATTTCCTTTCATCTTTCCAAATCTTAGATAGTTTCTTTATGCAATTAGATTATTGTTCTTGTTACTTTATTGCCATGAGTGGCTAATGCTCTCATTTGGTTGACTTTGGCTGAAAACCAATGAATGTTTGTGGGTTTTGAAGGATTTATGTTGATTATCAATTTATTCCATGTTTATGATTCTAGTTTGCAATTCTTATGCTTATTTGATGCTTTAATCATGAGCTTAGTATTTGATTGAGCAATGGTTGATTTATTTCATTGATTTTGCATTGGATCATTGAATTTATCTAGAACAAAGGCTTTATGATGGTAGAAATCATCTCTAGCTTATGAATCATATCTCCTTTATGGACGTGTAAGCATTTGACATCCTTTAGGAATTGGGGATTCCTTCATTCTTAAGGCTAAATGATTTCTTGGGATTAATTGCTTCAATTGACCCTTGATTTTAATTAAGAAGGTGTGTTGTGGGCTTCCACAACCTCCATACTACCTATGAGGAATCTTGGCATATCATGCTTCATGATTGCTATAACCAATTTGGGATGAAGGATAAGCTTTGTATTAGATCCTAATGATAAACACACAAATGTTTATTGTGTTGAATTGCCTTAGTTAACCAATTATTTCCAACCTTTGAGCATCTCATCAACTTGCTTAATTGCAAGGTTTTTAGTTATTCAATCATTTTAGTTTTCAAGTAATCAAACACCCCCCCCTTTTTAGTTTAATTGTAGTTAGTTAGATTAATTTCACTAGTTCTATTGAATTGCATTGGTAATTAAATACAAGCATTTCCCCGAGGATCGATACCCCTTTTTACCATTATATTACGTTTATTTAGCAATCAAAGGGTGTAATTTGCTTGGTGGACTTGACATCCCATCACACCTTCAAACCATTCTTTCTCTCTCTAGTTTCTCTCTCTAAAGCCCCAACCCCCCCCCCCCCCTAAAGTCTAGGTAAACCCCCTAGCACCCGATTGAAGCCCCGAGGCTCCCGAAGCCTCGAGAAAAGATCCTTTCGGCTTAGAAACTCTACTCTGGTGGAGCCCGGTTTCCAAGGAAACCCGCTGTAAGTGAGCTGTACCTATCATATCTTTAGCATAACTTATGTTTCAATATAGTAAAGTTATTAGGAACTTATAATAAGTATTTAGACTATTATTATGACTTATATAAGTGTCGTTATAATGTCTTTTTAAGCACTCGCGGTATTGGGGTTCCGGTTTGGAGGGCCGCTTGGGTTGCTGGATTCAGAAGTGCTTATATGCCAAAATGATCCTGCCCACCGGTGCTCCATGTTTGACCTCGTCTGTATATAGTGGGTGAAAAGTATTATGTTAACTCTTATATAATAGTAATAATAGTTAGACTATTAAATAGTCTCGGTTAACTTTAGACTAAACCCTAGTGATATTGATACTAGGTTTTGTCGAGGAAATTGTTTTAAGAGTAACGAAGTGTTGTCCGAGTGCCGAGTCACCACCTTACCAAGTGAGTGCATAGTTACTTTCAGCTTACACATAGATATGAAGTATTTTATATAAATTACGTGCTATGTGTGTATATTGTCTGAATACTTGATGTCTGTGCAGGGTGAAAGATTTTCATACATATTTTAAATTATTTAATCTGTATACGTATTTTATATCTACAAAATGTGTTGGGTAAAACATGGGTAGATGAAATAGTTTCTCTGTGTGACAAAAATAAAATGATGAAGAAGTGATATAGACCATGAGGTAAGGGTGAGAGGTGAACCATGAGAGAAGCCTTTTACCCAAGTGATGGCCCCGTCATCCAGCAGTGTATGGATGACAACCACAGACTATTCTAGACAGTCCAGTGGACACTAGCAGGCTTGCAACATGTAGGTGTTTTGAAGTGTGTATTCACCAGGTGTACTCTAAAAACCCATCGACATGTATTGCGAGTGGATTCTCGAAAACGATACCGTCGATAAACGAGATAAACCCCATTGATCTGTATTGCGGGAGGAGTCTCGGAAATGATACTGTCAATAAGCGAGATAAACCCTGGTAACTATGGATGTAGTGCCTGTTGAGTAAACCTTGGCAAACGATGGATTTTGTGCCTATTCATTAGGATAACCCTTAGGAATAAATAAACGAGGAATAACTGAATTCTTAGGGTAGAATAAAGAAGATAATGGGGTTGGGTAATTTGGTTGATTGTTTAAATGTTTAAACATAATAATTATATTATTGTGGGTTGAAAACCCTATGTACTCACCAGGTTTCCCAACGTGACCCACTCAGTTTATTTATATCACAGGTGTTGATATGAAGTCACATTACACTAAGAGATTAAGGAGATATAAATCACTAGTGATAATGAATGTAAGTTCTGTTTATGCTTATGTTTTTGTATTGACCATGACATCCCAAATGTTTTAAAATAAATAAAAATACTTTTCTTCGGAAATGCTTTGATAACGTATTTATCATGTTTTACTGGGAACAAGTTCTGCAACCTTTTTATTAAAAGAGATACTTTGATTTTTATAAAGCATAAACAAAAATCGGTCTTTTCTGGCCGTGAAATTGGGGATGTCACACTTGATAAATTCCATTCTTATTGGGTGTGTTATGATGATTTATTTTTGTCCAAATCATGTTATGAACACTCTCTAGAATGATTTTGATATGTCCTTGAATTACTCCTTTGTTGATTGTCAGAACTCATGCTATTGTTATCTTATATCCAAGTGAGAATCTTTGGTGAATGACTATGTGTTTGAATCTCCAAAGGTCCTCAAAATAGTTTTCAAGTGTATCATATAGCTAATTAGTAGGAGATATTCAAACCCAAGTTGTTATTTCTCTTTTTAACAACGTATTTTTTCTTTCCTTTAAAGACAATGTACTTTGTTCCATGGTTGGAGGATGAAACTACATAATGTACTTTGGACCATGGTTGGAGGATGAAACTATCTTTATACTTCCATGATATATTGCTGCAGATTTAAACTTGTTTTTCAGCTATTTGGTCGATTTGTGTGATGACTTAACGGGTTAAGTGGTCAAAAAGCATTTAAAACTCAAAGTTGGAAATTACAAGAAATTGACAAATCTGCCCTTGGTTTGGAAAAGTATAGAAAAACTACCAGTAGTCGGATTAATGATCCGTAAATTCTCAAAGCTTTCATTTTGCATCTAGTTTTACCTTGAATTTTTCTAGGATCTGTTGTTACCTCAAACTAAGGTGAAATTTGCTTTTTTTTTTCACAAACGGGTTAAAATATAGCTACATTGATATGCCTTTTGTAAAAATCATAGAAAATTGTAGAAAAATCGCTTAGACCTTTAAAAGTACTTTCTAGAAAGATATAATTCTGAACTTCTAGAATATGAAATAAAAATAAATTTTACAGGTCTAAAAATTTTATAGGTCTAATAGGAACTATGTTTGATAATTAATTTATGAGTTTAGGTTATGGAATTGTCATATTTGGCATTGTAGAGCTCTAATAACCTTATATTTGTATTGTAATAGGGGGGAAAGGTTGATACTTCAACTCTTGTAAGACTTGAAGTGTAAGGAGGTCACATCTTTGGCAAATGTTAGTTAATTTTATGGATTTATAAAGTACATTGTTTTGAGAATCTCATATCTTAGTTGAAATGGGATGAATCTAGGTACCTTGGATGTATGTGCCGCTTTTGGTGTTTAGTATTATGCCATGGATGTTGAAATGTTGTATGTGTAACAGTATATAGGATGTTGCATGCTAGTCTCATCTTTGTTTGATGTGACATGTGTATTAAGGCCATGCTAGATTGAGTGTTGTACATGAATATTATATGTTATGAGCATGTCAATAATTGTTTGAAAATATTTTTCAAAATTGTTTTAGGAAAAGCATGCTAGTGTTGTAAAACCATTATAGAAGTGTTGTGAATGAAAGTGGTGTGTGATGTAAAATGTAATAATTAATTAAAATTACACTTTTGCATGAAAATGAACCCTTAAAGAGGTAATATGTTAATAAATGTAAATTCATTATTCTTGCATGATTACTTGAAGATGGCAAAAGTGTAACTCGTTAATTGATTAATTAATATTAATTTAACAGGGGAATACACTAGCAGACCATAGAGAGACATAGTATGCATGTTCTTAACATGGCATGACTGTTGTTATTTAATTCAAGTGGTTAGTTGATTACTTGAAACATTATACAATAAATAAATTCTTAATTATTATGGTGATTAAATAATAAGAGTTTTATTTATATTCAATAGTTTTGATACCGTAATTAATTAGTTTATTATTGTGTTTCACTTTGCATGTTTTACTTCCTAAATAATTTGATTATTTGAAGCTCCACAGTCGCTCAAACTTTAGGAAGTAAGTAGTGAATGAAGACTATCATGAATTGTATTGTAGACTCTCTAAGGAGTTTAGACATAGAAATTATGTTGCTACAACATTCATGAGTACACAGAAAATGGAGATTTGAGTATTGGATAAACCCACGCTCAGAGAATTACTTTATGGATTTTACCAAGAGTAATTCTGAGATGATAATATCTAATATTCTTAAAACTAAGATATATGAGTTGTAATTTACAAGTTGGTTGTGCATTAGTATTGCGAAAACGCATCAGTAACATGATATTATAAAACTTTGTGCCATACATGATTTGATGAGTAAAAGATACAAGCATATGAGTCGAAGTTTATTCATTCCTTTTACTCTAATAGGAAAAGTGATATCTTTGGACCCCTCGATGATTTGGTGTTGACTTAGAGTGCTAGGCCTAGCCAGGACTAAATTGATGTGTTCAATTAGAAGTCTTGTAACGTCATCACAAATTAGAAATCAGGAGAAAAAATTTGAACAATGAGATTGATTCTAATCCATGTCTCATGTCTGTACGATATCTTGTAGAATGGAGGAATTTTTTTATCACTTATCTTAGAACACGTATCTGACTGAGTCAGAATTCAGCAGCGACTTTTGGAAGCTACAATTCGCTGATCGGTTCAGAAGATATAATGGCAGTTATAGTTATAGACTTATCCAACTGGGGGACTGTTTGATTAGGTGTCTAAGCCCATAAATGTAATTGATATATACTTGAATTGATAGTAGCACAATCCTTTTGAGTTGTCCTCAAACATAGTAAAAGATTGGAATGCTATTTGGAGAGAGAGATTGATTTATTAATTTATTATTAATAAATAAATTAGAAATCGATATAGATTATTTATTAATATATTATGAGAATAATATATTAAGTAGAAATAGTATTATTTAAATAAGAATTAATCGGAAACTAATTAGAATTAATTTTGGGATTAATTGGATTAATTAAAACTAAAAGGACTAAAGGTGACAATGTTCAAAAGTTGAATATTAACCAATTCTAGAACCTCCCAAGGAAGGGGATGGAATTCTAGATGGTCTTTAGAGGTTTTCTTGGGCAATTAGGAAACCTAGGAGTCCTTAGGTAGCAAGAAAAGGGATAATGGCTTATCTAAGGAAAATGCGTTATCGTAGCATCCCTTAGTCACCTATATAAACCCGCTTGGGGTTATCATTTTCGTTAATCCCTTTTACAAGAGAGAGAACCAAAAATTTCCTTCTCCTCCTTTCTCATCTTTTGCCTCCAATTTGCTAGGGTTTAGGTATGAGCCATTAGAGGCACGACACTTGTGGTGCTTACTTCCAAGAGTATTAAAGAAAGGATTTGACTAGTTTATTAACAATAATAAACTAATGTATGTAATTTCTTATAACCCTTTATGAATCTCAATAATAGCTTTGTAGTTCTAGGGTTCTTGATATTCAATAGTTGTTTTCATATTATAGTGAGAACATATATCCTTAAGGTTCATGTAAACTTAGGGTTTATGTTTTTCCGCTAAAAATATTTTTTGTAGCATATAAAACCCATCATGTTCCTCACATCATTAGAAAGGTATTGAAACTGGTTTAAGGTCAGACATATCACCAATTCAAAAGCTATGGTATTTTTAATTTCTCCTAATTGGGTTACACTACCTGTGTTTTTCAAGCTTTAAAAAGTACGGATACGTTTTCCCTATTGAGTTCCGAAAACATAATTTTGTCTAATTTAGGTAAATAACTTTGGTGATTTTATGTCAAACCTTCCATGGACATTCCAAATTATCTATATAAATGCAACAGGTCCTAGTAACCTGTTCTAGTACCTAGTCACATCTTAATTCATTAATAAATTAATAATCTAAAAACTTACGCTTCACAAGCTTGATTAAGTACTCATCAAGACATCAACTTTCCAATATTTAAGTCTTAAGCTTTGACTTCATAAACTCACCTAAGATGAGATTTTTTTGTCTTCAATATCATCAATAATATCCTGAACGTCTCAACAATCATTTGAAACTCAATTACACATGAAATTATACATTAAAAGTGATGATACAATAATTTTGACATTCAAAGCTAGTTTTAGTTCACTTGAAATCATTTAAGCCCCAAATTGTCTCATCAACATTTTATAAACCTATATCATCAACAATTAAGCTCCAAATGAAATTTCCACTGCAACCATAAATCAAAGTTGAAAGTAAAATATAGACCCATAGATGGAATTTTGAAACAATGATGAATTCGTTAACTTAAATGTAGTTTAGAATTATTTAAACAAACTTACAATCAACATTACTTTCATAAAAATAAGATAAACTTTGGATTTCACCATTTTTGAAGAGTTGATGCTTAACTCTCTTCATTAGGGTTGAAATAGGTTAGTGATGAGAGATTTGTTCTCTAATAACAAGAACTCAATAAGAAATATCATCAAAACACTTAGTTATGCTACAAACTCAAATTTAAGGAAAAAAACCCAAACTAAAACTCGAAATTTACGGAAAAACACATATAGAGATTACTTTCCAATGGTCTAAGGGTATGATTCTCTTTCTCTTTCTCTCTCTCTCTCTCTCTCTCTCTCTCTCTAAGACACTTCAATCTCTTTTTTATTCTCCTTCTGTCACACTCCGAACCGGAACGGCGAAAACATCTGGGGGCGGATGACATCATTGTATAGTATCATAGCAATTGAATATAAATGAAACATAGCAACCCAAGTGACATACATTAATAGTACAAACTTACATAGTTTAGATATTGTATTTGTTGAAAAATTACACAACCATGACTGAAAAGTAAAAATTCCATAATGCGGCGAATCCAGTTCTTAAAGACTAAAGTACCTGCTTACAGATTCCCTGAGAATACAAGTGATTTTGAAAAGCATCAACATAGAATTTTGGTTAGTTTATAAGCATATTTGTATGAAAATATTTGTATCTGCTTTATTTTAAAATGTTTTATATATTTCCAGAAAATCCGATAATTTCTAAAAAAATGAATTGTAAGGCTTACACCAAATACTAAAAATGTATGTATGCATGCACTTTGTTTCTTTTCCTTGTAATTGTAAATTGTATGTTCCCAGAAAATCCAATATTTTCTGATGTATGAAAACGGTAGTCTTAAAATCTAAAACCAGAAATGTAATCCATAATGTATTGAAAAGTAGTAGTAGTTTTATATATTTATAAAACTGATGAAGTGTAAGTTTCCCGAACACCAAGATAGTAATGTTAATCACTATGTGAGTTATTATAACCATGCTTGATGTGATTGTTTTGCCTGTACGATGTTCTCCAGGCATCAAAATAGGTAAGATATTTAACACCCTAGACTGACCCGTCTAGCTGTAATGAACAACTCGGGTATGGGGTTGTCAATCCCATATAGATCTATACACAACTATCTCGCTCTCCCTCCAGGAGACTCTAGTTATATTGCAGGACTTAAAGTGTACGCTAGGTAGGTATAGTGAAGAGAATGTCACAACAGAGCATTAACATATTTACGTGAACTACGACTCCCTTTTTCTTGGATAATATATTAGTTACTTTATTGAAAATTTATGACATGCTTTTTAAGACACCGAAAGTAATACCATTTGTAGTTGGCCTTGTATGCCGTTTTATGTAAAATATTTATATAAACTTTATATAAATATCGAGTTGAAATCTTGTCTAATAGTAATATATGTTGTTGAAACATGATATCCTTGTGTTTTAACCCACCAAAACAGTGATGACTTAAAATATAATCACTTTTACTAGAAAAGCTATTTTTAGCAAAAAGAATTACCAAAACTTGTAGTTTTTACAACACATAATCTCTTGATGATACTTCTATTAAATAACGAGTTTCAATTTTGTACATCAACTTATATAATGTGATTTTTGTATAGATAAAATAGTGTTAACCACATCTTCTGAAACTATTATTTCATATTCAAATAATAAAGATGAGACTAGAAAATATCCATAAGATAAACATGTTTTGACTTGTATCCCACCACCCCCCCTAAAAGCCTGAAAAACTCAAAAAATAGGGGTATGAAGCTCACATTAGTTGTTTTCGTGAGTTGTAGGAAGGTAGATGGAGAAAATGTCGAGCCTAGGATGAAGTGGATGAACTTTGAAGAGCTTCTTGGAATTGTTGGTGTTCTAGGGATTATTCACATGAAAAATGTGTGTACATACGGTGAAATCTACATAAAATCACATAGAAAAGCTAGAAGTTCATGAGATAACTTACCTAAAGCTTGAAAATTTTAACATGATGAAGAATCCTTGGAGCCTTTAACTTGTTTTTGAGAGAGAGTTAGAGGAATGGAAGAATTTTGTGCCTTTGGAGGTGGCACAATGGCCTCTTGGCCATGATATATATGGAGGAAAAGAAAGTTGATTCATGGATGTATGGAGGGTTTAAGGGTGCGTAGTGTGGATGCATGTAGGATAATGAATTGTAAAGTACCATTCATGGAGATATGATGTACAAAAGTGTGCATGGTATGATTATTTGGTGGTTAAAGGGAAGTAAAGCATTGAGGTGGCATGA
This sequence comes from Lactuca saligna, assembly GCF_052625555.1. Classification (NCBI taxonomy): domain Eukaryota; kingdom Viridiplantae; phylum Streptophyta; class Magnoliopsida; order Asterales; family Asteraceae; genus Lactuca; species Lactuca saligna. The sequence continues at coordinate 62,570,547 of NC_136420.1, read as the reverse complement.
GTAAGGTCAAGCCTTGGATTATTTTAATTAAAATCGATTTCTTTAATTCAAGGGAGGTGTTTTTGGTTTTAGGGTGGCTGAAAACACCCTTCTTTGTGGTTTTCGGTCTTGAAGATGTTGGTTCTCAATTCTAAGATTGCCTAATAAGGAGGGTTTTCGGTCAAGGGTTGTTTGGGCCGAAAATCTTAAGGTCAAGATCCATTTTCGATTTATGTATGATGCATTTGATCTATTTTTAGTCTTCTAAATGTTTATTTTATATATATATATATATATATATATATATATATATATATATATATATATATATATATATATGTATATATATAACTTCATATAGCATTGTCCTTTTTGAATTTCAATAATCTATTTCAACAAGGTTACGTAGAGTAATGGTTTGTACATGAATAAAATCTCGTCCCGAAATTTGCTAGTTGTGACATCATCCCCCCATTAGAGGGAATTTCTTCCCGAAATTCATTCCAAAGCAGCTCTTAAGATCTAGGGAAGAGATTTGGATACTTCTGCTTCGTCTGGTCTTCGCGCTCCTAGGTGAACTCAGGTCCCCGTTTGGCACTCTATCGGACATTTACAATGGAGATGCGACTTTTTTTTGTTCGTTTTACTCCCTGTACATTATTTCTACGGGTTCCTCGATGGAATGGAGGTTCTCATTTACCTCAATCTCATTAAGCGGGACAATGAGAGTTTCATCGGGTAGGCATTTCTTCAGGTTGGACACATGAAAGACAGGGCGTACTTTGTTGAGTCTGGCGGTAGCTGGAGTTTATAAGCCACCGGACCAATTCTAGCAAGAATTTCGAATGGTCTGATGTATCATGGGTTCAATTTCCCATGCTTTCCAAAGTGTATCATTCCTTTCCAAGGAGAGACCTTGAGCAGTGCGTGATCACCGACTTGAAATTCCATGGGATTCTATTGCTTATTTGTGTAGCTCTTTTGTCGGTCTCTGGACACCTTTTCTCGTTCCCTAATCTGAACAATCTTCTCAATTGTTTCTCTGATGATCTTAGGACCCGTGAGAGTGCTGTTGGGTAGTAGTCCCTTTGCTAGTTGTGTATCTCCCACCTTAGCCCAACACATAGGTGATCTGCATTTACGTCCTTACAGGGCTTCAAAGGGAGCGACCTTGATGCTTGTGTGATAGCTATTGTTGTATAAGAATCTGATCAGTGGCAAGTAGGTCTCCCATGCCTTGCCAATGTCTATCACACATACTCTCAGCATATCTTACAATGTTTGGATGGTTCTCTTTATGAGTCAGATGGGTGCTTTCTGATGTTAGAGGCTCGGTCTAATAATTTCCTTACTCATCTGGTCGTTCCATTGGCAGATAATTTCTATACTTATATTAGTGCTAAGTAGTATTGGGGATTTGGCTTACGGGAATGGATTCAAGAGTCAAGTCGATTCCGAACTCAACTTGGCACATGAGTGGTATTCCCGAAAGAACTTCTGGGAAACACCTTGGGAAGTTTATAAACCTCTGAGATACCCTTAATGTCTTTTAATTCTTGTTTCCTATTTCTATTGTGGCTAGGGAAAAGCGTGGTACCTCTTACATAGGTACTTATGAATCTAGATGCAAGGGACGATTTGGGGGTTTGTCGTTATAGGTTGAAAGGGTTTCATAATTCGGTCGGTTAGAGCGAAGGGTCATTTTGTAGCACATGAAATTGCTATGGTGAGGATCAAGCCAATTCACGTCAAATGACGATGTCAGGATTTCTTATTGTAATCGGTGTTAAGTCTATTTGGAAGGGAGATGATTATTTAGAACAATAGTGTATTCTCTGTATATAGTTTTATTCTTGTTATTACTACTGCGAATATTTTTGTATCAGAGTTAGTGTGTACTAGCAATACGAGTGCTTCGAATTATAGTGATGAAATTTTGTAGTATGATTCATACTAGGTGTCTTTACAATAGTTTGGTGCAAACTATTTGTATATAATTAAGGTTAAAAAGAGAGTCGAATGAGTGACTCTGCCCCAAGTCCACAACCAAACGAGGAAAAGGAAGTAAGGCGGGATCACACATTCTAAATATGAAGAATCTTAATAATATACAACCCAAATGTTTACACCAGTCACCATAGATCACCTGTGAAAACCCTTAATTTTTATATGAATGATGTGATTTATTCGGGTGAGGGGGGGGTAATTTATGACTAGGATTTCTCGCGTTTCAAGGTCTATGGTAATTCATTGGAAACGTACTAATATCCCCTTGTGGTTCCGGGAGAATCTCTCCTATAGTAATCACAAGTACTCTTCCATTACTATCAGCATTCACGACCCTTGCTCTTGGGCACTCCCTTTTGAATGCCCAGTCTTGCTACAACTGTAACAGGTTTGGCTCACTCTATCACTGGCGGCTTGGGCGGTCTGTCGGGTTGGCACTCTACAAAAGCGAGTGATAATGCCCTTTTCTGTTGAAATTATTGAAATGCATCCCTCAACATGATCCTTTGTGATTGAAGTTACATTTGCGGCACTTGGGTAGTGTTCCAGCATACAGTTTTGTCAGCACTGAGGTTGTAGGGGTAGTGGCGTCATGAGTTGCCCCAATTTGTTGTCTTTTGGCAGGTACCTAAGTCGAACGACCCCCTTTCTTGCTCCAAAACTTTCATTTCTTGGGTAGTACATCCCCTTTGTCGCGGGAGTTCTTAGATTTGTGAATTGGGGTGTCCTTGTAGGAATACACCTGCTGGTTTCCTTGGTTGCCAACGAGGTTGATACTACTGGCACTGCTCCCGTTTCCGTTTGCATTGATGGTGTTAAGTTGTGCCATGACGGTTGACACCGCAGCTGTTATGGTGGCTTGAAAGGTAGTGTGGTCCTTTTGTAAAACTGGTGTTTCGCCGGTAGGCTGGTTACTTCCTTGTTGCTACACGATTCTGTTGTATAGTATGAAATGGGTTTGTAAATAACTATGGTCGTTGCTAGTTGTATCTCATATATATTTACATGTACGCATACAAATCACATGTTTTGTTGCATGATTCCCAAAGGTTTTGATCAAATGTTCAAAGTGTACTTATGGTGGCAAGCAGTAGGTATCGTATGAAAATTAAGTTATCATAACCGTCAATACATTAACTTACTTCAGGTTACAGGCGGCTTAGAGGGCGTACCTCACGTGATTCACTAGTACTTGTTGTGATGAAATATGCAATAACCTAAGACATAGTGCAAGTAGTGCGGTCGCTAACTCACTTGGCTATACTAGTCTTTCATTTGCCGAACTGGTGCTCAAGGTGCCCAACCATTTCACTCATTTCGCGAGTGGCCTCCTCCGCTCTCTGTTCTGCTAAGGCTACCCTAGCCTCAGCTGCAAGGATCTGTTGTCTCATGGTGGTCACTTCCTCTTCTAAGGAGTGTAAGCAATCTGTAAGGTCCTCCTGCTTTGCTTTTATGGTTTAGTATTGCTCCCAAATGGTGGTCTTGTTCTTCGCGGAGGCGTCGAATTCGCATTGCCGCATTCCGAGATTCGCCTCCAATCTCCATTACTTCATGATGGAGAGCCTGAACCTAGGTGTCTAGATGTGCTACTTGTGGTACAATTGGAGGTAGTGCTTAATTTGTAAGGGTGCTGGGTCCCGAAGTATAGTGTAGTAGGTGCATGCCTAGTGCGGATCGTCGGTCATCTCCCCTAGCCCAGGTATGTAGCTGGCTTACTCCTTGTGGAGGGCATCCTGGGAGGAGAGAGGTGAAAGGGTCTCTGGCCTACTCTCGATAGGGTAGGGCTCGCTAAGGATCTCTCCAGCACCTTCATCCTTGTTTGACTCTTCATGAGAATCCTCCCTTTCATAATCCACCTCTTGGGATTCTTTAGGACCCACTTCTGGGTTTTCCATATGAACCTCTTCTGGCTCCTCCTCGACCCATCCGTTGGCTGCCATGGCAGGGTAGTGGGGGTCTTTGTGGTGAAATTCAGCCATGTTTTGTGTGTGAGAATAGAGGTATGAGAAATATGTAGAGGGTTTAAGTGTGTGGTTCTATGGTATCCTAAAATACACTATAGTATTTTAAATGTCGCATTTGATTATGGGTATCTTAGTGTTGGTAAGTGTAGACTCATTGTTTACTACGACTATTTCCCAACATATGCTGGTTACACCTCAGATAAATATAGTTGATCAGGTTATATTTATTCAAGGTCTAATTACACATCCCGAGGCCTACCCGTAGTTTTCAACTCATCATACTACTTTTATTGCCCTCGTTATGACACTGCCCCAACATGTATGTACCTATACTTTACTTAAAATATTATTATATTTTTGAAAGTATATTTGGAGTCATAGTGTTTTAGTCCCGTTGTATTTATAGTTGTATATCTTGTATGGTTGGATATACTAGTTCACTATAAACAATGCTCTAATACCAATCTGTCACACCCCCGAACCGGAACGGGGGAAATGTCCGGGGGCGGATGACGTCATTGTATAGTATCATAACAATTGAATATAAATGAAACATAGCAACCCAAGTGACGTACATTAATAGTACAAACTTACATAGTTTACATATTGTATTTGTTTAAAAATTACACAACCATGACTGAAAAGTAAAAATTCCATAATGCGGCGAATCCAGTTCTCAAAGACTTAAGTACCTGCTTACGGATTCCATGAGAATACAAATGATTTTAAAAAGCGTCAACATAGAATGTTGGTCAGTTCATAAGCATATTTGTATGAAAAGATTTGTATCTGATTTGTTTAAAAATGGTTTGTATATTTCCAAAAAATACGATATTTTCTATAAAAATGAATTGTAAGTCTTACACCAAAGACTAAAAATGTATGTATGCATGCACTTTGTTTCTTTTTCCTTGTAATTGTAAACTGTTGTATGTTCCCAAAAAATCCAATATTTCATGATGTATGAAAACGGTAGTCTTATACTTTAAGACCAGAAACGTCCATCGTGTACTGAAAAGTAGTATGTAGTTTTATATTTTTATAAAACCGATGAAGTGTAAGCTTCCCGTAAACCAAGATAGTATTGTTAATCCCTATGTAAGTTATTATAACCATGCTTGATGTGACTGTTCTGCCTGTACGATGTTCTTCAGCCGTCAGAATAGGTAAGATATTTGTCACCGTAGACTAGCCCGTCTAGCTGTAGCGAACAACTCATTTGTGGGGTTCTCAATCCCCTATACATCTATATACAACTATCTCGCTCTCTCTCTCTCTGTGAGACTAAAAGTGTACGCTAAGTAGGCACGATGAAGTGAATGTCTCACTAGAGCATTAACGGATTTACGTGAACTACGACTCCCTTTTTCTTGGGTAACAGATTAGTTACTTTATTGAAAATTTATGACATTGTTTTTATGACACCCAAACTAATACCATTTATAGTTGGCCTTGTATTCCGTTTTATGTAAACTATTTATATAAACTTTATATAAATATCGAGTTGAAATCTTGTCTAGTAGTGATATATGTTATTAAAACATGATATCCTTGTGTTTTAACCCACCAAAACAGTGATGACTAAAAATATAATCACTTTTACTAGAAAAACTATTTTTAGCAAAAAGAATTACCAAAACTTGTAGTTTTTACAATTCATATTTTCTTGTTGATACTTGTATTAAATAATGAGTTTCATTTTTGTACATCAACTTATATAATGCGATCTTTGTGAAGATAAAATAGTGTTAACCACATCTTATGCAAATAGTATTTCATATTCAAATATATAATAAAGATGAGACTAGCAAATATCCATAAGATACAGATGTTTTGACTTGTATCCCCCCCCCCCCCCCCCTAAAAGCATGAAAAACTCGAAAAATGGAGGTATGAAGCTCACCTTGGTTGTTTTCACGAGTTGTAGGAAGGTAGATAGAGAAAATGTCGAGCCTAGGATGAAGTGGATGAACTTTGAAGAGCTTCTTGGAATGGTTGGTGTTCTAGGGATTATTCACACGAAAAATGTGTGTAAATAAGGTGAAATCTACATAAAATCACATAGAAAAGCTAGAAGTTCATGAGATAACTTACCTAAAGCTCGAAAATTTGAAGATGATGAAGAATCATTGGAGCCTTTAACTTGTTTTGAAGAGAGAGTTAGAGGAATGGAAGAATTTTGTGCCTTTGGAGGTCGCACAATGGCCTCTCGGCCATGATATTTATGGAGGAAAAGAAAGTTGATTCATGGATGTATGGAGGGTTTAAGGGTGTGTAGTGTGGATGCATGTAGGATAATGAAATGTAAAGTGCCATTCATAGAGGTATGGTGTACAAAAGTGTGCATGGTTTGGTTATTTGGTGGTTAAAGGGAAGTAAAGCATTGAGGTGGCATGAGTAAGGTCAAACCTTGGATTATTTTAATTAAAACCGATTTCTTTAATTTAAGGGAGGGGTTTTCAGTTTTAGGGTGGCCGAAAACACCATTCTTTAGGGTTTTCGGTCTTGAAGATGTGGGTTATCGGTTCTAAGATGGCCCAATAAGGAGGGTTTTCGGTCAAGGGTTGTTTGGGCTGAAAATCTTAAGGTCAAGATCCATTTTCGATTTATGTACAATTCATTTGATCTATTTTTAGTCTTCTAAATGTTTATTATGTATATGCACATATATAACATCATATACCATTGTCATTTTTGAATTTCAATAATCTATTTCAACAAGGTTACGTAGAGAAATGGTTTGTACATGAACAAAATATCGACCCCAAATTTGCTAGTTGTGACACCTTCAATGGAGAGATATCTCCATTGATTTTCTCGTTCGTTCTCTAAACTCGTTTCTTGAAAAATCGAGATATAGGAAAGAGAATAACTAACTCGTTTCTTGAAAAATCAGGATATAGGGAAGAGAATAACTATTTATGTTCTTGTCAAAACAGAGTCTCTGTTTTCTATTTGTCGCACATCGTCATAAATGAACATAGCTAAAGAGTCTCCCTTACATTTTCAAAATTAGCCCCACCTTAACAAAGCTTATAACGATTATTGTCCTAAACTAGTTTAGTTTGTTAAAACCTTGACCCGTTAATAGATTTCGCCTAAATTACTAAATTTACCCTAACTTTACATCTTTTTACCAAGCTAACAATTTAAGGTAGTTTAATAATAGACTTTTCTTCACAACTAATAGAAATAATATTTATTATATTATATTTTTATCTACTAAATTTAAATTATAAATTGTTTTTTAAATTATATATATATTTTTTAAATTGATTCCAAATTGAGATGTTACAATTCGAACTCTAACACATTATTCCATTGATTGCTTCCAATACTAGACCCATTTCCAATGATCGATTTCCACCCAAATTACACACCGAGCGATTACCAACATACTTGGTCCTAATAGCAAATTGCTTTTATAGCACCAATAACAACTAAAGGCATCCCTACAAAAAAAAGAATGAACAACTCCCACAAGATTTCTCAGTCACAATATCCAATCTTTGCTAGCGAAGTTTTGAACCAAATCAACACACTTAGTATCTCTAGGCAAATCTATAACATAATCCCTTCATTTCGATGTTATATATTGCACAATACCGTTTATTCTTTACTATATAACCTCCGGTTTACATAGCATATCTAAAAATTTGGCATGTCATAACTAGTTTCCTTTTTTTTTTTACATTACTTTTTGTGTTCTTTGCATTACTACCTTCATGTTTAATATATGAGATTATAGTAAATGATATGAACGCTTTTTTTTGAAATCTCCAATTACATACACTCTAGCTTTTTTGAAAACATCTTATTACCTTAAAAGATATTTGAAACATTTATACTCTTTTTCGAAATTTTAAATTACTTTATTTTAGTTAAAGACTTAAAGTTGTCCGGAAATTAGAAAAAAAAACATTTCAAAAATCATTTCATGTTCAAAATGTTAGTAAAATGAATATGCATTTTAAAGATATCTCCAGCAATTAACCTTTCAAAAGTTTTTACTCTTGTCATATCATATTTCCAAAAACCTTTATTAATCAAAATAACTTTTGTTATAAACTCACTTGAATAGTTATGTTTTAAAAAAATATTTTTTATAATTTAATTAATTTATCTTTTTTTTGTTAAATGCTAAAAAGCTATCCTCATATCGATTTTTCAGATTTTAAGTCTATTTTATATTTTTGAAAAATAACATTTAGTTGATATTAATATTTTAATAAATAAAGTAAAACAGTATGTTATACAGTTATAGTAATGTTTTTAATCTTTGGTGTATATATAAATTTGAAATTAGACAATTTTTTTATGACATAAAGTACATAAAATATATTCAAATCAATAAATAATTTAACTAATAAAAAATTCAAAGATAAGTAGTTTATAATTCAATTCCTTTTCTCATTCTCCCTTCATCGTGCAATTTCGGAATTCACCTTTTGAGCAGCGGCGTAGCTTTCTGACTCAACCCTTCTTCTCCGGCGGGAGCAAACGCCGACAGGGCTTGGGTTTTGTATCTTTAGATCTCTCTTCTGATTGGGTTTTTGTTGGGGTGATCCTGATTTTCGACTCTAGGGAGTTTTACGTAATCTGGTGTAGTTATTTCCAATTGATTGATCCAATGGTCTCTAATCACTCAACTTCTTCGTTTGGTGAGTGTTGGAAGAAGAACAAGAATCACGTTCGAAAGACCTCTAATGAAAGAAGCCATACAACATCCAAGTCTGAATCACATTTGTTTTATATTAAAAATTTCCTAGATTATATTATTCACTCTGATATATTACGTACATGTTCTCGGTTTGGAAGAGTTTGTGATGTATTTATCTCCAAAAAGTTGTCACGTATGGGGAAAAGTTTTGGTTTTGTTAGATTTTCGGGCAATGTTAACGTTGATCATATGATTAAGAATCTTTGTGAAGTGTGGTTCGGGTATCATAAGTTGTTTGCTTCTGTTCCTCGTATTCATAAGAAAGAGCCTAATTTCCATAGGAAACCACCTAAGGTGGAGAAGAAACGGGAGAATGTTTCTGTTTCATATGCAAATGTAGTAAGAGGTGCTTATAGTAAGAAATCTTTATCTCACAAGGAAGAATTAGCCATTGTTCTTGAATCTGGGAATAATGTTATTGATAATTTAAGTTAGCGTGTTTAGCTAAGGCCCGCGACTTTAGTACTCTCCCTAATTTGGGCATGTTGTGCCATGATGAAGGTTTTGATAACTTTATTATTCGATATTTGGGTGGCTTGTGGGTGATGTTTAAATTTAAATCCAAAGAAGCATGCAATTTTTTTTCACATGCGATGCCGTAAATCATTGGATTACTGAAAAAAGAAAATGAGACAAAAACTTTGTGCCATCTGATCGTATCGTGTGGGTTGATGTTGAAGGTGTTCCCCGACGTGCTTGGAGTAGGAATTCTTTTAGACATATTTTGGCCAAATGGGCTTCAATCGCCCATCTTGATGATAACATTGGAGAAGACGTGTACAAATCACGTGTTTGTATTATCACCACGTTTCTTGGTATAATTTCTGAAGTGAGTAAAGTTAGTATTGATGGTGAAATATTCCCCATTCGTATCAATGAAGCCCTTGATTGGAATCCTACATTCGTGCGTGAGTTCAACAATATTGATAATGATAATGTTGATGCTATTCACCGTTTTGATCAAGAACAAGATGGTAGCAATGATTCATTACTTGATAAGGAAGATGTCTCATTCGATCCTTTTGGTATTTATGATGTAATGAAAAAAATGGATAATGAGGAATTAAAAAAAACCAACCAAGGTGCATAAGGGTCCATCCCAGGGTAATATCAGAATTCTGCTTCAAAAAATGAAAACTCAAACTTACAGGGGCCACCTCCTGTTGTTGGTTCTGGTCCAGCTCTTTTCGAGCACCATGATCCTGATAAATGCGACCCAACATAGGCCTATTCACAGCCAAAAGTCCTGCCGATAGCAGCTCAAGCTGTCGATATTCAGACATCCCCTGTTGCTGTCAAAATTGCGATAGCAGCTCCTGCTGCTGTTCCGGACGCTACCTCGACTGCTTGAACTCCTATTTTCTCTTCTCCACTTGGAAAAAAATCTGAAGTTAATAAGAATTCACGAGGTTTTGGACGAGTCTCGGGTATTAATTGTTCTGAAGAAGATCTCTCTCATCCCCCGAGTTTCTCGAATCAACGGTTTTCTTTTTCAGGGAACAATCAAAGTATTTCAGATGGCATTGATAAAAATAATTCATTTTAAATGAATTTAAAAAAAACTATTGCAATGGGAGAATCGTTGGGTATAATATGGACGGTTGAATGGATTGTGTTACAGAGATTTTAAAAGGGCAGGTTGAGAGGCAAGTTCCAAAATGAATTGTTTATCTATAAACATTCAAGGGGCGGGCTCCTTAGATAAGAGGAGTTGGATAAAAAAAATCGTGTGATCATCATAAAGTTAACTTTTTTGCTATACAATAAACTAGGTTAGAGATCATTGACGTAGTTATGGCTAGATCTTTTGGGGGTAATTCTTCTTTTATGCACGCTTTTTCTCCTTCTCGTGGAGCTTCTGGGGGTATACTTGTTATTTGGGATGTTGATTTGATTTCTCAAAATTGAGTTTCTATTCACGATGGCTTTGTTGCTATTGAGGCGGTTTGGGTTTGTTCGGGCCTTCAAGTGAATTTTATTGATGTTTATGCTCCTCAAGGGATAAATAATAAAAGACTTATTTGGAATGATATTTATAATATTATCTCAAATTCTTCGGGGGAATGTATTGTTATGGGTGACTGTAATGAAGTTAGAGATGAGTCTGAGAGATTGGGATCGAATTTCAATATGTCTTCTGCGAGAGTTTTTAATGATTTTATTAATTCTCTTGATCTTGTGGACGTTCCTTTGGGTGGTCCTCGATTCACTTGAGCGATAAATGGGGTTCCAAATTCAGTAAGCTCGATAGATTTTTGGTCATGGAGGGTTTTTTGGATACTTTTCCTCATCTTTCAGCTATTGTCTTGGAAAAGAATATTTATTTTCACCGTCATATTGTTCTGTTGGAGCATCGGGTGGATTATGGCCCGACACTTTTTCGTTTATTTCATTCTTGGTTCGATATGGAGGGGTTTGGTAATGTTGTTTGGCAGGCTTGGGCTACCTTGTTGGTGGGGACAGAGTTGACTAACCCTTGGGTCATTTTTAAGAAAAAACTTTAGTTTCTTAAATCTAAACTCAGGGAGTGGAACTCTAAACACGAGGACATGGTGAGTAGCAAAAGGAAGAATTTGCAAGATTTATTAGATTCTACTAATATTAGGCGCATGGAGGATGAAGGATTTGCCAACTTGAGAGAGCAAAGAGTTTCTTTATTGAAGGAGTTGTCGGATCTTGATCATTTAGTTCAAGTTGATCTTGCTCAAAAGGCTAAAACTCAGTGGGGGCATTGAAGGGGATGAGAACTTTAGATTTTTCCATGGAATACTTAAGCATAAAAGGAGACAAATAACTATTCGTGGTTTGATGATTGATGGTGTGTGGGTGGATAATCCGGTCCAGGTCAAGGATGGGTTTCGTAATTATTTTCAATCTTTATTTCAGAAGAGTTCTTTATGGAGACCTGTAACTGATGGTGCTCTTTTTAGTACCTTATCCCAACTGCAGGTTGATTATTTGCAGTCTCCTTTTTCCTATGAGGAGATAAAGAGGGCAGTGTAGGATTGTGGCTCTTCTAAAGCCCCTGGTGATGATGGTTTTACTTTCGGTTTTTTAAAGAGATATTGGGATCTTGTTGTAGCTGATGTTGAGGTTTTTTTCACCATTTTTTCCATCATTCAGTCATCTCAAAAGGGGTGTAATGCCTCTTTTTTCACTATTATCCCAAAATTCAGATATCCGATGACTCCAAAAGATTTTAGACCCAATAGTCTTATTGGTTGCCATTACAAATTATTGGTAAACTTCTAGCTAATCGTCTTGTAGAGGTTATCCATAGTGTTGTTAGCCTTGAGCAATCTGCTTTTATCAAAGCCAGACAAATCCTGGATAATCCTTTTCTTCTGAATGAATTAGTTGCTTGCAGCAAGTCTTCCAAAAATCCTATGATGCTTCTTAAGGTGAATTTTAAGAAAGCTTATGAGTATTTATCTTGGGATTACTTATTGGAAATTATGTCCATTATGTGATTTGGGTCTACGTGGTTTCGGTGGATTAAGGTGCTATTGTCGACTGCTAGGGCTTCTGTGTTGGTTAATGGTTCCCCGATTGACGAATTCCAAATTCACTGTGGGTTGAGACAGGGTGATCTGCTTTCCCCTTTTCTTGTTATTTTGGCTATGGAGGGTCTTCATGTTGCTTTGATGAGGGCTCGAGTAGGGAATGCTCTCAGAGGAACTTCTATTTCAGGAATTGAGATTTCTCATCTCCTTTATGGTGAGGATGTTATGTTGGTCACTCCTTGGGATATTGAGAATGCGAATTGTCTCATTCATATTCTTAGGTGTTTTTATTTGGCTTCAGGGCTTAAACTCAATTTACTTTTTAAATTGATTGGTGTGGGAATTCCTTTTTCCCAAGTTCTTGAGGTGGCTAACAGGATTGGTTATGCAGCTTCTACGCTTCCTTTTGTTCATCTTGGTATCCCAGTGGGTCAGCCTATGACTCGAACGTCCTCTTGGGATTCTATGATTGATAAATTTCGTTATAAGCTTTCAAATTGGGAGGCTAAGTATCTTTCGTTTGGAGGTCACCTTACTTTGGTGAAGTATGTCTTGAGCTCATTATGGAGTTACTTGTTGTTAGTCTTTCTTGCTCCTATCTCGGTTATGAAGGATCTTGAAGGAATGAGGGCGAGATTTATTTGGGGTGCTAACAGGGATGAACGTCAAATGCATTGGGTTAGATGGGACATAGTTTTAGCTTTCAGGGATGAAGGTGGATTGGGGATCGGTAGTCTTTTCTCTTTAAATAGGGCTATGATATTTCGGTGGTGGTGGAGGTTTTATCACTGCCCTGGTCTTCTGTGAGTTAGAGTGATAAAATCTATATATGGTTTGGATGGTGCTTGAAGGAATTTGAGCTATCCTATTACTGGACAAGGTCCTTGGGGTGGGGTTGTTCGTATGTTCTCTCAGTTACGCCACAAAGATATTGATCTTCAATCTCTTTGCCTCATTAGAGTTGGAGATGGTACTCGCACTACTTTTTTGCATGATGTTTGGAGGGGTGAAATGCCTCTGTCTTCCTCTTTTCCTAGATTTTACGCGCTGGATTTGCATAGACATGTTTCTGTTTCTGATAGGTTGTCCATGGGATTAGGGGTTAATACCCTTAGACGTGGCCCTAGATTTGAAACGGAATAGGAGCAATGGAATAACTTTAATTTTCTTCTGCAGGATTTCCAACTCAGACCGGTTCCAGATATACTAGGTTGGGTTAATGATTTGTCAGATAATTTTTCTATTTCTTCAGCTCGAAATTTTTTGGATGGTTTTACGCTTAGTAATGGAGATATTTCTACTCGTTGGAATAATTGGGTTCCAATTAAGATTAGTATTCTTATTTGGAGGATTAGATTGTCTAGTATCCCTACTAGAGAGTGTTTATCTTTTAGGGGTATCCCGGTGGATTCTAATCTTTGTCTTGTCTGCTCTTCTAGAGTGGAGACTGTTGACCATATTTTTGTAGAATGCTCTGATTTGATTGCTTTATGGTATCGTATTGCAATTTGGTGGGGTATTAATTATCCTTCTCAGTTGACTGTGTAATCTGTTATCAACTGGGTTGCTACAACCTTCTGGAGAACCGGTCAGCGGAAAGCTTTTGATGCAGTGATCTTGACTACCTTCTGGTGCATTTGGAACTTCAGGAACGGTTTGATTTTTAGAACGGATACGCCTAAGAAATCTATGATTTTTGATGATGTTGTTCATAAATCTTATATTTGGATTTCTAGTAAGTGTAGTAAAGCCAAGTTTAGTTGATCCTCTTGGGTTCACAATCCTATTTCAGCTACTATTTTGATGTAATTTTTTTTCTAGCGTCTTCCTAGGCTTTATAATATTCCGCCGTTCCAAAAAAAATCAATATATATATATATATATATATATATATATATATATATATATATATATATATATATATATATATATATATATATATATATATATATATAGGGTTAGGTTCATGTGAGACGACCTAATTTTGTGAGACCGTGAGACGCATTTTTTTATTTTTTTATTATTTTTATTTTTTTAGTTAATTCAAGTTCCGAAAATAATATTTAAAATTTTTTTTTTGGATTTTTTCCATTTATTTTGCATTTTAAAATTATTTTTTAGAATATGTACAGTGTAATATTCTATTAGAATATTTCACGTATTTTTCAAAAAAAATGGAATTTATTTTTATTTATTTTTAGTTAATTCAAGTTCCGAAAATAATATTAAAATTTTTTTTTAGATTTTTTCATTTATTCTGCATTTTAAAATTATTTTTTTAGAATATGTCAGTGTAACATTCTATTAGAATATTTCACGTATTTTTCAAAAAAAAAAACAGATTTTTTTTTAATTTTTAAATTTTTTTTAGTTAATTCAAGTTCCGAAAATAATATTTAAAAAAAGAATTTTTGGATTTTTCCATTTATTTTGCATTTTAAAATTATTTTTAGATTTGGTCTCACGGTTTCAGAAAATTAGAATGGTTTCAAATGAACTGAACCTATATATATATATATATATATATATATATATATATATATATATATATATATATATATATATATATATATATATATATATATATATATATATATATATATAGATCCGGTAAGAAATTTTTTTTGATAGAAAGGTAAAAAGTTTTTTTTCTACATATTTTTTTGACGAACAAAAAAAATGAATCACTAGATGATTCATTTGTAAGATGATTCACAAGAAAAAATTCTCAAAAAAACATTTTTATGATTCATTTTTAAGTAAATTAAGAAAAAATCATTTTTATGACAATTTTAGTGAATAACAACAAAATCATTATATAAATGAATCATCGAGATGTTTTTTTGAGAATTTTTTCTTGTGAATCATCTTACAAATGAATCATCTAATGATTCATTTTGTTTGTTCGTGAAAAAAATATGTAGAAAAAATCTTCTTACCTTCCTACCAAAAATTTCCTTCTTATTTGATCTTTTATATATATATATATATATATATATATATATATATATATATATATATATATATATATATATATATATATATATATATATATATATATATATATATATATATATATATATATATATATATATATATATATAACGGAAGGAAAATAAATTGCATGAAATATAAAGATAAAAATGGACAAAATCAAATGAAAAAAGTTTATTGAATAATATACCGATGAAATGACCAAAAGTAAAACCTCACTATTCGATTGATAAATAACATTAAAAAAAACTATTATCGAATATATTTTAAAATTTACCCTCTTTGAAAATTTCAATGTTCGAAAATGGTAGCTAGTTTTCACTCTTCCAAAATCTCTCTAATAGCTCCTCCTTGTTATATATTATTAGCTAGTTTATAATCCGTGAAAACCACAGTTATACAATTAATTGAACTTTTAAAATAAAAACTAAAATTATTATAAATAAATTATTAATTAAGAGATTTTTTAGTTATATAAAATTTAATCATTAATTTAAATAAATATGTGAAATTATATCACTTTATAATTTGTATTAAGTTTATTTTAATTTTTATTATAATGTCATTAATTTAATGTAATTAAAATGAGAAATTTAAAATTTGAAATTTGAAATGGAGAATTAATAGGTTTACAAATGTCATGTATTAATTAGGAGATATAATTTGATGACACATGATAAAAGAAAAATAAAATATATATTAATTAAAAAACTTAATAAGATGACACATATCAAGAGGAGAATAAAATTATTTTTTTATTAAATAGGGAGATAGCTTTTATGATATTTGTTAAATTTAGTTGTTAACACTTATTATAAATTGGTATAAGTAATCGTTATTTAAAACTTCTAAATTTGTTAATAGTATTTTTCTCTATATTGTAACTATAAAATAATTTTTGTAAAATATTCAAGTTGCATTTATGCTTTTGTGATGAAGACACTCTTTGAACCACTTCCACTAATGTGAATATGATGCTTCACCCAACTTAACGCATTTCTCTGATGGAGTCGTTACTAACGAAGTTTTACATTCATCTAACTTATACCTTACGTCCACAAATGGTTCTCTCTCTCTCTATCTCTCTCTCTCTTATATATATATATATATATATATATATATATATATATATATATATATATATATATATATATAGGGAAAAGTGAACATGTGGCTGTCATATATGTAATGTTATGTATAGAACCATCAAAATTGATTTCATTTTGGTACAAAAACACAATTTTCTTTTATTGATATATATTTTCCTATTGCCTTTGAACTCATATTATATTTGATTTCGATATTCATCCATAATATCTATCTATTTTGAATGTGTTTTTTACCTAACATTACATATATGTGCTTATCATAAGCTCTAATAGAAGATGCAAAAAAGATGGTAGAGATATTTGATTGCATTTTGTTAAAACCGTGTAATTTTTGATGGTTCTATATCTAACGTTAGGTACATGACAGCCACATATTCCCTAAGCCCATATATATATATATATATATATATATATATATATATATATATATATATATATATATATATATATATATATATATATATATATATATATACTAGTTTATAACCGTGAGAACCATGGTTATACAATTAATTAAACTTTTAAAATAAAATCTAAAAAATATTAATCAATTATTTTAAATAAATTATTAATTAAGAAATTTTTTTTAGTTATATAAATTTTAATCATTGCTTTAAAAAAATGTGAAATCATATCACTTTATAATTTGTATTAAGTTTATTTTAATTTTTATTCTAATGTTATTAATTTAATGTAATTAGAGTGGGAAATTTAAATTTTAAAATTTGAAATGGGGAATCAATATGTTTACAAATAGGGGTGTTCAAAACCGGATATCCGAAAATTCGGATAGTTGATTTTTAATATCCGAATCCGTATCCGAAATTTCGGATTTCCGAAATTTCGGATACGGATTCGGATATTAAACCGGATATCCGAAATTCATTAATTTTAAATAAATATCCACATCTGAACATCTGATCCGTAAAATCACCTCAACTCTTAAAATTAATAAGAGCAACTATGTTAAATCTTGCGACATAGATGGATATCGATAGTAACAAATAAATATATGTAGCATTTACTTAATAGTTTTTTATTATAAGCCAACGAACCAGGATTATAACAAACAAATATATAACGATTGTAAATGGAAATGTTTGCAATAAAAGTTTCAAAAGAATGGTCACGAAAAAGTTGAAAGGGGGGGGGGGGGGGGGGGGGGGACATTAGTCCATTAAGCATGTCAATGTTTCTAATTTCTCATTTTAAAATATTAAAAAATAAAGAAAAATTATTTTTTTTGATATCGGATATCCGAAATATCTGAAACTTTATAAATTCACTATCCGTATCCGAATCCGAAAAATCGGATATCCGAAATTTCGGATCGGATATTTCAGATGCGGATATTTTTGAACACCCCTATTTACAAATGTCATGTATTAATTAGGAGATATAATATGATGACACATGACAAAAGGAGAATAAAATATGCATTAATCAAGAGGCTTAATAAGATGACACATGTAAAGAGGAGAATTAAACTATTCTTTTATTAGATAGGGATATATATATATATATATATATATATATATATATATATATATATATACTAGCCGTTTACCCGCGCCAAGCGACGGGTGCGAATAGTTTTTTCAGAAATTGGTATGTAGAGGCGATTAGATCTTTTGTGCAAATAGTTTACTACATCTGAACAATTATCTATAAGAATCATTCTATCATATACGAAATCAGAAAGAATAAAAAAATATGAGTTAGGGTTGTTAAAAAATGTGTACGAACATATGATTGATTATTCATTATTAATCGTGAAACATTTCTTTATACACCACATTTGATGTATAAACTTCACTTCTTTTGAATTGTTCGTTAGGATTCACTAATACTTTTGTATTGACACATGATATCCCCTGGGATAATGCCACATAAAGTTGACAATGTGAGAATCAATTCATAAAAATAAATACCTACATTTGGAATTATTTTTCTATGGGGTTTATTGATTGTCACCACGAAACATAACCGATTTGAAAATTATTCTCTTTTCAACTTGAATAAGAACATGTCATCTTCGGACGAACAATGTGGAATACTTGAAAAAAAATATTCTTTTTTTTCCATCATGTTGACCAACAACTATTTCAGTATCAATGTTATTGTGCTGAAAAGTTTTACATATCAATCGGGTGCCCTTACACAATCTATTTCGGAAACGCATATGTATGACATATTTTCTAAGCATTTTTCAATAAAAAAAATTTCTATTTTCCAAAATTAAAAAAAAGTTGTTAATGTTTATAAATGATTTGTTAATAAAAAATATACATTAGTTCATGGGTGATTTTAAAAAAAATCTCAATATTTTGATCGTTAGTTAAAAATAGCGTTTTAGAAAGTCCCAATATTTTGATCAAATTAAAAAAAAAAAAAAAAAAAAAAAGACAAGAGGCCGACTAAATCTATGAAATTGGAGAATTTTTTTTTTTTTTGAAGTTTTAATCAGTAATTTGTCATTTTTTATAAAAATAATAATAATAATAATAATAATAATAATAATAATAATAATAATAATTTTGTATTAAACTATGAACTAACCAAAAATATTGAGACTTTATTGGAAATTTTCCATTAATTTATCAAAATTTACAAAATATAGTGATTTTACTATATATAAAAAATAACATAATAATGTTTTTAAACATTAAGGATAAATATGTTTTTTCACATTGAGGATAAATATGTTTCTTCTAGAAAAAAAAATACTTTCCTTTTTTTATTCCTTTCCGGCCCAAAATTTAAAAAAGCCGTCTTTGAGATTACAACTTAACCCCAATCTTTCCTCCATCGTTGCGTTAAATCCTACCTATTGAAGAGTCGTGAATAAGGATTACATAATCTGGTATTATTAAAGCTCCCTAATTCTATCATTTTCATCAATCACAAACATTATTTGATATGTTCTTAGCGACATTTCCTAGTTCCTCATTAGATTGGGCAGCTTTTAAGTATTTAGAATACTATTATAAGGTTTGGGATCGAACAACTATGGTCTTCATATTTAACTGCATTCTACATTTAATTCTATCATCTTACCATTACCATTTGACTATGGTCTTCATATTTAACAACCAGAAAAAGACCACAATGCCCTTTATTTTTAATTTTTCCGCAATACTTTAAATTATCATATTGTTTTCTTCTCCACAATGCATTCTTAAATCATAAAAATCCATACAAACTTTAATAACCCAATTGCATTTGACAATTGATAATGATGAGAGAAAGACCATATTGCCCTTTTATCTTATTTTCGTAAATGTCATCAATATCAAAAAAATATTATCAAAATAACCTATTATAATTTTATTGCACTATTCCTTACAAATAATAAACCATTCCTTTTTTTGTTGTACCAACCATACTCACAGTTCTTGTTGCTAATGTGCACAAACCTGATAGTTCGACATATCCCATAAAAAGACCACTTTGACCTTTATGCTCACTTTTGTAGCAGCGCATCCATCCTCTATGGTTCTTCAATAGAAAAGGACTAAACCATATCAAATTGCAACCAATTATATAACTGCAATAATTAGTGGACAAAAGATGAAGACTCACATACCAAGTTCGTGGTTAATTGATTAAGACATAAGAGCACCTGCATGAATCATGTCATAAAGGGAATGATATTTAGATCTGATTTTATTTTGAAAACCTATTTATAGTTTGATAAAATACCTTTAGAGGTTGCATATACAGATATGGAAGGAAGACCAGTGACACCAACAATATAAGAGATGAAAACGATGGTAGCATTATATATGAAAGATAAAGGTAAAAAAAGAACATACCCCAAGAGCTTTTTCTATAATTTTGACTTTAGAAAGTATACAGTCTAATAAGTTGTCATTCATTAAAGTGGAGGTGAATAAACGCTTATTATCTAGAATATCAGTAGATTTTTTCATAACCTGAGTGATAATAAGTTGGAAGGAAAAAGGAAAAGAAAAAAGAGTTGAATATCAAATTCTAATAAATATCCAAATAGAAAAGGTTGCAGAAACTAACTGTATCTTCGGCTCTGAAAAACCACTGCACTCTAAAGTAATTTATCATCAGATGTTTTGAAAAACTCCACAATCCTTCCAACATGTTTTTGCTTTCCCTCACCCTGAAAAAATTTACTCACATAAATGACCTTCTTACCCTTGTAGTGAAGAATAGA
This sequence comes from Lactuca saligna, assembly GCF_052625555.1. Lineage (NCBI taxonomy): Eukaryota > Viridiplantae > Streptophyta > Magnoliopsida > Asterales > Asteraceae > Lactuca > Lactuca saligna. The sequence continues at coordinate 62,550,082 of NC_136420.1, read as the reverse complement.
AATGGCAATGCTAATACATAATGATCTAAACAATTGGTCATAAAATTGAACTTGTTATTAAGGAACTTGTTCAAAATTAGTCAAACTAACCTCTTCCTTTTAAAAAAAAAAAAAAAAGGAATATAATAATGAAAAGAACAAATCTCCTTAATTTGAAGAAAACCTTTGACTCGTTCTTGATAATCTAGTGAGTTATCAGGATCAATAACTTTAAACATAAGAAACATTATAGCAGCAGCCATTACAGATGGAAGATAAACCAGAGACCTTGAATCTGCATTTCGTGTTTATATCACATACTTAATTTGAATTAAATCAAAATCAAAACAATTCTTTGATTCATTACAATATGATTGAGTTTATGAAGGGTTTTTAGAAGGTTACCATTGACGACAACAAGAGCAATTCTTTCGCATCTGTTCAAGAACTCCGAATGAAGCCAATAAGTAATTAAACCAAGCCTCCTTATTGTGTAATCGAATATTGCAAGTGGGGTTACTGGATTCATCTTCCATTGAAGAGACAAAAGAACTAAAACCTCCATTTTCGTTATAGTTTTGGATTCGAATACATATTTTGATCCTTCAACCTAAACGAAAACAACCTACAAAAGAAAGAGATGTGTTAATAACAAAATAATGACATTGGCATATTCACAAACAGTTGGAGTGCATTCGTATATATTAGATGTGATGGATATGGATAAGGATATGGATACATACTTACAGGTCCAAGAGAAGAGGGATATGGATTTCTTCAACTTTAGAAGCGAAAGAAATACAAGCGACTACAGCTAATTGATTCATCCCCGGCTTATCTTTCTGGAAAGAGTCGCTCAACAGGAATCTATCGAAGTAATTAACAGCCAAAATGGTTGTCATAACAACAAATCCATCATGGGTACTAACCCTAATCATCTAATCGACATATTCTTTCCTTAAACCTATTAAACCCCTATCACTGAACAAATCCCCTTCTTAAGAAACAATATTTTCATCTTTAGACAAAAGGGAAGCAAGCTCGTCTTCTTCCCACAACAGATCATGTTCAAAATGGGTAAAATGATGAGCTTTTTGTTTCACGATTTGAATTTCTTGTTCAAATAAGCCAATCCCAAACCCACATCCAAAATCCAAATCGTTTTCTTGATCATCGCATAAAAGACCATCTTCGAAAGAAAATGCAGGTTTTCAGAACCCACATTCTCGTTTTTCATATTCTTGTGGTAAGTAGATGTAAGAAGTTCCAATACATTATCTTAAAGAAAACAAATAGACGAATGCGAAATGAATAACAAAAGATTGGTTGAGATGATGTGGGAATCAGGTCAAAAAGATAAAATATTGGAAAAACTTACCACGTAAATGTCGATAACGACCGAGGTGTTGCCAACCTGTACAACGACATTCTAGAAGGTTCCATGGCGGTCTCATCAAGCCCTAGAGTTTTCTGCAATGGAAGGATTCTCTTATCGAGCGTAGTTACGCTCGATCTGATGACAATGGATACAATTTTGAAAAGGTCTTCGATAATGGTGACGCCTCTTATCCCGACTTCGTCTTCTTCCTGAAAGATGCAATTGTACGAAAAGGTCGGAACTTGATATGTTTGTGTGTACGGTGTGGAGGAGTTTGCATTTGCAATTGTGATGATCGGAGGGATGGTTTGAGAGGAGGATAGCCGTGCCACCAACGCGGAAGATGGCGTAACATGACTTAGGGTTTCTCGATGAAGACGATTAATTTTGGGTTTTTTGAGTATGTGAGCCTAGGAATAAAAAATATTGTTTTATTTGATTGTACTACGAGGAGTAGGTATTGTACCTCTTAAATTTCAAGAAATGTGTAATATGTTTAATGAGATAGTTAAGATATATATATATATATATATATATATATATATATATATATATATATATATATATATATATATATATATATATATATATATATATATATGAAAACCCTTTCTTCCTGATTCCTCCTGCATCATATTTACAGGGTTCCTTTCGCGCCACGTAGCCGGCCTTCTAAACGACGCGATGGATATGAAATTCAATTCACACAGCCTCCTTCTTCAAGGTGTCGATTCATCATATATCCTTTCTCATTGTTAATTCCTCATATGCGTCTCATCCTAAACGTTGAAGTTGTTCGGTCATTCAACGGAAGAAGTTAGGGCACGTTTTCTTGCTCTTCTTATTTCGTCGAGTTGTCTGTGATCCAAAATGATCGTCAATATAGAAAATACCTTCAGTATCAAAAACTACCGGCATCAAATTACAATTTTGAATGTTGAAGTTGCACTTTTACGGAAGAATGGAGACGGGCGAATTTGATGACGATGTTGAATTTCTCTTCCTCTTTCTCTATTTACAAACACATGGATCCACTTTTACAATCGTCCATGTATGTTTCCAGTGTATCCTTAGTTGATGGGTTCAATTGGAAGTCTCAAGTCTAATCATACATTCGCTTTAAGTTCTTGATCGATTGATCTATTGATAATTTCAAAAGGTAATTTTCAACTTCATCCAACAAGTCAACTTAATCCTCTGGAAATTATTTGTGGCTGCCTTTACCACCATTTACTAACGTTTTCTCCCATCACCACCGTCTACCGCCATCATCATCGTATGCCTCTGGGTTCCTATAAAACCCTATATGCGGTGACATAAATTTCTGCTTTGTGATAATAGACACACACACACACATAAATATTGTCCGACATCTAGGGTTCAGAGTAAGAAGAAGGCCCAAATTTATGGCCCTCATCTCGGCTCCCTCCTCTTATATATCCCCTCCTAATCTCCCAACCTCTGACCTGTCATATCCTTTTAACTGTGGCGCCTTTTTTTGTTGCCGACTGCTGTGACAAATTGGCCAGAAAAGGTGATTACTTTGTCTCTGGTGTTGATATGAGGACATTTTTGTGTCCGTTGAATCAATATTTAATTTTAATTTTAATTTAAAGTTTTGTTATTCTTGTTTTGACCATTTACTTCAATGGGGGTCTGAGAATGCGAAACATGTCTAATTTAATTGTTCTGATTACTTTGTCTCTAGATGTGAGTTTGATGATTTGTATTCCCATATTTTGTTATACTTAAAATTGCTTAGTTTTGTAAACATGCATTTTTTTTAAACTTGAAGTCTTGAAATGTTCACAATCCTAATTTTTGATAGATTGGTCAAATATATGAACATACTTACCTGAAACCCCTGGCTACATTCCTCTGTTTTTTTTTTTAAATATAAAAAATAGAATATTTGAGTTATCAACCTTTTCATTAACTTCTTCATAATAATAATAATGGCGGTATTTATGGAATATTTGGTCTCAAATAGTTCAACGAAGCTAGATTTTTTGAGTACTTTTAGTTGAATATCGGCCTCTATCATGATTTGGGGTTTAATTTTATTCACTTTTGCATGTCTTTTGCAATTAAGTTCAGGCTCAAACGCTTTAAATATTTTAATAATGGTAAGTAGCTATATAATCGTTGAAACAATTCATGTATGAGTTAGTTGTGCATCCTTTATTAAAAGAATCATAAAATGTCAGGTCAGTTGTCCGCATAAATGGACAAACCCAAACAAAACTAGAAAAACCAAAATGATGTTTTTTCTTATAAATAAATTGAATTTTATGATTTCAACAAGGAGGAGGACAGCTCATCGATCTCAATGAATGTCTTGATGATGTTGATACATGGATGGAAAGATTTTATTGTCTTGTGAACTGTCCATGGCTTGGAAGAGATCCATTCTTCTGGTTTGTCATTCTTTCGATGTATTTACTTAATTCTTTTAAGAGAGATAAGAAATGTGCATGGATCGTATTTGGTTCAGGCTTGTGCTTTCTAATTTACATATTTTTGAATTTTGTGATTTCAATCAATTAGAATGATTTTTAGCCGCATAATTTTTGATAAAAAAATGTTAAATCATGGTCCATTTTTTATTTAGATCAATTTAGAAAGTTATAAATACTTGAATATAATGTAGGCGCCTTCAAAGTTGCTCTTTTGTATGATTTATAACCAAAGTCACTCGGATAAAAAGGGATGCTTAGCGAGTTTTTTATACTACTTAGTTCTCTTAGGAAAAACCATTTTACTACTCCAGGAGCTCCATTTTACAACATGTGGATTTAGCTTGAATGAGCAATATCATGGCTATGGATCCACAAATGCCAATTTTGGTGTGGTAGGTATGCCCTACAATTAAATTTTGGTTTCAGATTAAATTTCATCTGCACACACAATTAGGAAATGCAAGAAATGGAACATAATTTCATATCTTTTTTTTACAATAGCATCCTAGTTTAATTTTGTTTTGTTAGAACATTATTCTTTGAAAAGTGTACTCCATTAAGAAAACACCATTCATCTACGAAGCATCTTTCATTGCTCTAACCAGTGTTCCCTACTGATCAGTATTCCTTCTCTTTTATAAATTTCTTTTGACACTTATCGGAAATTTGTTAATGGTGTTCATTATGAAATGTTTAATTTCATGCAGAATGCTTATAGTTATCGATAGTATTTGGATACAAAAGAATAGAAGAGACAATCATGGAGGTACCATAAAAAGTACAATACATGAGGAACCAAAATTTGCAAGCGGTGATTACAAAACGAAACATATGTTATTTTTCATGATTTTATAGGACCAAGATCATCTGCCTATGTCGTTGAACATGCTACAACTATTTTCATTAAGTTGTTTCAGCCACCAACACTTGTTGCAAGGCTACAGAAATTTTGAAAAGTTTTGGGTGAATTATTACGGATGATGTATCAACTTAAATCAATCCCATCAACCTCATTATTGACACAAGCCACCACCTCCCAACTACTCTCACTTCAATAATAAAGAAGAAACTATGCCCCACCACCATCCCTATCCTGACCAGCCAGCCTGCAAGAGTAACGATATGACTTCCCTGATTATTTCTTAAAATGTTGGTTTTTTTCCTGGTGGTTTTCCTTGAAGATAGGTAGAGAGAAGGAGGATTGAATGTGATTGTGTAGAGCTTGACGCCTAGCATGAGTGTGCTCAGACAAATCTCTTAGCCAAAGCTTGAGATTGTTGAGAAGAAAAAAAAATTGCAATCGGGGAGATGAATTAAGGAAAATCGTTGCTAAAGAATTATTGTTAATCAACAATGATGCTTCAATTTGTAAACCACATTAGGGAAAATCATTTTCTTGTCCTGTCGGTGTACTAATCTCTCTGTATCATAATTGCTTCAACTTATATACTCGTTTTCTTTTTGGTATGTGATTGTATCTACCAAACTTTCACTTAATGCAAATTGATTTGGAATTACACCATTTGAATTTTAGACCTGCTTTATAGAACTCTTTAACTCATCATGTTCATTTCAGTCACCACAAACAATGTGCTTGATCAAGCATTCATGTTATGCTTCAAGACATACAATATAAGCCTCATTTTGGAAGTTTTTACAGGAAGGTGATTGAGATTTTATGAATTGAGTTGTATATTTCACCTCCGATGGCAACATACTTTTTAAAGACAATGTGATTTAATTTTCTTAACTTCAATAGCAATGTATTTTCATTTCTTTACCACTAATAACAACACATTTTTTCTTTACTAATAATAAAAACATACTTAAAACTCTTCACTCATAATAGCAATGTACTTGAATTTCTTTAAAAATTTTTTACAATGGTGAATGAAATGTCAATATTACCCTCCATGGCACGACCCTCAAAACATACCTAGTATATATATATATATATATATATATATATATATATATATATATATATATATATATATATATATATATATATATATACTAGCCGTTTGTCCGCGCAAAGCGGCGGCGGCGAATAGTTTCTTTCAAACAATTAGTTCCATTCGGAGATATGTTATATTTCTAAGAACACTTGTACCATTATCGATCGGTTTCACAAAAATAAAAAGTGCAATGTCAAAACCAAAAAATATTGTGGTGGTGGATTTCATGGAGGAAAAGGAGATGAAGATTTGAATTAGTCTACAGTCAACTATATTTTATGCAAAAAATTAGGGAACTCCAATTAGAATGGGTTTTTAAATTTTAAACGATTTGTCGAAAAGAAGTGTTTCAGATTTTAAATGCACCAGATACCAGAGAATAAATATTTTAGGAGTATAAGTTAGGTCAAAATTGATGAAAATACTAATTCAATCCCTAAAAATAAGGAAATACTAATTTAAATGTGTTTTTAATACTTGTATCTCTAGCATTATCATTTCTAAGATATATATTATAATATTATTATATTAATAGTTGATTGTACTTTAAGCTTAAAAACTTGAACGTCATAAAAAAATATTATTATTATATTGATTCTATTTATAGAAATAGTAAGATTTCTTTTATAAGGTAGTATATATATATATATATATATATATATATATATATATATATATATATATATATATATATATATATATATATATATATATATATATATATATATATATATATATATATATATATATTACACTTCAGCTCTAACAAAACTCGTTCACAAATCACACTTCTCACTCTTCTCTTCGTCTTCTACTCTTCTAGGTTACAGCCGACATTCCAAATTGCCGAGTCGACATTCCAAATCGACTGAAATCACATCGCAAGCTACGAGCCTGCGATAGACGATAGTGCGACCAACGGGCAACGACAGACGATACGCAACCCACAAATCGAACAACTTTGTCTTCGATCGACGCCACACAGTGACGCTCACGCACAAGAAACAATCACAGGTAATCGATCATTCGATCGCATCTTTCTTTCTCTTCATTTTTCTTGAAATTGATCATATGTAATCGATCACTACTTGCATCTTTCTCTTCAATCGTTCCCTGTGACCATGTATCTTTCATTCCCTGTGGTAATTTGGATTCTTGAAATCAATTTCTTATTTAGAATTAGAATATGTGTCCTACTGTATCTTTCATTCCCTGTGGTAATTTGGATTCTTGAAATCAATTTCTTATTTAGAAATCTGAATAACGTTTTGAACCTTTAGAATCTGTAAAGTAATTTGTTTTATAATAAAAACTAAGGAAATTGAATTGTTTTATAATAAAAGCAACTTTTGTTTGCCCTGTTTGTTAACCTCTTAAAAGTTTAGATATGGTTTGTTTACCCTCTTAAAATACACATCTGAATTTGTTAAAATACACAGAAGGGTCATTTTTATAATTAATGAAAATTCAGATCTTAAACAGTATTTGGGCTTTGGGCCAAATAAATTATATCGAATTATTGATTCTTCATCGATCACGAGGCTTCTTCTTCTTCTTCTTCACCGATCAGCTCAGCAGGCTCGGATTTTGAACCAGGTATGTTAATTAGGTTTAGGTCTACGTATACGAGTTCATTGATAAAACTGCTTGCGTAATTTAATTTTGATATCAGGCTGTGTGTATGTTTCACCATTTGTTAATTTCTAGTTCTGATTCCGCGTTCTTCATAGTTTTGCTGTAATACATAGCTTCTCATTTCTAAATGTTTTATCTTTATGTTATCAGAGTGGCTTACCACCATTAATTTCGAGTTCTGATTCTGCCTTCCTTTTAAGTTGGCATCCATATTCTTTAGCATCCGGTTGTTTTGGCTCTTACAGTTTTTTGTTTTCATTCAAGTTTATGAATGCCTACCAGGTGTTTGATGTTTTGTTCCTTTTAACACCACTACTTTTACTTAATCCTCAAGCATGCCTAGTCTTCTATTTGGAAGCACTTTTGTGAATTCTTTTAGTTTTTGTTCTCATTCAAGTATCCCAATTAGTATATACAATGTCCCCTAAATGACATAGTGCGTATGTGATTCATATTCATAAAGATGCTCTTTTTATATACATAACAGAGTTACTTCTTCTGATCTTCAACTTCTAATCTATATAACCCCTTTCCCCCTTCTGTGGTGGGTGTGGTGCAGCTTCCTTGGGACATAGGAGAAGCGTGAGATATAGAAAGAACATGGTGGCTGCTTCCGCCTCCTTCAGGTGGATACTGCAACTGCATAAAGATGTTCCAAAAGCTGCAAAATTTTACAAAGAAGGCCTTGATTTCACCATAAATGTGTGTACTCTCCGGTGGGCTGAACTTGAATCCGGCCCTCTCAAGCTCGCTCTCATGCATTCTTCCAGGTCACTTTCAATCCTCTCTCTCTCTCTCACACACACACACCCTTTTGATTCTACATGGCGATATGAGTTCTTCTGTATATATACACTACAGTGAGATTGAGGTTCAGAAGGGATACTCATCACTGTTATCATTCAGTGTGACAGACATTAACAGCACGGTGACTAAACTCATGGCTTTAGGTGCAGAGATGGATGGGCCTATCAAATATGAGGTCCATGGAAAGGTAATAATAATAATAATAATAATAATAATAATAATAATAATAATAATATATTAAGATTGAAAAGATTGTTGCTTTTGTTGGCAGGTTGCTGCAATGAGGTGTATTGATGGTCACATGTTGGGTCTTTATGAGCCTGTTTGAAACATTACATTTTAAAACCCAATAACAACCATTTTCCTTTTGATTATCAAAGTGTATTCTTAAGTCTTAACAACAGGTAGATTGTTTGTAACTTTCTCTTTTTCTTTCATTGAATTTGTAGTTCCTGCCTCTTCAATACATACATACAAATTTTCATATTGCTCTTTTCAAAATATCATAATACTGTTGTATACCTCTCTACTGTTTCTCTCTTTTTTTGGCCCCAAAATCCATTACCGAGTATTTAGAGAAACTTGGAAGGAGGTTCTTATGGGGTGGAAATGATGGGAAAAATAAAATCCATTGGGTTGCTTTGAAGAAAGTTTTAAGTCCAAAAGAAAAGGGTGGGCTCGGGATTGGTTCTCTGGTCTCTCTAAATTGGGCCCTGGTCACCAAATGGATGTGGCGTTTCAAATCAGATCTGCATGCTCTTTGGCGGAAGGTCATTTGTGGGAATTGGGATACATAACTCTTATAGGAAACCGGTGTCTGCTATTGCCAACAAATCTTTTCTGAGCATCTAGTATAACATTAATAAGGTTATTATATGTTTAAATGATACTGGAATTCCTCTTTCTTCTATGTTTGAAATTCATGTGGGATAACGTTGTTTTGGACAGACAACTGGAAGGGTGATGGGGTCCATGTTGCCATGTTTTTGAGTTTGACAAAAGAAAATCGTGCTCCATCAGTGAGATTGTTACGTTTGCAACGAATTTGGGGCAATTGTCCAAAAAAAGCACAAAAAATCTTCATCGCTATCTTCTACGGGCTGTTTTGGTGCATATGGAAGGCGTGCAACGAAAAATTGTTCAACAAAAGGTTCTTCTATCCAGATAAGGTGGTGGGCGAGGTGATTTCTTTAGTTTTTAGTTGTGTTAAATATCAAGAGCGGTTTCAGAATTGTAATTGGATTGATTGGTGTTGTTGCCCATTTAACACTATGTAAGCTTTTTGTGTTTCTTTCTTAGATGTGGTTTAATAAAGAGTAGGTCAGAATTTAATTCTTCGATAACATACAATTGACGATGAAGATATTTTGGGGATTACATCGAGAATAAGATGCAAATGATGTGAAGATGTTTGTTATGCCCTTGGAGTATACAATTCCCTATGCAATATGTATAATATTAACGGTGTAATCTTTTTAATCTAATCCTTTGATTAATTAATCTTGTGTCTGGATTTAGTAGTAACCAAAAAATGGTAGGAATCATCAAAACAGTTCTTCACCACCGATTTCGTCAAGAGCACACACCTCAAACGCAATTACCATGTCGTTACACGTTTGAATATGGCGGACGTCCGTGAAACGTAATATGGATTTGACGATACAATCACATGCGACGAACGTACATGAAATGTTATATAAATCATTTTCCTTTCTTCTTCTTCTTTTGCTTCTTTATTTTTTTGTTTTAATTTTTTTTAAAGTTCTCTACTTTTTATATGTATTTTTGTTTTTGTTACTGTTTATAATTTAAAAAAAAATATATATTTAAATAAACTTTCTTAGAATTACATATATTTTGTTTTTGATTTTTTAATATGTTTTCAGTTTTGAATATCTTTTATTTTTCAAAATGTTTCTAGTACCTATTTAGAGTTTTTTTTGTTTATTTTTTTCAATTAAATATCAGTTCGAGTCTTTAAAGTTTAACATTTATAAAAAATTCTGAATCATAACAATTTAATGTATCATATATTTTTGTGTCATAAAATTTTGGACCTTACCATTTTCGATCATATATTTTTTGATCATTAAAACTTTTAATCATATTTTGCATCATATAATTTTAGATCATATTATTTTAATCATATGATTTTGGATCATAATAAATTGAATTAAAAAAATGACCAGGAAAAAATTCCGATCATTATATTTTTTGAATTATAAAATATATAATAATTAATGATCATAAAATATTTGAATCAATGTTTTTAGATAAAAACAAATTAAGGATCATAAACAAGTTAAATTATAAAGTTTTTGAATCACAATTTTTTTTTAAGTAAATCTCATTTTGGATCATATATGTTCAATATACATACTTTTTAGAAATGATAGTATTTTAAAATAAAGATTGGTATCTAAAACACCTTGTTTTGTAAAATTTCTTTTTGAAAATCTTCATGCAACCTTAGAAGTTCATGGGCTTGGGCTATGATAATGTAGAGGTGTCACAATAGACCACGAAGGAAACCCTAGAAGATCTTAGATTTTCATATTTAAGAACGATCATAAGCACAAACAAAGAAAGAAATAAAAGATAGGGATAAAATACATACCATTAACCACATCCGGCGCTGCACGAGCCTCATCGGTGGTCAGCTGAAATGCCCTGTTCTTCAGCACAGGAGCCTCCGCCTTGCCCTGACGGAAATCAGTAATCCTCAATGTGGATCACATATGCACCGCTACAACTCCCCCTAATAATCTCGTGCATTCGAACTTTTTATGGACGGTGTGATTGCAATGGAAGGAAATCAGAGCATTATTGGGGTATTCCCTATTCATGTGACCCAACTGGATACAACTATAACAACCTGAACCTACCGCTCGACATGCACCCACAGTGTCGCTTGCAGCAACGGTCCCAACGTTGTTAGCCTCTAATACGAGGATTAAAATTCTCGGGCTTCTTCGCATGGCCCACAACTATATGTACCTGCTTCGACTTCTGCTTGGTCCGAAACTCCAACTCAATCTCCCGCTCACGGGCCTTCTCGATTATATTTTTAGGGTCTTGCACCCTAAAAAGCTCATGAACTCCTAGATATCCTCCGTCAACATGTCATGGTATCTTGTTTTCCTCATTTCCTCATCCGCAGCATACCGAGGGACCAACAAAGTCCTCTCCTAGAATATGGCAGTAATCTCTGGCACAGTCTCAGTAATCTGGCTAAGGTCCTAGAACTCCCTCACCAGCCACTGCACCTCAATAGCTGCTGCAAACTCCCTCTAAAATATCTGAACAAAATCTTCCCAGGTCATGATTGCCACTGCCGCTAACCCTACTTCTCGGCTAACCATCTCCCACCAGTCTCATGCTCGGTCCCTCAGCAGGCAGGATGCAAATCCAACCTTTTCCCGCTCAGGGAAAAACTCATTCGCTGGGCATTCTCCATTTCAACGATCTAGTGTCGACTAGAAATGGGGTCCTAAGCCCCAAAAACCTCAGGATCTCCATAGGCCTCCTTAGAGTTTGCATGTCAACACTTGTCTCAGGTACATGTCCTGTGCAACTAGTAGTATGGGCCCAATACCACCTTTCACACCTACATGTACCTTCTTCAAGGTCGTTCTGAATTCCTCTAAGTCACCCCAGTAAAACAATATACCAATCTAATGTTATACAACATACATGTCCTAGACTTTCCTACGAATTCTCAACTCTCACCACTCGCAATACCAAGATACTCAATCAACACCGTTGGTTGCCTTATGCATGCAAGTTATACACAAAATAGGATCACATAGACTGTCAAATGATGATTCTACCCTAAGTAGACAACCAAAAAAGGAACAGGAAATGAGTCCAAATTGATCATTATAGGGTTATACAGTCCTAATCGTATACAACTTTGAAAGAATACACTTAGCAATTAACTGAGCTGATATCAATTCCAAGTAATACATAACATCAAGTTCCACTAGGCTATAAGGCATCACACAAATCAGGAAATTCTATCATTGTATCATATGATACCTGAAGATATCCTTATCCCTAATCTAGCATGCAATTTTCATATCAAACATACTACTTATAATACATATATATATATGCGTAACTTGAGAACCAATTTTTGGAGCACGGATGATTGCACACATCGCATCCCTTCTTCTTACAAAAAATATTTTTAGAATTTTAACTTCATTTTTTTATAGAAAAAATAGCATTTCTTCAGTTTGAGTTCTCGCACACCCGAAAGTGTAGCCAAATACCTCAAAACAAGGCTCTGATACCAACTTGTAATGTCCCGAAAATGGTAATAAAAATTTTCATTTAAAAGTCCATCAAATCATCCATTAACTTTTCAAAACCAACATCAAGTCAAAACATTCATAAAATCATAGTACATTTATTTCATTTGCGGAAATCATGAGGGGAGGATGTGGTGCCATCACGTCGGGTCCTTCCCTTTCGAATCGAAAGTACCTGAAACCATAAACACAAACTGTAAGCACAAAGCTTAGTGAGTTTGTCACACCCTAAAACCGGAACGACGGAAACGTTCTGGGGTGGATGACGTCATGTCAAGTATCACAACATATGCAGTATAGTAATCAAAGTACAACAACCATTGCATTAATAGTAATAGTTTTACACAATTTACATTGCATAGAAGCATCAAAGTAATACAGAAACTACTATAGTTGCAGCTCGGTACTAAACTGTCTTCAGCAAAAGCTCCTGGGATGTACTTGTCTATTGCTGACCTAAGAATACAAGTTATTTTGAAAGCGAGTATCAACATTTTTATAAATGTTGGTGAGTTCATAAGTATTTAGTGTCATTTGTGTAAGCAAGAATTTTATTCAAAATAACTTTATAAAAGTACTAGTTTAGAATCAACGGTGTATTAAAGAGTCTTTTTCAGAAAATCCTATATTTTCTAAATAAAAGTAGTCTTCTACCAAGACCCGACAGAGTTAGGTCTTAAAGAGTAATTTTCCCTGAAATACTATCATTACCAAAATACAGTATTTGATTTTAAAGGAAGTAGGAGAATATCACTAGTAAAAACATTAGGGAAAATAACATATGCCTCAGCAGGAAATACTGCTGACTAAGGCAAAAGAAATCATAGACTCCAGGAGAGTATCGAATGAATGATATGCCTGGCTCAGTCTAACATAAGGAAACACAGACCCCAGGCGGTATCAAATGTATGATACGGCTAGCAATGTCTAAAACAAAGAAACACAGACCCCAGACAGTATCAAATGAAAGATATAGCTAGCAAGGTCTAAAACAGAGAAACACAGACCCCAGACAGTATCAAATGAAAGATACAGCTAGCAAGGTCTAAAACAAAGAGTAATTCTAAGAGTGTGTTTCCAGCATATAGTGTTAATTATCGTTACCTTAAAGCCATGAATTATAAGGTAAACATGGAGATACTCGTAACCATACTAATCGTCCCTAGAGTACTTGACGCCCTGCAAGCGTCGGTGTAAATATGACATTTGTCACCCCTTAGCTTGGTAGGCCGTAGACTGTAGCTAGCAGTCAGGTTGCGGGGGGTGTCAATCCCGTATAGATCTATACATACAATGCCCACTCTCCCTACAGGAGACTCTAGTTACCAACTCGACGACGGGGAGATCCGTGTCTTGAAGATGCATCTCGTAATCTGAATTCTATTAAAGGCGCTGGACTAACGGTAGAGACTCACAACTGAACTGATCGATGTAAACCTTCATGTCTATACAGGTATACTTGATATATAATTAATGTTTAAACGACCTTCGGGCGAATATTCAATCCCACCAGACCACATCCAAACGAGGAAAAGGAAATAGGGCGAACTAGCCTTCCTAAGTCCTTTAAACATCATTTATATAACTATACAGGTACAGGCATGCATTTAACGACGCAGAAGCATTTAACTAAGTAGAAGCGTTTAACGAAGTAGTAGCATTAACGAAGTAGGAGCGTTTCACGAAGTAGAAGCGTTAACAAAGTAGAAGCATTAATAAAGTAGAAGCGTTTCACGAAGTAGAAGCGTTAACAAAGTAGAAGCGTTTCACAAAGTAGAAGCGTTTAACGAAGTAGTAGCATTTAAATAAGTAAGAGCATTTAACGAAGTAAAGGAATAACTAAGTAGTAGTATCTAAAGAAGTATAAAAACATGGAAGAAAACTTTGATGAAAATGGAAAAACCTTTACACTTAAGAAAATCATGACTTGGTATTATTTTGTAAAATAATTTTGAAAACCTTTAGAAACCCTTGAAAATCTTTCATAAACAAGTCTGGATTATAACTTTGATAAAACAATATAAGTAAAGAACACCTTTGTTTAAAATATAGCTGTAATTGAATTTGAAGTAAAACATACAGCGCGAGAGACAATTTGAGAAAAGATTTGAACAAGTAAAGATGTTTTGGAAAAAAAAACATTTACAGTATCATACTTAGTAAAACAGTTGACAATGTAATAAATTCTTGTGCATGCGGGTTATCAATCACATGTGATTGATATGATAACTGGCATGTTTTAATTTGTATTCCCCCATAAAAGCATGTAAAAACATTTAAAAGGTTACTTCAGGGGTATGAACTCAAATGTTGTAAGTGGATCGAACGAAAGTGTCAGTTGGGTGCTCGGTGTCAAGTAAAGACTTGAACACACTTAGTGACCTATTAACATATGATGACATATGTTTACATACAATTAGTAAATATAATACTAATTAAACACATATACGCATCCTAAAATGCGGAAAACACTTTGGTCAAGCGCTAGGAGTGTCCCGGGTAACATCTAAGGGTGTGTAAGGCCTAGATAGGGAGTTTACTCTTCAAGAGTAAACTCTTTATTGAGTTTACGGCCCTAAGAACTTATCCCCATGAGTTTACGGCCGTAAACTCATGGATGGTGTGTTCTTTGATGCATTAAGGTCTTATAACACTTGTGGAATTAGGCTAGGTTCAATTCTAGGGCTTATGAAGGGTTTAAGGCCTCAAAATGGACCATTTGAGGAGTTTACGGTCCATTGACACTCCTTGAGGAGTTTACGGTCATAAACACATGAGTTTACGGTCGTAAACTCATGTTTGGCCATTTATTTTGTTGTTTGGTAGTTCTAACTCATGCATGTAAGGTTCTAGTCACTTTTATGAGCATAGGAAGGTGTTTAGGGCACTTAAACACCTTGGAAAGGTGTTTACGGTCTAAGAAGATGTTCTTGGGGAGTTTATGATGGGTTTTGAGCATTCTAACACTTCCTAAGTGTACATGCAACTCTAATAACCTTGGATCTATGTTTGTCTAATTTGTCATGCAAAGTTGAATTCCAAGGTTATATTCCTATCTAGCATACATGGGGAACAATTTTAACATAAAGTATAGATAGAATAACTTACCTTGTTGTTGCTTGTGTTCCTTGAAACCTTGTGAGCCTAGCACCCCAAGTGTGATGCCTCAAATGCTTCACACAACACCAAATGCTCTTGGAAGAACTTATGAGAGAATACACACTCTTCAAAAATCGGCCAAGCCCTCTATTACTTAGTGTAGCCAATTTGGGAGGAGATCATGTTACTTATATAGTGTTGACACACCTAGGGTTAAACCCTAATGTGTCATGACTCTTCATTTCCATGACCCATGGGTTTGTAACTCCCATGGAGCATCCATGGAGCATCCTATGGGTGGAACCCAACTTGATGATCCATGGAGCCTTTTAGCCCACTATACAAGATATGGATGATTTACTTAATCACCCCATATATTTAATTAGTTATCTTTTGATCACTTAATTAATTCTAAATTAATTCTTGATCAAACTAATCAAATAATATTATTAATATATTAGAACTTATAATATATTAATAATCTCCAAGCGTTATTTCTCTCATTTAGTCTATCCAATTGCATGGTGCCATGCAACCCAAATGGACCATGCCGGGTCGGGTCAAGTACATACCAGAAATAGTTATGGACTTAGACACCTTATCCAACAGTCTCCCACTTGGATAAGTCTAGTAATTATTACTGCAAGTATGACTTCAGGAACCGATCGACAATCGTAGCTCTTTACAAGGTTTCTCGAAACTTGAGAAGATGATGGTACACCATTTAAGATAAGTGATCATATAATCCTCTGTACTAGATATCAGTCGGACAAATACATGGAACAATGTCTTACTTATTGTCCAACATTTGTTTCCCGATTTCCGATTTGTTTGACAGAGAACTTTATTGAACACATCAATTTAGTTCTGACCGGGCCCGGTACATAGGTCAAAACAAAATCATCGAGGGGCCCAGATATCAGCTTCTAATCCAAGAAGGAACAGATAAACTTCGACTCATATGTTTGTTCTACTACTCATTGAATTACACATAAGAGCACGATTTTATAACATCGAGTTACCAATGCGTTTTTCGTACAATCAATGCATAACCAACTCGTAAGTAACAAATCATATCTCTAGGTTTAAAGACTTATATGATATTACCGTCTCATGATCACTCGAGATAGAATTCCATGAAGTGATTCCAGTGAGCGTGGGTTGAGTCCAATGCTCAGAACTTATGAGCACTCATGATTGTTGTAGCCTTGTCCCAGACCTCTACAACCAATCATGACAGTCTTGATTCATACCTACTTCCGACATATGACCGACTGTGGAGGTTTGAATAATATGTTAAACCAAACAAAATTATTCTGGAAGTCAAAACATGCAAAAGAAATATAGTAAACGATCGACAAGAGATAGCAACACTTTACTCATAAATAAAACACTTTTATTCATCATCAAATGTCAATTACACTTTACAAATTTCGAGATTATCTAACTACTAAATCTAATATCATCCTTCAGCCCTATGCTCCGAGCATGCTGGAGATGCTTAACCCGAGTCAGTCCCTTCGTGAGAGGATCTGCCGGATTCTCATCTGATGATACCCTCTTTGCCACGAGGAGTCCTTCTTCGATCCGATGTCTGATGAAATGGTATTTTCTGTCGATGTGTCTGGATCTCCCGTGATCCCTTGGTTCCTTGGCTAAGGCAACAGCACTTTCACTATCACAGAAAATTTCCATCGGCTCTTTAATAGCTGGTACAACTCCAAGGTCTCCAATGAAGTTCCTCAGCCATAACGCCTCCTTTGCCGCTTCGCTAGTTGCAATCTACTCTGATTCACAAGTAGAATCTGCCACTGTCTCTTGCTTGGAACTCTTCCAAGAAATTGCTCCTCCATTTAGGGTAAAGACCCAGCCCGACTGAGAGCGAAAGTTATCCCTATCAGTCTGGAAGCTAGCATCACTATACCCTACAACTCTCAAGTCATCACTCCAACCGAGGGTAAGGACCCAGTCCTTAGTCCTTCGTAGGTACTTGAGAATATTCTTTACCGCAATCCAGTGTGCCTTGCCAGGGTTCCCCTGAAACCTGCTAACCATGCTCAAGGCAAAGGCTACATCAGGTCGAGTACACGTCATAGCATACATGATCGAACCTACAGCCGAAGCATAAGGTATTCGACTCATTTCTGCTATCTCAGCCTCAGTGCTAGGGCTTTGTGTCTTACTCAGCTTGGCGCTACTCTGGATGGGCAACTCTCCTTTCTTGGAGTCTTGCATTCTGAATCTCTTCAGAATCTTCTCCAAGTAGGTACTTTGACTAAGTCCAATTAGTCTTTTGCTCCGATCTCTCAAGATCCTTATCCCCAAAATATAGGCAGCTTCACCAAGGTCCTTCATAGCGAAACACTTTCCAAGCCAGGACTTTACTTCCTGCAAGGTTGGAATGTCGTTTCCTATGAGTAGTATGTCATCCACATACAATACCAAAAAGCTAACTATACTCCCACTAGCCTTGACATATACACAAGATTCATCTTCACTCCTAGAAAAGCCAAATTCCTTGACCTTTTCATCAAAGCAAAGATTCCATCTGCGAGGTGCTTGCTTTAATCCATAAATGGATTTCTCAAGCTTACACACTCTATTAGGGTACTCGTTACTGACAAAACCCTCTGGCTGACTCATGTAAACATCTTCAGCCAACTTTCCATTAAGGAAAGCGGTTTTGACATCCATTTGCCAAATTTCATAGTCATGAAATGCGGCTATGGCTAACAGAACCCGAATAGACTTAATCTTGGCTACCGGAGAAAAGGTCTCATCATAGTCCACTCCAGGAATTTGAGAGAAGCCCTTTGCAACCAGTCTAGCCTTATAAGTGTGTACTTTACCATCCATGTCGGTCTTCTTCTTGAAGACCCATTTGCACCCTACAGTCTTTCGACCTGGTACATTCTCAACCAAGTTCCAAACTTGATTGTCATACATGGATTGTATCTCGCTATCCATAGCCTCTTTCCATTTGGCAGACTCGGGGCCCGCCATGGCTTCCTCGTAGCTGTTAGGATCATCTTGACTTACTAGTGTCTCATCACTAATAAGTGTCTCACCTTCTGCAGTAATATGGAGTCCATAGTAATGCTCAGGTGCACTCCTAACTCTCGTGGAACGCCTCAGAGGTACAGATTCGTCAATTGGCTCAACAGGAGTTTCCTCCTCAAGTTGAGGGCTAGAGTTTGAAGTTCCTTCACCACTTGACTCTTGAATTTCTTCAAGATCAACTTGCCTCCCACTGTCTCCTTGGCTTATAAACTCTCTTTCTCGAAAGACTCCTCTTCTTGCTACAAAGACCACATTGTCACTAGGTCTGTAGAAGAGGTAACCAAAGGATTGCTGTGGGTAGCCGATGAAAATACACCTCTCGCTTCGGGGTTCGAGCTTATCATGAGTCTCGCGTCTCACGAAAGCCTTGCATCCCCAAATCTTGATGTGGTCTAGTTTAGGTACTTTACCAGTCCACATCTCGTGAGGAGTTTTGGCAACTTTCTTTGTAGGGACTAGATTAAGGATATGGGCGGCAGTCTCTAAGGCATACCCCCAGAATGAGATTGGTAGCGAAGCTCGACTCATCATGGAACGAACCATGTCCAACAGGGTTCGATTACGCCTCTCAGCCACACCATTCAATTGCGGTGTCCTGGGAGGTGTCAATTGTGAGACAATCCCACATTCCTTTAGATAGTCGAGGAACTCTGAACTAAGATACTCACCACCTCGATCGGATCGAAGCATCTTAATGTTCCTGCCCAATTGATTCTCGACTTCCTGTTTAAATTCCTTAAACTTCTCGAAAGTCTCTGACTTATGCTTGATTAAGTAGACATATCCATATCTACTGTAATCATCGGTAAAAGTCAAATAATAACGATTAGCATCCCTTGTGGCATGTTTGAATGGTCCACACACATCCGTGTGTATAAGGTCCAACAAACCTTCACCCCTTTCACATGAGCCTGTGAAGGGTGACTTTGTTATTTTTCCAAGTAAGCATGATTCGCAACTATCATTTGACTTTAGGTCAAACGACTCCAAGACTCCATCCTTTTGGAGTTGGCCTATGCGTTTCTTGCTTATATGTCCAAGACGACAATGCCATAATGATGCTTTATCCAAGTTATTATTATTAGTAGAATCAATACACAAAACATTATTTCCTAAGTTATCTACAATAGATACAGCTTCATACACACCATCATAAGGTAATGCTTTAAAATAAAGTACATTATTAAAGAAAGCATTAATCGAACCAACTTCATTATCAAACGAAAAGGTGAAACCTTGTTTGTACAATGCATGAAAGGAAATAATATTTCTTGCCATTTCTGGCGAATAACAACATTTATTCAAATCTAAATTTAACCCACTACTTAGCGATAAAGTATAAACTCCAATCTTGGTGACAGGTGTAACTTTCCTATTCCCCATGATTAAGTTTATTCTTCCTTGCTCCACATTCTCACTTCTTCCTAGTCCCTGCAAGTCACAACAAATATGAATACCGCAACCTGTATCAAGGACCCAAGATTTCGAATGGGGTGAGTTATTAGAAATGATAGTGTAAATACCTGCATGGTTGGGTTTAACTTTCCCATCCTTCACATCTTGCTGGTACTTTGGGCAGTTCCGCTTCCAATGAGCTTTTTCATGGCAATAGAAGCATTCAGCCTCTTTTGGGTTAGAAGAAGGAGTAATGAAACCTTTCTTGGTTCCACTTGAAGAAGAGCTATCAAGGGTCCGAGCCTTGGTACCCTTTGAAGATCTCTTTCTCTTCCTCCCTCGACTTTGCCCAATTGCCAAGACCGGAGTTGAGTCTGGAGTAGGAGTGATAGCAACCGACTTCCCCTTAAGACCTGTTTCTGCGGTCTTGAGAAGTCCCTGAAGTTTGCTGAGGGTGACTTCTTCCTTGTTCATGTGATATGTCATGCGGAATTGATCATAGCACGATGGTAAGGAGTGCAAAATGATATCTATTGCAAGCTCCTCAGGGAAGTTCACATTGAGCTTCAGCAACCGATCCACATACCTTTGCATTTTCTGCATGTGGCTCGTGACGGACTCTCCGTCCTTCATCATGGTCGTTATCATGGAGCAGATGACTTCGTACCTCTCTTGTCGTGCACTTTGATGGTATCTTTCCATCAAATCTTGGTGCATTTCATAAGGGTAGAAGTCTTCATAAGACTTTTGGAGTTCAGCTGTCATGGTGGCTAACATGATGCAAGCCACCTTGGTTGCATCTCTTTCATGAGTATGAAAGTCAGCGATCTCCTGGGGAGTTGCAGTGGACTCGTCAATTTCCTTAAGCTCCTTGTCAAGGACATATTCTTTGTCCTCGTAGCGGGTAATCATCCTGATGTTTCTGATCCACTTATTGAAGTTGGATCCATCAAAGGTGACTTTCCCACACAGACTCATAAGAGTAAAGGAGCCATTAGGATTCGAGCCAGAAGCATTATTTGAAGACATCTGAAAAAGAAGAACAAGTTTAGTTTAGATTTAAGAGAGTCCTTAATAAAACACCCAAATGTAATATTAAGGCTAGGATCCAATCACAATATAATATAACTTAGAAGAGGTATGCCGTAATCTAAGCTATACCATATTTGAAAGGTAGGTGAATGAAGATTCACCAATTTCCACCACGAAAACCGAAATATTAAATATTTAGTTTTTATTGGTTTTTAGAAACTCCTATATTCTTTGAGATCCAATGAACTTTTCAAAGGCATGTTTCAATCTCGGGAGTGCCCTCCAGGTTTTGTGACTGGGATGCCGAGGATCACAAAACGAGGTGTGAAGTAACCATGCAAATCACTTGGTACCCTTAAAGTTTATCACTCAATCGATGTGCCGGTAAACCACACACGCTCCACCGATACTATAATAAACCTTAAGTCACCCTTTACCTACCTTGTTAAGTCCAAGTTAGTGTGCCGGTTAACCACACACGCTCCACCAACGACTCAGACAAAGTGTAAAGTGTAATTTCATGGATTAGCACCTTATTCACATTTTTCCTAAAGTAACTAAGATTGGGAATTTAATAAACATTTAGTTACTTTATATATTCATCATACTTTGAATGAGAATTTATAAGTCCTTGTCTTACCCGTTCGGCTAACGACCCTCCACCAGTCAAGCAAGCGGTGGGTGAGAATATACACCCATTAAGTCACCATTTTATAGGCAACAACCTTATACCCACCTTATAGACCGGCTTCGTGAATGAGGCGTACTAGCGGTAAGACGACTTGTTCTTATACATATATATATAATTATTAAATCATCATAATATAAGTATAAGGGTTGAATTTTAACTTTTAAAATTCTAGGGGTTGGAACTAAAGTTTTAACTTAACTTTACTTGTTCCAAAACTTGAGGGCAAGTTTTGTAACTTTCAAAACTTTTCATTTCTTGTAACTTATGAGTTTAATAGAGTAATAAAATGAAGACTCTTCATTTTTATAACTCTTGTGTTTTCTTAATGGTTTTAACTCAAGTGTGACTCTTGGTTTTCCATAACTTAAGGATAAGTTATGAACTCCATTAAAACACATTATGATCAAGAATTAAACTACCAAATAGGTTACAAATAATTCCTATGATCATCTAAAACATCATAAGAACAAGAACATGAATATGAACACAATCAAAAAATTACATAAAACTTTGTAATTTTTGATAACTAGTTGTTGTAAATGAATTAGCAAGACATTACACCACCAAAAACAAGTTTACATTTACTAAAACAGTTTAGGGTAATGTTTCTAATTCATTTTCCAGCAACTGAATCGAAATTTTGCACTCATTCGACCCTACTCGCCGAGTGCATGAACATGACTTGCCGAGTTGGTTGAAGATACACATGGACTCGACGAGTCCCCCCTATAGACTCGACGAGTCCGTTCGCAGACAGCAAATTTTCGATTCTGTTTTCAACTTTTAAGCACAAATAAGAACAAACAAACCTGGGCTCTGATACCACTGATGGGTTTTGAGCATTCTAACACTTCCTAAGTGTACATGCAACCCTAATAACCTTGGATCTATGTTTGTCTAATTTGTCATGCAAAGTTGAATTCCAAGGTTATATTCCTATCTAGCATACATGGGGAACAATTTTAACATAAAGTATAGATAGAATAACTTACCTTGTTGTTGCTTGTGTTCCTTGAAACCTTGTGAGCCTAGCACCCCAAGTGTGATGCCTCAAATGCTTCACACAACACCAAATGCTCTTGGAAGAACTTATGAGAGAATACACACTCTTCAAAAATCGGCCAAGCCCTCTATTACTTAGTGTAGCCAATTTGGGAGGAGATCATGTTACTTATATAGTGTTGACACACCTAGGGTTAAACCCTAATGTGTCATGACTCTTCATTTCCATGACCCATGGGTTTGTAACTCCCATGGAGCATCCATGGAGCATCCTATGGGTGGAACCCAACTTGATGATCCATGGAGCCTTTTAGCCCACTATACAAGATATGGATGATTTACTTAATCACCCCATATATTTAATTAGTTATCTTTTGATCACTTAATTAATTCTAAATTAATTCTTGATCAAACTAATCAAATAATATTATTAATATATTAGAACTTATAATATATTAATAATCTCCAAGCGTTATTTCTCTCATTTAGTCTATCCAATTGCATGGTGCCATGCAACCCAAATGGACCATGCCGGGTCGGGTCAAGTACATACCAGAAATAGTTATGGACTTAGACACCTTATCCAACAGTTTACTACCTTAAACACATGAGTTTATGGCAGTAAACTCATGTTAGTACATAAATCATGTATTTTGGTGGTTGTAGGTTAAGCATACGAAGTTCTAGGTCCAACCCCAAGCCATACAAAGTAGGGATGAGCAAATGGACCGGGGAACCGGTACCGGAACCGGAACCGACACCGGAACCGGAACCCGATGGAACCGGTCGGGTCGGGCCGGGACCGGGACGTTATTTTTGTGGATTTTTGGAACCGGGAACCGGTAGGAACCGGAACCGATATAACCGGAACCGGCAGAACCGGCAAAAACCGGTAGAACCGGCAAAAATCGGAACCGTATAATACTATTTTTCAAGGACCGGTTCCAACATTTGAAGACACGACAAGAACCGGTAGGAACCGGGAACCGGTAGAACCGGAACCAATAGAACCGCCGGGCCGGTTCGGTTCTTGATTTTGGTCGAAGCCGGTTCCCGGTTCCGGTCCGGTTCGGGCCGGTTCCAACCGGTTCGGTCCTTTTGCTCATCCCTAATACAAAGTGTTAAGGGCACTTTAACACCCTTTGGGGGTGTTTATGGTCTACGAATGGGAGTTTACGGTCCAAGAACCTTCTTGGGCCGTA
This sequence comes from Lactuca saligna, assembly GCF_052625555.1. NCBI lineage: Eukaryota > Viridiplantae > Streptophyta > Magnoliopsida > Asterales > Asteraceae > Lactuca > Lactuca saligna. The sequence continues at coordinate 62,526,072 of NC_136420.1, read as the reverse complement.
AACTCATGTGTGACATATTTTTGTATGCTTTGGTGCATATGAGGAAGGAAAATAAGGTTCTATGCACTCAAGGAAGTTCATGGAAGCTCTTGGAGGTGTTTGAGGGGTAGTTTAACACTTAAACAAGTGTTTATGGTCCATGGTGATGGGTTTACGGTCTAAGGATGTTCCTAGACCGTAAACTCATGTTTACTCCCCATTTGTCCCGATTTTGGTGTTCTAAGTCCTTTCGTGTAAGCCTCTAAGTTATTGCTAAGCATTAGAAGTGGTTTGGAAGGGTTTTTGAGCATTAAAACCCCATTATGAGTGTTTACGGTCCATGAAGTTGTTCTTGGACCGTAAACTCATGTTCTTGAGGGTTTTGGGTGATTAAGCCAGGAATTTGAAAGATAGATGAGATGAATAACAAGCTAGGGAGGTTAACTTACCGATTTGAAGCTCGAAGGGGCGATTTTTGACCAAAACCCGTTTTGTAGAGAGAGAAAGTAGAGAGAGAGAGAGAGAGAGAGAGAGAGTCTAAGGTGGCAAAAAAAACTGGGAATGAAACCCACTCCTCCCTTATGTAGGGTGGAGTTTATGGCCTGACTGGGGTTCACCTGACACCAACCGTGAACGGGGTTTTTCACAACTATTATTAATCACGGCAAATTTTAAAATTATACCGCCTTAATTTTGGTTCGCTTGACGAATATTATTTAAAATATTCCAACGGGTTTAAATCCGGTCAAAAATATTTTCGGGATAAATTTGGCTAATTTTTGACGTAATTAATTTTGACGTTAAAACTAACGGAAATTTTTGGGTTGTCACAGAGTTCCCCAAAATACCACATACCTAAAACATACAAGTGCCATGAGCTACCCCTATGGTTTTTCCTCGTAACATTGAGGGCCAAATCCCGGTCTTACATACAAATATTATGGGCTACCCCCATGATGTTTCCTTGCAATGTCGAGGGCCAAATTTAGGTCATACACACAAGTATCTGGGGCTAAATCTTGGTTTTTCATACAATTACAAGGGGCTAGATCCTGATATTTCATGCATGTATCACATAGAAAACTAGCATTCCATATAAAAAGTAATGGGCCAACATTAGTACTTAAAGATCTAGTATGCCTAAGAGTCATTATAGAATGATATTGCTAATAATATATGATTCTATAGGGTCACACCATATAACAAGTTACCGTCGATTGATTATTTATTAGTATAATTCAATTATTAATAAATATATCAACACGTGTATTTAATTGGAAAATTATTATTTCATGGAAATAATATTTTACTAGTTCGGAATTTATTATTTGTGAAAATAATATTTATTGGAGAAATAACAACTTATGAAATATATCGCAAAGTATGATTATTTATAAGTTATATTTATATCTTAATAAACTAGTTTGAGTTTATTTATATAAACTGTAGTTTTATATACAAGAGATATTTTTATAAGACTAGTTACATGTTATATATATTGGAATCACTTTTTTATAGAGGATGAGACTTTTAAAAAAGGTGGTGTGTGGGTGTATATATATATATATATATATATATATATATATATATATATATATATATATATGTCTAGTCATGGGAATATAATATTAGACACATCATACTCTCTCTTTTTGACCATCATGGGCCGAAAATAGCTAGGGCATAGCTAGGTGATGGTGTTTTGGTTATTATATTCAAGCATGCTTGTCCTTTGAGACCATGCTTTGATTAGATAGAAAGTATGGCCCTTTCTTGCTTTTTGTCTATATAAATAAGCATGGGAATGAAGATTTAGTGTGAGAGTTTTTACACTTCAAGCAAAACTTCTTCTTCTTCTTCTTCTTCTTCTTCTTCTTCTTCTTCTTCTTCTTCTCTTGGCCATAAAACCGAGATCATCAAGTGCTCTATAGGGCTGCCAAAATTTCGAGTTTTGGCTCTCTTCTTCTCCTCCATTCTCTTTCATTTTGATGTAGAAGAAAGTCCCTTTGTTGCTTCTCCTTTGAAGATATATTTGGTATATATTTCAAAGGCTTATGTACAACAAATTACAAGTGAATGCTAGCATGTTTCGATGGTTATACTCTTGCTTGGTGGATACTTGTAGAGAACTCTCGCTTTAGAGTTTCATGCCACACTTTATCGACTTCCAACCTCCCATGATGATCAAAGTCTTCAAAGGTTGTTATGTTTTCTATTCTATGGTTGTTTTAATCTTTCTAACTCTTGCAAAATGATCCTTGGTGGGTAAAATAGTTTTAGTTTTATTCAACAATTTTAAAGCTTCCGTTGTTAATTTTACCGGTTGTGAAACCGGATTTTTAAATAAAAAAACCCAACAAGTGCCTTCAACCCATGAATATAGTGAGAAAACTCACCTCACACACATATAAGAAAACTGAATAGCACACCACTCCAAGATCAATGCTACAAATCACCTTAATAAATTAAAGGATACAATCTCAGCATATAGGTGAAAATACTTAAAATACCCTTAGGCCGAACCCTAGTAAAATCCAAGTCAATGTCAACTGAGTCAACCGAGTTGACTCGTTAAGTACGTGGGGAGTACTCCTTACATACATGGGGAGTACTATGCAGTTGACCAAGGATCAGGGAGGTGACCACGTACGTGCATCGTACCCCTTGGTATGCCAAGCATACGCTGCTGCTCACCACCTTACCCGGTAAGTGCTTAATCTTTAAGTATTTACGTCCAAAATTCAGATCTAGGCTCAAAAAGATGTCCTTAACCATAAAGTTTCCAAATTTATGGTTTAGCATGACTATTAATACCTTAGCTCCAAAAACCCTAATTTATTTATTAATTAAGACACTCTAGCCCATGAATGGAGAGAAACTAGTGACCAAAAACACATTTTTATGACTTAGCACACCTAAAACCTTTGAAAGGATAACTCAAACGTCTTGGAGTATCTCCTACTAACAAGGATCAAGTTTGGGACAAAAACGTGACAACTTTGAGCTAAAACTAGATCCATAAGAAACATACACCAAGGTTGAAGCTTTTTACCTCCACAAGATGCACAATGAAGAGAAAATGTTGGATCCAAAGTTTTGAGACAAAAGCCACTTCCTTTATGATCTTCCTTCACAACCAAAAAAGCCCACTATTCACTCTAAAAGCTCAAAATGCTAAAATTAGATTTGGGTTTGCAAGGAGGGTTGATTTTGGAATGGAGGCTGATAAGAGGAAAGGTTTTGGGGCTATTATAATGGTGCTTATATAGTGCACAATCCCTAAATATTAGGGTTGAGTCGAAGTTGCGTACGCCCTTCATGCCAATATGTACCCCCAGTGTATGCGTACGAGGCCAAGTATGCCTAACTTACCAAGGTGTACACACAACGTACTCATGCTGCACCCTCTATTACAAAATCGCCGTTGAGGACCAATCTTGCAAATAATATGAAGGAGTTTATGGAGTCTAATTCTTGAGGCGATTAAATGGCATAAATTTAATTTAGCTTCATTTTAGAGTATAAGTAGCTTACATTTTCATTCCTTTGTTATAAGTTTTTGCTTTCGGTACATTTCTATCAATTATAAAGAATTAAGCATTTCCCCTAATTGTATGTCTTCCCTACTGATATTTATATGCACGTGTTTTGAATTAGGTATGCAGATCCACGAAACATAGTCCTATCTGATTAAAACCAATTACTCTCACAAATTGGTAGCTATTAGAAACTTATTTTTGTTGCACCGAAAGCTATTTGGATGCTTGATTGATCTCTTGTACATCTCCAGGTACTTAAACGATACCTATTAACATCAATCGTAATTTTTTTTAATAAAAAGGTGAATGGAAATTACATATTAACCACACTGTGGACATAAAAGGACAAAACGGCCGGGTATTCATATTAACAGGCATGCATCAGAAAACCTAAAAATCGTGTCGAGTCCCCTGAACAACCACTTTGCGGTTGGCTTGATCAAACAACTACAAAATGACTTAATTCATTAAGTCCTAGTATCCAACGTCCAGATCTGGATCCAAATGATGTCTTACGCGATATATTTTCCAACTTGATCCATTCAAACATCCTAAACCAACTAGATCTAAAACCATAGTTTCTTAAATGTCGAAAATCTCACTTCCTTTATGCATGGAGTAAAGAGAGCTCATGCATGCTCTCTAAACTTGACCAAAAGATTAAATCTGAAGTCTAATATGATTCTAAGACCATGGACTTGTCAAAAATCCCTAGATCTACCATTAAGAGACCATAAATTCATGAAATGGACAAAAACACCAAATACAAATGGATCTAAAGATGAAAACCAATAAAGCTTCAATCTTTGGAACTTACCAAGGTCCAAAAAAGGAATATGGGATGATTAATTCAATTGTAAAGCCTAAAAACCAAGTCATTCAAGAATACAACACTCTAAATTCATAAAAATACAAGAACATGGATGAGAGGAGAGAGGGGGAGCTCAATCTATGAAAAAGGAGGCTAGGGTTTGCTCCCAATGAGCTTTTTGACGTGATGGAGGTTGAAAATGAATTAACACATGAAGATTGGGCCTTCAAATAAGGGGGAAACCTAATCTTTTGGGAATCGGTTACATAGCTCATCTAGCATGTGATAACCTTCTTACCACGCCATGGAGATGCATTTCTTAGATTCCATTCTAACTTCAAGTTATCATAAATTCTTTGTTCTAAACTCATTTTCATTGTTCTTTATATGCACACAAATGTATTAACAAGCCTGATAATTCTATATAATCACTTTTGACTTGATAAATACATAACGTAATTCATTAATACATACAAAAGTCAAAACTATCACTTTTACCCACTTTACCCCTTTTAGCTCCAATACATAATCAGAGGCAAAAACTGTTTAACCAACATTATCAACATCTAATAAATGTCTAAATTTTATCCCTTGAAGTCCGAGACTTTTGCTTAATCAAATTATGGTTTGCAATATCGAAAATAGACACATCTCGAAACTGGATGTTATATAATATTTCACATTTACTTATATAACATCCAGTTTCGAGATGTGTCTAATTTTGATATTGCGGACCATAAGCTTTGGTGGTACTCCAGCAGGAAGTACCTCCGATCTATACAACCACCACCTCAGATCTAGGGTTTCGAATGAAGATCGATGTAGAGCCTGGTTTTGAACTGATATAGAGGCGAAAAATAACATATATGTTCTTCCTTTTATGTCGGTGATGGTGAGGGTGAAGATGGTTATGATGGTGTATAGATGTCGATGGCAGCGTGCATGTGAAGTGTGTTGGTTGGAGTGGAGGTCCGATGCTAACCAGGGGAAAGGGGGACAGATATATCAGAAGCGGTGGTTTGTGGTGATGGTTGCTTCGTCGATGGTGGCCCTTTCTCTCTAGCTCAACAACTCTACAGAAATGGAAGATGAAATGGTGGTGTAGGTGATATTAGGGTAGAGATTAAGAGATTGTGGTAGTGGACCCCCGTTTCTTTTTTAAATTTTTTATCAATAATAAAAAATATAGAAAAAAAATCACGAAAAGATATAGATAAGAAAAAAAAAATAGTATTTTTAGGTCTATTAACGTATCCCAAGACGAAGTGTGTATATTTTTATGATATAAAGGACGGTCCAAGTTAATTGAAAATAGGCACCAGACGTTTCGTTTGGCACCTATATGAGGGACCATACATGTAATTTACGCATAAAATAAGCATATCGTATTAAAATAAAACATTTCAAAACTGAGTTTCATAGAGTTTCAATGGAGTTTTGATTGTATGCACGTTCAAGGGTTGTCCATAGGTCTCGATAGGTTTAATGCCAATAATCTCATGGCTTCCTCTATTAAATAGGATTGAATAAGATGCATAATTGTTTCTTTTTTAAACCATAATGACTATCCATGATTGGGAGATTCCTTGTCTTCAAGAGCATGGGAGGGGGAAGATGAACCATCAATGTGATTTAGAAGTTTTTGATGAGAGAGAAAGGGATAAATTTGATTTCTCCATACAAGATAGTTGGAGGATGAAAGTCTAATAGTTAGCATAGAAAGACGAGTTGTCATTGAGTAGCCATTGAGATCGACAAACAGAGAAGGCGAGAAGAATAAAGGGAGGCAAGGGTAGTGTTTTTGTGAAAATGGATGGATCTTTCTAGGCTGATGCCATATGAGAGATACTAACCGCTTGTTTTTATTGATAATTTTACGAAGAATTATAACAGTATAAATACAAATAAACAAGGGAATACCAAAGGAAACAAAATCAATTTAAAATAAGGTAGATTATCCCTTCTCGTTAATAATAATAAAGTGTGGGGAGCGGTAGGGAAGTAATTTTTGTTTGGTGGGAGTTAATATATATGAATATAGTTTTAAGGCATCAATATCCAAAATCAAAAGATGATTACAGGGAAACTGAAGCCGGCCGATAGCCGTGGTTGCGAAGGTAGAGCAGATAAATAAAACATAACGTTGGTAAGTTTTAAAAAAATTTGCATAAAAACACAATAGTTTTCTTAAATATATATGTATCGTCTGTTCGTCTACGTTAGACATACTTGTTGGAGCATGTACATTTGCGTTGCAGTCAACTAAAAAAACAGATGCTTTTTGAGTTGCATCATATTAGTTGCCTCCTCCACGCCTAAGAAAATGTTTAATAAACCAGAATCTCCTCCTATATAAATCATGCACCGAAAGCCATGCACCAACTCAAAAACCTAAAACAGTTGGCTCTTCAAAGACAATCAGAAAGGCATCAAACGTGTAACCAATGGGCCTTTCGTCTCTCAAAATAATGCATCTTATCGCCTTTCTTCTTGCCGTAGGGATGTGGTCTTCAGGAGTTACGTGCCGAATGTTAAGTGATGTATCCATCTCTGAGAGACATGAGCTGTGGATGGTACGCTATGGACGTGTGTACCAGGATGACGCAGAGAAGAAAATGCGCTTCAACATATTCAAGGACAACGTGGAATTCATTGAATCCTTCAACAGTGCTGAAAACCAGCCTTACAAACTGGCGGTTAACAAATTTGCAGACCAAACAAATGAAGAGTTCAAAGCCGCTCGTAATGGATATAAGTTTTCATCAAACAAAAGATCAGCAAGAACAACACCTTTTAGGTATGAAAACGTGACTGCCGTGCCACCTAGCATGGATTGGAGAAAGAAAGGAGCTGTTACCCCAGTTAAAGATCAAGGCCAATGTGGTACGTGGCTAATGCAATCGTGGTTAAAAGAAACAACAAAAAACAACAAAAACATAAAAACTGATTTTTACAATAATGGCAATACGTAAATGTCGTGCTTATAATTTAGTGTTTTTTATTCTATAGGAAGCTGTTGGGCATTTTCAACTATCGCTGCAACGGAAGGAATTACTCAGCTCACAACCGGAAAACTAATTTCACTGTCTGAGCAAGAGCTAGTGGACTGTGACAGGAGTGGTGTAGATCAAGGATGCAATGGTGGGGAGATGGAAGATGGCTTTGAGTTTATCGTTAAAAACAAAGGCATCAACACCGAGGTGGCTTACCCATATCAGGCAGCAGATGGAACCTGCAACACCAAGGAAGAAGCTGTCCATGCTGCCACCATTACTGGGTATGAAAAAGTGCCAGCCAACAGTGAATCTGCATTGTTACAAGCAGTCGCTAATCAACCCATATCAGTTGCCATTGATGCCAGTGGCATGGGTTTCCAGTTCTATTCCGGTGGCGTGTTTACTGGGGATTGTGGAACTGATCTTGACCACGGTGTTACAGCAGTTGGATATGGAGTAACGGATGATGGAATGAAGTACTGGTTGGTAAAAAATTCGTGGGGTGCCAGCTGGGGGGATAGTGGATACATAATGATGCAAAGAGATCTTAGTGCCAAAGAAGGTCTATGTGGAATAGCAATGGATTCATCGTATCCAACTGCTTAGATCTCCAGTTTATGCATGCCTTTTATAAGTTATAACCTGAACGAAACACACAAAGCACAGCTATCTGCATGTCCATATGTATATTTATGTAATTATTGTATTCCGGTCCTTGTAATCTTAGTTACACAAATACTTGTTAATTAATATAAATCAAATATCCAATTTTTCTTCGTGTATTCTATATCTCAATACGGATATGCAGACGACACTTGTCCTGAATTGTCGTCCCTAAATGTAGCCCTATCCCAACAACTAGTCTCGCCATACCTCTTGCGAACTTTGACCAGGACCTCAATTCCGTCGGCAAAAGTGTGGTGGGAACGACAACAATATTGGCGGTATGCTAAAATTCTATACCCGCGACATGATGTCGGTATAGGTATCAAAAAAATATTTTTTTTCCATTTATTTTTAATTCATATGCCAGAAAAACAAATGACGTTGTTTTATGTATGCTATACCGACAACTTGTCATCAGCATGGCACGTGGCAATCCGCATAACAGGGCTATCCCGACGACTTGTCGTCGCCATAGATTTTTTTTTTTTTTTTTGTTTCAGCAAAAAGCGAAACGACAACATTTATTTGACCCTATACCGAAGACATGTCGTCGGCATAGGGGTTTAACCTAAAGAATGTGGGCAACATTCGTTCATTTGCACAGCGATGCAGCAAACTCTTTCTCTCTGACGAAAATCTGATTCCAACGGCACTAGCTGGCGATTAGCCTTAGGTAAACCTTTTCTACTCCTATTTCATTGAATATTGATGTGTGCTAATTATTTTTACCCCTAATTTTGGGGTTTTTTTTGGTGTTTAGAGGCTTTCACTAGTGGTGAAGCACCCCTGTCCGTCTTCCACCGCCTGAATCTTCCCCATCGTGAGTTGTTCACCGGCGCCCATCGTTCCAGGTTTTATCATTTACCACCCTTCGTATTTTATTGCACGAACACAACATCGATTTTGACAAGGGTGGTCCCCATCACAGCAAGAAGAACAAACACAGGTTATTTATTTTATTTTATTTTATTTTTTTGTAATTTTTATTGAAATTGAAATTGAAATTGATCCTCTTTTGATTATAGAATTATGTTTTTGGTATATGTGTGATTCTTGTTTTTTGTTTGGTATATGTATATTGTTTGTTTGGTTTGGTTTATACAAAATTGAAATTGTATGAAATTCAAATTTGTTTAGGTCATATGAAATTGTGGTTAAATATTATATGAAACTCAAATTTGTTTAGGTTCATATGAAATTGAAATTGTATGTATACAATGTTAATTTACTTGTTTAGGTTTATATAAAATCAAAATTTTGTATGATTGTGATCTTTGTTTAGGTTGGTATGAAATTTTATGTATAAAATGTAAATATGTATGGTTGTGTTATTTGTTTAGTTTATTAGCTTAAGTGAATAAAAGTATAATGCTATAACTGAAAAAATAATAAAATGTATATATATACTATAAATACAACATAATGATGATTGATAAGAGTTTTTTCTATATTTGAAAAAAAAATCTGTACATATATATATATATATATATATATATATATATATTAAAAGTAAAATGATGTAACTAAAAAAATAATAATAATATTCCGCTCATTTTTTCTTCAAACAAATGTTATTAATAGCAACATACATTTATTATCTTGTTTATTAAATTATTTTATTTTCATTTCTATTTGAAAGTTATAACATAAAAGAAAATAATAAAATCACATTGTTATTCAAAGTATGGTGCTAAAAAAATATATATTAAAAGTACAATGCAGTAATTGAAATATATATATATATATATATATACACACAATCTAATAACAATCGATAAGAGTTTTTTTTTTCTATAATTTAAAAAAAAGTAAAATGTGTATATATATATATATATATATATATATATATATTAAAAGTAAAATGTTGTAATTGAAAAACAAAAACAAAATAATATTACGTCCGTTTTTTTCTCAAACAAAAAGTCATATCATTTAACTATGTATACAATCTAATTTTTAAGTTAAAATCTTTGTCATTAAGAACAAACGTTACTAATAGCAACATAAACCAAAATATAAAAATATTTAAACTAATAAAAGTGCGTTTATTAAGAATAAAGTTTATTAAGTAAAAAATATTTAAACTACATAATTTATTAATAGCAACATACTTTTTTTTATCTTGTTTATTGAAGTATTTTATTTTCATTTCTATTTGAAAGTTATAACATAAAACAAAATAATAAAATCACGTTGTTATTAAAGTATGGTGCTATAAAAAAATATTAAAAGTACAATGATGTAATTGGAAAAAAAAAGTACGGTGCTATAAAAAAATATTAAAAGTACAATGATCTAATTGAAAAAAAAAACAAAATAGTATTTCGTTGTTTTTTTCTCAAACAAAAAGTCATACAATTTAACTATCTATACAATCTAATTTTTAAGTTAAAATGTTTGTAATTAAGAACAAACGTTACTAGTAGCAACATAAAACAAAATATAAAAATATTTAAACTAATAAAAGTACGTTTATTGAAAGTAAACAAAATATAAAAATATTTAAACTAATAAAAGTACGTTTATTGTAACTATGTATACAATCTAATTTTTAATAATGACACAGTAATGACGATCGATAAGAGTTGGATTCGTGAAAACCGAACGTCCCCAAAATTCTTAGAAGGTCTTAAAAACTTTATGGAGATTGCTAGGAAACATGTTGACTCTGAAGACAAAGTGTGTTGTCCATGCGTAAAGTGTGTGAATATGTATCGACAGTTGTTGAGTACGGTTTAAGCCCATATACATGACCGTGGGTTTCTAAAATCATATACTATATCGATTTATCACGGTGAGAAGCATTATGTTTCGGATTTGGGCTACAATTCGACACCAATAAACATTCCAACAACTAATGAGTTGTTTGATGTAATTGATGATGTTATGGCGGAACAAAATACAAATTAAGAAAATACAGATGATGAAGGATGAGGCATGGACTCAGAATTTGATGCTTTGTTTGACGAGCTCAATACTGAGTTATACCCTGATTGTGAGATGTCTTCTTTAAACTTTTTGGCAAAGTTGTTGCATATTAAAGTGATCAATAAGTGGACAAATAGTTCATTTGACCAGCTTGTAGAGTTGCTAAGAGTTGCTTTCCCGAAGAGCAAGATTCCAACTTCACACTATGAAGTTAAGAAAAAGTTGAGAAAGATAGGGTTAGGATATGAGTCCATCCATGCTTGCAAATATGATTGTGCTTTGTTTTGGAAGGAGAATGATTCCATGCATAATTGCCCGATTTGTATCGAGGGTAGATATGTGGACACAACCACAAAGGGGAAGCGAGTACCACATAAAGTGTTGTTTTACTTTCCTTTGACTCCAAGACTTCGATGGATGTATATTTCCAGATTCACAGCTAAAGATATGATTTGGCATAATACTAGAAGATCAACGGATGGTATGATGTATCATCGGTAGATGGGAAGTCTTGGCAAGAATTTGATAAGAGATATCCAGAGTTTTCCAAAGAACCTACAAATGTTCGTTTAGGTTTAGTTATTGATGGCTTTAATCCATTCGGCAACTTTAATAACAATTATAGTATTTGGCTGGTTATATTGACTACCTACAATACACCACCATGTATTCAATATGCGTGTGATGTTGTTATGGAGTATCAATGATTTCCCAACACATAGCAGTCTGTCTGGATGGAGTGGCCAAGGTTATTTAGCATGCCCTACTTGGAACGAAGACACATCTTCCATTTATGTGACCAACAAGATGTCTTATTGTTGGTCACATGCGATTCTTGAATATAAACCATAGTTAGAAGGAGAGTCTATTGTTTGATGGTCAATCTGAGACAAGACCGCGTCTTAGACGATTCAGTAATGCAACTATATTAAAGCAAGTAAATTGTCTCTCTGATCAAATTCCAGGGAAACGTCCTGATTATGGGGGCAAAAAAAGAAAGTATGACGATGAAAGAAAAAGAGAGAGTTAAATTGGATGAAACATCGTATCTTCTTTGAGCTTGAGTATTGCTCTTCCCTCGACCTAAAACACAATTTCGATGTTATGAATGTTTCAAAGAATGTGAATGAGAGTGTGCTGAATGTTGCACTGATGAACGATAAAAGCAAAGACAAAAAAGAAGCAAGAATTGACTTGAAAAATATGGGCATTAGACCAGATCAATGGACAAAGCACAAAGTCAAGCAGATGAAGAAACACAACAAGGATGAATACAAGAAGAAAGAAATACTCCCACATGCTTTTTACTCTTTCAAATCAATTGATCAACAACATTTTTGTCAATTCATTAAAGGAGTGAGACTACCTGATGGTTTTGGATTGAACTTTAAGAAGAAGGTTAATGATATTGAATCAAATTTGGTTGGGCTGAAGTCTCACGATCATCATGTACTCATGCAACGATTGCTACCTATAAGGGTTCAAGCATGTCTCCCAACAAATGTTTCAAGAACAATCATTGACCTGTGTACAATCTTTAAACAAAATTATGCATGGTCATTAGATGTTAACGACATGAAAAATGCCATAACAGAAGTGGTAAAGATCTTATGCAATCTTGAGTTGATATATCCTCCAACATTTTTCGACATAATGATTCATCTTATTCTTCATTTACCTGATGAAGACATTCTTGAAGGGCCTGTACACGTTAGATGGATGCATCCTTTTGAAAGATATATTAAAAAACTTAAAAATTATATCATAAACAAAGCCAAACCAGAAGGTTCAATAGCATAGGGTTATGTTGCAGACGAAGCATTGACATTCTACTCTATGTATCTTGAAGGTATACAAACTAAATTTAATTGTGCTGATAGATATGATGATCCCGACTTTCCAAAAAGGCAATTTTTTGTGTTCTCATCACAATGTCGAACAATGTCGGCCAAGAAAATCGTTGAACTTTGTAAAGAGGCCAAAAAATCATTGCATTGGATTGTACTAAACAATTACGATGAGGGTGAGATGAGAAGCTACAAATCGTAAGTCTCTGATCTATTAACTACCTTTTCGATAGTGTTTTAAATATTCTAATTATTTTGTCCGATATTCAGTGAATTAAAATTAGAATTTTCTGAAAGTGATATCAAAAAGGAATTTCCTTCATGGTTCAAAGAAAAGGTAAGTATGTTATATATTTATAATGTAAAACTAATTTATTACTTAAAAATACAATCTTATATTTCCTTACAGATTTATTGTTTCCAAAAAGATATGCCTTCGGATTGTACTGGGGAATTAAAGGAGTTAGCATACGTTTTGTTGCGTGCATATTCTTACACTGCGTGCACTGTAAATAGTGTCCGATTTGTCGTGAATAATCATGATCTCCAATGCACTACTCAAAATAGTGGTGTTGTTACATTCGGAGAAGACAATACACCATTCTATGGTCAATTAGAGGAGATCATAGAGTTGCATTATTTATATAATAAATCAATTGTACTCTTTCGTGGTAAACGGTTCAATGCGTCATTACGTAATGGATGTTTAAAGACTAAAAATAATATGATTCTTATCGATACCAGTCATGAATGGTAAGTCGGTAAAACGGGGTATGATGATCAACAATACATCTAAGCCACACAAGCTAAACAAGTATTTTATCTCCAAGATCCCACTCAAAACAATAACTGGAGAGTTGTGGAAAAGGTTCATCATCGAAAACTTTGGAATCATCCAAGTATCGGTGTTGTGAATGAGATAGATGTCGTGAACAACACTGTAGCACCTGGTTCCTAGAATGTAAATCTTATTTGAGTGTTTTCCATTTTTAGCCTTGGACTCAGCGAGTCATAGGTCCGACTCGCCGAGTAGAGCCGGGACCCAGGACACGTTTTAAGTTGGCAACTCGGCGAGTCCATATCCTGGACTCGGCGAGTCACTGCTGTTGGATGAAATCCTAAGTTTCAAGGGTTTGCACCCTATTTAAACTCTCATTCCGCCCCAATCTCGCCGCCATTCACCCTCAGAGCCCTATACCTTGTTCAAGAGTTGTTCCTTTGTGAGTTTGAAGCATTTGGTGTGCTCTCTTGAAGTTCTGGAGTGGGAAAAAGAGTAGATCAAGAAGAAAAAGAGGAGGTCAAGCATCTTTGAGCTTTCTCAGTGTGTTCCCTAAGGTATGACTCGATTTTCCCCTTGCTTTCATGCTTATAGTCCCTTATAGCTCCATTAAAGTCTTTCTTGAACCATTTCTAAGCTTGAGTATGTTTGGGGGTTCGTAATAAGCTGAGTAACCTCTAGATCTAGGCATGGTTGAGCTCCAGGAGCTCAGATCTACTGCCTTTATGGACCCATGTTGCATGAAAACCTTAGATCTACTCTTTTGGTGCATTTTGAACCCTAAAACCCTCATAGATGGATATTTACACGTAAAGTTGGAAACTTTACGTGTTATTCATGCTTTAGGAGCCCAAATCTACGAATGGCATGGACTGGATTCGAGCAAAATCGCGTTTATGGCTCTTGCATGAAGCAGACTCGGCGAGTCGCTCATCTGACTCAGCGAGTCTAGTCACGAGTCTCCGAGATTATCCCCTTTTAGCTGTGTTGAGTTGTGTAGTGAGTCCAGGGTGGACTCGGTGAGTTGGAAGCCAAAACTCACCCATAATGGAACTCGGCGAGTCGATGCCCAGTCTCGGCGAGTTCAAGGCAATCTCCTTAGATCAAGAACAGACTCGGCGAGTTGTTCATACAACTCGTCGAGTCACAGTATAAATTGTTCATCGAATGAAGATGAACTCGGCGAGTTGTTCATACAACTCGGCGAGTAGGATGAAGGACTTGAACATCAGTTTGGAAGGAGAACTCATCGAGTCAACGCCTAACTCGACGAGTAGAAGCAGAATCCAGGTCAGTCGTTTGGACAGGGACTCAGCGAGTTGGCGAGCCAACTCGACGAGTCGGGTCAACTGAAAGTTGACTCTGATTTTGACTTAGGGAATGATCAGGGGTAAAATGGTCATTTTACCCAAAGGACAGTTAGCAATATTTGGCTAAGTGTTTGGTGGGAATTTCAGCCGGAGGATTTCCGGAGCAGCAGCAGACAGACAGATTATTCCCACACAGATCAGCAGCTACTACGGGGTGAGTTACCTTCCAGTAGCGGTGGGTCTTAGGCCACAATGTCGGCCCACCGGTAGGAGATGTGTGATTAGATGATTGTCTTTGTGATATTCATCTAGTGTTGCTACTACCTGTGTTATGTTTATGTGTTAGTGACAGTAGGGGGAGATAGTCCCCCAGAACACCGGTCAATAGGGCCGAAGGGGCGGTCATGCCCAGCCATGCTAGATAGACTATGTGATATATGTATTATGTGGTAGTAGTAGGGGTGAAATAGTCCCCGGTATCCGGTCGAGAGGACCGAATGGGAGCCAGCACCCAGATATGCTAGGCAGTATCCGGTCGAGAGGACCGAAGGGGAGGCCAGCACCCAGATATGCTAGGCAGTATCCGGTCGAGAGGACCGAAGGGGTAGGTCGGGCACCCATATATGCCTGACAATTTATGTATGTTATGTGATTATATGGTATGTGGTACAATGGGGGAACTCACTAAGCTTTGTGCTTACAGTTTACAGTTTTGGTTTCAGGCACCTCTTCATCGAAGGGGAAACATCATGCACACACACTGGTTTCCGCATTTATTAGATTTCTCGGGGATTTATACTCTGATATTTCGATTGGTTGTATGATTTGGCTTTTAGACATGGTTTACGTTGTGATGTAGTTTGATCAAAGAATGTTTTTAATTATTAACGTTTTCTAAAGTAATGTTTTAAAAACGAAATTTTTGGACGTGAAATTTGGGTCGTTACAAACACTAAATCAACTAATTTTACCTTGGTTGTCAACTTAGGCATCTTACCTATGCAGACGACTTTAGGTGAAGTTGGTGAATCAAGCGTGGTTGCTAGGAGGAATGTTGTCCCTACTATAAACGATGACGATTTCATTAACGATGACAATGACAATGATGATACGTACTCTTCAGATGAAGAAATAAATAATGAAAACTATGACAGTGTTGATGATGTTGTACATGTATATTGTTCTAATGATGAATCTGATTGACATATGTTATTGTTATTATATATCATGATTGCTTATAATATTTGTTAAATTTTGAAATGTTGCATATTTGTAGCTTTATTATATATTCTGAATGTTTAAAATATTTGTTAAACAGGTGGCAGAAGTTCCAAGGGGACACGAAGGAGACGGTGGGGATAAACCTTCACACGGGGTTGCACGCAGTGTACCATCAGGTTGCCAATCTTGTAAGTTATATGAAATTTTTAAGTATTAGATGTATTAAAGTTTTAAATTTCTAAATTTCCAATTGTATATGTAAATATAGCACAATCGAAGAATATGAACGTGAATGTGGGTGGCAAAGGGAGAAACTTAAATTTGTATAATGAGTATGAAAAAAAAACAGGTGTAGGCCTTTCGATTTGACAATTGATATCTCCGGGCAGGCATATCGATTTATAGGGGACAACAGGCAAATGTTTGTCAGACTAATCTCAAATCTGGTAGGATGACAGGTACCGTTGCATTATCATACTTGGCATCGTGTTACTACCAAGTACAAAGATGATTTATATCCCGAGCTAGATGTAAGTATACATTATATTTTATATGTATTGAATTTAACATTTATTAAACTTTTTTTATTAATCAAATATGTTTTTTCTTTTGCAGACTTATTTTGATATTAATAGGTATCGAGGCACAAACTTGTGGTAACCCCTTCGAGCGAGTATCCAAACAAATATGCAAAGAGCTTATCGAGAGCACAAGTATCAGATAAAAAAACATTTTGATAGAGTTGGTGGATACCAAAATGTGGAAAGGGCATGAAGATATCCATTGCCTGATTGGACCGCTGAAGCTTGGAACGATATGATTGATTTGTTGTTTTTGACCGAGGAATACAAACGTACACCGGTCAAAAATAAAGTTACTAGGTCGAAACATCCGCACATAAGTGCTCACGGATGTAGACCCTATGTTCAATGACGTCATTTAGAGGTAATAAAATACATTAGTATTATTTAAAATTGTTATTGACATTTGTAAAAATATATTTATTGTTTTTTCACTTATTATAGGAAAAAATGGGAATCAAGCCGCTGCATATTGAGGGTTGGAGACAAATGCACTACAAAGAAGGTTCGGGTTGGTGTACAACTCGAGCACAAGAAGATTGGGTAAGTGATAAACGAAATGAATGTGTTGTTTAAATATATTATTATTAATTATAGTTTCTTGTTTAACGAATATTATTGTTATTATTTTAATATTTAAGTTTAGTTGTTTTTTTTAGTTAACGTATGTTAATTGTTTTCTTTATTTTAGGAGAAAATTCAAGAGGAATATGAGAAAATGCAAAACGAGATTGGGGAAGGTGGAGAAGTAAATGAGGAAGAATGTTTAGAACGTGCCTTTGGGATGAGACACGGACATGCTCGCGGGGTGTGTAGGCGACCAACCGCCAACTTCGTTTTAATTCCAAATGAACGATCTTCCACTTACAAATCGTCCTAATCTCAATCCCAATTTGCTGCACAAAAAATGTAAGAATATTTGCAACAATATAATGCATCATTGGCGACATGTATTCCGAACCTCCAACCACCACCATTTCCTAACTTTCTATTCAACTATAACACACAAGCAACTACCTCTCAACAATTTGTCGAAATGATGGAAGAAGAAGGAGAAGAAGAAGGAGGAGGAGGAAAAGAAGAATAAGAAGGAGGAGAAGAAGAAGGAGGAGGAGGAAAAGAAGAATAAGGAGGAGAAGAAGAAGAAGAATGAGAAGAAGCAGAAGGAGAAGATGATTATGACAATGATGGTTGATGTTTTTTTTTTAGTATTATGAATAATGTTACTTAACTACTTATTGTAATATTAAACTTGAATTTGATGTTTTGAATTTGAACAATGGTACCTAGTTAATGTATTTCAATTGATATTTGCTGCAATGTTTTTTGGATCTGTTAAAAATGTAGAAATTGTAATGTACAAAACATGTAAAGCTAAAAAAACAACTAGTAGCTATCCCGACGAAAAGTTGTCGCTATAGATCCATAACCAACAACCATTAAAAACATTATAGCGACGACATGTCATCTTAATAGCTGAAACCTTTCGCGATGACTTGTAGTTGTTATAGGTGTCCTGACGACATGTCGTCGCCACAGGTTTTTAATAAAACTTTATTTTTTTTTCCGAAAATATGGTTGACAAAAGTTGTACCAACGACATGTCGTCACAATAGGTGAAGCTATGCCGATGACATCTATGCCAACAACGTAATGGACCTATGCCGACACGCTTGTGCCGGCGATCCTTTGCCGACGACTTATCGTCGCCATACCATGTACCAACAACTTGTCATCTGGATAGGGTCTGAATTTGTTGTCGCCATAGGGTCTCATTGTTGTAGTGAAAACATGTTGGTTGGAAAGCCTCAAATCTTATACTCTAAACTCTCGTATATAATGAACTTGGAGAAGAGAACAAAACACTTTCTAATATGAAGTATAACTTGTGTACTTTAAAGTTGTAGAAAAAAAATCGCACTATTCATATCAAAGAAAGCCTATATAGGCCTACATGCATACATCACGTGGGAACAAACTAAATGCAGAAAAATACTAATCTAATCCAATGGTACATGGTATGAATTCTTCTTCTAAACCCGAACGTGTAAAACCCCAACATACATATCATTGAAATAGTCAAACCCCTTTACCCATTTTTCTTTATTCAAACTTTAAATAACGTAAACCAGTGATAAACTATTAACTAAAAACCTTAAAACTTATTAAACTAGCAGCCATGCATGTAAACCTGTGAATTAAACCTGATTAATCCCAACAATCACCCTCTTAATCAGGTGGCTCATTCACGGTTCATCATCCTCGCACCGGGTCAAGTGAAGCTCATCCTTTTTCTCCCACAATGAACATTCTGATATGTAATGTCCGAATGCATTACACTTGTAACACTTCACGTGACTCTTGTCCCATTGTACTTGACCATCTTCTCGACTTTTCCTGGATCTCCGACCTGCACCTCGGCCACGCCCATCGGCCACGCCCATAGTCTTCCTCATTCGAGTTTCCACAACCACAATGCTCTTTTTCTTTTGCTTTTTCATCCGAATTATCAAATAAAAGCTGATTTTGCTAGGGTTGGATCTTCTCAACTTTGATCCTTTCTTCATAAGCTTTAAGTCGGCCCACAACATCATCACCGATGGTCTTCAAATCTACAACCTGTTCTATAAAAGCCACCATATTAATAAAACGTTTTGGTAACTCATTAAGAAATTTCTTAACCAATTTTGTTTCTTTCATAACTGATCCAACAGTTTCTTTTTTTTTTTTATAGATGCATAAAAACAAAATAGTTTTCGTAAGTATTTACCTGTCGTAGCATGTACATTTATCGTTGCAGTCAACTAAAAAAGGATGCTTTTTCAGTTACATCATATTAGTTGCCTCCTCCACGCCAAAAAAAATGTTTAATAAACCAGAATCTCGTCCTATATAAATCATACACCGAAAGCCATGCATAAACTCAAAAACCTAAAACAGTTGGCTATTCCAAAACAATCCTGAAGGCATCAAACTAGTAACCAATGGGCCTTTCGTCTCTCAAAATAATGCATCTTATCGCCTTTCTTGTTGTCGTAGGGATGTGGTCTTCAGGAGTTACGTGCCGAATGTTAAGTGATGTATCCATCTCTGAGAGACATGAGCTGTGGATGGTACGCTATGGACGTGTGTACCAGGATGACGCAGAGAAGAAAATGCGCTTCAACATATTCAAGGACAACGTGGAATTCATTGAATCCTTCAACAGTGCTGAAAACCAGCCTTACAAAGTAGCGATTAACAAATTTGCAGACCAAACAAATGAAGAGTTCAAAGCCGCTCGTAATGGATATAAGTTTTCATCAAACAAAAGATCAGCAAGAACAACACCTTTTAGGTATGAAAACGTGACTGCCGTGCCACCTAGCATGGATTGGAGAAAGAAAGGAGCTGTTACCCCAGTTAAAGATCAAGGCCAATGTGGTACGTGGCTAATGCAATCGTGGTTAAAAGAAACAACAAAAAACAACAAAAACATAAAAACTGATTTTTACAATAATGGCAATACGTAAATGTCGTGCTTATAATTTAGTGTTTTTTATTCTATAGGAAGCTGTTGGGCATTTTCAACTATCGCTGCAACGGAAGGAATTACTCAGCTCACAACCGGAAAACTAATTTCACTGTCTGAGCAAGAGCTAGTGGACTGTGACAGGAGTGGTGTAGATCAAGGATGCAATGGTGGGGAGATGGAAGATGGCTTTGAGTTTATCGTTAAAAACAAAGGCATCAACACCGAGGTGGCTTACCCATATCAGGCAGCAGATGGAACCTGCAACACCAAGGAAGAAGCTGTCCATGCTGCCACCATTACTGGGTATGAAAAAGTGCCAGCCAACAGTGAATCTGCATTGTTACAAGCAGTCGCTAATCAACCCATATCAGTTGCCATTGATGCCAGTGGCATGGGTTTCCAGTTCTATTCCGGTGGCGTGTTTACTGGGGATTGTGGAACTGATCTTGACCACGGTGTTACAGCAGTTGGATATGGAGTAACGGATGATGGAATGAAGTACTGGTTGGTAAAAAATTCGTGGGGTGCCAGCTGGGGGGATAGTGGATACATAATGATGCAAAGAGATGTTAGTGCCAAAGAAGGTCTATGTGGAATAGCAATGGATTCATCGTATCCAACTGCTTAGATCTCCAGTTTATGCATGCCTTTTATAAGTTATAACCTGAACGAAACACACAAAGCACAGCTATCTGCATGTCCATATGTATATTTATGTAATTATTGTATTCCGGTCCTTGTAATCTTAGTTACACAAATACTTGTTAATTAATATAAATCAAATATCCAATTTTTCTTCGTGTATTCTATATCTCAATACGGATATGCAGACGACACTTGTCCTGAATTGTCGTCCCTAAATGTAGCCCTATCCCAACAACTAGTCTCGCCATACCTCTTGCGAACTTTGACCAGGACCTCAATTCCGTCGGCAAAAGTGTGGTGGGAACGACAACAATATTGGCGGTATGCTAAAATTCTATACCCGCGACATGATGTCGGTATAAGTATCAAAAAAATATTTTTTTTTCATTTATTTTTAATTCATATGCCAGAAAAACAAATGACGTTGTTTTGTGTATGCTATACCGACAACTTGTCATCAGCATGGCACGTGGCAATCCGCATAACAGGGCTATCCCGACGACTTGTCGTCGCCATAGATTTTTTTTTTTTTTTGTTTCAGCAAAAAGCGAAACGACAACATTTATTTGACCCTATACCGAAGACATGTCGTCGGCATAGGGGTTTAACCTAAAGAATGTGGGCAACATTCGTTCATTTGCACAGCGATGCAGCAAACTCTTTCTCTCTGACGAAAATCTGATTCCAACGGCACTAGCTGGCGATTAGCCTTAGGTAAACCTTTTCTACTCCTATTTCATTGAATATTGATGTGTGCTAATTATTTTTACCCCTAATTTTGGGGTTTTTTTTGGTGTTTAGAGGCTTTCACTAGTGGTGAAGCACCCCTGTCCGTCTTCCACCGCCTGAATCTTCCCCATCGTGAGTTGTTCACCGGCGCCCATCGTTCCAGGTTTTATCATTTACCACCCTTCGTATTTTATTGCACGAACACAACATCGATTTTGACAAGGGTGGTCCCCATCACAGCAAGAAGAACAAACACAGGTTATTTATTTTATTTTATTTTATTTTTTTGTAATTTTTATTGAAATTGAAATTGAAATTGATCCTCTTTTGATTATAGAATTATGTTTTTGGTATATGTGTGATTCTTGTTTTTTGTTTGGTATATGTATATTGTTTGTTTGGTTTGGTTTATACAAAATTGAAATTGTATGAAATTCAAATTTGTTTAGGTCATATGAAATTGTGGTTAAATATTATATGAAACTCAAATTTGTTTAGGTTCATATGAAATTGAAATTGTATGTATACAATGTTAATTTACTTGTTTAGGTTTATATAAAATCAAAATTTTGTATGATTGTGAAATATGTATGATTGTGATCTTTGTTTAGGTTGGTATGAAATTTTATGTATAAAATGTAAATATGTATGGTTGTGTTATTTGTTTAGTTTATTAGCTGAAGTGAATAAAAGTATAATGCTATAACTGAAAAAATAATAAAATGTATATATATACTATAAATACAACATAATGATGATTGATAAGAGTTTTTTCTATATTTGAAAAAAAAATCTGTACATATATATATATATATATATATATATATATATATATATATATATATATATATATATATATATATATATATATATATATATATATATATTAAAAGTAAAATGATGTAACTAAAAAAATAATAATAATATTCCGCTCATTTTTTCTTCAAACAAATGTTATTAATAGCAACATACATTTATTATCTTGTTTATTAAATTATTTTATTTTCATTTCTATTTGAAAGTTATAACATAAAAGAAAATAATAAAATCACATTGTTATTCAAAGTATGGTGCTAAAAAAATATATATTAAAAGTACAATGCAGTAATTGAAATATATATATATATATATACACACAATCTAATAACAATCGATAAGAGTTTTTTTTTCTATAATTTAAAAAAAAGTAAAATGTGTATATATATATATATATATATTAAAAGTAAAATGTTGTAATTGAAAAACAAAAACAAAATAATATTACGTCCGTTTTTTTCTCAAACAAAAAGTCATATCATTTAACTATGTATACAATCTAATTTTTAAGTTAAAATCTTTGTCATTAAGAACAAACGTTACTAATAGCAACATAAACCAAAATATAAAAATATTTAAACTAATAAAAGTGCGTTTATTAAGAATAAAGTTTATTAAGTAAAAAATATTTAAACTACATAATTTATTAATAGCAACATACTTTTTTTTATCTTGTTTATTGAAGTATTTTATTTTCATTTCTATTTGAAAGTTATAACATAAAACAAAATAATAAAATCACGTTGTTATTAAAGTATGGTGCTATAAAAAAATATTAAAAGTACAATGATGTAATTGGAAAAAAAAAGTACGGTGCTATAAAAAAATATTAAAAGTACAATGATCTAATTGAAAAAAAAAACAAAATAGTATTTCGTTGTTTTTTTCTCAAACAAAAAGTCATACAATTTAACTATCTATACAATCTAATTTTTAAGTTAAAATGTTTGTAATTAAGAACAAACGTTACTAGTAGCAACATAAAACAAAATATAAAAATATTTAAACTAATAAAAGTACGTTTATTGAAAGTAAACAAAATATAAAAATATTTAAACTAATAAAAGTACGTTTATTGTAACTATGTATACAATCTAATTTTTAATAATGACACAGTAATGACGATCGATAAGAGTTGGATTCGTGAAAACCGAACGTCCCCAAAATTCTTAGAAGGTCTTAAAAACTTTATGGAGATTGCTAGGAAACATGTTGACTCTGAAGACAAAGTGTGTTGTCCATGCGTAAAGTGTGTGAATATGTATCGACAGTTGTTGAGTACGGTTTAAGCCCATATACATGACCGTGGGTTTCTAAAATCATATACTATATCGATTTATCACGGTGAGAAGCATTATGTTTCGGATTTGGGCTACAATTCGACACCAATAAACATTCCAACAACTAATGAGTTGTTTGATGTAATTGATGATGTTATGGCGGAACAAAATACAAATTAAGAAAATACAGATGATGAAGGATGAGGCATGGACTCAGAATTTGATGCTTTGTTTGACGAGCTCAATACTGAGTTATACCCTGATTGTGAGATGTCTTCTTTAAACTTTTTGGCAAAGTTGTTGCATATTAAAGTGATCAATAAGTGGACAAATAGTTCATTTGACCAGCTTGTAGAGTTGCTAAGAGTTGCTTTCCCGAAGAGCAAGATTCCAACTTCACACTATGAAGTTAAGAAAAAGTTGAGAAAGATAGGGTTAGGATATGAGTCCATCCATGCTTGCAAATATGATTGTGCTTTGTTTTGGAAGGAGAATGATTCCATGCATAATTGCCCGATTTGTATCGAGGGTAGATATGTGGACACAACCACAAAGGGGAAGCGAGTACCACATAAAGTGTTGTTTTACTTTCCTTTGACTCCAAGACTTCGATGGATGTATATTTCCAGATTCACAGCTAAAGATATGATTTGGCATAATACTAGAAGATCAACGGATGGTATGATGTATCATCGGTAGATGGGAAGTCTTGGCAAGAATTTGATAAGAGATATCCAGAGTTTTCCAAAGAACCTACAAATGTTCGTTTAGGTTTAGTTATTGATGGCTTTAATCCATTCGGCAACTTTAATAACAATTATAGTATTTGGCTGGTTATATTGACTACCTACAATACACCACCATGTATTCAATATGCGTGTGATGTTGTTATGGAGTATCAATGATTTCCCAACACATAGCAGTCTGTCTGGATGGAGTGGCCAAGGTTATTTAGCATGCCCTACTTGGAACGAAGACACATCTTCCATTTATGTGACCAACAAGATGTCTTATTGTTGGTCACAGGCGATTCTTGAATATAAACCATAGTTAGAAGGAGAGTCTATTGTTTGATGGTCAATCTGAGACAAGACCGCGTCTTAGACGATTCAGTAATGCAACTATATTAAAGCAAGTAAATTGTCTCTCTGATCAAATTCCAGGGAAACGTCCTGATTATGGGGGCAAAAAAAGAAAGTATGACGATGAAAGAAAAAGAGAGAGTTAAATTGGATGAAACATCGTATCTTCTTTGAGCTTGAGTATTGCTCTTCCCTCGACCTAAATCACAATTTCGATGTTATGAATGTTTCAAAGAATGTGAATGAGAGTGTGCTGAATGTTGCACTGATGAACGATAAAAGCAAAGACAAAAAAGAAGCAAGAATTGACTTGAAAAATATGGGCATTAGACCAGATCAATGGACAAAGCACAAAGTCAAGCAGATGAAGAAACACAACAAGGATGAATACAAGAAGAAAGAAATACTCCCACATGCTTTTTACTCTTTCAAATCAATTGATCAACAACATTTTTGTCAATTCATTAAAGGAGTGAGACTACCTGATGGTTTTGGATTGAACTTTAAGAAGAAGGTTAATGATATTGAATCAAATTTGGTTGGGCTGAAGTCTCACGATCATCATGTACTCATGCAACGATTGCTACCTATAAGGGTTCAAGCATGTCTCCCAACAAATGTTTCAAGAACAATCATTGACCTGTGTACATTCTTTAAACAAAATTATGCATGGTCATTAGATGTTAACGACATGAAAAATGCCATAACAGAAGTGGTAAAGATCTTATGCAATCTTGAGTTGATATATCCTCCAACATTTTTCGACATAATGATTCATCTTATT
The DNA here is from genome assembly GCF_052625555.1 of Lactuca saligna. Classification (NCBI taxonomy): domain Eukaryota; kingdom Viridiplantae; phylum Streptophyta; class Magnoliopsida; order Asterales; family Asteraceae; genus Lactuca; species Lactuca saligna. The sequence continues at coordinate 62,500,566 of NC_136420.1, read as the reverse complement.
CTTCATTTACCTGATGAAGACATTCTTGAAGGGCCTGTACACGTTAGATGGATGCATCCTTTTGAAAGATATATTAAAAAACTTAAAAATTATATCATAAACAAAGCCAAACCAGAAGGTTCAATAGCATAGGGTTATGTTGCAGACGAAGCATTGACATTCTACTCTATGTATCTTGAAGGTATACAAACTAAATTTAATTGTGCTGATAGATATGATGATCCCGACTTTCCAAAAAGGCAATTTTTTGTGTTCTCATCACAATGTCGAACAATGTCGGCCAAGAAAATCGTTGAACTTTGTAAAGAGGCCAAAAAATCATTGCATTGGATTGTACTAAACAATTACGATGAGGATGAGATGAGAAGCTACAAATCGTAAGTCTCTGATCTATTAACTACCTTTTCGATAGTGTTTTAAATATTCTAATTATTTTGTCCGATATTCAGTGAATTAAAATTAGAATTTTCTGAAAGTGATATCAAAAAGGAATTTCCTTCATGGTTCAAAGAAAAGGTAAGTATGTTATATATTTATAATGTAAAACTAATTTATTACTTAAAAATACAATCTTATATTTCCTTACAGATTTATTGTTTCCAAAAAGATATGCCTTCGGATTGTACTGGGGAATTAAAGGAGTTAGCATACGTTTTGTTGCGTGCATATTCTTACACTGCGTGCACTGTAAATAGTGTCCGATTTGTCGTGAATAATCATGATCTCCAATGCACTACTCAAAATAGTGGTGTTGTTACATTCGGAGAAGACAATACACCATTCTATGGTCAATTAGAGGAGATCATAGAGTTGCATTATTTATATAATAAATCAATTGTACTCTTTCGTGGTAAACGGTTCAATGCGTCATTACGTAATGGATGTTTAAAGACTAAAAATAATATGATTCTTATCGATACCAGTCATGAATGGTAAGTCGGTAAAACGGGGTATGATGATCAACAATACATCTAAGCCACACAAGCTAAACAAGTATTTTATCTCCAAGATCCCACTCAAAACAATAACTGGAGAGTTGTGGAAAAGGTTCATCATCGAAAACTTTGGAATCATCCAAGTATCGGTGTTGTGAATGAGATAGATGTCGTGAACAACACTGTAGCACCTGGTTCCTAGAATGTAAATCTTATTTGAGTGTTTTCCATTTTTAGCCTTGGACTCAGCGAGTCATAGGTCCGACTCGCCGAGTAGAGCCGGGACCCAGGACACGTTTTAAGTTGGCAACTCGGCGAGTCCATATCCTGGACTCGGCGAGTCACTGCTGTTGGATGAAATCCTAAGTTTCAAGGGTTTGCACCCTATTTAAACTCTCATTCCGCCCCAATCTCGCCGCCATTCACCCTCAGAGCCCTATACCTTGTTCAAGAGTTGTTCCTTTGTGAGTTTGAAGCATTTGGTGTGCTCTCTTGAAGTTCTGGAGTGGGAAAAAGAGTAGATCAAGAAGAAAAAGAGGAGGTCAAGCATCTTTGAGCTTTCTCAGTGTGTTCCCTAAGGTATGACTCGATTTTCCCCTTGCTTTCATGCTTATAGTCCCTTATAGCTCCATTAAAGTCTTTCTTGAACCATTTCCAAGCTTGAGTATGTTTGGGGGTTCGTAATAAGCTGAGTAACCTCTAGATCTAGGCATGGTTGAGCTCCAGGAGCTCAGATCTACTGCCTTTATGGACCCATGTTGCATGAAAACCTTAGATCTACTCTTTTGGTGCATCTTGAACCCTAAAACCCTCATAGATGGATATTTACACGTAAAGTTGGAAACTTTACGTGTTATTCATGCTTTAGGAGCCCAAATCTACGAATGGCATGGACTGGATTCGAGCAAAATCGCGTTTATGGCTCTTGCATGAAGCAGACTCGGCGAGTCGCTCATCTGACTCAGCGAGTCTAGTCACGAGTCTCCGAGATTATCCCCTTTTAGCTGTGTTGAGTTGTGTAGTGAGTCCAGGGTGGACTCGGTGAGTTGGAAGCCAAAACTCACCCATAATGGAACTCGGCGAGTCGATGCCCAGTCTCGGCGAGTTCAAGGCAATCTCCTTAGATCAAGAACAGACTCGGCGAGTTGTTCATACAACTCGTCGAGTCACAGTATAAATTGTTCATCGAATGAAGATGAACTCGGCGAGTTGTTCATACAACTCGGCGAGTAGGATGAAGGACTTGAACATCAGTTTGGAAGGAGAACTCATCGAGTCAACGCCTAACTCGACGAGTAGAAGCAGAATCCAGGTCAGTCGTTTGGACAGGGACTCAGCGAGTTGGCGAGCCAACTCGACGAGTCGGGTCAACTGAAAGTTGACTCTGATTTTGACTTAGGGAATGATCAGGGGTAAAATGGTCATTTTACCCAAAGGACAGTTAGCAATATTTGGCTAAGTGTTTGGTGGGAATTTCAGCCGGAGGATTTCCGGAGCAGCAGCAGACAGACAGATTATTCCCACACAGATCAGCAGCTACTACGGGGTGAGTTACCTTCCAGTAGCGGTGGGTCTTAGGCCACAATGTCGGCCCACCGGTAGGAGATGTGTGATTAGATGATTGTCTTTGTGATATTCATCTAGTGTTGCTACTACCTGTGTTATGTTTATGTGTTAGTGACAGTAGGGGGAGATAGTCCCCCAGAACACCGGTCAATAGGGCCGAAGGGGCGGTCATGCCCAGCCATGCTAGATAGACTATGTGATATATGTATTATGTGGTAGTAGTAGGGGTGAAATAGTCCCCGGTATCCGGTCGAGAGGACCGAATGGGAGCCAGCACCCAGATATGCTAGGCAGTATCCGGTCGAGAGGACCGAAGGGGAGGCCAGCACCCAGATATGCTAGGCAGTATCCGGTCGAGAGGACCGAAGGGGTAGGTCGGGCACCCATATATGCCTGACAATTTATGTATGTTATGTGATTATATGGTATGTGGTACAATGGGGGAACTCACTAAGCTTTGTGCTTACAGTTTACAGTTTTGGTTTCAGGCACCTCTTCATCGAAGGGGAAACATCATGCACACACACTGGTTTCCGCATTTATTAGATTTCTCGGGGATTTATACTCTGATATTTCGATTGGTTGTATGATTTGGCTTTTAGACATGGTTTACGTTGTGATGTAGTTTGATCAAAGAATGTTTTTAATTATTAACGTTTTCTAAAGTAATGTTTTAAAAACGAAATTTTTGGACGTGAAATTTGGGTCGTTACAAACACTAAATCAACTAATTTTACCTTGGTTGTCAACTTAGGCATCTTACCTATGCAGACGACTTTAGGTGAAGTTGGTGAATCAAGCGTGGTTGCTAGGAGGAATGTTGTCCCTACTATAAACGATGACGATTTCATTAACGATGACAATGACAATGATGATACGTACTCTTCAGATGAAGAAATAAATAATGAAAACTATGACAGTGTTGATGATGTTGTACATGTATATTGTTCTAATGATGAATCTGATTGACATATGTTATTGTTATTATATATCATGATTGCTTATAATATTTGTTAAATTTTGAAATGTTGCATATTTGTAGCTTTATTATATATTCTGAATGTTTAAAATATTTGTTAAACAGGTGGCAGAAGTTCCAAGGGGACACGAAGGAGACGGTGGGGATAAACCTTCACACGGGGTTGCACCCAGTGTACCATCAGGTTGCCAATCTTGTAAGTTATATGAAATTTTTAAGTATTAGATGTATTAAAGTTTTAAATTTCTAAATTTCCAATTGTATATGTAAATATAGCACAAGCGAAGAATATGAACGTGAATATGGGTGGCAAAGGGAGAAACTTAAATTTGTATAATGAGTATGAAAAAAAAACAGGTGTAGGCCTTTCGATTTGACAATTGATATCTCCGGGCAGGCATATCGATTTATAGGGGACAACAGGCAAATGTTTGTCAGACTAATCTCAAATCTGGTAGGATGACAGGTACCGTTGCATTATCATACTTGGCATCGTGTTACTACCAAGTACAAAGATGATTTATATCCCGAGCTAGATGTAAGTATACATTATATTTTATATGTATTGAATTTTACATTTATTAAATTTTTTTTATTAATCAAATATGTTTTTTCTTTTGCAGACTTATTTTGATATTAATAGGTATCGAGGCACAAACTTGTGGTAACCCCTTCGAGCGAGTATCCAAGCAAATATGCAAAGAGCTTATCGAGAGCACAAGTATCAGATAAAAAAACATTTTGATAGAGTTGGTGGATACCAAAATGTGGAAAGGGCATGAAGATATCCATTGCCTGATTGGACCGCTGAAGCTTGGAACGATATGATTGATTTGTTGTTTTTGACCGAGGAATACAAACGTACACCGGTCAAAAATAAAGTTACTAGGTCGAAACATCCGCACATAAGTGCTCACGGATGTAGACCCTATGTTCAATGACGTCATTTAGAGGTAATAAAATACATTAGTATTATTTAAAATTGTTATTGACATTTGTAAAAATATATTTATTGTTTTTTCACTTATTATAGGAAAAAATGGGAATCAAGCCGCTGCATATTGAGGGTTGGAGACAAATGCACTACAAAGAAGGTTCGGGTTGGTGTACAACTCGAGCACAAGAAGATTGGGTAAGTGATAAACGAAATGAATGTGTTGTTTAAATATATTATTATTAATTATAGTTTCTTGTTTAACGAATATTATTGTTATTATTTTAATATTTAAGTTTAGTTGTTTTTTTTAGTTAACGTATGTTAATTGTTTTCTTTATTTTAGGAGAAAATTCAAGAGGAATATGAGAAAATGCAAAACGAGATTGGGGAAGGTGGAGAAGTAAATGAGGAAGAATGTTTAGAACGTGCCTTTGGGATGAGACACGGACATGCTCGCGGGGTGTGTAGGCGACCAACCGCCAACTTCGTTTTAATTCCAAATGAACGATCTTCCACTTACAAATCGTCCTAATCTCAATCCCAATTTGCTGCACAAAAAATGTAAGAATATTTGCAACAATATAATGCATCATTGGCGACATGTATTCCGAACCTCCAACCACCACCATTTCCTAACTTTCTATTCAACTATAACACACAAGCAACTACCTCTCAACAATTTGTCGAAATGATGGAAGAAGAAGGAGAAGAAGAAGGAGGAGGAGGAAAAGAAGAATAAGAAGGAGGAGAAGAAGAAGGAGGAGGAGGAAAAGAAGAATAAGGAGGAGAAGAAGAAGAAGAATGAGAAGAAGCAGAAGGAGAAGATGATTATGACAATGATGGTTGATGTTTTTTTTTTAGTATTATGAATAATGTTACTTAACTACTTATTGTAATATTAAACTTGAATTTGATGTTTTGAATTTGAACAATGGTACCTAGTTAATGTATTTCAATTGATATTTGCTGCAATGTTTTTTGGATCTGTTAAAAATGTAGAAATTGTAATGTACAAAACATGTAAAGCTAAAAAAACAACTAGTAGCTATCCCGACGAAAAGTTGTCGCTATAGATCCATAACCAACAACCATTAAAAACATTATAGCGACGACATGTCATCTTAATAGCTGAAACCTTTCGCGATGACTTGTAGTTGTTATAGGTGTCCTGACGACATGTCGTCGCCACAGGTTTTTAATAAAACTTTATTTTTTTTTCCGAAAATATGGTTGACAAAAGTTGTACCAACGACATGTCGTCACAATAGGTGAAGCTATGCCGATGACATCTATGCCAACAACGTAATGGACGTATGCCGACACGCTTGTGCCGGCGATCCTTTGCCGACGACTTATCGTCGCCATACCATGTACCAACAACTTGTCATCTGGATAGGGTCTGAATTTGTTGTCGCCATAGGGTCTCATTGTTGTAGTGAAAACATGTTGGTTGGAAAGCCTCAAATCTTATACTCTAAACTCTCGTATATAATGAACTTGGAGAAGAGAACAAAACACTTTCTAATATGAAGTATAACTTGTGTACTTTAAAGTTGTAGAAAAAAAATCGCACTATTCATATCAAAGAAAGCCTATATAGGCCTACATGCATACATCACGTGGGAACAAACTAAATGCAGAAAAATACTAATCTAATCCAATGGTACATGGTATGAATTCTTCTTCTAAACCCGAACGTGTAAAACCCCAACGTACATATCATTGAAATAGTCAAACCCCTTTACCCATTTTTCTTTATTCAAACTTTAAATAACGTAAACCAGTGATAAACTATTAACTAAAAACCTTAAAACTTATTAAACTAGCAGCCATGCATGTAAACCTGTGAATTAAACCTGATTAATCCCAACAATCACCCTCTTAATCAGGTGGCTCATTCACGGTTCATCATCCTCGCACCGGGTCAAGTGAAGCTCATCCTTTTTCTCCCACAATGAACATTCTGATATGTAATATCCGAATGCATTACACTTGTAACACTTCACGTGACTCTTGTCCCATTGTACTTGACCATCTTCTCGACTTTTCCTGGATCTCCGACCTGCACCTCGGCCACGCCCATAGTCTTCCTCATTCGAGTTTCCACAACCACAATGCTCTTTTTCTTTTGCTTTTTCATCCGAATTATCAAATAAAAGCTGATTTTGCTAGGGTTGGATCTTCTCAACTTTGATCCTTTCTTCATAAGCTTTAAGTCGGCCCACAACATCATCACCGATGGTCTTCAAATCTACAACCTGTTCTATAAAAGCCACCATATTAATAAAACGTTTTGGTAACTCATTAAGAAATTTCTTAACCAATTTTGTTTCTTTCATAACTGATCCAACAGTTTCTTTTTTTTTTTTATAGATGCATAAAAACAAAATAGTTTTCGTAAGTATTTACCTGTCGTAGCATGTACATTTATCGTTGCAGTCAACTAAAAAAGGATGCTTTTTCAGTTACATCATATTAGTTGCCTCCTCCACGCCAAAAAAAATGTTTAATAAACCAGAATCTCGTCCTATATAAATCATACACCGAAAGCCATGCATAAACTCAAAAACCTAAAACAGTTGGCTATTCCAAAACAATCCTGAAGGCATCAAACTAGTAACCAATGGGCCTTTCGTCTCTCAAAATAATGCATCTTATCGCCTTTCTTGTTGTCGTAGGGATGTGGTCTTCAGGAGTTACGTGCCGAATGTTAAGTGATGTATCCATCTCTGAGAGACATGAGCTGTGGATGGTACGCTATGGACGTGTGTACCAGGATGACGCAGAGAAGAAAATGCGCTTCAACATATTCAAGGACAACGTGGAATTCATTGAATCCTTCAACAGTGCTGAAAACCAGCCTTACAAAGTAGCGATTAACAAATTTGCAGACCAAACAAATGAAGAGTTCAAAGCCGCTCGTAATGGATATAAGTTTTCATCAAACAAAAGATCAGCAAGAACAACACCTTTTAGGTATGAAAACGTGACTGCCGTGCCACCTAGCATGGATTGGAGAAAGAAAGGAGCTGTTACCCCAGTTAAAGATCAAGGCCAATGTGGTACGTGGCTAATGCAATCGTGGTTAAAAGAAACAACAAAAAACAACAAAAACATAAAAACTGATTTTTACAATAATGGCAATACGTAAATGTCGTGCTTATAATTTAGTGTTTTTTATTCTATAGGAAGCTGTTGGGCATTTTCAACTATCGCTGCAACGGAAGGAATTACTCAGCTCACAACCGGAAAACTAATTTCACTGTCTGAGCAAGAGCTAGTGGACTGTGACAGGAGTGGTGTAGATCAAGGATGCAATGGTGGGGAGATGGAAGATGGCTTTGAGTTTATCGTTAAAAACAAAGGCATCAACACCGAGGTGGCTTACCCATATCAGGCAGCAGATGGAACCTGCAACACCAAGGAAGAAGCTGTCCATGCTGCCACCATTACTGGGTATGAAAAAGTGCCAGCCAACAGTGAATCTGCATTGTTACAAGCAGTCGCTAATCAACCCATATCAGTTGCCATTGATGCCAGTGGCATGGGTTTCCAGTTCTATTCCGGTGGCGTGTTTACTGGGGATTGTGGAACTGATCTTGACCACGGTGTTACAGCAGTTGGATATGGAGTAACGGATGATGGAATGAAGTACTGGTTGGTAAAAAATTCGTGGGGTGCCAGCTGGGGGGATAGTGGATACATAATGATGCAAAGAGATGTTAGTGCCAAAGAAGGTCTATGTGGAATAGCAATGGATTCATCGTATCCAACTGCTTAGATCTCCAGTTTATGCATGCCTTTTATAAGTTATAACCTGAACGAAACACACAAAGCACAGCTATCTGCATGTCCATATGTATATTTATGTAATTATTGTATTCCGGTCCTTGTAATCTTAGTTACACAAATACTTGTTAATTAATATAAATCAAATATCCAATTTTTCTTCGTGTATTCTATATCTCAATACGGATATGCAGACGACACTTGTCCTGAATTGTCGTCCCTAAATGTAGCCCTATCCCAACAACTAGTGTCGCCATACCTCTTGCGAACTTTGACCAGGACCTCAATTCCGTCGGCAAAAGTGTGGTGGGAACGACAACAATATTGGCGGTATGCTAAAATTCTATACCCGCGACATGATGTCGGTATAAGTATCAAAAAAATATTTTTTTTTCATTTATTTTTAATTCATATGCCAGAAAAACAAATGACGTTGTTTTGTGTATGCTATACCGACAACTTGTCATCAGCATGGCACGTGGCAATCCGCATAACAGGGCTATCCCGACGACTTGTCGTCGCCATAGATTTTTTTTTTTTTTTTGTTTCAGCAAAAAGCGAAACGACAACATTTATTTGACCCTATACCGAAGACATGTCGTCGGCATAGGGGTTTAACCTAAAGAATGTGGGCAACATTCGTTCATTTGCACAGCGATGCAGCAAACTCTTTCTCTCTGACGAAAATCTGATTCCAACGGCACTAGCTGGCGATTAGCCTTAGGTAAACCTTTTCTACTCCTATTTCATTGAATATTGATGTGTGCTAATTATTTTTACCCCTAATTTTGGGGTTTTTTTTGGTGTTTAGAGGCTTTCACTAGTGGTGAAGCACCCCTGTCCGTCTTCCACCGCCTGAATCTTCCCCATCGTGAGTTGTTCATCGGCGCCCATCGTTCCAGGTTTTATCATTTACCACCCTTCGTATTTTATTGCACGAACACAACATCGATTTTGACAAGGGTGGTCCCCATCACAGCAAGAAGAACAAACACAGGTTATTTATTTTATTTTATTTTATTTTTTTGTAATTTTTATTGAAATTGAAATTGAAATTGATCCTCTTTTGATTATAGAATTATGTTTTTGGTATATGTGTGATTCTTGTTTTTTGTTTGGTATATGTATATTGTTTGTTTGGTTTGGTTTATACAAAATTGAAATTGTATGAAATTCAAATTTGTTTAGGTCATATGAAATTGTGGTTAAATATTATATGAAACTCAAATTTGTTTAGGTTCATATGAAATTGAAATTGTATGTATACAATGTTAATTTACTTGTTTAGGTTTATATAAAATCAAAATTTTGTATGATTGTGAAATATGTATGATTGTGATCTTTGTTTAGGTTGGTATGAAATTTTATGTATAAAATGTAAATATGTATGGTTGTGTTATTTGTTTAGTTTATTAGCTGAAGTGAATAAAAGTATAATGCTATAACTGAAAAAATAATAAAATGTATATATATACTATAAATACAACATAATGATGATTGATAAGAGTTTTTTCTATATTTGAAAAAAAAATCTGTACATATATATATATATATATATATATATATATATATATATATATATATATATATATATATATATATATTAAAAGTAAAATGATGTAACTAAAAAAATAATAATAATATTCCGCTCATTTTTTCTTCAAACAAATGTTATTAATAGCAACATACATTTATTATCTTGTTTATTAAATTATTTTATTTTCATTTCTATTTGAAAGTTATAACATAAAAGAAAATAATAAAATCACATTGTTATTCAAAGTATGGTGCTAAAAAAATATATATTAAAAGTACAATGCAGTAATTGAAATATATATATATATATATATATACACACAATCTAATAACAATCGATAAGAGTTTTTTTTTCTATAATTTAAAAAAAAGTAAAATGTGTATATATATATATATATATATATTAAAAGTAAAATGTTGTAATTGAAAAACAAAAACAAAATAATATTACGTCCGTTTTTTTCTCAAACAAAAAGTCATATCATTTAACTATGTATACAATCTAATTTTTAAGTTAAAATCTTTGTCATTAAGAACAAACGTTACTAATAGCAACATAAACCAAAATATAAAAATATTTAAACTAATAAAAGTGCGTTTATTAAGAATAAAGTTTATTAAGTAAAAAATATTTAAACTACATAATTTATTAATAGCAACATACTTTTTTTTATCTTGTTTATTGAAGTATTTTATTTTCATTTCTATTTGAAAGTTATAACATAAAACAAAATAATAAAATCACGTTGTTATTAAAGTATGGTGCTATAAAAAAATATTAAAAGTACAATGATGTAATTGGAAAAAAAAAGTACGGTGCTATAAAAAAATATTAAAAGTACAATGATCTAATTGAAAAAAAAAACAAAATAGTATTTCGTTGTTTTTTTCTCAAACAAAAAGTCATACAATTTAACTATCTATACAATCTAATTTTTAAGTTAAAATGTTTGTAATTAAGAACAAACGTTACTAGTAGCAACATAAAACAAAATATAAAAATATTTAAACTAATAAAAGTACGTTTATTGAAAGTAAACAAAATATAAAAATATTTAAACTAATAAAAGTACGTTTATTGTAACTATGTATACAATCTAATTTTTAATAATGACACAGTAATGACGATCGATAAGAGTTGGATTCGTGAAAACCGAACGTCCCCAAAATTCTTAGAAGGTCTTAAAAACTTTATGGAGATTGCTAGGAAACATGTTGACTCTGAAGACAAAGTGTGTTGTCCATGCGTAAAGTGTGTGAATATGTATCGACAGTTGTTGAGTACGGTTTAAGCCCATATACATGACCGTGGGTTTCTAAAATCATATACTATATCGATTTATCACGGTGAGAAGCATTATGTTTCGGATTTGGGCTACAATTCGACACCAATAAACATTCCAACAACTAATGAGTTGTTTGATGTAATTGATGATGTTATGGCGGAACAAAATACAAATTAAGAAAATACAGATGATGAAGGATGAGGCATGGACTCAGAATTTGATGCTTTGTTTGACGAGCTCAATACTGAGTTATACCCTGATTGTGAGATGTCTTCTTTAAACTTTTTGGCAAAGTTGTTGCATATTAAAGTGATCAATAAGTGGACAAATAGTTCATTTGACCAGCTTGTAGAGTTGCTAAGAGTTGCTTTCCCGAAGAGCAAGATTCCAACTTCACACTATGAAGTTAAGAAAAAGTTGAGAAAGATAGGGTTAGGATATGAGTCCATCCATGCTTGCAAATATGATTGTGCTTTGTTTTGGAAGGAGAATGATTCCATGCATAATTGCCCGATTTGTATCGAGGGTAGATATGTGGACACAACCACAAAGGGGAAGCGAGTACCACATAAAGTGTTGTTTTACTTTCCTTTGACTCCAAGACTTCGATGGATGTATATTTCCAGATTCACAGCTAAAGATATGATTTGGCATAATACTAGAAGATCAACGGATGGTATGATGTATCATCGGTAGATGGGAAGTCTTGGCAAGAATTTGATAAGAGATATCCAGAGTTTTCCAAAGAACCTACAAATGTTCGTTTAGGTTTAGTTATTGATGGCTTTAATCCATTCGGCAACTTTAATAACAATTATAGTATTTGGCTGGTTATATTGACTACCTACAATACACCACCATGTATTCAATATGCGTGTGATGTTGTTATGGAGTATCAATGATTTCCCAACACATAGCAGTCTGTCTGGATGGAGTGGCCAAGGTTATTTAGCATGCCCTACTTGGAACGAAGACACATCTTCCATTTATGTGACCAACAAGATGTCTTATTGTTGGTCACAGGCGATTCTTGAATATAAACCATAGTTAGAAGGAGAGTCTATTGTTTGATGGTCAATCTGAGACAAGACCGCATCTTAGACGATTCAGTAATGCAACTATATTAAAGCAAGTAAATTGTCTCTCTGATCAAATTCCAGGGAAACGTCCTGATTATGGGGGCAAAAAAAGAAAGTATGACGATGAAAGAAAAAGAGAGAGTTAAATTGGATGAAACATCGTATCTTCTTTGAGCTTGAGTATTGCTCTTCCCTCGACCTAAATCACAATTTCGATGTTATGAATGTTTCAAAGAATGTGAATGAGAGTGTGCTGAATGTTGCACTGATGAACGATAAAAGCAAAGACAAAAAAGAAGCAAGAATTGACTTGAAAAATATGGGCATTAGACCAGATCAATGGACAAAGCACAAAGTCAAGCAGATGAAGAAACACAACAAGGATGAATACAAGAAGAAAGAAATACTCCCACATGCTTTTTACTCTTTCAAATCAATTGATCAACAACATTTTTGTCAATTCATTAAAGGAGTGAGACTACCTGATGGTTTTGGATTGAACTTTAAGAAGAAGGTTAATGATATTGAATCAAATTTGGTTGGGCTGAAGTCTCACGATCATCATGTACTCATGCAACGATTGCTACCTATAAGGGTTCAAGCATGTCTCCCAACAAATGTTTCAAGAACAATCATTGACCTGTGTACATTCTTTAAACAAAATTATGCATGGTCATTAGATGTTAACGACATGAAAAATGCCATAACAGAAGTGGTAAAGATCTTATGCAATCTTGAGTTGATATATCCTCCAACATTTTTCGACATAATGATTCATCTTATTCTTCATTTACCTGATGAAGACATTCTTGAAGGGCCTGTACACGTTAGATGGATGCATCCTTTTGAAAGATATATTAAAAAACTTAAAAATTATATCATAAACAAAGCCAAACCAGAAGGTTCAATAGCATAGGGTTATGTTGCAGACGAAGCATTGACATTCTACTCTATGTATCTTGAAGGTATACAAACTAAATTTAATTGTGCTGATAGATATGATGATCCCGACTTTCCAAAAAGGCAATTTTTTGTGTTCTCATCACAATGTCGAACAATGTCGGCCAAGAAAATCGTTGAACTTTGTAAAGAGGCCAAAAAATCATTGCATTGGATTGTACTAAACAATTACGATGAGGGTGAGATGAGAAGCTACAAATCGTAAGTCTCTGATCTATTAACTACCTTTTCGATAGTGTTTTAAATATTCTAATTATTTTGTCCGATATTCAGTGAATTAAAATTAGAATTTTCTGAAAGTGATATCAAAAAGGAATTTCCTTCATGGTTCAAAGAAAAGGTAAGTATGTTATATATTTATAATGTAAAACTAATTTATTACTTAAAAATACAATCTTATATTTCCTTACAGATTTATTGTTTCCAAAAAGATATGCCTTCGGATTGTACTGGGGAATTAAAGGAGTTAGCATACGTTTTGTTGCGTGCATATTCTTACACTGCGTGCACTGTAAATAGTGTCCAATTTGTCGTGAATAATCATGATCTCCAATGCACTACTCAAAATAGTGGTGTTGTTACATTCGGAGAAGACAATACACCATTCTATGGTCAATTAGAGGAGATCATAGAGTTGCATTATTTATATAATAAATCAATTGTACTCTTTCGTGGTAAACGGTTCAATGCGTCATTACGTAATGGATGTTTAAAGACTAAAAATAATATGATTCTTATCGATACCAGTCATGAATGGTAAGTCGGTAAAACGGGGTATGATGATCAACAATACATCTAAGCCACACAAGCTAAACAAGTATTTTATCTCCAAGATCCCACTCAAAACAATAACTGGAGAGTTGTGGAAAAGGTTCATCATCGAAAACTTTGGAATCATCCAAGTATCGGTGTTGTGAATGAGATAGATGTCGTGAACAACACTGTAGCACCTGGTTCCTAGAATGTAAATCTTATTTGAGTGTTTTCCATTTTTAGCCTTGGACTCAGCGAGTCATAGGTCCGACTCGCCGAGTAGAGCCGGGACCCAGGACACGTTTTAAGTTGGCAACTCGGCGAGTCCATATCCTGGACTCGGCGAGTCACTGCTGTTGGATGAAATCCTAAGTTTCAAGGGTTTGCACCCTATTTAAACTCTCATTCCGCCCCAATCTCGCCGCCATTCACCCTCAGAGCCCTATACCTTGTTCAAGAGTTGTTCCTTTGTGAGTTTGAAGCATTTGGTGTGCTCTCTTGAAGTTCTGGAGTGGGAAAAAGAGTAGATCAAGAAGAAAAAGAGGAGGTCAAGCATCTTTGAGCTTTCTCAGTGTGTTCCCTAAGGTATGACTCGATTTTCCCCTTGCTTTCATGCTTATAGTCCCTTATAGCTCCATTAAAGTCTTTCTTGAACCATTTCCAAGCTTGAGTATGTTTGGGGGTTCGTAATAAGCTGAGTAACCTCTAGATCTAGGCATGGTTGAGCTCCAGGAGCTCAGATCTACTGCCTTTATGGACCCATGTTGCATGAAAACCTTAGATCTACTCTTTTGGTGCATCTTGAACCCTAAAACCCTCATAGATGGATATTTACACGTAAAGTTGGAAACTTTACGTGTTATTCATGCTTTAGGAGCCCAAATCTACGAATGGCATGGACTGGATTCGAGCAAAATCGCGTTTATGGCTCTTGCATGAAGCAGACTCGGCGAGTCGCTCATCTGACTCAGCGAGTCTAGTCACGAGTCTCCGAGATTATCCCCTTTTAGCTGTGTTGAGTTGTGTAGTGAGTCCAGGGTGGACTCGGTGAGTTGGAAGCCAAAACTCACCCATAATGGAACTCGGCGAGTCGATGCCCAGTCTCGGCGAGTTCAAGGCAATCTCCTTAGATCAAGAACAGACTCGGCGAGTTGTTCATACAACTCGTCGAGTCACAGTATAAATTGTTCATCGAATGAAGATGAACTCGGCGAGTTGTTCATACAACTCGGCGAGTAGGATGAAGGACTTGAACATCAGTTTGGAAGGAGAACTCATCGAGTCAACGCCTAACTCGACGAGTAGAAGCAGAATCCAGGTCAGTCGTTTGGACAGGGACTCAGCGAGTTGGCGAGCCAACTCGACGAGTCGGGTCAACTGAAAGTTGACTCTGATTTTGACTTAGGGAATGATCGGGGTAAAATGGTCATTTTACCCAAAGGACAGTTAGCAATATTTGGCTAAGTGTTTGGTGGGAATTTCAGCCGGAGGATTTCCGGAGCAGCAGCAGACAGACAGACTATTCCCACACAGATCAGCAGCTACTACGGGGTGAGTTACCTTCCAGTAGCGGTGGGTCTTAGGCCACAATGTCGGCCCACCGGTAGGAGATGTGTGATTAGATGATTGTCTTTGTGATATTCATCTAGTGTTGCTACTACCTGTGTTATGTTTATGTGTTAGTGACAGTAGGGGGAGATAGTCCCCCAGAACACCGGTCAATAGGGCCGAAGGGGCGGTCATGCCCAGCCATGCTAGATAGACTATGTGATATATGTATTATGTGGTAGTAGTAGGGGTGAAATAGTCCCCGGTATCCGGTCGAGAGGACCGAATGGGAGCCAGCACCCAGATATGCTAGGCAGTATCCGGTCGAGAGGACCGAAGGGGAGGCCAGCACCCAGATATGCTAGGCAGTATCCGGTCGAGAGGACCGAAGGGGTAGGTCGGGCACCCAGATATGCCTGACAATTTATGTATGTTATGTGATTATATGGTATGTGGTACAATGGGGGAACTCACTAAGCTTTGTGCTTACAGTTTACAGTTTTGGTTTCAGGCACCTCTTCATCGAAGGGGAAACATCATGCACACACACTGGTTTCCGCATTTATTAGATTTCTCGGGGATTTATACTCTGATATTTCGATTGGTTGTATGATTTGGCTTTTAGACATGGTTTACGTTGTGATGTAGTTTGATCAAAGAATGTTTTTAATTATTAACGTTTTCTAAAGTAATGTTTTAAAAACGAAATTTTTGGACGTGAAATTTGGGTCGTTACAAACACTAAATCAACTAATTTTACCTTGGTTGTCAACTTAGGCATCTTACCTATGCAGACGACTTTAGGTGAAGTTGGTGAATCAAGCGTGGTTGCTAGGAGGAATGTTGTTCCTACTATAAACGATGACGATTTCATTAACGATGACAATGACAATGATGATACGTACTCTTCAGATGAAGAAATAAATAATGAAAACTATGACAGTGTTGATGATGTTGTACATGTATATTGTTCTAATGATGAATCTGATTGACATATGTTATTGTTATTATATATCATGATTGCTTATAATATTTGTTAAATTTTGAAATGTTGCATATTTGTAGCTTTATTATATATTCTGAATGTTTAAAATATTTGTTAAACAGGTGGCAGAAGTTCCAAGGGGACACGAAGGAGACGGTGGGGATAAACCTTCACACGGGGTTGCACGCAGTGTACCATCAGGTTGCCAATCTTGTAAGTTATATGAAATTTTTAAGTATTAGATGTATTAAAGTTTTAAATTTCTAAATTTCCAATTGTATATGTAAATATAGCACAAGCGAAGAATATGAACGTGAATGTGGGTGGCAAAGGGAGAAACTTAAATTTGTATAATGAGTATGAAAAAAAAACAGGTGTAGGCCTTTCGATTTGACAATTGATATCTCCGGGCAGGCATATCGATTTATAGGGGACAACAGGCAAATGTTTGTCAGACTGATCTCAAATCTGGTAGAATGACAGGGACCGTTGCATTATCATACTTGGCATCGTGTTACTACCAAGTACAAAGATGATTTATATCCCGAGCTAGAGGTAAGTATACATTATATTTTATATGTATTGAATTTTACATTTATTAAATATTTTTTATTAATCAAATATGTTTTTTCTTTTGCAGACTTATTTTGATATTAATAGGTATCGAGGCACAAACTTGTGGTAACCCCTTCGAGCGAGTATCCAAGCAAATATGCAAAGAGCTTATCGAGAGCACAAGTATCAGATAAAAAAACATTTTGATAGAGTTGGTGGATACCAAAATGTGGAAAGGGCATGAAGATATCCATTGCCTGATTGGACCGCTGAAGCTTGGAACGATATGATTGATTTGTTGTTTTTGACCGAGGAATACAAACGTACACCGGTCAAAAATAAAGTTACTAGGTCGAAACATCCGCACATAAGTGCTCACGGATGTAGACCCTATGTTCAATGACGTCATTTAGAGGTAATAAAATACATTAGTATTATTTAAAATTGTTATTGACATTTGTAAAAATATATTTATTGTTTTTTCACTTATTATAGGAAAAAATGGGAATCAAGCCGCTGCATATTGAGGGTTGGAGACAAATGCACTACAAAGAAGGTTCGGGTTGGTGTACAACTCGAGCACAAGAAGATTGGGTAAGTGATAAAAGAAATGAACGTGTTGTTTAAATATATTATTATTAATTATAGTTTCTTGTTTAACGAATATTATTGTTATTATTTTAATATTTAAGTTTAGTTGTTTTTTTTAGTTAACGTATGTTAATTGTTTTCTTTATTTTAGGAGAAAATTCAAGAGGAATATGAGAAAATGCAAAACGAGATTGGGGAAGGTGGAGAAGTAAATGAGGAAGAATGTTTAGAACGTGCCTTTGGGATGAGACACGGACATGCTCGCGGGGTGTGTAGGCGACCAACCGCCAACTTCGTTTTAATTCCAAATGAACGATCTTCCACTTACAAATCGTCCTAATCTCAATCCCAATTTGCTGCACAAAAAATGTAAGAATATTTGCAACAATATAATGCATCATTGGCGACATGTATTCCGAACCTCCAACCACCACCATTTCCTAACTTTCTATTCAACTATAACACACAAGCAACTACCTCTCAACAATTTGTCGAAATGATGGAAGAAGAAGGAGAAGAAGAAGGAGGAGGAGGAAAAGAAGAATAAGAAGGAGGAGAAGAAGAAGGAGGAGGAGGAAAAGAAGAATAAGGAGGAGAAGAAGAAGAAGAATGAGAAGAAGCAGAAGGAGAAGATGATTATGACAATGATGGTTGATGTTTTTTTTTTAGTATTATGAATAATGTTACTTAACTACTTATTGTAATATTAAACTTGAATTTGATGTTTTGAATTTGAACAATGGTATCTAGTTAATGTATTTCAATTGATATTTGCTGCAATGTTTTTTGGATCTGTTAAAAATGTAGAAATTGTAATGTACAAAACATGTAAAGCTAAAAAAACAACTAGTAGCTATCCCGACGAAAAGTTGTCGCTATAGATCCATAACCAACAACCATTAAAAACATTATGGCGACGACATGTCATCTTAATAGCTGAAACCTTTCGCGATGACTTGTAGTTGTTATAGGTGTCCTGACGACATGTCGTCGCCACAGGTTTTTAATAAAACTTTATTTTTTTTTCCGAAAATATGGTTGACAAAAGTTGTACCAACGACATGTCGTCACAATAGGTGAAGCTATGCCGATGACATCTATGCCAACAACGTAATGGACCTATGCCGACACGCTTGTGCCGGCGATCCTTTGCCGACGACTTATCGTCGCCATACCATGTACCAACAACTTGTCATCTGGATAGGGTCTGAATTTGTTGTCGCCATAGGGTCTCATTGTTGTAGTGAAAACATGTTGGTTGGAAAGCCTCAAATCTTATACTCTAAACTCTCGTATATAATGAACTTGGAGAAGAGAACAAAACACTTTCTAATATGAAGTATAACTTGTGTACTTTAAAGTTGTAGAAAAAAAATCGCACTATTCATATCAAAGAAAGCCTATATAGGCCTACATGCATACATCACTTGGGAACAAACTAAATGCAGAAAAATACTAATCTAATCCAATGGTACATGGTATGAATTCTTCTTCTAAACCCGAACGTGTAAAACCCCAACGTACATATCATTGAAATAGTCAAACCCCTTTACCCATTTTTCTTTATTCAAACTTTAAATAACGTAAACCAGTGATAAACTATTAACTAAAAACCTTAAAACTTATTAAACTAGCAGCCATGCATGTAAACCTGTGAATTAAACCTGATTAATCCCAACAATCACCCTCTTAATCAGGTGGCTCATTCACGGTTCATCATCCTCGCACCGGGTCAAGTGAAGCTCATCCTTTTTCTCCCACAATGAACATTCTGATATGTAATATCCGAATGCATTACACTTGTAACACTTCACGTGACTCTTGTCCCATTGTACTTGACCATCTTCTCGACTTTTCCTGGATCTCCGACCTGCACCTCGGCCACGCCCATAGTTTTCCTCATTCGAGTTTCCACAACCACAATGCTCTTTTTCTTTTGCTTTTTCATCCGAATTATCAAATAAAAGCTGATTTTGCTAGGGTTGGATCTTCTCAACTTTGATCCTTTCTTCATAAGCTTTAAGTCGGCCCACAACATCATCACCGATGGTCTTCAAATCTACAACCTGTTCTATAAAAGCCACCATATTAATAAAACGTTTTGGTAACTCATTAAGAAATTTCTTAACCAATTTTGTTTCTTTCATAACTGATCCAACAGTTTCTTTTTTTTTTTATAGATGCATAAAAACAAAATAGTTTTCGTAAGTATTTACCTGTCGTAGCATGTACATTTATCGTTGCAGTCAACTAAAAAAGGATGCTTTTTCAGTTACATCATATTAGTTGCCTCCTCCACGCCAAAAAAAATGTTTAATAAACCAGAATCTCGTCCTATATAAATCATACACCGAAAGCCATGCATAAACTCAAAAACCTAAAACAGTTGGCTATTCCAAAACAATCCTGAAGGCATCAAACTAGTAACCAATGGGCCTTTCGTCTCTCAAAATAATGCATCTTATCGCCTTTCTTGTTGTCGTAGGGATGTGGTCTTCAGGAGTTACGTGCCGAATGTTAAGTGATGTATCCATCTCTGAGAGACATGAGCTGTGGATGGTACGCTATGGACGTGTGTACCAGGATGACGCAGAGAAGAAAATGCGCTTCAACATATTCAAGGACAACGTGGAATTCATTGAATCCTTCAACAGTGCTGAAAACCAGCCTTACAAAGTAGCGATTAACAAATTTGCAGACCAAACAAATGAAGAGTTCAAAGCCGCTCGTAATGGATATAAGTTTTCATCAAACAAAAGATCAGCAAGAACAACACCTTTTAGGTATGAAAACGTGACTGCCGTGCCACCTAGCATGGATTGGAGAAAGAAAGGAGCTGTTACCCCAGTTAAAGATCAAGGCCAATGTGGTACGTGGCTAATGCAATCGTGGTTAAAAGAAACAACAAAAAACAACAAAAACATAAAAACTGATTTTTACAATAATGGCAATACGTAAATGTCGTGCTTATAATTTAGTGTTTTTTATTCTATAGGAAGCTGTTGGGCATTTTCAACTATCGCTGCAACGGAAGGAATTACTCAGCTCACAACCGGAAAACTAATTTCACTGTCTGAGCAAGAGCTAGTGGACTGTGACAGGAGTGGTGTAGATCAAGGATGCAATGGTGGGGAGATGGAAGATGGCTTTGAGTTTATCGTTAAAAACAAAGGCATCAACACCGAGGTGGCTTACCCATATCAGGCAGCAGATGGAACCTGCAACACCAAGGAAGAAGCTGTCCATGCTGCCACCATTACTGGGTATGAAAAAGTGCCAGCCAACAGTGAATCTGCATTGTTACAAGCAGTCGCTAATCAACCCATATCAGTTGCCATTGATGCCAGTGGCATGGGTTTCCAGTTCTATTCCGGTGGCGTGTTTACTGGGGATTGTGGAACTGATCTTGACCACGGTGTTACAGCAGTTGGATATGGAGTAACGGATGATGGAATGAAGTACTGGTTGGTAAAAAATTCGTGGGGTGCCAGCTGGGGGGATAGTGGATACATAATGATGCAAAGAGATGTTAGTGCCAAAGAAGGTCTATGTGGAATAGCAATGGATTCATCGTATCCAACTGCTTAGATCTCCAGTTTATGCATGCCTTTTATAAGTTATAACCTGAACGAAACACACAAAGCAAAGCTATCTGCATGTCCATATGTATATTTATGTAATTATTTTATTCCGGTCCTTGTAATCTATGTTACACAAATACTTGTTAATTAATATAAATCAAATATCCAATTTTTCTTCGTGTATTCTATATCTCAATACGGATATGCAGACGACACTTGTCCTGAATTGTCGTCTCTAAATGTAGCCCTATCCCAACAACTAGTCTCGCCATACCTCTTGCGAACTTTGACCAGGACCTCAATTCCGTCGGCAAAAGTGTGGCGGGAACGACAAAAATATTGGCGGTATGCTAAAATTCTATACCCGCGACATGATGTCGGTATAGGTATCAAAAAAATATTTTTTTTCCATTTATTTTTAATTCATATGCCAGAAAAACAAATGACGTAGTTTTGTGTATGCTATACCGACAACTTGTCATCGGCATGACACGTGGCAATCCGCATCACAGGGCTATCCCAACGACTTGACGTCGCCATAGGTTTTTAATTTTTTGTTTTTTTGTTTCAGCAAAAAGCGAAACGACAACGTTTATTTGACCCTATACCGACGACATGTCGTCGGCATATGGGTTTAACCTAAAGAATGCGGGCAACCTTCATTCATTTGCACAGCGATGCAACAAACTCTTTCTCTCTGACGAAAATCTGATTCTAACAGCACTAGCTGGCAATTAGCCTCAGGTAAACCTTTTCTACTCCTATTTCATTGAATATTGATGTGTGCTAATGATTTTTACCCCTATTTCGGGGATTTTTTTTGGTATTTAGAGGCTTTCACCAGTGGTGAAGCACCCCTGTCCGTCTTCCACCGCCTGAAGCTTCCCTATCATGAGTTGTTCACCGACGCCCATCATTCCAGGTTTTCTCATTCACCACCCTTCGTATTTTATTGCACGAACACAACATCGATTTTGACAAGGGTGGTCCGCATCACAGCAAGAAGAACAAACACAGGTTAGGTTTTTTTTTTTTTTTTTTTTTTTTTTGTGTTTTTTATTTAAATTGAAATTGAAATTGATCCTGTTTTGATTATAGAATTATGTTGTTTGATATATGTGTGATTCTTGTTTTTGGTTTGGTATATGTATATTGTTTATTTGGTATATGTATATTGTTTGTTTATTTTGGTTTATACGAAATTGAAATTGTATGAAATTCAAATTTGTTTAGGTCATATGAAATTGTGGTTAAATATTATATGAAATTCAAATTTGTTTAGGTTCAAATGAAATTCAAATTGTATGTATACAATGTTAATTTACTTGTTTAGGTTTATATAAAATCGAAATTTTGTATGATTGTGAAATATGTATGATTGTGATCTTTGTTTAGGCTGGTATGAAATTTTATGTATAAAATGAAAAATATGTATGGTCGTGTTATTTGTTTAATTTATTAGCTTAAGTGAATAAAAGTATAATGCTATAATTGAAAAAATAATAAAAAATATATATATATATATATATACATGTGTATATATATATATATATATATATATATATATATATATATATATATAATCTAATGACGATTGATAAGAGTTTTTTATATATGTGAAAATATATATATATATATATATATATATATATATATATATATATATATTAAAAGTAAAATGATATAATTAAAAAAATAATAATAATATTCCGCTCATTTTTTCCTCAAACAAATGTTATTAATAGCTACATACATTTATTATCTTGTTTATTAAAGTATTTTAAGTTATAACATAAAAGCAAATAATAAAATCACATTGTTATTAAAAGTATGGTGCTAAAAAAAAAGTAAATAATATTAAAAGTACAATGCAGTAATTGAAATATATATATATATATATATATATATATATATATATATATATATATATATACAATCTAATAACAATCGATATTTAAACTAATAAAAGTACGTTTATTGAAAGTAAACAAAATATAAAAATATTTAAACTAATAAAAGTACGTTTATTGTAACTATGTATACAATCTAATTTTTAATAATGACACAGTAATGACGATCGATAAGAGTTGGATTCGTGAAAACCGAACGTCCCCAAAATTCTTGGAAGGTCTTAAAAACTTTATGGAGATTGCTAGGAAACATGTTGACTCTGAAGACAAAGTGTGTTGTCCATGCGTAAAGTGTGTGAATATGTATCGACAGTTGTTGAGTACGGTTTATGCCCATATACATGACCGTGGGTTTCTAAAATCATATACTATATCGATTTATCACGGTGAGAAGCATTCTGTTTCGGATTTGGGCTACAATTCGACTCTAATAAACATTCGAACAACTAATGAGTTGTTTGATGTAATTGATGATGTTATGGCGGAACAAAATACAAATGAAGAAAATACAGATGATGAAGGACGAGGCATGGACTCAGAATTTGATGCTTTGTTTGACGAGCTCAATACTGAGTTATACCCTAATTGCGAGATGTCTTCTTTAAACTTTTTGGCAAAGTTGTTGCATATTAAAGTGATCAATAAGTGGACAAATAGTTAATTTGACCAACTTGTAGAGTTGCTAAGAGTTGCTTTCCCGAAGAGCGAGATTCCAACTTCACACTATGAAGCTAAGAAAAAGTTGAGAAAGATAGGGTTAGGATATGAGTCCATACATGCTTGCAAATATGATTGTGCTTTGTTTTGGAAGGAGAATGATTCCATGCATCATTGTCCGATTTGTATCGAGGGTAGATATGTGGACACAACCACAAAGGGGAAGCGAGTACCACATAAAGTGTTGTTTTACTTTCCTTTGACTCCAAGACTTCGATGGATGTATATTTCCAGATTCACAGCTAAAGATATGATTTGGCATAATACTAGAAGATCAATGGATGGTATGATGTATCATCGGTAGATAGGAAGTCTTGGCAAGAATTTGATAAGAGATATCCAGAGTTTTCCAAAGAACCTAGAAATGTTCGTTTAGGTTTAGTTGTTGATGGCTTTAATCCATTCGGCAACTTTAATAACAATTATAGTATTTGGCCGGTTATATTGACTACCTACAATACACCACCATGTATTCAATATGCGTGTGATGTTGTTATGGACTATCAATGATTTCCCAACACATAGCAGTCTGTCTGGATGGAGTGGTCAAGGTTATTTAGCATGCCCTACTTGTAACGAAGACACATCTTCCATTTATGTGACCAACAAGATGTATTATTGTTGGTCACAAACGATTCTTGAATATAAACCATAGTTAGAAGGAGAGTCTATTGTTTGATGGTCAACCTGAGACAAGACCGCGTCCTAGACGATTTAGTAATGCAACTATATTAAAGCAAGTAAATTGTCTCTCTGATCGAATTCCAGGGAAACGTCCTGATTATGGGGGCAAAAAAAGAAAGTATGACGATGAAAGAAAAAGAGAGAGTTAAATTGGATGAAACATCGTATCTTCTTTGAGCTTGAGTATTCCTCTTCCCTCGACCTAAAACACAATTTCGATGTTATGCATGTTTCAAAGAATGTGAATGAGAGTGTGCTGAATGCTGCACTGATGAACGATAAAAGCAAAGACAAAAAAGAAGCAAGAATTGACTTGAAAAATATGGGCATTAGACCAGATCAATGGCCAAAAGACAAAGTCAAGCAGATGAAGAAACATAACAAGGATGAATACAAGAAGAATGAAATACTCCCACATGCTTTTTACTCTTTCAAACCAATTGATCGACAACGTTTCTGTCAATTCATTAAAGGAGTGAGACTACCTGATGGTTTTGGATCGAACTTTAAGAAGAAGGTTAATGATACTGAATCAAATTTGGTTGGGCTGAAGTCTCACGATCATCATGTACTCATGCAACGATTGCTACCTATAAGGGTTCGAGCATGTCTCCCACCAAATGTTTCAAGAACAATTATTGACCAGTGTACATTCTTTAAACAAAATTATGCACGGTCATTGGATGTTAACGACATGAGAAATTCCATAACAGAAGTGGTAAAGATCTTATGCAATCTTGAGTTGATATATCCTCCAGTATTTTTCGACATAATGATTCATCTTATTCTTCATTTACCTGATGAAGACATTCTTGGAGGGCCTGTACACATTAGATGGATGTATCCTTTTGAAAGATATATTAAAAAACTTAAAAATTATTTCAGAAACAAAGCCAAACCAGAAGGTTCAATAGCAGAGGGTTATGTTGCAGACGAAGCATTGACATTCTGCTCTATGTATCTTGAGGGTATGCAAACTAAATTTAACTGTGCTGATAGAAATGATGATCCCGACCTTCCAAAAAGGCATTTTTTTGTGTTCTCATCACAATGTCGAACAATGTCGGCCAAGAAAATCGTTGAACTTTGTAAAGAGGCCAAAAAATCATTGCATTGGATTGTACTAAACAATTACGATGAGGATGAGATGAGAAGCTAAAAATCGTAAGTCTCTAATCTATTAACTACCTTTTCGATAGTGTTTTAACTATTCTAATTATTTTGTCCCATATTCAGTGAATTAAAATTAGAATTGCCTGAAAGTGATATCAAAAAGGAATTTCCTTCATGGTTCAAAGAAAAGGTAAGTATGTTATATATTTATAATGTAAAACTAATTTATTACTTAAAAATACAATCTTATATTTCCTTACAGATTTATTGTCTCCAAAAAGATATGCCTTCGGATTGTACTGGCGAATTAAAGGAGTTAGCATATGTTCTGTTGCGTGCATATTCTTACACTGCGTGCATTGTAAATGGTGTCCGATTTGTCGTGAATAATCACGATCTCCAACGCACTACTCAAAATAGTGGTGTTGTTACATTCGGAGAAGACGGTACACCATTCTATGGTCAATTAGAGGAGATCATAGAGTTGCATTATTTATATAATAAATCAATTGTACTCTTTCAGGGTAAACGGTTCAATGCGTCGTTACGTAATGGACGTTTAAAGACTATAAATAATATGATTCTTATCGATACCAGTCATGAATGGTAAGTCAGTAAAACGTGGTATGATGATCAACAATACATCTTAGCCACACAAGCTAAACAAGTATTTTATCTCCAAGATCCCACTCAAAACAATAACTGGACAGTTTTGGAAAAGGTTCATCATTGAAAACTTTGGAATCATCCAAGTATCGGTGTTGTGAATGAGATAGATGTCGTGAACAACACTCAATCAACTAATTTTACCTTGGTTGTCAACTTAGGCATCTTACCTATGCAGACGAATTTAGGTGAAGTTGGTGAATCAAGTGTGGTTGCTAGGAGGAATGTTGCTCCTACTATAAACGACGACGATTTCATTAACGATGACAATGACAATGATGATACGTACTCTTCAGAAGAAGAAATAAATAATGAAAACTATGCAGTGATGATGATGTTGTACATGTATATTGTTCTAGTGATGAATCTGATTGACATATGTTATTGTTATTATATATCGTGATTGCTTATAATATTTGTTAAATTTTGAAATGTTGCATATTTGTAGCTTTATTATATATTCTGAATGTTTAAAATATTTGTTAAACAGGTGGCAGAAGTTCCAAGGGGACACGAAGGAGACGGTGGGGATAAACCTCCACACGGGGTTCCACGCAGTGTACCATCAGGTTGCCAATCTTGTAAGTTATATGAAATTTTTAAGTATTAGATGTATTAAAGTTTTAAATTTCTAAATTTCCAATTGTATATGTAAATATAGCACAAGCGAAGAATATGAACGTGAATGTGGGTGGCAAAGGGAGAAACTTAAATTTGTATAATGAGTATGAAAAAAAAACAGGTGTAGGCCTTTCGATTTGACAATTGATATCTCCGGGCAGGCATATCGATTTATAGGGGACAACAGGCAAATGTTTGTCAGACTGATCTCAAATCTGGTAGAATGACAGGGACCGTTGCATTATCATACTTGGCATCGTGTTACTACCAAGTACAAAGATGATTTATATCCCGAGCTAGAGGTAAGTATACATTATATTTTATATGTATTGAATTTTACATTTATTAAATATTTTTTTACTAATCAAATATGTTTTTCCTTTTGTAGACTTATTTTGATATTAATAGGTATCGAGGCACAAACTTGTGGGAACCCCTTCGAGCGAGCATCCAAGCAAATATGCAAAGAGCTTATCGAGAGCACAAGTATCAGATAAAAAAACATTTTGATAGAGTTGATGGATACCAAAAATGTGGAAAGGGCATGAAGATATCCATTGCCTGATTGGACCACCGAAGCTTGGAACGATATGATTGATTTGTTGTTTTTGACCGAAGAATACAAACATACATCGGTTAAAAATAAAGTTACTAGGTCGAAACATCCGCACACAAGTGCTCACCGATGTAGACCTTATGTTCAACGACGTCATTTAGAGGTAATAAAATACATTAATATTATTTAAAATTGTTATTAACATTTGTCAAAATATATTTATTGTTTTTCCACTTATTATAGAAAAAAATGGGTATCAAGCCGCAGCATATTGAGGTGTAACATCCGAAAAATACACCCAATTTAAATTTTTCAAAACAACCTGATTTTCATTAAAATGTTTACAAAAAGGTTTTCAATACAAGTCATTTGAGTATTCCCAGAGTCACATTGCTACAAAATCATGAGGAGCGGTACGATCGCGCCTTCGCCTTGCCACAGTCTCCTGAAGAACCTGAAAAACATTAAACCACAACTGTAAGCCCGAAAGCTTAGTGAGATACCCCCAAAATACCAACCACGTATACGCCCTTCCAGGCTACGACCTTCCGGTCCAAAACATATAAAACATACATAACATAACAGAACATAGAACAACCATGCATATCGGGTCTACTGTGTGACTGGTCCACCGTATCGGGCCTTCAGTCCAACGGATCCATCCTCCGGGTCTAGTCATGTCCTTCGAGTCTACAGTGGGGTTGGTCCGCCCACATCGGGCCTTCAACCCACCTGGTCCACTCTCTGAGTCTACAGTGTGACTGGTCCGCCCGCATCGGGCCTTCAGTCGGCCTGGTCCACTCTCCGAGCCTCGGCACGTCTGGTCCGCCCTCGTGGGGCCTACAGCCTATCCGGACCGCTTGCTGGGCCTTCGGAACAACCGGTCCGCCCTGGGTATCTTGGCCTACAGCACAAAGCAGGACCCGCCTCAACCCATCTCCAGTCTAAACAACCATGTGCACAAAACATACATTCATATAACGGTCATAGTCAACAAACCGAACAAGCAGATCACATAGCATATCATTACCCTAACCGGATTACCGACCTAACCGGTCACTAGCATAGCATCACTCTGTATATCGGGAAAACTGACCTTAACAAGGCCTCCTAGCATGAACCATCCTAGCTACCAGGATGCAGACACATCAAACAATAACATAATAACCATAACCGAATCTCAATACAATAAAGGGCCGGCCTTGGTGCCTTAGACCCTGTTGATATAGTGAGGATAACTCACCTCGAAACTGCCGGCTGAAAAGATAAGATCCCGCTGCTCCGAACTCTGGCACGAACTCCTTCACTAAACATCAAAACATACCACTCAATAAATACCCTTAATTACCAAAATACCCCTGGAAGACAACTGGTCAACCTTGGACGAGTCAAAGTCAACCCCTGACTGACCCTACTCGCCGAGTCATCCCAATGACTCGCCGAGTCCTCATGCTCAGAACTTCCCTCAATTAGCGACCCAACTCGCCGAGTCACCCCAAGACTCGTCGAGTCCAACAACTCTGAGTCCACTCGCACCCAACTCACCGAGTCATCCCTTGACTCACCGATTCATCGACTCAACTAGAAATATTGGGACTTCCTCGAAAAGACTCGCCGAGTCCAAATGGACTCGTCGAGTCCAAGGCCATCTTCAACCTACTCGCCGAGTTGTTCTTCCAACTCGTCGAGTCCCAGGCCATCTTCAAGCAACTCGTCGAGTCCACCCATGTGAATCGTCGAGTTCCACCTATCTGAATCCATACAGAAGCATTTCAGGCCATGCAATTGATCCAAAACATAGATCCAACCTCCTACAATCCATCCATCACGTAAAGTGGCAACCTTTACGTGAATCTAACGAGATTTAAGCCATATTCACCTTAAAACCAAGGTTTGGGACATGGTGGCTTCACTAAGCACACAAACACAGGAACTTTAATGCACTCTAGGCCTTCAATATTCCAGATCTGAGGTAGCAACCTCAGATCTATCCTCCAAACTCCAAAACATTCCAAGACATACTCCCCACAAACCCCAAAATGATGAAACTAGGAATGCACAACCTAAGGACGAAGATATTACCTCCAAAAGATGCCTCAATAGCAGTCAAACTCGAATCCAAGCAAAGCCCTTTGATCCAAGCCACTTCTCCTTCAAGATCTCTTCAAACAACACCTCTCCAAGCTCTAATTTGCTCCACAAATGATCTCTCCACGAATTAAGGGTTTCTGGAACTCAAGGGGGGAATAAGGGAGGCTGTGGAGGAGTATAATGTTCTTTATATAGGGCTCAACCCCGAAAATTAAGGTTTTCTCCATACAGCACCTACTCGCCGAGTCCATCTAGGGACTCGCCGAGTAGGCCACTTGACACGCGACCATGTCCGCGACCTGACTCGCCGAGTCATCCATGGACTCGCCGAGTCATCCTCTAAAACTTACCCTTTCAGCCCTTCAACTCTACTCTTGCGATTCCGGGATGTTACATGAGGGTTGGAGACAAATGCACTACAAAGAAGGTTCGGCTTGGTGTACAACTCGGGTACAAGAAGATTGGGTAAGTGATAAACGAAATGAATGTGTTGTTTAAATATATTATTATCAATTATAGTTTCTTGTTTGAGGAATATTATTGTTATTATTTTAATATTTAAGTTTAGTTGTATGTTTTAGTTAACGTATGTTAATTGTTTTCTTTATTTTAGGAGAAAATTCAAGAGGAATATGAGAAAATGCAAAACGAGAGTGGGGAAGGTGGAGAAGTAAATGAGGAAGAATGTTTAGAACGTACCCTTGGGACGAGACACGGACATGCTCGCGGGGTGTGTAGGCGACCAACTGCCAACTTCGTTTTAATTCCAAATGAACGGCCTTCCACTTCCAAATCATCCCAATCTCAATCCCAATTTGCTGCACAACAAATGCAAGAATATTTGCAACAATATAATGCATCATTGGCGACATGTATTCCAAACTTCCAACCACCACCATTTCTTAACTTTTTATTCAACTATAACACACAAGCAACTACGTCTCAACAATTTGTCGAAATGATGGAAGAAGAAGGAGGAGGAGAAGAAGAAGGAGGAGGAGAAGAAGAAGAATGAGAAGAAGCAAAAGGAGAAGACGATTATGACAATGATGGTTGATGTTTTTTTTTTTTAGTATTATGAACAATGTTACTTAACTACTTATTGTAATATTAAACTTGAATTTGATGTTTTGAATTTGAACAATGGTACCTAGTTAATGTATTTCAATTGATATTTGCTACAATGTTTTTTGGATTTGTTAAAAATGTAGGAATGGTAATGTACAAAACATGTAAAGCTAAAAAAACAACAAGTAGCTATCCCGACTACAAGTTGTCGCTATAGGTCCATAACCAACAACCATTAAAAACACTATAGCGACGACATGTCATCTTAATAGCTGAAACCTTTCGCGATGACTTGTCGTTGCTATAGGTGTCCTGACGACATGTCGTAGCCACAGGTTTTTAATAAAACTTTTTTTTTTTCCGAAAATATGGTTGACAAAAGTTGTACCGACGACATGTCGTCACAATAGGTGAAGCTATGCCAATGACATCTATGCCAACAACGTAATGGACCTATGCCGACACGCTTGTGCCGGCGATCCTTTGCCGACGACTTATCGTCGCCATACCATGTACCAACAACTTGTCATCTGGATAGGGTCTGAATTTGTTGTCGCCATAGGGTCTGATTGTTGTAGTGAAAACATGTTGGTTGGAAAGCCTCAAATCTTATACTCTAAACTCTCGTATATAATGAACTTGGAGAAGAGAACAAAACACTTTCTAATATGAAGTATAAATTGTGTACTTTAAAGTTGTAGAAAAAAAAATCGCACTATTCGTATCAAAGAAAACCTATATAGGCTTACATGCATACATCACGTGGGAACAAACTAAATGCAGAAAAATACTAATCTAATCCAATGGTACATGGTATGAATTCTTCTTCTAAACCCGAACGTGTAAAACCCCAACGTACATATCATTGAAATAGTCAAACCCCTTTACCCATTTTTCTTTATTCAAACTTTAAATAACGTAAACCAGTGATAAACTATTAACTAAAAACCTTAAAACTTATTAAACTAGCAGCCAACCTAATTAATCCCAACAATCACCCCCTTAATCAGGTGGCTCATTCACAGTAGTGCCGGTTCATCATCCTCACACCGGGTCAAGTGAAGCTCATCCTTTTTCTCCCACAATGAACATTCTGATATGTAATGTCCGAATGCATTACACTTGTAACACTTCACGTGACTCTTGTCCCATTGTACTTGACCATCTTCTCGACTTTTCCTGGATCTCCGACCTGCACCTCGGCCACGCCCATAGTCTTCCTCATTCGAGTTTCCACAACCACAATGCTCTTTTTCTTTTGCTTTTTCATCCGAATTATCAAATAAAAGCTGATTTTGCTAGGGTTGGATCTTCTCAACTTTGATCCTTTCTTCATAAGCTTTAAGTCGGCCCACAACATCATCATATATAACTGATGGTCTTCAAATCTACAACCTGTTCTATAAAAGCCACCATATTAATAAAACGTTTTGGTAACTCATTAAGAAATTTCTTAACCAATTTTGTTTCTTTCATAACTGATCCAACAGTTTCTTTTTTTTTTTTATAGATGCATAAAAACAAAATAGTTTTCGTAAGTATTTACCTGTCGTAGCATGTACATTTATCGTTGCAGTCAACTAAAAAAGGATGCTTTTTCAGTTACATCATATTAGTTGCCTCCTCCACGCCAAAAAAAATGTTTAATAAACCAGAATCTCGTCCTATATAAATCATACACCGAAAGCCATGCATAAACTCAAAAACCTAAAACAGTTGGCTCTTCAAAGACAATCAGAAAGGCATCAAACGTGTAACCAATGGTCCTTTCGTCTCTCAAAATAATGCATCTTATCGCCTTTCTTCTTGCCGTAGGGATGTGGTCTTCAGGAGTTACGTGCCGAATGTTAAGTGATGTATCCATCTCTGAGAGACATGAGCTGTGGATGGTACGCTATGGACGTGTGTACCAGGATGACGCAGAGAAGAAAATGCGCTTCAACATATTCAAGGACAACGTGGAATTCATTGAATCCTTCAACAGTGCTGAAAACCAGCCTTACAAAGTAGCGATTAACAAATTTGCAGACCAAACAAATGAAGAGTTCAAAGCCGCTCGTAATGGATATAAGTTTTCATCAAACAAAAGATCAGCAAGAACAACACCTTTTAGGTATGAAAACGTGACTGCCGTGCCACCTAGCATGGATTGGAGAAAGAAAGGAGCTGTTACCCCAGTTAAAGATCAAGGCCAATGTGGTACGTGGCTAATGCAATCGTGGTTAAAAGAAACAACAAAAAACAACAAAAACATAAAAACTGATTTTTACAATAATGGCAATACGTAAATGTCGTGCTTATAATTTAGTGTTTTTTATTCTATAGGAAGCTGTTGGGCATTTTCAACTATCGCTGCAACGGAAGGAATTACTCAGCTCACAACCGGAAAACTAATTTCACTGTCTGAGCAAGAGCTAGTGGACTGTGACAGGAGTGGTGTAGATCAAGGATGCAATGGTGGGGAGATGGAAGATGGCTTTGAGTTTATCGTTAAAAACAAAGGCATCAACACCGAGGTGGCTTACCCATATCAGGCAGCAGATGGAACCTGCAACACCAAGGAAGAAGCTGTCCATGCTGCCACCATTACTGGGTATGAAAAAGTGCCAGCCAACAGTGAATCTGCATTGTTACAAGCAGTCGCTAATCAACCCATATCAGTTGCCATTGATGCCAGTGGCATGGGTTTCCAGTTCTATTCCGGTGGCGTGTTTACTGGGGATTGTGGAACTGATCTTGACCACGGTGTTACAGCAGTTGGATATGGAGTAACGGATGATGGAATGAAGTACTGGTTGGTAAAAAATTCGTGGGGTGCCAGCTGGGGGGATAGTGGATACATAATGATGCAAAGAGATGTTAGTGCCAAAGAAGGTCTATGTGGAATAGCAATGGATTCATCGTATCCAACTGCTTAGATCTCCAGTTTATGCATATAAGTTATAAACTGAACGAAACACACAAAGCACAGCTATCTGCATGTCCATATGTATATTTATGTAATTATTGTATTCCGGTCCTTGTAATCTTAGTTACACAAATACTTGTTAATTAATATAAATCAAATATCCAATTTTTCTTCGTGTATTCTATATCTCAATACGGATATGCAGACGACACTTGTCCTGAATTGTCGTCCCTAAATGTAGCCCTATCCCAACAACTAGTCTCGCCATACCTCTTGCGAACTTTGACCAGGACCTCAATTCCGTCGGCAAAAGTGTGGTGGGAACGACAACAATATTGGCGGTATGCTAAAATTCTATACCCGCGACATGATGTCGGTATAGGTATCAAAAAAATATTTTTTTTCCATTTATTTTTAATTCATATGCCAGAAAAACAAATGACGTAGTTTTGTGTATGCTATACCGACAACTTGTCGTCGGCATGACACGTGGCAATCCGCATCACAGGGCTATCCCGACGACTTGTCGTCGCCATAGGTTTTTAATTTTTTATTTTTTTGTTTCAACAAAAAGCGAAACGACAACGTTTATTTGACCGTATACCGACGACATGTCGTCGGCATATGGGTTTAACCTAAAGAATGCGGGCAACCTTCATTCATTTGCACAGCGATGCAACAAACTCTTTCTCTCTGACGAAAATCTGATTCTAACAGCACTAGCTGGCAATTAGCCTCAGGTAAACCTTTTCTACTTCAATTTCATTGAATATTGATGTGTGCTAATGATTTTTACCCCTAATTCGGGGATTTTTTTTGGTATTTAGAGGCTTTCACTAGTGGTGAAGCACCCCTGTCCGTCTTCCACTGCCTGAAGCTTCCCTATGATGAGTTGTTCACCGACGCCCATCATTCCAGGTTTTCTCATTTACCACCCTTCGTATTTTATTGCACGAACACAACATCGATTTTGACAAGGGTGGTCCGCATCACAGCAAGAAGAACAAACACAAGTTAGGTTTTTTTTTTTTTTTTTTTTTTTTTTTTTTTTTTTGTATTTTTTATTTAAATTGAAATTGAAATTGATCCTGTTTTGATTATAGAATTATGTTGTTTGATATATGTGTGATTCTTGTTTTTTGTTTGGTATATGTATATTGTTTATTTGGTATATGTATATTGTTTGTTTGTTTTGGTTTATACGAAATTGAAATTGTATGAAATTCAAATTTGTTTAGGTCATATGAAATTGTGGTTAAATATTATATGAAATTCAAATTTGTTTAGGTTCAAATGAAATTGAAATTGTATGTATACAATGTTAATTTACTTGTTTAGGTTTATATAAAATCGAAATTTTGTATGATTGTGAAATATGTATGATTGTGATCTTTGTTTAGGTTGGTATGAAATTTTATGTATTAAATGAAAAATATGTATGGTCGTGTTATTTGTTTAATTTATTAGCTTAAGTGAATAAAAGTATAATGCTATAATTGAAAAAATAATATATATATATATATATATATATATATATATATATAATCCAATGACGATTGATAAGAGTTTTTTCTATATGTGAAAATATATATATATATATATATATATATATATATATATATATATATATATATATATATATATTAAAAGTAAAATGATATAATTAAAAAAATAATAATAATATTCCGCTCATTTTTTCCTCAAACAAATGTTATTAATAGCTACATACATTTATTATATTGTTTATTAAAGTATTTTAAGTTATAACATAAAAGAAAATAATAAAATCACATTGTTATTAAAAGTATGGTGCTAAAAAAAAAGTAAATAATATTAAAAGTACAATGCAGTAATTTATATATATATATATATATATATATATATATATATATATATATATATATATATATATATATATATATATATATATATATATTAAAAGTAAAATGTTGTAATTGAAAAACAAAAACAACATAATATTTCGTCTGTTTTTTTTTTCTCAAACAAAAAGTCATATCATTTAACTATGTACACAATCTAATTTTTAAGTGAAAATATTTGTTATTAAGAACAAACGTTACTAATAGCAACATAAACCAAAATATAAAAATATTTAAACTAATAAAAGTGCGTTTATTAAGAGTAAAGTTTATTAAGTAAAAAATATTTAAACTACAAAATTTATTAATAGCAACATACTTTTTTTTTTATTTTGTTTTTTTTCATTTCTATTTGAAAGTTATAACATAAAACAAAATAATAAAATCACGTTATTATTAAAGTATGGTGCTATAGAAAAATATTAAAAGTACAATGATGTAATTCAAAAAAAAAACAAAATAATATTTCGTCTGTTTTTTTCTCAAACAAAAAGTCATACAATTTAACTATGTATACAATCTAATTTTTAAGTTAAAATGTTTGTAATTAAGAACAAACGTTACTAGTACCAACATAAAACAAAATATAAAAATATTTAAACTAATAAAAGTACGTTTATTGAAAGTAAACAAAATATAAAAATATTTAAACTAATAAAAGTACGTTTATTGTAACTATGTATACAATCTAATTTTTAATAATGACACAGTAATGACGATCGATAAGAGTTGGATTCGTGAAAACCGAACGTCCCCAAAATTCTTGGAAGGTCTTAAAAACTTTATGGAGATTGCTAGTAAACATGTTGACTCTGAAGACAAAGTGTGTTGTCCATGCGTAAAGTGTGTGAATATGTATCGACAGTTGTTGAGTACGGTTTATGCCCATATACATGACCGTGGGTTTCTAAAATCATATACTATATCGATTTATCACGGTGAGAAGCATTCTGTTTCGGATTTGGGCTACAATTCGACTCCAATAAACATTCCAACAACTAATGAGTTGTTTGATGTAATTGATGATGTTATGGCGGAACAAAATACAAATGAAGAAAATACAGATGATGAAGGACGAGGCATGGACTCAGAATTTGATGCTTTGTTTGACGAGCTCAATACTGAGTTATACCCTGATTGTGAGATGTCTTCTTTAAACTTTTTGGCAAAGTTGTTGCATATTAAAGTGATCAATAAGTGGACAAATAGTTCATTTGACCAACTTGTAGAGTTGCTAAGAGTTGCTTTCCCGAAGAGCGAATTTCCAACTTCACACTATGAAGCTAAGAAAAAGTTGAGAAAGATAGGGTTAGGATATGAGTCCATCCATGCTTGCAAATATGATTGTGCTTTGTTTTGGAAGGAGAATGATTCCATGCATCATTGTCCGATTTGTATCGAGGGTAGATATGTGGACACAACCACAAAGGGGAAGCGAGTACCACATAAAGTGTTGTTTTACTTTCCTTTGACTCCAAGACTTCGATGGATGTATATTTCCAGATTCACAGCTAAAGATATGATTTGGCATAATACTAGAAGATCAACGGATGGTATGATGTATCATCGGTAGATAGGAAGTCTTGGCAAGAATTTGATAAGAGATATCCAGAGTTTTCCAAAGAACCTAGAAATGTTCGTTTAGGTTTAGTTGTTGATGGCTTTAATCCATTCGGCAACTTTAATAACAATTATAGTATTTGGCCGGTTATATTGACTACCTACAATACACCACCATGTATTCAATATGCGTGTGATGTTGTTATGGACTATCAATGATTTCCCAACACATAGCAGTCTGTCTGGATGGAGTGGTCAAGGTTATTTAGCATGCCCTACTTGTAACGAAGACACATCTTCCATTTATGTGACCAACAAGATGTCTTATTGTTGGTCACAAACGATTCTTGAATATAAACCATAGTTAGAAGGAGAGTCTATTGTTTGATGGTCAACCTGAGACAAGACCGCGTCCTAGACGATTTAGTAATGCAACTATATTAAAGCAAGTAAATTGTCTCTCTGATCGAATTCCAGGGAAACGTCCTGATTATGGGGGCAAAAAAAGAAAGTATGACGATGAAAGAAAAAGAGAGAGTTAAATTGGATGAAACATCGTATCTTCTTTGAGCTTGAGTATTCCTCTTCCCTCGACCTAAAACACAATTTCGATGTTATGCATGTTTCAAAGAATGTGAATGAGAGTGTGCTGAATGCTGCACTGATGAACGATAAAAGCAAAGACAAAAAAGAAGCAAGAATTGACTTGAAAAATATGGGCATTAGACCAGATCAATGGCCAAAAGACAAAGTCAAGCAGATGAAGAAACATAACAAGGATGAATACAAGAAGAATGAAATACTCCCACATGCTTTTTACTCTTTCAAACCAATTGATCGACAACGTTTCTGTCAATTCATTAAAGGAGTGATACTACCTGATGGTTTTGGATCGAACTTTAAGAAGAAGGTTAATGATACTGAATCAAATTTGGTTGGGCTGAAGTCTCAGGATCATCATGTACTCATGCAACGATTGCTACCTATAAGGGTTCGAGCATGTCTCCCACCAAATGTTTCAAGAACAATTATTGACCAGTGTACATTCTTTAAACAAAATTATGCACGATCATTGGATGTTAACGACATGAGAAATTCCATAACAGAAGTGGTAAAGATCTTATGCAATCTTGAGTTGATATATCCTCCAGTATTTTTCGACATAATGATTCATCTTATTCTTCATTTACCTGATGAAGACATTCTTGGAGGGCCTGTACACATTAGATGGATGTATCCTTTTGAAAGATATATTAAAAAACTTAAAAATTATTTCAGAAACAAAGCCAAACCAGAAGGTTCAATAGCAGAGGGTTATGTTGCAGACGAAGCATTGACATTCTGCTCTATGTATCTTGAGGGTATGCAAACTAAATTTAACTGTGCTGATAGAAATGATGATCCCGACCTTCCAAAAAGGCAATTTTTTGTGTTCTCATCACAATGTCGAACAATGTCGGCCAAGAAAATCGTTGAACTTTGTAAAGAGGCCAAAAAATCATTGCATTGGATTGTACTAAACAATTACGATGAGGATGAGATGAGAAGCTACAAATCGTAAGTCTCTGATCTATTAACTACCTTTTCGATAGTGTTTTAACTATTCTAATTATTTTGTCCCATATTCAGTGAATTAAAATTAGAATTGCCTAAAAGTGATATCAAAAAGGAATTTCCTTCATGGTTCAAAGAAAAGGTAAGTATGTTATATATTTATAATGTAAAACTAATTTATTACTTAAAAATACAATCTTATATTTCCTTACAGATTTATTGTCTCCAAAAAGATATGCCTTCGGATTGTACTGGCGAATTAAAGGAGTTAGCATATGTTCTGTTGTGTGCATATTCTTACACTGCGTGCATTGTAAATGGTGTCCGATTTGTCGTGAATAATCACGATCTCCAACGCACTACTCAAAATAGTGGTGTTGTTACATTCGGAGAAGACGGTACACCATTCTATGGTCAATTAGAGGAGATCATAGAGTTGCATTATTTATATAATAAATCAATTGTACTCTTTCAGGGCAAACGGTTCAATGCGTCGTTACGTAATGGACGTTTAAAGACTATAAATAATATGATTCTTATCGATACCAGTCATGAATGGTAAGTCAGTAAAATGTGGTATGATGATAAACAATACATCTTAGCCACACAAGCTAAACAAGTATTTTATCTCCAAGATCCCACTCAAAACAATAACTGGACAGTTTTGGAAAAGGTTCATCATTGAAAACTTTGGAATCATCCAAGTATCGGTGTTGTGAATGAGATAGATGTCGTGAACAACACTCAATCAACTAATTTTACCTTGGTTGTCAACTTAGGCATCTTACCTATGCAGACGAATTTAGGTGAAGTTGGTGAATCAAGTGTGGTTGCTAGGAGGAATGTTGCTCCTACTATAAACGACGACGATTTCATTAACGATGACAATGACAATGATGATACGTACTCTTCAGAAGAAGAAATAAATAATGAAAACTATGCAGTGATGATGATGTTGTACATGTATATTGTTCTAGTGATGAATCTGATTGACATATGTTATTGTTATTATATATCGTGATTGCTTATAATATTTGTTAAATTTTGAAATGTTGCATATTTGTAGCTTTATTATATATTCTGAATGTTTAAAATATTTGTTAAACAGGTGGCAGAAGTTCCAAGGGGACACGAAGGAGACGGTGGGGATAAACCTCCACACGGGGTTCCACGCAGTGTACCATCAGGTTGCCAATCTTGTAAGTTATATGAAATTTTTAAGTATTAGATGTATTAAAGTTTTAAATTTCTAAATTTCCAATTGTATATGTAAATATAGCACAAGCGAAGAATATGAACGTGAATGTGGGTGGCAAAGGGAGAAACTTAAATTTGTATAATGAGTATGAAAAAAAAACAGGTGTAGGCCTTTCGATTTGACAATTGATATCTCCGGGCAGGCATATCGATTTATAGGGGACAACAGGCAAATGTTTGTCAGACTGATCTCAAATCTGGTAGGATGACAGGTACCGTTGCATTATCATACTTGGCATCGTGTTACTACCAAGTACAAAGATGATTTATATCCCGAGCTAGAAGTAAGTATACATTATATTTTATATGTATTGAATTTTACATTTATTAAATATTTTTTTACTAATCAAATATGTTTTTCCTTTTGTAGACTTATTTTGATATTAATAGGTATCGAGGCACAAACTTGTGGGAACCCCTTCGAGCGAGCATCCAAGCAAATATGCAAAGAGCTTATCGAGAGCACAAGTGTCAGATAAAAAAACATTTTGATAGAGTTGGTGGATACCAAAATGTGGAAAGGGCATGAAGATATCCATTGCCTGATTGGACCGCCGAAGCTTGGAACGATATGATTGATTTGTTGTTTTTGACCGAAGAATACAAACATACATCGGTTAAAAATAAAGTTACTAGGTCGAAACATCCGCACACAAGTGCTCACCGATGTAGACCTTATGTTCAACGACGTCATTTAGAGGTAATAAAATACATTAGTATTATTTAAAATTGTTATTAACATTTGTCAAAATATATTTATTGTTTTTCCACTTATTATAGAAAAAAATGGGAATCAAGCCGCAGCATATTGAGGGTTGGAGACAAATGCACTACAAAGAAGGTTCGGGTTGGTGTACAACTCGGGCACAAGAAGATTGGGTAAGTGATAAACGAAATGAATGTGTTGTTTAAATATATTATTATCAATTATAGTTTCTTGTTTGAGGAATATTATTGTTATTATTTTAATATTTAAGTTTAGTTGTATGTTTTAGTTAACGTATGTTAATTGTTTTCTTTATTTTAGGAGAAAATTCAAGAGGAATATGAGAAAATGCAAAACGAGAGTGGGGAAGGTGGAGAAGTAAATGAGGAAGAATGTTTAGAACGTACCCTTGGGACGAGACACGGACATGCTCGCGGGGTGTGTAGGCGACCAACTGCCAACTTCGTTTTAATTCCAAATGAACGGCCTTCCACTTCCAAATCATCCCAATCTCAATCCCAATTTGCTGCACAACAAATGCAAGAATATTTGCAACAATATAATGCATCATTGGCGACATGTATTCCAAACTTCCAACCACCACCATTTCCTAACTTTTTATTCAACTATAACACACAAGCAACTACGTCTCAACAATTTGTCGAAATGATGGAAGAAGAAGGAGGAGGAAAAGAAGAAGAAGGAGGAGGAGGAGAAGAAGAAGAATGAGAAGAAGCAGAAGGAGAAGATGATTATGACAATGATGGTTGATGTTTTTTTTTAGTATTATGAACAATGTTACTTAACTACTTATTGTAATATTAAATTTGAATTTGATGTTTTGAATTTGAACAATGGTACCTAGTTAATGTATTTCAATTGATATTTGCTATAATGTTTTTTGGATTTGTTAAAAATGTAGGAATGGTAATGTACAAAACATGTAAAGCTAAAAAAACAACAAGTAGCTATCCCGACTACAAGTTGTCGCTATAGGTCCATAACCAACAACCATTAAAAACACTATAGCGACGACATGTCATCTGAATTGTTGAAACCTTTCGCGATGACTTGTCGTTGCTATAGGTGTCCTGACGACATGTCGTAGCCACAGGTTTTTAATAAAACTTTATTTTTTTTCCGAAAATATGGTTGACAAAAGTTGTACCGACGACATGTCGTCACAATAGGTGAAGCTATGCCGATGACATCTATGCCAACAACGTAATGGACCTATGCTAACACGCTTGTGCCGGCGATCCTTTGCCGACGACTTATCGTCGCCATACCATGTACCAACAACTTGTCATCTGGATAGGGTCTGAATTTGTTGTCGCCATAGGGTCTGATTGTTGTAGTGAAAACATGTTGGTTGGAAAGCCTCAAATCTTATACTCTAAACTCTCGTATATAATGAACTTGGAGAAGAGAACAAAACACTTTCTAATATGAAGTATAAATTGTGTACTTTAAAGTTGTAGAAAAAAAAATCGCACTATTCGTATCAAAGAAAACCTATATAGGCTTACATGCATACATCACGTGGGAACAAACTAAATGCAGAAAAAGACTAATCTAATCCAATGGTACATGGTATGAATTCTTCTTCTAAACCCGAACGTGTAAAACCCCAACGTACATATCATTGAAATAGTCAAACCCCTTTACCCATTTTTCTTTATTCAAACTTTAAATAACGTAAACCAGTGATAAACTATTAACTAAAAACCATAAAACTTATTAAACTAGCAGCCAACCTGATTAATCCCAACAATCACCCCCTTAATCAGGTGGCTCATTCACAGCAGTGCCGGTTCATCATCCTCACACCGGGTCAAGTGAAGCTCATCCTTTTTCTCCCACAATGGACATTCTGATATGTAATGTCCGATCGCATTACACCTGTAACACTTCACGTGACTCTTGTCCCGTTGTACTTGACCATCTTCTCGACTCTTCCCGGACCCCCGACCTCCACCTCGGCCACGCCCATAGTCTTCCCCATTCGAGTTTCCACAACCACAATGCTCTTTTTCTTTTGCTTTTTCATCCGAATTATCAAATAAAAGCTGATTTTGCTAGGGTTGGATCTCCTCAACTTTGATCCTTTCTTCATAAGCTTTAAATCGGCCCACAACATCATCATATATAACCGATGGTCTTCAAATCTACAACCTGTTCTATAAAAGCCACCATATTAATAAAACGTTTTGGTAACACATTAAGAAATTTCTTAACCAGTTTTGTTTCTTTCATAACTGATCCAACAGTTTCTTTTTTTTTTTAGATGCATAAAAACAAAATAGTTTTCGTAAGTATTTACCTGTCGTAGCATGTACATTTATCGTTGCAGTCAACTAAAAAAGGATGCTTTTTCAGTTACATCATATTAGTTGCCTCCTCCACGCCAAAAAAAATGTTTAATAAACCAGAATCTCGTCCTATATAAATCATACACCGAAAGCCATGCATAAACTCAAAAACCTAAAACAGTTGGCTATTCCAAAACAATCCTGAAGGCATCAAACTAGTAACCAATGGGCCTTTCGTCTCTCAAAATAATGCATCTTATCGCCTTTCTTGTTGTCGTAGGGATGTGGTCTTCAGGAGTTACGTGCCGAATGTTAAGTGATGTATCCATCTCTGAGAGACATGAGCTGTGGATGGTACGCTATGGACGTGTGTACCAGGATGACGCAGAGAAGAAAATGCGCTTCAACATATTCAAGGACAACGTGGAATTCATTGAATCCTTCAACAGTGCTGAAAACCAGCCTTACAAAGTAGCGATTAACAAATTTGCAGACCAAACAAATGAAGAGTTCAAAGCCGCTCGTAATGGATATAAGTTTTCATCAAACAAAAGATCAGCAAGAACAACACCTTTTAGGTATG
This sequence comes from Lactuca saligna, assembly GCF_052625555.1. NCBI lineage: Eukaryota > Viridiplantae > Streptophyta > Magnoliopsida > Asterales > Asteraceae > Lactuca > Lactuca saligna. The sequence continues at coordinate 62,457,300 of NC_136420.1, read as the reverse complement.
AAAACGTGACTGCCGTGCCACCTAGCATGGATTGGAGAAAGAAAGGAGCTGTTACCCCAGTTAAAGATCAAGGCCAATGTGGTACGTGGCTAATGCAATCGTGGTTAAAAGAAACAACAAAAAACAACAAAAACATAAAAACTGATTTTTACAATAATGGCAATACGTAAATGTCGTGCTTATAATTTAGTGTTTTTTATTCTATAGGAAGCTGTTGGGCATTTTCAACTATCGCTGCAACGGAAGGAATTACTCAGCTCACAACCGGAAAACTAATTTCACTGTCTGAGCAAGAGCTAGTGGACTGTGACAGGAGTGGTGTAGATCAAGGATGCAATGGTGGGGAGATGGAAGATGGCTTTGAGTTTATCGTTAAAAACAAAGGCATCAACACCGAGGTGGCTTACCCATATCAGGCAGCAGATGGAACCTGCAACACCAAGGAAGAAGCTGTCCATGCTGCCACCATTACTGGGTATGAAAAAGTGCCAGCCAACAGTGAATCTGCATTGTTACAAGCAGTCGCTAATCAACCCATATCAGTTGCCATTGATGCCAGTGGCATGGGTTTCCAGTTCTATTCCGGTGGCGTGTTTACTGGGGATTGTGGAACTGATCTTGACCACGGTGTTACAGCAGTTGGATATGGAGTAACGGATGATGGAATGAAGTACTGGTTGGTAAAAAATTCGTGGGGTGCCAGCTGGGGGGATAGTGGATACATAATGATGCAAAGAGATCTTAGTGCCAAAGAAGGTCTATGTGGAATAGCAATGGATTCATCGTATCCAACTGCTTAGATCTCCAGTTTATGCATGCCTTTTATAAGTTATAACCTGAACGAAACACACAAAGCAAAGCTATCTGCATGTCCATATGTATATTTATGTAATTATTGTATTCCGGTCCTTGTAATCTATGTTACACAAATACTTGTTAATTAATATAAATCAAATATCCAATTTTTCTTCGTGTATTCTATATCTCAATACGGATATGCAGACAACACTTGTCCTGAATTGTCGTCTCTAAATGTAGCCCTATCCCAACAACTAGTCTCGCCATACCTCTTGCGAACTTTGACCAGGACCTCAATTCCGTCGGCAAAAGTGTGGCGGGAACGACAAAAATATTGGCGGTATGCTAAAATTCTATACCCGCGACATGATGTCGGTATAGGTATCAAAAAAATATTTTTTTTCCATTTATTTTTAATTCATATGCCAGAAAAACAAATGACGTAGTTTTGTGTATGCTATACCGACAACTTGTCATCGGCATGACACGTGGCAATCCGCATCACAGGGCTATCCCAACGACTTGACGTCGCCATAGGTTTTTAATTTTTTGTTTTTTTGTTTCAGCAAAAAGCGAAACGACAACGTTTATTTGACCCTATACCGACGACATGTCGTCGGCATATGGGTTTAACCTAAAGAATGCGGGCAACCTTCATTCATTTGCACAGCGATGCAACAAACTCTTTCTCTCTGACGAAAATCTGATTCTAACAGCACTAGCTGGCAATTAGCCTCAGGTAAACCTTTTCTACTTCAATTTCATTGAATATTGATGTGTGCTAATGATTTTTACCCCTAATTCGGGGATTTTTTTTTGGTATTTAGAGGCTTTCACTAGTGGTGAAGCACCCCTGTCCGTCTTCCACCGCCTGAAGCTTCCCTATCATGAGTTGTTCACCGACGCCCATCATTCCAGGTTTTCTCATTCACCACCCTTCGTATTTTATTGCACGAACACAACATCGATTTTGACAAGGGTGGTCCGCATCACAGCAAGAAGAACAAACACAGGTTAGGTTTTTTTTTTTTTTTTTTTTTTTTGTATTTTTTATTTAAATTGAAATTGAAATTGATCCTGTTTTGATTATAGAATTATGTTGTTTGGTATATGTGTGATTCTTGTTTTTTCCCCTTAATTTAAAGGAATTATAAACTTAAAAAGTTTTTTATGGTTCTACGGGTATCCAAAGTACGAACGAGATGGATGTTTGTTGTCCCAACCATTCTTTTGAATCCCGATCCCGATAAGGAAAGGGGGTAATTTCTAACAAAGTTTTAGTTTTTTCCTAGGCGTAGGCCCGGGAAGCACCCAATGCCCGAGGGAGGCGTTTGCCTCCGGAGTGACGAGTGCTCGGCAAGCACAGCCAATCACGAAGGCCAGAGCTGCGGGGCAGCCCATTTTTAAAAACAGTACTGAAACGGCCTTCACTCCGAGGAAGCCGGCCACCCTAGAGACAAAATCAAAAAAGAATGAGTGCGCCCCCATTTGGAGGCAAAGAGTCTCTCTCTAGCTTCCAGTCTATATAAAACGTAGTTAGCAGAGGTCAGTCTGTCTGGCGTTCCCTCGCGTCAAGGGCTACTTTTGCATCGGCTCTCTCTCGTTCTCGTTAGGGAATTCCCGAGGTGAAAGCAGCTCTCTCGGAAGTAAGTTTCCCCGCTGGGACTAGTCTAAGAAACTTTCACTTGAATTGCCAAGCCTCTTGTGGTAACGCCCTTGACGAATTGCGTTCAACGTCCCTTTATGACTTTCCCGAGGTGACTTAACACCAACCAAGTTCAAGTTTTTCAACCCTTAGCACTAATATGTACTAAGGCTAAGGAGAAAGAAAGTGATTTGTTGCATCTTTTCTTATCTTGAAAAAGTCTTAAAAAGAAGAGATTTCTCTGTTATGTTAAATAAACGAGTTTGCTTCTTGTTTGGTATATGTATATTGTTTATTTGGTATATGTATATTGTTTGTTTGTTTTGGTTTATACGAAATTGAAATTGTATGAAATTCAAATTTGTTTAGGTCATATGAAATTGTGGTTAAATATTATATGAAATTCAAATTTGTTTAGGTTCAAATGAAATTGAAATTGTATGTATACAATGTTAATTTACTTGTTTAGGTTTATATAAAATCGAAATTTTGTATGATTGTGAAATATGTATGATTGTGATCTTTGTTTAGGCTGGTATGAAATTTTATGTATAAAATGAAAAATATGTATGGTTGTGTTATTTGTTTGATTTATTAGCTTAAGTGAATAAAAGTATAATGCTATAATTGAAAAAATAATAAAATATATTTATATATATATATATATATATATATATATATATATATATATATATATATACAATCTAATGACGATTGATAAGAGTTTTTTCTATATGTGAAAATATATATATATATATATATATATATATATACATACATATATATATATATATATATATATATATATATATATATATATATATATATATATATATATATATATATATATAAAAAGTAAAATGATATAATTAAAAAAATAATAATAATATTCCGCTCATTTTTTCCTCAAACAAATGTTATTAATAGCTACATACATTTATTATCTTGTTTATTAAAGTATTTTAAGTTATAACATAAAAGAAAATAATAAAATCACATTGTTATTAAATGTATGGTGCTAAAAAAAAAGTAAATAATATTAAAAGTACAATGCAGTAATTGAAATATATATATATATATATATATATATATATATATATATATATATATATATATATATATATATATATATATATATTAAAAGTAAAATGTTGTAATTGAAAAACAAAAAGAACATAATATTCCGTCTGTTTTTTTTTTCTCAAACAAAAAGTCATATCATTTAACTATGTACACAATCTAATTTTTAAGTGAAAATATTTGTTATTAAGAACAAACGTTACTAATAGCAACATAAACCAAAATATAAAAATATTTAAACTAATAAAAGTGCGTTTATTAAGAGTAAAGTTTATTAAGTAAAAAATATTTAAACTACAAAATTTATTAATAGCAACATACTTATTTTTTTATTTTGTTTTTTTTCATTTCTATTTGAAAGTTATAACATAAAACAAAATAATAAAATCACGTTATTATTAAAGTATGGTGCTATAGAAAAATATTAAAAGTACAATGATGTAATTGAAAAAAAAAACAAAATAATATTTCGTCTATTTTTTTTCTCAAACAAAAAGTCATACAATTTAACTATGTATACAATCTAATTTTTAAGTTAAAATGTTTGTAATTAAGAACAAACGTTACTAGTAGCAACGTAAAACAAAATATAAAAATATTTAAACTATTAAAAGTACGTTTATTGAAAGTAAACAAAATATAAAAATATTTAAACTAATAAAAGTACGTTTATTGTAACTATGTATACAATCTAATTTTTAATAATGACACAGTAATGACGATCGATAAGAGTTGGATTCGTGAAAACCGAACGTCCCCAAAATTCTTGGAAGGTCTTAAAAACTTTATGGAGATTGCTAGGAAACATGTTGACTCTGAAGACAAAGTGTGTTGTCCATGCGTAAAGTGTGTGAATATGTATCGACAGTTGTTGAGTACGGTTTATGCCCATATACATGACCGTGGGTTTCTAAAATCATATACTATATCGATTTATCACGGTGAGAAGCATTCTGTTTCGGATTTGGGCTACAATTCGACTCCAATAAACATTCCAACAACTAATGAGTTGTTTGATGTAATTGATGATGTTATGGCGGAACAAAATACAAATGAAGAAAATACAGATGATGAAGGACGAGGCATGGACTCAGAATTTGATGCTTTGTTTGACGAGCTCAATACTGAGTTATACCCTGATTGTGAGATGTCTTCTTTAAACTTTTTGGCAAAGTTGTTGCATATTAAAGTGATCAATAAGTGGACAAATAGTTCATTTGACCAACTTGTAGAGTTGCTAAGAGTTGCTTTCCCGAAGAGCGAGATTCCAACTTCACACTATGAAGCTAAGAAAAAGTTGAGAAAGATAGGGTTAGGATATGAGTCCATCCATGCTTGCAAATATGATTGTGCTTTGTTTTGGAAGGAGAATGATTCCATGCATCATTGTCCGATTTGTATCGAGGGTAGATATGTGGACACAACCACAAAGGGGAAGCGAGTACCACATAAAGTGTTGTTTTACTTTCCTTTGACTCCAAGACTTCGATGGATGTATATTTCCAGATTCACAGCTAAAGATATGATTTGGCATAATTGTAACGCCTGTGTTTCTGGGCTTGCCATTTTTAGCAATGTAATAGTCTAGGTTAACCTCTGTAACTCAACTTGAAATAATAAGAATGTATTATTTGTGAATTATGTGAATTATGTGATTTATGTGTTTATTTTCTTGATTTTTATAATTTAATGAATTAAGAATGAAATAAGCGTCAAAATTAAAGTGTGAGATACGCCCGATATCTTTGCATAAAGTTGTAGTGGTCGAAACAAGGATTTCGGAGATATAAGGAATGCCAAAATCCGAGTTATAACGAAGAAGTTATGACCTGTCGAAGTTTCGAGACAGAACCGGCACGACGCCGAGTGACGTAAAATATGAATTTAAGATAGATCGATATTTAGCCTTAGCGATCTAAACGAAAGTCGTAGATTTCGTTAAACCGAGAGCGTGCATAAAAGGAACGCCCAAATCTGACTTCGTATGAGGAAGTTATGATTTTCTGAAGTTTCGACGTGGCAGTATGCAGCCCGAATACTCGATTTGAGATCGAGCGGTTTTTAGCTGAAACAATCTAAATGAGAATTGAAGATCTTGTTGTTAGTAGCGAAGCAATGAAAAGTTAGGCGAGAACGGACGTCAGACGAAGAAGTTATGAATTTATAACGAAGTTTTTCTGTCCCGGCCTTCTAAAAATAAATAATAAAAATAAAAGTGAAAATTAGCCGACGGAGTCTAAATGAAAGTTGTAGAGTACGGTCTGACCTTCGCGTGGATATAAAGAACGTCGAAAACGGAGCTCGTATGCGAAAGTTACGCAATTTAGAAGTTTGACAAGTCAATTACGCCCTGCGTAATTTGAGTACGCCCCGCGTACTCAGTCGGTTGCAACTTGTCTGACCAATACTCGAGTGCCACCAGTCGACGCACGCAGTGACGTCAAAGTACGCCCCGCGTAACCCGAGTACGCCCCGCGTACTGAGTACGCCCCGCGTACTGAGTACGCCCCGCGTAATCCCAGACCCAGCAGCCTATAAATAGAACTCGAATTCAGCCATTTTCTCTTGTTCAAACTCTTCTTTCTCTCTAAGTTTTGCCTCCTTTTGCGTGCCGTTTATACCCCGAAGCCCCGGTAATATTCTCGAGCCCCGAAGCAAAATCCGAAGCCCCGAGAATCCCGAAGAGCGTTATTCCCGAGCCGAAACGCTGCCCGCGAGGAGCCCGGTTTTGTGAAGATCTTCCAGATCTACGGAGAAACACCTCTTCTGCAAGTCGTAGTGCTGCCCGATCATCTTCTGATCAAGTGAGTGTGTAGTTACTTTCATTCCAACACAATATTATGAAGTATTTCCTATAAAATACGTGTTATGTGTATATATTTGGTTGTTATACGTGTGAGTGTATATTCACTCTCTTCTATCTTATAGATCTGAAGTATTCTCTATGAAATACGTGTTATGTGTGTATGCCTCATCTGTTATGTGAAAAATGTTTTGATTGAGCATGCTATACAGGTTTTGAAACTACGTATAAAAATGTATATTTTATCTACTAATATGTTGGGTAGAATATGGGTAGATAGTTGGTGTGTAATAAACAGATGAGAGGCCTCGATGTTGTTTTGATCCAGTCATCTAGCGGAATTTAGATGACGACCACGGACTTTTCTAGGTAGTCCAGTGGAACGCTAGCAGGCTCATAACCTGTAGGTGTTAATGAACTTGGGTGTTCATTCGCTGTATTCCATCCCCCCCATGGTTGCCTTATTTGACTTATATTGCTGAGGAACCCCCGAAGCATGTGTAGTCGCCCCGATGAAATATTCTTAGACTAGGTTCCTTGTGTTAGTTATTTTAGGGACATAAAGTGAGAATAACGGGAATGGGTAACTGGGTTATTGTTGGTTGATAATAATTAATTTAATTATTTATTGTGGGTTGAAAACCCTATATGCTCACCAGGCTCCCAAGCCTGACCCACTCAGTTGATTTATTTTACAGGAAGTGGCGCAAGAGCTTAAGATGGGCGAACATCAAGTTGTTTTGTTTACAAGTCTGTATATGTATATATTTGTTGAAAGACTTGTAATGATATCGTTTAAGCTTTATGATCTGTATCGGAACATGACATCCCGACTTTTGATTATGAAATGAAATCATATTTCTTTATGAAATGTTTTGATAAATATCTATTTTATCATGTTTTGTTTTTGGGAACAAATTCCGCATCTCTTTTAAAATTAAAAGGACTTACTCTGAAAATTATTTTTAAAAAGCATAAATGAAATCGGTCTTTTCTGGCCGAGATTTTGGGGATGTCTGGCATAATACTAGAAGATCAACGGATGGTATGATGTATCATCGGTAGATAGGAAGTCTTGGCAAGAATTTGATAAGAGATATCCAGAGTTTTCCAAAGAACCTAGAAATGTTCGTTTAGGTTTAGTTGTTGATGGCTTTAATCCATTCGGCAACTTTAATAACAATTATAGAATTTGGCCGGTTATATTGACTACCTACAATACACCACCATGTATTCAATATGTGTGTGATGTTGTTATGGACTATCAATGATTTCCCAACACATAGCAGTCTGTCTGGATGGAGTGGTCAAGGTTATTTAGCATGCCCTACTTGTAACGAAGACACATCTTCCATTTATGTGACCAACAAGATGTCTTATTGTTGGTCACAAACGATTCTTGAATATAAACCATAGTTAGAAGGAGAGTCTATTGTTTGATGGTCAACCTGAGACAAGACCGCGTCCTAGACGATTCAGTAATGCAACTATATTAAAGCAAGTAAATTGTCTCTCTGATCGAATTCCAGGGAAACGTCCTGATTATGGGGGCAAAAAAAGAAAGTATGACGATGAAAGAAAAAGAGAGAGTTAAATTGGATGAAACATCGTATCTTCTTTGAGCTTGAGTATTCCTCTTCCCTCGACCTAAAACACAATTTCGATGTTATGCATGTTTCAAAGAATGTGAATGAGAGTGTGCTGAATGCTACACTGATGAACGATAAAAGCAAAGACAAAAAAGAAGCAAGAATTAACTTGAAAAATATGGGCATTAGACCAGATCAATGGCCAAAAGACAAAGTCAAGCAGATGAAGAAACATAACAAGGATGAATACAAGAAGAATGAAATACTCCCACATGCTTTTTACTCTTTCAAACCAATTGATCGACAACGTTTCTGTCAATTCATTAAAGGAGTGAGACTACCTGATGGTTTTGGATCGAACTTTAAGAAGAAGGTTAATGATACTGAATCAAATTTGGTTGGGCTGAAGTCTCAGGATCATCATGTACTCATGCAACGATTGCTAACTATAAGGGTTCGAGCATGTCTCCCACCAAATGTTTCAAGAACAATTATTGACCAGTGTACATTCTTTAAACAAAATTATGCACGGTCATTGGATGTTAACGACATGAGAAATTCCATAACAGAAGTGGTAAAGATCTTATGCAATCTTGAGTTGATATATCCTCCAGTATTTTTCGACATAATGATTCATCTTATTCTTCATTTACCTGATGAAGACATTCTTGGAGGGCCTGTACACATTAGATGGATGTATCCTTTTGAAAGATATATTAAAAAACTTAAAAATTATTTCAGAAACAAAGCCAAACCAGAAGGTTCAATAGCAGAGGGTTATGTTGCAGACGAAGCATTGACATTCTGCTCTATGTATCTTGAGGGTATGCAAACTAAATTTAACTGTGCTGATAGAAATGATGATCCCGACCTTCCAAAAAGGCAATTTTTTGTGTTCTCATCACAATGTCGAACAATGTCGGCCAAGAAAATCGTTGAACTTTGTAAAGAGGCCAAAAAATCATTGCATTGGATTGTACTAAACAATTACGATGAGGATGAGATGAGAAGCTACAAATCGTAAGTCTCTGATCTATTAACTACCTTTTCGATAGTGTTTTAACTATTCTAATTATTTTGTCCCATATTCAGTGAATTAAAATTAGAATTGCCTGAAAGTGATATCAAAAAGGAATTTCCTTCATGGTTCAAAGAAAAGGTAAGTATGTTATATATTTATAATGTAAAACTAATTTATTACTTAAAAATACAATCTTATATTTCCTTACAGATTTATTGTCTCCAAAAAGATATGCCTTCGGATTGTACTGGCGAATTAAAGGAGTTAGCATATGTTCTGTTGTGTGCATATTCTTACACTGCGTGCATTGTAAATGGTGTCCGATTTGTCGTGAATAATCACGATCTCCAACGCACTACTCAAAATAGTGGTGTTGTTACATTCGGAGAAGACGGTACACCATTCTATGGTCAATTAGAGGAGATCATAGAGTTGCATTATTTATATAATAAATCAATTGTACTCTTTCAGGGCAAACGGTTCAATGCGTCGTTACGTAATCGACGTTTAAAGACTATAAATAATATGATTCTTATCGATACCAGTCATGAATGGTAAGTCAGTAAAACGTGGTATGATGATCAACAATACATCTTAGCCACACAAGCTAAACAAGTATTTTATCTCCAAGATCCCACTCAAAACAATAACTGGACAGTTTTGGAAAAGGTTCATCATCGAAAACTTTGGAATCATCCAAGTATCGGTGTTGTGAATGAGATAGATGTCGTGAACAACACTCAATCAACTAATTTTACCTTGGTTGTCAACTTAGGCATCTTACCTATGCAGACGAATTTAGGTGAAGTTGGTGAATCAAGTGTGGTTGCTAGGAGGAATGTTGCTCCTACTATAAATGACGACGATTTCATTAACGATGACAATGACAATGATGATACGTACTCTTCAGAAGAAGAAATAAATAATGAAAACTATAGCAGTGATGATGATGTTGTACATGTATATTGTTCTAGTGATGAATCTGATTGACATATGTTATTGTTATTATATATCGTGATTGCTTATAATATTTGTTAAATTTTGAAATGTTGCATATTTGTAGCTTTATTATATATTCTGAATGTTTAAAATATTTGTTAAACAGGTGGCAGAAGTTCCAAGGGGACACGAAGGAGACGGTGGGGATAAACCTCCACACGGGGTTCCACGCAGTGTACCATCAGGTTGCCAATCTTGTAAGTTATATGAAATTTTTAAGTATTAGATGTATTAAAGTTTTAAATTTCTAAATTTCCAATTGTATATGTAAATATAGCACAAGCGAAGAATATGAACGTGAATGTGGGTGGCAAAGGGAGAAACTTAAATTTGTATAATGAGTATGAAAAAAAAAACAGGTGTAGGCCTTTCGATTTGACAATTGATATCTCCGGGCAGGCATATCGATTTATAGGGGACAACAGGCAAATGTTTGTCAGACTGATCTCAAATCTGGTAGGATGACAGGTACCGTTGCATTATCATACTTGGCATCGTGTTACTACCAAGTACAAAGATGATTTATATCCCGAGCTAGAGGTAAGTATACATTATATTTTATATGTATTGAATTTTACATTTATTAAATATTTTTTTACTAATCAAATATGTTTTTCCTTTTGTAGACTTATTTTGATATTAATAGGTATCGAGGCACAAACTTGTGGGAACCCCTTCGAGCGAGCATCCAAGCAAATATGCAAAGAGCTTATCGAGAGCACAAGTGTCAGATAAAAAAACATTTTGATAGAGTTGGTGGATACCAAAATGTGGAAAGGGCATGAAGATATCCATTGCCTGATTGGACCGCCGAAGCTTGGAACGATATGATTGATTTGTTGTTTTTGACCGAAGAATACAAACATACATCGGTTAAAAATAAAGTTACTAGGTCGAAACATCCGCACACAAGTGCTCACCGATGTAGACCTTATGTTCAACGACGTCATTTAGAGGTAATAAAATACATTAGTATTATTTAAAATTGTTATTAACATTTGTCAAAATATATTTATTGTTTTTCCACTTATTATAGAAAAAAATGGGAATCAAGCCGCAGCATATTGAGGGTTGGAGACAAATGCACTACAAAGAAGGTTCGGGTTGGTGTACAACTCGGGCACAAGAAGATTGGGTAAATGATAAACGAAATGAATGTGTTGTTTAAATATATTATTATCAATTATAGTTTCTTGTTTGAGGAATATTATTGTTATTATTTTAATATTTAAGTTTAGTTGTATGTTTTAGTTAACGTATGTTAATTGTTTTCTTTATTTTAGGAGAAAATTCAAGAGGAATATGAGAAAATGCAAAACGAGAGTGGGGAAGGTGGAGAAGTAAATGAGGAAGAATGTTTAGAACGTACCCTTGGGACGAGACACGGACATGTTCGCGGGGTGTGTAGGCGACCAACTGCCAACTTCGTTTTAATTCCAAATGAACGGCCTTCCACTTCCAAATCATCCCAATCTCAATCCCAATTTGCTGCACAACAAATGCAAGAATATTTGCAACAATATAATGCATCATTGGCGACATGTATTCCAAACTTCCAACCACCACCATTTCCTAACTTTTTATTCAACTATAACACACAAGCAACTACGTCTCAACAATTTGTCGAAATGATGGAAGAAGAAGGAGGAGGAAAAGAAGAAGAAGAAGGAGGAGGAGAAGAAGAAGAATGAGAAGAAGCAGAAGGAGAAGACGATTATGACAATGATGGTTGATGTTTTTTTTTAGTATTATGAACAATGTTACTTAACTACTTATTGTAATATTAAATTTGAATTTGATGTTTTGAATTTGAACAATGGTACCTAGTTAATGTATTTCAATTGATATTTGCTATAATGTTTTTTGGATTTGTTAAAAATGTAGGAATGGTAATGTAAAAAACATGTAAAGCTAAAAAAACAACAAGTAGCTATCCCGACTACAAGTTGTCGCTATAGGTCCATAACCAACAACCATTAAAAACACTATAGCGACGACATGTCATCTGAATAGTTGAAACCTTTCGCGATGACTTGTCGTTGCTATAGGTGTCCTGACGACATGTCGTAGCCACAGGTTTTTAATAAAACTTTATTTTTTTTTCCGAAAATATGGTTGACAAAAGTTGTACCGACGACATGTCGTCACAATAGGTGAAGCTATGCCGATGACATCTATGCCAACAACGTAATGGACCTATGCTGACACGCTTGTGCCGGCGATCCTTTGCCGACGACTTATCGTCGCCATACCATGTACCAACAACTTGTCATCTGGATAGGGTCTGAATTTGTTGTCGCCATAGGGTCTGATTGTTGTAGTGAAAACATGTTGGTTGGAAAGCCTCAAATCTTATACTCTAAACTCTCGTATATAATGAACTTGGAGAAGAGAACAAAACACTTTCTAATATGAAGTATAAATTGTGTACTTTAAAGTTGTAGAAAAAAAAATCGCACTATTCGTATCAAAGAAAACCTATATAGGCTTACATGCATACATCACGTGGGAACAAACTAAATGCAGAAAAATACTAATCTAATCCAATGGTACATGGTATGAATTCTTCTTCTAAACCCGAACGTGTAAAACCCCAACGTACATATCATTGAAATAGTCAAACCCCTTTACCCATTTTTCTTTATTCAAACTTTAAATAACGTAAACCAGTGATAAACTATTAACTAAAAACCATAAAACTTATTAAACTAGCAGCCAACCTGATTAATCCCAACAATCACCCCCTTAATCAGGTGGCTCATTCACAGCAGTGCCGGTTCATCATCCTCACACCGGGTCAAGTGAAGCTCATCCTTTTTCTCCCACAATGGACATTCTGATATGTAATGTCCGATCGCATTACACCTGTAACACTTCACGTGACTCTTGTCCCGTTGTACTTGACCATCTTCTCGACTCTTCCCGGACCCCCGACCTCCACCTCGGCCACGCCCATAGTCTTCCCCATTCGAGTTTCCACAACCACAATGCTCTTTTTCTTTTGCTTTTTCATCCGAATTATCAAATAAAAGCTGATTTTGCTAGGGTTGGATCTCCTCAACTTTGATCCTTTCTTCATAAGCTTTAAATCGGCCCACAACATCATCATATATAACCGATGGTCTTCAAATCTACAACCTGTTCTATAAAAGCCACCATATTAATAAAACGTTTTGGTAACACATTAAGAAATTTCTTAACCAGTTTTGTTTCTTTCATAACTGATCCAACAGTTTCTTTTTTTTTTTAGATGCATAAAAACAAAATAGTTTTCGTAAGTATTTACCTGTCGTAGCATGTACATTTATCGTTGCAGTCAACTAAAAAAGGATGCTTTTTCAGTTACATCATATTAGTTGCCTCCTCCACGCCAAAAAAAATGTTTAATAAACCAGAATCTCGTCCTATATAAATCATACACCGAAAGCCATGCATAAACTCAAAAACCTAAAACAGTTGGCTATTCCAAAACAATCCTGAAGGCATCAAACTAGTAACCAATGGGCCTTTCGTCTCTCAAAATAATGCATCTTATCGCCTTTCTTGTTGTCGTAGGGATGTGGTCTTCAGGAGTTACGTGCCGAATGTTAAGTGATGTATCCATCTCTGAGAGACATGAGCTGTGGATGGTACGCTATGGACGTGTGTACCAGGATGACGCAGAGAAGAAAATGCGCTTCAACATATTCAAGGACAACGTGGAATTCATTGAATCCTTCAACAGTGCTGAAAACCAGCCTTACAAAGTAGCGATTAACAAATTTGCAGACCAAACAAATGAAGAGTTCAAAGCCGCTCGTAATGGATATAAGTTTTCATCAAACAAAAGATCAGCAAGAACAACACCTTTTAGGTATGAAAACGTGACTGCCGTGCCACCTAGCATGGATTGGAGAAAGAAAGGAGCTGTTACCCCAGTTAAAGATCAAGGCCAATGTGGTACGTGGCTAATGCAATCGTGGTTAAAAGAAACAACAAAAAACAACAAAAACATAAAAACTGATTTTTACAATAATGGCAATACGTAAATGTCGTGCTTATAATTTAGTGTTTTTTATTCTATAGGAAGCTGTTGGGCATTTTCAACTATCGCTGCAACGGAAGGAATTACTCAGCTCACAACCGGAAAACTAATTTCACTGTCTGAGCAAGAGCTAGTGGACTGTGACAGGAGTGGTGTAGATCAAGGATGCAATGGTGGGGAGATGGAAGATGGCTTTGAGTTTATCGTTAAAAACAAAGGCATCAACACCGAGGTGGCTTACCCATATCAGGCAGCAGATGGAACCTGCAACACCAAGGAAGAAGCTGTCCATGCTGCCACCATTACTGGGTATGAAAAAGTGCCAGCCAACAGTGAATCTGCATTGTTACAAGCAGTCGCTAATCAACCCATATCAGTTGCCATTGATGCCAGTGGCATGGGTTTCCAGTTCTATTCCGGTGGCGTGTTTACTGGGGATTGTGGAACTGATCTTGACCACGGTGTTACAGCAGTTGGATATGGAGTAACGGATGATGGAATGAAGTACTGGTTGGTAAAAAATTCGTGGGGTGCCAGCTGGGGGGATAGTGGATACATAATGATGCAAAGAGATGTTAGTGCCAAAGAAGGTCTATGTGGAATAGCAATGGATTCATCGTATCCAACTGCTTAGATCTCCAGTTTATGCATGCCTTTTATAAGTTATAACCTGAACGAAACACACAAAGCACAGCTATCTGCATGTCCATATGTATATTTATGTAATTATTGTATTCCGGTCCTTGTAATCTTAGTTACACAAATACTTGTTAATTAATATAAATCAAATATCCAATTTTTCTTCGTATATTCTATATCTCAATACAAGGTAGAATATAGGGGTCTAATATCCAATTTGGTTTATAAAAAAATATTCAAATAAGCAAAAAACAAAAGCACAAAACATGTTGGTTGGAAAGCCTCAAATCTCATACTCTAAATCTCGTATATAATGAACTTGGAGAAGAGAACAAAAGACTTTCTAATATGAAGTATAAATGGTGTATTGCAGAAAAAGAAAAGAAAAAACTCTCACTATTCATCTCGAAAGCCTATATATAGGCTTACATGCATACATCACTGGGAACAAACTAAACGTAGAAATATACTAGTCTAATCCTAAAGAAATAGTACATGGTATGACTTCTTCTTCTAAATTGAGATTCTTAGATCCAAAATCTAACTACTTATTTCATATTTGTATGTGCACCAAAGGGCGGCAAACATAATCTAGTTGAATACATTGAGCGTCAAATTTACTTTTATCTATATTAACAAAAATAATAATAATAATAATAATAATAATAATAATAATATCAATTTGGAGAGTTTTTGACACTGTAACACATCAATGTTTGATCAATTTGTACATTTAGTCACTTAAGTTTTTTTTGTACTCAATTGATCCTTAATGTTAGTAACTACTGGCTAATTACCCCCTTATGCACCCTTATGCACCCGGTAAACGGAACAACCAGTGATATTGGTTACGTGGAATAAGTTTACATAATATTATTCATTTATTTTATCCATGTAGGATATAGAGGTCAAAATAAACACATTTATTTAGCTAGAACACTCCTTCTTCGTTCTTTCTTTTTCTCATCTTACAGTGAATACGAAGCACTAAACCTAGGGTTCGAAGTCGTTTTCTCCGATCGAAGTTAGTGAACAGTCAACCAACCCACAATGTCTAGCTCGACGCCAAACCCTAATGGACTCTACCCTATAGTGGAGCTGAACTTCAAAGGTGTTTTTCTTAGAAATCCTTTCTCGTATAACCATGGTATCAGTTTCACTTTCAATGATCACGATTTTTCTGGAATGACATACGGTGAATGTATCACCTTTCTCGAAGAAGTTATACTATTGTGAACCAGGTAAGCCCTTAATATCTGGGATAACTACTATCGCTAAAGATGAAGACTGTGGTGGTTTCATTTTTCATGCATATGGGACAGATGGTAAAATTTGTATGTATGTGGACCATGATGGTCAAGGAATAGAAGATTGGTTTGGTTCTGAAATAGAAGAGGAGGATGGAGATGATTCTTGCATTGATGGTGGTGAGAATGAGGATGAAATTGATAACCTAACAGATGTGGATGTGGACTTTAATAAGGACACAGTCACTATGAATAAGACAAAGGGTGACGAATTTCTAAATAGATTATGTAGCGAAGAGGAAGAGGGAAATGATAACAACATAAATGATCATGATGGGCATGAAGAGGATGCCAATGTAACTCAACAACATTCCATTTTTAATGAGTTAGTTCCATGGAAAAAGTAGATCCCAATACTTGGTATGAGGTTCAAATATCCATCTCAATTAAAATCGATGTTATGCAACTATGCTGTTACGAATGGGTGCCAACTGTGCTTTGAGAAAAATGATAGGAAAATATTGTTGGTTAAGTGTTGCAAGGGTGAGTGCTCATTTAGGTTGTGGGCATCTTGGATGAGTGATGAAGCAAGCTTCCAAATTAAGTCTTTAAAGCCAATCCACAAATGTGCAAGGAACTACAAGTTAGGGTCCATGGTCACTTATTCTTGGATAGGGAGTCATTATACAAGAGAGTTCTTACTTAGAAAAAAGATGAGTGTTAGAAAGCTAAGAATAGCTGTGTCACAGAAGTTTGGCATTCATGTTAGTGTTGGTCAATGCAGGAGAGCTAAGAAATATGCACTCCAACTAATATATGGTATCCTAGTTGAACATTATGCAAAGTTATGGTCGTATGCAGAAGAGATTAGGAGATCAAATCCAGGTAGCACTGTGAAGCTTGATGTAAATCATATGCCAGATGGGAAGAACTACTTTAGTAAGTTTTATGTTTGCTTTAATGCATTGAAGAAGGGGTGGAAGGAGGGATGCAGGAAGATAATCGGTTTAGATGGTTGTCTCCTTAAAGGGATCTGTAAAGGGGAGTTAGTATGTGCTATTGGAATGGATGCAAACAATGGGATTTATCCTATTGCATGGGCAGTAGTATGTGTGGAGAATAAGGAAAATTGGAGGTGGTTTTTGGATTTACTCATTGATGACTTAGGAATTAATTTGGGCTATGGATACAGTGTAATATCTGATCAACACAAGGTAATTTAATTGTTTGTAATTACTTTTCCTATCTATTTGCATCCTTATTCACTATATTTAGAAGTTGTTAACAGGGTTTGACTGAGGCTGTGAAAGAACTCCTTCCATATGTAGAGCATAGGCAGTGTGCCAAGCATATTAGCCAAAACCTTAGGAAAAGGTATAGTGGTGCCCAATATGAAAGCATATTCTAGAAGGCATGTAAAGCAACAACAGAGGTAGATTTTAAGGTTGCCATGAAAGAGCTTGAAGTGCTAGACCCAAGTGCTCATCAGTATCTGATGGATAAAGACCCCAAAACATGGTCAAGGGACTACTTCCAACCAGGAAGATGTTGTGATGCTGTGAAGAATGGAATGTCAGAAAGTTTTAATGTTGTGATTGTTGATGCTAGGAAGAAACCAATTATCACCATGCTAGAGGAGTTGAGGATGTATATGATGGAGAGGGTGTTCAAGAAGAAATGCAAGGGTCTAGGATGGGGCAACCAAATTTGTCCAACAATTAGAGAAATAGTGAATGACATTAAGAAGGGTCTAAGACATTACCAAGTCTTACCTAGGGGACTAAATTAGTTTGAAGTAAGAGGAATTACAGATGCTTATGAAGTGGATCTTGAAGAAAGAACTTGCTCATGCAGGCTTTGGCAGCTTAATGGAATCGGTTGTGTACATTCTGTTGCAGCTATTAGTTTTATGAATAGGGATGTAGAGTCATATGTGGACAAAAAATTTAGTAGCAACACTTATATGAAGGCATACAAGTTTAGGCTAGCACCTATGAATGGAAGTAATTTGTGGCCTACAACTGATTACACCCCACCTTTACCTCCTGTTCGTAGAGCTATGTCTGGGAGACCTGCAACTAAAAGGAAAAGGGATGCAACAGAAACCCCAAACCAGTCAAGTAAAAAATCAAAGACAACTACCCAAACACAAAACAAAGGTAAGGAGCAGGTGAAGGTATCCAAGGCTGGGAAAAAACAAAAATGTAGCCTTTGTAAGATTGAAGGACACAACAAAAGAGCTTGTACTTTAACAAGGCCTCCTAAAAGGAAAGTTAAAAGAAAAACCAAACAAGTACATAAGTATTTAAATGGTTAATCTTTACAACTTCTTTTTAAATTTCTAATAATGTTTCATATTGGTCAATTAGGGTGTAGCTGAAGCTCTCAATGAGGATGATGAAGGTAATCAATCTAAGGCATTCAATGATGGAGGAGCAGTAAATGATGGTGGAGAAGCATTCAATGAGATGCATGTGCAACAAAACTATGATGAGGTGGAACTCACACCTTTGGAGTTTGATGTATCAGCTAATGGAGAACCTAGTCAGGTTCATGTGCAAGAACAGGAGGCTAGAGAAACACCACTTGCAACCCTGTTGAAGAAAATCAAGAGGAAGAAATCTGAAAGGATTATCAAGTTGAAACTGGGCAAGAAAGTTGGTGGTGCAGATGCACCTGTGAATTCAGAAGCTAAACTTGTTACTCTAGAATAACTTTAAGTGTTGGTTTATGTGATATGAACATGGTATGTAGTGTTAAATGATGTGTTTTGGTGTATTGTTGTTGTTTTTATGAAACTACTATTAACTATGCTAGTTTGTATGAAACTATGTTGGTTTATGTGATGTGTATTTTATGTTACTTAAGTTGATTGTTATTTTGAGCTTTTTGTTGTGTTAATTTGAAGTTGCATGCATGGCAAGGACTTGTCTGGTTAAACTGCATGGCAAGGGAATATATTTGCATATATAGATAATTTAAAATTATGATTGATTATGTCCTTATATACCACGTGTGGTCAGTGGTCCATATATCCTTACTTTTCCATATATACCCCTGCACAGAACTCTAAAGACAATCCACTTTTAAATGGACCAAGTGAGTTCCTTATGGCCGACAAAGTGGTACCCACACTTTAATTTATAAAAGGAGCACATGCATATTATAAAATTCAGCAAGGTATAT
This sequence comes from Lactuca saligna, assembly GCF_052625555.1. Classification (NCBI taxonomy): domain Eukaryota; kingdom Viridiplantae; phylum Streptophyta; class Magnoliopsida; order Asterales; family Asteraceae; genus Lactuca; species Lactuca saligna. The sequence continues at coordinate 62,438,269 of NC_136420.1, read as the reverse complement.
CTTAACTAGGATATTTCATATCATTCATTGAATCAACACAAAGTCATTACAATTGTTCCCATGTACTGCCATCCCATTACATCTACATTCCATTACATCTACATTCCAATACATCTAACATCCCATACATACACACTGATCAAACAAGCATTTAACCAAAAACCTGACTATACATTACAACTAGGATCTAACCTTGACCATGTACCCATACACCCATACACTTCCAAAAAAGCTAATAACTTTTTAACATCCACCCATACACTTTCCAAAAAACTGGTTGGAATTATATACCATCAACCATAAACACCTATTTGATCTACTGCATAATTCAAGTTCATTTCAACCACATGGTAATGACTATAATTACCATAACAAAGATCCCACACTTCAACATTCTGTTTTGCTTCGTCAACTCCATCAACTGTGTCTCAAACACTTGCTTATCTACTTCCATAGCTTGTTGCAGCTTAACCAACTTCTTTTGAACCTTTAAAACTTCACTAAACTCTTCTTTCCTTTTCAGCTCAAACCTCATCTTGCGAAGCTGTTCTTTATAGTAACCCTCCTCCATTTCTTTGTCTTTCCACATAAAGAACTTGCATTTCGGACCTTCAGCTGACTGATTAAAAGGGAAAACCATAGTTAGGGTTAGGGTTGCAATTAATGAATATGTGTACATTTCCAGCTCAAAATAACAAATACGGTGTAAGTAAACAAAATGAATACTCACCAAAGAGTTTTTGCAGTTCCAAAACCTGCGAGCTACATTATCGTCGGTCCAAGCAGGCCTTTCCACGCTTATTGCGTCTTGACAATCGCAAGGTGGACAGGGATCATCATCATGAAGGTTTCCGATACGTATGAGCTTGATTGATCGACTGGAAGAGGCATACATTGTTCTGGTTATATCGATTGAGTGTGAGTTTCGGAAGGGAGGCATTGACCTAATTTGGGGTAACAATGTATCCTCGATGGTTCAATATAAGGTTCAATTAAGGAAGGTTTCCACGTTACAGATGACATGGTCAAATGCTTGTCCACATAAGCCAATACACGTCAGCGATGACCCTTAAACCGGTAATATTTGCTCACATTCCTTTAAGTAGCCGGTAGTTACTAACATTAAGGATCAATTGAGCACAAAAAAAACTTAAGTGACTAAATGTGCAAATTGACCAAACATTGATGTGCTACAGTGTCAAAAACCCGAATTTAGAAGTACTAATATGAAATTTCCGTGCAATAGTTACAAACCATATCCTGAATCTCCAAGCAGCTGCTACTCTTTCCATGTTTCACTTGCAACTTCTATTTTTTGGAAGCTTCACTTTTGCTTTCATTTGATTGATTGATAGTTTGAAAACAAATTACCTACAAATCTATTGTTACACTACTAGAAAATGGGTGCAATAGCTACGGCACAATCCGTAGCTATTCCGTAGCTATAAGCAGATAGCTACGGAATTGCTACGGAAAATTGACTGTAGCATAATAGCCCGTGGCTAAATTACAGCTACGGATTAGCTACAAAATCGCTACGGAATAGCTACGGAATATTCCGTAGCTACTATAGCTACGGAATAGCTACGGAATTAAATAGCTACGGATTTCCTACGGAATAGTTACGGCACTATATAGCTACGGAATAGCTACGGAAGTAAATAGCTACGCAATAGCTACGGCTACAAATAGCTACGGAATAGCTACGGAACAAAATAGCTACGGAATAGCTACGGAACAAAACAGCTACGGAATCGCTACGCAAGTAAATAGCTACGGAAATCCATAGCAATTCCGTAGCTAACTTCGTTTTATTTAAAAAAAAATAATTTAAAAATTTCCAATTTTTTGTCAAATACCACATTAAATTCACATTTGTCCCAAATACCATATAAAATACACCAAAAAACGTCCGTCATACCAAGTTTGACACATTCCAATCCATTATCCAAAATATCTTACAAAAGTAAGCACTAAACAAAACAAACAATATCAAATGTTTACAAACTAAATTGTTCCAAAATACTTATCAATTGTCCTCAGGTGGATTATCAGGGGGAGCACGGGGTTGATTTCCAGACATATTCATCATCCTCATAACCATTTCCATTTGTTCTTTCATTTGTTGTTGTTGTTGTTCCATGGTAGAAACTTGTGCACGCAACCTATCAACCTAAAAAAATGGCAACACAATACAATAGTTAAACAATATTAGCAATGTACTTTAGTTTATTATATCAATATTATCAACATACTAATTAACGTTTAAACCATAACAACATACCTCTTGTTGTGTACTATCCGATTGGGTGGATTGGGAAGACGGTGTCCCAGTAATCACAAAATGTATATCTGATGCTCCTATGCCATAGATATCACCCTTCTTCTTTCCTTTTCTCCTAAGTTGAATTTCCTCCCATACCCTTGCATCATCTTTATGGTTTGAAGAGTCTTCTCCGTGTTTTTTGGCCATCTCCTGTAGATACATCTCCTACAAATTACCAAAAAAGTATCATTGTCATGTACAAAAATACTAAGACATCAAAATAGATAATAAATGATAAAAGATAAGTTACTTGTGCTTCTTTGGCAGTTAGTGAGCAATATTTGAGATTTTCATGATCTCCCGCAAAATATCTTTTTTTCGCCTCAGCTGTACCATGCGTCTTCATGAAAACATCAAATTGTGTGGGTGGTTTACCCAATACCTTTTCCTACATAAAAATACAAAGTATAGTTGATGTAGTTAGTGTTAAAAAAATAAGATAATAAAATTTATAATTATGATACTTACTAAGTTGTTACGGTGCTCGTCAAATCCTATACTACCCGTGGTGTGCCTAGCTGTCGACCCATTAGCATCTGCGACTTTGCGGTTCTGCTGAGCAATTTTTGAATTCTTTCTCCACTTATCTGTCGACCAATGCTGTGAAAAGAAAAAAAATATAAGGATACTAATACAATAAGAGATTAAAATTCAACAAAATAGATAATAAAGTATCATATCCATTACATCACACAAACGTCGCCACACATTCTCCGGTACGCGCTCAGGGCGGTAGTCATGCATCCCTTCGTAGTAGGTACAATGACCTAAGGGGACGGGTTTCCCATCATTTCGTGCCATTTCCCCAGATTTAATCCTGATATGCTTCATCCGATCCCTGTATCTATCCTTGAGGACACACTTGAAGGCATCAAATATGTTACTATTCTCTAGTGAATTCCACTTGTACATGGTCTGTAAAAAATAAAAAGTAAATCTAAAAATACAAAGTAAAAACAAATGAGTATAAGATACAATAATTTATATTTAATATATTGCCTTGAAACGCGAAAACATCTGCAAAAGGGCCTCATTGGGAATATCACTAAATCGGGACCACGGATGATCCATATTCTCCCAATAGAGACTAATACACGTGCTGTGGATTTTCCTAGACCCAAACCTACATTGAAAAGAACTATATAAGTAGAATTTTAACATCAAAAATTAAAGTTTTAAAATATGAAAACACTAACTTTCTCCCTTTTCGGCTGATGAGGGGCAACGAAGACTCCTGAAAATCACTCGCATTCGAGTCGTGGCCGCCCGTAACACCTCTAGAGGTGGAGCCATGTGGCGTCGGTGGCGTGTTTGGTGGCCGTGGCGTGTGCGGGGTCTGTGGCGACCGAAATTTTGTCTGTGCATCTGCACCCTCAAAATAGTACTCCTCAAATCCATCACGACCACCCGGCCTCAAAACCGTTTGTGGGGTCGGCAACTCAGCACCTGTATTTGGAAACTGAGGCGTATAACCCATTTTGGGGATTGGAGCCTATAATCTGTCTGTATGAGTTGGGACATATGACCCAGCCCTCGAGCCTGATGGCGAAGAATCCCAGCCAAATCTGCTAAAGGATCAGCCATGTCAGTTTGTTCATTGATGGCACCCTGACTGTTGGAGCCTGCGACTCCTATCACTATCGACATATTAATCGGTATGAGTGATGTCCTATAACGTGGCTCGTCGGTAGAATTAGGGGATAACCCTCCCCCCTCCTATGCCCCACACTGCTAGAAGAAGTGTTGGTACTGTGGCCTTTATCCTTGCGTCGATTACCTGACATGCTGCATTTAATAGAACAAGAATGGTCAGATATATAATATAAGATTGATAAGTCATGACAAAACAAATGCTTAAAACAACCGGATATCCAAATCAAAATCATTAACAAAACAACGTTTAAACAGTACAACAGTCTTCAAAATGACAATGCTCCTAACATAAACAAAATACAATGCTCCTAACATCAACAAAAGACAATACTCCTAACATTCATCCCCAACATCTTCGTCTTCAAATTCTTCTTCTGAATAATAAAACTCGTTTTCATCACCTCCGTCTTCAAAATCTTCCACTTCTTCGTCTTCCTCCTCAATTCTCTCATTCGCTTCATCAGATATTTGCTCATATGTATTTATAGTTGAGGCTAGGCATAGCGGTTTCACACGAGTTACAGTAAGGGGTGACTCAAACCGTTCTTCAACCTGAAAGACTTCATCTGCTTCCATTTCAGCTTCGGTGACTTCAAATACCCCTCTTGGTTTTGTTTTGATAACCGCCCATTTATCTTTCGTCTCATTTGACATTGAAGGGTATGGTGTATAAAATACTTGTTCAGCTTGTGATGCCAAACAAAAAGGATCGTCAGTTTGAAGTCGAGATTTGGGTTTGACATCGACCAACTTGTTTTTGTTGACTATTACACCGTCTTTGTTATCAAACCAAATACAATTAAATAGTACAACAGTCGAAGGTCCGCTGCTATAATACTCAATCTCTAAGATCTCTTGCAATATGCCGTAGTAGTCTGACTCTTGTTCAGCATTATACGTCTCCCCTCTAACACATACTCCAAAGTTTTTTGTCGCACGACCCTCGCCGTATTGTTGAGTGTGGAACTTATAACCATTTACAAAATACCCATTATGAAAATGAGCATGTCTCGATGGTTTCGTAGCTATAACTTCTAAGTGTCTAGCACTTCCATCGGGTGTCTTATACATTATCTACATTGAAAACATACACACATTGTGTTGGTTAACGATGCATTAATAATAATCAATACGATTGAACTGGTTCTACTTACTCTGTCCTCAAACCATTCAGCAAAGTATTTATCTCTTAAATCAGAAACTGATTCATTTGGATTCGTTCTTATGACCATTTCATCAAACTCGATGATGTAAGGGTTAACTTCTTTACAATTAAGTAATATGTAAGTGTGCGCCTTGTGAAGGACTTTATCACTTAAGGGTTTTCGTTTTCCACTTTTTTCATATAATCTTCTTGATGGGACGACAAAGATGCTAAGTGGAGCTCCACCACTCGAAAACCTGTGACTTTGTGGTGCAAAATTCCGCGCTTCTCGATTATGGCGTGTCTCAATCGTCGGGTCAAAATATAATGAACAATAGGTAGCGAGTTCATTCACTAGATGTTCATTGACTATTGAACCCTCAACTCATGCTTTGTTCCTGATTCTTCTTTTAATTATGCCCAGTTTCCTATATTATAATGTATGGACGATGTGTTAGGAATACCAGAAATGACTTTAAAAATACTATATATATTATTAAAATAGGGATATTACCTCTCGTATTGGTACATCCATCTGTAATGTACCGGACCACCAACAATAGCTTCATCAGCTAAGTGTATGACCAGGTGTTCCATGGAATCAAAGAAGTTAGGAGGGTATATTTGCTCCAACTTGCACATGGTCTGAACAATACAACGTTTCATATCGAACAAGTCCTGAAGATGCAATGTTTTTTAGCACAATACTCGAAAGTACATGGATATCTCTGATACGGCCTCATATATCTTTGTTGGAACAAAACCTCTTATAGCTAGGGGAAGCAACCGTTGCATAAACACATGACAGTCATGGCTTTTGAAACCATAAAAACTGTAATCTTTGGTGTTTACACAATTACCTATATTTGATGCATATCCGTCAGGAAATTTTAGTTCTTTCAACCAATCACATACTTTTTTAACTTGTTCCTTTGTCAATGTGTACTTTCCAGGGTTCTTCCTAGGCTTCCTATTGTTTTCCCTAATGGGGTTTAGTATAGGTCGGTCACATAGCATCTCAATATCCTCTCTTTCCTTCATATTGTCTTTGGACTTTGGGGTACCCATCGAAATATGAAACATATTTTCAAAAAAATTCTTCTCAACATGCATCAAATCGAGGTTGTGTCGGATCAACAGGTGACGCCAATATGGAAGCTCCCAAAAGATGCTCTTCTTTACCCAGTTATGTGTAATACCAAAACCTTTTGGTTTTATATAATTTGGACCATAGGGAGTACCGTTGTATACAGTGGGAAAATGTTGGATTTTCTCCCAAATATATTCTCCGGTTGGATATGGAACAGGCACTTCATGACCCTTCACTTTCTTGCCTTTTAAGAAATTAACTGTATCATTTCGGAATACGTGTCTTTCGGGTAGATGTTTTCTATGACAGTCAAACCAACATGGTTTTTGTCCGTTGGAAAGTCGAAATGATTATGTTTGGTGCATGCAATACGGACAGGCTAAATTACCATGAGTGCTCCATCCGGACAACATTGCATAAGCAGGGAAGTCACTAACTGTCCATAGAAGTACAACCTTCATCTGAAAATTGGTCTTTCGATGAGCGTCATAAGTTTCAATGCCATCTATGAACGACATCTTCAACTCGTCCACCAAAGGTTGTAAAAAAACATCCAAATTCTGTCCGGGACTCTTCTTCCCAGGACTAATCAATGGAAGTTGTATGTATTGATGTTTAAAAGCCAACCAAGGGGGTAGGTTGTAAACAGTGAGAAACACTGGCCAACACGAATAGGGAGTCGTGTTTGAATTATTAGGACTAAACCCATCATGTAACACCGAAAATTTCAAACCAATTTTTCGACTTTTATAAAAACATAATTCCGTCACTATTCATAAAACAACCATTTTAATTGTTCAACAAAACAGTACAAAATCCCAAGATCAAATGTCAAGCTCCAAACGTATGTGTGTACGGATCAAGCCGGCGCCTTCCCGCGGTCGTCACTAGTACCTGAAACAAAATAACATCAACACTGTAAGCACAAGGCTTAGTGAGTTCCCCAAAATACCATATATAACACATATTAGCCACTCTAGGCTATAACTCTGTGGGTCCATGCACCCAAACTCTGTGAACCCTCAGGTTCTAACTCTGATAAACATGCACCACATAAATCACATAGAAATCATGCAGTATAACACATAACATACATACCATAAAAATACTCTATCACATAGCTCTGGTTACCTACTCAAGGTAAAGTATAGTGAGAAGACTCACCTCGCGCGTCTCGGTAAATCGTAACCCTGAAATCGCTAAACACTCGATCTGCCGAGCTGTAGCCCCCCCTATAGCACAATACATCTCTAATTAACACTTTCCCAACTGGGGTTGACCCCACTTAAACAAGTCAATCTAGGTCAACGCTGGTCAACGGTCAACGGTCAACTTTGACCGGACTCGGCGAGTGCACTATAGCGACTCGGCGAGTCTGAGCGCATGCACCAATTTCCCTGGAACCCTCCCTTGACACGTCGAGCATTTCCCTCAGCTCCACCTGGCACGAGTTGTGGGGCCACCACGACTCAACTCGCCGAGTCTCAAGAACAACTCGGCGAGTCCAGTTTGACTCGGTCCACCTGTCCATCCTGACTCACTGAGTTCACCCTTTCCAACTCGGCGAGGCCACTCGCTGAGTGGTCGGGCAACATTCATGCTACTCGCCGAGTCTGTTCTTCGGACTCGGCGAGTCCGTGCCATGCACTGACTCAATCTTGCTCTAAAGGTCAGATCCAGTCCATTAATCCATAGATCCAGTCCCTCCAAGCTTATTTAGCACGTAAAGTCACGATCTTGATGCACATACAACCTCTATGTGACCATATATGATGTTTTAGACTCAAATACAACAACACAAGGTCAAGGACTCTATTGTCACCCATAAAGCTTGGTGAGTGAGGCCCTCTGGACCTCTATGGATCCAGATCCATGGTCTCAACTCAAAGAGGGAACCAATGGGCACCAAATCACCCCATAAATGACCACATTAAACCCTAAATTGCATCAATCTTCACTAAACAGAAAATGGTCCGAAATAATACCTCTAGAGTGATGATCTAAGCTCCAAGTCCACGAAATGGCAGCCTCCTTTGCTTCCTCTTGCCTAGGGTCTTCTTCTTCTTGCTAAACAACACACACAAGATCAAGAATGGCTCTCTTTCCTTCACAAAACGCTCAAGAACTCTAGGGACACTCTCTGGGGGTTGGGTGAGCACAAATGACGGCCCTAAGGCCCTTTAAATAGGCCTCAAACCCGGAGATTTAGGGTTTCATTACACAGCGCAGACTCGCCGAGTCCATACCCTGGACTCGCCGAGTCCAAGCGCGCACCAGTGATCAATTCTGCGTCCCTACTCGGCGAGTCTGAGCTCCAACTCGCCGAGTCCCTCTCACAACATATCAAAATTTAACTTACAAGATACCTGGTAGAATCCGGATGTTACAACTCTCCCCCACTAGAACTGGACTTCGCCCTCGAAGTCCTGCTCTAAAACAGCTCCGGATGCTGCTCCCGCATCATACCCTCCGGCTCCCAGGTCATCTCTGATCCCTTCCGATGCTGCCACTGAACCAATACCAGAGGTACCTCCTTGTTCCTCAAAATCTTGATCTTCCGATCCCTAATAGCCACTGGTCTCTCCGCATAATTCAGGCTCGCATCTACCTGAATATCCTCTAGTGGAACCACTGCCGACTCATCGGCTATACATTTCCTCAACTGCGATACATGAAAAGTGTTGTGAATCTGCCCCAACTCTGCTGGTAACTCCAGCCAATAGGCTACCCGGCCTACCCTGGCAATCACACGAAACGGGCCAATAAACCGGGGCCCCAATTTGCCCCTCTTTCTGAACCGGATCACTCCTTTCCAAGGAGAAACCTTCAGGAGAATAAAGTCGCCGACCTGAAATTCCAGCTCGGACCGGCGTCTATCCGCGTAACTCTTCTGTCGGCTCTGAGCGGTCAGTAACCTCTGTCTGACCAGCTATATCTGCTCTGTCGTCTGATTCACGATCTCTGTACTGCCCATTACCCTTTGCCCAACCTCTCCCCAACATATGGGAGTCCGACACCTCCTACCATACAACAGCTCAAAGGGCGGCATACCAATGCTCGAATGATAGCTGTTATTGTAGGAAAACTCCGCCAAAGGCAAATGCGTGTCCCAACTACCCCCAAAGTCCAATACACAAGCTCGAAGCATGTCCTCGAGTGTCTGTATCGTCCGCTCACTCTGACCGTCGGTCTGGGGGTGGTATGCGGTACTAAAATGCAGCTTAGTACCCAACTCCTCATGAAATTTCTTCCAAAAACGGGAAGTGAAACGCACATCGCGGTCTGAAACAATCAAGATCGGCACCCCATGCCGAGATACAACCTCCCTCACGTAAATCTCCGCCAACTTCTCCGCCAAAGAACTCTCACTGATGGCAAGAAAGTGAGCGCTCTTTGTCAACCTATCCACAATCACCCAAATTGCATCAACTCCTCTGGCAGTCCTTGGCAATTTGGTGATAAAGTCCATAGTGATCTGTTCCCACTTCCACTCGGGAACCTCCAATGGCTGCAACTTGCCATGCGGTCTCTGGTGTTCGGCCTTTACCCTTCGACAGGTCAAACACCTCTCGACAAACCATGCTACGTCCCTCTTCATACAAGGCCACCAATACTCCTTTCTTAGGTCCAAATACATCTTCGTGGCCCCGGGATGGATTGAAAATTTCGATCTATGAGCCTCCTCCATCAATGTAGCACGTGTACCGCCCACAAACGGTACCCAGATCCTGCCCTGATAAGTCATAAGGCCTCGACTATCCGATATAAACTCAGAAACCAACCCAACAACCCGCTCTCTCTTCTGCATCTCCGGACGCACGGCCTCGGCCTGAGCCCCACGAAGGGCGTCCAGAACTGGAGCTATCACGGTCAATCTCAAACATACATCTCGCAGTGGAGTACTCTCCGCCCTGCGACTCAATGCGTCGGCTACCACATTAGCCTTGCCCGGGTGGTACAAGATCTCGCAATCATAATCCTTGACCACGTCTAACCATCTTCTCTGCCGCATATTTAGGTTAGGCTGATCCATCAAGTACTTCAAACTCTTATGGTCCGTGTAAATCGTACAACGAACCCCATACAAGTAGTGCCGCCAAATCTTGAGGGCGAACACCACTGCCCCCAACTCCAAATCATGTGTGGGGTACCTCGTCTCGTGAGGCTTCAACTCCGTCGATGCATATGCTATCACATGACCCTTCTGTATCAAAACCGCTCCCAGTCCTAGAATCGATGCATCACAGAATACCACAAACCCTTCCATTCCTTCCGGAAGAGCTAATACCGGAGCTTCACACAACCTCTGGCGAAGCATCTCAAAGGAGGTCTGCTGCTCAGGACCCCATGAAAATGTAACACCCTTCCGGGTCAATCTGGTGAGTGGAACCGCAATCTTGGAGAAATCCTTAATAAACCTCCGGTAATACCCTGCCAACCCAAGGAAACTCCGGATCTTAGAAGGTGACCTTAGCACCTCCCACCTCATCACCGCGTCAACCTTGGCTGGATCGACCAATATCCCCTTCTGGTTAACGAGATGTCCCAGAAACTGGACCTCCCGCAACCAGAAATCGCACTTGGAAAACTTTGCGAAAAGTTTCTCCGATCTCAAAACTCCAAGAACCTCCCTCAAATGCTCCTCGTGCTGCTCTCTAGATCTCGAATATACCAGAATGTCATCAATGAATACAATCACCGACCGATCTAACATAGGCCGACATACCCTGTTCATGAGGTCCATGAACACAGCCGGGGCATTGGTGAGCCCAAAAGGCATCACCACAAACTCATAATGCCCATAACGCGTCCTGAATGCTGTCTTCTGAACGTCCTCGTCCCGCACTCTCACCTGATGATAGCCCGACCTCAAATCAATCTTGGAGAACCAAGATGCTCCCTGTAGCTGATCGAATAAATCGTCGATCCTCGGCAGCGGGTAACGGTTCTTGACCGTCAGCTTATTCAATTCCCGGTAATCAATACACATGCGATGCGAGCCATCCTTCTTCTTCACAAACAGGATGGGTGCTCCCCACGGCGAGCTACTCGGCCGAATAAACCCCTTCCCCAGCAACTCCTGAAGTTGCGAGGATAACTCCTGCATCTCTGGAGGCGCAAGGCGATACGGCACTTTAGCAATAGGCGCGTCTCCAGGAACCAAATCGATGCCAAACTCCACTTGCCTCACGGGAGGCACACCTGGTAACTCTTCGGGAAAGACGTCAGGAAACTCACGCACCACCGGAACTGCATCCACAGAGCTCGGTCTCTCTGAGATCACTCGCGTATCCATCACATACGCTACATAACCCTTATAGCCCTGCTGTAAACACTGCCTCGCCCTAGCAGCCGAACAAAAGGCCGATCCAGAACGTGTACCCTCGCCGTACACCGAAAGAACTCCCCCACTAGGATCTCGTATAGTCACCAGCTGACACTCGCAATCGATAACTGCACCGACTCGGCTCAACCAATCCATGCCCACTATAACACAGACATCACCCATCGCAATCGGAATCAGGTCGATCGGAAACTCAACCCCGAATATCTCCAATACACATCCCCAGAAGACCTCAGTAGCACAAATCACTCTGTCGGCGGCTATGGAAACCCGCAGGGGCCGACTCAATGTCCCACGACTAACACTGATACGCTGACTAAATGCCAAAGACACAAAGGATCGACTCGCACCCGAGTCAAATAACACTAAAGCAGGTACAGAATTCACAAGGAAGGTACCTATGCATAGCATAATATAAGCATAATATCTCAACACCGTAAATAAATAATGAAAAGGAAACATACCAGCCACAACGTCGGGCGCAGCGCGGACCTCTTCCGCAGTCAGCTGGAAGGCTCTTCCCCGAGCCCTCGGTGCCTCGGCCTTCACGGGCCGACTCTCTGTAGCAACAGCTCTGATGGCGGCGGGAGCAGACCCCTGAGATGCCCCGCGCAGCAGTGGACACTCCGCCTTCCGGTGTCCGGTCTGGTTGCAGTGGAAGCATACTGCAAATCCCTTGGGGCAGTCCTTAGCCATATGCCCCTCCTTGCCACATTTGTAGCAAGACCCTGCCCGACAGACTCCATCGTGACCCTTGCCGCACTTCCCACAAGTGCGGCCCTTCTGGCTCCCGGGTCTGGGATCAGCGGGCATGGCCCGCTTGGCTGCCGGCTGGGACTGTGCCGGCCGCCGATCCCTCCCCAGAGACTCCGCCTCCTCCCTGGCCTGAGTCTCAAGCTCAATCTCCCTCTTCCGAGCATTCGCCTGAAGCTCGGCAAATGTCCGGTACGAGGAGTTCGCAGCGAACTCCCGAATATCCCGCCTCAGAATGCTCAGGTAACGGCTCATACGTGCCTGCTCGGTGGACACGTGCTCAGGGCAGAACATCGCCCTCTCATGAAACATCCTCGTAATCGCTGTAACCGACTCGGTACCCTGCTTGAGGGTCAGAAACTCCTGCGCCAGACGTTCCCTCTCCACCTGAGGAACGTACTCATCTCGGAACATGGTAGTGAACCTCTCCCAGGTCACTGCCGAAATCTCAGTCGGTGTGAAGTGCGCAGTCACAAACTTCCACCAGTCCTTCGCTCCCAAGCGAAGCTGGTTCAGCGCGAACCGAACCTTCAAATGCTCAGGGGACGAGCAAGTGAAGAAGCATCCCTCCATATCAGATATCCACCTCATAGCTGCCACCGGATCCTGCGTACCATCAAACTCTGGTGGCTTGGTGTTGCTGAACTCCCTAAACAACATCGCATCACCTCCCTGGGGCCTTGCCGCAGCAATCGCTGCGGTAGCCGCTGCAACCGCAGCCTCAGAAAGAGCGGCATAGCGCTCATCAAACGTCTCAATCAAAGCGGTCTTAATAGACCCAAACATCTCTGGTATCTCAGCTCTGATGACCGCAGCCACCTCCTCGTGAATGATCTGTCGAATCTCCTCATCACTAGCTCCGGCGTCCTCTGGCATATGATGTGTCCTCACCATGATCAACCTCTGAAATACAACATGCGACATTAGAATTCCCTCGAACACTCTTACATTCAACAATCCACCCCTCCTTGATTCTTGGCATCCCAAGATTCTTATTTGGACTGTGTACCGCACCGGTGCTTTTAGTAGTACGGGCCCAATACTACTGTCTGCACCGTCTCGGTACACACCCCAAATCGTCCTCTTCGGATCCCAGTCCCCAAGTACTCTATTATACTTAAATCACTCTGTAACATGTCTCACACAAAGCCCTAGTTGCTACCTAATTACTCTCCGCATCTCATAGCAGCTCACCATCCCCTAAGCTAAGGCATCACAAAACAGGCCACTCTAGTCCTATCAGCAATACCTAGCCTACTCTAGCATGCAAACACATCACATTAATAATTATCACCTAACAAAAGATATTTTGGGAATTCACCGTTCGGGCGCTAACTGATCGTACACACGTCTCTTCCTGGAAAATCCTTTACTCTTAGAAAATTTTTGGTTTTATTTTGAAAATATCTCTTTAATTCCTCAGTTTGAGTTCAAATACCCCCGAAGGTGTACCCGAATCCCTCAAACCAAGGCTCTGATACCAATTTGTAACACCGAAAATTTCAAACCAATTTTTCGACTTTTATAAAAACATAATTCCGTCAATATTCATAAAACAACCATTTTAATTGTTCAACAAAACAGTACAAAATCCCAAGATCAAATGTCAAGCTCCAAACGTATGTGTGTATGGATCAAGCCGGCGCCTTCCCGCGGTCGTCACTAGTACCTGAAACAAAATAACATCAACACTGTAAGCACAAGGCTTAGTGAGTTCCCCAAAATACCATATATAACACATATTAGCCACTCTAGGCTATAACTCTGTGGGTCCGTGCACCCAAACTCTGTGAACCCTCAGGTTCTAACTCTGATAAACATGCACCACATAAATCACATAGAAATCATGCAGTATAACACATAACATACATAGCATAAAAATACTCTATCACATAGCTCTGGTTACCTACTCAAGGTAAAGTATAGTGAGAAGACTCACCTCGCGCGTCTCGGTAAATCGTAACCCTGAAATCGCTAAACACTCGATCTGCCGAGCTGTAGCCCCCCCTATAGCACAATACATCTCTAATTAACACTTTCCCAACTGGGGTTGACCCCACTTAAACAAGTCAATCTAGGTCAACGCTGGTCAACGGTCAACGGTCAACTTTGACCGGACTCGGCGAGTGCACTATAGCGACTCGGCGAGTCTGAGCGCATGCACCAATTTCCCTGGAACCCTCCCTTGACACGTCGAGCATTTCCCTCAGCTCGACGAGTTCCACCTGGCACGAGTTGTGGGGCCACCACGACTCAACTCGCCGATTCTCAAGAACAACTCGGCGAGTCCAGTTTGACTCGGTCCACCTGTCCATCCTGACTCCCCCTTTGACTCACTGAGTTCACCCTTTCCAACTCGGCGAGGCCACTCGCTGAGTGGTCGGGCAACATTCATGCTACTCGCCGAGTCTGTTCTTCGGACTCGGCGAGTCTGTGCCATGCACTGACTCAATCTTGCTCTAAAGGTCAGATCCAGTCCATTAATCCATAGATCCAGTCCCTCCAAGCTTATTTAGCACGTAAAGTCACGATCTTGATGCACATACAACCTCTATGTGACCATATATGATGTTTTAGACTCAAATACAACAACACAAGGTCAAGGACTCTATTGTCACCCATAAAGCTTGGTGAGTGAGGCCCTCTGGACCTCTATGGATCCAGATCCATGGTCTCAACTCAAAGAGGGAACCAATGGGCACCAAATCACCCCATAAATGACCACATTAAACCCTAAATTGCATCAATCTTCACTAAACAGAAAATGGTCTGAAATAATACCTCTAGAGTGATGATCTAAGCTCCAAGTCCACGAAATGGCAGCCTCCTTTGCTTCCTCTTGCCTAGGGTCTTCTTCTTCTTGCTAAACAACACACACAAGATCAAGAATGGCTCTCTTTCCTTCACAAAACGCTCAAGAACTCTAGGGACACTCTCTGGGGGTTGGGTGAGCACAAATGACGGCCCTAAGGCCCTTTAAATAGGCCTCAAACCCGGAGATTTAGGGTTTCATTACACAGCGCAGACTCGCCGAGTCCATACCCTGGACTCGCCGAGTCCAAGCGCGCACCAGTGATCAATTCCGCATCCCTACTCGGCGAGTCTGAGCTCCAACTCGCCGAGTCCCTCTCACAACATATCAAAATTTAACTTACAAGATACCTGGTAGAATCCGGATGTTACACATCAGTGCACAACCCGAGACGTATGTTGCGCTTCTCATTTGCAAAATTAGGAAATTTTCTGTCAAAATGATTCCATGCTTCACCTTCACTGGGATGTATCATATTTTCTGGATCTACTAAATGATCTGCATGCCAAGTTAAATGTTTGGCCGTCTTCCTTGAATAGAATAGCCTTTGGAGTCTCGGTCCAATCGGCATGTAAGTCATGACCAAATTAGGAACCTTTCTCCCTTTGGCTTTGTATCTATTTTCTCCACATACTGCACAATGATCCAAATCAGCAAACTGGCCCCTGAATAGCATGCAATGGTTTATACATACATGAATCCGTTCTGAAGGCAATTTTAGTGGCTTCAACATTTTCTTGGTCTCGTAGAAGTTATTAGGAAGCTTCTCGCCAGTTGGTAGAATGTCTTTAACAATCGAAAGAAGTGTATCAAATGACGTGTCTGAAACATTAGATTGGGATTTCCAATCCAATAATCTAGTGGTGGCAGAGAGTGTGGAAGTTTTTGTGCACCCGTCCCATAAAGGCTCACTCGCTTGTTTCAAAACTTTATAAAAATTTTGGGCTTCAAGATTTGGGTGTTGTGGTGTTTGTTGATAATACGAAGCCTCAGGTTGGTGCATGCTATCGATAACCATCTCCTCATATCTATGATAATCACTAAAATCGTTATTAATGTGTTGAACTGTTTCAATATTCGAACTTGGACCCACGTGTTGAGGTGAAATTGGGTTTGAACATTGACCTATCTCTAGTGTTGGATATTTTTCTCCATGTAAATACCATTGTGTATAACCAATCATGAAGCCTCGGTTAACAAGATGGCTAAAAACTAATTCTCTCGGAAGGTAATAAATATTTTTGCATTTCGCACACGGACATCTAATTTCAAAAACTTCCACCCCTTCCCTAATGATATGTTGGATGTTTGTTGCGTTCGCATAAGCAAAATCCAAAAACAAATTAACATAATGTGGCTATTGTGGATTAAACAAACGACGATTATCGAGTCTCTTTGTGTACATCCATTCTCTATTAGACAACATTTCGATCTAAAACTACATTTAGATATAAAAAATGTTAAAACTTTAAACTAAACATGAAGTAATAGTGTAACATCTCATTTAATCTAATATATATATATATAACTAATGATACATAAAAAGCCCATAAAAATTATTAACATAATACACATACATAATACACATATATAACTAATGATACATATATAACATCCCATTTAATCAAACATTTTTAACAAATTTATAAAATTAGCCTAACATTTCAACAAAATTAACATTTTTAACAAATTAAAGTTTACAACATTTTTTATATATCACATTTCAACAAAATTAACATTTTTAACAAATTAAAGTTCACAACATTTTTTATATATCACATTTCAACAAAATTAACATTTTTAACAAATTAAATTTCACAACATTTTTTATATATCACATTTCAACAAAATTAAAATTTTTAACAAATTAAAGTTCACAACATTTTTTATATATCACATTTCAACAAAATTAACATTTTTAACAAATTGAAATTAACCATATATTCAACCAAGCTATGAAATTAACCAAATATTCAACCAAATTAAATCTAAATCCTTAAATTCGACATCACATTCAACAAAACTTATTAGCATTATCAATGAATAAAGCATCTAAATTGTATACATCAAGTAATTTCAAAAAAAAAAAAAAAAAAAAAAAAAAAAAAAACACTAGGGTTTTACCTTTTAGGGAAGAATCGAGCAAAAGGCCGAGAGAGAGAAGGAACTGCGCCGGAGAAGAAAGCCGGCGACGGTAGCACAGCTCGGCGACGGCAACGGTGAGATCGGAGGAATCGCCGGCGATTGTTGGAACGAGAGGGGGGGGGGGGGGGGCGGGGGGAGAAGTTTGGTTCTTTCTTTTCTGGATCTGTTCGCTGAACAGAAGGGGTGAAGGGGTGGGGGGGGAATTCGTGGGATATAAGGAAATAGAATGGATTTTAATTAAAAACAATAGCTACCGATTTGCTACGGACCAGCTTCGGAAGTTGCTACGGATTAGCTACGGACCGTTTTAGCGACGGTTTAGTTACCGATTAGCTACGGCCTGCAAAAAAAAAACGTGGGTGGGATTCGAACTCGGGTTTCCAACGTACAATACCACAAACTTACCAACCGGCCGGGCATGCCACATCCATACTAATATGCTTGCCTATTTTATTTAAACATCTTATTATTATTATTATTATTATTATTATTATTATTATTATTATTATTATTATTATTATTATTGTCGTGTGATGAATATAACAAGGAAATAAAGTGGATTTTAATTAAAAAAAATAGCTACCGATTTGCTACGGCACATGTTCGGAATCTGCTACGGCTTAGCTATGGACACGTTTAGCGACGGTTTAGCTACCGATTAGCTACGGCCTGCAAAAAAAAAACGTGGGTGGGATTCGAACTCGGGTTACCTACGTACAATACCACGAACTTACCAACCGGCTGAGCATGCCACATCCATACTAACATTTAAACATCTTCTTATTGTTATTCTTATTATTATTATTATTATTATTATTATTATTATTATTATTATTATTATTATTATTATTATTATTTCTATTATTATTATTATTATTATTATTATTATTATTATTATTATTATTTCTATTATTATTATTATTATTATTATTATTATTATTATTATTATTATTATTATTTCTATTATTATTATTATTATTATTATTATTATTATTATTATTATTTCCGTTAGAATTCCGTAGCTAGTCCGTAGCTAATTAGCTACGGATTAGCTACGGATAATTCTTATTTTCGACATTTCGGGCACCAAAAGTCGTTTTTTCCGCTTCGTTTTTTTCACACCTCTATTATACATGATTATCTATATTTTCTAAAACTTTTAGCTATTAATGTCATTCATAAAGTCGTGTGCCCATACGGGATCCATTACACGTTTAATGGTTTTAAACTCTAATGCTTATCATCTACGTTCACATATAAATACTCACAAAAACGTATACATACACATATACACATACATATATACCACAACTCATTCATGTCTACAAACATAAATCCATCACAAGTTGGTGAAAAATATAGTCATTATATTGTTAAATCATTAAACGAGTACTTATTAAACGAGTACTTGATCCCGAAGGTGCGCAAGACTTTATGAATGATATTAATAGCTAAAAGTTGGTGAAACTAGATATAATCATGTATAATAGAGGTGTGAAAAAAACGAAGCGGAAAAAACGACATTTGGTGCCCGAAAAACTGAAAATAAGAATTATTCGTAGCTAATCCGTAGCGAATTAGCTACGGACTAGCTACGGATTTCTAACGGAAAGCACATTCCTTAGCTAATCCGTAGGTAATTACCTACGGATTAGCTACGGAATGTGCTTTCCGTTAGAAAGCCGTAGCTAGTCCGTAGCTAATTCGCTACGGATTAGAAACGTCGTTTTTTCCGCTTCGTTTTTTTCACACCTCTATTATACATGATTATCTCTATTTTCACCAATTTATAGCTATTAATATCATTCATAAAGTTGTGTGCACATATGAGATCCATTACTCGTTTAATGGTTTAACACGCTTATGATCTACGTTCACATATAAATACGCACAAACACGTATACACATACACGTACACATATACCACAACTCTTTCATGTATGTAAATATACATATACAAAAATAAATTCATCACAATTTGGTGAAAAGTATAATTACATTGTTAAAACTATGAAACGAATACTTGATCACGAAGGTCCACACGACTTTATGAATGCTATTAATATCTATAAGTTGGTGAAAGTATAGATAATGATGTATAGTAGAAGTGTAAAAAAAACGAAGCGAAAAAAACGACGTTTGGTGCCCAAAAAATAGAAAATAAAAAAAAATCCGTAGCTAATCCGTAGCTAATTAGCTACGGAGTTGCTACGGATTTTATTATTTTTGATTTTTCGGGCATTAAACATCGTTTTTTTCTCTTCGTTTTTTTCCCACCTCTATTATACACGATTATCTTTAGTTTCAACAACTTATAGTCATTAATAGTGTTGATATAGTCGTTTGCACCTTCGAGATCCTTTATTCATTTAATGGTTTAATATTATATGCGTAGCTATTCCGTAGCCATTTTGTAGCTAAGTAGCTACGGAATAGCTACAGGTTAACATCCGTAACTATTCCGTAGCTATTCCGAAGCTAATTAGCTACAGAATGGCTACGGAGTGGAATCCGTAGTGATGCCGTAGCTATCCCGTAGCTAATTAGCTACGGAATACCTACGGAATTGAATCCGTAGTTATGCCGTAGCTATTCCGTTACTAAATTAGGGCGTCCATTTCTGTAGCTAATCCGTAGCCATTCCGTAGCTAATTAGCTACGGAATTTTTCCGTAGCTATTATCCGTAGGAAAACACTTTTTTTCTAGTAGTGTTAGAACCTTGATTGAATGGATCAATTAGAAATGTCTATTTGTATTCAATGGATTAAACTCACCAATACTAAGATGATAAGTTCATATTAAATGGATTTGGAATTCAATAGCATTGAATTATTTATTAGGAAAAAACTAAAATAAATTATAAAATGTGTTTTATTGAACTATTGTAATATTCAATTTTTTAACGGTACACATACCCTCTAAATCATATTCCTACATTACTCCTTTTGTAGACGAACGGAACTTGACATCAACCTTGTAAGGGAAAGATACCACTTGGTTAAAAACTCTTGATTTTATAGAGTTCAATGTATTGTTGATAATTAAATGGTAAAATTGTTAGAAAGATAAAATGTTGTAGACAATATTAACCTTATAGAATTTAATGTATTGTAGATGTCTAATACAAAATAAATGAAGCATGATCTTTTAGTTTATGTTTATTAACCAAGATCACAAAAGGTGAGCGATCATTTCAAGCCTTTTAACATATCATAATTTATTAGTTGGATAAAGCCAAATTCCAAAATCAAAATATTCTTCTTAGGTATAATCAAGCAAGGGACGAATTGAGCAAAAACAAGAGGCCAGACAAAAAAAAATTAAGAAAGAAAAGAAAAGTCAAAATCCGTCCATAAGCTGGATAACAATTATAAATCCCAAAGTCAAACAATGTTCCTAACAAAAGCACAAAAATTAGTATATTTGGTTGACAACTACAATCTCATGTAACCTTTAGTTTAAAAGATAGCTAGCTAAATGAACTAGCGTCAAAAAATGGCGTTTCGGCCAAGGAACTTAGCTGTCAAACTCGCATGATTTTGCCTAAGTACGTACGACTTGGTTGGTTTTTCCTGCCATTTTATCATCAGCTAGATTACAAAAGAAAACACTTTAAAAAGCACATTTCTACTATTATAGATTGCCTCACACATATTTACGGATTCCTCTTCAATCACAAATTGTAAAAGTCAAAGCAACAGTAATACATGGCTTTATCACCTGAGAAAACACTTATTCTTTCTTCCCTTCTACTTTTACTCATGTGGGTATCTCAAGTTACATCACTAACTCTAAGTGATGCAAATATATCAGAAATGCACGAGCTCTGGATGACTCGATATGGCCGTGTATACAACGATAATGCAGAGAAAGAAATGCGTCGCAACATATTCAAGGAGAATCTGGAATTCATAGAATCGTTCAACTCTTTAAGAAATCGTTCTTTCAGGCTGAGCATTAACAAATTTGCAGACCAAACAAATGACGAGTTCAAGGCATCTCTTAATGGGCACAAATCGTCACACAATCTGAAATCATCTCAAGTAACATCCGTTAGGCATGAAGATATTGTGACAGTGCCAGATAGCTTAGACTGGAGGAAGAATGGAGCTGTTACCGATGTCAAGGATCAAGGCACATGTGGTACGTTGACAAAAAAAATCATCGATCAACTTGAAAAAGAAAAACACTAAAATCTTATCCGGTTTCCATTTTACTCACTCAAGTAATTTTCATGGCAATAGGAAGTTGTTGGGCATTTTCAGCAGTTGCTGCAATGGAAGGAATCATTCAAATAAGAACAGGCAAACTGATTTCGTTATCTGAGCAAGAGCTTGTTGATTGTAACAGGGATGCTTACAGTATCGGATGTTCAGGAGGAAATAAGGAAGACGCCTTCAAATATGTTGTCAAGAGCAAAGGGATCAACACCGAAGATGGTTACCCTTATGAAGGAGTAGATGAATCTTGCAACATTACTAAAGAGGCTGTTGGAGCAACTCGCATCACTGGTTATGAGATGCTACCAGCCAACAATGAAGAGGCGCTGCTGAATGCTCTAACCAAACAACCAGTAGCAGTTTCCATAGATGCAGGTAGTATGGCATTTCAGCTCTACTCAGATGGTGTTTTTACAGGAGAATGTGGAAGGGATCTAAACCATGATGTGATAGTGGTCGGATATGGCACAAATGCTGATGGCATGAAGTATTGGTTGGTGAAGAACTCATGGGGTCCCTTTTGGGGTGATGATGGATATATAATGATAGAACGGGATGTCGGAAACAAAGAAGGAATGTGTGGAATTGCTATGGAATCGTCGTATCCAACGCTTAAAAGCGGAGCTGATTCAAATTTAAAGACTTCTATACTTTTTGTGTTTCTTCTTGTATCATTTGTGAATTCATTTGTCCCACTTTAATTGTAAGATTGAATATTTTGGTGTATATTATCATTAATAAAGTTATTGTCATGATTGTGATATAAATGCAGTAATGAAATTCTTGTGATGATTTTGAGTTAGATTTTTTTTGTGGAAAGGCAACTTTATAAATACTAGCAAAATGTTAGAAAAGACCATGATGTCCATGACAAACGTAGAGACAAGACAAGACTAGACAAAAGTCCGAAGAGGGTTACAAATCCAATTGATCCAAGAAAAATCAATTTCCTTACATCTAGCCTTACGCCAGATTGTGGTATAGAAATTAGATGGAATATATTGTTGTAAGTGTGAAAGTAGATAACATTATAGAAATTAGATGGAATATATTGTTGTAAGTGTGAAAGTAGATAACATAGGTGATGTATAATTAAGTGATGCTGGCATCAATTATATTAAGGACTAGCTAAAAATAAACAACCAAAAGAGCTACATTAAATTTGAAAAAAAAAAATGGAATACAACACCAATCAGTCAATTAAAAGCTTGAAAGTTTTGGCGCATGCTTAATCCAAAGAAAAGAGTAAAGTTTGAATTCCGTCATGAAGTTGAATTTTGTTGAATCCATTTGTGGCTTCAACTTCACTTTCGTCACCAACTTGGCAAACATATATGTTGTATTCTTCATACCAATGATTTTTCTTCAAATTCAGAGTCTCGTCACTTATCAGTTCTCCAATAAAATAGTACATCATATGAACGTGTTTCGTCCTACTATGAAACAATGGATTCTTTACCAAGTGCATTGTACATTGTTACAATGTAGTACACAATCTTCATGTTGCATCCCCAACTCTGATGTTAAGTTCTTAAATCGTATAATCTTTTTTCTTGCTTTTGTAATGGCCATATATTCTGCTGTAATGGTTGAAAATGCAACATTCTTCTATAACTTGAACATCCAACTGATTGTTGTACCCCTAACTGTAAACAAATAACCTATTGTGCTCTTTCATGAATCCATACACCCCATATCAACATAAAAAAAAATATAAAAAAATAAAAAAAATAAAAAAATAAAAAAACCTTCCAATACCACCTTCTTTCTTCTGAAACATAAGGTTGTGAATAGGTTCCTTTCAAATAGCGTAACAACCACTTTAGTTCTTCCCATGCTTCTTAAATATTTTAGACATAAATCTACTTACATCTCCCACTACATGAGCATATGTGGCCTAGTGCATACCATAAAATACAATAATTTGTCAATTGCTAAAGCATATGGAACCTTATCCATTTTTTATTTGTCTTCTTTTGTCTTCGTTGATTGCTTCTTTGAGAGTCTTAAGTGGCTCCCCAAAGGTCTACTTCTTGTTTTAGCATTTTTCATGGTAAAATTTCCAAGAACTTTCTTGATATACTTTCCTTGGAAAAGTTTCAAATTATCAATGGATATGTCTCTTGCTATGCCCATGCCTGATATCCTTTTAGCATACCATGGGTCTTTCATCTCAAACTCTCCACAAAACTGCTTTTTAATTTGTTGATCTCTTACATATATGATGAAGCAATTAGCATGTTGTCAACTTATAACAAAATGATGATGTATGAGGATCCAAAATTCTTTAGGTGGAAAAAATGATTCATCTCATATTTCTTGTATCCGTTCTTCTGTATGAAGTTATTAAACTTTAAGTACCAATGTCATGGATCTTTCTTCAACTCATATAAACTTTTTCCAATTTACACACCATATTTTCCTTGCTAATTATGGGAAATCCCTATAGATGTGTCGTGAAGATGTCTTCTTCGAGGTGACCATGTAGAAAAGTTGTTTTCATATCTAGGATCTACTATATGCAAGACCAATATGATAGTAGTTATCTATACAACTAGAGAGAATACCTCATTATAGCCAACTCTTTTTCCTATTAGAATCCTTTAACTACCAATCAAGCTTTGTACCTCTTCTCATTTATCTCATCTTTGACCCAAAACACCTACTTATTCTATAGTGCTTTCTTTTTTGTTGGTAACTTGCCCAAGAACCAAGTCTAGTTCTTGTCAAAAGAACTAACCTAATCTTATACAGCACTTTTCCATTGTATGGGGTCTTTTATCCTTAAGTCCTATGGTCATCATTAAGGTTTATCATTCTCTATAACAAGTAGTTCAATGAAGGGGAATATCTTACTAGAGTTCTTCTATCTCTAGTGGATCTTCAAATAAAAGTAGATTAGTCTCTTCCTTATTTTTTAACTTCATCCTCTTAACTCCCAATATATTTAGGTTCATCTGAGCTCTCACTACTTCATGAACTTTCCCATGTCTCATAAGTACTGATAAGTTTTGCAATGTCTTCATCTTATATTTTATCGAATTTAATATATTTTTTTCTTTTCTAGTTGATTTTATATGTTAGGGTGTTCTACAATCCCATTCTTATATATGACATTCTCGTTATTCTCGTTGAACATTACATCCTAGTTTTTGATAATCCTTTTATTTAGCTCATCCAAAAACGATAACATGTGTCATCTAACTCATAGCCTACAAAGGTGCATTTCCTTACCTTTTCCTCAAGTTTGTTTCTTTCTAAGTCCTTGATCTTGACATATGAGATACAACAAAAAAAAAGTGTATGAGTAAAATCTCCTAACTTTATCACTCCTCTTCCAAAAAATTTAACCTTATCTGGATCGAGCAACCTCTATCTATTAATTATGATGTTATGCTGACTGAATTTGCATCTTGGGTTGTCATTCATGTAGTCCCATGTTCATTTTCCTCCCGTTCACTGTATTGTGCATCCTATCATCTACTCTATTTTGTTGGGGTATCTCTAAGATTGTGTTCAACATTCTAATCTCATGTTCAACATAGTAATCAATGACTTATTTACTATTGTATTTTCCCTATTATCTTACTTGAAACACCTAATCTTCATATTTGTTACATTTTTGTTGAATTCTTTATATTTGTTCTTCTAGAAAGAAACCTAAACTTTCCTTTTGTAATCATCAATTAAAGGAGCATAGTATCGAGAGACTCCCACTAAAGAAACTAAAGTGGGGCCATATACGATTGAATGAACTAACTCTAACTTCCTATATTAGGGTGGTTGGCCCATCTTGGCAAAGGTAACTTTCTTTTGTTTGCTAAGGACACATGCTTCATAAAAGTAACCTATCATGCTCTTCAACTCTATAATCTTCCCTTTACATGCTAACATCTTCATTCCCTTGTCACTCATATGCCCAACTCATTGTTTCTATAAAGTGGATGTACCTATTTCTTCTATTGCAAAATTTGATTCATTTTCATAAACATCCACCATATAAAGTGTACCTCATTTTAGCCCTTTTGTAACAACTAGGTTCCCATTTCTCTCCTTCCATTCATGATCACTAAAAGTGACATGGTAACACTCATCATCAAGTTTCCGACTGATATCAATATACTTTTTAGATTCATAATGTACTCGATGCTCTTTAAAGTCTAATTATTTCTAAAGTAGTCTTGAGGAAAATATACACAACACCTGTGATAGCTAGGACTAGGGGTGGCAACTCTCGACCCAACCCGTAACCCGACACTGACCCAACCCGAAAATAGACGGGTTTGGGTTGAGATTTTTGACTCGTTAACCTGCGAACCCACCAGCCCGTTTATTTCATGGGTTGGGTTGGGTTATCTGTTTGGGTTTGCGGGTCAACCCGCCAACCCGTATATATATATATATATATATATATATATATATATATATATATATATATATATATATATATATATATTACTTTTTAAAAAACGATATATATTTAATTATTAATGAAATTTGATTTCCATCCGTATTTGTAATATTTTGTATCATTGTATTCCTTTCGTATTCGTATGTAACTAATCTGCGTTTGCGGTTCGTTAATCAAAAAAGAAAAAATACATGTCGTTATTTTTAGATACTCACGAATCACGAATAAAGAACACATCCACTTTCTATGAATGTTTTTCTTTTTCATTTTTATTTGGATGTTATTGACTTTATGAATTTATTTTAATTACTTTAATCATTTTATGAATTTATGTTGAAAAAATATCACTTTTTAAAATGTGTGGCTTAATTATTAAATGGGTTATATGGGTTGGGTTTGACCCTTTAACTTGTGAACCCGCGGACCCATATACTTAAACGAGTTATATGGGTTAGGTTGGGTTGAGGTTTCCAACCCACCAACTCGTGACCCTCCAACCCATCAACCCATATATTATATGGGTTGGGTTGAGTTTATGTTTTCTAACCTGTCAACCCGCCAACCCGTGAACCGTCAACTATAACGCCCGTAGATTCGGGCTAGTCAAATTAGAGACGATAAGCATCAAAAATGAATTTTAAATTGAATATTATTTATAATGATTAATCTTAACCAAGTTGTAGTATATGTCACAAGGTTTCCGTGCATATAAAGAACACAAAAATCGGAGTTATAACGAAGAAGTTATGACGTGACGAAGTTTCGCGACAGAACCGACCCAGCGCGACCCAACGCGACGTAAATAGTGAATTTAAGGTAGATATATATCTATCCTTAGTGATCTAAACGAGATTCGAAGCTTTCTTCGATAGTAGTCCAACGATAAAAAGACAGATGAAAACGGAGTTCAGATGAAGGAATTATGAATTTCGAACGGAGTTTTCCTGTCCCGGCTTACTAAAGATAACATATAAGTAATATACTTATAATATATTATAAATAAAGTCAAAATTAGCCAATGGAGTCTAAATGAGAGTTGTAGAGCATAATCTTACCTTCGCGTCGATATAAAGAACATTGAAAACGGAGTTCGTATGCGAAAGTTATGAATTTCTGAAGTTCGGGGCGTGAACCCCAAAGCTGTGTCAGAGACCACGACGTGGCAAGCAGTGCCACGATCTGGCAGGTCTTCTGACACCTCCGGGATTCCCCCAGATGCAACTTGAGATGACGCATGCAGTGACGACCAAGCCCACGACGTGGCAAAAGGTGTCACGACGTGGCAAGGGCCAGTTTTGCCCTATAAATAGATTTGAAGGGCCAGTCGAGTTTGGTTGCTCATTCTCTCATCTCTCACCCATATTACCTCGATTTACGTGCAAAGAAGTACCCCCGAAGCCCCGATATTAACCCCGATACCCGAAGTAAGTCCCGAAGCCCGAAGATCACGAGAAGAAAAGAGTTTCCAAGCCGAAGCTATACCCGTGAGAAACCCGGTGTGTGAAGTGATCCCGGTTTCACCGACGGATACTACTTCTACAAGATGTAGTGCTGCCCGATCATCTTCGGATCAGGTGAGTGTGTGGTCACTTTCTTCTAACACATAAATATTAAGTATTTGTTATGAAATACGTGCTATGTGTATAATATAAAGTTGTTTATATGTGTGGATGTATAGTCCCTTTCATAAACACGATTTTAATACAAGTATTGTTTGAATGTATTAAGTATATATTTGGTGTGAGTGTATAGTTACCTTCTTCTAACACATATATATTAAGTATTTGCTATGAAATACGTGCTATGTGTTTATACATTGTTGTTTATTTGAGATGAGTGTGGAATGGATGTTTTATATAGGTGTTAAATGAGTTAATCTGTATATGTATTTTGTATCTACAAATATGTCGGGTAGGACATGGGTAGATGAGATAGTTGGTGTAGGATAAAAGATGAGTTGGATAATAAGATCAAAAGGTTAGCTTTAGATCCGTGAGTAGGGATCAGGAATAGAGATAAACCTGTTACTAATCCATTGACATGTATTGCGAGATGGATCTCGACTATGATATTGTCAATAAGCAAGATAAACCTGTTAGTAATCCATTGGCATGTATTGTGAGAGGGATCTCAAGTATGATACTATCAGTAAATAAATTAAACTTGTTAGTAATCCATTGGCATGTATTGCGAGAGGGATCTCGAGTATGATACTGTCAATAAGCAAGATAAACCTGTTAGTAATCCATTGACATGTATTGCGAGAGGGATCTCAAGTATGATATTGTCAGTAAATAAGATAAACCTGTTAGTAATCCATTAGCATGTATTGCGAGAGCAATCTCGAGTATGATACTGTCAATAAACAAGTAAACATGTTAGTAATCCCTTGGCATGTATTGTGAGAGGGATCTCGAGTATGATACTGTCAAAGAACAAGATAAACCTTGGTAGCTATGGATTTAGTACCGTATAGACAGACGATGGTAGCTATGGATTTAGTACTGTTAGATAAACGTTCGTAGCTATGGACTTAGTACCTACACTGGTAGTTATGGATTTAGTACTCGATGAATGAACCATAGCAACTATGGAATTAGTGCTCTATGAAGGAGCCTTGGCAGCTATTGTCTTAGTGCCTAATTAAGAATCATGGCATGTATTATCTTAGTGCCTAATACGGAGTGAACGAATAGATGATTCTTAGGGTAGACCCTTAAGAGTAAGGAAGATAATGGGGATGGGTAATTGGGTTGATTGTTTGATAATTAAATATATTATATTATTGTGGGTTGAAAACCCTATATGCTCACCAGGCTCCCAAGCCTGGCCCACTCAGTTTTATTGTATCACAGGTATCGATACGAAGCTGTTTTGCACTGAGAGATTAAAGGAGATGTAAATCACTAGAGTAAATGAATGTATCTTCTGTTTATGCTTATGTGTCTGTATCGGAACATGACATCCCGAGGTTTTATTATTTAATGAAAATACATTCTCTTTAAGAAATGTTTTGATAAGTTTTTATCATATCTTATTTTGGGAACAAATTCTGCAACCGTTTTCTTTAAACGATTATTCTGATTTATAAAATAAAGCATAAACAAATTGGTCTTTTCTGACCGAGAAATTGGGGATGTCACATCAACCGGAACCCAACCCAATTGCCAGGCCTAGCTAGTATTTTTTTATCTACCATCCAAACCTTCCCATTAGAATGCCTTAAATTATGCATTATATTTTTGGAATGACGAGCATGAAAGTATGTACCCAAATCCATTATCTAGGATTTTATCAAGTTTTTGACATGGAAATAAATGCATCATCATCAAAGTTTGTTGTCACATTCAATTCATTCTTGCCTTTTTTTACTGAGGGTTTTGGGTACTAATTTTTTAAGAGAATGCTCTCATTGCAATTTTAACAAGTAATATCCTTCATGTTCTTCGACTGACCTCTCTTCCTTGATTTCAATCTTCCTCTACCATGGCTTTCTCTATTAGTGTTTCTCTCTTCATCCTTTGGACTCAAAAGACTATTCTATATTCATCTATGAAAATATTCACCAAATATCAAATCGTGAATGCCTTCAAATACCAACTTAGTAGTTTCAGATGCACTATTAACTATTGGCACCGTATCATACCAACTCCCATGTAGAAAAGATAGTAATATTAGGAACTGAACTTTAACTTTGAATCTTTACTA
Source organism: Lactuca saligna (assembly GCF_052625555.1). Taxonomy (NCBI): domain Eukaryota; kingdom Viridiplantae; phylum Streptophyta; class Magnoliopsida; order Asterales; family Asteraceae; genus Lactuca; species Lactuca saligna. Next base: position 62,408,662 of record NC_136420.1, on the reverse strand, counting down.
ACCTAAATCACATTGGTATGATTGAACTAAATTCATGCACATGTCACTAAGTTGCCTTCCTTTATCTTTGTGTTAACCAACTACCGGATCAAGAAAACCTTATTCTATGTTGAGGATTTTGCATACATATTGAATATTTCTTTTATCATGCCATAGGTAGTCTTCTTATTGATAATATTGTAAGGTTGCATTCTTTGTTAGTAGTAATCTAGCCATGCCAAGAGCCTGATGATCCAGTAGATTTCAATCATCTTCATCTTTTTTGGTTCCTTTTGGCCTAGGTTTTGTGTGACTTCTTATGGTAGAGATAATCCGCAATATGTATTCTCCAAAACCCAAAATCATGATATTCAAATTTTTTGATCTTAACCATCTCATCTTCATCCATGGCTCTTATACTAGTTGTCAGGTTATAAGCACTTCGACAAATAATAAATGATTACATACATACACGGATTAATGATGCAGTAAGAAATAAGAACACAATATTTAACGTGGTTCACTCGATCTAAGAAATCAAGCTACATCCAAGAGCAAACAAGAGATAGATAGAGAGAGGGATTTTATTGATAGTTATCGAATTAAACTTTTCTCTTAGGTTTACAAAAATTCATACGGGGTCTATATGTAAAATAAAGTTGACCTAAAGTCTACAGATAAGGCCAAGCCCACAAAATGACGATGATGAATTTTTCCAATGACACATTTTAATGCTAAATCTAAAAAAGCTAAACCCCATGTTTGATCTGTTTAGTTGCAATGAGGTCAAAGAGAATATCAAACTCCACAACTCAAAAGCGAAAGGCTAGCAACTAAAAATGAAGAGTAATTGTCTAAGGTTGCGACCAAACAACTGGTAGTGGTTTCCATAAATACAAGGAGTATGGCATTCCAGGCTTAATCTCTACTCAAATTGTGTTTTTACGAAAGATAGTTAGGGAATCTAAATCATGATTTTATATGGTTGAGTATGGAACAAATGTTGATGACATGATGTATTCGTTAGTGGAGAACTCATGGGATCCCTTTTGGGGTGGTGGTGGATAATCATGATATAGCAGGATGTTGAAGCTAAAGAAGGAATTGTTGTGTTATGGATTTTTATCTTCCTTTTGGCATCATTAATGGTATGGTGACTATGCATTGGGTCCCACTCCTATTATAAGTAGGGGTGGGTAAAATTTTCGGGTTTCGAATAGAACGAGTATTTCCTTAAAAAAATAATACCCAATACCCGACCTATATTGTAATTCGGGTTTTTGGGTTTTTGATCGGGTCGGGTAATTATCGGGTATACCCGAAAATGTTTCTTTTTATTTTTACTTTTATTTTTGCATTTCAGTTGGTTTAATAAAAAATTGAGTAGCAAAATATTCCATTTCAAGTTAAAGAAGCCAAAGGTATGTGAGTATTTTGAGGAGCATACGCATGTCATTCTAGTCTATTGAGTCTCGAGGAAATTAACCCCATGTTTAACACACATATTTTGAATCCAACTAATTTTAGGTTATATTGTAATCTCAACTACAACAATTTATCATGTTTATTATTGGATTAAATAACTCTTATTGGGTTATATTCAATTCAAAAACAGAATTTGTTGCACCACTTCATTGTTACTGTTGTATAATGTATATAATGATGCATGGCTAGTGAGAATGCATCAGGACAATTTTCAGCCTATAACGAAGATGGAGGCTGGAATTGTATCTTTGAGGATCAGAATTCAGAACAAGAAATATGGAGCGTGTCTGTGTTTGTTTGTGTCGATCAAGAAGAAGTGAAGGGTTTTAATTTTTTTTCAAGCGTGATTTTGCCTCTTGTTACCAATAGTCCAATACCCTAATATAATATATGGGATATGAGATATACTAATATTTAAATATACTATGTATTATTTTAAAAAACGAATTCGGGTATTCGGATAGTTCATACCTAAAACCCGACCTATACTATTATCGGGTTAACCTATTACCCGAATGTTTATACCCGTTACCTACTCTACCCGAATTCAAAACGGGTTGGGTGTGTTGAACGAGTTTTGGTTATTTTTGATAGGCCTACCTATAAGAGTGGGCGGGGGTCATGAATGGGTTAGTGCGTATATCAGTTTCGACACCAAAATCAGCAGTTATGGAGTAGGGTTGTTGAAGCAGTTGTAGATTAAGCATGCAGAGTAAGGTTCTGGCGTCCAACATACCGTACCCAAGGTACTGGATGAAGAAGCATTGTGGTTTCTAACATACTACAATTGTGGTTTATGGTGTCCCATAATTGTGGTACATGATAAGAAGGTTGCAGTTCTCAAGTCAAGCCAGATGAGTTGTCAAAGTATTTTTAGGCATAGCTCACAAGTAAATTTTAGATCAACTCGTCTCTATAAATAGATCTCCTTTGTACAAATATAATCTTATGCAGAAACAAGTGTCTAATATTATTAATAAAATCTCTCTCTAGTTTATCCATGGGCATAGCTCGATTTCTATGATCGATTGAACCACATTATATCATTGTGTCCTTTACCTTTTCACATCTTTAATTGTAGTGTTAAGATCGATAAATTTGAAGGCCACTATTTTAATTTTTGGAAGATGTTATTTGAATATTATCTTTACTGGAAGAAGTTACACGAACCATTGAATGAAAGAAAAATTGAAGCAATGAAACTAGATTGAACTTGTTAGATCGACAAGGTTTTTAGCGTGTTTAGGTTGTGGTTGGCAAGAAAAAAAATGTTGTGGCACGTTTAGGTTCTATTCTTAATAAGTCATCGTCCTATGAGAATTCTACCCATTTATAACATTTTTTTTCTTACACAATATACTTGGAAAAATCTACCAAACTATAATAATGAAAAGTGTTTTCTATTTGGATGACATTGTTATAAATTATAATTGGGTAAAAATTTCCTAATACTAACAGGGAGAAATGAAAGTATGATGTTGTAATAAACAAATAAACAAAAAATGTGTTACTAATTCTTGCACTTGACCAGATATCATAAACCATCATCAGTCTCAGTCCCAGTCCCAATCCAACTGGAACCATAATCTTTGATTATATTCCTCATCTTCATTATTTCCCTAATGTCACTAACACTATCCCATCTCCCTACATCCGCTAGAGTATTCGATAATGCAACATAAGCTCCTGGTCTACTATCACTACTTAACTTAAAAAGCTCATTGGCTGCAATACTTGCCATCTCCACATCACCATGTAGTCTACAAGAACTAAGCAATGCGGCCCACACATCAGAATTCGGCTTCTCGGGCATTCCCATTACAAACTGAAATGCCTGATTTACCCTTCCTGCTCTCCCCATTAAATCAACCATACAAGCATAGTGCTCCATGTGTGGTTTCAATAAGTAATCTTTCTCCATGATTCTAAAGATTTCTTGACCTTTAGACACCAATCCAGCATGCCCACAAGCTGAAATAGCACTAAGGAAAGTGACATGATTTGGTGTAATGTGATGAACGTTTTGCATTTGATCAAAAAGCTCAAGTGCTTCATTTGGATCACTGTTTTTTCCATACCCATCGATCATTGAAGTCCAAGAAAAGACGTTTTTTACATGCATCCCATCAAAAACTGTTCTTGCATCTTCGATTTTTCCACATTTTGAGTACATGTCAATTAGAGCACTTCCCATTTTGATATTAGTTGAGAATTCGGTCTTCATGAGTTGACCATGTACTTGTTGACCAACTTCACTTGTTGATAATAAAGAACAAGCTCCAATAATGCTTGCAAATGTAGACATGTTAGGCTTAAAATCGAATCTTTGCATGTTTATGTAAATGTTCATGGCTTTCTTGGAAGTTTCAATTGATTTGCTATAACCTTCAATCATTGCATTAAACACCACTACATCTTTGTGAGTTGTTTTATTGAAAATTTCTTCAGCATCTTCTATATAACCTTGTCTCATATATCCAGAAATCATTGATGTAGAACAAACTATGTCCTTTTCGTTCATGAAATCAAACACTCTTCTAGCATAGTCTACTCTCCCACTTTTCACATACAAATCCACTAAAGCAGTAGAAAGAACATCGTCAACTACAACATAAGATTTCACAATCTGGGCATGGACTTCCTTTCCAATTCGACATCCAATTGGGAGTATACTATCACTAGTGGAAGCCTTCAAGATCATTGAAAATGTATACCCATCTGGCTTTTCGTTACATGAAACAAGTCTTCTAACTAAATTTAATGACTCGACCACTTCACCGTGTTTTGTATACCCCGCTATCATGTAGTTATAAGCGGTAAGAGTTGGTTGACGCAAGTCGTCGAACACTTGGCGTGCATAAAGCAAACAGGAACATTTCAAATGGAGAATCAGAAGTTTTATAGATATGTTTGTGTTGGGTCTGTACCCGGTTTTGATAACATGGGTATGAATCTTTTGACCATGCCAAGGGGTGTCTGAATTTATGTAAGATTGGAGGAGAAGTGAGAGGGATGCGGCAGTTGGTGGATGACCATGACTGGAACTCGAAGTCTCCGTCTGAATCAACGCGTGGTTAGGATTTGAGATGATTCTTGAAGAGGAAATTGAGGATTTCAGTAGAGATAATTTGCCCATTTTTCAATGTTCCATTATGATTTAGAATAGAATCCAGCAAACGCAAGAGAACTTCCCTTTGAGAATAGGATGGATATTGATATTCATTGAGTCTAATGGGCCCCAAATCTTGACGGACTAGTTCGGAATATTCAAGCCCAAAGAACATAACATGGTTCATATATTTCTCTACTTTTAGTATAATTAAAGAAAAAAATCAATAAGCAACTATCATATTGTTTCATCTAGTTTTAATCAAGTTAACTACCCTAAATTGTCAGTTTAAGATTAATTGATAAATTAAAGGTGGTGACAACAACTATTAAGAATAAGAAGCTTGAGCTTACATGATACTGATTGGTTTGAGATAAAATAAAGACGAAATCTATGAGGACGATGTTGTTCAAAAAAAATGGTTAGAAACTACTAAAATATCCAGGTTATTGGGTTTCAAGCATTTTGGTCACTCTGATCGATTTTTGTGTTTTGGGTTGTGAAGCTCTTGTAGTTATATTTCATTTTACTATCGCTTTCAAATGTCATTTAGGTGTACATAGTCTTTACCTTGATGGATATAGCCATATAGGTGCCAACATAAAAAATGGGTCGGGAAATATGAGACAATATAACAAATGGACTAATACAAACATTGGCCAATAATAGAAATGATATATGCTAACATCCTTCTGCATTTTGATCGAAATAGATTGCCTAACGTTCAACCTGGTTTAGAAGTCGAGAAAAAAAATAAGGATGGTAATCCCTTGCTGAAATTATCAGTGTATTGCGAAAAGGATGGGACGTGGAACACACAAACAAGATCCGAACTTGATCTCTAATAAAATGAATGTCAAACTCGATGTACTTTGTGCGTTGATGTTGAATGGGATTACTCGATTGGAGAACATGTAAACAGCAATAATGTTATCGTAGTAAACAATTGTGGCTTTGTTTGGTGGATACTTGTGCTAGCAAAGAAGATTGTGGATACAACAAGTCTCAACAACAATGTTCGTAGCCCCTCGATATTCAGCTTCAGCATTGGAGCAGTATATGATACATTGGCGTTTTGACGACCAAAAACTAGATTATCGCCTATAAAAGTCTAGAGGTGGTCGAGTAGAGGGATAACCGCCATAGTCAATGTTAGTAGTGTTAGAGTAAGCAACAAGACCGGATGATGACAAGATGTATAGTTGAAGGTCGCGATCAAGTGTCCCACGAATGTACTAAAGAATATGTTTTAGAGCCTATATGTGTGGCTCTCGGGGATCGTGCATGAAAATACATAATTGTTGAACCACAAAGGACATGTCACGTCGCATGAAAGTAAAGTAATGCAATGCACTAACTAAAATACAGTGTAGGATCTAACATAGGTGGTCCCTTTCTAAATGGCTTTGACATGTGTGCGACGTGGGATATATTTTTTCATGTTAGCACATTGAAGAAATATAAGGCATATTATGTTGAGATAAGAAAAGACCAAAAAGAATGTGAGTCACATAAATGCAAGAAAACAGTTAAAATGATCGAAATTTGTAATGGCGAACTCTCAAGCAAATAGGGAGATGACACATTCAAGAAGAATGGTGGATGATGATTTCTAAGTACACAATATTAGTCTCCAAGAGAAAATGAAAGAAATCAGTCAGTATGACGATGCTGGAAAACCAAGTTGTTAGACAAGTTCTACAAATCGTTGGTACAAGGATGAGAACAATATGTATGGTTTTTACTATGACATTGTCTATAAGGCGCACCTTATATCTTGAGTTTTATATAGTATTGAACTTAGAGCATCCACAATGGGGAGTTTAATGGAAGAGTTGAATGAGGTGTCATGCTTACTTGTCATTCAAGGAATACAACTCCACCACTGTGAAATGCCACATTAGCATTCAATGGATTTGGAGTTCAATGGTCATTGAACTCTTCAAAGGGAAAAAGGAAAGTCTTTAAATCTTTAAATAAATATTTTTTTAATATGTTCGATTTTATCTTCCTGAAATCATTGTTGAAATGATTTGTTGATCTTTGCCGAAATCAACAACATTTTCAAGTTTATGTTGATTAATCTTTACTAAAATATTCGCTAAAACGTTTTCTTTGTTGATGATTAATCTTTGCTGAAATCATCAACATTTGCAACTTTATGTTGATTTTGTTGATTATAGTGTATAATCTTTGTGGATATCGTTTTTTTCTGATTCATGATCAATCATTGCTAAAATATCATAGATTATAGATTAATTTGAAGTCCTTGTTATGTGAAAATTGTTGGATTAGTGTCTAAGTCCATAACTATTTTGGTATGTACTTGACCCGATGGTGCATGGTCCTTTTGGGTTGCCTTCACCAAAGCAACTTGATTGGACAAATGAATAAAGAGAGAGAGGATAATATGATTTATTAATATGTTATAAGAATAATATATTAAAGGAGAAATCATATTTGTTTAATTAATATTGGTCAATAATTAATTAAGAATTAGTTTTGTGATCAAATATAATTAATTAAACTAGAGGGGCTGAATTGTAATTATGTGATAGTTACAAAATAAGGTAAGGATTACCTTATATATATGGTGAACGAATTTGAGGTGTAAATCCCTTAGAATTCGAGTATGATAAGGATTCAAGGATTATCTTATTGGTTGCTTAATGGATAATCAACTAGATAAGGATAATGACTGAAACCCTATCTCTACACCTATATAAACACCCCTAGGGCTATGAATTCGTGTATCCCTTCCCAAGAGGTCCTAGATACGAATTCTAACCTCTCACTTCTCTCTTTATACCTTCTCCACTTGCTTATGGTGTTTGTAAGCCATTAGAGGAGTGACACTTGTGACTCTATGCATTCCAAAGTCAATACAAGGAGGAATTGGGATTGTTATTACTACATAACAATCAAGGTATGTTCTTAAACCTAATTACATGTTAATATGATTACTTGCATGCTAGAATTAGGGTTTATAGTCTTGGATTCAAAGCATGTACAATAGAGAAACCTAGATCCAAGCATTAGGGTTTGTATGAGCACATAGGATGTCTTATGACCAAAACCCAACAAAAATGTCATTATAATGTATAATCTTTGTTGAAATCTATCTTTTTTATGCATGATGCATTGGTGCTGAAACGTCATAGATTATAGATTAACTAGGCGAATATCCGCGTGTTGTGCAGAAACACCTATATAGTTGAAGTCTTTACAAATATATGGTTTTTTGAATATAACAATAAATAATGTTGTTAAATTTGATATAATAATTTGTATATACTAAATTGATATAATATATTGATTATTTTGAATTATATGATAATATATATATATATTTATTATAACTTCATAATCTTAATCGTTTAAATGACTTCTACCCGCGAGTTACACATGAATAAAATTAAATATAATATATGATTTCATGTTATTTATAGTTGTTTTTATTGTTAATTAATTTTTTGAAATTTATTTGCTTAATGTTTTAATTTATATCATTATAATTATTTAAAACATCAAACATTGTTTTTTATTTTAAAGCTAACAATATAATCATTTATATAGAGTTATTTTTAACTATTGTTATTGTAAGTTATTTTAAGCTACTTATTTGAAAATTTTTAATGATTACATAAATATATTTAGGAAATATTTTAGTTAAACTGATATTGCAATTTAGTTTTTTGCATTTATCACTACAATTTATCGATTTAAACTATTTACAAAATATTCTTTAGTTTTTTTAAATGGAACTGAAATTTATATTTGAGTTGACATTGTAATGCGCAGAAACACCTATATAGTTGAAATCTTTACAAGTATATATTTTTTGAAATATAAGACTAACGTTGTTGTTAAATTTGATATAATAATTCGTATATTAATTTGATATAATATATTGACTATTTTGAATTATATGATAACATATAAATCTATTATAACGTCATAATCTTAATCGTTTGAATGACTTCTACTTACGAGTTACACATCAATAAAATTAAATATTATATATAGTTTAATATTATTTATAGTTGTTATTTTTAACCAATTTTTTAAAATATATTTGCTTAATGTTTTAATTTCTATCATTATAATTATTTAAAACATCAAACATTATTTTTTTATTTTAAAGGTAACATTATAATCATTTATATAGAGTTATTTTTAACTATTGTTATTATAAGTTATTTTAAACTACTTATTTGAAAATTTTTAACGATTATATAAATACATTTAGGAAATATTTTAGTTAAACTGATATTACAATTTAGTTTTTTGCATTTATCACTATAATTTATCAATTTTAACTATTTACAAAATATTATATAGTTTTTTAGTGGAACTGAAATTTATATTTAAGTTGACATTGTAATGTTATATTTAAATTAACAATTTAACTATTTTGTCCAAATTGTTCAAAAATTGTAGCTTTAAACTGATAATGGTTTACATGCAACGATATTTTAAATCTAATAAATTAAGTATAATATGTTAAAATTTAAAGACATAACTTTATAAATAGAAGTAAATATATTATTTTAAAATTGAAATTTAGTATATTTATGATTACACTTTAGGTTTAATATTTATTTAACCCTATTTATGAAATAATATTTCGGTTGTTTAAGTTAAATAAATTTTATATTTAAGTTGAGCCTATAATGTTATATTTTAATTAATAATTTAAGTATTTTATACAAATTGTTCAAAAGTTATACCTTTAAAATGATAATGGTTTACATTCAACAATATATTAAAACTAATAAATTAAGTATAATATGTTAAAAGTTAAAAAACATAATTTTATAAGTAGAATTAAAGATATTATTTTAATATTGAAATTTAGTTTATATATGAATACACTTTAGATTTGATATTTATTTAACCTAACTACCAAATTATAATTATTATTATAAAAAATTTGAAAAGTTATGGAAGTTTCAAATAAATATAGTGAAAGGAAAAAAGAATGGGGGTTTCAAATGCATGAGATTCAAGAAAAAATGTTAGCTTTATAAATACTGTTGTGTTTAAAGTTCCTGCTATAATGTTATGTTTGCTAAAGTATGAATTTCATTTTTTTTTCTTTTTTGTTATTAGCAATGAGAGATAAACATATATGGTGATATGAATTTTATTTCAATGTAATAAAACTATAATAATTAAAAGTTTGGTGTTAGAAAAACTATTTTAAGTTTATAAAATCATTTTATATAAATCAGTTTATTGCAACATCATACAAACGTTAGAAAACAAACAAACTTATTATTACAAATTACAATAATTTGTTCACCTCTTCTGCAAATGATTGCAAATATGGTTTGCAGAGTACATAATTTTTCGTTTCGGCAAAACTAAGTCGGTTGACATGTTAAGAGCTTCAACAAATAATGTGGGTGGAAAATAGAAGTGAACATATTGACTATTATTTATTTATTATTTATCAAAATTTATTTAAGATTTCAATAATTTAATCACATGCTATGATTTACCGAATTGTACTGTTGACATTTATATCCCATGGCCCATTCTAATAACATTCACAGATCTGCTGCTTTCTTCAATAATACAATCAAATTATAAAGTGTGTTTATGTATATGCCGATAAATAACCACATAGACCGGACATCATTTCATGATTATCGTTTCTACTTAAGAAATTGCTAGTTCACACATTATTTTGTACTGCTTTTCAAATTATCTACCCACTTTTCACATTGATTTTTTTTTTATTTGATTATTTAATAAAGTTTTGTTTTCTTATCGAGCAACCAAAAAGTAATTTACACTTTTTTATGTGAGCATTTCACGGATTTATAGATTTATCACTTAGAATCTACATTACAAACATTAAACAGAACATAGTCAACTATTTATTGAGTTTATAATCTTTGGTCACACTGAATTTAAATTACACAATCTTATTTCGTCTTTAAACCCAAAACATTAAAAAATAAATAAATAAATAAAATCCTCGTACTAAAAACTAAATCTTATTTCTTCTTTGACCGCAATGAAATGGCAAGTAACATGCTTGACCGACTTCCTTCCCCCTCAAGGATATCATATCATAAAAATCAGCGTCTTTCATAGATCCACACATGGCTTGTCGTTTAGTGTTTTTAGACATGAAAAAATGTAAAATAATGGACATCTTATATAAAGAAAAAAAAGATTATTATTATCATGAGAACACTGCTTCTCTTAAATCACGAGAAGAAAGTTAATACCATCACCATAAGACTAAAAACAAGAGTTTAATTTAACTACTATAAACAAATAGATTCTTATTAGATTATATCATACGAAACATTCTTCATTCTATATTTTTTTAATTCCATGTATTAGATTATATCATACCAAACCTAATCCTCCCCCAATTCATATTCATACACACAACCAAATAACCCAAAATCGATGACAAATAAATAAATAAATAAAAGAGGATAAGCCCCTAAAGAGCTATATTCCTAACTTAACTTCTAAACACGCTACAAGAATTATTTTTTTTCTTTTGCAAAATCCAATAACTTAAATGATACTGGGCCTAACTTCACCTTTATTCATTTAGTAAAACATACAATTAAGTAGCAAAGTTGGGCAGCTTAGAAAAGTTTTAACAAAGTTTCAACTTTCACCTAACAAGATCAAATACATTTCTTTTTCCACTTAACAGGATTCATGCATTAACTTAAGCACAAAAGAAATCAAACACACACCAGTTATCAATTCAGCACCTTATCCATACAGCACTTATTTGGAAAGAGAAAGGAAACAGGCCCTAAGAAGCACATTCCATATTCATATTGTAGAAACAAACTAGAAACTATAATAACAGAAGTCAACAAAGATCTAAAACATATTGGTATTACTAGTAAGTAAAGTAAACTCAGATCCACAAGTCAGATAGGATAGACAGATGAGATAAAGAGTGAGTGATCATGTAGCAAGCACTTAATGGGTACAGACATCAGACAGCAAGCAAGCAAGCAAGCAGAGTCCATTTATCACCAAAACCAAATAAAACCATTTGTCTTCAACTCAACAAGCTCTTAATTCTCATACACCTGAACCAAATACATCATTTAACCAATAGTACAAATTCAACAACAGTAAAAAAAAAAATGACAGAAAAACAGCTTAAAAGGAAAACCACCTTCACAATGTAATGCTTCAGTTCAGAGAAAGATGAAACTCTCAAGAAAGATTATTAAACCCAACAAACATAACAGTAACAAACCTACACTTACTAACTAAAAACTAGCCATAAAACTCAATAACTACCTGTTGAAAAATAACATCTTATTTTTAGCAAACATAGCTTACCAAAAGAAGAGCAAATAACACTAAACTTCAGACATCTACCACTGAAACAAATAAGTCAATCTGACACGTAAAACAGTTGAATATAAGAACAGGTATAAACTCAGAGAAAATTTTCAACTCACAAGAAACTTATTAACATGTTAGGGAAAACACAATATATATATATATATATATATATATATATATATATATATATATATATATATATATATATATATATATATATATATATATATATAATGCATATGCAAACATGAAATAAAGAAGAGGTCAATTAGTCAATAACTAACTACTTCCTAATAAAATGAGTGAATGAATCTTTTTAACCATTGCACTTGTATTTCCATTGCAATGCTTGGTTTGAAATCAAAAATCAAAAATCAAAAATACAAGTGTAATGGTCCAATTAGTAAATTAGAAAATTTAAAATGTGAATTGCGCATTAACCTAATCATATGACTAATAATATTAGCTTAAGCAAAATAAAGAAGAGTAAACATATAACGTTACCTCAGTAGTAAGGGGGCCCACCCTGATACATCTGGCTAGGTGGACCTCTCGGACCAGCTGGTGGCATTTGTGAGCCACTGCTGTATCCACCGCCACCATAATTGCCACCATCGCCACCACCATAACCACCACCTGAGCTCGGAGGAATTCTAGACGACCCATAATTGTTATACCCAGGGTAATCCCCGGAGGCAGCACCACCTCCATAATGTGAGCCACTGCTGTATCCACCGCTACCATAACCACCACCACCGTAACCGACGCCGCCACTACCACCACCATAGGAAGGTGGCCCTTGATTACCATAGCCATGACTACCACCAACTGTTGAAGGCAATGAAGAGTTCATCTGTGGATTTTGATGAGGAAGAGGACGCCCACTAGAATATCCACCATATGATGTTAACCCACCTGTATTCCACCATTAAAAGACAATGATGGCTTTATGAACTTGATAGATTAGTAGAAGAAGATAACGCTAACAAGAAAGTAACCTTACCCGGCATACCATAGCCAGTATTCATGGACCCTGGCATCGAACCAGTTGGAGGAGCAGAATCAGGCATTCCAGTTGGTCCCTGAGGCCCACCTCCTTTCCCCTTCTTCCCATCGGTGGCCATTTTACAGTTAACTTGGTGTCCATCGATGTTCTTCATCGGATCAACGATTGAATTCCTGGCGCCTTCCTCCGTCTTATACACAAAAAACGCAAACCCCTTTTGTTTCCCGGACTGTTTATCAAACCCTAATGGCCCTTCTTCAATCTCACCATACGATGAAAAGTGACTCAACAATCTCTCCGACGAAAGTTCAAAGGGAACATTGCCGACGTAAATCTTCCTCGTCGACACATCAACATTATTCGAATCTTTAGCCGCTGCTAATTGCGCTACCGTAATACGACCATCGATCTTCTTGCTAGGTTCCTTTAAAGCCAAAATTGTACCGTCTATATGCTTAAATGTAACAAATCCATAACCTTTCGATTTGCCTGTGTTTTTATCGGTTATCACAATAGCCTCTTCGAGTTCTCCGAAACTCGAAAAGATCGATCGGAGCTTTTCACTGGTGGTTTCCCAACCGATGCCACGGATGAAGAGTTTACGTTGGGTGGGGTCAGAATCTGCGATGGAGCGGACGGCATCTAAAACAGCAACATCGCGTACGACGACAGTTTGTAAGACGTCAAGAAGCTGTTCTTTGGTGAAGGGTTCGAGGATCTTGCGTGCATCTTGGGGACTGAGACTGCAAGAAGAGAGGGAGAGCGGCTGAGCAACGACATCGTTGGGGCCGGCCGTTGTGTACAGAACGCCGTTCTCTTCCGTCTTTCTCTTCTTTGATAGCTCCATTTTTTTCTTGCCGGTGAACTGTAAACCCTAGCGACACAAAGAAACCCTAGAGAGAGAGAAAGAGGAGTTAAAAGAAATTGTACCTTCGTTGGTTCAATGACACATGATAGAAGTGTGAAATGAAAGATTAAAATAATTCCATTCTTTGAAAATGTATAACGAATGTAATATATTTTTTGTTTTTAGTTTATATTTATCTTTTTAATTTGTTTAATTGTAAATATTTAGTTTTATGATTCGTTTAAAAGTGCAAAACTTAGTGTACGGAACTTGAATTAACTTAAGATCAATATTTGATGCTAATATTTTAGTGGGAAAATGACCTAAAAACCCAACGAAGTTTCCAAACCATTTAAAAAAACCCAATCATGTTTTGTCTGTTCAAAAAAACCCAACGAACTTAACATTTTGTCTAAAAACTCCAACGAAGTTCCAAACCGTTCAAAACATTCTAATTTTGTTTTGTTTAAGTTCGTTAGGTTTTTTTTGAACAATCAAAACATGATTGGAGTTTTTTAAACGTTTTGAAAACTTCGTTGGTCTAACAAGTTATTTTTCCGACACGGTAATAAGCCACATCATATGTTTCTCTTATTTGACTTTCAGGAAAGTGTAACTTAGTTGGGGTTTTTAGAAAAAATGTTAAGTTTGTTGGGGTTTTTTAAAAAGACAAAACATGATTGAGGTTTTTTGAACGGTTTGAAAACTTCATTGGGCTCGTAAGTCATTTTCCCTATTTTAGTTCACTCAAGTTTGGTAAACGAGTCTTATCTTGAAATATGAAGATCAACAAAGTATTCAACAAAATATTTAAGTAAAGTAAAGTGAGTATGAACAAAGTAAAGATAACTTAGGAACAAGAAAAATGTTGGCATCTGTGAGGGTGATGGTTGATTCTTTGTTCCGAGAGACATAATATTTGTACTTAAGATCAAACTTGCTTTGAACTTTGTTACTGTATCCAACGATCTTGGTAATTCGCTTTTGAGACCACACTTCTTTTTGGGGACGTGCGTTGATGGAGTAGAAGGTTTTCAATCTCTCACGCTCTGTCCTGATGATTATTTGAGGATCATCATTCGAGTGAAAGGAGCGTACTTGATGTAGAAGTGACCGTGAGGAGAGATTGGCAGATCAAGTTGAACGACATCCTGTGTTGGAAGATCGTAATACATGAATGGCACAAAGTGTATATCGTGAATAACTCCTCGGAAAAGAGGAGATATGCCCAACATCGGATTCAGATTGTCTTTCAGCGCTTGAATCTTGATGCTTTCTTCCAAAGCTTGATCGATTTTTCTTGAGATCAACCCTCGGACTTTTTCAACATCTTCACTAGGTTGTCTGATTCAGTAGCAATCTACATGCCTTTGTCTTGTGGAGGTACATTCAAGTCAAAGATGATTTGTTGACTAAATTCGGTCATGATGAATTTCAGGTGGAAGAGGAAAAGAGGCTCCTCAAGGAGATCATCAACTTTCTGGGTTGGAGAACCTTCATCGATTTAAGTGATCCTCAGAGAAGGGATTGGTGGAAGCATATGTTAAGTAGCTCGGAATGCGTCGATGGTTAGCTTGGTCTCGATTTTCCCTTGATAACTTGAAGTCCTAAAATAATATTTTCAACCATGTCTTCACCTTCTTCATCACCAAACTCAAGAGGTTCAAGAGTTTCAACCTCAAGTATTTCTACATCGGATGACTCATCTCGTAGCACAAATTTCGAGCCAGTTTCCATTGAATCTGTTTTTCTCATTCACTAGCTCCTTCTCCCCCTCTTACATCGGAAGGCTTTGCATCCGATGCAAGTCTGTTTTCTTGTTGAAGGTCACTCAATCGTTTGAACACTTTTTGAAAGCTCATATTGATATGTTTGGAGAGAGCACCATAAGCTTCGGTTGTGGGAGTCTGAGCTTTCAGATGGGTAAATGTTTCATCAATAATGACGAGTATCTCATCAAATCTATAATTTGGAACATCAACAATATGTCAGGTGGCTCGGATCAACTCCATGAGAGCCTGTTGCATTATCACATTCATTTCATCCTTTTTTTTAATCTCCTTATCTAACCTTTGAATTTGTTTCTCATGACGAACATGAGTCTGCTTGATGAGCTCGTTGGTAGCACTAATCACGTTGTCATGAATCTTCAGCATAGTAGTGGTGGTGGAGATGTGATGATCGAGGCTGTCGTTATACGTATGTTTGACTTCTTCCAAATTGTGCTTGAACCGGAGGGAAATGAGTTGGTCGAGTTGATTTGCTCAATCAAGTTCAGAGGGGTCAGTCTTTGACATCAGAGAGAGATTTGAGAATGAGTTCATGCTTAGAGTCGAGAATGGCAACCTTCTGATCAATCTTGGAATCAAGTTGTGCATCGATCTTATCGAGAGAGTCAACTTTGGAAACATAAGATGCAACATTGTCTCAGAGTTATAACAAGGCAAAAGGATTTGCAATGTTTTCATCTGAAGATCATGTGTCCGAGGTAGAACTCTCAAACTTTTTATCATCATTATTAACATCATCTTAAGGTTCAAAATGCTTGGGATTATCAGCTGGATTGGTTTGATCTTCGTTCCTTTGATTGTCATGTGTGTTGGCATCAACGTCTAATTTTTCTTCTTCTTTGGATTCTTCCGAGTAAGAGAAAATACTGAAATCATACGATGGTTTGGAGGAGGAAGGCTTCTATAATGTTTTGAAAGATGTGAAGATTGAAATGGTACCAACAGATGTGTTGTCATTGTCAAACATTACATCATCTAAATGATCTTCATCGGAGGGAGGCTTGGGAATTTCTTCGCTTGTGAACGTCAGAGGAAGATTATCCTAAACAAGTATAGGATTGAGAACATATCCTATAGCGGTTTGTTGAGCTTCTTCGAAAGGATGGAACACTTGATCAATCTCTTCATTGGATGGAAAAGCGAAGGGGAAGACGGCTTTGAAGAGCCATTTGACGCATAGAAATAAGCATATACTTCACTTGTGCTCTCGTTAGCTCTGAATGTCTAGAGTGAGCCCTGTCAACAAAATTAGACCAGTCTTTGTCAAAAAATACCCAATCATCCTTTACCTGAAGCAGGTATCAAACCGGTTGGGGCTTTCGAAGTAGGAGGGACTACTCCATCTTCAGAAAGTTTAGAATCAGAAGCAGGGGCCCTTGATTGTGCATGGGTAGAATTGAATGAGATTTCCAAAAAGACTCGTGGGTGTGTCCCAAGGGAGTTCAAGGGACTATTTTCAATACCAGCACCATCTTTTTTAGAAGGTGGGGGTAGATTATGTGCTGACTCCCCGTGAGTGTGTGCATGTGATATTAAAACTCCGAAGGGTACTTCAGAAGAGTCAACGGGAAGGGTAGGCAGCGATCCAGAGTCAGATCGAATGCCAATGTGTGAATCCTGTTAAGAGGATCCATTGGCTTTGGTTCTCTTTTTGGTTCTAACTTTTAAGAGAGATCCCTTTCGTTTAACCATCTTCTTCTTACGGCCACCAGTAGAAGTTGGCTTGTTCACATCTGAAGGTTGATCATCCGAGACTAGGGTAGATTGTGTAGGGTCATACACAACCGAAGTCTGTAGATGGTGTTTGAGATATAGTGAGTCGGATGGAACTGCAGCCAAACATATGTTCTGGAAAATGACGGATAAGTCTGAAAGCATATTGGTTGGGTAACCTATAAGTTTTTATAGCTGAAGCTATTATGGTATGTATGAACGCTTTTATGAATGTATGTTTGAATGCTTTTTATAAAATCGTAAATATGAACTGCAACCAACATATGTTATGGCAACCGAAGTTTTTATGAATGTATGTATGAACGCTTTTTATAAAACCGTAAGTAAAAACATATTACTTTTTAATGGGAGTAATTTAAACGAAAATTGTTGTAGACTAGAATACAAACGCGTGAATATAATGATCGTTAAAATTTTAGATCGTAAGAAGTTACGATGTTCAAAACACAAGACCTAAGCACCAAGCAATAAAGGTCACAGTGGCCATAAGTATGAACAACCATGAACACCTCATTAATGATTGTCCTATGTAGGATGTTGTGAGAAAAAACTAAAGAAATTGTTCACAAGTATTGAATATGTACAAAAACAATGACTTATTTTGCAACAAAAAAACATTAACGACTAAATTTGAAAAATATTAAGAACTAAATGTGTAAAAAGTGAGAAATATATTATCTTATTAAGTCACTTTTTCCGGCTTACCTGGAGCAGCGGATCATAAGAACTGAATGTAGTTAAACAAGTTGAATGGGCAAATATAGACAGAAAAAACCCAATAACCAAATGTGTACAAATTAAAAAGTATATTACCCTTTTAAGTAATTATCCCCTTGAAAAATTGTGAGAAAAAACGATAAATCTTTATAAATGGTTCTTGCAGTATGTTTAGTTTCTAATTTCTTAGGTCTTATTTGTGACATCAACTTTTTTTCTTTATGCTTATTTAATCCAGAATATAGTTTTTATTGCGAAATTTGTTCCCAAAACATTTAAATAAAATATTTCATAGAAATCATTTCTCATTAATATATAAAATCTTGGGATGTCGTCATTGATACAAACAACATAAGCATAAACTATTCATTACAAACCTTATAACATTTATCTGTATTAATGGCCTACAGATTCCTCAAATCTCTCATCATCCATACGCTTTCATACCACTACCTATGATACAAAAAAACCGATTGGGTCGGGCTTAAGAGTCTAGTTAGCACATAGGGTTTTCAACCCATAATAATTAAGTTTTTTAATTATATACTTCACATCAAATAATTTACTCGATTACCCCGTTCCCGTTATTCTCACTTTTTGATCCAATAATATTGATCTCAAGGGGCCTAAGGATTATCACAAGCAATGAGTAGGCAATACTGCTTCAGGGATTCCTTTGGCAATATATGTCAATAAGGCAACCATGTGGAGATATAGTACATCAAATGAACAGATAATTCATTAACACCTACAGGTTGCAAGTGTAACATTCCAAAAATCAAGGGTAAAAGTTTTGTTTTTATTATGCCCAAAACATTCATTAACCCTTAATCCAACATCTAGAAGAGTTTCAAATTAAAACAATTATCAGAGTTAAAATCCCAAAATCACATATTGCGGAAAACATGGGTGTATACGCTTTGATCAAGCTGAGCCCTTCCCTTTTAAACCGGAGATACCTGAAACCAAAACCAAAAACTGTAAGCACGAAGCTTAGTGAGTTCCCCAAATACCACATACCATACATACAATAAACATATAGTAAACACATAGTGAACCCCGCCCTGTCATCGGGACCCGCCCGACATCGGACCCCGCCCAACATCGAGCTGAGCTCGGTAAAATGGGCCCCGCGCAACATACAATAACATATATCAAATAAACACATACACATGTAATAGTCACATAGATACATAGCATACCAATATTCATCAGTCCTCACCCGACATAAGGCCTTAGCCTCGAAAACATATAAACACCAGCATATTCACGAGTCACCAAGACAACTAGCATACTAACAACACAACATAAACATGGGTCGGCATTAGTGCCCTCGACCCGCTAACCCGGTAAGGAAACTCACCTAGAATGTAGAAGCTCACTGAAAGAATTCCCTAATTGCTGCCCTAACAACACATCCGAACTATCAGATCAAAAATAACACCCAATTAGAAATTGGGTTCCAATCCATAACCATAACTTCATACCTGGGGTAA
This sequence comes from Lactuca saligna, assembly GCF_052625555.1. NCBI lineage: Eukaryota > Viridiplantae > Streptophyta > Magnoliopsida > Asterales > Asteraceae > Lactuca > Lactuca saligna. The sequence goes on along the minus strand of NC_136420.1, from coordinate 62,389,155 downwards.
AAAGACCATTTTACCCCTAACCTAGCCTTGTCCAAATCCATGACCCAAACTACAACTTGAAAGGCCTAAAAGCCCACTAATCAACCAATAGCCCAATTTTCCAAATTAGGCCCAACCCCATATAGGCCTTATCCTAAGCCCATAATACCCTTAAATACAATTCAGATTACCTCAAGTACCCCTTGGGAAAAACTTGATCAAAGACATAAATCAAAAGTCAAAGTCAACAATCCAGGTTGACCCAACTTGCTGAGTTGTCCTTCAACTCACAGAGTTTCTCCATCAACTGCACAGATCGGGAAAAACCAAGTCAACTCGCTAAGTTGACCAATAAACTCGCCGAGTTCTCCTAAGAACCAACAACTTAATGCATTAAGCTGCCTTCATCGAATCCAAGAGCTCCAAAGCTCAAATATCGACTAAAATGAGATCAAGGGTAAACTTTCCAACTTTACCCCTAGGAACCACCTAAATGGGTCCAAACCCAAATCCTAGACTTAAAAGAGTGAGGGCTTAATCATTAAGCACTTAATCATCAAAGATAAAACCCCAAAATGCAGATCTGACCCCATAAGGCTAGATGGCAACATAAAGTTTCCAGCTTTACGCTTAAGCATGACTAGGAAGAGCTCAAAAAGGACTAAACGAAAGACTTAATGAATGCATGAAGCCATTAAATCCATAAAGTTGGCACCTTTATGCCAAAAGACCTCATGTAGACCTTAGACCTGAAAGAATAATCATTTGGGACAACCTAATCCCCAACATCCACCCAACCATAGCTAAGAAGCATAAACTCTAACCCAATAAGAGATCTAAGTAACTAATAAGCAAGGTGAGAACTTGATACCTCAAAAACTTGGCAAATAGGACAGAGATTCTGGATCGAGGACTTCTTCTTCAAGCCAAGCAACTCCTAATTCCTTAGCTCCTTCAACATGCACCAAAAATGAGCACTCAAGGCTCTCCCCAAGCTCACACACTCAACAATGGAAGATAAGGCTCAATTTTAGGGTTTCTGGACAGATGAGGATGGTAAAGAGGCCAACTAAAGAACTTAAGACCTTTAAATAAGATGCAACACCCGAAAATTTAGGGTTTCTCAATTAGCACCCAACTTGTCGAGTCCCCTTCACGAACTCGCCGAGTTGGTTCATAAAAACACGCGACCCACAAGCCTCCAACACATTGAGTTTCCCACCATAAACTCAACATCTTGGTCCTTAGGAAAGGGGATTTATTTCCACAATCAATCTTCTAGATTTCGGGTGTTACAGCAAGCCTGCTAGCATTCTACTGGAGTGTCTAGAATATTTTGTGTTGTCATCTATATTTTGCTAGATGACTGGTTCATCAGTATACTAGTACTATAACAGTCATGGCCTCTCATCATCATTTCATCGTTCATCACTCATCACTACATAATATATTTTATATATGAAAATACATATACGATTAAATCAAGTACAAAAATCATATATTTCATTTAACACATATTTCAAGAAATACAGATACAAGGCATATGTAGCATTTTATCATCTAGATACTTTATATTTATGTGTAAGACAAAAGTAGCTACACACTTAGTTGTTAAAATTGGATGACTCGAAATTTGGGAAACACTTCACCTTAGCAGTTAGCTTTTCCTTTGATGAGACTTAGGTATGATTATTACTAAGTCTTAGTCTTATATCGCTTGTGACTAATGATAGTCTAGATTCCTCAACAATTTCAATGTCTACATCAAGATCTATCAAGTAAGGAACAACCAGGTAAGATCATATTGGAGGTAGGGTCAGTTTGGTATACAAAGTATACTGTTTGGAAATCCCAATTTAAATACCTCACTAAATCTAGCATGGACATCATCCCCGTAAGTAGATTAATCAGTATTTTGACTTGAAATCGATGAAAAATCTTATTTATAAATTCACAATAACGACTATGAATATAAACATAGGTTACACCGAAATCATATATAAGTGTAGCTTAACTTACAGATATTTTCCTGACAAAAGTCTGGAAATTGCACTCGGAGAACTCTGACCAAAATAGCTTTTAATTTTTGGACTATCAAATATGTAGGGTTTCAAAGCACTCCATGGATGATGGCAATGGGCCCCTTTGATGAAGTGTAGGTTAAAAGCCCAAGACTTGTCTTTTCCCTATAAATAGTCATGTATTATTCACAATTAGGGTTAAGAGTTAGACAAAATGTAGCCGCCACGTTGTGAGGTTTCTTGTAGAGTTAGATTCTTATTTCTTAAGTGTAATTTGTTCCTCACAATTCAATAAATCGAGTGATCATTCGACATAATCTTCATATTTGTGTTTGTTCTTATTTTCCGTATCTTGTTCATCAAATCTCAGTTAGGGTTTTAATCCCAACTGTGGTATCAGAGCGGGTCTTTGAAGATCTATTGATTTTTGAAGTATTGGTTCTTGGTTTGATGATTTTCTACACAAGTTATTGAAGATTATTGGCGTTTTGGCGATTTGGAATCATAATTATGTTCAAGCCGGTGTTCATGAAAATTTATGATGTTCTTCTCTATTCATCATGGTATTTTTTTTTCTATCTGTTCTCTGGATCTAATTTGCTTTGAGTACAAATCGTGTTCACTGTTAATCATTTTTTTGGACCTGATTACTATACATTCAACGGATCTAATACCATTTTTTTTACCTGAGCCCGTTATTGCCAATTACTGTTCATTCGAGTCCTCTTCAGCCCAATTTCTATTACCGTTCATATGAGTTTTGGCTTGCTATTGATGGACATTGCCGATTCACGTTGTTCTCGTAATTTTTGAAATTATCATAATCAAATTTTGATTTAAGGCCGAATTCATTCGATTTTGATCTCGATTTCTTTGATTCATTCTTGTTACCAATATTGAGTTGTTTCAATTCAAGTTAATCGGGATCGAATTCTAATCAACATTCGTAATAATACTTCCTTATGACTGATTGATATCCAATTGATGCTTTGATTTGAGAATCGAGTCTTGTTCTGCAATCAAAAAGTGATGTTTTTGTCTAAGATGTTGATGAAATCTGTGAAGTTGTTGATATGGTGTTCATTGAAGAATAAAAATCAAAATTTGGTGTTTTGATTATTTGGTAAGGAAGAGCAAGTTTAATTGGAACGAAAGATGTGGATTCGGAAAAATTTATCTACAATCAGAATGAAATAATATGAAGAAGATTTGAACTAAAGTAACAGAATTGCAAAGGTCTCGTTTTTGTAATCAATTGTGTCATTGTCTGATCGAAGTCTTCGCTATGATAAGCCAATTTCGCAATTTGAAGAGTGATGATCAGAACGAACGAAATTGGGATTGGAGTCATTTGTGGGTCAGCCTGAAAGTCAAAATTACGAATTGATTCTCCTGCGAATGTTCTCGGTATCAAAAAAACGAACATGTGCTTGGATTCGGGGGCTAACATTGATTCGCCTCTGCTCTTAAAACATTGATTCGCAGCGAAAGTGGATACCATGATTCGCATCTCTCAGTCGATTATGTGTTGTGCATTGGATTGATTCGGAATGAAGGTAAAATCTGTGTTATTTTAGACTCAACAAACTTGGAACTGGAATGGTTTAATCGGTGGAATCGGAGTTTTTAGTGAACAAATGGAAATAGCTGTGTTCGTTAATCATTCGTTTAAATGGGGAAGAAAACTCAAAGTTTCATTTTTAGTCCCTGCAACTTCAGCAATTTGATGGTTCTGGTCCCTAAATTTTTTGTGACTTGGTAGTTTTGGATTATATTAAAAAATTGTTACAAATTAAAGGGAAAATGATGCAGAATTACTTTTTCAGTCCCTGTCTTTCAGCAAAGTGACAGTTTCTGCCCAATTGTCGAAAATGTTTACAAAATTAAGGGCCGGTGAATAGTTTTGGATTTTTTTAACGCACATATTTTTTCGTGAACAGAAAATAAAGATTCCATCAAGTCTTGGCGATTCGGAAAGTCGTTTTTCGTGATAACGTCAAATTTTTCACGAGTTTTTCGGATTTTATACTTCATTGTGTATATCATTTTGTCGCGGGGGAGCTTAGTAAATTTTTATCCATTCAAGATCATTCTCATGACCATTTGAAGGCTTTATAATCATGTTTTTTATAATAAATCGGGGGAGAATTTGGTATGGCCATTCGAAATTGGATTTGTGACTTTTCAAAGTTGAAGATTTTTGATAAAGCTTGTGGTAGAATTATGAAGGTAGCTTTTACAGCGGAAGTTCTTCATCGAGCTCTGCTAAATCTTTTACAGAGAAGTATCCTTTACAGCGGAAGTTCTTTATCGAGCTCTGCTAAGGACTTGTTATATCTCCGACTTCTTGTATTTTCTCGATCCAGTGGCGTGACGAATCTTAAAGTTTGGGTTCTTACATGATATTTTTCATGGATTATATCATTAGCTTATTTAAAGATCATTGTGACTTGGAGGGGGAGCTCTTCAAAGACAAGAAGTGATTCGGTTTCTTTGTTCTGAAATGGGTTTTTATGGCGGGTTTGGTTTTCATGAAGATTCTTTGGGATTACATTCGAAAATGAAGTTTAAAGACATTACTTCAGTGCTTGATTTACATATCCTAGAGCCCGTGTTTGAAGACTATTGAAGAATCAAGATTCGTGGATTGCTTCATCTATTCCTCATTGCAAGATCTTTTTATTTGCTAGATGCTTGTTTTGGAAGTTAAAGCATTGTCATCCATTCCATACTTTGAGGGGGAGATTGTAGGGTTTCAAAGCACTCCATGGATGATGGCAATGGGCCCCTTTGATGAAGTGTAGGTTAAAAGCCCAAGACTTGTCTTTTCCCTATAAATAGTCATGTATTATTCACAATTAGGGTTAAGAGTTAGACAAAATGTAGCCGCCACGTTGTGAGGTTTCTTGTAGAGTTAGATTCTTATTTCTTAAGTGTAATTTGTTCCTCACAATTCAATAAATCGAGTGATCATTCGACATAATCTTCATATTTGTGTTTGTTCTTATTTTTCGTATCTTGTTCATCAAATCTCAGTTAGGGTTTTAATCCCAACAAAATACCCTGGGGCTTCACTAAAACTTATAAAATATAGAGATATTTCATATTTTTAAGAGTGGAAATTCCAAAGAAGTGTTATGGAGGTATGAAGAAGTGAATGAGGGCTGAAAGAAATTTATAGGCAGAACCCTGGCATGCTCGACACTCCTTCCTCCCAGAATGTGACATGTGTCAAATTTGTTGTGGGCCACATTAGCGCCTTCTAGAATCGCGCATCACGCCTCTCGCATGCGCTTGCGAATTTCCAAACTTTCAAAAAATATAATATTTCTCATACAATCTCCATTTTCGGTGTTCTTTATATCTACATGTAACTATCAACGAGTATTACAACTTTCATTTATACACCAACAACTAATTCTCACTTTATTTTAAAAGTTATATTTTTAACAGACTTCGGCCATTAAAGTCCGTATGAAAATCATAATTCTTTCATATGACATTCATTCTCGACTGTCTTTATATTGGCGGAATACTATTCACAAGATCTTCAAATCTTGTTTAGATTGTTTTGGCAAAAAATCAACCGATCTAAATTTCTATTTCTGTGTTGACACAACTGTGCTAAAACTTCGAAAAATCGTAACTTCCTCATACGAAGTTAGATTTGGGCGTTCTCTATATTCACGAGTTCGGTTTTATGATTACTACGACTTTAATTTAGATTACTTAAGCTAATAGGCAACTCATCTTCGATTCACCGTTTACGACACACTTTGTCGTATCAGGTTGAATACGAAACTTCAAAGGATCATAAATTCTTCATACGAAGTCATATTTATGTGTTCTTTATATGTACAGAATCAACATCATGATTACTACAACTTTCATTTAGATTATTTGTTCTAAATAATCTTTTATTTTTTACGGTTATTTTAGTCCTATTTATTAGATTTTTACCTAATATTATATACGCATAATATATACACAAATATCACATATGTTCAAACAAGTTTCTTTTATTTATTCATAAAATAATTACAACTTTTGACCGATGTCAATTACATATTTTATTAATTCCTAGCGAGAAACGCGAACGTTACAGTTATCTCCCCTTAGGATTATTCTGTGCATCAGAAAACAGATGTGGATAGTGACTCCTCATTTCGCTTTTTGTCTCTCAGATGAATTTCTTCCCCGCTACATGTTTTCATCACATAAGCACCAATCCGACCATCTTACATCGTAACTTCTTCGTCTTTCCGTCAACAATCGCTTCAGGTTCTTCAATCAACCTTTTGCTTTCATCAATTCTTATCTCCAAAAGTGGATTCATTTCGGGAACATCTACCATGAACTTCCTCAAATAGATAACATGAAAGGTGTTATGAATACTTTTCAGTTCAGTTGACAACTCTAGCTTGTAAGTTTGATTCCCAATCCTCTGAAACACTTTAAACGATCCCATGAACCTTGGAATCAGCTTTCCTTGCTTCCCAAAAGAAGGGAAATCAGCCAGATTAAAATTAACTTCTGGGGAGGTCCGTTTGATATCCAAAAAACTGCTCAGCAACAGTCAGACAAGTGGGGAATGCTGGGGTGAACGCATAATCTCGAATGTTCTCAGTTCCGATACGTAGACCAAATAAGACAATGTAAGCAAAAGTTCCTAGATTCATCGAGATATAGAACAACATATAAGTTATCATGCTTGCATATCCATCATTTAAGTCTCCAACAATTATTCCAATAATTACGTATCCTAGTTGACCTATGGACGAATTTGCAAGCATACATTTCATGCTTGTTTGAGTAATAGCAATGAGATTCCCCAATATCATGCTAAGAATAGCTAGGATTTCCAGAAGGCTACCCCTGGGTAAAAGTACTAATCCGTCTATCTACTTACTCTCTAACTAAGAGAATGTTATTTACTGAGAGAAGTAGTACGGATTGTTGTTGTCTTCTTTTTGGCAGTGAGGATTGAACTTTCACTTTCTTACTTAAAGTCATAACTCTTTCTCTTTTTATCTTTTGAGAGTTGTATGTAACTACAGTTCTTTATGGGTTGGGGAAATATCCTATAGTTTCAAAATCTCGACTTTAGAACAAAACTACTTTCTTTCTTCCATGCTGCCGTCGAAGGCCCGACTTAAGACATTGACTTGGGTCTTGCAGCTGCCAACCTTCAAAGTAGGAGTTCGGGATCTTGTCATGAGCATGCTCCAGAGAAGGCTTTTTCCTTTATTTATCTACCCGTTACCGAGCGAGGATGATCTTCTTCATGATCGGCCAAGTCCGAAAGCGCTCTATTCGGTCGGAACCTGGTTCGTCGAGAACCTTCTCTCATAGATTCCCTTCACCAAGTCATCGACAACAATCCGCTCTTATCCCTTGGTGTCAAAGGGCAAGTTCCTTTCTTGTGGGCTGCTTTTTCCTGGAGACTCGGGTTCAAATATCCATGGATTCATTGTTTGCTTACTGGCTTCATATAATTGAGAAAACACAGTTTTCTCGAAACTTCTTGTTCACATCTCTCATCAAAAGGCAAAAAACCTTACTTATCTATCTTTAGAAAGAGGATAGAGACAAAGATAACTAGATCAATGTCTTCTGTCTTCGTTTGCTAGAACCTTCAAGGAAGATGCAAATGGGTCCCACTCTTCTAGCCTTTCCCCGAAGTCGATGACTATTCATCGCGATTACCTTGACACCAAAGAAGAGTTCGACCCAATACTTTATTTATGTCTTAGTTGATCCTGATTCGACATTAGAAGTATATTAAGTATATTGATTTTTCCCCAATGACTGAATACTTTTGTCTGTAAATACTGCATACCTGATTCCATCCATAAATCGATTTGATTCCCTATGAGTTCTAGTCTCAATAAGACTACAAATTCTTACTGCCCATATAGTATGATATGAATATACCACATCAATTCGTTATGAAACATTCATTGGGTAATTCCAAGACCACACAGGCCATAGGTAACGACTCTTATGCCTTGCCAATAGAAAGAAATCTAGAGATCGTCCTCCCTATCGCCTGCCAATGCTTATAATCGAGATTGGTTCGCCGAGATTTACTCCCATTCCAAAGTTTCCGAATTAGCTTTAGAGATTGAGCAAGTGTAAAAAGTCTAGAGTAATCTGGTTTGCACTGCTTTCGGGGGCATTCGATAACTACCTAGTATGCTCTACTCTCTCCCGCCTTTAAGGACTCATGGCAGGAGAGCGATGAGTCTGTTCCCTCACTCCCACTAAAAGAAAACTCAATGCAAAACCGCTCGGGACCCATCCTCCAATGGGGTCCTTCTCTCAATTGTTGATCCTAACAGGGAGCTACATTTCTTTTTTTATTTAGTGTAAGTAGAATTAACTTAAGTAGTTTAAGTAGTAGCGCGTTACCACCCTAAAAATAAAACCCTAGGGGGAATCCTTTATTCTCAATCAAGAAGCATCAACTAGGGAAATTCACTTCGAAATTGATGTCGGAGGGTTTTTCCTCTTCTCTTAAGAATTTATCTGATAGGAACATGCTAAACAAAAAGAAAAGGGGTTGTTTTTCATCAGAATAGGGGCATGTTGACACAATCCTATTTCTTTCTCCCTATTTTTCCCATGTATTTCTTGGAGAAACCAAGGCAATTGAATTGAATTAGCAAGTCTCTAGACTGATTTACTGGAGCAGGAGAAGTCACATCACTGAATCAAGATGCCACTAACTTTATTCCTTACGCTTTTTCCGATGTTCGGGTCTGCTTTCTTAGTCGGACGTTTTATAGGAACAGAAAATTGCCCCATAATTTCCACCGTCATTGCTTTATTATTACTTTTGGTCACTTTAATACTGGTTTATATAATTTGAGTTTCCAAAGGGAAGAAGAGTTCTTTTCTTTTCTTCATCATTCTCATTCTAATTTACGTATTCTGTACTTTTGCTAGATATTTGTGTTTTTCTCTGCTGGCAGAATGACAAGCGCTTGCATTTGGCAAGTATCCTCTAAAAATGGAAATGAAAGTAGTCTTCCGGCTTTGGAGTCTTCCTCGAGCAGTGAATCATTGGCTACATTTAGAGCCGAAATAGCAGCCGATAACAAAGCTGAGATTTATGCTCGCATACGGAGTCTCCAGAGCCGTGATTACTATAACATTCCTATGGTAGAATCCTCGATAAAGGAAATAGATGTTGTGTATGAATCACTCACATATTCTTATGAATTATATGTATCTGCGAGACTAGTTTGGAAAAATGATAGGCGTAGGTATATTCCCGTCAGGATAAATATGGCCCTTTCCCCTGTTTCCGGCTACATATATAGGATATTTTAAGAAGTGAATGTCTTTCTTAGTAGCGGGGTCCGGGGAAAGAATAGGAAACATGATTTCACTATATTTCTGACCAGGAACATGGCCTATGACAAGAATATATTTTTTTTTATTTGGGTGATAGCTCTGAAAAGACAGATTGCCCATCTTTTCTTTTATCTCGGGGGAAATACGATAGGGAGTGGCCCAACTTAAATGATATATGATAGCTTCTTTATGTTCTAACATTCGTGCCAATACATTATCCTCATTCTGTTCCGGATTGTAATCCTTAATAAAAAAATATAGCTCCATGAGCAAAAGCTCATGTCATGATGAATCCTGCAATGTATTGGTGATGAGTATATAATGCAGCTTGAGTAGTAAAGTCTTGTGCTATACTAGCATGTTACACGAAAGCGCCTCTTTCTCTGTAGTATTGTCACACAGCCTCCCCAAAACACTCTTGATACGAAAGAGGCCTCCCGCCATAGAGAAGAGATCTCAAGTATGGGTCCCCTCGATCACCCTCCCTTGAACCTGAATTGGTCGAGAGAGATGAACCCACACCACATTTTATAACATTCGAACCGAAAGCCCCAATTAGAGATGGAATTCCAGAACCTAAACCACTCCGTTGAGATAGATCTTGGTCTATTTTAGATTGTTCTATTTAATAGTAATCAAAGTTGTTTTCTTGTCTCTCGTTTCTTTTCTGAACAAATAGAAGAACCTAATGGATCGAACTCATCCTTGGCTGCTATGAAAGCAAATAGGCCTTGCGTTGCGGAAGGAACGTTCTGCTCTGAGTTGAAGGCAACTTCCAACAATTGAAAGAAAGTTGCAAATAGACAAAATGTGGATGTTTGACACCTCGATTGTCCCAAAGCCCTCTCACGCGAATTAAATCAACTTAGTCAATGTTTTGCCCGTTCTTACTGAAGGCAAAAGAGCCTTAAATTGTCTGGCACCTTTGCGCACATATGTACATTCCGTCGGGAAGAAGCTACTAAGATCCCGTCGCTTACACATGCTCCAACATGAAATAAAGACTTTTTAGGTGCAAGGATAAATTTGTAAAATAGTGCGAGGACGAAAAAGAAAACGACCTTCTTTGACGCATCGTTACACCACGATTTTGAATTAGAAGAGAGATTTCAAAAACTGACAGATTTATTCACTCTATCAATAACCGAGCCGGATCTGGTGTATCATAAGAGATTTGCCTCCTCAACCTATCTGGAGTAGGTCTTTGTCGAGAAGTCATATATTATTTACAGGATAGAAAGTTCGTATAAGAAGATCGCCCGGGAAGGGGTTTTACCACTAAATGCTAAATCAAATACTGTCTCTGAAGAAATCTCCTTCTTAGATATATGAACCGAATGTCGGGGCAGTCTGGACTAGATTGATTAGAAGTCAAGTAATCGGAACTTGAACAAGGAAGGGGACATGGAATGCCTTCTTTATCGCTCTCGCCTCTGAACCCAACGTCCAAATCCACACATTTATCGGATGGGGCTCACTCATCAACAACTAGGCCTCCATCACGTTCTGTTTCTAAATCAGGTTAGGATACGGCTCTAGAAGCTTCTGCTTTCTTGTCTCATGAGAGGCTGATAATGTCCTCCCATTTACCTATGGATACTAGTAAAGGTTCCAAACCCCATACGGGTTTTTGATGTTAAGCTTTAACTCCTACGCATGTTACACATTCAGCCATATACTTTGCAACACCAAGCTTCATCGTTGGCCACCAATAATATGGTTTCAAATCCATATACATCTTGGTGTTACTAGGGGGAACAAAGTACATGGTTTAGTGTGATTCTTCCATGAGAAGATCCATTATACCTTCTATCTTTGCATGCAAATTCTATTTTGGAATACCTTTACAACCTTTGGTTGTTTGTTCCAAACACTAATGTTTTACGCATTCGTTCTTCTTTTCGATTATCTCCTTCCAGTGTTGCAGAAATCGGCCTTGGCGGCCGATTAATCGGCGATTAATCGTCTGGCAGCCTTGAACCGATTACGATTAAAGTGTTTGACGGAAATTGGTCAAAATCGGTCAAAGTCGGCATTGGCGGTCTCGGCGGTCATAGGTGAGATTTTTTTTTAAAAATTCAAAAAATTTTAATTTTCAAATATTATACCAAAAATTTTAATTTTCAAAATTTTAAGCTTTCAAATTTTAAATTATTAAAATAAAATTTTCGAATTTTTAAAATTTTAAAATGTCAAATACTTAGATTTTTAGGAAATATTAATTTTTTAAATAATTTTATTAATCTCCGCCTAGTCCGATTAATCGCTTATCGCCAATCGACCACCGAACAATTTTTACAACCTTTCTCCTTCCAAAGTGCACATTCTTCTTTGAATATAACCTCTTGCTCTCGCACTCTTGGTCTCTTGCTAGTGTCTTGTTAGCAACTTGCTTTAATAAAATTTGACGTTCAAAAGGAAAAACCCAAATCTCATAAGGATCAAGGGACTACTATTTCAAAGAGTAAATTTTTTTAGATGGTGCCAAACAATTTGAGATCTATAACTTTGATACCTTTCATTATTTATAACAATGGGTAGCCCTCCATAAAAAAACCTTCAATATCGGAATGACGGTTTAGATACATGATGCCAAAAAAATGTAGTTAATGAATGACAAAAAAAAAAAAACTATTTCGCTCAATAGTAAATCTACAACTCATATTTCTCTCGTTAATGTACGAAAAAAAAAAAAAGAGAAAATGCACAACATGGAACTCTATTAGATCTGAAATCGTGATTTGTTTATGTATCTAATATGGCAAGCTCTTTGAACTTGAACTAACAACCAAAAGTTTTAACTTAGAGTTAGAATTTGAGTCCGAATCCCCATTTGCACGACGTGTAATGGTTTCCATATTCTTGTATAAACTTTGTTGGACCATTTTCTTCATCAACTTTTTGCCTTCACCCACATCCTCTTGATTCGTAGACGAACTATAATACAACCTTCTCGATTGTGGCCCTGAATGAGGCCCCATCTTCTTTTGTCTTTCATCTTTAAACCACTGCAATAGCTTTAGAGCCCTTTTTCGTGCAAGTGGGCTCCCTAACAAAGCAACTTGCAGAAGAATGGGCACGATTCCTCCTTCAGCCATTTTCGTTCTTTGCAAAGAACTTTGATGAGCTAATATCATCAACACATAAGCAGATAACTCTTGAGATTTTAACTTATCATCCCATGTTAAAATCTCCATCAAACATTCAGGCACCATTGGACTACTTTCCAAAGCCCTTTTCCCCATTGATGTTACTACAAGATTCCCTAACGTGGCAAGAGCTTTCTCTGATGCTTCTTTCATAGATGAAAACTTCAAGAGAGTTTCTACAACTTCGTTTGTTGCTAAAGATCCCACATTGTCTATCACAGTTGATAAATTATACAAAGTACCCAAACATAATATTTTGGTGTCCTTGATTGAATCGAGTTTAAGCATATGTAGCGCTAGTGGAAGAATCTTTGATGAATCTATAGGGAATTGAGTGTTCACTAGCGAAGACAATGACATGACAAGTTGTGCAAATTCATTGTTGGCTAATTCTTCAACCTCAATATTTTCCGATAATTTTGATAATATTCCAGCTTCCACCATGAGAGCCTTGTTCCTGAAAACCAAAAGATCAAAACATAAGATTCTTTTTTGAACAGGAAAAATAAAAAGCTTGTAAGAACTTTAATCTTTTCTTATTCTAAAAAAATGATAATGGGGCCTTTGAATACCGAACCATAAGAAGTTAAAAGACATTATGAAGTAATAAGTCAACAAGTTTTTTAAACTATATCCATGTTCAGAGTACGTACAGTCAACAAATGCAGTTTTCCATACCATTTTCTTGTGTGTGAAAAATATATAATAATTTACATTTATTAATATCGATTATTTCATATTTATTTGAAATGGTTTTGTTCATTGAAGATATATATTTTGCATTAGATAATTAAAACATATATAAAGAGTGCATTGAAGATATTTTACACTAGAAGTAAAATAATTATGTAGTATCCAACCTTTGATACTTTTTATGTTAATAATTAACTTGATGAGATTGTATTATTCGAAATTCAAATATTAAAAAAATCAAATTAATATATTTTAAAGACACGATGATCAGATAAATTATTTTAAAAAGGAAATTATCTGCCTAACAACTGCTATTATTCCACTTCCAACCCATTCCTACCGTCATGGATTCTAGTGGAGAGTCAATGGAACCTATGCCCAAAAATTAAAATTCAAAATCCAACTTATAATTAATGACCATTAAATTAATCAAATCTTATTATGAAACAAATATTATATTTTTTAATATAATTTCCGTTTTGGCTTAAAATTTAAAAAGGTCATAGTTGGCCAGTGGCCACTAGGATCAGATATTTCACGTTTGTTCTAGTCCCATTAATGAATTGCCACTTTATCTCAATGCAACAAAAACTCAAATTAAACATTGTTACACTAATTAATATCTTTGGCTATTCGATAAATTCCACTAAATTTGTCAACCATGATATACATTGAAGTCGTAAAACATCTTTAATAGGAAAGGTGTGATCCACAAAATATTTTGTTAATTATGAAAATTTTGAAATATAAATTCGATATTTATTAGTACATAATTAATGAAGTAGATTTATTATTTATGATCTTAGATTGATTTAATTATATTATTTTGTTAGAACTTATAACTAAAAGTTAATATTAAAAAAAAAAATCAATATTGTGAAAATTTGAAACTTACGTGCAGGTGCCATTAGCAAGCTCAAGCAAAGCTTGTACAGCCAACCTCCGATGGGTTGTGGTATATTCCGAACCAAGCATGGCCACCATTGGCGGAATAACGCCAAGATCCGCCATCAACTTCCGCTGCTTCAAGTCATCTCCGGCGAGTCTTTTAATCACTTTGGCTGCCGCCGCCTTCTCTTCCAGGTTCCCAAAGTGTAGCCTCTTCACAGACTTTTGCAAAATCCCACAATCATCATCATCATCATCATCACCATGGTTAATACTTTCACTCTTCTCTCCTTGATCGATGATTAAAATCTCTGTGGTCCTTCCGTCAGCAGATTGATCGGAGGACTGCTCACATCGCTTGTTGTTGACGGTGGAGGTTTTGTTGACGAGTAACCGTCGGATTCTGGAGAAGAATCTGAGCTTTACATAGACTTGATGCCAAGCTGATGACGAAGAAGAAGAATCGGCCATTTTTTGTTCTTGTTTTCTTGGAAAGATTACATACAAACAGAGAAAGAAAGTTTTTGATTTGATATTTTTTTTTTGTGGGTTTGCTACAATTCCCTTTATTTATATATAAAATCACTTTTTGATGGGAGAGAGAAGACTTTCGGGGCAAGAGCTGTGGCCTGTTGGGCGAAGAGTGCACATGCAAATGGTATTCTTTGTGTATAACATACTGCTAATATATATATATATATATATATATATATATATATATATATATATATATATATATATATATATATATATATATATATATATATATATATATATATATATATATGTTCATTTGATAACATGTTAATTTTGTAAAACTTTATAAAAATGTAAGACGCAATCTAAAAATAATTTTAAAATGCAAAATAAAAGAAAAAATCCAAAAATTATTTTTTAATTATTATTTTCGTCATTTTATTTACCTAAAAATAATTAAAAAAAAATAAAAATTACCGTTTTTTTTTAAGTACGTGAATGAAGGTTTAGGGTTTAAGAGGGTTTGTAATTTGAGGATGGTGACCAGGAATGAGGCCATCTCATTCTATTTATAGGGACACCTCTCAACTAGGGTTTTTCATTCAATGCCTAGTACGCCCAGCGTACCCTATGGTACGCCTAACGCACTATGTGGCTCCACTTAAAAATCACGCACATGAGTACGCTAAGCGTACACACTCGTACGCCCAGCGTACTCAGCAACCACCTTTCTCAAACAAGGGATTAATCCTTCAAAAACTTCAAACTTCCATTACTTCCTTGATATAACTCCGTTTCTAATGAACCTCATATCCATGGAAAGGTGAAGAGATGCCCTAGTCTTCTTCTTCTTCCTCACAATCGATCATTAGGTTGGTAAAACAAGGCAATCTAGGTGAAATCATTTATTATTGTTATTGTGACCTCCAAGTGAGACTATGGAAATAAACAACCTTGAACCCTGGAAGATGATTATATAAGTTTCCTTATTAGGTATGTTCATAAATGTGTAGTTTAATTGTTTGAGATTTTGTGACTTAACTTTATGATTGTTCAGACTATAAGCAAAGATTGCATGTATTTCAAATGGATTGATCCGGAGTTGAGTGACTACTTGAGTGGTAACACCCCTAACACCTTGCCACATCACTTTTTTTTTAGTGTCACA
Organism: Lactuca saligna; assembly: GCF_052625555.1. NCBI lineage: Eukaryota > Viridiplantae > Streptophyta > Magnoliopsida > Asterales > Asteraceae > Lactuca > Lactuca saligna. The sequence goes on along the minus strand of NC_136420.1, from coordinate 62,373,421 downwards.
TCATTTATCTTTGGCTGCCACCTCGCCAACACTTTTTTTTAGTGTCACATCACTTTTTTTAGTGCCAAGTCATTTTTTTGGGTAAAAAAAGTTTTTTTTAATAAAAAATTATGAAGTTATGTTTGATTAGGCTTGGATCCATTCAAAGAGCTTGCGACCAATCACCTTCACCCAATTCTTTATCTATCCTCTTGCTACACCTATAGCAAGCTTCTCCTAGCGAGCTTCATAGAGAACATTAAGGGGGTGGTGTAGCATCTTTTAACGAGTTTGTTGGAAAGAGGGTTGGCGAGGCCACTCCTTCAAGCCTAAGGTTTAATGATGAGCTTCTTGATGAATCCAATGGAAAGATACCAAAATTTGAAGTCTTGGAGAAGAGAAATGGTATGGTTAAAGTGATCGGATCCCTTAAAGTGATTATTGGTTTATTGTCATTGGTGTTTGTGTTACTCATAATCTTTTTGTTTTGCAATTATGTATTGAGTATTTTCATATATGTTTTTTAGGATGTCGAGTATCTGTTTAAGTAATGGATTGACTTATGAAGTGTTGTAATGGCTTACAATAATTGGGTGTTATATGTGCAATGGTGTATTATGTTTGTGTGGATTTCATATTATGTTTTTATGAATTTCATATTTCCTTTTTATTGTGTATTGAACTTGTACTTGGTAGCAACATACTTTGTCGATAAAGCTTATTTTTGAGGAACGTACTTTGTGGATAAAGCTAATTTTAGCAACATACTTTGTGGATAAAATGATTTTTATTAACATACCCTTTGTTTTTTAGCAACTTACTTTGTGGAATAGTATTCGTTTAGCAACCTACTTTGTTTATATAACTTTTTTAGCAATGCACTTTGTAAAATGATATTTTTAGCAACCTATATTGTAGAACAATGGTCTTTTATAGCAACCTACTTTTTTATACAACTTTTTTTTTAGCAAAATGATGTTTTTAGCAACCTAGTTTATAAATAATGGGTTTTTTTTAGCAACATACTTTGGCAACGAACTTTCTAAATGCAAAAATTACACAAACGGAACTATAAATGTAGAAATTAAATAATTAACCCCTTGAATGCATAAATTTACCAATAAACCCTTTTGAATGCAGAAAAATTACAGAATTAACCTAATAAAGGTAGTAAACTATATATTAAACCTTATCAATACAGAAAACTATAGAATTAACCCTTAATATGTAGAAATTTATGAATAAACCCTTTGAATGTATAAAATTACAAAATTAACCATTTAAAAGCAGAAAACTATAGAATAAACCTTATGAATGTAGAAAAATAATAGGAATAACTCTTTGAAATTATAAAATGACATAAATAACCCTACAATGCAAATAACATAAAATCAGGGTTGAAAATGCCTCAATTAAAATGCAGAAAACTGCATTGAGTTTACAAAAGTGACATTGCCCACCATACAAAAAGGGTTATTAAATTCAAATATCCAAATACACATTGTTCTTGCATCATTTTGGACAGTCCCAGTAACTGCTAGGTATCTTATTCTAAAAAGCATCAGATTCCTCCACATTAATCACTTGAACATCATGAAGATCACCATCTGCAACATATTGAATCAAAGGTACACTACATTGTGTTTGACTGTTAGGCACTCTATCATAAAAAATTACTTGACTTTCTGGCCCAAATTGTTCATATTCACCTTATTCCTGTTAATTTTCAACCCTTCCAGCCCCAACCACTTCAACAACAACCTGTTCATTTTCAAGCCCATCAACCCCATCATTTTGACTTCTTTCAGCAACAACTTATTCATTCTCTACAAAAAAAACTAAAGAACTAATGTCAACTACCAAATAATATTGAAAAAAAATATAATGATAACATATTCTACTTACCAACATAAGGATCCACAAAATCATCATCTTCATCTATTATAACTCTTACATCTTTCTTGATCTTTCTCTATTTCCTTCTCTAGTCCATCTTCCACCTTTTGTACCTATCCTTGCAAATGTATTTCAATCATTAGAATCTTTATTTTCAGGCCTTCCAAATGGAAAATAAAATCACTACATAGTGACGACAAATAGAATATTTAAACATATATGCACTATAAAGTACAAGAAAAGTAATACATAATGACAACAAACAGACAAATTTACACACTAAAAACTACACGGCAATTATAATAATATGGATTTTAAACAATAACCTTGTATTACTCAAAATGTTAGCAAGAAAAAAAATCATACATGTTGCTTGCTAGGGAGAAAGATCGAACAAGTGTGCGATTGGGGTGATAGACTCTACCATGATCAAGAATGTCGACCCTACTACTTTCCCTTCATTTGTTGCATTGTGTTGTACTATGTTGAACCCACATCTTCGAACTTCCTCTATCGATGCTTCAAAAATGCTAACCCTAGTTTGTTTTTCACTTTAACTAATTGAATTGTGGAAAAAATATCCATATCATCCTAAAAACATAATCTAGTGGGCTAGCATTGGTAACTTCGACCCACAAGTACAGTGCAGAAACTCACCTGAACTACTCAACAGAAGCCCAACAGCTACCTCAACATTAAAACATCCAACCCAAACTTCCTAAAACCAAACCGACACCAATTCTTATTCAAATACTCAATTCTACCCAAGTTTGACCAAAATTCAAACTCGTCAAAAAGTCAAATGAGGTCAACCAAGACTGAGTATGCTCAGGTACTCAGTTATTATGCTAAGCGTGGTATATCCCTTCCTGATTATGGGGCTCCAGTCTAGTATGCTCAGCATATTACCCAGGTACACCTATCATACTTGACCAGTTCCATTTTCCTTCATTAAGTCTCAAAGGGACCAAAAATGCATCTTTCTTAACTTAATCCATTAGGCCCAAGTCTCCAAGATTCTAATATGAATTAATATGATGTTTATATGGATAAAGTTTCCAACTTTATGTATAAGAAGGTCATAAACTTTTAAGATCTAAACTTTATGCACTAAAGTGACCAAAAAGTGACAAATATGAAAATTAACAAGATCTATGAAACTAATGAGCAAATTTGAAGCTCTGCAAGTTTATCTACACTTAGTTTATATTAAGTGTAACTTTTAATTATAGTCATAGATGTTGTTATGACCCTATAATTAATATTTATTAGTGATACCAAGTCAGATACTGATTGATCTATTTATAGGTGAGGTGTCTAGAATGCCACATCAGCTTGATTGTTGGATTTCAGAAAGGCTATACGCTGAAATGGTCCTGCCTCCCGACTGTCCTGCCTGGCTGATCCTTACTTGATAGATCTTGAAGTAGACATTAGGATTATCGAGGAATCGAGACTATAATCCTTTTAGTCACCAAGATTATGAAACTAGACTAAGACTTAGTTCTTTTTATGTCTATGTCTCCTCAGAAGGGTGTAGTGAAGCGTTGTCAAATATCAATCACCCTTTTTATCAAGTGAGTGCATAGTCCCTTCCATAAATATATTTTAATACAAGTATTAATTAAAGTATTAATATCTACTGGAAGTCATATGTGATTTATATTCTTATTGCCTACATTATGTGTGTGTGTGTGTGTGTGTGTATATATATATATATATATAATTATTGTGCTATGTGCGAACCAGATGTGGTTCTATTTTATGTTAGGATTATATAATTAGTATCATGTAAATATATTAAAAGTAGCCTCATTGAGAAGGTAAATGATTACTAATACCTAATACTCGGTAAGGAATATAAATACACTAGAGATAGGATAGTGTCACCTAAGAATAGAGTTGGTATTAATTGTTAGATTCAGGAACTGTAATATAGTATAGGGACAAACTTAAACTTATAGAAGATACCTGGTTTAATTAAGTTTGATACTAGGTAGTCTCATTAGGAGAAATTGTGTAACCTATGACCATAGAGTAAAGTTTTGTTTTGTGATACTTTCAAGTGTCGATATATGGTAGCTCCATACGGGATGACCAGAAATGATGGGTCCCGATCAGGAAAGTGTTAGCGGTATGTATGGTTAGCCCCAAAGTAGGTGACAACACTTGATCATTCTAGACGATCATGTAAATTACATTGTTAGTGTAAGCTCATTACTCATAGACGTAGATGAAATGAGACACCATATTCATCAAATACTCTGATGGCATGTATGTATTTTTGACTTACACCGGCTAAGGAAGCCCCTAGCTATGTAGTCAATCTTAACGATTCATCAGGAGAGATTATTTCTCCCTGATAATCATGGTCTAGGATCTGTGAGGATCGGTAGAAATGGATAGCCTAAGATCTATGAGGATCAGTAAGAATAGATATGTAGGAATGGGTATTGTATGGTAACAGTTGGTTTTACACATCTGATAATTATGGAATATTATCGTATCACTATTATGAGATTGAAATCCCTATGTATCTCACCAGGTTATCCTAACCTGTCCTACTTAGTTTATATGCATCACATGTATCAAGACTTAAACTATTGGAACTTGATTAGGATGTCGAGAGATTTAGAGACAACATGCATTAGTATTTAGTACCATTAGGAGTTTACGTTTTAACTTATCTAATTGTATTGATTATGACATCCTTAGGGTTTTATCATTTTGGAAACAAACATTTGTAATCAAAATGATCTTTTGTATTGGGATTTTCTGCAAATAAAAGTAAATGATTTTAAAAGCATAAATTATCACAACTAGCAATTTAGGGTTAAGGTGTTGATCCTTGTATAAGATAATATCCTTGTGTAATCTTGCAACATCTCATCTAGTGAAATTCAAACTTCAATGCTATTAAGTTCATACTTTCATACATTGTCATTCAAGTCGAAACAACCACGTATAAGCGCAAAACTCAATCCAATAAACCAAGTCCAATCAATGTTGGGCCTTAGCCCAAGAATTTCGACCCAAAACCCTTATTGGACCAAGAATTCCTTATTGGGCCCTAATGGGCTGATAACTTCTCCATTTGGTCTTGTTGGGCTGAAAACCCCTCTTTGGGCCCTAATGGGCTGAAAACTTCTATTAGACATTATATTGGGCCGAAAACTCCTCTAATGGGCCTTTTGGGTCAAGAGCTTCTAGTTGGCCTTTATATGGGCCAGAAACCCATACTTGGGCCTTGGTTGGGCCAAGGAATCCTATTTTTGACTCTTTGAATCAAAAACCCCTTATTAAGCATTAGTAGGCCAAAAATCTTTATTGGGTCAAGCCAAAGCAAAGCCCACTAATTATTTTGGGCCAACCTTGGGCTAAGAACCACCTTGGGCTGGTTGGGATAATAAAAAAAGGATTAAGGGGTGGATAATAAGGGTACCACCTCTTTATTATCCCCCATATATCCGTACTAGATGTTGCATGCATCAAGATACCATCTTATCACCCTCCATAGGCCAACTGCTATTCTCTCCCCTTCCTTCTATACCTCTCGGCCGACCTCCCCCCTCCTCCCACTCTCATTCAAACTTAACTCTCAACTAATTTCCTCTTAAACAATCAACACTTCTCTCATCTTCTTTCCTCCCAAAAATTGTGTGGGTATGTGCATGTGTTAGCTTCACAAAATCTACTTCAAAGGGTCATAAAGTTGGTAAGTTCTAGGTTAAACTCCATTGTTTTGTTTCAAGTTTATACTAAGATCTTTCCTCTTACACTCTCATTTTCGTGAATATGAACCTTAGAGCACCACTATTTCGAGAATCTTACCAAGAGAACAAGCTAGGCTTGAAAATCCTTCTTCATTCTCCTCTACATCTCAAAAAACCTCAAGGTGAGCTTCATACCCCATTATTTTCAAGTTTTCATTCTTTTTTTTTTTTTGGGGGGGGGGGGGGGGGGGATACAAGTCAAGTCTTGATTGAAATCTTTGGATATTTGCATGCACTTGTATGTATATATGTTTATGTGTGTTGGAATGTTGTTACTTCATACTAACACTCCTTAAACTCAAGATTTTTACAAAATCTCATGTTGTTGGAACAAAGTTATCTTTGTGTAGTTTCACATATTTAGGTATCATTTTGAAAATGGAACATTTTGCTAAGTAAAAATGACTTTAGTGTGTGTTAAAAGTCAAAAATAATGTCAAAGAAAATGTTATAGCATATTTGGTTATAAAAGCGTGAAAGTTGGTAAAATATGAGAGTTTACACTCAAAATGGTAAATTTTTTGGATATATAGATTTTTACCACTAATACTTGAATACAAAGCATGATAAGTTAAAACCTGCTTATGAGTATTGAAACTTGATGATAGGACATGTAGTAAGCATTAATATAATGCTTAATAAGATATAGAAGTGAATCTAAGAACTTTTCTGTGATTAATGATTTGCTCATGTTGAAAGTGATTGGATGATGGGTAATTATATGTTATTGTTTGCATGGTGATGTTTTAAGAACAAGTTCGTGTTGTATTGGTATGTTTTGTCTTTATATTTATAGTTTTTATAAACAATGTTTGTGTGTATGATGATGGTTATTCCGAACAAGTTTATATGTATGGTGATGGATTTTATTATGGAAGTTTGTTTTTAAGAATTATATTATGGAAGCTTAATCATAAGAGAATATATTATATTTTATATATAGTTACATTTCTTGTCCCCTTTATATGTAGTTTATATGTAATCATATATGATTATGTATTACCACTTATGTACTTACAAATGAGGTCTAGAACTAGATAATGGAAAATAAACATATAATAACAAATGCATTTACAATAGCGGTTTAATTTTTTTTTTCTTTTGATCTATTTTTTGATTACATGACCAATTTATTATTTTATATTTTGATAAATGAGCACACTTTTAAATTATTTTGAGTGCATAGAAAACGTCACCATGCTTTATAGTTGTATATGTAGGTTTGGAAAATCTTATCACTTACCCCTAATATCAACTTTTTCATTAGTATGGGAAGTAGTTTGCAACAAGGGGGTAGCCTCATGCTACCCCTTAGACTTGCTCAAGAACTAAAATTTATTCAGATTTAATTTTTTCACTTGTGAAGAAAAAGTGAAAACGAGTTATCGAGTAAAAAAACTATTAAATCAGACGTTGAAGTATTATTTTAGAAGATATAATTTTTTCTCACTTTTGTATAAAAGGGTTCTTATACAACTCCAATGGTTAGTTTCCTTTATTAATTCGTTCAATATTTACTGTAAATTTCTTCAATATCATCATGATTAATTTATGAATTAAACAACTTCCATTTCATTTCAAGCAAACTATATATCCCAAAAGTAATAAAGAAATGATCTTTTTGTGTTCTTAGGTAGATTTTCATAGAGATTGTAGCTCACTCCAAGAAAATTTACACCATTACTCCTAGAACTTATCTTCATTGCACATATCAGATCTTTATTACATGTCTTATGAAGTAGAGAATTGTTTTCATTAAAAATGAAGATATGTTTTTAATGAACAACAACACATCAAACATGTAGTAAAGATCTGATACATGCAATGAAGATAAGTTCTTCGAGTAATGATGATATTTTTCATGTAGTGAACTACAATCCGTATGAAAAACTAGCTGGGAATACAAATAACAAGAATCTTGAAAAATAGGGAATGTATTATTCAAGGCTGTGAAATTTTTTATGATTGAATATTTGCTCAAGTTGGAAGTGATTCGAAAATGGCTTATTAGATGTTGGTTTTCTAGATGAACATGGTTATTGTTATGTTTATAGTTTTTCTGAACAATGTTTGTCTCTATCGTGTTGGTTATTCTGAACACGTTTGTATGTGTGGTGATGTATTTTATTATGTAAGTTTGTTTGTGTTAATTTCTAATGAAAGTTTAATCATTAATGAATATATTATATTTTTATATGTAATTACATTTCTAATAAACCTTATATGTTGTTTATATATAATGGATTACACATATTAAAAAATAGATAAAAAACATTATATAATTATTAATGTTTTTGTAATCATAAATGATTATGTAATACCATTTATTTATTGTTTATCATATGTTTTTTTTTATAATCATAAGTGACTATATGCAGTTGAAATCATAAAAGACTTAAAATTAGATATAACAAGGTGTAAGATGAAAAATGAAAAATATAATTTTTTGTATAACTAACAAAATGAAACAAATATATATATATATATATATATATATATATATATATATATATATATATATATATATATATATATATATATATATATATATATATGTATGTATAGATTTCATTGAGATTCCGAAATAAATAAAGATCTTGAGAATCAATCTCATCCTAATATTTTTCATTTCCGCTCTAGTGCTGCAGTGTACCAATGTAGCAGGAGAGTTATAATCATAAATTATTATGCATCGCTGCCCATTCCTTTTTCCCCAACCTCCATCCTTACCACCATAACCAGCACCGCTACCACCAACACCACCACCTCTACCACCAACCAACCTCACCACTGCCAACTTCGTAACCTTTACCACCACCACCTCTTCTGCTACCAACCACCCTAATCATATATGATTAATCACTTTGTGAACAGACATATACATGTAATCATTTATGATTAGACATATTTGTATGAACATGTATAATCATATATAATTATACATTTCTACCATATAATCATTTATGATTATGCATTATCTCGCAGTGTCGGTGCGCTGGACCATTAGAGCGGTAAATAAGAAATATGTAACTAAGGTTGAATCTCGAGATCTCTATTTTTTCTGAATCTCAATGAAACTATCCTATGTGTGTGTGTGTGTGTATATACACACACACACACACATCTTATAAAGGAGGCTATTCAAATGAATGTGATTCAAGATATGTCACTTTCTTTAACCATATTCATTTGAAACTCCCCAAATCTTCATTTTATCCTACTTAAATGAGTATTTAATATTTTTTTCTATATAAGAAACAATTGCTTCTCTTCTATTTTCTTTTTGTTTTATCTCTCTTTTGAATTTTGTTATCTATGGCGCATGAGAATGAAGAAGTTTTAAATAAGTTTGCTTTATTCTTTCCATATCTCCTTTCCCTATATTTTCTTAAAATTCCATAAGAATTTTGTTGTGTACAAGATCCAATCCAAAAGTTTTTGGTATTTAGAGATAATGAAGAATTTTCTTAATGTTGTATATTTAGAGCCAAAAGAAAAGTGTCATCAAATATGAAGTGTTACATGTCCAAAGTGTGTTCGTGTGAGAAAGAATGAGAGTTTTAGGTAATGGTTGTATATTTAGAGTTAAAAGAAAGGTGTTCTGAATTTTGATGATTTTGTAGAGTTTAAAGAAGAGTTATGTTTTGATAAGTTCTCTTCATATTAATGTGTTTAAGTGTGTTTTAAAAATAAAATAAATAAGATCATGAATCGGCTTTTGATGGGTTATGTTCACATTGATGGAAATATAAATGTCCCAATTCATTTTCTTTATGGCTTATTTTATGGATATTGAATAAAAAATATAGGCTTTTATGGATGTTATTGTTGTTTTTTTTTCACTGTCGTGACTTCTATTTTAATGGCCTAAATCTTTTAATTCTATTCTTTTTAAAAGTCTTACCTTGAAAAATTGCATCTTCCAAACAGTTTTTGTAATTTAATACATAAAAATATGAATAATTTGATTAAATAGGTACAAAATTATTGTCTTAAATATATAACTTTGTATTATATATTTGATTGATGTTTTTTGTCAAGCAAAAATAACATACACTTTCATCTACATAAATACACATAAAATAATAGATGCACGTAATTTAGTTTTTAATATATGGTTTGAAGGCACTTGGTATAATATTTGGTCTAGATAATTTGTTATATTATTCATATAATTTACAACACATAGTTTAAATATTTTTGTAATATTTAATCAAGTCTCAAAATATCAATATTTCGATGATTGTGTAATATAACTTATTGCACATAAATATGATTAATTTTATTGATTGTATTATATATGTGATATGTTTTAGAAAATACTCTTATTTGATTTTTGATTTAAAAATTATTTGATATGTCATTTTCATTGACTTAGAAATGCTTTTTATATAAAAAAAAATTCAATATAATATTTAGCTTTATTTTGTGTATAAAATATATTAGATTAATTAGTCAATAGATAATAAAAATAAAATATAATTTAGAGGAATCAATTGATATTGTTATAAGATGAATGATTATATTTAATGCATAATGTATATAAATGATTGAAAATATTAAGTGGTTAGTTGCTGATGCAAAAGAACGCCATACTAAGGTAGATATGACACATGAGGTTGCAAAAGTTGATCAAAACTATTCTAGCCTTCATACTCAAGTAGATATAGTTTTTGATGCTGTAACGAAGCTTGTTGAGTATCATACTTCTCTTCATTCTAAGGAGTTTGTACATTTACAAGGCTTATTGGCAGAAGTGAAGGAGATGGTTTCGAAACTTGTTAATCCTTCTTCTTCAACTGGTTCTCAAGAGTCTATCTCACAAATGCTCCTTTCATTGGAAACTTGTTTGAAGGTTGATCTTGATCCTCTGTTGAAGTTTATTAATTTGATGCCCACAACTGCCCCACCTGTTTCCATAGGGGTGCAAGGGGGTGAGAAGGGAGTTGGTGCATCAAAAGATATGAATCAAGGCAAAGTTATTGGTAGATTAATAAGAACACAGATTCCCACTTCAATTCTAGTGTCTACAACAATTACTTCAACAACTACAACTTCAAAGCCCTTAAAAGAAATTACAATTGGTTCATCTGTTGGTGGATGAAGTTCAAAGCCACCTTCATAAAAAGAAGGAATGGAAGGTAAAGGCAAGGTAATAAGTATTGATCCAAGAAAGGAAGAAAAGAAAATTGCTTTGGAGAAGGAGATGGAAAGGCATATGCAGATCCAGAGCATATTGAGGTTAAGGCAAGGAGACCCACTTGGTCTTGAGAAGGGGGGTCCAACGAAGCCTTTCAGTTATGAAACTATCGAACATATATGTGCTCTTGGTGAAATGAGTGACTTCCTGAAAGTTCGGAAAAAGAGTTATGATATAGAAAATTCAAATTTCAATCAATTTGTTTTTCCTGTCATTCACATGACTTTTATATCATCTCAATATCAAATTGTTGACGAATTCCAAGATAAGGAAGAGTACAAGAGGCTGAAAATGAGATTTCACGTTGTACTCGGAAAGAAAGAAGAATAGATATGGTCACTACTGAAGATTGTCAAAGTAGTGGGAATAACAAAGGATCAACTATTCAAAGGGTTATTATAGAACTTTCTTTGTCACGTAGTTCGTCCCAACAATGTGGCATGTGATTTCTATGTAGCTGATTTTCCTTTGATGAATCTAAACGATCTCATCAGTATGGCTAAAATCTTGAAGGGAGTTGATGCTTTGAAACTCCAAGTGACAACCAAAGAAGACTTTTTGATCAGATTTGCTCATGTCAAACTCTTCATTGACAATTTCTATGATTGTCTTTCTTTAACTGATGTGGAGTTGGAGTTAGCTATGGGAAGACAAATTAGTATGCCTTAAACGTTATTCAAGGGTGTTAGGAGTTTAAAGGATTTTGAAAATGGATAAATTATGTTGAAGCTTTTGGGAGTTGTTTTTATGGGGAAGAATAAGAACAATAAAGTTATAAAGGTATTATTCAGAGTTGAGGATGTTGTAAGATACACTAACTGACAATATACGAATTTACTTGTTCGTATAAACAACTGCAAGAGAAACACAGAAGGAGATAAGGCAGATGTATGAAAAGCAATCAACTGGTACTCAGAGATCCATAGAGTTTTACATAAAGCTTCTTAGATACTAATGGCATAGGATTCGACACTGCTCACAAAGTGGGAGAATGTTGAGATCGAATATAGTTGTGAGGTGTCGAAATGTTCTTTGTATTTTATTAGTTCCCAAGTTAGTCTTGTATGTTTGCATAAGGGTATGTTGTAGTGTCGAAGCGTGATTGTATAAGCCCTTATGTATTTTTTGTTTGTTTCTGTAATCCCTATAAATAGGTGATAAGTACTAGAGTTAGAGTAACTTTTGAGCCTTCGCTACTTTACTCTAAGATTTTCTCTATATATTTCATAAACATTAATTGAGCCATACATATCTTATTTACTCTTTGTATTCATATTTCGATCTAAACTCTGATTACACTAAAACACTCGATCAATAACAACTACACTCTAGTGTTGTTTTAATTATTGTTATGATTAATTAATTTACAATTTATTTATTTGATCGAAAATTATTTTTAACTGTTGTTATGGTTAACTAATTAAAAACTTATTTTAAAAAGTTTATAACAAATGGCTCATGAAGGTTTTTAATAAATATTAAGTAAATAAAAAAGTCATTTGCATAACTTTATTATATATATATATATATATATATATATATATATATATATATATATATATATATATATATATATTGTGTTTTAGCTATCTATTGTGTGCATGTAAGATTGATTGTGGACCAATCATTTTAGTTATTTTAAGAAAGTAATTAATGCATATTACATTTTGAGGATATATTGAGTATATATTAAACATTCAACATTTAATACATATTAATTATTTTTTTTTAAAATAACTAAAATGATTGGTTCAGAATCAGTCCTACATGCACATAATAGATAGTAGAAACATTTGAACCTAACACTATCTCTCTCTCTCTCTCTCTCTCTCTCTCTCTTCATGTGGGGGTATAATGTTGATAAAAGGATGTGGGTCGTGAAGCGGAAAAGTGGAAGAATTGAATACTATGAGAATAAAGTTAACTTCTTGTCTAGACAAAAGTTGATCTTTCTGAACTCATCCACGCACCCTTCCACAATCCAAACAATGATACCATAGCCTGGTCTCTTAAGAACTTTCTTGAGACTAAAGTGAAAAATAACTTTAAAGGTTTAAAGACTGCTTCATCGTTTACTAAGAAGGCCAAGGGTGTCATTGATCCTCGCACAAACAAAACCATGGTGAATGTCATGTGGCAATCCACAAAGCAAGCTAAAAGGATTCCTCTTCCCAAACGCTTACCTGAAGGTACTTTGGATTCAATGCAATTATGGGTTTATGATGAGGCTACTGCAACTGTAGTAATCAAGCTAAAGAAAAACCAATTTCGTATTGTTGATCCTAAAGATCTGTTGAAGTTTGGAGAACGTGATATCCACACTTTGTCAAATTTTCAAATAATTGTTGAAAATGAATTGTTTGAAGCTGCCGCGAAAGCTTTCACCGGTATGGTAGCTACAACAACTGACAAGAAGTTGTGGGCAGGGACATTTGATCAAGGTGACGTGCATCTCGTGGAGAAACCTTAAAGAGAACTGAAAGCAATAAACCAATGGGGAGATTGTTGGGCTATATTTAGTGCTTTATGCTTTGTTTTGAAAGTATTATATGGTTCTCGGTGGGCTTAGTGTGTTTTCGATGAGTTTTTTATGTTTGGGCTTTAGGTTGTTGGTTTAGTATATACGTAGTCTGTGTATAGTCATTTAAGGCTAATGCGTTTTTGGTGAGTCTTAGTCATTTCACGGTTGGAGGGTGATTGAATGCACTTGACAATTATCTAATAGAATTGTGTGCATTCATTTGAAATGTGTTCTTGATATATTTTGTTTATTTTTTCATATCATTGTTTGATTAAGATTCCACATTAATCACACTATTGCATTGGTACCTTGATAGATCCGAGTTCAGAGACTTACAGATGTTCACCAATGAATATTAATCATATGCAATAATTTTTTTATGATATATGCTTGACTCTTTATCATTGATAAATTTGGAATTTTTTTAACGATCCATATTTGACCTTTTCAATATTATATAGTTGGAATTTGATTTCATTAACATGTTATAATCTTTGAATGTCCTTAATACTTATTGTTTTCAATTTTAATAAAGTGGTTTTATGGTTATACGTTTTATTTTGATTTTATGTTTTTATATATATATATATATATATATATATATATATATATATATATATATATATATATATATATAACGCCCTATTTATTTAAATAAATTAATAAATGTAAGTCCCAGATTAATTGGTGAAGAATTTTGATAGTTGGGGGTTGTTAGTAAGTTACAGAGTTATTTTGGGTTTAAATTAAAAAGAAATATAGTAGGGAGGGACCAATATTGGTAAAATAGTCCAAAGTTTAATGAAATCATGGGTGAACCCGTCACCCTTATGTGCAGCCTCCATATCTAACCCATGACATGTGAAACCCTAACCCTAAGGATTCATTCAGCTGCCACCATCTTGTGACCCACCTAGCCACCACCTCCTTTCTGATCACGTCTCCGATGCGGACCAAGTCGCCATCTGCTGTCGGTGACACCGTGAGCGACAAGGACCAAGCGAGACCGGACTTGGAGCTGTACATGGCGAAGTGTGGGATGCTAACGAACAGAATATCATCGGAGAAACAAGCTGAGGAGGAGTCTCGAGCATTGAAGAACGAAGCCGCTGCGCTTCACCATCTGTTAAGGCGTTAGTACCACTCTGAGTCCGATAGCCGTCCTTCCTTCTTCTTCTTCTAATCAGCCTCCACCTTAGAAGCCTTCATGTCGCGTCGTTACTGTTATTTTGTTGATGTCATTGCCGGATGGGTAACAGAATTGTGAAGATGCCGCCGCCACCTCTACCCTTTTCTCTCCGTGATGATGGCTGTTGAGGTTTCCATTAACCAAGACCGAGCAGGGACCATCGTCGGTTGTTTTTGTTGCTGCAGTTTGCCAGCTGAGACCGCTACCCCTAGCCGCCACCCTCATTGACGGACTGTTGAAGAAGATAGGTTGTTACTGCCGTCAACTTTTCCATCAAGAACGATGATGGGCTGCCGGTGGGTGTAGCCGTAGCATCCACTAGTAGTTAGATAGTATCAGAGTGTTGTAAGTCTGCGGGTGTAGCCGTAGCATTCACTAGCAGCCAGATAGTATTAGAGTGTTGTAAGTCTGCGGGTGTATCCGTCGCATTCAAAAGATTAGCAGATAGTACTAGAGTGATGTGAGTATGTGGGTGTACCCGCAGCCTTCACTAGGTTGGTAGATAGCGTGAGTACGTTGTTAGGACGTGGAAAAGAACCGTAGTACCCACCAGTTCGAGTGTAGCATTGAGGATATGGAAATCCACATATTGAATTTCGGAGTTTCCCAGATAGATTAAACTTGGTTAAGCCAATGATAAGCTGTAGAAGCGCCACTACAGAGAAGAGATCAAAGGTCATTTATGGCATAAGGCTACAGGTGGTCATGTAGCAATCACTTTTAGCCTTGGGTTTGGTGACATCATGATTTGATGTATGGACTAGAATAATTTATTGGGCTTTAGGGTAAGGTCCATATGAAGGATTGGGCCCAATTTGGAAAATTGGGCCATAGTTGGGGCCTAGATGGTTGTATGATGTTGGGCCCCTAGATTGAGACATGTTGGACTGGATTGAACAATTGGGCCTTATGGGAAGTCCATATAGAGGTTTGGGCCTAATTTGGAAAATTGGGCCATATGTTGGGCTTTGAACCCTAGTTGACTTTGGGCCTATGGATTGGGCCTTGGGCTTGGGTAAGCCAATCTAGGGGTAATGTAGTAATTATCCAAAGCATGTATTTATAGTTATGTGTTAGAACCCAATTATTAATTGGGTGTTATTTTGGTGATGACAGTTAGGGAATCTGTCATCCAGCAGCTGGGGTTGAGTCTGCAGGACTTCAGCAGTGTGGGATTGTGTCTATAGGACTTTAGCAGTGTGAGGTGAGTTTCCTTCCAGTAGGAACGGGTCTAAGGCCACAATGCCGGCCCGTTTAGTAGCAGTAGTTTCCGGACTTTGGTCCGATGCAGTTGTTAGTTTGTTTGGTGCCTTCGTGGCTCAGACAGGATTTATGTGTTAAGTGTTATGGGATACGGCCTGACGTAGTATGCAGTATATGAGTTTATGATCATGTGTGTTATGCTATTTGATATGTGTTTTTGCTATGCTATGCTATGCCCAGTCAGTTCCAGACTTCGATCCGATGCAGTTAGTTTCGGACTTCGGTCCGATGCAGGGGACAAGGTCCCAGTCAGTTCCGGACCTCGGTCTGATGCAGTTAGTTCCGGACTTCGGTCTGATGCAGGGGACAAGGTCCCATTCAGTTCCGAACTTCGGTCCGATGCAGTTAGTTCCGGACTTCGGTCCGATGTAGTGGGCAAGGCCCAATATGTGTTTATATGTTATTGTATGGTATGTAGTAGTTTGGGGGAGCTCACTAAGCTTCGTGCTTACAGTTTCAGTTTTGGTTTCAGGTACTTAGTTTTCAAAAGAGGAGTTCAGGATGATTGCAGTGCACACACCATTTGTTCAGCCTGGGATGTTTATACTCTGATATATTTGACAGTTGTTATAATATTTTGAGATACATTGCTTATGATTTCTATATGAGGTTTATTGACTATGGTTTTATCATTAAGTTAAACGAAATTTTCAGACTGTGTTTTTGGGAGGTTTCAATATATATATATATATATATACACACACACACACACACACACACACACACACACACACTAGTGGCCCGCACAAAGCAGTGACGACAAATAGTTTTCAGACGTTGATTAATTTATTTCGGTGAATACTTTCCTTGCGGCTATCAGATCAAACCATAAAAACCTTTAAATATAACCAAGTTACAATATTGATAATTCTTTCATTTCTACAATCCTCAAACGTTGATAAATCTATTAATACATTACTTTCTTGCAAATTGCAATTAATCACTCATTCATAATATTAACTTCTAATAACCGTAATATCTTAATTTGTTTCAGAACTTTGATCGGTTTGGTGGGTTGTAGGGTTGTAACAATTGAATCTGATTTTTTTATTTTCAATCTATTTTAAATTGTTTTTGTAGTCTTGAAACCATTTTAATTTATAAAGTTAATGTAAATGTTTATCCATTTATTTCTTTATTATAGTATTTTACTTTTATATTTTTTTATCAATGTGTTTTTCAATTTTTTTATGATTACCTCTCCGGAAAATTATATATTGTGATGACAACCACTAAAAACGTATCTCACTCGCATTTAAGATTTCAGCCTATTAAATATATAAACACCATGATACAATGGTTATACGTTTGATACCAATTATTGATTTTAAAATGTTTCGTTTTTCTTCAAAAGAAATTGTTTATAATAAAATGGAGATAATTTAATTGATGGAAAAGTATGGTTTGATTTAATTTATGTTTTAACGGAGGAAGGTCGAAAATAACAATACGTGATTGGGTGAATAAAGAAGGAAAATCATTTAATTGATGGAAGAGTATGGTTTGATTTAATTTATGAGTCATTAATGTCTAATGCGATTAATTTGTGAAATGGAAATGTAATATGTGTATTAAAGGGTAAGCATAAATTGATTGTACATGATGTAGTAGGTATAATACTTCTTAAATTTCAAAAAATATCTAAAATGTTTTATATAATAGTAAATATATATACTAGTGGTGTGTCCGCGCAAAGCAGCGGCGACAAATAATTTTTGGATGCTGATTAATTATTTCGGTGAATAATTTCCTCGCGGCTGTCAGATCAAACCATAAAAACCTTTAAATATAACCAAGTTACAATATTATAATTCTTTCATTTTACAATCCTCAAACGTTGATAAATCTATTTATGCATTACTTTCTTGTAAATTGCAATTAATCATTCATTCATAATGTTAACTTCTAATAACCGTAACATCTTAATTTGTTTTAGAACTTTGACCGGTTTGGTGGGTTATAGGGTTGTAATAATTCAATCTGATTTTTTATTTTCAATCTATTTTAAATTGATTTTGTAGTCTTGAAATCATTTTAATTTATAAAGTTAACGTAAATGTTTATCCATTTATTTCTTTATTATAATATTTTACTTTTATATTTTTTTATCAATGTGTTTTTCATTTTTTTTTTTTTTTTTTTTTTTTTTAATTTTATGATTACCTCTCCGGAAAATCATATGTTGTGATGATAATCATTAAAAATGTATCTTATCCGCATTTAATATTTTCAACCTACTAAATATACAAATACCATGATACAATAATTATAGGTTTGATACCAATTATTGATTTTAAAATGCTTCGTTTTCTTCAAAAAAAATTGTTTATAATAAAATGGAGAAATTTAATTGATGGAAGAGCATGATTTGATTTAATTTATGTTTTAATTGAGAAAGGTGGAAGATAATAATACGTTATTGAGGGAAAAAAAGAAAAGTTATTTAATTGATAGAAAAATATGGTTTGATTTAATTTATGAAGCATTAATGTCTAATGTGATTAATTTGTGAAATGGAAATATAATATGTGTATTAAAGGATACGCATAAACTGATTGTACATGATATAGTAGGTATGATATCTCTTACATTTCAAAAAATGTCAAAAATATTATATATATATATATATATATATATATATATATATATATATATATATATATATATATATATATATATATATATATATATATATATATATATTTCCAATTGTCAATATTTTTGGAGAATAGAGAATTTTTTTTTCCACCAAGTTCATGTTTCTTAGTGACCCCGTGCATTGTGTCACTGTGTGGTGTAGCGTAGCCAACGAAGCTGACACCGAGCATCTTACAAGATGCCGTGTGATATTACACGTCTAACCAGATCTATTTGTTCTTTAAATGCAAATATGAATATATTAAATGTAATTATTTTGGTTACATTTTAGTTGTAACCTCTTTGTGACCTTTACCCCTCCCCTCCCACGGGGGGGCACTCATGCACTTCTGCTCATGCTTTCAGGCGAATTAAAAGATACACATAATTACATTGTTTATTATAATTCTAATAATTTAAATCAAATATTTATAACAAAATCATGAAATCCTACCACAAATTCTAGTATCCTTAATTATGTACGAACCTCCACACCCTAATGTTGCTGGGTATATTATTTTAACAAATAATATATCTTTATTTTTGAAATTGTTGTAGTAAATAATTTAATTTTATAGAATAAACAATATTGAACTTAAATAATACTCTTTGACAAAAAAAAAAAAAAGATAAATATCATACCGAAAATAAGTATATAAACACTAACGCTAGACAAGGTCTCCATAAGGTTGCTGATGGATATTTTATAATAACGGTGAAAAGCTCATGGGGTGTTGCTTATCAAAGCTTTAGAGACTAAGCGACAATACAAGCCACTCCACCCATGTCGAGCACAATTTATTCTGAACATTCCCTTATACTAGATGTTGATAATGTATTTAGTTGCATTAAATTGTTTCCTAAAGCAACTTCGTGTGGGAGAGACGGTTTGCAAGCTCAACACATTTTGGATGCTTTATGTGGGGAAGGGTCTCCTATAACCACATATCTCTTACATGCCATCATCGCAGCGGTTAATCTATGGCTAGGGGGAAGATGTCTGTCGTGTCTGAATTTGTAGCGTCTACTCCTCTTACTCCGCTCCTAAAACATGACAATGAAATTCGTCCTATTGTTTAGGGCACTATATGGAGGTGTTTGGTTTTAAGGGTTGCTATGAAAGAAATTGATAAATATATGTAAAAGGTGAGTTAGGATAATATGCAAAACAACTATTATTGTGTAAATGTACAACCTAACCTCAGCCAATCATTTTAAAAACCCTGATAGGGACATCATAATAATTTAATATTTAAATCAATTTAATCAAACTAAATCAATGCCATCTATTACTACTACAAAATGAGTCTAATGCGACCTTTTAGATGCAACATTTTCACTAAAGGTGCATTTGATTATAATGAAGGTCTTCTCGAACAAAAAGGTTGCACTAGAAGAATTACTGTAACTTTGTTTAAAAAAATAGCCAATTTTATTAAAAATTGCAACTTTATTTTTATAAAGTTACAATTTTTATTGAAAATTATAACTTTTCTGTAAAAAAAATTACAAATTTTATTGAAAATTGCAATTTTTTATAAAATTGTTGCAAATCTTATTAAATGAATTATGGGTTAGGGTGGAATGTGCACAAGCTTTAAGCACCAGGGACCAAAAGTAAAAAATTAAACCCTAATTACCCCTTAGCTAAAGGAAGTGATGGGAGACTATTCCTTTCTCTGTTCTTTTACCATCCCAACAACTCCATGGTTATCCAATGACAAAAGAAATCAAAGGAATGAAAAATAAATTGAGCGAGGCAATAGGTTGCTACACCGATGATAAAAGAAAAAACTAGTGGAGGGAGCGACAAGAGTAGTAAAGGAGAGGAATTGAGGCTCGACTTGTGGTCTTGGTGCGTTTTGCTCCTATCTAGGTATTCTACTTATGATTTATAGCCCTTATAGCATCAATGACACCTTTAACCACCTCTAAGGTCACCAAGAATACACCACAACACCATTGTGGCATGGTGGTTGTGGTATGAACGTAATTCAGTCCTAGGGGTATGTTTTTCTTGGCGACTTCTTTCTGTGAAACCTAGTTCTATGTAATGCCTGTGTTTCTGGGCTTGTCATTAATAGCAATGTGTTATTCTACGTTAACCTTTGTAACCCATTTTGAAATAATAATAATGTATTATTTGAGTATTATATATTTTGTGCTTAGTTGTGTGGCTTAAATGAATTAAGAATAAAAAAATAAGCATCAAAATAAAATAGTAGATAAAGCTGATATCTTTGGATAATGTTGTAGTAGTTGAAACGAGGTTTCCGAATATATAAAGAATGCCGAAATCCGAGTTATAACGAAGAAGTTATGATCTGTCGAAGTTTCGCGACAGAACCGGCACGACGCCGAATGACGTAAAATACGAATGTAAGATAGAACGATATATAGCCTTAGTAATCTAAATGAAAGTTGAAGATTTTGTTAAACCGAGAGCGTGCATAAAAAGAACGCCCAAATCTGACTTCGTATGAGGAAGTTATGATTTTTTGAAGTTTCGACTTAGCAGTATGCAGCCCGAATACTCGATTTGAGATCGAGCGGTTTTTAGCCAAAACAATCTAAACGAGAATCGAATATCTCGTTAATAGTAGTGAAACGATAAAAAGATAGGCGAAAACAGACTTCAGATGAAGAAGTTATGAATTTATAACGGAGTTTTCCTGTCCCGGCCTACTAAAAATAATATATAAGTAATATATTTATAATATATTAAAAATAAATTCAAAATTATCCAATGAAGTCTAAACGAGAGTTGTACATCATAATATCACATACGCGTCGATATAAAGAACGTCAAAAACGGAGTTGGTATGCGAAAGTTATGAATTTTTGAAGTTCGGGGCGCGAAACCCCAAAACTGTTAGATACCACGACATGGCAAGCAGTACCACGACGTGGCAAGTCTTTTGACACCTCCTGGAGTCCCCTAGATGCAACTTGCGATAACACATGCAGTGACGACCAATCCCACGATGTGGAAAAAGGTGCCACGACGTGGCAAGGGTAAATTTTGCCCTATAAATAGATTTGAAGGGCCAGCTGTTTAGGGTTGCTATTTTCTCTCCTCTCTCTCCCGTTCTATCTAGATTTACATGAAAAGAAGTACCCCCAAAGCCCCAGTATCATCCCGAGACCCGAAGCGAGTCCCGAAGCCCGAAGATCCCGAGAAGAAAAGAGTTTCCGAGTCGAAGCTCTACCTGCGAGAAGCCCAGTGTGTGAAGATCTTCCAGATCTACCGAAGAATACTACTTCTGCAAGTCGTAGTGCTGTCCGATCATCTTCTAATCAAGTGATTGTATATTCCTTTTCTTCTATCACATAGATACAAAGTATCTCCGAGGGAATACGTGCTATGTGTATATATATATATATATATATATATATATATATATATATATATATATATATATATATATATATATATTATATGTTACTTGGAATGAATCTGTATATTTGGAACGAGTATTAAATGATTATCTTATCAGTTTTTAAGTTGCATATGTATGCATATGTATATTGTTATCTACAAAATGTTGGGTAGAACTTGGGTAGATAGTTGAAGTGTGATAAACTGATGAGAGGCCTCGATGTTGTCGATGTTGACCTAGTCATCTAGTAGAGTATGGATGACGACCACAGACTCTTTCTAAACAGTCCAGTGGAATGCTAGCAGGTTCATAACCTGTAGGTTTTGTGAAAGATGTGTTCAACGGTGTACTCTATCCCCCTCATGGTTTCCTTTAGGACATCTATTGCTGAGGAAACCCCTTTGCAGTAATGTCCGTCCCGATGAAAATCCTAGATTAGGTCCCTTGTAATAGATGTTGTTTTAAGGACGTAAAGTGAAGATAACGAGAATGGGTAATCAGGTTATTGTTGGTTGGTAAAAGTTAAATATAATTATTTATTGTGGGTTGAAAAACCTATATGCTCACCAGGCTCCCAAGCCTAACCCACCCAGTCTTATTTGTATTACAGGAAGTGGCGCGAGGGCATAAGATGGATGAATCATCAAGTTATTTTGTTTATGAGCCTATATATGTATATAACTATTGTATGGCTTGAAATATGTTGTTTATGCTTTTGGTCTGTTTATCGGAACATGACATCCCGAATATTGTTATATAATGAAAATTCATCTCTTGATGAAATGCTTTGATACACTTTATTTTATCATATTTTGTTTTGGGAACAAATTCCGCAACTCTTTTAAATCAAAAGGATTTACTCTGAAATTATTTTAAAAGCATAAATGAAATCGGTCTTTTCTGGTTGAGATTTTGGGGATATCACATTCTAGTACGTCTCATGTATGCTAGGTTAATGAGTGGTAGCTTAAGAAAATTTCTATGTCACAAATTGGTTTTAAAACCCTCTACACTTTTGGTTTTAAAACCCTCCCACTTGCACAAGACTCATACTAGACTGATGTAGACAGTGGTGAATGTCTAACAACATTTCACTACCCCTAACAACATACGACTTTGTGCCATTCTATCAACGCCTAATTCCCAAAAAGCTCAAAGCTAAAATTGGTGTATCAGGTATGTTTATCAGTTATCCCTTTGCTACAGATATCATGTTGAACATGAGATACTAGCTGCGATCAATCTCATTAGTTGTTCAAATTTTGGTAAGGCGCCTTAGATGTCTAACTCTCAACATATAATAGGAACAAATCCCATCTTGATTACATAAGCCTCTTGCATAGTTCACACCATACCTATAACTGCCCGTTTAAGGAGCAACATTTGACCATATCAAGCATAGTACTCCATAAAAAAGTCCTAATATGTGTCTCAGGTGTTAATGATACAAAGATAGTACCTTTTAATCAAGTATTATTCATGATAGTGATCCATAAGATAATCTTGATGCGGGTCAGTTTAATACTAGTTCTCTGACAAGTACCTATGAAACTTGGTTACAACCACTTGCCTACTTTCATCTAGCGAGAGTCAACCAATCCAATTCATATTAGTCTTACTTCATAATTGCTCCCATAATTATAACCGACTATGAACTTTTAGAATAATAACATTATATATGGATTAAACATGTTAACATAACCCAACAAGTATTAATGTGATGACTATATCCCAGTATATCATAACATTATCTAATAGTTGTTGTTATAATGCTCCAATATCCAAATACTAAATCCAAATCAAAATCCTATTTCTAGAATAATAAAGTCTTACAACTGAAGTGTGACCATTCATACTTAGCTCAAAAGAATTACTTTATTAATGGGTCTGACGAAATTTATGAATTTTGTGAATACTATCATCTCCCTACTTAACTTTACTCTAAGTATAGTTAAATTTCTTGGAGAATATGATTGGTGTTATTTTATGACATAGAGTCTCTTAGCTTGATTAAGTATACTCTTAAAGTCACAAAGATTTCTATGTGATCCTTGAATGGTAGAAATCAACATAGTTTTTCAATGATCCCATTCATCCAATCATATTTAAATTCAACTTCTAAAGTAGTGTATTCTTATTTTTTATAGTTTGTGTCATTATGTTTTGCTTGGACCTCATTCCAACGGAACTTACGCTTCATTCCATAATGAAGTCAAAATCCAATTATAATTCATAATTATTCATATTTGTTTAGAAATTGACATCTTGTGTAGCTCTTTCCATAAAGATCATTTCTAAACTGATTGTCTCATATACATTCTCTTAGTTCTTCTAAATTACTTTTAGAATACTCTCTTAGTCATCCAGTGACTTAACCATGTATCAAATTAGTATCCTATGACATGCTTACAACATGATCAAATACGATGTCCTATGCATAATATGGCGTAAATAATGATCATGAATTCATTTTCCAAGAAAACAGAATATAAATCACTTTGTCTAGTTTAATCCTATGAGCTATGTACTTTTGAGGCTAGCTCAAAATGGTGCCATTTGACAATGCCAAGAATTCTCCAAAAGAATCTTGTGTCTTGATCGCTTTCAAGATATTGTCAATATATGTATAAGGACATGAATATTTTAACATTCATTTTATATATCCCTTATATATTTTACATTCTTGGAATGTATCTTCTCCTTCATAAGTATTTCATTTTAGAAACACTTTCCGAGTCAAGGTGAAAACGACCTTGCTTATTCAGAATGTGATTTCAAATGATTAAGTATGTATTATTCATACAAGATTAGGAATTTCATTATGCTCCCACTAGTTCTTAGTAAACACACATGTTTTATTCATTTTGATATAAAAACACATCTTGCGGGATTACATAAAATGTTGTTTAAAACATTGAGATGTTTGCTTTATATCCACAGGTGGATCTCAAGCTCTACACATTTTATTAGGATAACACGGATTAAGAAAAACTCCAGGATAATCTATATATAGATATATTCTAATAGATGTCTATTAAGAAAAGTAGTCTTTCTTGAAATCTATTTGCTATATCTCATATTACGAATATGAACTTATAGTAAATAATATCCTTGTTGATCTAATCACATATACTTATGAAAACGGTTTGATCATAGTCAATTTCATGAGTATGATGAGGAATATAGTCAATGACATGAGTATGAGCGAATCCTTTTACTACAGGTCTTGCTTTAAATGTGTATGGTTATCCATGTAATTTATTATTTCTAGAAGAATTATTTACTCCTTCTAGCCTAGCTATAGGGATAAATTTTAATCAAGCCCATTCTTGATTATCATACATGGATTGCATCTCATGTTTATGACTGTAAGTCATTTATCAAATTCGAGATCTGACATAGCATCCTGGTAGATGGATTTTCTAGAAACCATCAATGAAAGCTCATCAATGAGAGATTCCACATTTCTCAAGTCAAAGATAAATTTTACTAATAATGCGAACAATTTGTGTTTGTGAATAACTATTATTCAAGTTTAACAATCCTTGTTAATACTAGTGCCAAGTATTACTACATAAGGTTATGGTTCTTGAGCTGCTTCAAGTTCCATGTACCTCCCACTTGCTTTATCATTAAAAGCCTTCATTCTACTAACTTAGCTTTCACAAGAATAAAAGGACTTATTCTTGGCAGGTTTGCATATGAAAATCTAAGCTACATTTAGAGTATTATACAAATATGTATTTAGTAGATTTGGGGTTTAGAATCTTTAGTCTAACATCGGATTCAAATCCATAAAACATTAAGTAAGATAAGTATGGATCCTTTCCATAATAAATCTTATACAGTGTTTAATCTACTTAATAATTGGTATTTTTATTTAAGATATAATTAATAGTGATTGAAGTGTCATCCCAAAAAGATTAAAGGAGGATATTTCTACCAATTAGAAAGTAAATCATACCAAGTAAGATTTTATTCATCATTTATTATTAAGGCCTTAGATGGTTCTTACTGGTTTGTATCTCAACTTTTGAAATCTTCAACAAAGATTTCATAATTATGCTTTACCATGTAAAATATAATTAAAACTACTATAGTTGTTAATAAAGTTGATTTGGTATCTTTTTCTTAATCTCAAACAGTCATTAGAAAGGAAGTCATACACCAAAGTGTATACTTCCTTAATTATTTTATCTACACTTTAGTGAAAATATCATTAGGAATCCTTTACATATAAATACAGTTCACATATGTCAAATAAACTACATTGTTTGCCTTTAAAGATCCTTTTCTTGAAGTTAGAATATGTGAATGCCATTTATATAATATAGATAACAATGTCAAAGATGATTTTGAATTAAAGCAAGTTTAACTCAAAAAGTGATTGCATATAGAACTTAATTTTATTTATAAAAATGTTGTTATTTACTTTACAATTCTATTAAGAGATTTAGTCTTATAAATAAAAGTTAATCATTTCAGTATATGAATATTATCGTTATGAAAAACGATTAAGTAGATGATCAAACATTTGAATAAAATAACTAAGACATAAATTTAGACATGCTAAATTAAAATATAAATTGTTCCAAAACAAATATTGCTTTATATTACAAGTAATTTATGTTCTAAGCATAAATAATAAACTAAACTCCTAGAGTGTAGTTCCAACTTGATTGTGCTCAGCTTGGTTACTCTTCAATAAATATTTTCAAGCCATTTAGAAATATTAGATTAACATTTAAGTACCAAGTACCTAAGTGTTACATGAAAAGTATGAGTTCTATCTAGTAGACACTAGAAGTACTAGTATTTTCCAGACTTCCTTTCCAAATAAGAGGAGTAAATCCTCTTCCAATGTCCAGTTTCTTCACAAAAGAAACAAGATCCATTTATGTGGGCCTTAGTAGATTTCTTGGGTTTAAAGGTGTTCAGGCCATAAAACATGGGCCTCCTGGATCACACAAGGTGATTCTTTTAGCCTTGCATTATTTGAATGTTTAAGCTAGCCTTAAGTAAAAATACCATTGTATTTATTGGAATATTGATGACATGTTATATCATCATATATATGTTTAAATTTTTAAAGGCTTCCTAAACGTCATGAATAAATATTCATAGCTTAATGTTAGAAGCGTCTTTTGTTAGGTTTTGTATACTACAACATTCTATGGTGCACATACAACCCTAAATGCCTTGGATCTATGTTTTCTCTAATTATACATGTAATGGTATTTCCAAAGCATTAACCCTATAACTAGCATGCCATTGACATAAATAATATGAAATACTAGTTAGGATGACATACCTCTTATGTAGCTTGAAACCTTGTTGTATTTGGCCTTAAGAGCTTAGCACCAAAAGTATGAATTCCTCAAATGGCTCACAACTCACCTAGGACAAAGGTGGCTCTTGAGAGAGAATCTCCATGCACCAAAAACACCTCCAAGAACTCCAAGGACTACAAGTGGGTGTTTTTAGGCTATGGAGTATGTATTTATATGTAGGATTTCAAGGGTCATGGGTATAACCCAAATCTATACCCAGGGTCATGGGTATAACCCAAATCTATACCCATGGGTTCTATGATCCATGGTTCATGTGGCCCAACTTTTTATGTGTCCATACATAAACTTGGTCCAACATGGATCATAAGCCCAACACATATAAATATGACTAATTACCATAATTAGTCCCCATAAATTTAATTAGTCTCTTTTTGATCACTAAATTAATTCCAAATTAATTCTTGATCAATACTAATTAAAACATATGATTTCATATTAATATACTAGAACTTATAATATATTAATAAATCATATATAACCTTTTCTCAAGAGTCCATCTTAACAAATTGTCCTGGTCTTATGCAACCCAAATGGACCATGCTACTCTCGGGTTGAGTACATACCAGTAATAGTTATGGGCTTAGACATCTAATCCAATAGTCTCCTAATTAGATAAGTCTAAAACTATTATTGCAAGTAAGACTCAAAACCCAACTAACAATCGTAGCTCTTAAAGTCGCTGTCGAACTTTGACCTAGTCAATGACGTGTCCATTAGATAAGGGATCATATATTCTAGGTATCATATGGACTGAGACATGGATTATAATCGTTCTATCTGTCCATCTGTTGTTTCCCGATTTATGATGACCGACTAATTGAACAAATCAAATCAGTCCAGGCCCGACCGAGCACTTGAGATTGTCATCACTAAATCATCGAGGGAACCACATATATAACTTTTATCCCTCAAAGGGTAAAAGGAATGGATAAACTTTGACTCATATGCTTGCTCTATCTACTCATCTGTAATGCTCGTATATCCGGGCTAGTCAATTTAGAGGCAATAAGTGTGGAAAATGACTTTTCGGAAAAATATTATTTATAATAAATAGTCTTAACCAAGTTGTAGAATATGTCTCAAGGTTTCCGTACATATAAAGAACGTCGAAATCCAAGTTATAATGAAGAAGTTATGGCCCGTCGAAGTTTTACGGCAAAACCGACACGACACCGGGAAGCGTAAATAGTAAATTTACAATGGAGCGACTGTAACGCCCGGGTTTTCAGGGCTAAGCATTTTTGTCAATGTAATAGTCTAGGTCAACTATTGTAACTCTTTTTGAAGTAATAAATATGAAATATTTGAGTATTATGTGAATTATGTGTGTTTATGTGTTTATTATTTAATTATAAATGTATAATTAATAAAGAATAAAAATGAGCGTCAAAATTAAAGTGTGAGATAATCCCGATATCTCTACATAAAGTTGTAGAATATGTCTCAAGGTTTCCGTGCATATGAAGAATGCCGAAATCCGAGCTATAAAGAAGAAGTTATGGCCCGCCGAAGTTTTACGGCAAAACCGGCACGGCACCGGGAGACGTAAATAGTGAATTTACGATAGAAGACTTTTTAGCCTTATCAATCTAAACAAAAGTCATAGAATATATAAAACTAAGAACATCGATAAAAAGAACGCCCAAATCTGACTTCGTATGAAGAAGTTATGATTTTTCTAAGATTCGGCTTAGCAGTGCACGGCCTGAAACTCGAATTTTAGTTCGAGCGGTTTTTGGCTTACGCAACATAAATGAGATTTGAAGATCTCATTAATAGGAAATCAACGGTAAAAAGACAGACAAAAACAAAGTCCGTATGTAGAAGTTATTAATTTTACGCAGACGTTTAACAGTATAATCTCCTTGTACTGTTAAATTTAAGATCGGTTAAGAATTAGCTGACGATGTCAAAATGAAAGTTGTAGATCTTATTATTACCTATGCGTGGATATAAAGAACGTCAAAAACGGAGGTCGTATGTGAAAGTTACGGATTTTAGAAGTCGGAAGTGTGCTGTGCGAAAATGGGTGATGTGGCACAATCTTGGCCATTGCTTTCTCCCCAAGGCTTGCCACCAGATGGTGACATGTGGCACCAAGTTCAGCCACATTTCACCCTATAAATACCACCTCTCCCACCCTCATTTTCTTCACACCTTTCCCATTCTTTCTTCTCTTTACTCTCTCTCTCTCTCTAGAACCTCTCTCTAGCCCCGAAATCCCCCGAAAAGCCTAGGGAACCTCCCTAGCACGAGGCGGAAGCCCCGGAGTGCTCTAAGGCTCTGAGAAGAAGAGCTTTTCGGCTCGGGAACGCTGCCCCAAGCAAAGCCCGGTTTTCTATAAAACCCGCTGTAAGTGAGCTACGCCTACGCTATTTTTAATATAACTTTTATTTAATTATAGTAACGTTATTAGGAACTTATAATAAATACTTGGGCTATTATTATGGGTTATATAAGTATTTTTTTGACGCTTATATAATAATAATAATAGCTAGACTATTAATTAGTCTCGACGAATAATAAACTAAACTCTAGTGGTAATAATACTAGGTTTCGTCGAAGAAAAATTCTTTTTAAGAAGCGAAGCGCTGTCTGAGTTCGGAATCACCACCTTTTCCGGTGAGTGCATAGTTACCTTCAACTTACACATAGATATGAAGTATTTTATATAAATTACGTGCTATGTGTGCATATTATCTGAATACTTGCTATCTATGCTAGATGAACGTTGTTATACATGTTTTCAATGATTTAAACTGTATATGTATTTTATATCTACGAAAATGTTGGGGTAAAACATGGGTAGATGTAATAGGTGATGTGTGATAAAATGATGAGAGGCCTCGATGTTGTTGTTGTTGATCCAGTCATCTAGCGGAGTATAGATGACGACCACGGACTCTTCTAGACAGTCCAGTGGAACACTAGCAGGTTCGCAACCTGTAGGTGTTGTGAACGATGTGTTCACCGGTGTACTCCATCCCCCACATGGTTGCCTATTAGGACATTTATTGCTGAGGAATCCCCTTAGCAGTAGTGTCCGTCCCGATGATAATCCTTAGGCTAGGTCCCTTATGATAGGTGTTTAGGGACGTAAAGTGAGGATAACGGGAACGGGTAATCGGGTTATTGTTGATTGATGAAATTAATAAACTTATTTATTGTGGGTTGAAAACCCTATGTGCTCACCAGGCTCCCAAGCCTGACCCACTCAGTTTTATGTATTACAGGTAGTGGCGCATGAGCATAGGTGTGATGTTTTGGACGAGGGATTACGGATATAGGCCTGTAGATATGAAATAATGTAGTAAGGCTTATATTGTACTGTTTATACTTTTGATCTGTACGAACATGACATCCCGAGTCTTTTAATGAATACATTTCTATGGAAATGCTTTTGATAAATCTTTATCATATTATTGTTTTGGGACAAATTCCGCAAACCATTTATTAAAAGATAACTCTGATTTTGAAATAAAGTATAAACAAAACCGGTCTTTTCTGGCCGTGATTTTGGGGATGTCACAGTTGGTATCAGAGCATTAGTTTAAGCGAACTAGGAATTTGTAGGATTTCTAGACTTAAACTTAGAATGCTAAGCGATGATTGTGAGGTGTGAGCACTAGCTTATTTTAGGAATTGTGCCTAAAATGCTTTTATGTGCTAAATGCTTTATGCATGATATGCTGTTATTTTGTTCGGATCTATGGTCTGTTGCCGACCGGATCTGGAAACCTTATGTGTTTAGGATTCTAAACGTACGACTACGCTATTAGAACTAGCATGTAAACATTTCGGAGTGATAAGGATGATTTAAAATGTCTCTCCTAAATAAAGATCTAAATCCACCTTATTCGGTATATAGATCAAGATGGTAAGGACCCGTAGCGGAAACGTAAACGCAAATGGGAACGGACACCAACCCCCCGTGATCGAGCAAATACCGGTTGTGGAAGCCGCCGCCGGACCAATAACGATGGCCGGAGTGCAAGCGATGATCCAGGCAATGTTGGATCGTCAAATGGAGGAAACCAGGCGTTTGCTCCAGCAAAATCGAGAGGAAGCGACTATTCAGCTCGAACAGCCCGAGTTGAACGAAGGGCAGACTGAAGAAGGAAACTACAGTGGGACTATTGGTCAAGCCAACCCACCGATAGTTAGGCAAAACCACCAGGATGGAGGAAATGATGGACGTGGATGCAAATACAAGGATTTCATGGCATCCAAGCCACCGAGTCTATCCGGAAGCCCGACGCCGGTGGAAGTCATGAACTGGATCTCTGAGATGGAGACAATGTTTGAGAGTTGCGAGTGTAGCAATAGGCAGAAGACTGCTCTTGCAGTTCCTCTATTGAAATCTGGAGTACTAAGCTGGTGGAAGCTACTAGCTGATTCAATGCCCAAAGGTGAAGCAAGCAAGATGTCGTGGGAGGATTTTCTGGTACAGTTAAAGATGCAATACTGCTCTGAGCAGGATCTTCTGGAGATCAACAACGAATTCCAGAGTCTGAAGAAGGGGAGGATGAGCGTTACTGAATACGCTGCAAGCTTTACTGAGAAAATGAAGCTTGTTCCTCACCTCGTCCCAACTGAACTCTCCAAGGTTAACAAATTTGCCCTCGGATTACCAGCGGACTTCGGTCCAATGGTCAAGCAAACTAGCACTCTGAAAGCTGCCATCTGGGCTGCTAAGAATGTGGAGACCCAGATACGAGAAAAGGGTCTGGAGAGAGCGGAAGTGGGAGAGAAACGGAAATTTGACGGATCCTCGAGGTCCGGTAAGAAAGGTAGATTCTCGAAGTCTAGTTCGAGAGGAGGAGGATCAGAAGCAAAGTGGTGTGACAAGTGCAAGAAGAAGCACTCTGGGAAGTGTGATGGAGGGGTCACTTGTTACAAATGCGGAAAGCCTGGGCACTATGCCAACGAATGCACCCTCAACCAGAAGACCTTTTATGGGTGTTATGAAGAAGGGCACATTTTGAAGGACTGCCCGAAGAAGAAGGAGGCAGGAAGACCCAACATACCACCAAAGCCGAAGGCGAGAGCCTTCCAGATGACGCTCGAGGCTGCAAAGGAGGCAGCAGACGTCGCTTCAGGTACCTTTCTTGTAAATGGTTTGCCTGCAAATATACTGTTTGATTCCGGAGCCAACTACTCCTTTGTGTCGCATAAATTTAGTGCGAAATTAGCATTACCTGTAGAAAAACTTGATAACGCCCTAATTGTAGAAGTTGTCAGTGGCAAATTCGTACCTGTTAGTAATCGTATTAGGAACATCGTCATTGACCTAAACGGAAACGAATTCCAGGAGGAACTATTACCCATAGAGTTAAACGGTTTCGACATCGTTTTGGGTATGGATTGGCTTAGCGCCAACGATGCCGAGATATTATGCCGAAAGAAGATAGTTAGGATAAACCCACCCGGAAAGGAATCATTTATGGTGTACGGGGACAAACGCAGAGTGAGTTCTGGAATCATATCCTTGATGAAAGCTAGGAAATGTTTGTCCAAGGGATGTGCATCGTACTTGGCATTCGTAATCGATGCTAAGAAAGAAAAGAAAGAGGTGCAGAATATACCGGTTGTGTGCGATTATCCGGAAGTCTTTCCCGAAGATCTTCCTGGATTACCACCTGATAGGCAAGTAGAATTTCGTATAGACTTATTACCAGGAACAACACCGATAGCAAAGGCACCTTACCGATTAGCACCGACGGAGATGAAGGAGCTCATGATGCAACTTCAGGAGCTGTTGGATAGCGGTTTCATTCGACCTACTTCATCACCCTGGGGAGCTCCGGTGTTATTCGTGAAGAAGAAGGATGGAAGCATGAGGATGTGCATAGACTACCGAGAGCTGAATAAGGCAACGGTGAAGAACAAGTATCCATTGCCGAGGATTGATGACCTATTCGATCAACTGCAAGGTTCGAGCTACTTCTCAAAGATCGATCTTAGGTCAGGATATCATCAGCTGAAAGTGAGAGAGCAGGATATTGAGAAGACTGCATTCAGAACAAGATATGGACACTACGAGTTCTTGGTTATGTCATTCGGACTAACCAATGCTCCCGCAGCATTCATGGATTTGATGAACAGGGTTTGTAAACCATTCCTCGATAAATCCGTGATAGTGTTCATCGACGACATTCTCATTTACTCGAAAAGCCAGGAGGAGCATGGCAAGCATCTACGAGAAGTGTTAGAGGTGTTAAAGAAGGAGAAGCTTTTTGCAAAGTTCTCCAAATGCGACTTTTGGATACGGGAAGTCCAATTCTTGGGTCATGTTGTTAACCAAGAAGGAATAATGGTTGACCCTGCCAAGATCGAAGCTGTAATGAAGTGGGAACGTCCGAAGAATCCCACGGAGATTCGAAGCTTTCTAGGATTAGCCGGATATTACCGACGATTTATCCAAGGCTTTTCTTCGATAGCTGCTCCATTAACAGCTTTGACCCATAAAGGAGCTACGTATACATGGAGTGAGAAACACGATGAGGCATTTGAGAAGCTAAAGAAGAAGTTATGTGAAGCACCAATACTTTCTCTACCCGATGGAGTCGAAGATTTCGCAGTATATAGTGATGCATCTGGAGTCGGGTTGGGTTGTGTTCTGACCCAAAGAGAAAAGGTGATAGCATACGCATCTCGACAATTGAAAGAGCACGAAAAGAACTACCCCACTCATGATCTGGAGTTGGCAGCAGTAGTATTTGCCTTAAAGATATGGAGGCATTACCTCTACGGCACGAAGTGCAAGCTCTTCACTGATTACAAGAGTCTCCAGTATCTCTTTAATCAGAAGGAGTTGAACATGAGGCAACGACGCTGGCTAGAACTTCTCAAGGACTACGACTGTGAGATACTTTACCACCCAGGTAAAGCAAATATTGTTGCTGATGCTCTCAGTCGGAAAGTCAATCTTGAAAGGAAAAGGCCAAGAGCGTTAAGAATTGAAGTCGTCTCGACGATTGTGGAAAGTATCAGGAAAGCCCAAGAAGAAGCCTTAGAAAAGAATGACCGAAAGGAAGAACGTTTGGGAAAAACGTTAGTGTTCGGTACGAACAGTCGAGGACTGAAGGTATTCCAAGATCGAATTTGGGTACCTAACGGGAGGAATAAGAGATCTTCTAATGGAAGAAGCACACAAGACCATGTACTCGATTCATCCCGGTAGCACTAAAATGTATAGGGACCTAAAACCCTACTACTGGTGGCCGACGATGAAGCTCGATGTTGCAAAGTATGTGGCTGAGTGCGTAACATGTGCAAGAGTTAAGGCACAACATCAGAAACCGTATGGGAGTTTAGAACCTTTACCTGTACCCATGGGTAAATGGGAAGACATCACCATGGATTTTGTGACTAAACTGCCCAAAACGAAGAACGGACACGACATGATTTGGGTAGTCGTGGATCGTTTCACCAAGAGTGCACACTTCATAGCCGCCAACGAGAAGTGGTCTATGGATAAGCTCGCAAATGCTTACGTGAAGGAAATTGTAAGACTTCACGGTGTCCCTCTTACGATTGTGTCAGATCGTGATAGTCGTTTCACATCAAGGTTTTGGAGGAGTCTACAAGAGGAGTTGGGTACAAAGTTGTGTTTGAGTACTGCTTACCATCCGCAAACTGATGGTCAGAGTGAAAGAACGATTCAGATGTTGGAAGATATGCTGAGAGCATGTACCCTCGAATTCCAAGGGAATTGGGACGAGCACTTACCTCTGGTAGAATTTTCCTACAACAATAGTTTTCACTCGAGCATCAAGATGGCTCCTTATCAAGCCTTGTATGGGCAGAAGTGTCGTACGCCGTCTTGTTGGCTTGAAGCCGGAGAGAAGCAGTTTATGGGCCCCGAGATAGTCCATGAGACTGCTGAGAAATTGAAGGTGATTAGGGAAAGAATGTTAGCAGCTCAGGATCGTCAGAAGAGCTATGCCGACAAGAAAAGACGACCGATAACCTTCGAAGTTGGGGATTCTGTTTTACTTAAAGTCTCACCGTGGAAGGGACTTATACGATTTGGGAAACGAGGAAAGTTGAGTCCAAGGTTTATTGGACCATTCAAAGTTCTTCAGAGGATTGGGAACCAAGCTTACAAGTTGGAATTGCCCGAAGAACTCAATGGTATTCATAACACCTTCCATGTGTGTTATTTGAGGAAATTCATGGGAGATGTTCCCGACATAATTCCAATCTCGGAATTAAGGATGGATGAGAATAAAAGGCTGATCGAAGAGCCTGAGGCAATTATTGACCGTAAGACTAAGAAGTTACGACGCAAGATGGTCGACTTGGTGCTAGTCCGATGGAAACATTCGAATGGGCCGAATCTCACTTGGGAAACAGAGGATGACATGATGAGTCGCTATCCACATCTGTTTGCTGATGCATGATTCCGGGACGGAATCATCCTAAGGGGGTGAGAATTGTAACGCCCGGGTTTTCAGGGCTAAGCATTTTTGTCAATGTAATAGTCTAGGTCAACTATTGTAACTCTTTTTGAAGTAATAACTATGAAATATTTGAGTATTATGTGAATTATGTGTGTTTATGTGTTTATTATTTAATTATAAATGTATAATTAATAAAGAATAAAAATGAGCGTCAAAATTAAAGTGTGAGATAATCCCGATATCTCTACATAAAGTTGTAGAATATGTCTCAAGGTTTCCGTGCATATGAAGAATGCCGAAATCCGAGCTATAAAGAAGAAGTTATGGCCCGCCGAAGTTTTACGGCAAAACCGGCACGGCACCGGGAGACGTAAATAGTGAATTTACGATAGAAGACTTTTTAGCCTTATCAATCTAAACAAAAATCATAGAATATATAAAACTAAGAACATCGATAAAAAGAACGCCCAAATCTGACTTCGTATGAAGAAGTTATGATTTTTCTAAGATTCGGCTTAGCAGTGCACGGCCTGAAACTCGAATTTTAGTTCGAGCGGTTTTTGGCTTACGCAACATAAATGAGATTTGAAGATCTCATTAATAGGAAATCAACGGTAAAAAGACAGACAAAAACAGAGTCCGTATGTAGAAGTTATTAATTTTACGCAGACGTTTAACAGTATAATCTCCTTGTACTGTTAAATTTAAGATCGGTCAAGAATTAGCTGACGGTGTCAAAATGAAAGTTGTAGATCTTATTATTACCTACGCGTGGATATAAAGAACGTCAAAAACGGAGGTCGTATGTGAAAGTTACGGATTTTAGAAGTCGGAAGTGTGCTGTGCGAAAATGGGTGATGTGGCACAATCTTGGCCATTGCTTTCTCCCCAAGGCTTGCCACCAGATGGTGACATGTGGCACCAAGTTCAGCCACATTTCACCCTATAAATACCACCTCTCCCACCCTCATTTTCTTCACACCTTTCCCATTCTTTCTTCTCTTTACTCTCTCTCTCTCTCTAGAACCTCTCTCTAGCCCCGAAATCCCCCGAAAAGCCTAGGGAACCTCCCTAGCACGAGGCGGAAGCCCCGGAGTGCTCGAAGGCTCTGAGAAGAAGAGCTTTTCGGCTCGGGAACGCTGCTCCAAGCAAAGCCCGGTTTTCTATAAAACCCGCTGTAAGTGAGCTACGCCTACGCTATTTTTAATATAACTTTTATTTAATTATAGTAACGTTATTAGGAACTTATAATAAATACTTGGGCTATTATTATGGGTTATATAAGTATTTTTTTGACGCTTATATAATAATAATAATAGCTAGACTATTAATTAGTCTCGACGAATAATAAACTAAACTCTAGTGGTAATAATACTAGGTTTCGTCGAAGAAAAATTCTTTTTAAGAAGCGAAGCGCTGTCTGAGTTCGGAATCACCACCTTTTCCGGTGAGTGCATAGTTACCTTCAACTTACACATAGATATGAAGTATTTTATATAAATTACGTGCTATGTGTGCATATTATCTGAATACTTGCTATCTATGCTAGATGAACGTTGTTATACATGTTTTCAATGATTTAAACTGTATATGTATTTTATATCTACGAAAATGTTGGGGTAAAACATGGGTAGATGTAATAGGTGATGTGTGATAAAATGATGAGAGGCCTCGATGTTGTTGTTGTTGATCCAGTCATCTAGCGGAGTATAGATGACGACCACGGACTCTTCTAGACAGTCCAGTGGAACACTAGCAGGTTCGCAACCTGTAGGTGTTGTGAACGATGTGTTCACCGGTGTACTCCATCCCCCACATGGTTGCCTATTAGGACATTTATTGCTGAGGAATCCCCTTAGCAGTAGTGTCCGTCCCGATGATAATCCTTAGGCTAGGTCCCTTATGATAGGTGTTTAGGGACGTAAAGTGAGGATAACGGGAACGGGTAATCGGGTTATTGTTGATTGATGAAATTAATAAACTTATTTATTGTGGGTTGAAAACCCTATGTGCTCACCAGGCTCCCAAGCCTGACCCACTCAGTTTTATGTATTACAGGTAGTGGCGCATGAGCATAGGTGTGATGTTTTGGACGAGGGATTACGGATATAGGCCTGTAGATATGAAATAATGTAGTAAGGCTTATATTGTACTGTTTATACTTTTGATCTGTACGAACATGACATCCCGAGTCTTTTAATGAATACATTTCTATGGAAATGCTTTTGATAAATCTTTATCATATTATTGTTTTGGGACAAATTCCGCAAACCATTTATTAAAAGATAACTCTGATTTTGAAATAAAGTATAAACAAAACCGGTCTTTTCTGGCCGTGATTTTGGGGATGTCACAGCGACTTTTAGCCTTAGCAATCTAAACAAAAGTTGTAGTATATGTTAAACCGATAACATACAAAAAAAAGAACGCCCAAATCTGACTTCGTATGAGGAAGTTATGAATTTTCTAAGATTTGACTTAGCAGTGCACGACCCGAAACTTGAATTTTAGTTCGAGCGGTTTTTGGTTTATACGACCTAAATGAGAGTTGAAGATCTCATTAATAGGAACTCAACGGTAAAAAGATAGACGAAAACGGATTCCGTATGAAGGAGTTACGAATTCTTTGTGGTCATTTAACAGTTTAAACACCTCCTACTGTTATATGTGAGATCGGTCAAGAATTAGCCGACAGAGTCTAAATGAAAGTTGTAGATCGTGATTTTACCTACACGTTGAAAAAAAGAACGTCAAAAATGGAGCTCATATGCGAGAGTTATGATTTTTATAAGTTTGAAGGCTGATATGCAATAGGGGGTGACGTGGCATCACCAGAATTGGACACCTGGCACCACTAGAAGGCTGCCACATGCCCCAACTTGGCATGTAGGTCCTCCTACTTGGCGTGTAGATCCTCCATTTCCCACACCTTTCCCCACTTCTTTCTCTCTCTAAACTCTCTCTCTAAGCCTCCTTAACCCCCAAAGCCTAGGGTAACTCCCTAGCACGAGGCAGAAGCCCCAGAGCGCCCAACGGCTCTGAAAAAAGGGCCTTTTGGCTTGGGAAAGCTGCTCCAGCGAAGCCCGTTTTTGCAAAAAACCCGCTGTAAATGAGCCATGTCTACGCTATTTTAATATAGCTTCTAATTAACTATAGTAACATTATTAGGACCTTAAAATAATTATTTGGGCTATTATTATGAGTTATATAAAGTGTTATTTAATGCTTATATAATAATAATAATAATAATAATAATAATAATAACTAGACTATTAATTAGTCGCGGTTAACGTCAGACTAAACCCTAGTCATATTGATACTAGGTTTGTCGACGAAAATTGTGTTAAGAGTAACGAAGTGCTGTCCAAGCGCCGAGTCACCATCTTCTCAGGTGAGTGCATAGTTACTTTCATCTTACACATAGATATGAGGTATTTAATATAAATTACGTGCTATGTGTGCATATTGTCTGAATACTTGCTGTCTATGTTGGGTGAGAGATTTTTATACATGTTTAAATCTTCTAAACTGTATACGTATTTCTATATCTACAAAATATGTTGGGTAAAACAAGGGTAGATGAAGGACGAGGGGAGAAAGCTGAAATAGAGGAATATTAGTGGTATGGACCTAGTTCCCTATAGGTGAACATTGGCAGCAATGGACCTAGTACCCTATAGATGAGCACTGGTAGCTGTGCCACAACCTGTAGATGTTGTTGATCTACAATAAACATCCTAGCAACTGCGGTCTAAGGATAATATTAGCAGCTGCGCCTAATAGAGAACATTATAACCTTGACAGTAGCGTCTAAAGGAAAATACCTACAAAATCGCCTCATATAGAATGTCACAACTATGGCAGCTGCGCCTAAGTGATAGAACTAGTAGCTGTGCTTTATAGTTGTGTCATTGACAACGATGGACTTCGTACCTATTCCTTAGGAAAATCCTTAGGAATGAATGAACGAGAAATAGTTGATTCTTAGGGTAGATCCTTAAGATTAAAGAAGATAATGGGGATGGGTAACTTGGGTTAGCTGTTTGATGATTAAACATAATAATTATATTATTGTGGATTGAAAACCCTATGTACTCACCAAGTTTCCCAACCTGACTCACTTAGTTTATTTATATCACATGTGTTGATATGAAGTCACATTACAATGAGAGATTTAAAAAAGGTAGATCACTAGTGTAAATAAATGTAAGTTCTGTTTATGCTTATGTTTCTATATTGACGATGACATCCCAAATGTTTTAAAAGTGAATAAAAATATATTTCTTTAAAGATGCTTTGATAAAGCGATTATCATGTTTTTCTGGGAACAAATTCCGCAACAATTTTATTAAAAGAGATACTCTGATTTCTATAAAGCATAAACAAAATCAGTCTTTTTTTGGCCGTGAAAAATGGGGATGTCACATCATCAAATCACACACAACAGTGGGTTTATAACACTAAGTTACTGGTGCGTTTTCACATTATCAATGTGAAACCGACTTGTAGACTGAAACTCGTATCTCTCCGTTTGAAGAATATAATATATTATCGTCTCATGATCACTTGTGATAAAATCCATGAAGTGATTTAAGTGAGCGTTGGTTTAATCCGATACTCGAATCTTATTCCTGGAGCACTCATGAATACTGCAGCTATGCCTAAAACACATAGACAAATTACAGACCCATTCATAACAGTCTTGCCTCAATACCTACTTCAAAAGTATGATCGACTGTGGACAATTTGAATAACCTAGTTATTCGGGAAGTTAAAACATGCAAAGTGAAACACAAGAATAATACTAATCCTATATGGCCCCAAAACTTTTGAGTGTAAATAAAGCTGCTTTTATTTAATCACCATATTTACTACACATTATTCATTATATAATGTTTCGAATGATCAACTTAATACTTGAATTAAAACAATGGCTGTCCCATGCTCCAAGCATGCACACTATGTTTGCCTATGGTCCTTTCTTTGTGAAATAGATCAACTGACAACATTTCAATGATGCTCATTTCATAATTCCAAATCCTTATGATAAATGTAAGAATACCAAATTCTTATCATTTACTCTAATTCGTTAGATTCTAAACTTACATGCAATGATCCTCTTGTAATGACTATGCCCAAAAGTCACAAAGACTTGGCAACAGACTTTACAAAGTATTCCAATGGAGAACAATTCCATGGACACAAAGTCTCATATTCAAAGTACATTCCTTTGAACATCCTTCTTGCATTACATTTTCTAATCTAACACATATTTAAAGATTAACTTCCACCTATGGAAACATTTCCATATTCCTATTTTGACTATCACTTCTGAAAAAGAGTTGCCTCTTTTCAAAATATGTCAATATGGCTCTTCCAAAAATTTACACTATACTTCCAACTGTCCATGAGCAACCAATATTTAGTAAACCTCAAATTATCCTCGACAATTGCTTAATCATTTTAATCATATCTAGTTCTAGTCCTTTTCCCTCTTAATGTCCTAGGGATTTGGAAAATTTAGAACATATAAATATTATAGCACACGTAATCGACCCTATACCCGAAGCATATGGGACACGATTAATGATGTCTCACATAAAGACATGATACTCGACCAGTCTTTTGCTTCAATTTTTATATTTTGCATGTTCTCAAAATTCGGACTATGAAGAGGGATGCCATAATCATAATCGAATTTTGTGAACGCAATTAACATTTTCATATATAGAATTTCCTTATGTTGAACCAATCCAACACAACATTTATATATGTACTTGACTAAGTTTGATTAAAATCTCAATCTAAGCTTTTAGAATTGGGATGAATTATAATTTCCTCTCCCTTAATTATAGCAAAACAACTTTTCAAACCCTACAACTTTGCAAATTGAACCTTTTGTTTTCTATAATTAACATTGCTAACTTGCAAAACTTAACATAATAATCATGCTCCCACTAACATGATAATTATATCCTTATTAGCATAACACTTATGCTCCCACTAGCTTTGACATGTATTCAGAAATTAGTTGGACTTCTAGAAATCAATACTTTATTGACTTTCTTACCAAAGTTCAGATTTCTGATACTTGATGCTCCAATAAGTCTTTACGAGAGTTCTCAAGCCCATACACTTTTCAGATTAAACAACACATGTGTGTGTTGGAACCTTTCAGAACTTAAACTAATAAGTCCCGAATGTTCAACCTATATGCCATTTCTCACAATTCAAACTATGAGAAGGGATGCCGTAATCATAATCGAATTTGAGAATGCAACTACACAACTGCCAATTCTAATCCTTTAAAATATACTTAGTGAAAGCGTTTCCTCATAATCATTTTCATGAAGCGGAGAGAAACCTTATAAGACTTAGATTTTTATGGTGTATATGTTCCTATCCATGTGAATTTGTCAAAAACACAATCACAAGACAAGGTTAGTGACGAATCCAAACTCATATGGAATGAACTTGTTCAATCTTAATTTCTTGCTACCTGATAGCACAAGGGCCTATCATTGCTTCCAAATTGTGATGCAAACCATTGAGAACTCATACAACTCACATACATAGTCAACCAACTAGAATGGCACATAAATAAGAATATGTCAACATGATAGGTTACAAACCTCAAGTCGTGTGCTAGTGATAAACAATGTCTTATTCTTGGTTAGTTCTTAAAACTTTTCAGGATCTTTAAGACTCCCACTGACCTCTTGATATATAAGATTCACTTTGTCAAGGAACATTACTTGACAAAAAAATATTCAAGAGTTAGTGCGGATTCTTATCAAGATAAACACTTCCCACATTTGATCTTAGTTGGTCTTTGTTTTATCAAAAACATCACAACTTACCAATTTCAAACATACAAGAGTAAGAAAAAAATTGACTCTACATTTGACAAGTGTTATAAACCATCTAAAGATTATGTCACTCAAGTTATAATCTTGGAGTATGACTCTAAGACTTGTTTTTGGAGCGAAGTATGATTTATGTTTTGATTTAACCATTTCAACAATTCACGATTCCTCTTCTTAGTCAAACAAATGCACAAAGATGTCCTTAGAGTATCAATTGTGATATGGTTTCTTAATCACTAAGATAAGCATAAACCATAATACTGCAAGTACTCTCCCATCTTTTCATATTGGAGAGACTTTTATCTTTCTGCCTAATTTGATTCTTCTCATTCGTCCTGCCATACATTGAAACTTTTCTAATGTTTCAGAATTATACTTAAACTTGTAAGCACAACCATACTTAGTAAAGTTTATCAAATCACGATGACTAGCCTTATCGTTCTTCGTGGTGGACCTGATCAACGCACAACCAAGTGTACCCTATCTCCTAGTTATTCACTTGACTCACACATACATGTGAACAAGGAATTAGTCTTAATTTCCCAAAGATGGAAAATTCTCATTCATCACACATACAAGTTGCATGATTCCAAGTTTATATCCAAATGAAACTTGGATGATGAGA
The DNA here is from genome assembly GCF_052625555.1 of Lactuca saligna. Taxonomy (NCBI): domain Eukaryota; kingdom Viridiplantae; phylum Streptophyta; class Magnoliopsida; order Asterales; family Asteraceae; genus Lactuca; species Lactuca saligna. Next base: position 62,330,336 of record NC_136420.1, on the reverse strand, counting down.
ATCTTTCCTTATTTGGTAAGTTATGACACTACCACAAACTAAAGAATCAAATCCATTTTTCAATATTACTATAAATGGAATCATATAAACAACAATTTTTCACAAATAACATTGTAAGGAAACTTAAAATAAAAATAATAAAACTTTTCCTTCATTAAAAAAATTGTGGAAAAACTTTTCTTTACAGTGCAATTACAAATGAAAAACATGTTGTGATCTACTCCTAAGCAATCTATCATGACTCTTAAACAGCAGCTCAAAATTCTGATCATCGAACCATGGAATCGAAAACCATCTCTTCGCGATCATTATCAGCTTACTCTTCCTTGAAGCTTCCTTTCTTTTTTCTTCGATTCTAAAAACATTAAAATGCGACCTAGTCACATCATGTAGTAAGAATCTCCAAATAGGAACTTAATACAGTTAGATAGTGGACTTTACCTAAAGCATAGTGAAATTCTTTGACTTTTACCATCCTAGTGAACTTTCTGGTAAATTGGGCAGCTTCGCAAACAATACTCCTTCTTTTGGCAATAGAAACATATGGACTCTTTGGTAATGATACACGAGACTGTCTCAGACTTAGCCTTTGTCTTTACCATTGGGTCAACCGGGTTGACTATGACCGATCCCTTTCCAGCGGGAATAGAAGACTTTTCTAGACTTTCAATGTTTCCATTGTTAATGTCCATGTAAGTTTGGGAAGTAGATCTTCCAATCAAATTTGCCTTACTAGTGCTCTAAAATCATTGTTGATTCAACAACATCAAGCAAACAGGTAAGATCATTAAGGGTCATGTCGTGATCTGTCATCAAGGAATGATTGAAGAACCAAGTCAACAACTAACTTCCTCAAGACTTCGACACCGAACTCTCCCAGCATGTCAATATGTTACTTGATCTCCAAGATGTGAGCACATATAGACTTTGCTTGCCAATAGGGATTAGGCGACCTTGAACTTTTCAAAAACTTGTGGGTTAGGAAGAATAATTAGAGGGGGTGGAGGAAGTGAAGTATGATTTCCAGTCCCATTAATGCACGATAAAGGGATAAATCTTTCACCTTGATCGTCATGTGAGATATCATCTTCATTAGTTTTTATAAAATATCACTATAATTTTAAAGTGTTCATATTTTAATATTAATAAATATTATTTTTTGTAAAATATAATTGATTTTTTATCTAAATTTAGAAAAGCAAATTATAAAGTTCTCCCTAATACTTTCTTAGTATGTTTCTAAAAGAAAATTTTAAAAAATATTATTGTTAGTGACATGAACGATTTGTTTAAATGATTCTAACTTTTTATGAAAAATAAGATTTGAAATTTATTGTCTCCAAATTAAAAATCATTTTAAGGTTTACTATACATCATATTTTATGAATTATTGAATGAAATTTTAAAAAGAAGGCTCTTTAGATACCAAACTTTACTTTAAAAGATTACAAGTTTTTCTAAACATTGAATAAAATATGATCCAAAATTAGATGATTTAAAGTATTTATGATTCAAAAAAAAATTATGATTCAACATGTTTATGATCTGTAATTTGTTATGATTTAAATATTTTTTATTCAAATATTTTATAATCCTTATTATATTTTTTATGATTCAAAATTAAATTATTCAAAATATATAATGATCCAAAACTTGTTATGAATAAAAACTTTATTTAATGGAATACTTAGTTATCCAAAATCATGTGATTAAAAAATGATATGATCCAGAATATTATGATTCAAAATGATTTGATCAAATGTTTTATGATGCAAAAAAAAGATATGAACCAGAAATATTATGATCTGAATATATATATATATATATATATATATATATATATATATATATATATATATATATATATATATATATTAAAAAAATTTAAAATTAAAAAAAAAATCAAACTCACTTTAATGGCGTTCCATGGACCTTCGTTGCATGTAATTAAATCCTCGAGTCTGTATTACATTCCGTAGACGTGCGTCGCATGCGAACGCATCAAGTCCAAATATTGAGTTTGGCATTTGTGCCTTTGATATCATTTTTTAAGTATTCAACGGATCCCACATATCTACTGGAAGAAAGAGAGTGAAAAGCGCATGGCGATTTTAGATAAATTTGATGAAGAATTGATAACTTTTAGAATATCAATGAAGATTGGAACTCAAATCCTCCGTATCCCCCATGATATATATAAGATTTTTAATTTATATAAATTTGAGATTATTTGGAAAAGTTGGTGTTAGAAGGATTTTCATGCTTTGATTCTATTATTAGATTACTATATCTCATCATTTCCTTTGGGATTGCTCATTTCCTTTGGGATTGCTCATTTTCAACTCTATGAGTGATTTTTGGACTTTTACGAGCCTATGATTATGATGATATGATGCAATCATCCAACCAATTTGGATTGTCATTAATGATTCCTTACTACTAGTAAACAACCCTTTGATGACATACGAACAATGAAACACATAAATTTAAGATACACAATTTTTGCATGTCCTAAAAATAATGTAAACTTTAGAAAATCTGAAGGTTAGAGAACATGCATTTGTGCGTGTCCTAAAATTGGTGTCTAAAAAAATTACAAAAACGGAGGGCACCTATCTTAAACGGGCATCGTGTAGATCGATGTCGCCTTATAATTTTTTTATAATGCGCATTGACCATGTACTAAATTCCACAAAATCCCAGGACGTAAGCTAGGGCTTTTTTCTTGTCACTCATACTGCAACCCTATATAGATAAATCCCCTTTTCTTTCCAGCTTAATTTCTCTACATTTCTTTCTCAGAATTGAATGAGCAAACAAGACAAAAATCTCACTTGTCGAAGAGTCGGTGATTTTTCTCCATTTCTTTTCATCTTAGGAACAAATACACATAGAATACGAAAGAGGAGGAATATGACACACACGTTGTGTGTGAGGTGCGGCCGCCAAAAGTTTCACTTGCAGAAGAGTCGCTAAGAGTTGGTGATTCATTCTAGGGTTCGACAAGCTTAATCCATCTCTCACCATCTTACCTCCTATATCGGATTTCTTCCACCATTCATGACCATTCTAGCATTTAACATGTTCATGAGAATTTTAGGGTTCGACGTCTTATCTATTAGGAACATGTTGGTTCTTATCTGTTGAGATTCTTTAACATTGTGCACCAACCTTTCAGCCTTTCTATGTATAGGCATCGAATCCAAGGTAAGATCATATCTTTCACATTACTTTATATAATCCTATCACCTATTTGATTTAATTTTGTTTTCCTTGCTCTGATTCCCATTTAATCATAAAGAAAACCAATGCAATCTAGCCTTTTGATGAAATTCCTGACTCAAAGTAAACACTTTTATTTTTCTTGTTTCTGATGTGAGTTTAATTTTTCGATTGAGATCTTTAATTTGTATTGTTACAAGTTGGTGAACATTTGAAGAAGTACCCAAGTTTTACTTTTATAGCTTTTTTTCGCTTCTTATTTTACAAGAATATAATGATTTGTAAGGGAAGGGAAGTGAAAAAAGGTACAAGAGTCCTTCCCTTATTGGTATACATTGTATAATATTTGTCTTTTCCAAATTAAACAGAAAAAATGACTGTTGTTTCCAGGGTGTTATCAATCCAAGTTGTGCTAGCATATGGCCATCTTTATTTCTTCTGCCCTAGGTTGTGTACAAGATCTAGGCAGCCTGCAAACTGGTAAAAGAAGCTGATCACTAAGGTTTTTTCATAGGTTAGCTGATATAATCATGATAGGATGTTAGTTTATGATGATCTATTAGAAGCTAGCCTATTAGTTTTGTGGGCACATTATCTCTGTTTAGTAGATTTAGAGCCTTTTGTGTTTGTGGAACTGATTTGTTCATAACCATCTGTCCTAGTCCACAAGTTTAAAGTAATGGAAAGCTATTTAAGTTTGTGCTCTAGTAGTTATGATCAGAACTTCATATTGTTGAAATTTATAATAACATGTGAATGATTTGGATCTAGTTCTGTACATTAGATTTGATGAATGCATATTATTAATTGTTGTTTATTATTGAAATTAAGCTATCTTCGGAAATCAGGACCATCTTGTTCTATTTTTCCTGTACATATTTCACTTATGCATGTGTTTTTTTATATTGATCAGTTTGTGGCCTTATATGTGTGTAACAATATATAGGCACACAATTTGTAATGAATATGTAATCATACACACAAGAGATGATTGCAACATCCAAGTATGGAACGACAATTAAAGTGCATCAATGTTTATTTCACCATGAAAACCCCTGGATTATCAGTGTTAGTGATGATGAAACTATTCAGATATGGAACTGGTGGTCTCGTACTCGTATTTCTATTTTGACAGACTATGAACAAGAAAATTGTTTCCCTTACTGGTGATATCCTTCGCCTCGACATATAATGTGACCTATCTTACAAAATTAATGAGCAACTCCCTCTCCTTCTTCTCTTTATCGTTTCCCTTGAGGTAATTTGAAGATCCAATGGCCTTCTATTGATAAAGTTTAACTCTTATTTTTTCTCAGATTCCCATTCATTTAAATCTTCTTATTTTCTTTGGTTATAATCTTTATAGGTGCAGAAGGATAACATGATTCCTGATTGATTGGTGCTTCCACCAATTATGTACTGATTTGTACAATCACCCTTAACTTTCATCCTACAAAATATAATAATTACGATCCATAATACTCAATACATATCTCTTATTAGTTTCACTAATATATCCTCTTACTTATGGCTCAGTTTTTTGGAGGGAAAATTTCTGAAAGAACATCTAAGGGCCCTAATATAACCATTGTTTATGATTATGATGCCTCACTTGGTGAGTTTGGTAAGATCAAAACATGTTAAAAAGTATGTCTTTTTACAGCTCATTATGGGTGTTGATGAAGGGGTTTTCAGCTGATAAGATACTAAGATTTAATTTTTTTAGTTCTTTTATGTTTGCCTAAATGTGGGCATTTAATGGATCTATATGCTGCTATAAAGCTTTGTGACCCTACACTAGTGGCTGCTAAGTGAGCTTAGTATACATAAAATTAGGATCCATACCGAAGGTTCGTTCAAGTCCTCAACTATTTACATTATCATGCATCTATTGGTTCTACAAGCTAATTATTAGCCATTATCTTAAATTTAGTCATTAGGTCACCAAAGTTCTAATTGGATTTAATAGAGACTATACATTAAATTTTGTTTCAATGTTGGCAACCCAACTTGTTACACTTGGTTAAACAGTTTTCCATGCCAACATGACATCCAACTTGAATCATACATGACATTGAATATTTTTTGATTGCATAATGGCTACAAATTACTTGAATTTTACTCATTGATCATCAAAGTTCCATTTATTTTACAATGTTGGCAAACGTATTGGGTCTAGAAACAAATTTTGCATTGCAGAAAAAAACCAACCACATCAATAAATTCAAGCATCATGAATTTTCTTTCTAAACTGATTGATTATTTATTTGTTATTACATTTACAAGATGAATTAAAGTAGCAACAGATTGTTAAAAGCATTGGTAACTTGCATTACCATACACATATGAGCTATAAATTTAATTGAAAAATAGGGTTCCAGAAAGATAATGGTAATTGGGAAACCAGGTTAGGGCTATTAAAATATGCTATCGCAAAAAAAGTTATAATCTTGTAGCATAACATGTCTGGTGATGTAAGAGATATAAGGATAAAAATTACATGTAAAAAGAAATTAAGTTTCACATTTGGTTAAATTGTGATAAAGTTAAGCCAAGTTATAATCTTCTATCATAGCATGTCTGCTAACTATAATTTTAGAGGTAGCAGATCCTAGGCTAAACCCTTTTGGGAAGTTATTTTTTTTGAAAGTCATTCCAATAGAGAATCTGCCATTAAAGAGTATGCTGCAAAACACGGGAAAGAACCTGGTGTGACTATTGGCCTGGAAGCTTCTTAAATTTCATGGGATGAAGATGATGGACAATAGTTCTACAAGGTTTATGTGTATCAATCATATTGTTTTTAGGGCTAAATGTGTGAAATATAGCAATGTACTTTAATTTAGTTGTGCATCATAGCATCTTACTTCCTTTTTTTTTCTTTTTGTTAAGGAAATAGTGAACCCAATTATAGCAGTGTAATTTGATCTAGTTGCTTTGGTATAAATTTTTTTAGGCTAAATCTAGAGAGAATAGGTGGTGACATTAAGGAAGAAATTTAGGTATTCTCTTACAATATATATTATCTTTCTCATGATTCTATATATGTCTTATAAGATATCATGATTTTCTGGTTCACTTGGTCAGAACAAGAATTCTTTTTCTTATCAAAACAACAATTAGGTATCCGTAAGTAAAATACTATTATTTATTTATTTATTATATAAAAATAGCATAAGTGACCCAATTCAAAATGATTTTGGAAACTTTACAAATTTAGTGAGCTTATATCCTTACCTTAATAGCTTTTTAGGGCTAATTCCTATCATATTGGGCAAGTGCAGGAAGTAGCAATCTACTTTGCTATTTCTTGCAAAATAACTTGGTATTTCTTGCATTTAAGCCTTTTTTTGTTAAAAAGAAAGAAATAGCAACATACTTAATTGATTTGACTTGAGAAACACATAATTTACTTTTTTTTTTAACTAAATAACTCATTTTATGTCCCCAAATGTAGGAAAGTTATAGAAAAAGAGTCGACACTGGTTGAGTTGATGCATCTTTAAGTGGTGAAGTTGTAAGGCTTAAAGCTGCCATGGAGATTGTCAAAGTAGAACTTACTCACAAGTTCCTTTTAATGTTGTAAATGTTTTGTTTTTCTATAATAATTATTATGCGATACTTGCAATTTATTACATTTGCTTACTATCAGTATGATTATTTGTATTTGATATATTAGTGCAATGAACTATCTTTCTTGTTTATGGTATTTTATTTTGTATTATGAGACTTTTAATGTGTTATTTAATTTTAAAATTAGCAAATCTATCAAAATATATAATATTTAAAACATTTAAAATTATGACATGCAAAAATTTGTGTCGTCTTTCTTTGTGACAAAGGCTTTAATGATACACAATGTATGTCGTAAGCTTATGACACGAAAATGCGTGTCATCTTCCTTTATGAAAGGGACTTCAATGACACACAATGCTTGTTGTAAATGCACATTGTAAGTTTCTGATGAGCAAAATCGTGTTTATCTTCCTTTATGAGATGGATTTCCTTGGCACACATTAGTTTGTCATCTGTGACTTTTACATCACGCACAAATGTCATTAAAGGGTATTTCTGTAGTAGTGAGAATAATAGTTTATACTACTTATCCAAGTTATGTGTCCAATTTAGGAAGCGTTCAACTCCATCTTGGATGATTATGGATTTTCATCTTGTATTGAAGTTTTAATAGAGCTTTAGCTTGTGTTGTGTTTTAAATTTACTTCTAATCCATTCGAAATTCAATTATCAACATTCATGAAGTTTAAATCATAAATTAGATATGTATCTTGTGGTTTTGAATCATCAATGAAGTTTAGATCATGCTTGGAAGTTAATTGGAAGTATAGGATGTTAATCAAGTTTTGGAACTTAAATCCATTCAATCATTACTTGTAGCTTGTTAATATGGTTTTGGAACTTAAATCCAATAGGTATTTATTTGTAGTTTGTTAAACTATGTTTTGGAACTTAAATCCACTAGGTCGTGTAAAATTTGTATCAATCGATAACATGCTATTAAATCTAGTTGTTTTCTTGTAATGTTTTCATGCGAACTCCAAATCATTCCTTGTTATTTCTTATGCATTCCTTTGATAATAATGAAGATTTTGTATTAACAATAGTTTAAGTTTGTGTTTAAGATCTCAATAAGTGACTTAATGAGCATTTAGAGGGACATTAACCTATCCATCAGTAAGTTTGGGTTATAACTAAGGTCTAAAATAACCTTAGGAGTAAAGTAATATTATCAAAACACTTGAGGTTAGTTGTGTGCCTTTTTGGATCAGGTAAACACACTAAAGCTAGTAGCTGAGCGATAACAGAACTATTGATGAATGATAATGCCCAAATCGACTCTTCATATTACTTTTATATATACAACACTTTTGATAACTTCTTGAATTTAACCAGTTAGTATACATGTAAACCAAGTTGTTTTATAAAATAAAGAGTAAATTACTGAAATCGTCCCTATGGTTTGGTTAAAATTGCACGTTTGGTCCTTAACTTTTCTTTTGCACTCGGATCGTCCATGTGGTTTGATTTTGTTGCATTTTGCGTCCATGTGGTTTGATTTTGTTGTGTTTTTCATCCCTTACATACATAAAGTTCGGGACCAAACATGCAATTTTGACCAAACCACAGGGACAAAAAATGCAACAAATCAAAACCACAGGGACAATCTGAGTGCAAAATAAAAGTTATATGCAATTTTAACCAAACCACATGGACGATTTCAGTAATTTACTCTAAAATAAAAGTGAAAATTTTGGATGTACATGATATTAGTTTGTTGGGTGTTACAAGTTAGTATTAGAGTTGTGGGTTAAGTGAATTAGGCATCTGGTTGTAGATTCTTAAACTTAAATCGTTGAGTACAGAAGTGAAATATAAGTTGAGTGTTAGCCAATTATTAGACATGGTTAGGGAAAGTTGTGATGCTTATATATATAAACTACATTTTGGTGAGGAAAATTTTAGTTGTGTAGATTAGTCTGTAGGAAATAGTACTCATAAGAGTAATCATATATATTATCTTAAATATGGATTCAGTGTTGTTAAACCTAAATATAACTACCTCCAAATGGGAATGTATTCCTATTTGATCTTAAGAGAGTTATCCTTAAATAGTTAGTCTTTGGAATTATTAATCTTGCATTTAACCAATTAGTATAAGTGTACACCAAGTTGTTTTATAAAATAACACCAAGTTGGTTTACAAATTAATATTAGAGTCGTAGGTTAAGTGAATTAGGTGTTTGGTTATAGATTCCTAAACTTAAACTAAGGGAGTAAAGAGGTGAAATGTAAGTCGACTAGACCTGGTGGACATAGGCTAATAAACATTTTGACACAACTAGGGAATGTTGTGATGCTTATAAATTATATCCCTAGAAACTACATTTTAGAGAGGAAAGTTTTAGCTATGTGGATTAGTCTGACAGAAATAGTACTCATACAAGTAATCGTATACGTTGTCTTGTAGATCGATTTTTTTATAAACCTAGATACAACTACTTCCAAATATGAATGTATTCCTATTTGATTTTAGGTGAGGTATCCTTATATAGTTCGCTGTTGGAATTACGATAATTTTCTCTCTATTGGGACGGTGCATTGAGTATTTTTGTGATAGCCAAATAGAACTTTTAAGCTACTGAAATCGGAAGATGGATGTGCTAAATTTGGATATCAATTCAATTTAGGTTGATAATGTTGGTGTAAAGAAGAAGTTTTTTGATGCTGACTCATCTACTTTAGTGAAGGAAAAATCTCTTGTGGAAGGATGCATCGAGAATAATTATTAGATCTATGGTACAGATAAATGGTTTTCGAATCAAAGAATCTTGTGATAACTATTATGAAAATCGTGAATCCGTAAAGCAAAATTTAAATGAGTTATGAGATGAACCGGATGATAGTAGCGGATAAATTTTATAAACAAATAAGTCTATAAAAATTTATGTTAAAGAAATATAGTTTTGTTACTTATCAAACTAATTGTTCTATTAATTACAATTTTTATTAATTAAAGTTCAAACTTGTAACATCCGGATCCATGGAGGTACTTTAGTTTAAAGTATATTTTTATATATTTGGATTTTGCATAGCACCAAGTTGTGGTGGAGCCTCACCACGACTTTGTAATAGCTTATGGGCCGCGAGGAATTAATGAACCACCATGACGTGGAAATAGGTGCCACGACGTGGTGGCCGTTGTTGGAGAAAACCCTAAAGTTTAAGTGTTTGAGCCCTATTTAAACAAACTTAACCTCTTGTAGCCTCCCTCATATCATCCCTCATCCCTCATAACTATTCCTTGCAAACCCTAGACTTGTGTGAGTTCTTTTAGCATAAAGTGTGGTAGATTATCTTGTGAAAAAACAAGATGGTGGTAGATTATCTTGGGAGTCTAAAGCAACGTAGATCCAAAAGTTTGACTTCCTCAAACATCTCCAGGAGGTATAAAGCCTTCATCTAGATGAGTAAATTGATAAATCTCTAAATTTTGTCCACCCTTTCTATGCCTTGTTGTTTAGCATGGTTTGATCTCATAAAGCTTGTAACTTTATGAATCTCTGGGCCTTTGGGAGTATTTGGTGGTTTGGATCTAGACTAGTTTTGAGTTTTGAGACCATGCATGGGTCTTGGTACGTTTGCCTTATTTTTGACCTAGCGAGAGTTCAAGACATGCATTGGACATGCATGTTTGAAAAGCACAAATTTTTATTATGAGAATAGTGTTAGAAACTCTTCTAGAGTTGTTGGTCAAGTGACCTTACACATTAAGTGGTTATTTCTTAAGCTATGTGTTGTTTTGGACCATAACGATGAAATCTATGCACCTTGGAGGATTCTAAGGGATAAAGTTGGAAACTTAATCGATGTAGAACCTAAAATGGACCAGGACCAAGTTGGAAAATCATTGGAACCGGAGAAAACAACTTAATTCGTTAAGTTGTTGAATGCCCAGTGGCCACGACGTTGCAAAGGCAACCACGATGTGGCGGCTAGGCTGGTCATGACTATTTTGTCGTATCGACACCACGATGTGTTCAAGGATAACCACGACATGGGGATAAGTCTGTTGACTTTTGGTTTTGACTAGGTTTTGACCAATTTTGACCAAGGGGTATTTTAGGTATGTTGATGTTAAATTTAAGTTAGGCCATGATTTGATTAATAGGTGTCGGGTAGAGCCGATATTTAGAGTAAAGAGTTATTAAGATTTTTGTTTAGACTGAGAGGTGAGTTCTCCTCAGTGTTCTTGTGGGTCGAAGGAACCAATGCGAGCCCACTAGATTGTGTATCCTAGGTATAGGATAATACTATGCTAGTATATTACTAATTAGCAGATTTGTATGATATCTTTATTTGCTGGTTATGTGTTCATGTTTATTTTTTACATATGTCAACATATTGTGGTTGGGTTGAGGCAGTCCAGCTTCATGCTGAAGGCCAAGACACCCGGGGCAATCTAGATAGGCTGTAGGCCCTATGAGGCGGTGCCATCAGACCGAAGGCTCGTAGAGCGGTCCAGATAGGCTGTAGGCCCTACGAGGTGGTCTAGTCAGGCTGAAGGCTTATATTTGCAAGCTTTGATTTATATGTTGTGTGATGGTACTTTGGAGGAAACTCACTAAGCTTTGGCTTGCAGTTTTAGTTTATTGTTTCTAGTACTTCAGAGGATCGTGGGAAAGCGAAGGCCTGACCGTGCACATCTTCCTATTTTCATGATATTGATTTTTTGGACGCTCTGATATGACTTTACTTTTGATACAATGGTTCTTGTTTGTAAACAATTATGGAAAATGGATGTTTTTGAAAATTTTAAAATTTTATGATTTTTGGTGTGTTACAAGTTGGTATCAGAGCCTTGGTTTGAGAGATTTGGCTGGACATTCATGTGAATCCAGACTCAAACTAGGGAATTGAAAAAATTTTCAAAATTGTTTTCAAATGGTCACCAAGGTAGGATGTGATGGATACGATCAACCAAAGCAAGAAAGTATACCCCTAAGTTACCCACACTGTTATTTAATATTATGTTTATGGTAGAACAACATGCTAGTGGTAGGCTATGGATCATTAGGAATTGCATGATATAATTGCCTAATATATGATGCTTGATAGCCTAGGGATATTTCTTGTATGAAATTGACATCATTACTATAGTGGCTTAGTGTATGCATAATAGTTGTACATAACTAAGATTTTATAGCCTAAGAATGTTTGGCTTAGCCTTGTTTCCTGTTTTGTCCGATGAAGGGCTTAGGGTAGAATCAAGTATTCGACTATCTATAGAATCTAGTATTATGTATGATTAGCATACACGAGTGCTGCAGGGTTGGTGGAAGCTTCATGGACGAGTAGGTGTGTAAGCGGCCAACTAGTTGAGGAGTGTTTAGCCACTCTCGAGAGACTGAGAATAGGATGTATGTGTATCCTACTAGTTATATATTTTTAGGCAGATATCATTATTCTTGAGACAAATACAGGTAGTTGTGTAAGGTAGTGCGGGCTCGTACTACTGAAAATACAGGACCCGTACGCATAACAAGGAAGTTACAAACCCAAGGGTTTAGTCATGTATAGTGCTTATATCTATGTGCATTGTGGAATTTCTATGATATTGTGGTTTATTTTCAGTATGATGCTTACGAGAGGATTTGGTTCCGGGTGTAGAGTAGGTAGCCATGATAGGCCAGGATTCATTAATGATCAGATTCGGGAGATCATCGCCTCTGAGGTGGTTGCTGCTATTTGGAGGACTATGATGGAGATGCTTGGGTCTATTAAGACTATCATGATTGAGATTTTCGATGATCGTTATGCTGCACTCTTTGAGGCTGTTGTTGCTACAGTTACCATGGTTGTTCTTGTCATGAGAATTTGAGGGGAGAGAGATGTCTAATACCGGGACTTCAATAATACGAAGCCCCCTAGGTTCGATGGAGTTTAGGACTTCATTATTATTATGAGGTGGTTGTCCAATGTAGAGTGGTGTTTCTGTTGGATTAGTGTATAAGTCCATAACTATATTTGGTATGTACTTGACTCGACTCGGCATGGTTCATTATGGTTGCATGACATCATGCATTTGGATAGACTAAAATGAGAGAAATAACACTTAAGGTTTGGTAATATATTATAAGTTCTAATATATTAATAATATTATTTAATTAGTATTGATCAAAAATTAATTTGGAATTAATTAAGTGATCAAAAAGAGACTAATTAAATATATGGATTGATTGTGCAAATCATCTATACTTGTATAGTGGGCTAATGCTCCATGGATTATCAAGTTGGGCTAAAACCCATAGGATGCTCCATGGATACTCTATGGTGTTTTTGTACCCATGGAAAATGGAAATGAAAGGCCATGACAGTTAGGGTTTACATGGTGTAACCCTAATTGTGACATACTATATAAGCATCTTATTCTTGTCAAAATTTGCGACCATTAGAGACTATGAAGGAATGGTGAGGGCTAGCCGATTTCATGAAGTGTATCATTTCTCTCTAAGTTATTCCAAGTGCATTTGATGTTGTGTGAACCATTTGAGGTGTCACAATTGGGGCACTAGGCTCTCGAGCTTCATGGAGTTAAGCTACATCAACAAGGTATGTATTTCTATCTAGTTTCTTATTCAAGTATCAAAAGATTGTATGCTAGTTAGGGTAATACCTTGGAATATTCATATTTGCATGTATAGTAGAGAAAACATAGATCGAAGGTATTTAGTTTTTTATGTACACTTAGGAGTGTTAGAATGCTCAAAACCCAATAGTGGTATTAGAGCCTAGGATTGTTTTCTCTTATACTTCATCATTTTGGGGATGAACTCGATGAGTTCCTCAAGGAACTCGACAAGTTTTGGGTGTTGACAACTTGCTGTTTTTGATGTTTTTGACTGGAATTGGACTAGGAACATTACCCTAAGCTATTTTTGAACCTATAAACATGTTTTTGAAGTGGTAATGTTCATTCTAATCCAATTTCAAAGATAATTGTCAATAGATTCATGTTTTATATTAGTTTAAGGATTCGGCTAATTACATGAAAAAGTTTGATCTGAATTATCTTGTTCTTATGAGTTTCTTAGGTTAACAGAATAGTTATTTAAAATTGTTGTTTTCAATCCAAATTAATCTAAGAGTTGACTCTAAAATGTGTTTTTGTAACTTATCCTCAAATAATATGAAAAGTCACCTTTAAGATTCATAAAACTCATAAATATTTCCATAGGTTATGAATAAAGAAAAGTCACATTCTTCTAATAGTTAAAAGTCTTCCATAACTTGTCTTCAAGTTATGCAACTTGAAGAGTTTTTGGAATAAAACTACTTTAAACACATAAGTTATGGAATTGAAGAATTTTTAATAGTTTCAAAACTTGCCCTCAAGTTTTGGAATTTGAAAAGTTTTCCCTTATGAATACTTTAATTCCAAGTTAAGCCCTTAGAATTTTAAAAGTTAAAATTCAACCCTTATACTTTATAATATTATAAGTTAATAATATATATACATATATATATATATATGTAAGTATGTAAATATATATATATATATATATATATATATATATATATGTATGTATGTATGTATGTATAAGAGCAAGCCGTCTTACCATTAGTATGCCTCATTCACGAAGCTGGTCTATAAGGGGGGATAAGGTTAGTGCCTATAAAATGGCAGTTTAATGGGTGTCCACTCTCATCCACCGCTTCCTTGACTGGTGGAGGGTCGTTAACCAAACACGTAGGACAAGGACTATAATTCTACCTTCATTAAAAGTATTAATGATAAATATAAAGTAACTAAATGTTTTATAATTCCCAATCTTAGTTACTTTAGGAAAATTTGAATAAGGTACTAGTCCGTGAAATTACACTTTGCACTTTGCTTAAGTCGGTTAGTGGAGCGTGTGTGCTTAACTGACACACTAGCTTGATTTAACAAGGTAGGTAAATGGTAACTTAATGTTTATCATAGTATCGGTGGAGTGCGTGTGGTTAACCGGCACACCGATTAAAGGGTAAATATTAAGGGTACCAAGTGATTTGCATGGTTACTTCACACCTTGTTTTGTGATCCTCTACATCCCAGTCACAAAACCTGAAGGGCACACTCGAGATTGAAACATGCCATTGTGCAGTTCAATGAATATCAAAAGATCTAGGAGTTTGAAATCTAAGTAAAACCTAATTAAATTATTTTGTTTTCATGGTGGAAATTGGTGAATCGTCATTCACATACCTTCAAATATTATATAGCTTGGATTACGACATCCTTCTTCCAAGTTATAAAAATATTGTGTTGGGTCCTAGCCTTAATATTTCATATTGGGTGTTATATTAAGGACTTTATATCTACTATCTTTAATATCTCCCAAAAGATGTCTAGTTCAGACATTTATGATCTTCCCAAATCTCTTGGAACTTCACTTCCTCAACTTCCTCCAATTATTCTCTCCCTATCCCACAAGTTCAAGGTCACTCTAGCCCTATTGGCAAGCAAGGTCTATGTGTGGTCGCATCTTGGACATTAATTCACATATTGACAAGCCGGGAGAGTTGGGTATCAATGTCTTGAGAAAGTTGGTGGTTCAATCACTTTCTAAGTTACATAGTGAGTTCCTTTGGGACACCAATGAGATCGAATTTGACAAGACCCTTAATGATCTTATCAATTTGCTTGGTACTACTGAATCAACAATGATTTGGAAGGCTAGTAAAGAAAATTTTATTAGAAGATCAACTTCCCAAAACTTTATGGACATTGACAATGATAACACTGGAGATCCAGAAAAAGCATTCTCTTCCCAATTGAAAGGGATTGGCCATAGTCAACTCGGTTGACCAAATGGTAAAGAGAAAGGCTAAGTCTGAGATTGTCCCATGTATCATTCCCAAAAGGGTCCATATGGTTCTATTGCCAAAAGGAAAGGGCATTGATTACGAAGCTGCCAAATTTACCTGAAAGATCATAGGGCTGGTAAAGTCAATAAGTTTGACTCTACTTGAGATAAAGTCCACTATCTAACTCGATTAAGTTTCTATTATGAGATTCTTATTACATGATGTGACTGGGTCACACGTTGATGTTTTAAGAATCAAAGGAAAAGTGAAATAAAATTAAAGAAAGAGTATGCTGAATCTGACCGCGAAGATGGATTTCTATCGCTTGATTGAAGATCCGATTCTTGAGCTACTCTTAGGAGTTATGATAGATTTCTAGGAAACATGTAATAATATAGTTTTCATTTAAAGTTGCATTGTAAGGAAAAGTTTTTTCTGCTATTTATAAATAAATAAAAGTTTGTTTTACTTTATTTTATATCTCCTTGCAATGGCATTTATGAAAACTTGATGTTTGTATGTATCTAGCAATATTGAAAATATGAATTTGATTATTTCGTTTGTGGTGGTGTCTAAATTTACCAAATAAGGAAAGCTTCTCGTTACCCAAGTTTTTATTTGGATAGAAACTTGGAATTATACAAGTTGTATAGTATGATGAATGAGAACTTTCAGCTTTGGAAAAAATAAGACTAGTTCTTTGTTCACATGTATATGTGAGTCAAGTGAAGGACTAACAGATCGATTCCATATTCTTGTGCACTGATCAAGTCCACCACAAAAGATTTATAAGACTATTCGTGATGATTTACTAAAGTTTAGTAAATATGGTTACACTTACAAGTTTAAGTGTAATTCTGATGCATTGGAAAAATTTCGATGTATGGCAGAACGAATGAGAAGAATCAAATTAGGCAGATGGATAAAAGTTTCTCAAATCAGAAAAGATGGGAGAGTACTTTAGTATCATGTTATATGATCATATTAATGATTAAGAGACCTTATCACAATTCATCCTCTAAGTGCATTTTGATAGTTAAGAAGAGGAGCTATGAATTGTTGAAGTGGTCAACTCAAGAAGATGATTCATACCTCGTTCCAAAAACAAATCTTAGAGTCATACTCCAAGATTGTAACTTGAGTGACATATCTTAAAGGAAGGTTTCTTAACACTAGTTAAATGTAAAAGTAAAAGTAAAAGTATCCTACTCTTGTACATTTGAAATAGGTAAGTTGTGATGTTTTGGATAAAACAAAGACCAACTAAGACTAATTGTGTGAATTGTTTATCTTGATAAAGCATCCAAACTATCTCTTGAATATTTGTCAAGATAGTCTTATATGTCAAGAGGACAGTAGGAGTCCTAAAGATCCTGGAAGAATTTCAAGATCTAATCAAGAATAAAAAGTTGTAGTTTAACACTAGCACACGATGTGAGGTTTATAACCTATCGTGTTGACATATTTCTATTTATGTGCCCATTCCAGTTAAAGTTGGCTTTGCATATGAGTTCTTAGAGTTCTTAATTGGTTGCATAACAACTTGGAAGCAATGGTAGGCCCTTGAGCTGCCTGGTGGCAAGGAATTCAGATTGAGTTCAGTCTATATGAGTTTGGATTTGTCATTATCCTTGTCTTGTGACTATGGTTTTGACAATTCACATGGATAAGAACACATAAACAATAAAATCTAAGGGTCATAAGGTTTCTATCCGATTCATGAAAATGATGGTGAGGAAACACTTGCAACAAGTAGACTTGAAGCAGATAACAAAGATCTAAACAATTGAGACTATGATTATGGCATCCCTTTTCATAGTTCTAAAATTGTTTAGAGACACTTGTGAGCTATCTAAGATAAGGTGTATGATTTTGATAAAGTCTTATCAAGGCAATCTCGTCTCAAAAATCTGAAATTTGGTATGAAAGTCAATACATTATTGATTTCTAGAAGTCCAGCTAATTTCTGAGTACATGTCAAAGCTAGTAGGAGCATATGTGTTATGCTAATAATCATCATGTTAGTGGGAGCCTGATAATTATTGTTAGTGTTGCAAGTTAGCAATGTTAATTATAGAAAACAAAAGGTTTCAATTGGGAAAAAGTTGTTTTGCTGTAATTAAAGACTAGGAAATTATACTTCATTTCAATTCTATAAGCTTATATTGAGGTTTTATTCGTCTTTAGTCAAGGATATATATATATATATATATATATATATATATATATATATATATATATATATATATATATATATATATATGAATTTTGTATTGGAATGGCTCAACATAAGGAAATTCTATATATGGGTCTATTATTTGCGTTCTAAAATTCGATTATGATTACGATATCCCTTTTCATAATCTGAATTATGAGAGCTTGGCAAATAGAAATATTGTAGCAAAAGGACTGGTCTAGTATCATGTCTTTATGTGAAACATCATGAATCGTGTCCCATATGCTTCGGATATAGGATGGATTGCATGTGTTATACTATTCATCATTTATAAAATTTTCCAAATGCCCGGGGCATTAAGAAGGGAAAAAGGTCTAGAATTGGATATGAATAAAATGATTAAGCAATTGTCGAAGACAATCTAAGCTTTACCAAAGATTGGTCGCTCAGGGACATTTGGAAGTATAGTGTTAATTTTGGAAGGACCATATTGACATATTCTGAAAAGAGGAAACTGTTGTTCAGAAATGATAGTCAAAATAGGAATATGGGAAAATGGAATTTGTTCAATAAGTCTGTGTAATATTAGGAAACTTAATGCAAGAAGGATGTTTCCAAGGAGTTGATCTCCTTTGGAATGCTCTGTAATGTTTGCTTTCAAGTCTTTGTGACTTTGTGCATAATCATTACAAGAGGATCAATGCATATAAGTTTAGAATCTATCAGATTTTGGTAAATGTCATGAATTTGAAATTCCTGCATTTATGGTAACGATTCGGGACAGTGAAATGAGAATCATTAGAGTTATGTGCAATCAATCTATTTCACAAATTAATGATCATAGACAAACATAGAGTGCATACTTGGTGTATGGCAAAGCTATTGTTTAAAAGAACATAGTGTACATGCTTGGAGCATGGGACAACTATTATTTTAATTCAAGTATAAAGTTGATAATTTGAAATAGTATGCAATGAATGATGGGTAATCAATATGGTGATAAATAAAAGATGTGTTCTTTATATTCATAAGTCCTGAGATCACATTGGATTCAATTATTCTTGTGTTTCACTTTGCATGTTTTGACCTCCAGAATAACTAGGTCGTTCTTCCTGAATGACTAAGTTATTCAAACCATCCACAGTCGGTCATATGTTGGAAGTAGATATGAATCAAGACTGTCATGGGTTGGCTTGTAGAGGTCTAAGATGTTGGACTAAGTGGTGCTACAACACTCATGAGTGCTCATAAGTTCTAAGTATTGGATTCAACCCACGCTCATTGGAATCACTTCATGGATTTTATCACGAGTGATCATGAGACGGTAATATCGTATATTCTTCAAACCTAGAGATATGAGTTGTTACTATGAGTTGGTTATACATTGATCGCACGAAAACGCATTGGTAACTCGATGTTATAAAACGTGCCTTTGTGAATGATTCAACAAGTAGTAGAACAAGCCATATGAGTCGAAGTTTATCCATTCCTTTTATCTTCGGGATAAAACCGATATTTGTGGGCCCCTCGATGATTTAGTGATGACACCCTGAAGTGCTTGGCTAAGCCAGGACTGATTTGATTTGTTCAATTAGTCAATCGTCATAAATTGGAAATCGGGAAACAAAAAAATTGACAAAGAGAATGATTTTAATCCATGTATCAGTCGATATGATATCTAGAATGGACGAATATATGATCCCTTATCTTATGGACAAGTCATTGACAAAGGTTAGAGTTCATTGACAAGGTCAAAGTTCGAAAACGACTTTTGAGAGCTACGATTGCCAGTTAGGTTTTGAAGTCATACTCAATAATAGTCTTAGACTTATCCAAGTGGGAGACCGTTGGATTATTGTCTAAGTCCATAACTATATCTGGTATGTACTTGACCCGACTTGGCATGGTCCATTTAGGTTGCATGGCATCATGCATTTGGATAGACTAAAATAAGAGAAATAAGACTTAAGGTTTGGTAATATATTATATGTTCTAATATATTAATAATACTATTTAATTAGTATTGATCAAGAATTAATATGGGATTAATTAAGTGATCAAAAGGAGACTAATTAAATATATATGTTGATTGTGTAAATCATCCATACTTGTATAGTGGGCTAATGCTCCATGGATTATTAAGTTGGGCTAAAACCCATAGGATGCTCCATGGTGTTTTTGTACCCATGGATCATGGAAATGAATGCCATGACAATTAGGGTTTACATGGTGTAACCCTAATTGTGACACACTATATAAGCATCTTATTCTTGTCAAAATTTGCGACCATGGGAGAATATGAAGGAATGGTGAGGGCTAGCCGATTTCATGAAGTGTATCATTTATCTCTAAGTTATTCCAAGTGCATTTGATGCTGTGTGAACCATTTGAAGTGTCACACTTGGGGCACTAGGCTCTCGAGCTTCATGGAGTTAAGCTACATCAATAAGGTATGTATTTCTATCTAGTTTATTATTCAAGTATCAAAAGATTGTATGCTAGTTAGTGTAATACCTTGGAATATTCATATTTGCATGCATAATAGAGAAAACATAAATCCAAGGTCTTTAGGGTTGCATGTACACTTATGACTGTTAGAATGCTCAAAAACCGACAGTTTCATCACATGCTCCTGCCCTACTGATCAGAAGGTCAAGTGCACCCTGTACCTTCTCCAGCTAGGGGCAAAGGATTGGTGGAGATTGGTGACTATCTCATACACTCCTAAGTAGAGGGTTGTGGTGAAATGAGAGACATTTTATGATATGTTTCGCATGAGGTATGTTCCTATGGTGGAGAGGGAGAGGTTGGCTTAGGAGTATTTGGATTTGAGACAGGGGGCTGAGACGGTGACTAAGATCACCAAGATGTTTACAAACAAGGCTTTTTACTGTCATGAGTTTGATGCTTCTATGAAGCTTAGATGACCTAGTACTTGAGCGTGCTCAAGATGGATATGCGCCAGTTCGTATCCACCCAGTGTTATAGTACACTTCTGGAGCTTCAAGAGGCCACGAGGGGGCGGGAGATTGAGATGGAGATCCAGGAAAGCGAGCGAAGGCAGGCTCCAGTGCAGACACATCCTACAACAAAGTGTTCAATCTGGGGGTTGGAGGGGCCACACTTGTGGCAACTGCAGCAAGGTTCATGATGGTACTTGGCGATCTTCTTTTGGATGCCACAAATGTGGCAAGGAAGGGCATTATGCCAAGGATTCTCATCAGGAGGTCCCAATATCGAGCACCAGGATCGGTTATCATTATAAGCAGGTTAACCATATTAATGTTGGATTAGATGTCTAAGCCCATAACTATTATTGGTATGTACTTGACCCGAGAGTAACATGGTCCATTTGGGTTGCATATCATCAGGACAATTTGTTAGGATGGACTTTTGAGAGAAGGTTATTTATGGTTTATTAATATATTATAAGTTATAATATATTAATATGAAATCATATGTTTTTAATTAGTATCGATCAAGAATTAATTTGGAATTAATTTAGTGATCAAAAGAGACTAATTAAATCTATGGGGACTAATTATGAAAATTAGTTATATTTATATGTGTTGGGCTTATGATCCATGTTGGACCAAGTTTATGTATGGATTCATAAAGAGTTGGGCCACATGAACCATGGATCATAAAACCCATGGGTATGGATTATGGGTTATACCCATGACCCTTGGAATCCTACATATAAATAGGTTACTCCATAGCCAAAATCACCACTTCTTTTCTTAGAGAAATATGGAGGTGTTTTGGTGCATGGAATTCTCTCTCAAGAGCCACCTTTGTCCTAGGTGTGTTGTGATTCCATTTGAGGCATTTCATACTATTGGTGCTAAGCTCTTAAGGCCAAATCCATCAAGACTTCAAGCCACATAAAAGGTATGTTTCCCTAACTAGTATATTATATGGTTTATGTCAAATGCATGCTAGTTATAGGTTTAATGCCTTGGAAACCATTTGCATGTATAATTAGTGAAAACATAGATCCAAGGTATTTAAGATTGTATGTGCACCATAGGATGTTGTATTATACCAAAACCCAACAGTGGTATCAGAGCCATGGGTTGTTTTCTACTATATTTGATGCAAATGTATTTTTTTTCAAGTTGATGAAAAAAAAAAAACATGAAGTTTGTCAAATTTTATGATAATTACTTGATTTTATGAAAAACTAATAATTTGTAAAATTTGAGTCACTTTACTACAAGAGTTGAATTAGATCAATTTATTAAAAGATAGAATGATATGATTATTTTATTTGTTTTAAAAGTTTGATCTAAGTGGTTTTAAGGAGTAACAAATTTTGTCATAAAATTTTGGAACTCAAAAGTTTTTTTTTAAAGTTATGATCTTAAGAGTTTTGAAACTTCCATAAGTTATGGATGTGAAATGTATCATTTATTAACTCTTTAGGTTATGAAGTCCAAGAGTCTTCAAAGGATAATTATCAAAGTTTCAAGATTTGTATTAGTTTATATGATTATCTAATTTCTTGAAAATTGTTGATATGAATTATCTTTACTTATGAGTTTAATCTAGATCATAGAAAAATTATTTGATTATTGTGTTAATTGGAATATTTGATCTTAATGGTTTTTATGAACTCCATAACTTGTCCTCAAGTTATGGAAAGTGAAGAGTTTTTCTTTTTAAAGTGTCATTAAGACTCATAGGTTATGAAAATAGAAGAGTCTCTATTTTTAATGTCATCATTAAATGATTTAATGTCTTCCATAACTTGTCCTCAAGTTATGGAACTTGATTTTTTTTTCATTAAACCTTAATTAAACTCATAAGTTATGAAAAATCCAAGAGTTTTGAAAGGTTTCAAAACTTGTCCTCAAGTTTTGGAATTTGTAAAGTTACCCCCCATGTATACTTTAATTCCAAACTAGACCTTAGAATTTTAAAAGTTAAAATTCAACCCTTATACTTTATAATATTATAAGTTAATAATATTTATATATATATATATATATATATATATATATATATATATATATATATATATATATATATATATAAGAGTAAAGTCAGTCTTACCATTAGTAGGCCTCATTCACGAAGCCAGTCTATAAGGGGGGGGGGGGAGTATAAGGTTTCAACCTATAAAATGGTAGTTTAATGGGTGTCCACTCTCACCCACCGCTTCCTTGACTGGTGGAGGGTTGTTAGCCGAACGGGTAGGACAAGGACTATAATTCTCCCTTCATTAAAAGTATTAATGATAAATACTAAGTAACTAAACCTTTTATAAATACCCAATCTTAGTTACTTAGGAAAATGTGAATAAGGTGCTAATCCATGAAATTACACTTTGCACTTTGTTTAAGTCGGTTAGTGGAGCGTGTGTGGTTACCGGCACACTAAATCGTATTTAATAAGGTAGGCAAAGGGTAACTTAATGTTTATCATAGTATCGATGGAGAGTGTGTGGTTAACTGGCACATCGATTGAGGGGTAAACACTTAAGGGTGCCAAGTAATTTGCATGGTTACTTCACACCTTGTTTTGTGATCCTCGGCATCCCAGTCACAAAACCTGAAGGGCACACTCGAGATTGAAACATGCCATTGAACAGTTCAATGAATCTCAAAGATCTAGGAGTTTCAAAATCAATTAAAACCTAATTATTATTTCGTTTTTCATGGTGGAAATTGGTGAATCGTCATTCACCTACCTTCAAATATTTTATAGCTTGGATTACGGCATCCCTCTTCTAAGTTATAAAATAGTTTGTTGGGTCCTAGCCTTAATATTTCAGATTGGGTGCCATATTAAGGACTTTAGATCAACTATCTTGAGTATCTCCCAAAACATGTCTGGTTTAGACATTTATGATCTTCCCAAATCTCTTGAAACAAGCTTTCCTAAATCAAGATGATGTCCCTTGGAAATCATACTTCTTTCACCTCCTTAAATTATTCTCCCTAACCCACAAGTTCAAAGTCACTTAAGCCCTATTGGCAAGGCAAGGTCTAGGTGTGATCACATCTTGGAGATGTAGTCACATATTGACAAGTCGGGAGAGTTGGGTGTCAAAGTCTTGAGAAAGTTGGTGGTTCAACTACTTTCTAAGTCACATAGTGAGCTCTTTTGGAACACCTATGAAACAGACTATGACAAGACCCTTAATGATCTTATCTATTTGTTAAGATCAACTTCCTAAAACTTTATGGACATTGACAATGGTGACACTGGAAATACAGAAAAAGCATTCTCTTCCCAAGGAAAGGGATTGACCATAGTCAACTAGGTTGACCAAATGGTAAAGAGAAAAGGCTAAGTCTATAATAGTCCCGTGTACCATTATCAAAGGGTCCATATGTTTATATTGCCAAAGGAGGGTCATTAGTTGCGAAGCTGCCAAATTTACCTAAGGATGTTAAAGTCAATAAGGTTGACTCTACTTCAGGTAAAGTCCATTAATCTAACTCTGTTAAGTTTCTATTCTGAGATTCCTGATACATGATGTGACTGGGTCACGTGGTAATCTTTTAAGAATCAAAGAAAAGTAAAGGAACTTAAAGAAAGAATATGCTGAATCTGATCGCATAGATGGATTTCTATCGCGTAGTTTGAAAATCGGATTCTGAAGCTAATTCTTAGGAGTTATTAGATATTGTTAGGAATAGATAACAACAAGTTTTCATATGGATTGTAAGGATAAGTTTTTCCGCATAGTTTTAAAATAAAAGAAAATTTTTGATTTTAGTTATTTTAAAATATCCTTACAATGGCATTTGAGGAAAAATTGTTGCTTATATGATTTCACTAATAGCAAGAGTGGAAATATGAAATTGATTCTTTCATTTATGGTAATGTCTAAATTTACCAAATAAGGAAAGATTCTCATCACCCAAGTTTCAATTGGACCGAGACTTGGAATAATGCAAGTTGTATAGCATGATGAATGAGAACCTTCAAGTATTGGAAAAATTAAGACTACTTACTTGTTCACATGGATGTGTGAGTCAAGTAATGGACTAAGGGATCGAGTACATAGTCATGTGCACTGATTAAGTCCACCACAAAAGATTGATAAGACTTTTCATCATAGTTTACTAAAGCTTAGTAAATATGATTTTACTTACAAGCTTAAGTGTAACTCTGAGACATTGGAAAAGGTTCCAATGTATGGCAGAGTGAATAAAAGTTTCTCAAATCTGAAAAGATGGGAGAGTACTTTAGTATCAGTTTTGTGATCATCTTAATGATTAAGAAACCATATCAAAATTAGTTCTCTAAGGAAAGAAGAGGAACTTGAATTGTTGAAGTGGTTAAATCAAGAAGATGAGTCATACTTCGTTCCAATACAAGTCTTAGAGTCATACTCCAAGATTGTAATTTGAGTGACATGTCTTTAAGAAGGTTTATGTAACACCCCCCTCTGGCACGTATCACAATATTGTCCGCTTTGGGCCACTCGCCACGAGGACTTCCCAGGGGGTCACCCATCCCGGTACTACTCCCGCTCGAGCACGCTTAACTGCAGAGTTCTTATGGGATCTGCTGCCCTCACGGCTTTAAAACGCGTTGTGATAGGGAAGGTATCCACACCCTTTATAAGGAATGCTTAGTTCTCCTTCCCAGCCGATGTGGGATCAGATCTAACCCACTTTCACCCCCCATTATAGGGTTCGACGTCCCTGTCGAACACATCGACCTGTGCCCTAGCTCTGATACCAAATCTGTCACATCCTCCACCCCCGGACGTTTCCGCCATCCTTGGTTTGGGGGTGTGACAGTTTAAAACACGTGTCAAATGTAAGAGTAAAAGTTTTCTACTCTTGTACATTTGAAATTGGTAAGTTGTGATGTTTTGGATAAAACAAAGACCAACTTAGGCCAATTGTGTGAAGTGTTTGTCTTGATTAGAATCCACACTATCTCTTGGATGTTTGACAAGGGAGTCTTATAGGTCAAGAGGACAGTGGGAGTCTTAAAGGTCTTGAAAGTCTCAAGAACTAATCAAGAATAGAACCTGGAGTTCTTCTCTAGCACACGACTTATGTTTATAACCAATCGTGTTGACATATTTTGTGCCCATTCCAATTAAAGTTGGATTTGCATATGAGTTCTTAGAGTTCTCAATTGGTTGCACAACAACTTGGAAGCAATGGCAGGCCCTTGAGCTGCCAGGTGGCAAGAAATTAAGATTAAGTTCAGTCCATATGAGTTTGGATTTGTCATTATCCTTGTCTTGTGACTATGGCTTTGACAATTCACATGGATAAGAACACATACACCATTAAATCTAAGTGTCATAAGGTTTCTCTCCGATTCATGAAAATGATGGTGAGGAAACACTTTCACTAAGTAGATTTTAGCTAGATAGCAATTGTGATATTTGCATTCTCAAAGTCGTTAGTGGAGCGTGTGTGGTTTACCGGCACACTAACCTGGACTTGTGAGAAGTGGCAAAAAGGTCTAACCATTATAATTACGTCATCCCTCTTCATAATTGTTTAGACACACAAGTGTGCTATCTAAGGGAAGGTGTATGATTTTGATCTAGTATCAGAAATCTGAACTTTGGTAAGAAAGTCAGTTGATTTCTGAGTACATGTCAAAGCTAGTGGGAGCATAAGTGTTATGCTAATAATCATCATGTTAGTGGGAGCATGATAATTATGATAAGTATTGCAAGTTAGCAATGTTAATTATAGAAAACAAAAGTTTCAACTGGGAAAGAGTTGTTTTGCTATAATTAAGGGAGAGGAAATTATACTTCATCTCAAATCTATAAGCTTAGAACGTGAGGTTTTAATCATTTAGTCAAGGATATATATATGTGAATTTCATGTTGGAATGGCTCAACATAAGGAAATTCTGTATATGGGTCCATTATTTGCGTTCTAAAATTCGATTATGATTACGGCATCCCTTTTCATAATCTGAATTATGAGAACTTGGCAAATTGAAATGGAAATGTTATAGCAAAAGACTGGTTTAGTCTTTATGTGAGACATCATGAATCGTGTCCCATATGCTTCGGATATAGGATCGATTACATATGCTATATTCATCCTTTCTAAAAGTTTCCAAATGCCTGGGGCATTAAGAAGGGAAAAGGTTTAGAACTGGATATGACTAAAAGGATTAAACAATTGTCGAGGACAATCTAAGGTTTACCAAAGATTGGTTGCTCAAGGACAGTTGGAAGTATAGTGATAATTCTGGAAGGACCATATTGACATAATCTGTAAGGAGGCAACTCTTGTTCAGAAGTGATAGTGAAAATGGAATCTGGAAATGCTTCAAAGTTAGATTTTTCAATCTGTTTAAGATTAGGAAACTTAATGCAAGAAGGTTGTTTCCAAGGAGCTGATCTCCTTTGGAATACTCTGTAATGATTGTTGTTAAGTCTTTCTGACTTTGTGCATAATCATTACAAGAGTAACAATGCATATAAGTTTAGAATCTAACAGATTTCAGTAAATGGCATGAATTTGGAATTCTTGCATTTGCAGTAAGGATTTGGGAGTGTGAAAAGAGAATCATTGAAGTTATGTTCAATTGATCTAGTTCACAAATTAAAGATCATAGAGAAACATAGTATGCATACTTGGTGTATGGCATGACTAGTGTTTAGAAAACATAGTGTACATGCTTAGAGCATGGGACAACTATTGTTTTAAATTCAAGAATAAAGTTGATAGCTGAAACAGTATACAATGAATAATGTGTAATCATATGATAATAAATAAAAGGTGTTTTATTTATATTCATAGGTTTTGATACCATATTGGATTCAATTATTATTGTGTTTTACTTTGCATGTTTTGACTTTCCGAATAAACTAGGTTATGTTGGGTTATGAGCATTCTAACACTCCTAAGTGTACATGCAACCCTAAATACCTTGGATCTATGTTTTCTCTATTATAAATGCAAATATCAACTTTCCAAGGTATTGTTCTATTCTAGCATACTAAACGTTGAATAACACAAGTTAGAATAACATACATTTTGTTAGTGCTTGTCTTCATGAAGCTTGAGTGCCTAGTGCCCCAAGTATGACACCTCAAATGGTTCACACAACACCAAATACACTTGGAATAACTTGAGAGAATTCTACACTTCATGAAAATCGGCTAGCCCTCTCTAGAATAATACTAGTGGCCGATTTTCCTCAAGAATAAGATGCTTATATAGTTATACAATTAGGGTAAACTCTAATTGTCATGACTTTCCATTTCCTTGGATCCATGGGTTCAAATACACCATGGAGCATCCATGGAGCATCATATGGGTTTTGGCCCAACTAGATAATCCATGGAGCATTAGCCCACTATATAAGTATGGATGATTTGTACAATCAACCCATATATTCAATTAGTCTTCTTTTGATCACTTAATTAATCCTAGATTAATTCTTGATCAATACTAATTAAATAATCTTATTATTCTTATTATTAATATACTAGAACTTATAATATATTAATAACCATAAGTGTCTTATTTCTCTCATTATAGTCTATCCAAGTGCATGATGCCATGCAACACAAATGGACCATGCCGGGTCGGGTCAATTCTTACCAATTATAGTTATGGACTTAGACATTAATCCAACAGTCTCCCACTTGGATAAGTCTAAAACTATTATTGCGTATGACTTCAGGAACCAACTGGCAATCGTAGCTCTCAAAAGCTTCTGTCGAACTCTTGACCTTGTAGATGAACTCTGACCTTTGTCAATGATTTGTCCATTAGATAAGGGATCATATATTCCTCCATTCTAGATATCATATGGACTGAGACATGGATTATAATCATTCTCTCTGTCCATTTGTTGTTTCCCGATTTCCGATTTATGACGATTGACTAATTGAACAAATCAAATTAGTCCTGGCCCGGCCGAGTACTTCCATTTGTCATCATCAAATCATCGAGGGGACCACAGATATCGCTTTTATCCCGAAGGTAAAAGGAATGGATAAACTTCGACTCATATGGCTTGTTCTACTACTTGTCGAATCATACACAAAGACACGTTTTATAGCACCGAGTTACCAAATGCGGTTTCGTGCAATCAATGTACAACCAACTCATATTAACAACTCATATCTCTAGGTTTGAAGAATATAAGATATTATCGTCTCATGATCACTCGTGATAGAATCCATGAAGTGATTCCAATGAGCGCGGGTTGAATCCAATACTCAGTACTTATGAGCACTCATGAGTGTTGTAGCCCTTTGTCCAACATCTTAGACCTCTACAAGCCAAACCATGACAGTCTTGATTCATATCTACTTCCAACATATGACCGACTGTGGATGGTTTGAATAACTTAGTCATTTCGGAAGAATAACCTAGTTTATTCGGGAAGTCAAAACATGCAAACTGAAACACAATAATAATTGAATCCAATATGGTATCAAAACCTATGAACATAAATAAAACACCTTTTATTTATCACCATATGATTACACATTATTCATTGTATACTGTTTCAACTATCAACTTTATTCTTGAATTTAAAACAATAGTTGTCCCATGCTCCAAGCATGTACACTATGTTTTTCTAAACACTAGTCATGCCATACACCAAGTATGCATACTATGTTTGTCTATGATCTTTACTTTGTGAACTAGATCAATTGAACATAACTTCAATGATTCTCTTTTCACACTCCCAAATCCTTACTGCAAATGCAAGAATTCCAAATTCATGCCATTTACTGAAATCTGTTAGATTCTAAACTTATATGCATTGTTACTCTTGTAATGATTATGCACAAAGTCAGAAAGACTTAACAACAATCATTACAGAGTATTCCAAAGGAGATCAGCTCCTTGGAAACAACCTTCTTGCATTAAGTTTCCTAATCTTAAACAGATTGAAAAATCTAACTTTGAAGCATTTCCAGATTCCATTTTCACTATCACTTCTGAACAAGAGTTGCCTCCTTACAGATTATGTCAATATGGTCCTTCCAGAATTATCACTATACTTCCAACTGTCCTTGAGCAACCAATCTTTGGTAAACCTTAGATTGTCCTCGACAATTGTTTAATCCTTTTAGTCATATCCAGTTCTAAACCTTTTCCCTTCTTAATGCCCCAGGCATTTGGAAACTTTTAGAAAGGATGAATATAGCATATGTAATCGATCCTATATCCGAAGCATATGGGACACGATTCATGATGTCTCACATAAAGACTAAACCAGTCTTTTGCTATAACATTTCCATTTCAATTTGCCAAGTTCTCATAATTCAGATTATGAAAAGGGATGCCGTAATCATAATCGAATTTTAGAACGCAAATAATGGACCCATATACAGAATTTCCTTATGTTGAGCCATTCCAACATGAAATTCACATATATATATCCTTGACTAAATGATTAAAACCTCACGTTCTAAGCTTATAGATTTGAGATGAAGTATAATTTCCTCTCCCTTAATTATAGCAAAACAACTCTTTCCCAGTTGAAACTTTTGTTTTCTATAATTAACATTGCTAACTTGCAATACTTATCATAATTATCATGCTCCCACTAACATGATGATTATTAGCATAACACTTATGCTCCCACTAGCTTTGACATATACTCAGAAAGCTCGACTTCTAGAAATCAATACTTTATTGACTTTCTTACCAAAGTTCAGATTTCTGATACTAGATTGTTTTGATAAGACTTTATCAAAAACATACACCTTCCCTTAGATAGCTCATGGGTGTGTCAAAACAATTTTAAGAACTATGAAAAGGGATGCCGTAATCATAGTCTTGATCGTTTTGACCTTTGCTATTTCTCACAAGTCCAAGTTAGTGTGCCAGTAAACCACACACGCTCCACTAACGACTTTGAGAATGCAAACATCACAATTGCTATCTAGCTAAAATCTACTTAGTGAAAGTGTTTCCTCACCATCATTTTCATGAATCGGAGAGAAACCTTATGACACTTAGATTTAATGGTGTATGTGTTCTTATCCATGTGAATTGTCAAAACCATAATCACAAGACAAGGATAATGACAAATGCAAAACCATATGGATTGAACTCAATCTTAACTTCTTGCCACCTGGCAGCTCAAGGGCCTGCCATTGCTTCCAAGTTGTTGTGCAACAAATTGAGAACTCTAAGAACTCAACTTTAACATTTCAACCAATTGAGAAATCTAAGAACTCAACTTTAACTGGAATGGGCACAGACTATGTCAACACGATAGGTTATAAACCTCAAGTCGTGTGCTAGTGAAGAACTTCAGATTTTTTATTCTTGATTAGTTCTTGAGACTTTCAAGACCTTTAAGACTCCCACTGTCCTCTTGACCTATAAGACTCCCTTGTCAAACATCCAAGAGATAGTGTGGATTCTAATCAAGACAAACACTTCACACAATTGGCCTAAGTTGGTCTTTGTTTTATCCAAAACATCACAACTTACCAATTTCAAATGTACAAGAGTAGAAAACTTTTACTCTTACATTTGACACGTGTTTTAAACCTTCTTAAAGACATGTCACTCAAATTACAATCTTGGAGTATGACTCTAAGACTTGTATTAGAACGAAGTATGACTCATCTTCTTGATTTAACCATTTCAACAATTCAAGATCCCTTCTTCTTAGTCATAAGAATGCACTAAGACTTCCTTAGAGAACTAATTTTGATATGGTTTTTAATCATTGAGATGATCACAAAGCTGATACTAAAGTACTCTCCCATCTTTTCAGATTTGAGAAACTTTTATCCTTCTGCCTAATTTGATTCTTCTTATCCGCTCTGCCATGCATTGGAACCTTTTCCAATGTCTCAGAGTTACACTTAAGCTTGTAAGTATAATCATATTTACTGAGCTTTAGTAAACTATGACGAATAGCCTTATATCTTTTGTGGTGGACTTAATCAGTGCACATGACTATGTACTCGATCCCTTAGTCCATTACTTGACTCACACATCCATGTGAACAAGTAATTAGTCTTAATTTTTCCAATACTTGAAAGTTCTCATTCATCATGCTATAGAACTTGCATGATTCCAAGTCCCGGTCCAATTGAGACTTTGGATGATGAGAATCTTTCCTTATTTGGTAAATTTAGACATTACCACAAATGAAGGAATCAATTTCATATTTCCACTCTTGCTATTAATGGAATCATATAAGCAACAATTTTTCCTCAAATGCTATTGCAAGGATATTTTTGAAAATAAATAAAATCATCATTTTTTTTCCTTTTATTTTAAAAACTTGCGGAAAAAACTATCCTTACAATCCATAAGAAAACTTGTTGTTATCTATTCCTAAGCAATATCTCATAACTCCTAAGAAGTAGCTCAAGAATCCGATCTTCAAACTACGCGATAGAAATCCATCTATGCGATCAGATTCAGCATATTATTTCTTTAAGTTCCTTCACTTTTTGTTTGATTCTTAAAACATTACCATGTGACCCAGTCACATCATGTATCAGGAATCTCAGAATAGAAACTTAGCAGAGTTAGATAGTGGACTTTACCGGAAGTAGAGTCAAACTTATTGACTTTAACATCCTTAGGTAAACTTGGCAGCTTCGCAACCAATGCCCCTTCCTTTGGCAATATAAACATATGGACCCTTTGATAATGGTACACGAGACTATCAAAGACTTAGCCTTTTCTCTTTACCATTTGGTCAACCGAGTTGACTATGGCCGATCCCTTTCCATTGGGAAGAGAATGCTTTTCTGGATTTCCTGTGTCACTATTGTCAATGTCCATAAAGTTTTAAGGAAGTTGATCTTAACAAATAGATAAGATCATTAAGGGTCTTGTCATAGTCTATTTCATAGGTGTCCCAAAGGAACTCACTATGTGACTTAGAAAGTGATTGAACCACCAACTTTCTCAAGACTTTGACACCCAACTCTCCCGACTTGTTAATATGTGACTACATCTCCAAGATGTGATCACACCTAGACCTTGCCTTGCCAATAGGGCTTGAGTGACCTTAAACTTTTCAAGAACTTGTGGGTTAGGGAGAATAATTGGAGGAGGTGAAAGAAGTATGATTTCCATGGGATATCATCTTCATTTAGGAAAGCTTGTTTCAAGAGATTTGGGAAGATCATAAATGTCTAAACCATACATCTTTTGGGAGATATTCAAGATAGTTGATCTTAAGTCCTTAATATACACCCAATATGAAATATTCAGGCTA
This sequence comes from Lactuca saligna, assembly GCF_052625555.1. Taxonomy (NCBI): domain Eukaryota; kingdom Viridiplantae; phylum Streptophyta; class Magnoliopsida; order Asterales; family Asteraceae; genus Lactuca; species Lactuca saligna. Next base: position 62,297,404 of record NC_136420.1, on the reverse strand, counting down.
GGACCCAATAAACTATTTTATAACTTAGAAGAGGTATGCCGTAATCCAAGCTATAAAACAATTTGAAGGTAGGTGAATGACGATTCACCAATTTCCACCAAGATAAATGAAATGTATTATTAGGTTTTAATTGGTTTTGAAACTCCTAGATCTTTTGAGATTCATTGAACTGTTCAATGGCATGTTTCAATCTCGAGTGTGCCCTTCAGGTTTTGTGACTAGGATGCCGAGGATCACAAAACAAGGTGTGAAGTAACGATGCAAATTACTTGGTACCTTTAAGTGTTTACCCCTCAATCGATGTGCCGGTTAACCACACACGCTCCATCGATACTATGATAAACATTAAGTTACCCTTTGCCTACCTTGTTAAATACGAGTTAGTGTGCCGGTTAACCACACACGCTCCACTAACCGACTTAAACAAAGTGCAAAGTGTAATTTCATGCATTAGCACCTTATTCACATTTTCCTAAGTAACTAAGATTGGGTATTTTTAATAGGTTAGTTACTTAGTATTTATCATTAATACTTTTAATGAAGGGAGAATTCTAGTCCTGTCAAACCCGTTCGGCTAACGACCCTTCACCAGTCAAGCAAGCGGTGGGTGAGAGTGGACACCCATTAAGTTGCCATTTTATAGGCAACAACCTTATACCCACCTTATAGACCGGCTTCGTGAATGAGGCGTACTAGCGGTAAGACCGACTTTAATCTTATACATACATATATATATATATATATATATATATATATATATATATATATATATATATATATATATATATATATATATTATTAACTTATAATATTATAAAGTATAAGGGTTGAATTTTAACTTTTAAAATTCTAAGGGCTAACTTGGAATTAAAGTATTCATATGAGAAAACTTTACAAATTCCAAAACTTGAGGGCAAGTTTTGAAACTATTCAAAACTAATTAATTCCATAACTTATGTATTTAAAGTAGTTTTAATCCAAAAGCTCTTCAAGTTCCATAACTTGAGGACAAATTATGGAAGACTTTAAACTAATAAAGAATTAACTTTTCTTTATTTTATAACTTATGGAATTAATTAAGGTTACATTATATTTTTTATTTAATGAAGAGACTCTTGGTCCTCCATAACTTGAGGACAAATTATGGAGTCATAACTCCAATTAATTAGAACTAGACTCTTCATTTTTGTAACCTTTGCCAACTTTTATGAGTTTTATGAAACTTAAATGTGACTTTTCATGTAACTTGAGGACAAGTTACAAAAACACATTTTAGAATCAACTCTTAGATTAATTTGGATTGAAAACAACTATTTCATTCAACTTTTCTATTAATCTAAGCAACTCATAAGAACAAGATAATTCAAATCAAACTTTTTCATGTAATTAGTCTAACCTTTAAACTAATACAAAACATGAATCTATTGACAAGTATCTTTGAAATTGGATTAGCATGAACATTACCACAACAAAAAACAAGTTTATAAGTTCAAAAACAACTTAGGGTAATGTTCCTAGTCCATTTCTACCAAAAACTCGAAAATATGCTGTCTGGGGTCCAACTCGTCGAGTGCATGAACACAACTCGGCGAGTTGGATGCATTTTGCCTTGGACTCGTCGAGTCCCTTCATGGACTCGGCGAGTCTTCTGGGCTGACAGCATCAAAACTCGATTTTTCAGCTTCTATTGCAGGTATAACAAGAAAACAAGCCTAGGCTCTGATACCACTGTTGGGTTATGAGCATTCTAACACTCCTAAGTGTACATGCAACCCTAAATACCTTGGATCTATGTTTTCTCTATTATACATGCAAATATCAACTTTCCAAGGTATTGTTCTATTCTAGCATACTAAACGTTGAATAACACAAGTTCGAATAACATACCTTTTGTTAGTGCTTGTCTTCATGAAGCTTGAGTGCCTAGTGCCCCAAGTGTGACACCTCAAATGGTTCACACAACACCAAATACACTTGGAATAACTTGAGAGAATTCTACACTTCATGAAAATCGGCTAGCCCTCTCTAGAATAATACTAGTGGCCGATTTTCCTCAAGAATAAGATGCTTATATAGTTATACAATTAGGGTAAACTCTAATTGTCATGACTTTCCATTTCCTTGGATCCATGGGTTCAAATACACCATGGAGCATCCATGGAGCATCATATGGGTTTTGGCCCAACTAGATAATCCATGGAGCATTAGCCCACTATATAAGTATGGATGATTTGTACAATCAACCCATATATTCAATTAGTCTTCTTTTGATCACTTAATTAATCCTAGATTAATTCTTGATCAATACTAATTAAATAATCTTATTATTATTATTATTAATATACTAGAACTTATAATATATTAATAACCATAAGTGTCTTATTTCTCTCATTATAGTCTATCCAAGTGCATGATGCCATGCAACCCAAATGGACCATGCCGGGTCGGGTCAAGTTTTACCAATTATAATTATGGACTTAGACATTAATCCAATAGGTTATTCTTCCGGAATGACTAAGTTATTCAAACCATCCACAGTCGGTCATATGTTGGAAGTAGATATGAATCAAGACTGCCATAGGTTGGCTTGTAAAGGTCTAAGATGTTGGACAAAGGGCTACAACACTCATGAGTGCTCATAAGTTTTGAGTATTGGATTCAACCCGCGCTCATTGGAATCACTTCATGGATTTTATCACGAGTGATCATGAGACGATAATATCTTATATTCTTCAAACCTAGAGATATGAGTTGTTACTATGAGTTGGTTGTACATTGATTGTACGAAAACGCATTTGGTAACTCGGTGCTATAAAACGTGCCTTTGTGTATGATTCAACAAGTAGTAGAACAAGCCATATGAGTCGAAGTTTATCCATTCCTTTTACCTTCGGGATAAAAGCGATATCTGTGGGCCCCTCGATGATTTGATGATGACAAATGGAAGTGCTCGGCCGAGCCAGGACTGATTTGATTTGTTCAATTAGTCAGTCATCATAAATCGGAAATCGGGAAACAACAAATGGACAGAGAGAATGATTATAATCCATGTCTCAGTCCATATGATATTTAGAATGGAGGAATATATGATCCCTTATCTAATGGACGCGTCATTGATTTGTTCAGAGTTCGACAGCGGATTTAAGAGCTACGATTGCTAGTCGGGTTATGAAGTCGTACTTGCAATAATAGTTTTAGACTTATCCAAGTGGGAGACTGTTGGATTAGATGTCTAAGCCCATAACTATTATTGGTATGTACTTGTCCCGAGAGTAGCATGGTCCATTTGGGTTGCATATCATCAGGACAATTTGTTAGGATGGACTTTTGAGAGAAGGTTATTTATGGTTTATTAATATATTATAAGTTATAATATATTAATATGAGATCATATGTTTTAATTAGTATCGATCAAGAATTAACTTGGAATTAATTTAGTGATCAAAAGAGACTAATTAAATCTATGGGGGACTAATTATGAAAATTAGTTATATTTATATGTGTTGGGCTTATGATCCATGTTGGACCAAGTTTATGTATGGATACATAAAGAGTTGGGCCACATGAACCATGGATCATAAAACCCATGGGTATGGATTATGGGTTATACCCATGACCCTTGGAATCCTACATATAAATAGGTTACTCCATAGCCAAAATCACCACTTCTTCTCTTAGAGAAATATGGAGGTGTTTTGGTGCATGGAATTCTCTCTCAAGAGCCACCTTTGTCCTAGGTGTGTTGTGATTCCATTTGAGGCATTTCATACTATTGGTGCTAAGCTCTTAAGGCCAAATACATCAAGACTTCAAGCCACATAAAAGGTATGTTTCCCTAACTAGTATATTATATGGTTTATGTCAAATGCATGCTAGTTATAGGTTTAATGCCTTGGAAACCATTTGCATGTATAATTAGTGAAAACATAGATCCAAGGTATTTAGGGTTGTATGTGCACCATAGGATGTTGTATTATACCAAAACCCAACAATTAAGTCCAACCGTCCCTTGCTTATTGTGGGGCCCACACAGGCCCCAACACTGCCTACATTGAGGATCACAGATTGGCTTCAGGGTAGGGCAAAGCCCCCGAGGGCTCGATGTCATGCTTTTCAACTCACTGCAGAGGAGGTCACAGCGATGTTGGATGTCGTTATCGGTATGTTTTCATTTATTATTCTGTTAAGTTATTTTATGGTATGCTTATGTTTATGCTTCTTCTATGTAACTTCTTAGTTAATTCCTTGTTTGCTCTTGTGTTATTCAACTCGGGTGCAATTCGGTACTTTGTATCTTAGTCTTTTAGCAGGGGTTTCAATATGATTCTTGGAGAGTTGGGGTGTCGGTTGCGGGTTTCTATCTCCAACACACATGGGGTTTCTACATCGATCGTCTATCAAGGCTGTGTATCGGAGATTTTTGGGGTGCTCTATCTGATTGATCCGATTCCCATCCCTATGGGGGATGTAAGCGTGATAGTAGCGATGGTTTCGCTGAGTAGGTTTCGGGCTATGATTGACTGCAAGGGTAAGTGGATTGTAGTTTAAATCTCAAGTTGGGGAAAACTTGTTATTTATGGAAAGAGTACCAGGATTTAGTCAATATTTTGTTCTGCTGCCACAGCTCGATAGTATATTCAGCATGGTTGTGTGGATTATCTTTCTTATGTGGTTGATACTCGGGCTGGGAAATAGTTTTTGGTTTCAGATGTACCTATTTCTAGAGAGTTTGCAAATGTGTTCACGGAGGAGTTTCCCGGTGTGCCTCCTGAGAGGCAGGTTGATTTTAGGATTGATTTGGTTCCAGGTGCGGTTCAAATTGCTAAGGCGTCGTACATATTGGCATCCCCGGAGATGTAGGAGTTGCCCTACCATGTTCTGAAGTTGTTGGGAAAGCAGTTTATTAGGCCGAGTAGTTTGTCGTGGGGAGCACCAATTTTTTTCTTCAAGAAGAAGGATGGTTCACATTGGATGTACATTGATTACCGGGAGTTGAAAAAGTTGACGGTGAAGAACCGTTATCCCCTCCCGTAGATTGATGACCTCTTCGATCAGTTGCAGGGTGCATCTTGGCTCTCCATAATTGATCTGAGGTTGGGATATCATCAAAAGAGGGTTACGGAGGAGGACATGGAGAAGACTGCATTTCAGACTCGTTATGGTCATTACAAGTTCGTGGTGATACCATTCAGACTCACCAATGCGCCTTAGACATTTATGGATTTGATGAATCATATATGCAGGCCGATACTCTATAGATTAGTTATTATTTTCATTGATCATATCTTGGTGTATTAGAATAAGGATGTAACGACCCAATTTCCATGTACAAAAATTTCGTTTTTAAAACATTACTTTAGAAAATGTTAATAATTAAAAACATTGTTTGATCAAACCACATCACATCGTAAACCATGTCTAAAAGCCAAATCATACAACCAATCAAAATATCAGAGTATAAATCCCAGAGAAATCTAATAGATACGGAAACCAGCGTGTGTGCATGATGTGTCGCTACCGCACTGGCTCCTTCCCCTTCGATAAAGAGGTACCTGAAACCAAAACTGTAAACTGTAAACACAAAGATTAGTGAGTTCCCCCATTGTACCACATACCATATAATCACATAACATACATAAATTGTCAGGCATATCTGGGTTCCCGACCTACCCCTTCGGTCCTCTCGACCGGATACTGCCTAACATATCTCGGTGCTGGCCTCCCCTTCGGTCCTCTCGACCGGATACTGCCTAACAAATCTGGGTGCGGGCCTCCCCTTCGGTCCTCTCGACCAGATACTAGGGACTATTTCACCCCAACTACTACCACATAGCACATATATCACATAGTCTATCTAGCATGGCTGGGCATGACTGCCCCTTCGGCCCTATGGACCGGTGTTCTGGGGGACTATCTCCCCCTACTGTCACTAACACATAAACATAACACAAGTAGTAGCAACCTTAGATGAATATCACAAAGACAATCATCTAATCACACATCTCCTACCGGTGGGCCGGTATTGTAGCTGCTGATCTTTTTGGGAATAGTTTGTCTGTTGCTGTTGCTGCTCCAGAAATCCTCCGGCTGTAATTCCCATCAAACACTTAGTCAAAAACTGCTAACTGTCCTTTGGGTAAAATGACCATTTTACCCCTGATCATGCCCTATGTCAAAGTCATAGTCAACTTTCAGTTGACCCGACTCGCCGAGTCCATGTCCAAACGACTGACCTGGATTCTGTTTCTACTCGCTGAGTTCATCTTCATCCGATGAACAATTTATACTGTGACTCGCCGAGTTGTATGAACAACTCGCTGAGTCTGTTCTTGATTCTAAGAAGGTTGCCTTGAACTTGCCGAGCCTAGGCATCGACTCGCCGAGTTCTCTTATGGGTGAGTTTTGGCTTCCAACTCACCGAGTCCACCCTGGACTCACCTCACAACTCGGCACAACGAAAAAGCGGACAACTCGGAGACTCGCGACTAGACTCGCTGAGTCAGATGAGCGACTCGCCGAGTCTTCTTCATGCAAGTACCATAAACGCGATTTTGCTCGAATCCAGTCCATGCCATTCGTAGATCTGGGCTCCTAGAGCATGAATAACACGTAAAGTTTCCAAGTTTATGTGTAAATATCCATCCATGAGGGTTTTAGGGTTCAAAATGCACCAAAAGAGTAGATCTAAGGTTTTCATGCAACAAGGATCCATAAAGGCAGTAGATCTGAGCTCCTGGAGCTCAACCATGCCTAGATCTAGAGGTTACTAAGCTTATTACGAACCCCCAAACATACACAAGCTTGGAAATGGATCAAGAAAGACTTTAATGGAGCTATAAGGGACTATAAGCATGAAGACAATGGGAAAATCAAGTCATACCTTAGGGAACACACTGAGAAAGCTCAAAGATGCTTGACCTCCTCTTTTTCTTCTTGATCTACTCTTTTTCCCACTCCAAAACTTCAAGAGAGCACACCAAATGCTTCAAACTCACAAAGAAACAACTCTTGAACAAGGTATAGAGCTCTGAGGGTGAATGGGGGCGAGATTGGGGCGGAATGAGAGTTTAAATAGGGTGCAAACCCTTGAAACTTAGGGTTTCATCCAATAGTGGTGACTCGCCGAGTCCAGGATATGGACTCGCCGAGTCGCCAACTTAAAACTGATGGGTTTTGGTCATAAGACATCCTATGTGTTCATACAAACCCTAATGCTTGGATCTAGGTTTCTTTATTGTACATGCTTTGAATCCAAGACTATAAACCCTAATTCTAGCATTCAAGTAATCATATTAATATGTAATTAGGTTTAAGAACATACCTTGATTGTTATGTAGCAATAACAATCCCAAAACTCCTTGTAATGACTTTGGAAGGCTTAGAGTCACAAGTGTCACTCCTCTAATGGTTCACAAACACCATAAGCAAGAGGATGAAGAGGAGAAAGGTTGGAATCTACCCAAAAACGTATGGAACCCTCACAAGAACATTAGCCACGTTTTTGAGCCTTAAGGGGTATTTATATAGTTGGTCTATTAGGGTTATCTAACAAGGAAACCCTAATTTGGAAGCTTAAGCCCTAAGCAACCCATGGAGCATTTTAATTAAGCCTTGGACGATTTCATATGGGCTTCCCCCATAGAATTCGTCCACCCCTTAATATAAGGCAATCCATGGCCCAAATTGCAATTATCTTATAATTACAATTCCAGTCCCTTAAGTTTAATTAATCTCTTTTAGTCACAAAACTAATTACCAATTAATTATTGACTAATATTAATTAAACAATATGATTTCTCCTTTAATATATTATTCCCATAATATATTAATAAATCATATTTAATCCTTTCTCTCCATAATTCATCCTATCAAGTTGCTTTGGTGAAGGCAACCCAAAAGGACCATGCACCATCGGGTCAAGTACATACCAAAATAGTTATGGACATAGACACTAATCCAACAGTCTCCCACTTGGATAAGTCTAATAACTATTATGCGTATAACTTCAGATCCTGATCTGCAATCGTAGCTTTCCAAAGCCGCTGTCAACTCTGATCATATCAGATACGAGTGTCCTTAGATAAGGGATCATATATTCCTACATTCTAGATATCGTATGAGATATGATTTCTAATCATTCTCTTTGTACTATATCTCGATTTCCGATTTATGACGACTGACTAATTGAACAAATCAAATTAGCCCTAGCCCGGCCGAGCATTTACGTTTGTCATCACTAAACCATCGAGGGGCCCAAAAGATATCGCTTTTATTCTTTGAATAAAAGGAACGGATACAATTTGATACAATGCTTGCTTGCACTCACTCACCAAATCACACACAACAATATGTTTTATAACACCAAGTTACTAGTGCCTTTTCATATTATCAATGTGCAACCGATTAGCAAGATACAACTCACACATCTCGGTTTCAAGAATATAAGATGTTATTGTCTCACCAATCACTCGTAATACAATTCATGGAGTGATCCAAGTGAGCGTGGGTTTAATCCAATGCTCAAATTCATATTCATAAGCACTCATGAACGTTGCAACAAACATTTGCTTATGTCTAATACTCTTTTAGACACTCCACACACCAATTCACGACAGTCTTCATTCATATCTACTTCCAACATATGAACGACTGTGGCCCGTTCGAATAATTTGATTATTCTTAATAAACTCAATTATTCTGGAAGTCAAAACATGCCAAGTGAAACACAAGAATAATACTAATCCTATATGGCCTCAACCCTTTGAGTATAAATAAAACTCCTTTTATTTATCACCATATCGATTACTCATTATTTTTCGTTTCGGGTAGTCAACTTCTTACTTGAATTATTACACTTGTCCCATGCTCCTAGCATGCACACAATGTTTACCTATGGTTCTTACTTTGTGAAATAGATCACATTGGACACATTTCCAATCATTCTCATTTCACAACTCCAAATCCTTTTTCATAAGTGAAAGAATATCAAAATTCTTGCTACTTATAGAATATGCGAGATTCTAACATTCTATGCAATGATTCTTTCGTAATGTCACTGCACCAAAGTCACAAAGACTATTGCTAATGATGTTACAAAATCTTCTATCGGAGATTGTTACAAGACAATTCCTTAGATATGATGTTTCTCACTCAAAGTACATTCCTTTGAGCATCCTTTTGCATAAAAGTTTCTAATCTAGTCATAGATTTTCAATATTTACTTCCCAATATGGACACGCTTCCATATTTTCCATATGACAACTCATTTCATAATAGAATCTTTTCTATTCATCATAATGTCAATATGTTCCATTAATACCATTTTTCCAACACTCACAAGCAACCAATCCTCGTCGAACTTTGGATTGTCTTTTGATAGTTGTTTAATTATTTTAGTCAAAACCGATTCTAGTCCCTTTTCCCTCTAAATGCGCTAGACATTTGGAAAATTTAAGAATGGTCAAACATTAAAGCATTTGCAATCGATCCTATACCCGAAGTGTATGGGATACGATGCACAATGTTTTATTTGCTATGTTCTCAAAATTCGAATTGTGAAGAGGAATGCCGTAATCATAATCGAAATTTTAAGAACACACTATGTACCTTTGACTAAATCTATTAACGTTTCACAACCTAATCCTTTAGATTTGAAATGAAGCATAATATTCTCTCCCTTAATTATAGCAAAACAACTTTACAACCCTTACGACTTTGCAAGGTATAACTCTTGTTTTTCTATAATTAATATTGCCAACTTGCAATACTTTTCATAATAATCATACAATCATAACTTTTATGCTACCACTATCATGATGATTACTATAAAACATAACACTTATGCTCCCACTAGCTTCGAGATGTATTCATAAACATCTTAACTTTCAGAAAGACAATACCTATTGAATTTCTTAAGTCCATGTTTCTAATACTTAGTGCTTTGATAATCTTTTATCAAGGCTTCTTGAACTTATACACCTTTGCCTTAGATATTTCATATGTGTGTCTAAACTATTAAGACTAATTGCCAAACCTCACAATTTAAATCATGGAAAGGGATACCGTAACCATAATTGTATTCGAGAATGCAACTTTACAATCACTATCTTCTTAAAATCTTTCTTAGTGAAAGCATTTCCTCACAATCATTTTCATGAAGGAGGAAATCTTATGACACTTAGATTTTAATGGCGTATATGTTCCTATCCATGTGAATTTGTTAAAAACAAAGTTTATGACAAATTCAAACTCATATGGACCGAACTTTCTTAATCTTGATTTCTTGCCTTTTGGTAGCGCAGCTGCCCACCACGTCTTCCAAGTAGTTAAGCATCTCACCTTCTTCCTATCAATGTACCTTTCATTGATCAAGGTGCCTTGCCTTTTATGCATTCAAAATGAGAACTCAAAGAACTCACACGCATAATTAACTTAATTGGAATAGCACAGAAACAAAATAATGTCAACACGATAGGATGCAAAACCTCAACTCGTGTGCTAGTGATGATCAATAAGGTTTATTTGATTTGTTCTTGAAACTTTTCGAGACCATTAAGACTCCCACTGACTCCTTGACATATAGGATTCTTTTGTCAATAAACATTTCTTGACAAACAAATTTTCAAGAGTTAGTGTAGCTTGTATCAAAACACTTCATAAATTGGTCCTAGTTGGTCTTTGTCTTATCCAAGACATCACAACTTTCCACATTTGATGGATGTTATAAACCTTTAATACTTTTCACTCATTGTCACAATCTTAACTTTAAGACTTGTTATTGGAACGAATTATGATTGATTTTTGATTTAACCATTTCTTCAATTCTTGATTCCTCTTCTTAAACATACAATTGTACTAAGACTTACTTAGAGGATCAATTGAGATATGGTTCTTAATCATAAAGACCTATCATAAAGCATAAAAGGTACTCTCCCTTCTTCTTAGAATGGAGAAACTTTTATCTTTCTGCCTACTTGATTCTTATTCGTTTTGCTATTGATTTAAACCCTTTTAATCAATTCCGAATTATACTTAATCTTGTAAGTGTAATCATATTTACTAAGCCTTTAGTAAATCATGACGAATATCTTTGTTACTCTTATGGTGAACTTGATCAACACACAACTTTGTGTACTCGATCTCCTAGTCCTTCACTTGATACTTTGTCAACGAATTTGTCTAATTTCCAAAATATGAAATTTCTCATTCATCATGCAACCAAGTTGCGTGATTCCAAATTTCAGTCCAATTGAAACTTTGGGCGATGAGAAACTCTCCCTATTTGGTAAATTCTCGACATTTCCAAAAATAACATAACTAAGAATCACATCCATTCATTGTAGAAATATGCAAACATCAATTTTCATAACGATTTCATTGCAAGGAAGTAAACAAATAAATAAGTCAAACTTTATTTTATTTATAAAAGCAGTAGAAAAACATTTGTCCTTACAATGCAAAATCTATTGAAAACTACGTAAAAGGAAAATTTCTAACAACTTTATCATAACTATCTAAGCTCAAAATCCAATCTTCAAGTCCATGCGATCAAGATCCATCTCTTGTGATTAGATTCATCTTGCTCTCTTATCAAGCTTCCTTTCTTTTCACCGACCCTTCAAAACATTCAAATGCAATCTTATCACATCATGTATTAAAATTCAATGAATAGGAACTTAACGGAGTTAGATAGTGGATTTTACCTGAAGTGTTGTCATACTTTTGACTCTCCCATCTCTTAGATCTCTTAGGTAAATAGGGCTACTTCGTCTCCAATGCCCTTCTCTTGGCAATCAAAGCAAATTGACTCTTTTGGAACAACACATGGAACTACTTCAGACATCGCCTTTCTCTTATGATCAAACTTTTCGAACATTGCATGTCTTTCATTGCCATTGTCTATATCCATAGAGGTCTTGAAGGCAGATTCACCAATCAACTTTGCTTTTCTATTGCGCCAAACCATTGCTGATTCAGCAGCAATAAGCATATAGATGAGATCAATAAGGGTCACGTCGTGGTTCATCATATAAGTACTCTCTTACGAACTCACTATACGAGTTAGGAAGTGACTGAAGAACCCAATCAGCAACCATCTCTTCACCGACAACGGATCCCATCATTCTTAACCTATCAATGTGTAACTTCATCCCTAAGACGTGTGCACACACCGACTTTCCTTCTTTATGTTGACTTGCCAAAAGGGCTTGAGTGATATTGAACCTTTCAATTTTACAATCTTGTGGGTTAGGGAGAATAATTGGAGGAGGAGGAGGAAGTGAAGCATGATTTCTTGTTCCTCGATCGAATCGTGGAATATCATCTTCATGTGGAATGCTTGTTCCACGGGATTTGGGAAGACCATAGTTGTCGAACTTTGACATCTACAAAACGGGAGAAAACAAATTCAAGTTAGTTGATCGATTGAGTCCTTAGTAAATCACCCAAATGAGATACGAAGGCTAGGACCCAACACAATACGTTACAACCTAGAAGAGGGATGCCGTAATCTAGTTGCAGAATATTTGAAGGTAAGTAAATGACGATTCACTAATTTCCACCATGAAAAACGAAAAAGAAAATTTAAGTTTTAAATATATGAAAACTCCTAGATCCTTTGAGATTCATTGAACATTTCAATGGCATGTTTAAATCTCGATATGCCCCTCTTGTTTGTGACTGGGATGCCGAGGATCACAAAGCGGGTGTGAATAACCATGCAAAGTTACATGGTGCCCTCACATGTTACAGTCACCTATTCGATGTGCCGGTAAACCACACACGCTCCATCGAACTATGACAAACATTGAGTCACCCTTTGCTACCTTTGCTTAGAACCATTTAGTGTGCTGGTAAACCACGCACGCTCCACTAACGTCTTCGCAAGGGCACGCAGTGTAATTTCATGGAATTGCATCAATTCACTTTGCCTAAGTAACTAAGATTGGGAATTTGTAAAAACATTTAGTTACTTTTGTATTTCATTATACTTATAATGGAAGGTTTTGTCCTATCCTACCCGTTCGGCTAACGACCCTCCACTAGTCAAAAGTGCGGTGGGTAAGAGTGGATACCCATTCAATCGCCATTTTATAGGCAATTTCCTTAAACACCCCTTATAGACCAGCTTCGTGAATGAGGCCTACTAACGGTAAGACTGACTTTTACTCATATACACACACACACACACACACACACACACACACATATATATATATATATATATATATATATATATATATATATATATATATATATATATATATATATAATGTTAGACTTCTAATGTTATATATATAGTATAGGGTGTATTTTACACTTTAAAAATACTAGGTGGTCAAATTTAACAATTATACTTTTAATTCAATTAAATTGCAAACCTAAACTTTTATGGATTTATTAAACTTCTTTTAATTATACACCTTAATTAATTAATAAAACCATAAGGTTGTAAATTGAACTTTTCAAAACATTACTAGGGTTTTAGAATTTAACATTCCTAATTAAACTCTTAATCAACTTTTAAATTCCAAAACTTGATGGCAAGTTTTGAAACAATTCAAAACATTAGGGTTAGAATTTAAATATACATCAAAATTAAACTTTTTAATCAAAATTTAAATTCCAAAACTTGAGGGCAAGTTTTGAAACCTTTTTCAAAACATTAGGGTTTTAACTATTTAAATTTCAAAACTTCAAAACTTTTGGGTTCAAATTTAAACTATAAAACCTAAAGAGGAAAATATGAAACTTTTCATAACAAGAAGGATCAAACAACAAATAATTTTAAATTAACATTTAATCACATAATTATCCATATTTGATTTATTTAATGATTTCTTGCAAAACAATTTATCAATTTACTCAAAATAATTAATCAATTATCTTATAAGGAAACAATTATCTTATTAATTGATAAATATCTTCATTTAGATCAAAAATATAGTCAAATATATCATATAATCGGATTAATATTGATCTAACATGATAAGGTAACTATCCATATGCAAAAACAGCAAGAAATCTCGAGATAAGCATTATCTGACGAGTTGACTCGTCGAGTCACCCTGGACTCGGCGAGTTCAGCTATGGACTCGGCGAGTCCAGCCTCTAGAACACCAAAAATCGAATTTTTTTAGATATACAAAGCATCAATACAATTGAAACCATCCTAGGCTCTGATACCACTGATGCGTTTTGGTCATAAGACATCCTATGTGTTCATACAAACCCTAATGCTTGGATCTAGGTTTCTTTATTGTACATGCTTTGAATCCAAGACTATAAACCCTAATTCTAGCATTCAAGTAATCATATTAATATGTAATTAGGTTTAAGAACATACCTTGATTGTTATGTAGCAATAACAATCCCAAAACTCCTTGTAATGACTTTGGAAGGCTTAGAGTCACAAGTGTCACTCCTCTAATGGTTCACAAACACCATAAGCAAGAGGATGAAGAGGAGAAAGGTTGGAATCTACCCAAAAACGTATGGAACCCTCACAAGAACATTAGCCACGTTTTTGAGCCTTAAGGGGTATTTATATAGTTGGTCTATTAGGGTTATCTAACAAGGAAACCCTAATTTGGAAGCTTAAGCCCTAAGCAACCCATGGAGCATTTTAATTAAGCCTTGGACGATTTCATATGGGCTTCCCCCATAGAATTCGTCCACCCCTTAATATAAGGCAATCCATGGCCCAAATTGCAATTATCTTATAATTACAATTCCAGTCCCTTAAGTTTAATTAATCTCTTTTAGTTACAAAACTAATTACCAATTAATTATTGACTAATATTAATTAAACAATATGATTTTTCCTTTAATATATTATTCCCATAATATATTAATAAATCATATTTAATCCTTTCTCTCCATAATTCATCCTATCAAGTTGCTTTGGTGAAGGCAACCCAAAAGGATCATGCACCATCGGGTCAAGTACATACCAAAATAGTTATGGACTTAGACACTAATCCAACAAAAACGTGTCCCGGGTCCCGGCTCTACTCGGCGAGTCGGACCTATGACTCGCCGAGTCCAAGGCTAAAAATGGAAAACACTCAAATAAGATTTACATACCAGGAACCAGGTGCTACAAAGGAGCAACATAAGGAGCACTTTTGAGAGATTCTAGGAGTTTTGAGGTGAGAATGACTGTATGCTAAGTTCTCAAAGTGTGAGTTTTGGTTACAAGAGGTCCATTTCTCGGGACATCTCATTAACCAAAACGGGATCTTAGTTTTATACGGAAAAGATTGAGGTCGTGATGCAGTGGGAGGTTCTGAAGCCTCCCTCGAAGATCAGGAGTTTCTTGGGTTTGGTAGGGTATTATCGAAGATTTATTCAAGACTTCACCAAGATTGTTGTGCCACTCACTCATCTGAATAGGAAGGGTGTGGACTTCCGCTGGGGCCCCGAGCAACCGGTGACATTCGAGACTCTGAGACAGAAATTGTATGAGACCCCAGTGTTGAACCTCCTTGACGGTGTTGAGGATTTTATGGTATTTTGTGATGCATCTATCACTGGGTTGGGTATAGTGCTTATGCAGTGTGGTATATTTATTGCTTGTGCTTCTCAGCAGCTAAAGCCTCATGAGGTCCATTATTCGACTCATTATTTGGAGTTGGGGGCTTGGTGTTTGTTGTCAAGATTTGGTGGCATTACTTTTATGGAGTTTGGTCAACTATCTACACGGATCACAAGAGTTTGAGATATCTCATAGATCAACCGAATTTGAATATGAGACAGCATACCTTGCGTGACGTGGTCAAGG
Source organism: Lactuca saligna (assembly GCF_052625555.1). Classification (NCBI taxonomy): domain Eukaryota; kingdom Viridiplantae; phylum Streptophyta; class Magnoliopsida; order Asterales; family Asteraceae; genus Lactuca; species Lactuca saligna. The sequence continues at coordinate 62,281,623 of NC_136420.1, read as the reverse complement.
ATTATGATAACGGGATTCTTTATCATCCCGGGAAAGCCAATGTGGTATATGATGCTTTGAGTCGCAATACGACTAGTTCTGCTATTGGGGGACTATGTATGAGGATTTTGATTGATTCACCATTGTTGGATTTGATTAAGGAGGCTTAGTCCGAGGGAGTCAAGAAGGAAATCTGGAAGCAGGAGAGACTTAGGGGTGAGATTGGCAGGTTTGTTACTAACAGCCATGGATTACTGACCTGGTATGGACGGGTTTTGATGCTAGATTTTTGTAGGTTCATACACACGCTAATGGAGGAGGTGCACAATTCTAGGTTTTTTATTTAACCGGAAACCACCACGATGTATTGAGATTTGAGGCTTAGCTACCGGTGGCTGTGCATAAAGAGGGAGAAAGCATGGTATGTTGTGAGGTGCTTGATTTGTCGGATGGGCACGACCAAACACCAGAGACTACATGGCAAGTTGCAGCTGTTGGAGGTTCCTATGTGGAAATGGGAACATATTGCTATAAATTTTATTACCAAGTTACCTTGGGTGGCTAAGATGAATGATGCGATTTGGGTGATGGTGGATCGGCTGATCAAGGGTGCCCATTTGTTAGCTATCCATGAGAGCTCGTCAGTTGATAAATTAGCCAATTTATATGTGCGTGAGATCGTTTCTCGACTTGGTATTCCAGTCTCCATTGTATCTGATCAAGATGTTAGGTTCACATCTCTTTTCTGGAAGAAGTTCCACAAGTTACTAGGTACGAAGTTGCATCTCAGCACTACTTATCATCCACAGATGGACGGTCAGAGTGAACACACGATTCAAACACTATAGGACATGTTGAGAAAATGTGTCATAGATTTTGGTGGGAGCTAGGACTCCTACCTTCCCTTAGCTGAGTTTTCGTATAAAAAATATCATTCCATTATTGGTGCGTTTCCTTTCGAGCTCTTCTATGGGAGGAAGTGTCGCACCCCGATTTGTTGGGGGGAGGTTGGTCATAGAGTTATGGGAAGGAATGAGGTAGTTCTTCAAACGACATAGCTTATTTAGATAATTAGACATAGACATTAGATAACTCAGAGTCAGCATAAGAGTTATGTCGACAAGCGTCGATCCAAGTTAGAGTATTAGGTCAGGGGCATGGTCTTATTGAAGGTATCACCCTGGAAGGGTGTAATACACTTTAGGAAGTGGGATAAGTTGGGGCCCTGGTATATTGGGCCATTTTGAGTGATTGCTAGGATTGACATGGTAGCTTATATATTGGAATTTCCTAAGGAGCTCAACAAAATTCACAACACTTTCCACTTTTTGCAGCTTCGAAAGTGTGTGGCTGATGATTCAATGATTGTGCCTTTGGAGGATGTTCTGATTGAAAACTGTCTAAACTATGTTGAGAGGCTAGTGGTGATTTTGGATAGAAAGATGAAGCCTTGCACAACAAGGTGGTATCATTAGTCAAGGTCCAGTGGCAACATCATAGAGGTTTTGAGTGGATATGGGAACCCGAGATAGAAATGAAGGAGCATTACCCAGAGTTGTTTACATCAGCGGACTTTGAGGATGAAGTCTGATTCAAGTGGAAGAGAATTGTAGCATTCGGATCCATGAAGGTACTTTAGTTTAAAGTATATATTTTTTTTATATATTTATATATTGTGGATTTTGGGTAGCACCATGTTGTGGTGGAGCGTCACCACGGCGTGACAGTAGCTTATGGGTAGCAGGGATTTAATGAACCACCACAACGTGGCAATACGTGCCACGACGTGGTGGACGTTGTTGGAGAAAACCCTAAAGTTTAAGGGTTTGAGCCCTATTTAAGCAAAATTAACCTCTTGTAGCCTCCATCCCTCATAATTGTCCCTTGCAAACCCCAGACCTCTTATATGAGTTTTTTTAGCCTAAAGTGTATGTTTTGGTGCTTGTAAAGAAAGGTGGCGGTAGATCATCTTAGGATTCCAAGGTAACGTAGATCCAGACGTTTGTCTTCCTCAAACATCTCTAGGAGTTATAAATCATTCATCTTTATGAGTAAATTGATAGATCACTAGATTTTTCCCACCCTTCTCTGTGCCTTGTTATTTTGGATGGTTTGATCTCATAAAGCTTGTAACTTTATGAATCTCCAAGCATTTGGGAGTATTTGGTGGTTTAGATCTAGACTAGGTTTGAGTTTTGAGACCATGCATGGGTCTTGGCCTTTTTGCCGTATTATTTTTGACCTAATGAGAGTTCAAGACATGCATTAGACGTGCATGTCTGAAAAGCACATATTTTTATTATGAGAACAATGTTAAAAACTCTTCCGGAGTTGTTGGTCAAGTGACCTTATAGATTAAGTGCTTATTGCTTAACATGTGGTGTTTTGGACCATAAAGATGAGATATATGCACCTTGGAGGGTTCTAAGGGATAAAGTTAGAAAGTTTATCCATCTAGACCCTAAAATGGACCAGGACCGAGTTGGAGAATCATTAGAACCAAAGAAAACAACTTTATTCGCTAAGTTGTTGAATGCCTAGTGGCCACGATGTGGCTAAGGCCACCATGACGTGGCGGCTAGGCTAGTCTGTCTGTTGACATTTGGCTTTGACTAGGGTTTGACCAATTTTGACCTAGGGGTATTTTAGGTATGTTGATATCAAATTTAAGTTGGGTCATGATTTGATTAATAGGTGTTGGGTAGAGCAAGTATTCAGAGTAAGGAGTTATTCAGCTTTTGTTCAGACTGAGAGGTGAGTTTTCCTCACTTTGCTTGTGGATCGAAGACACTAATTCTGACTCACTAGATTGTGTATCCTGGCTATAGGATAGTACTATGCTAGAATATGATTGACTAGTAGGTTGTATGACATCTGTCTTTGCCGGTTCTGTGTTCATGTGTATTTGTTGCATATGTTGACATATTGTGGTCGGGTTGAGGCGGTCCTGCTTCGTGCTGAAGGCCAATACTCCTGGGTGCGGTCCGGATAGGCAGTAGGTCCTACGAGGCGGTCGAGTCAAGCTGAAGGTCCGTAGAGCAGTTCGGATAGGTTGTAGGACCTGTGAGGCAACCCAGTCAGGCTAAAGGCTCATATTTACATGCTTTCATTGTTAATTTTTGTGATGATACTTTGGGGGAACTAACTAAGTTTTGAATTACATTTTTAGTTTATTTTTTCAGGTATAACATATGATTGTGCGAAAGTGAAGGCCTTACCATGCACCTCTTCCTATTTTCATGATATCAATTTTTCAGACACTCTGATATGAGGTTACATTTGATACAATGTTTTGGTTTTGTAAACAATTATGGATAATAGATTTATTTTTTTGAAATTTTATATTTTTATGATTTTTGGAGTTTTACAAAACTTATATCATTTTGTGTCGATACATTCATTATATTTGTGTTTTTAGAACTCTGTAGAATTACGTTCTTTCTTTATGACTTTTTTACATCATGATACTACAATCATTTTCCTCTGTATTGATTATTTTGAGTCTGTCAAATTTTAATATTTCATCGTCCGAACTAATTGTATCGCGCACGCACACACACACATACACACACACACCCATACACACACACATAACAAAATTACATCCATTATTACATAAGAATAATTATTGTCTATTTTTTAATATTGCAACCCATATAATACACTAGAGTAATAAACTTATATATATATATATATATATATATATATATATATATATATATATATATATATATATATACATATATATATAGAGAGAGAGAAAGTGAGAGTGGGAGAGAGAGAGAGGTTCCGTTGATATTAAAAATAGAATATAGAACTTGAGATTCAATATCAACCATATATTTCAAGTCTGCCGTTCTAACCCTCCAGCGTACCAGTGCGTCAGGCCTATTAGAATAATAAATGATTATATAGTGTCGCCCATTATATATATATATATATATATATATATATATATATATATATATATATATATATATATATATATAGAGAGAGAGAGAGAGAGAGAAAGAGAGAGTGAGAAAGAGAGAGAGGTTCCGTTGATATTAAAAATAAAATATAGA